>NC_080070.1:83459461-84854907 GCF_949987535.1 Balaenoptera acutorostrata | reverse complement strand
AAACGTTTCCCGATCACACGGTGTACCATCTTCTGGGTTTCTCATGCATGTTTTCGATGTAGGAAGATGCCCTTGAACCTGGAGATTTGGGAACCCTGGGTTGAGTACCACGCAGTATTCCTTTAAAGGGTCTGCGTTTGCTCCCCCAACCTCACCAAACCTCTCAGCCCCTGAGTGTCCACCCTTATGTCTCAATCAGCTGTGGGTCTAGATATGGTCAATCCAGGTGGCATCACAGCCCCTGAACGAATTTTGTAAGAATTTCTCTCTCTTTCACTGTCTTTGTTTCACGGGTTTTTTAAAGTAATTGATTTTTTTTTAAATATAAGCTAATTTTTTTTAAGATTTCTTTAGTAATTGATTGATTGATTGATTGCTATGTTGAGTCTTCGTTTCTGTGCTAGGGCTTTCTCCAGTTGTGGCAAGTGGGGGCCACTCTTCATCGCGGTGAGCGGGCCTCTCACTATTGTGGCCTCTCTTGTGGCGGAGCACAGGCTCCAGACGCGCAGGCTCAGTAGTTGTGGCTCACGGGCCTAGTTGCTCCACGGCATGTGGGATCTTCCCAGACCAGGGCTCGAACCCGTGTTTCCTGCATTAGCAGGCAGATTCTCAACCACTGCGCAACCAGGGAAGCCCAGTAATTGATTTTTATAATGGGGTTTAGCTGCTTTTCACTGCTGTGTTTATGCCGCTTTACATCCACATGTCTCACTTACAGAGAGATATCAATACATAGGTTTTAAGATTCTTACTAGTCAGATATATTCTACGGCGGTGAATAGGGGATGTTGAGTCCAGTTCACTGAGCAAGGAGTAGGTCTTGTCTATTACATATTGGGTTTATGGAACGGAATCTGAGCTAATTTCAAACCCTTGTTTTATGCATCACCCCACCTCTCCTTTCCCGTTAAGCAGCCATAGTGTGTGTTCTAAACGTTTGACTCTGTTCTGTTTTGTAATTCAGTTCAAGTGTAGCGGTTTTTACATTCCCTCTAAAAGTGATATCTTAGGATCAGTGTCTTTTTCTGTGTGCCTTATTTCACTTAGAATCGTCGTAGCTAAATCCACTCATCATGCTGCTACTAGCCTTATGACGTTGATTTCATGGCTGAGTGATATTCCATTGTACATAAGGACCACAACTTCTTTATCCATTTTTCTCTTTCCTGGGATATTTAAGGTGAAATGAAGTGGAGGCTCTTGTCAATAGGGCAGCCCTAAACTTTGGGGTGCCTGTGTCTTGCTGATTTTTAGTTTTCCCAATTTATACGCCCAGGAGTGGAAGTGCCCTATGCTCTGTAAGCTGAGTTTTTTAGATGTTTCAGGACACACCGTACACTTCTCCAGAGTGGCTGTTGGCAATTTACATCCCGCCCATCAGCGTAGCAAGGCTCCCGTTTCTCCATGGCCTGTCCTGCATTTCTGGTTTTGACACTTTATTCAGCATGGCCCTTTTGACCGATGGGAAGCGAGACTTCTTTGTAGCGCTGATTTGCCTTTCCAGGTTGCTTGGTTGGCCAAAAAGGGCGTATGCGTTTTTTCCTGAATATATTCAGGAAAAAACGCATACGCCCTTTTTGGCCAAGGGCATCATTGTCGAGGTTTCGCCGCTTTTCCTGTGCTTTAAAGGCGATTCGAATCTACCTCCTGAAATCTGTTTCCTGCAATTCTGCCTTGCTTTCAAATCCTCTTCGTTGCCTTCCCTCAAAATATTTGTGGCCGAGAGTTATCATTTATAACTCTGCAGGTTTGTGAATTGCAGTGCCCCTGAGCTCCATTTTTCAACTCGCTTTCTTGAAGGCTGGCCGCAAAAGCGCAGGATTGCTTCAGGCCCTATTCTGGTTCCGGGCGCAGGCTGAGCCTGTGGTTAATTCTTCTTCCTGATGGGAAAATAGAGTGGCCTGTGTCTGTCCCAACACCTAGAGCTAGTCTCTCATTGGTTCCCCCTCTTCCCGTTCATCGTCAGGACAAATTGCAACCTGTACGGAACAGGAGGTTAGAGGTGCTGATTCTCCAAGGAGGGAGATTGCTAGTAAAGCGGCTGGAATGGCGAACCCGAGCACAAGGAGATGAGAAATGAAGAGCGTTTTAGAAACGTTTCCCGATCACACGGTGTACCATCTTCTGGGTTTCTCATGCATGTTTTCGATGTAGGAAGATGCCCTTGAACCTCGAGATTTGGGACCCCTGGGATGGGTACCACGCAGTATTTCTTTAAAGGGTCTGCGTTTTCTCTCCCAACCTCACCAAACCTCTCAGCCCCTGAGTGTCCACCCTTATGTCTGAATCAGCTGTGGGTCTAGATATGGTCAATCCAGGTGGCATCACAGCCCCTGAACGAATTTTGTAAGAATTTCTCTCTCTTTCACTGTCTTTGTTTCACGGGTTTTTTAAAGTAAGTGATTTTTATAATGGGGTTTAGCTCCTTTTCACTGCTGTGTTTCTGCCGCTTTACACCCACTTGACTCACTTACAGAGAGATATCAATACATAGGTTTTAACATTCTTATTAGTCAGTTATATTCTTGGGTGGTGAATAGGGGATGTTGAGTCCAGTTCACTGAGCAAGGAGTAGGTCTTGTCTATTACATATTGGGTTTATGGAACGGTATCTGAGCTAATTTGAAACCCTTGTTTTATGCATCACCCCACCTCTCCTTTCCCGTTAAGCAGCCATAGTGTGTTTTCTAAACGTGTGACTCTATTCTGTTTTGTAATTCAGTTCAAGTGTAGCGGTTTTTTCATTCCCTCTATAAGTGATATCTTATGATAAGTGTCTTTTTCTGTGTGCCTTATTTCACTTAGAATCGTCGTAGCTAAATCCACTCATCATGCTGCTACTAGCCTTATGACGTTGATTTCATGGCTGAGTGATATTCCATTGTACATAAGGACCACAACTTCTTTATCCATTTTTCTCTTTCCTGGGATATTTAAGGTGAAATGAAGTGGAGGCTCTTGTCAATAGGGCAGCCCTAAACTTTGGGGTGCCTGTGTCTTGCTGATTTTTAGTTTTCCCAATTTATACGCCCAGGAGTGGAAGTGCCCTATGCTCTGTAAGCTGAGTTTTTTAGATGTTTCAGGACACACCGTACACTTCTCCAGAGTGGCTGTTGGCAATTTACATCCCGCCCATCAGCGTAGCAAGGCTCCCGTTTCTCCATGGCCTGTCCTGCATTTCTGGTTTTGACACTTTATTCAGCATGGCCCTTTTGACCGATGGGAAGCGAGACTTCTTTGTAGCGCTGATTTGCCTTTCCAGGTTGCTTGGTTGGCCAAAAAGGGCGTATGCGTTTTTTCCTGAATATATTCAGGAAAAAACGCATACGCCCTTTTTGGCCAAGGGCATCATTGTCGAGGTTTCGCCGCTTTTCCTGTGCTTTAAAGGCGATTCGAATCTACCTCCTGAAATCTGTTTCCTGCAATTCTGCCTTGCTTTCAAATCCTCTTCGTTGCCTTCCCTCAAAATATTTGTGGCCGAGAGTTATCATTTTTAACTCTGCAGGTTTGTGAATTGCAGTGCCCCTGAGCTCCATTTTTCAACTCGCTTTCTTGAAGGCTGGCCGCAAAAGCGCAGGATTGCTTCAGGCCCTATTCTGGTTCCGGGCGCAGGCTGAGCCTGTGGTTAATTCTTCTTCCTGATGGGAAAATAGAGTGGCCTGTGTCTGTCCCAACATTTAGAGCTAGTCTCTCATTGGTTCCCCCTCTTCCCGTTCATCGTCAGGACAAATTGCAACCTGTACGGAACAGGAGGTTAGAGGCGCTGATTCTCCAAGGAGGGAGATTGCTAGTAAAGCGGCTGGAATGGCGAACCCGAGCACAAGGAGATGAGAAATGAAGAGCGTTTTAGAAACGTTTCCCGATCACACGGTGTACCATCTTCTGGGTTTCTCATGCATGTTTTCGATGTAGGAAGATGCCCTTGAACCTCGAGATTTGGGACCCCTGGGATGGGTACCACGCAGTATTTCTTTAAAGGGTCTGCGTTTTCTCTCCCAACCTCACCAAACCTCTCAGCCCCTGAGTGTCCACCCTTATGTCTGAATCAGCTGTGGGTCTAGATATGGTCAATCCAGGTGGCATCACAGCCCCTGAACGAATTTTGTAAGAATTTCTCTCTCTTTCACTGTCTTTGTTTCACGGGTTTTTTAAAGTAAGTGATTTTTATAATGGGGTTTAGCTCCTTTTCACTGCTGTGTTTCTGCCGCTTTACACCCACTTGACTCACTTACAGAGAGATATCAATACATAGGTTTTAACATTCTTATTAGTCAGATATATTCTTGGGTGGTGAATAGGGGGTGTTGAGTCCAGTTCACTGAGCAAGGAGTAGGTCTTGTCTATTACATATTGGGTTTATGGAACGGTATCTGAGCTAATTTGAAACCCTTGTTTTATGCATCACCCCACCTCTCCGTTCCCGTTAAGCAGCCATAGTGTGTTTTCTAAACGTGTGACTCTATTCTGTTTTGTAATTCAGTTCAAGTGTAGCGGTTTTTCCATTCCCTCTATAAGTGATATCTTATGATAAGTGTCTTTTTCTGTGTGCCTTATTTCACTTAGAATCGTCGTAGCTAAATCCACTCATCATGCTGCTACTAGCCTTATGACGTTGATTTCATGGCTGAGTGATATTCCATTGTACATAAGGACCACAACTTCTTTATCCATTTTTCTCTTTCCTGGGATATTTAAGGTGAAATGAAGTGGAGGCTCTTGTCAACAGGGCAGCCCTAAACTTTGGGGTGCCTGTGTCTTGCTGATTTTTAGTTTTCCCAATTTATACGCCCAGGAGTGGAAGTGCCCTATGCTCTGTAAGCTGAGTTTTTTAGATGTTTCAGGACACACCGTACACTTCTCCAGAGTGGCTGTTGGCAATTTACATCCCGCCCATCAGCGTAGCAAGGCTCCCGTTTCTCCATGGCCTGTCCTGCATTTCTGGTTTTGACACTTTATTCAGCATGGCCCTTTTGACCGATGGGAAGCGAGACTTCTTTGTAGCGCTGATTTGCCTTTCCAGGTTGCTTGGTTGGCCAAAAAGGGCGTATGCGTTTTTTCCTGAATATATTCAGGAAAAAACGCATACGCCCTTTTTGGCCAAGGGCATCATTGTCGAGGTTTCGCCGCTTTTCCTGTGCTTTAAAGGCGATTCGAATCTACGTCCTGAAATCTGTTTCCTGCAATTCTGCCTTGCTTTCAAATCCTCTTCGTTGCCTTCCCTCAAAATATTTGTGGCCGAGAGTTATCATTTTTAACTCTGCAGGTTTGTGAATTGCAGTGCCCCTGAGCTCCATTTTTCAACTCGCTTTCTTGAAGGCTGGCCGCAAAAGCGCAGGATTGCTTCAGGCCCTATTCTGGTTCCGGGCGCAGGCTGAGCCTGTGGTTAATTCTTCTTCCTGATGGGAAAATAGAGTGAGCTGTGCCGGTCCCAACACCTAGAGCTAGTCTCTCATTGGTTCCCCCTCTTCCCGTTCATCCTCAGGACAAATTGCAACCTGTACGGAACAGGAGGTTAAAGGTGCTGATTCTCCAAGGAGGGAGATTGCTAGTAAAGCGGCTGGAATGGCGAACCCGAGCACAAGGAGATGAGAAATGAGGTGCGTTTTAGAAACCTTTCCCGATCACACGGTGTACCATCTTCTGGGTTTCTCATGCATGTTTTCGATGTAGGAAGATGCCCTTGAACCTGGAGATTTGGGAACCCTGGGATGAGTACCACGCAGTATTCCTTTAAAGGGTCTGCGTTTGCTCCCCCAACCTCACCAAACCTCTCAGCCCCTGAGTGTCCACCCTTATGTCTCAATCAGCTGTGGGTCTAGATATGGTCAATCCAGGTGGCATCACAGCCCCTGAACGAATTTTGTAAGAATTTCTCTCTCTTTCACTGTCTTTGTTTCACGGGTTTTTTAAAGTAATTGATTTTTTTTTAAATATAAGCTAATTTTTTTTTAAGATTTCTTTAGTGATTGATTGATTGATTGATTGCTATGTTGGGTCTTCGTTTCTGTGCTAGGGCTTTCTCCAGTTGTGGCAAGTGGGGGCCACTCTTCATCGCGGTGAGCGGGCCTCTCACTATTGTGGCCTCTCTTGTGGCGGAGCACAGGCTCCAGACGCGCAGGCTCAGTAGTTGTGGCTCACGGGCCTAGTTGCTCCACGGCATGTGGGATCTTCCCAGACCAGGGCTCGAACCCGTGTTTCCTGCATTAGCAGGCAGATTCTCAACCACTGCGCAACCAGGGAAGCCCAGTAATTGATTTTTATAATGGGGTTTAGCTGCTTTTCACTGCTGTGTTTATGCCGCTTTACATCCACATGTCTCACTTACAGAGAGATATCAATACATAGGTTTTAAGATTCTTACTAGTCAGATATATTCTACGGCGGTGAATAGGGGATGTTGAGTCCAGTTCCCTGAGCAAGGAGTAGGTCTTGTCTATTACATATTGGGTTTATGGAACGGAATCTGAGCTAATTTCAAACCCTTGTTTTATGCATCACCCCACCTCTCCTTTCCCGTTAAGCAGCCATAGTGTGTGTTCTAAACGTGTGACTCTGTTCTGTTTTGTAATTCAGTTCAAGTGTAGCGGTTTTTACATTCCCTCTAAAAGTGATATCTTAGGATCAGTGTCTTTTTCTGTGTGCCTTATTTCACTTAGAATCGTCGTAGCTAAATCCACTCATCATGCTGCTACTAGCCTTATGACGTTGATTTCATGGCTGAGTGATATTCCATTGTACATAAGGACCACAACTTCTTTATCCATTTTTCTCTTTCCTGGGATATTTAAGGTGAAATGAAGTGGAGGCTCTTGTCAACAGGGCAGCCCTAAACTTTGGGGTGCCTGTGTCTTGCTGATTTTTAGTTTTCCCAATTTATACGCCCAGGAGTGGAAGTGCCCTATGCTCTGTAAGCTGAGTTTTTTAGATGTTTCAGGACACACCGTACACTTCTCCAGAGTGGCTGTTGGCAATTTACATCCCGCCCATCAGCGTAGCAAGGCTCCCGTTTCTCCATGGCCTGTCCTGCATTTCTGGTTTTGACACTTTATTCAGCATGGCCCTTTTGACCGATGGGAAGCGAGACTTCTTTGTAGCGCTGATTTGCCTTTCCAGGTTGCTTGGTTGGCCAAAAAGGGCGTATGCGTTTTTTCCTGAATATATTCAGGAAAAAACGCATACGCCCTTTTTGGCCAAGGGCATCATTGTCGAGGTTTCGCCGCTTTTCCTGTGCTTTAAAGGCGATTCGAATCTACCTCCTGAAATCTGTTTCCTGCAATTCTGCCTTGCTTTCAAATCCTCTTCGTTGCCTTCCCTCAAAATATTTGTGGCCGAGAGTTATCATTTTTAACTCTGCAGGTTTGTGAATTGCAGTGCCCCTGAGCTCCATTTTTCAACTCGATTTCTTGAAGGCTGGCCGCAAAAGCGCAGGATTGCTTCAGGCCCTATTCTGGTTCCGGGCGCAGGCTGAGCCTGTGGTTAATTCTTCTTCCTGATGGGAAAATAGAGTGGCCTGTGTCTGTCCCAACATTTAGAGCTAGTCTCTCATTGGTTCCCCCTCTTCCCGTTCATCGTCAGGACAAATTGCAACCTGTACGGAACAGGAGGTTAGAGGCGCTGATTCTCCAAGGAGGGAGATTGCTAGTAAAGCGGCTGGAATGGCGAACCCGAGCACAAGGAGATGAGAAATGAAGAGCGTTTTAGAAACGTTTCCCGATCACACGGTGTACCATCTTCTGGGTTTCTCATGCATGTTTTCGATGTAGGAAGATGCCCTTGAACCTCGAGATTTGGGACCCCTGGGATGGGTACCACGCAGTATTTCTTTAAAGGGTCTGCGTTTTCTCTCCCAACCTCACCAAACCTCTCAGCCCCTGAGTGTCCACCCTTATGTCTGAATCAGCTGTGGGTCTAGATATGGTCAATCCAGGTGGCATCACAGCCCCTGAACGAATTTTGTAAGAATTTCTCTCTCTTTCACTGTCTTTGTTTCACGGGTTTTTTAAAGTAAGTGATTTTTATAATGGGGTTTAGCTCCTTTTCACTGCTGTGTTTCTGCCGCTTTACACCCACTTGACTCACTTACAGAGAGATATCAATACATAGGTTTTAACATTCTTATTAGTCAGATATATTCTTGGGTGGTGAATAGGGGGTGTTGAGTCCAGTTCACTGAGCAAGGAGTAGGTCTTGTCTATTACATATTGGGTTTATGGAACGGTATCTGAGCTAATTTGAAACCCTTGTTTTATGCATCACCCCACCTCTCCGTTCCCGTTAAGCAGCCATAGTGTGTTTTCTAAACGTGTGACTCTATTCTGTTTTGTAATTCAGTTCAAGTGTAGCGGTTTTTCCATTCCCTCTATAAGTGATATCTTATGATAAGTGTCTTTTTCTGTGTGCCTTATTTCACTTAGAATCGTCGTAGCTAAATCCACTCATCATGCTGCTACTAGCCTTATGACGTTGATTTCATGGCTGAGTGATATTCCATTGTACATAAGGACCACAACTTCTTTATCCATTTTTCTCTTTCCTGGGATATTTAAGGTGAAATGAAGTGGAGGCTCTTGTCAACAGGGCAGCCCTAAACTTTGGGGTGCCTGTGTCTTGCTGATTTTTAGTTTTCCCAATTTATACGCCCAGGAGTGGAAGTGCCCTATGCTCTGTAAGCTGAGTTTTTTAGATGTTTCAGGACACACCGTACACTTCTCCAGAGTGGCTGTTGGCAATTTACATCCCGCCCATCAGCGTAGCAAGGCTCCCGTTTCTCCATGGCCTGTCCTGCATTTCTGGTTTTGACACTTTATTCAGCATGGCCCTTTTGACCGATGGGAAGCGAGACTTCTTTGTAGCGCTGATTTGCCTTTCCAGGTTGCTTGGTTGGCCAAAAAGGGCGTATGCGTTTTTTCCTGAATATATTCAGGAAAAAACGCATACGCCCTTTTTGGCCAAGGGCATCATTGTCGAGGTTTCGCCGCTTTTCCTGTGCTTTAAAGGCGATTCGAATCTACGTCCTGAAATCTGTTTCCTGCAATTCTGCCTTGCTTTCAAATCCTCTTCGTTGCCTTCCCTCAAAATATTTGTGGCCGAGAGTTATCATTTTTACCTCTGCAGGTTTGTGAATTGCAGTGCCCCTGAGCTCCATTTTTCAACTCGCTTTCTTGAAGGCTGGCCGCAAAAGCGCAGGATTGCTTCAGGCCCTATTCTGGTTCCGGGCGCAGGCTGAGCCTGTGGTTAATTCTTCTTCCTGATGGGAAAATAGAGTGAGCTGTGCCGGTCCCAACACCTAGAGCTAGTCTCTCATTGGTTCCCCCTCTTCCCGTTCATCCTCAGGACAAATTGCAACCTGTACGGAACAGGAGGTTAAAGGTGCTGATTCTCCAAGGAGGGAGATTGCTAGTAAAGCGGCTGGAATGGCGAACCCGAGCACAAGGAGATGAGAAATGAGGTGCGTTTTAGAAACGTTTCCCGATCACACGGTGTACCATCTTCTGGGTTTCTCATGCATGTTTTCGATGTACGAAGATGCCCTTGAACCTGGAGATTTGGGAACCCTGGGATGAGTACCACGCAGTATTCCTTTAAAGGGTCTGCGTTTGCTCCCCCAACCTCACCAAACCTCTCAGCCCCTGAGTGTCCACCCTTATGTCTCAATCAGCTGTGGGTCTAGATATGGTCAATCCAGGTGGCATCACAGCCCCTGAACGAATTTTGTAAGAATTTCTCTCTCTTTCACTGTCTTTGTTTCACGGGTTTTTTAAAGTAATTGATTTTTTTTTAAATATAAGCTAATTTTTTTTTAAGATTTCTTTAGTGATTGATTGATTGATTGATTGCTATGTTGGGTCTTCGTTTCTGTGCTAGGGCTTTCTCCAGTTGTGGCAAGTGGGGGCCACTCTTCATCGCGGTGAGCGGGCCTCTCACTATTGTGGCCTCTCTTGTGGCGGAGCACAGGCTCCAGACGCGCAGGCTCAGTAGTTGTGGCTCACGGGCCTAGTTGCTCCACGGCATGTGGGATCTTCCCAGACCAGGGCTCGAACCCGTGTTTCCTGCATTAGCAGGCAGATTCTCAACCACTGCGCAACCAGGGAAGCCCAGTAATTGATTTTTATAATGGGGTTTAGCTGCTTTTCACTGCTGTGTTTATGCCGCTTTACATCCACATGTCTCACTTACAGAGAGATATCAATACATAGGTTTTAAGATTCTTACTAGTCAGATATATTCTACGGCGGTGAATAGGGGATGTTGAGTCCAGTTCCCTGAGCAAGGAGTAGGTCTTGTCTATTACATATTGGGTTTATGGAACGGAATCTGAGCTAATTTCAAACCCTTGTTTTATGCATCACCCCACCTCTCCTTTCCCGTTAAGCAGCCATAGTGTGTGTTCTAAACGTGTGACTCTGTTCTGTTTTGTAATTCAGTTCAAGTGTAGCGGTTTTTACATTCCCTCTAAAAGTGATATCTTAGGATCAGTGTCTTTTTCTGTGTGCCTTATTTCACTTAGAATCGTCGTAGCTAAATCCACTCATCATGCTGCTACTAGCCTTATGACGTTGATTTCATGGCTGAGTGATATTCCATTGTACATAAGGACCACAACTTCTTTATCCATTTTTCTCTTTCCTGGGATATTTAAGGTGAAATGAAGTGGAGGCTCTTGTCAACAGGGCAGCCCTAAACTTTGGGGTGCCTGTGTCTTGCTGATTTTTAGTTTTCCCAATTTATACGCCCATGAGTGGAAGTGCCCTATGCTCTGTAAGCTGAGTTTTTTAGATGTTTCAGGACACACCGTACACTTCTCCAGAGTGGCTGTTGGCAATTTACATCCCGCCCATCAGCGTAGCAAGGCTCCCGTTTCTCCATGGCCTGTCCTGCATTTCTGGTTTTGACACTTTATTCAGCATGGCCCTTTTGACCGATGGGAAGCGAGACTTCTTTGTAGCGCTGATTTGCCTTTCCAGGTTGCTTGGTTGGCCAAAAAGGGCGTATGCGTTTTTTCCTGAATATATTCAGGAAAAAACGCATACGCCCTTTTTGGCCAAGGGCATCATTGTCGAGGTTTCGCCGCTTTTCCTGTGCTTTAAAGGCGATTCGAATCTACCTCCTGAAATCTGTTTCCTGCAATTCTGCCTTGCTTTCAAATCCTCTTCGTTGCCTTCCCTCAAAATATTTGTGGCCGAGAGTTATCATTTTTAACTCTGCAGGTTTGTGAATTGCAGTGCCCCTGAGCTCCATTTTTCAACTCGATTTCTTGAAGGCTGGCCGCAAAAGCGCAGGATTGCTTCAGGCCCTATTCTGGTTCCGGGCGCAGGCTGAGCCTGTGGTTAATTCTTCTTCCTGATGGGAAAATAGAGTGGCCTGTGTCTGTCCCAACATTTAGAGCTAGTCTCTCATTGGTTCCCCCTCTTCCCGTTCATCGTCAGGACAAATTGCAACCTGTACGGAACAGGAGGTTAGAGGCGCTGATTCTCCAAGGAGGGAGATTGCTAGTAAAGCGGCTGGAATGGCGAACCCGAGCACAAGGAGATGAGAAATGAAGAGCGTTTTAGAAACGTTTCCCGATCACACGGTGTACCATCTTCTGGGTTTCTCATGCATGTTTTCGATGTAGGAAGATGCCCTTGAACCTCGAGATTTGGGACCCCTGGGATGGGTACCACGCAGTATTTCTTTAAAGGGTCTGCGTTTTCTCTCCCAACCTCACCAAACCTCTCAGCCCCTGAGTGTCCACCCTTATGTCTGAATCAGCTGTGGGTCTAGATATGGTCAATCCAGGTGGCATCACAGCCCCTGAACGAATTTTGTAAGAATTTCTCTCTCTTTCACTGTCTTTGTTTCACGGGCTTTTTAAAGTAAGTGATTTTTATAATGGGGTTTAGCTCCTTTTCACTGCTGTGTTTCTGCCGCTTTACACCCACTTGACTCACTTACAGAGAGATATCAATACATAGGTTTTAACATTCTTATTAGTCAGATATATTCTTGGGTGGTGAATAGGGGGTGTTGAGTCCAGTTCACTGAGCAAGGAGTAGGTCTTGTCTATTACATATTGGGTTTATGGAACGGTATCTGAGCTAATTTGAAACCCTTGTTTTATGCATCACCCCACCTCTCCGTTCCCGTTAAGCAGCCATAGTGTGTTTTCTAAACGTGTGACTCTATTCTGTTTTGTAATTCAGTTCAAGTGTAGCGGTTTTTCCATTCCCTCTATAAGTGATATCTTATGATAAGTGTCTTTTTCTGTGTGCCTTATTTCACTTAGAATCGTCGTAGCTAAATCCACTCATCATGCTGCTACTAGCCTTATGACGTTGATTTCATGGCTGAGTGATATTCCATTGTACATAAGGACCACAACTTCTTTATCCATTTTTCTCTTTCCTGGGATATTTAAGGTGAAATGAAGTGGAGGCTCTTGTCAACAGGGCAGCCCTAAACTTTGGGGTGCCTGTGTCTTGCTGATTTTTAGTTTTCCCAATTTATACGCCCAGGAGTGGAAGTGCCCTATGCTCTGTAAGCTGAGTTTTTTAGATGTTTCAGGACACACCGTACACTTCTCCAGAGTGGCTGTTGGCAATTTACATCCCGCCCATCAGCGTAGCAAGGCTCCCGTTTCTCCATGGCCTGTCCTGCATTTCTGGTTTTGACACTTTATTCAGCATGGCCCTTTTGACCGATGGGAAGCGAGACTTCTTTGTAGCGCTGATTTGCCTTTCCAGGTTGCTTGGTTGGCCAAAAAGGGCGTATGCGTTTTTTCCTGAATATATTCAGGAAAAAACGCATACGCCCTTTTTGGCCAAGGGCATCATTGTCGAGGTTTCGCCGCTTTTCCTGTGCTTTAAAGGCGATTCGAATCTACGTCCTGAAATCTGTTTCCTGCAATTCTGCCTTGCTTTCAAATCCTCTTCGTTGCCTTCCCTCAAAATATTTGTGGCCGAGAGTTATCATTTTTAACTCTGCAGGTTTGTGAATTGCAGTGCCCCTGAGCTCCATTTTTCAACTCGCTTTCTTGAAGGCTGGCCGCAAAAGCGCAGGATTGCTTCAGGCCCTATTCTGGTTCCGGGCGCAGGCTGAGCCTGTGGTTAATTCTTCTTCCTGATGGGAAAATAGAGTGAGCTGTGCCGGTCCCAACACCTAGAGCTAGTCTCTCATTGGTTCCCCCTCTTCCCGTTCATCCTCAGGACAAATTGCAACCTGTACGGAACAGGAGGTTAAAGGTGCTGATTCTCCAAGGAGGGAGATTGCTAGTAAAGCGGCTGGAATGGCGAACCCGAGCACAAGGAGATGAGAAATGAGGTGCGTTTTAGAAACGTTTCCCGATCACACGGTGTACCATCTTCTGGGTTTCTCATGCATGTTTTCGATGTACGAAGATGCCCTTGAACCTGGAGATTTGGGAACCCTGGGATGAGTACCACGCAGTATTCCTTTAAAGGGTCTGCGTTTGCTCCCCCAACCTCACCAAACCTCTCAGCCCCTGAGTGTCCACCCTTATGTCTCAATCAGCTGTGGGTCTAGATATGGTCAATCCAGGTGGCATCACAGCCCCTGAACGAATTTTGTAAGAATTTCTCTCTCTTTCACTGTCTTTGTTTCACGGGTTTTTTAAAGTAATTGATTTTTTTTTAAATATAAGCTAATTTTTTTTTAAGATTTCTTTAGTGATTGATTGATTGATTGATTGCTATGTTGGGTCTTCGTTTCTGTGCTAGGGCTTTCTCCAGTTGTGGCAAGTGGGGGCCACTCTTCATCGCGGTGAGCGGGCCTCTCACTATTGTGGCCTCTCTTGTGGCGGAGCACAGGCTCCAGACGCGCAGGCTCAGTACTTGTGGCTCACGGGCCTAGTTGCTCCACGGCATGTGGGATCTTCCCAGACCAGGGCTCGAACCCGTGTTTCCTGCATTAGCAGGCAGATTCTCAACCACTGCGCAACCAGGGAAGCCCAGTAATTGATTTTTATAATGGGGTTTAGCTGCTTTTCACTGCTGTGTTTATGCCGCTTTACATCCACATGTCTCACTTACAGAGAGATATCAATACATAGGTTTTAAGATTCTTACTAGTCAGATATATTCTACGGCGGTGAATAGGGGATGTTGAGTCCAGTTCCCTGAGCAAGGAGTAGGTCTTGTCTATTACATATTGGGTTTATGGAACGGAATCTGAGCTAATTTCAAACCCTTGTTTTATGCATCACCCCACCTCTCCTTTCCCGTTAAGCAGCCATAGTGTGTGTTCTAAACGTGTGACTCTGTTCTGTTTTGTAATTCAGTTCAAGTGTAGCGGTTTTTACATTCCCTCTAAAAGTGATATCTTAGGATCAGTGTCTTTTTCTGTGTGCCTTATTTCACTTAGAATCGTCGTAGCTAAATCCACTCATCATGCTGCTACTAGCCTTATGACGTTGATTTCATGGCTGAGTGATATTCCATTGTACATAAGGACCACAACTTCTTTATCCATTTTTCTCTTTCCTGGGATATTTAAGGTGAAATGAAGTGGAGGCTCTTGTCAATAGGGCAGCCCTAAACTTTGGGGTGCCTGTGTCTTGCTGATTTTTAGTTTTCCCAATTTATACGCCCAGGAGTGGAAGTGCCCTATGCTCTGTAAGCTGAGTTTTTTAGATGTTTCAGGACACACCGTACACTTCTCCAGAGTGGCTGTTGGCAATTTACATCCCGCCCATCAGCGTAGCAAGGCTCCCGTTTCTCCATGGCCTGTCCTGCATTTCTGGTTTTGACACTTTATTCAGCATGGCCCTTTTGACCGATGGGAAGCGAGACTTCTTTGTAGCGCTGATTTGCCTTTCCAGGTTGCTTGGTTGGCCAAAAAGGGCGTATGCGTTTTTTCCTGAATATATTCAGGAAAAAATGCATACGCCCTTTTTGGCCAAGGGCATCATTGTCGAGGTTTCGCCGCTTTTCCTGTGCTTTAAAGGCGATTCGAATCTACCTCCTGAAATCTGTTTCCTGCAATTCTGCCTTGCTTTCAAATCCTCTTCGTTGCCTTCCCTCAAAATATTTGTGGCCGAGAGTTATCATTTTTACCTCTGCAGGTTTGTGAATTGCAGTGCCCCTGAGCTCCATTTTTCAACTCGCTTTCTTGGGAGCTGGCCGCAAAAGCGCAGGATTGCTTCAGGCCCTATTCTGGTTCCGGGCGCAGGCTGAGCCTGTGGTTAATTCTTCTTCCTGATGGGAAAATAGAGTGAGCTGTGCCGGTCCCAACACCTAGAGCTAGTCTCTCATTGGTTCCCCCTCTTCCCGTTCATCCTCAGGACAAATTGCAACCTGTACGGAACAGGAGGTTAAAGGTGCTGATTCTCCAAGGAGGGAGATTGCTAGTAAAGCGGCTGGAATGGCGAACCCGAGCACAAGGAGATGAGAAATGACGTGCGTTTTAGAAACCTTTCCCGATCACACGGTGTACCATCTTCTGGGTTTCTCATGCATGTTTTCGATGTAGGAAGATGCCCTTGAACCTGGAGATTTGGGAACCCTGGGATGAGTACCACGCAGTATTCCTTTAAAGGGTCTGCGTTTGCTCCCCCAACCTCACCAAACCTCTCAGCCCCTGAGTGTCCACCCTTATGTCTCAATCAGCTGTGGGTCTAGATATGGTCAATCCAGGTGGCATCACAGCCCCTGAACGAATTTTGTAAGAATTTCTCTCTCTTTCACTGTCTTTGTTTCACGGGTTTTTTAAAGTAATTGATTTTTTTTTAAATATAAGCTAATTTTTTTTAAGATTTCTTTAGTGATTGATTGATTGATTGATTGCTATGTTGGGTCTTCGTTTCTGTGCTAGGGCTTTCTCCAGTTGTGGCAAGTGGGGGCCACTCTTCATCGCGGTGAGCGGGCCTCTCACTATTGTGGCCTCTCTTGTGGCGGAGCACAGGCTCCAGACGCGCAGGCTCAGTAGTTGTGGCTCACGGGCCTAGTTGCTCCACGGCATGTGGGATCTTCCCAGACCAGGGCTCGAACCCGTGTTTCCTGCATTAGCAGGCAGATTCTCAACCACTGCGCAACCAGGGAAGCCCAGTAATTGATTTTTATAATGGGGTTTAGCTGCTTTTCACTGCTGTGTTTATGCCGCTTTACATCCACATGTCTCACTTACAGAGAGATATCAATACATAGGTTTTAAGATTCTTACTAGTCAGATATATTCTACGGCGGTGAATAGGGGATGTTGAGTCCAGTTCACTGAGCAAGGAGTAGGTCTTGTCTATTACATATTGGGTTTATGGAACGGAATCTGAGCTAATTTCAAACCCTTGTTTTATGCATCACCCCACCTCTCCTTTCCCGTTAAGCAGCCATAGTGTGTGTTCTAAACGTGTGACTCTGTTCTGTTTTGTAATTCAGTTCAAGTGTAGCGGTTTTTACATTCCCTCTAAAAGTGATATCTTAGGATCAGTGTCTTTTTCTGTGTGCCTTATTTCACTTAGAATCGTCGTAGCTAAATCCACTCATCATGCTGCTACTAGCCTTATGACGTTGATTTCATGGCTGAGTGATATTCCATTGTACATAAGGACCACAACTTCTTTATCCATTTTTCTCTTTCCTGGGATATTTAAGGTGAAATGAAGTGGAGGCTCTTGTCAATAGGGCAGCCCTAAACTTTGGGGTGCCTGTGTCTTGCTGATTTTTAGTTTTCCCAATGTATACGCCCAGGAGTGGAAGTGCCCTATGCTCTGTAAGCTGAGTTTTTTAGATGTTTCAGGACACACCGTACACTTCTCCAGAGTGGCTGTTGGCAATTTACATCCCGCCCATCAGCGTAGCAAGGCTCCCGTTTCTCCATGGCCTGTCCTGCATTTCTGGTTTTGACACTTTATTCAGCATGGCCCTTTTGACCGATGGGAAGCGAGACTTCTTTGTAGCGCTGATTTGCCTTTCCAGGTTGCTTGGTTGGCCAAAAAGGGCGTATGCGTTTTTTCCTGAATATATTCAGGAAAAAACGCATACGCCCTTTTTGGCCAAGGGCATCATTGTCGAGGTTTCGCCGCTTTTCCTGTGCTTTAAAGGCGATTCGAATCTACCTCCTGAAATCTGTTTCCTGCAATTCTGCCTTGCTTTCAAATCCTCTTCGTTGCCTTCCCTCAAAATATTTGTGGCCGAGAGTTATCATTTTTACCTCTGCAGGTTTGTGAATTGCAGTGCCCCTGAGCTCCATTTTTCAACTCGCTTTCTTGAAGGCTGGCCGCAAAAGCGCAGGATTGCTTCAGGCCCTATTCTGGTTCCGGGCGCAGGCTGAGCCTGTGGTTAATTCTTCTTCCTGATGGGAAAATAGAGTGGCCTGTGTCTGTCCCAACACCTAGAGCTAGTCTCTCATTCGTTCCCCCTCTTCCCGTTCATCGTCAGGACAAATTGCAACCTGTACGGAACAGGAGGTTAGAGGTGCTGATTCTCCAAGGAGGGAGATTGCTAGTAAAGCGGCTGGAATGGCGAACCCGAGCACAAGGAGATGAGAAATGAAGAGCGTTTTAGAAACGTTTCCCGATCACACGGTGTACCATCTTCTTTGTTTCTCATGCATGTTTTCGATGTAGGAAGATGCCCTTGAACCTCGAGATTTGGGACCCCCGGGATGGGTACCACGCAGTATTTCTTTAAAGGGTCTGCGTTTTCTCTCCCAACCTCACCAAACCTCTCAGCCCCTGAGTGTCCACCCTTATGTCTGAATCAGCTGTGGGTCTAGATATGGTCAATCCAGGTGGCATCACAGCCCCTGAACGAATTTTGTAAGAATTTCTCTCTCTTTCACGGTCTTTGTTCACGGGTATTTTAAAGTATTTGATTTTTATAATGGGGTTTAGCTGCTTTTCACTGCTGTGTTTCTGCCGCTTTACACCCACTTGACTCACTTACAGAGAGATATCAATACACAGGTTTTAACATTCTTACTAGTCAGATATATTCTTGAGCGGTGAATAGGGGGTGTTGAGTCCAGTTCACTGAGCAAGGAGTAGGTCTTGTCTATTACATATTGGGTTTATGGAACGGTATCTGAGCTAATTTGAAACCCTTGTTTTATGCATCACCCCACCTCTCCTTTCCCGTTAAGCAGCCATAGTGTGTTTTCTAAACGTGTGACTCTATTCTGTTTTGTAATTCAGTTCAAGTGTAGCGGTTTTTCCATTCCCTCTAAAAGTGATATCTTAGGATCTGAGTCTTTTTCTGTGTGACTTATTTCACTTAGAATCGTCGTACCTAAATCCACTCATCATGCTGCTACTAGCCTTATGAGGTTGATTTCATGGCTGAGTGATATTCCATTGTACATAAGGACCACAACTTCTTTATCCATTTTTCTCTTTCCTGGGATATTTAAGGTGTAACGAAGTGGAGGTTCTTGTCAACAGAGCAGCCCTAAACTTTGGGATGCCTGTGTCTTGCTGATTTTTAGTTTTCCCAATTTATACGCCCATGCGTGGAAGTGCCCTATGCTCTGTAAGCTGAGTTTTTTAGATGTTTCAGGACACACCGTACACTTCTCCAGAGTGGCTGTTGGCAATTTACATCCCGCCCATCAGCGTAGCAAGGCTCCCGTTTCTCCATGGCCTGTCCTGCATTTCTGGTTTTGACACTTTATTCAGCATGGCCCTTTTGACCGATGGGAAGCGAGACTTCTTTGTAGCGCTGATTTGCCTTTCCAGGTTGCTTGGTTGGCCAAAAAGGGCGTATGCGTTTTTTCCTGAATATATTCAGGAAAAAACGCATACGCCCTTTTTGGCCAAGGGCATCATTGTCGAGGTTTCGCCGCTTTTCCTGTGCTTTAAAGGCGATTCGAATCTACCTCCTGAAAAATGTTTCCTGCAATTCTGCCTTGCTTTCAAATCCTCTTCGTTGCCTTCCCTCAAAATATTTGTGGCCGAGAGTTATCATTTTTACTTCTGCAGGTTTGTGAATTGCAGTGCCCCTGAGCTCCATTTTTCAACTCGCTTTCTTGGGAGCTGGCCGCAAAAGCGCAGGATTGCTTCAGGCCCTATTCTGGTTCCGGGCGCAGGCTGAGCCTGTGGTTAATTCTTCTTCCTGATGGGAAAATAGAGTGAGCTGTGCCGGTCCCAACACCTAGAGCTAGTCTCTCATTGGTTCCCCCTCTTCCCGTTCATCCTCAGGACAAATTGCAACCTGTACGGAACAGGAGGTTAAAGGTGCTGATTCTCCAAGGAGGGAGATTGCTAGTAAAGCGGCTGGAATGGCGAACCCGAGCACAAGGAGATGAGAAATGAGGGGCGTTTTAGAAACCTTTCCCGATCACACGGTGTACCATCTTCTGGGTTTCTGATGCATGTTTTCGATGTAGGAAGATACCCTTGAACCTGGAGATTTGGGACCCATGGGATGGGTACCACGCAGTATTCCTTTAAAGGGTCTGCGTTTGCTCCCCCAACCTCACCAAACCTCTCAGCCCCAAGAGGGTCCATCCTTATGTCTCAATCAGCTGTGGGTCTAGATATGGTCAATCCAGGTGGCATCACAGCCCCTGAACGAATTTTGTAAGAATATTTCTCTGTTTCACGGTCTTTGTTCACGGGTATTTTAAAGTATTTGATTTTTATAATGGGGTTTAGCTGCTTTTCACTGCTGTGTTTCTGCCGCTTTACACCCACTTGACTCACTTACAGAGAGATATCAATACATAGGTTTTAACATTCTTACTAGTCAGATATATTCTTGAGCGGTGAATAGGGGGTGTTGAGTCCAGTTCACTGAGCAAGGAGTAGGTCTTGTCTATTACATTTTGGGTTTATGGAACGGTATCTGAGCTAATTTGAAACCCTTGTTTTATGCATCACCCCACCTCTCCTTTCCCGTTAAGCAGCCATAGTGTGTTTTCTAAACGTGTGACTCTATTCTGTTTTGTAATTCAGTTCAAGTGTAGCGGTTTTTCCATTCCCTCTAAAAGTGATATCTTCTGATAAGTATCTTTTTCTGTGTGACTTATTTCACTTAGAATCGTCGTACCTAAATCCACTCATCATGCTGCTACTAGCCTTATGAGGTTGATTTCATGGCTGAGTGATATTCCATTGTACATAAGGACCACAACTTCTTTATCCATTTTTCTCTTTCCTGGGATATTTAAGGTGTAACGAAGTGGAGGTTCTTGTCAACAGGGCAGCCCTAAACTTTGGGATGCCTGTGTCTTGCTGATTTTTAGTTTTCCCAATTTATACGCCCATGAGTGGAAGTGCCCTATGCTCTGTAAGCTGAGTTTTTTAGATGTTTCAGGACACACCGTACACTTCTCCAGAGTGGCTGTTGGCAATTTACATCCCGCCCATCAGCGTAGCAAGGCTCCCGTTTCTCCATGGCCTGTCCTGCATTTCTGGTTTTGACACTTTATTCAGCATGGCCCTTTTGACCGATGGGAAGCGAGACTTCTTTGTAGCGCTGATTTGCCTTTCCAGGTTGCTTGGTTGGCCAAAAAGGGCGTATGCGTTTTTTCCTGAATATATTCAGGAAAAAACGCATTCGCTCTTTTTGGCCAAGGGCATCATTGTCGAGGTTTCGCCGCTTTTCCTGTGCTTTAAAGGCGATTCGAATCTACCTCCTGAAATCTGTTTCCTGCAATTCTGCCTTGCTTTCAAATTCTCTTCGTTGCCTTCCCTCAAAATATTTGTGGCCGAGAGTTATCATTTTTACCTCTGCAGGTTTGTGAATTGCAGTGCCCCTGAGCTCCATTTTTCAACTCGCTTTCTTGGGAGCTGGCCGCAAAAGCGCAGGATTGCTTCAGGCCCTATTCTGGTTCCGGGCGCAGGCTGAGCCTGTGGGTAATTCTTCTTCCTGATGGGAAAATAGAGTGAGCTGTGCCGGTCCCAACACCTAGAGCTAGTCTCTCATTGGTTCCCCCTCTTCCCGTTCATCCTCAGGACAAATTGCAACCTGTACGGAACAGGAGGTTAAAGGTGCTGATTCTCCAAGGAGGGAGATTGCTAGTAAAGCGGCTGGAATGGCGAACCCGAGCACAAGGAGATGAGAAATGAGGTGCGTTTTAGAAACGTTTCCCGATCACACGGTGTACCATCTTCTGGGTTTCTCATGCATGTTTTCGATGTAGGAAGATGCCCTTGAACCTGGAGATTTGGGAACCCTGGGTTGAGTACCACGCAGTATTCCTTTAAAGGGTCTGCGTTTGCTCCCCCAACCTCACCAAACCTCTCAGCCCCTGAGTGTCCACCCTTATGTCTCAATCAGCTGTGGGTCTAGATATGGTCAATCCAGGTGGCATCACAGCCCCTGAACGAATTTTGTAAGAATTTCTCTCTCTTTCACTGTCTTTGTTTCACGGGTTTTTTAAAGTAATTGATTTTTTTTTAAATATAAGCTAATTTTTTTTAAGATTTCTTTAGTAATTGATTGATTGATTGATTGCTATGTTGAGTCTTCGTTTCTGTGCTAGGGCTTTCTCCAGTTGTGGCAAGTGGGGGCCACTCTTCATCGCGGTGAGCGGGCCTCTCACTATTGTGGCCTCTCTTGTGGCGGAGCACAGGCTCCAGACGCGCAGGCTCAGTAGTTGTGGCTCACGGGCCTAGTTGCTCCACGGCATGTGGGATCTTCCCAGACCAGGGCTCGAACCCGTGTTTCCTGCATTAGCAGGCAGATTCTCAACCACTGCGCAACCAGGGAAGCCCAGTAATTGATTTTTATAATGGGGTTTAGCTGCTTTTCACTGCTGTGTTTATGCCGCTTTACATCCACATGTCTCACTTACAGAGAGATATCAATACATAGGTTTTAAGATTCTTACTAGTCAGATATATTCTACGGCGGTGAATAGGGGATGTTGAGTCCAGTTCACTGAGCAAGGAGTAGGTCTTGTCTATTACATATTGGGTTTATGGAACGGAATCTGAGCTAATTTCAAACCCTTGTTTTATGCATCACCCCACCTCTCCTTTCCCGTTAAGCAGCCATAGTGTGTGTTCTAAACGTGTGACTCTGTTCTGTTTTGTAATTCAGTTCAAGTGTAGCGGTTTTTACATTCCCTCTAAAAGTGATATCTTAGGATCAGTGTCTTTTTCTGTGTGCCTTATTTCACTTAGAATCGTCGTAGCTAAATCCACTCATCATGCTGCTACTAGCCTTATGACGTTGATTTCATGGCTGAGTGATATTCCATTGTACATAAGGACCACAACTTCTTTATCCATTTTTCTCTTTCCTGGGATATTTAAGGTGAAATGAAGTGGAGGCTCTTGTCAATAGGGCAGCCCTAAACTTTGGGGTGCCTGTGTCTTGCTGATTTTTAGTTTTCCCAATTTATACGCCCAGGAGTGGAAGTGCCCTATGCTCTGTAAGCTGAGTTTTTTAGATGTTTCAGGACACACCGTACACTTCTCCAGAGTGGCTGTTGGCAATTTACATCCCGCCCATCAGCGTAGCAAGGCTCCCGTTTCTCCATGGCCTGTCCTGCATTTCTGGTTTTGACACTTTATTCAGCATGGCCCTTTTGACCGATGGGAAGCGAGACTTCTTTGTAGCGCTGATTTGCCTTTCCAGGTTGCTTGGTTGGCCAAAAAGGGCGTATGCGTTTTTTCCTGAATATATTCAGGAAAAAACGCATACGCCCTTTTTGGCCAAGGGCATCATTGTCGAGGTTTCGCCGCTTTTCCTGTGCTTTAAAGGCGATTCGAATCTACCTCCTGAAATCTGTTTCCTGCAATTCTGCCTTGCTTTCAAATCCTCTTCGTTGCCTTCCCTCAAAATATTTGTGGCCGAGAGTTATCATTTTTACCTCTGCAGGTTTGTGAATTGCAGTGCCCCTGAGCTCCATTTTTCAACTCGCTTTCTTGAAGGCTGGCCGCAAAAGCGCAGGATTGCTTCAGGCCCTATTCTGGTTCCGGGCGCAGGCTGAGCCTGTGGTTAATTCTTCTTCCTGATGGGAAAATAGAGTGGCCTGTGTCTGTCCCAACACCTAGAGCTAGTCTCTCATTCGTTCCCCCTCTTCCCGTTCATCGTCAGGACAAATTGCAACCTGTACGGAACAGGAGGTTAGAGGTGCTGATTCTCCAAGGAGGGAGATTGCTAGTAAAGCGGCTGGAATGGCGAACCCGAGCACAAGGAGATGAGAAATGAAGAGCGTTTTAGAAACGTTTCCCGATCACACGGTGTACCATCTTCTTTGTTTCTCATGCATGTTTTCGATGTAGGAAGATGCCCTTGAACCTCGAGATTTGGGACCCCCGGGATGGGTACCACGCAGTATTTCTTTAAAGGGTCTGCGTTTTCTCTCCCAACCTCACCAAACCTCTCAGCCCCTGAGTGTCCACCCTTATGTCTGAATCAGCTGTGGGTCTAGATATGGTCAATCCAGGTGGCATCACAGCCCCTGAACGAATTTTGTAAGAATTTCTCTCTCTTTCACGGTCTTTGTTCACGGGTATTTTAAAGTATTTGATTTTTATAATGGGGTTTAGCTGCTTTTCACTGCTGTGTTTCTGCCGCTTTACACCCACTTGACTCACTTACAGAGAGATATCAATACACAGGTTTTAACATTCTTACTAGTCAGATATATTCTTGAGCGGTGAATAGGGGGTGTTGAGTCCAGTTCACTGAGCAAGGAGTAGGTCTTGTCTATTACATATTGGGTTTATGGAACGGTATCTGAGCTAATTTGAAACCCTTGTTTTATGCATCACCCCACCTCTCCTTTCCCGTTAAGCAGCCATAGTGTGTTTTCTAAACGTGTGACTCTATTCTGTTTTGTAATTCAGTTCAAGTGTAGCGGTTTTTCCATTCCCTCTAAAAGTGATATCTTAGGATCTGAGTCTTTTTCTGTGTGACTTATTTAACTTAGAATCGTCGTACCTAAATCCACTCATCATGCTGCTACTAGCCTTATGAGGTTGATTTCATGGCTGAGTGATATTCCATTGTACATAAGGACCACAACTTCTTTATCCATTTTTCTCTTTCCTGGGATATTTAAGGTGTAACGAAGTGGAGGTTCTTGTCAACAGAGCAGCCCTAAACTTTGGGATGCCTGTGTCTTGCTGATTTTTAGTTTTCCCAATTTATACGCCCAGGAGTGGAAGTGCCCTATGCTCTGTAAGCTGAGTTTTTTAGATGTTTCAGGACACACCGTACACTTCTCCAGAGTGGCTGTTGGCAATTTACATCCCGCCCATCAGCGTAGCAAGGCTCCCGTTTCTCCATGGCCTGTCCTGCATTTCTGGTTTTGACACTTTATTCAGCATGGCCCTTTTGACCGATGGGAAGCGAGACTTCTTTGTAGCGCTGATTTGCCTTTCCAGGTTGCTTGGTTGGCCAAAAAGGGCGTATGCGTTTTTTCCTGAATATATTCAGGAAAAAACGCATACGCCCTTTTTGGCCAAGGGCATCATTGTCGAGGTTTCGCCGCTTTTCCTGTGCTTTAAAGGCGATTCGAATCTACCTCCTGAAAAATGTTTCCTGCAATTCTGCCTTGCTTTCAAATCCTCTTCGTTGCCTTCCCTCAAAATATTTGTGGCCGAGAGTTATCATTTTTACTTCTGCAGGTTTGTGAATTGCAGTGCCCCTGAGCTCCATTTTTCAACTCGCTTTCTTGGGAGCTGGCCGCAAAAGCGCAGGATTGCTTCAGGCCCTATTCTGGTTCCGGGCGCAGGCTGAGCCTGTGGTTAATTCTTCTTCCTGATGGGAAAATAGAGTGAGCTGTGCCGGTCCCAACACCTAGAGCTAGTCTCTCATTGGTTCCCCCTCTTCCCGTTCATCCTCAGGACAAATTGCAACCTGTACGGAACAGGAGGTTAAAGGTGCTGATTCTCCAAGGAGGGAGATTGCTAGTAAAGCGGCTGGAATGGCGAACCCGAGCACAAGGAGATGAGAAATGAGGGGCGTTTTAGAAACCTTTCCCGATCACACGGTGTACCATCTTCTGGGTTTCTGATGCATGTTTTCGATGTAGGAAGATACCCTTGAACCTGGAGATTTGGGACCCATGGGATGGGTACCACGCAGTATTCCTTTAAAGGGTCTGCGTTTGCTCCCCCAACCTCACCAAACCTCTCAGCCCCAAGAGGGTCCATCCTTATGTCTCAATCAGCTGTGGGTCTAGATATGGTCAATCCAGGTGGCATCACAGCCCCTGAACGAATTTTGTAAGAATATTTCTCTGTTTCACGGTCTTTGTTCACGGGTATTTTAAAGTATTTGATTTTTATAATGGGGTTTAGCTGCTTTTCACTGCTGTGTTTCTGCCGCTTTACACCCACTTGACTCACTTACAGAGAGATATCAATACATAGGTTTTAACATTCTTACTAGTCAGATATATTCTTGAGCGGTGAATAGGGGGTGTTGAGTCCAGTTCACTGAGCAAGGAGTAGGTCTTGTCTATTACATTTTGGGTTTATGGAACGGTATCTGAGCTAATTTGAAACCCTTGTTTTATGCATCACCCCACCTCTCCTTTCCCGTTAAGCAGCCATAGTGTGTTTTCTAAACGTGTGACTCTATTCTGTTTTGTAATTCAGTTCAAGTGTAGCGGTTTTTCCATTCCCTCTAAAAGTGATATCTTCTGATAAGTATCTTTTTCTGTGTGACTTATTTCACTTAGAATCGTCGTACCTAAATCCACTCATCATGCTGCTACTAGCCTTATGAGGTTGATTTCATGGCTGAGTGATATTCCATTGTACATAAGGACCACAACTTCTTTATCCATTTTTCTCTTTCCTGGGATATTTAAGGTGTAACGAAGTGGAGGTTCTTGTCAACAGAGCAGCCCTAAACTTTGGGATGCCTGTGTCTTGCTGATTTTTAGTTTTCCCAATTTATACGCCCATGAGTGGAAGTGCCCTATGCTCTGTAAGCTGAGTTTTTTAGATGTTTCAGGACACACCGTACACTTCTCCAGAGTGGCTGTTGGCAATTTACATCCCGCCCATCAGCGTAGCAAGGCTCCCGTTTCTCCATGGCCTGTCCTGCATTTCTGGTTTTGACACTTTATTCAGCATGGCCCTTTTGACCGATGGGAAGCGAGACTTCTTTGTAGCGCTGATTTGCCTTTCCAGGTTGCTTGGTTGGCCAAAAAGGGCGTATGCGTTTTTTCCTGAATATATTCAGGAAAAAACGCATACGCCCTTTTTGGCCAAGGGCATCATTGTCGAGGTTTCGCCGCTTTTCCTGTGCTTTAAAGGCGATTCGAATCTACCTCCTGAAATCTGTTTCCTGCAATTCTGCCTTGCTTTCAAATCCTCTTCGTTGCCTTCCCTCAAAATATTTGTGGCCGAGAGTTATCATTTTTACCTCTGCAGGTTTGTGAATTGCAGTGCCCCTGAGCTCCATTTTTCAACTCGCTTTCTTGAAGGCTGGCCGCAAAAGCGCAGGATTGCTTCAGGCCCTATTCTGGTTCCGGGCGCAGGCTGAGCCTGTGGTTAATTCTTCTTCCTGATGGGAAAATAGAGTGGCCTGTGTCTGTCCCAACACCTAGAGCTAGTCTCTCATTCGTTCCCCCTCTTCCCGTTCATCGTCAGGACAAATTGCAACCTGTACGGAACAGGAGGTTAGAGGTGCTGATTCTCCAAGGAGGGAGATTGCTAGTAAAGCGGCTGGAATGGCGAACCCGAGCACAAGGAGATGAGAAATGAGGTGCGTTTTAGAAACGTTTCCCGATCACACGGTGTACCATCTTCTGGGTTTCTCATGCATGTTTTCGATGTAGGAAGATGCCCTTGAACCTGGAGATTTGGGAACCCTGGGTTGAGTACCACGCAGTATTCCTTTAAGGGGTCTGCGTTTGCTCCCCCAACCTCACCAAACCTCTCAGCCCGAGTGTCCACCCTTATGTCTCAATCAGCTGTGGGTCTAGATATGGTCAATCCAGGTGGCATCACAGCCCCTGAACGAATTTTGTAAGAATTTCTCTCTCTTTCACTGTCTTTGTTTCACGGGTTTTTTTAAAGTAATTGATTTTTTTTAAAATATAAGCTAATTTTTTTTTAAGATTTCTTTAGTGATTGATTGATTGATTGATTGCTATGTTGGGTCTTCGTTTCTGTGCTAGGGCTTTCTCCAGTTGTGGCAAGTGGGGGCCACTCTTCATCGCGGTGAGCGGGCCTCTCACTATTGTGGCCTCTCTTGTGGCGGAGCACAGGCTCCAGACGCGCAGGCTCAGTACTTGTGGCTCACGGGCCTAGTTGCTCCACGGCATGTGGGATCTTCCCAGACCAGGGCTCGAACCCGTGTTTCCTGCATTAGCAGGCAGATTCTCAACCACTGCGCAACCAGGGAAGCCCAGTAATTGATTTTTATAATGGGGTTTAGCTGCTTTTCACTGCTGTGTTTATGCCGCTTTACATCCACATGTCTCACTTACAGAGAGATATCAATACATAGGTTTTAAGATTCTTACTAGTCAGATATATTCTACGGCGGTGAATAGGGGATGTTGAGTCCAGTTCCCTGAGCAAGGAGTAGGTCTTGTCTATTACATATTGGGTTTATGGAACGGAATCTGAGCTAATTTCAAACCCTTGTTTTATGCATCACCCCACCTCTCCTTTCCCGTTAAGCAGCCATAGTGTGTGTTCTAAACGTGTGACTCTGTTCTGTTTTGTAATTCAGTTCAAGTGTAGCGGTTTTTACATTCCCTCTAAAAGTGATATCTTAGGATCAGTGTCTTTTTCTGTGTGCCTTATTTCACTTAGAATCGTCGTAGCTAAATCCACTCATCATGCTGCTACTAGCCTTATGACGTTGATTTCATGGCTGAGTGATATTCCATTGTATATAAGGACCACAACTTCTTTAGGCATTTTTCTCTTTCCTGGGATATTTAAGGTGAAATGAAGTGGAGGCTCTTGTCAATAGGGCAGCCCTAAACTTTGGGGTGCCTGTGTCTTGCTGATTTTTAGTTTTCCCAATTTATACGCCCAGGAGTGGAAGTGCCCTATGCTCTGTAAGCTGAGTTTTTTAGATGTTTGAGGACACACCGTACACTTCTCCAGAGTGGCTGTTGGCAATTTACATCCCGCCCATCAGCGTAGCAAGGCTCCCGTTTCTCCATGGCCTGTCCTGCATTTCTGGTTTTGACACTTTATTCAGCATGGCCCTTTTGACCGATGGGAAGCGAGACTTCTTTGTAGCGCTGATTTGCCTTTCCACGTTGCTTGGTTGGCCAAAAAGGGCGTATGCGTTTTTTCCTGAATATATTCAGGAAAAAACGCATACGCCCTTTTTGGCCAAGGGCATCATTGTCGAGGTTTCGCCGCTTTTCCTGTGCTTTAAAGGCGATTCGAATCTACCTCCTGAAATCTGTTTCCTGCAATTCTGCCTTGCTTTCAAATCCTCTTCGTTGCCTTCCCTCAAAATATTTGTGGCCGAGAGTTATCATTTATAACTCTGCAGGTTTGTGAATTGCAGTGCCCCTGAGCTCCATTTTTCAACTCGCTTTCTTGAAGGCTGGCCGCAAAAGCGCAGGATTGCTTCAGGCCCTATTCTGGTTCCGGGCGCAGGCTGAGCCTGTGGTTAATTCTTCTTCCTGATGGGAAAATAGAGTGGCCTGTGTCTGTCCCAACACCTAGAGCTAGTCTCTCATTCGTTCCCCCTCTTCCCGTTCATCGTCAGGACAAATTGCAACCTGTACGGAACAGGAGGTTAGAGGTACTGATTCTCCAAGGAGGGAGATTGCTAGTAAAGCGGCTGGAATGGCGAACCCGAGCACAAGGAGATGAGAAATGAAGAGCGTTTTAGAAACGTTTCCCGATCACACGGTGTAGCATCTTCTGGTTTTCTCATGCATGTTTTCGATGTAGGAAGATGCCCTTGAACCTCGAGATTTGGGACCCCTGGGATGGGTACCACGCAGTATTTCTTTAAAGGGTCTGCGTTTTCTCTCCCAACCTCACCAAACCTCTCAGCCCCTGAGTGTCCACCCTTATGTCTGAATCAGCTGTGGGTCTAGATATGGTCAATCCAGGTGGCATCACAGCCCCTGAACGAATTTTGTAAGAATTTCTCTCTCTTTCACTGTCTTTGTTTCACGGGTTTTTTAAAGTAAGTGATTTTTATAATGGGGTTTAGCTCCCTTTCACTGCTGTGTTTCTGCCGCTTTACACCCACTTGACTCACTTACAGAGAGATATCAATACATAGGTTTTAACATTCTTATTAGTCAGTTATATTCTTGGGTGGTGAATAGGGGATGTTGAGTCCAGTTCACTGAGCAAGGAGTAGGTCTTGTCTATTACATATTGGGTTTATGGAACGGTATCTGAGCTAATTTGAAACCCTTGTTTTATGCATCACCCCACCTCTCCTTTCCCGTTAAGCAGCCATAGTGTGTTTTCTAAACGTGTGACTCTATTCTGTTTTGTAATTCAGTTCAAGTGTAGCGGTTTTTTCATTCCCTCTATAAGTGATATCTTATGATAAGTGTCTTTTTCTGTGTGCCTTATTTCACTTAGAATCGTCGTAGCTAAATCCACTCATCATGCTGCTACTAGCCTTATGACGTTGATTTCATGGCTGAGTGATATTCCATTGTACATAAGGACCACAACTTCTTTATCCATTTTTCTCTTTCCTGGGATATTTAAGGTGAAATGAAGTGGAGGCTCTTGTCAACAGGGCAGCCCTAAACTTTGGGGTGCCTGTGTCTTGCTGATTTTTAGTTTTCCCAATTTATACGCCCAGGAGTGGAAGTGCCCTATGCTCTGTAAGCTGAGTTTTTTAGATGTTTCAGGACACACCGTACACTTCTCCAGAGTGGCTGTTGGCAATTTACATCCCGCCCATCAGCGTAGCAAGGCTCCCGTTTCTCCATGGCCTGTCCTGCATTTCTGGTGTTGACACTTTATTCAGCATGGCCCTTTTGACCGATGGGAAGCGAGACTTCTTTGTAGCGCTGATTTGCCTTTCCACGTTGCTTGGTTGGCCAAAAAGGGCGTATGCGTTTTTTCCTGAATATATTCAGGAAAAAACGCATACGCCCTTTTTGGCCAAGGGCATCATTGTCGAGGTTTCGCCGCTTTTCCTGTGCTTTAAAGGCGATTCGAATCTACCTCCTGAAATCTGTTTCCTGCAATTCTGCCTTGCTTTCAAATCCTCTTCGCTGCCTTCCCTCAAAATATTTGTGGCCGAGAGTTATCATTTTTAACTCTGTAGGTTTGTGAATTGCAGTGCCCCTGAGCTCCATTTTTCAACTCGCTTTCTTGAAGGCTGGCCGCAAAAGCGCAGGATTGCTTCAGGCCCTATTCTGGTTCCGGGCGCAGGCTGAGCCTGTGGTTAATTCTTCTTCCTGATGGGAAAATAGAGTGGCCTGTGTCTGTCCCAACACCTAGAGCTAGTCTCTCATTGGTTCCCCCTCTTCCCGTTCATCGTCAGGACAAATTGCAACCTGTACGGAACAGGAGGTTAGAGGCGCTGATTCTCCAAGGAGGGAGATTGCTAGTAAAGCGGCTGGAATGGCGAACCCGAGCACAAGGAGATGAGAAATGAAGAGCGTTTTAGAAACGTTTCCCGATCACACGGTGTACCATCTTCTGGGTTTCTCATGCATGTTTTCGATGTAGGAAGATGCCCTTGAACCTCGAGATTTGGGACCCCTGGGATGGGTACCACGCAGTATTTCTTTAAAGGGTCTGCGTTTTCTCTCCCAACCTCACCAAACCTCTCAGCCCCTGAGTGTCCACCCTTATGTCTGAATCAGCTGTGGGTCTAGATATGGTCAATCCAGGTGGCATCACAGCCCCTGAACGAATTTTGTAAGAATTTCTCTCTCTTTCACTGTCTTTGTTTCACGGGTTTTTTAAAGTAAGTGATTTTTATAATGGGGTTTAGCTCCTTTTCACTGCTGTGTTTCTGCCGCTTTACACCCACTTGACTCACTTACAGAGAGATATCAATACATAGGTTTTAACATTCTTATTAGTCAGATATATTCTTGGGTGGTGAATAGGGGGTGTTGAGTCCAGTTCACTGAGCAAGGAGTAGGTCTTGTCTATTACATATTGGGTTTATGGAACGGTATCTGAGCTAATTTGAAACCCTTGTTTTATGCATCACCCCACCTCTCCGTTCCCGTTAAGCAGCCATAGTGTGTTTTCTAAACGTGTGACTCTATTCTGTTTTGTAATTCAGTTCAAGTGTAGCGGTTTTTCCATTCCCTCTATAAGTGATATCTTATGATAAGTGTCTTTTTCTGTGTGCCTTATTTCACTTAGAATCGTCGTAGCTAAATCCACTCATCATGCTGCGACTAGCCTTATGACGTTGATTTCATGGCTGAGTGATATTCCATTGTACATAAGGACCACAACTTCTTTATCCATTTTTCTCTTTCCTGGGATATTTAAGGTGAAATGAAGTGGAGGCTCTTGTCAACAGGGCAGCCCTAAACTTTGGGGTGCCTGTGTCTTGCTGATTTTTAGTTTTCCCAATTTATACGCCCAGGAGTGGAAGTGCCCTATGCTCTGTAAGCTGAGTTTTTTAGATGTTTCAGGACACACCGTACACTTCTCCAGAGTGGCTGTTGGCAATTTACATCCCGCCCATCAGCGTAGCAAGGCTCCCGTTTCTCCATGGCCTGTCCTGCATTTCTGGTTTTGACACTTTATTCAGCATGGCCCTTTTGACCGATGGGAAGCGAGACTTCTTTGTAGCGCTGATTTGCCTTTCCAGGTTGCTTGGTTGGCCAAAAAGGGCGTATGCGTTTTTTCCTGAATATATTCAGGAAAAAACGCATACGCCCTTTTTGGCCAAGGGCATCATTGTCGAGGTTTCGCCGCTTTTCCTGTGCTTTAAAGGCGATTCGAATCTACCTCCTGAAATCTGTTTCCTGCAATTCTGCCTTGCTTTCAAATCCTCTTCGTTGCCTTCCCTCAAAATATTTGTGGCCGAGAGTTATCATTTTTACCTCTGCAGGTTTGTGAATTGCAGTGCCCCTGAGCTCCATTTTTCAACTCGCTTTCTTGGGAGCTGGCCGCAAAAGCGCAGGATTGCTTCAGGCCCTATTCTGGTTCCGGGCGCAGGCTGAGCCTGTGGGTAATTCTTCTTCCTGATGGGAAAATAGAGTGAGCTGTGCCGGTCCCAACACCTAGAGCTAGTCTCTCATTGGTTCCCCCTCTTCCCGTTCATCCTCAGGACAAATTGCAACCTGTACGGAACAGGAGGTTAAAGGTGCTGATTCTCCAAGGAGGGAGATTGCTAGTAAAGCGGCTGGAATGGCGAACCCGAGCACAAGGAGATGAGAAATTAGGTGCGTTTTAGAAACGTTTCCCGATCACACGGTGTACCATCTTCTGGGTTTCTCATGCATGTTTTCGATGTAGGAAGATGCCCTTGAACCTGGAGATTTGGGAACCCTGGGATGAGTACCACGCAGTATTCCTTTAAAGGGTCTGCGTTTGCTTCCCCAACCTCACCAAACCTCTCAGCCCCTGAGTGTCCACCCTTATGTCTCAATCAGCTGTGGGTCTAGATATGGTCAATCCAGGTGGCATCACAGCCCCTGAACGAATTTTGTAAGAATTTCTCTCTCTTTCACTGTCTTTGTTTCACGGGTTTTTTTAAAGTAATTGATTTTTTTTAAAATATAAGCTAATTTTTTTTTAAGATTTCTTTAGTGATTGATTGATTGATTGATTGCTATGTTGGGTCTTCGTTTCTGTGCTAGGGCTTTCTCCAGTTGTGGCAAGTGGGGGCCACTCTTCATCGCGGTGAGCGGGCCTCTCACTATTGTGGCCTCTCTTGTGGCGGAGCACAGGCTCCAGACGCGCAGGCTCAGTACTTGTGGCTCACGGGCCTAGTTGCTCCACGGCATGTGGGATCTTCCCAGACCAGGGCTCGAACCCGTGTTTCCTGCATTAGCAGGCAGATTCTCAACCACTGCGCAACCAGGGAAGCCCAGTAATTGATTTTTATAATGGGGTTTAGCTGCTTTTCACTGCTGTGTTTATGCCGCTTTACATCCACATGTCTCACTTACAGAGAGATATCAATACATAGGTTTTAAGATTCTTACTAGTCAGATATATTCTACGGCGGTGAATAGGGGATGTTGAGTCCAGTTCCCTGAGCAAGGAGTAGGTCTTGTCTATTACATATTGGGTTTATGGAACGGAATCTGAGCTAATTTCAAACCCTTGTTTTATGCATCACCCCACCTCTCCTTTCCCGTTAAGCAGCCATAGTGTGTGTTCTAAACGTGTGACTCTGTTCTGTTTTGTAATTCAGTTCAAGTGTAGCGGTTTTTACATTCCCTCTAAAAGTGATATCTTAGGATCAGTGTCTTTTTCTGTGTGCCTTATTTCACTTAGAATCGTCGTAGCTAAATCCACTCATCATGCTGCTACTAGCCTTATGACGTTGATTTCATGGCTGAGTGATATTCCATTGTATATAAGGACCACAACTTCTTTAGGCATTTTTCTCTTTCCTGGGATATTTAAGGTGAAATGAAGTGGAGGCTCTTGTCAATAGGGCAGCCCTAAACTTTGGGGTGCCTGTGTCTTGCTGATTTTTAGTTTTCCCAATTTATACGCCCAGGAGTGGAAGTGCCCTATGCTCTGTAAGCTGAGTTTTTTAGATGTTTCAGGACACACCGTACACTTCTCCAGAGTGGCTGTTGGCAATTTACATCCCGCCCATCAGCGTAGCAAGGCTCCCGTTTCTCCATGGCCTGTCCTGCATTTCTGGTTTTGACACTTTATTCAGCATGGCCCTTTTGACCGATGGGAAGCGAGACTTCTTTGTAGCGCTGATTTGCCTTTCCACGTTGCTTGGTTGGCCAAAAAGGGCGTATGCGTTTTTTCCTGAATATATTCAGGAAAAAACGCATACGCCCTTTTTGGCCAAGGGCATCATTGTCGAGGTTTCGCCGCTTTTCCTGTGCTTTAAAGGCGATTCGAATCTACCTCCTGAAATCTGTTTCCTGCAATTCTGCCTTGCTTTCAAATCCTCTTCGTTGCCTTCCCTCAAAATATTTGTGGCCGAGAGTTATCATTTATAACTCTGCAGGTTTGTGAATTGCAGTGCCCCTGAGCTCCATTTTTCAACTCGCTTTCTTGAAGGCTGGCCGCAAAAGCGCAGGATTGCTTCAGGCCCTATTCTGGTTCCGGGCGCAGGCTGAGCCTGTGGTTAATTCTTCTTCCTGATGGGAAAATAGAGTGGCCTGTGTCTGTCCCAACACCTAGAGCTAGTCTCTCATTCGTTCCCCCTCTTCCCGTTCATCGTCAGGACAAATTGCAACCTGTACGGAACAGGAGGTTAGAGGTACTGATTCTCCAAGGAGGGAGATTGCTAGTAAAGCGGCTGGAATGGCGAACCCGAGCACAAGGAGATGAGAAATGAAGAGCGTTTTAGAAACGTTTCCCGATCACACGGTGTAGCATCTTCTGGTTTTCTCATGCATGTTTTCGATGTAGGAAGATGCCCTTGAACCTCGAGATTTGGGACCCCTGGGATGGGTACCACGCAGTATTTCTTTAAAGGGTCTGCGTTTTCTCTCCCAACCTCACCAAACCTCTCAGCCCCTGAGTGTCCACCCTTATGTCTGAATCAGCTGTGGGTCTAGATATGGTCAATCCAGGTGGCATCACAGCCCCTGAACGAATTTTGTAAGAATTTCTCTCTCTTTCACTGTCTTTGTTTCACGGGTTTTTTAAAGTAAGTGATTTTTATAATGGGGTTTAGCTCCCTTTCACTGCTGTGTTTCTGCCGCTTTACACCCACTTGACTCACTTACAGAGAGATATCAATACATAGGTTTTAACATTCTTATTAGTCAGTTATATTCTTGGGTGGTGAATAGGGGATGTTGAGTCCAGTTCACTGAGCAAGGAGTAGGTCTTGTCTATTACATATTGGGTTTATGGAACGGTATCTGAGCTAATTTGAAACCCTTGTTTTATGCATCACCCCACCTCTCCTTTCCCGTTAAGCAGCCATAGTGTGTTTTCTAAACGTGTGACTCTATTCTGTTTTGTAATTCAGTTCAAGTGTAGCGGTTTTTTCATTCCCTCTATAAGTGATATCTTATGATAAGTGTCTTTTTCTGTGTGCCTTATTTCACTTAGAATCGTCGTAGCTAAATCCACTCATCATGCTGCTACTAGCCTTATGACGTTGATTTCATGGCTGAGTGATATTCCATTGTACATAAGGACCACAACTTCTTTATCCATTTTTCTCTTTCCTGGGATATTTAAGGTGAAATGAAGTGGAGGCTCTTGTCAACAGGGCAGCCCTAAACTTTGGGGTGCCTGTGTCTTGCTGATTTTTAGTTTTCCCAATTTATACGCCCAGGAGTGGAAGTGCCCTATGCTCTGTAAGCTGAGTTTTTTAGATGTTTCAGGACACACCGTACACTTCTCCAGAGTGGCTGTTGGCAATTTACATCCCGCCCATCAGCGTAGCAAGGCTCCCGTTTCTCCATGGCCTGTCCTGCATTTCTGGTGTTGACACTTTATTCAGCATGGCCCTTTTGACCGATGGGAAGCGAGACTTCTTTGTAGCGCTGATTTGCCTTTCCACGTTGCTTGGTTGGCCAAAAAGGGCGTATGCGTTTTTTCCTGAATATATTCAGGAAAAAACGCATACGCCCTTTTTGGCCAAGGGCATCATTGTCGAGGTTTCGCCGCTTTTCCTGTGCTTTAAAGGCGATTCGAATCTACCTCCTGAAATCTGTTTCCTGCAATTCTGCCTTGCTTTCAAATCCTCTTCGCTGCCTTCCCTCAAAATATTTGTGGCCGAGAGTTATCATTTTTAACTCTGTAGGTTTGTGAATTGCAGTGCCCCTGAGCTCCATTTTTCAACTCGCTTTCTTGAAGGCTGGCCGCAAAAGCGCAGGATTGCTTCAGGCCCTATTCTGGTTCCGGGCGCAGGCTGAGCCTGTGGTTAATTCTTCTTCCTGATGGGAAAATAGAGTGGCCTGTGTCTGTCCCAACACCTAGAGCTAGTCTCTCATTGGTTCCCCCTCTTCCCGTTCATCGTCAGGACAAATTGCAACCTGTACGGAACAGGAGGTTAGAGGCGCTGATTCTCCAAGGAGGGAGATTGCTAGTAAAGCGGCTGGAATGGCGAACCCGAGCACAAGGAGATGAGAAATGAAGAGCGTTTTAGAAACGTTTCCCGATCACACGGTGTACCATCTTCTGGGTTTCTCATGCATGTTTTCGATGTAGGAAGATGCCCTTGAACCTCGAGATTTGGGACCCCTGGGATGGGTACCACGCAGTATTTCTTTAAAGGGTCTGCGTTTTCTCTCCCAACCTCACCAAACCTCTCAGCCCCTGAGTGTCCACCCTTATGTCTGAATCAGCTGTGGGTCTAGATATGGTCAATCCAGGTGGCATCACAGCCCCTGAACGAATTTTGTAAGAATTTCTCTCTCTTTCACTGTCTTTGTTTCACGGGTTTTTTAAAGTAAGTGATTTTTATAATGGGGTTTAGCTCCTTTTCACTGCTGTGTTTCTGCCGCTTTACACCCACTTGACTCACTTACAGAGAGATATCAATACATAGGTTTTAACATTCTTATTAGTCAGATATATTCTTGGGTGGTGAATAGGGGGTGTTGAGTCCAGTTCACTGAGCAAGGAGTAGGTCTTGTCTATTACATATTGGGTTTATGGAACGGTATCTGAGCTAATTTGAAACCCTTGTTTTATGCATCACCCCACCTCTCCGTTCCCGTTAAGCAGCCATAGTGTGTTTTCTAAACGTGTGACTCTATTCTGTTTTGTAATTCAGTTCAAGTGTAGCGGTTTTTCCATTCCCTCTATAAGTGATATCTTATGATAAGTGTCTTTTTCTGTGTGCCTTATTTCACTTAGAATCGTCGTAGCTAAATCCACTCATCATGCTGCGACTAGCCTTATGACGTTGATTTCATGGCTGAGTGATATTCCATTGTACATAAGGACCACAACTTCTTTATCCATTTTTCTCTTTCCTGGGATATTTAAGGTGAAATGAAGTGGAGGCTCTTGTCAACAGGGCAGCCCTAAACTTTGGGGTGCCTGTGTCTTGCTGATTTTTAGTTTTCCCAATTTATACGCCCAGGAGTGGAAGTGCCCTATGCTCTGTAAGCTGAGTTTTTTAGATGTTTCAGGACACACCGTACACTTCTCCAGAGTGGCTGTTGGCAATTTACATCCCGCCCATCAGCGTAGCAAGGCTCCCGTTTCTCCATGGCCTGTCCTGCATTTCTGGTTTTGACACTTTATTCAGCATGGCCCTTTTGACCGATGGGAAGCGAGACTTCTTTGTAGCGCTGATTTGCCTTTCCAGGTTGCTTGGTTGGCCAAAAAGGGCGTATGCGTTTTTTCCTGAATATATTCAGGAAAAAACGCATACGCCCTTTTTGGCCAAGGGCATCATTGTCGAGGTTTCGCCGCTTTTCCTGTGCTTTAAAGGCGATTCGAATCTACCTCTTGAAATCTGTTTCCTGCAATTCTGCCTTGCTTTCAAATCCTCTTCGTTGCCTTCCCTCAAAATATTTGTGGCCGAGAGTTATCATTTTTACCTCTGCAGGTTTGTGAATTGCAGTGCCCCTGAGCTCCATTTTTCAACTCGCTTTCTTGGGAGCTGGCCGCAAAAGCGCAGGATTGCTTCAGGCCCTATTCTGGTTCCGGGCGCAGGCTGAGCCTGTGGGTAATTCTTCTTCCTGATGGGAAAATAGAGTGAGCTGTGCCGGTCCCAACACCTAGAGCTAGTCTCTCATTGGTTCCCCCTCTTCCCGTTCATCCTCAGGACAAATTGCAACCTGTACGGAACAGGAGGTTAAAGGTGCTGATTCTCCAAGGAGGGAGATTGCTAGTAAAGCGGCTGGAATGGCGAACCCGAGCACAAGGAGATGAGAAATTAGGTGCGTTTTAGAAACGTTTCCCGATCACACGGTGTACCATCTTCTGGGTTTCTCATGCATGTTTTCGATGTAGGAAGATGCCCTTGAACCTGGAGATTTGGGAACCCTGGGATGAGTACCACGCAGTATTCCTTTAAAGGGTCTGCGTTTGCTTCCCCAACCTCACCAAACCTCTCAGCCCCTGAGTGTCCACCCTTATGTCTCAATCAGCTGTGGGTCTAGATATGGTCAATCCAGGTGGCATCACAGCCCCTGAACGAATTTTGTAAGAATTTCTCTCTCTTTCACTGTCTTTGTTTCACGGGTTTTTTTAAAGTAATTGATTTTTTTTAAAATATAAGCTAATTTTTTTTTAAGATTTCTTTAGTGATTGATTGATTGATTGATTGCTATGTTGGGTCTTCGTTTCTGTGCTAGGGCTTTCTCCAGTTGTGGCAAGTGGGGGCCACTCTTCATCGCGGTGAGCGGGCCTCTCACTATTGTGGCCTCTCTTGTGGCGGAGCACAGGCTCCAGACGCGCAGGCTCAGTACTTGTGGCTCACGGGCCTAGTTGCTCCACGGCATGTGGGATCTTCCCAGACCAGGGCTCGAACCCGTGTTTCCTGCATTAGCAGGCAGATTCTCAACCACTGCGCAACCAGGGAAGCCCAGTAATTGATTTTTATAATGGGGTTTAGCTGCTTTTCACTGCTGTGTTTATGCCGCTTTACATCCACATGTCTCACTTACAGAGAGATATCAATACATAGGTTTTAAGATTCTTACTAGTCAGATATATTCTACGGCGGTGAATAGGGGATGTTGAGTCCAGTTCCCTGAGCAAGGAGTAGGTCTTGTCTATTACATATTGGGTTTATGGAACGGAATCTGAGCTAATTTCAAACCCTTGTTTTATGCATCACCCCACCTCTCCTTTCCCGTTAAGCAGCCATAGTGTGTGTTCTAAACGTGTGACTCTGTTCTGTTTTGTAATTCAGTTCAAGTGTAGCGGTTTTTACATTCCCTCTAAAAGTGATATCTTAGGATCAGTGTCTTTTTCTGTGTGCCTTATTTCACTTAGAATCGTCGTAGCTAAATCCACTCATCATGCTGCTACTAGCCTTATGACGTTGATTTCATGGCTGAGTGATATTCCATTGTATATAAGGACCACAACTTCTTTAGGCATTTTTCTCTTTCCTGGGATATTTAAGGTGAAATGAAGTGGAGGCTCTTGTCAATAGGGCAGCCCTAAACTTTGGGGTGCCTGTGTCTTGCTGATTTTTAGTTTTCCCAATTTATACGCCCAGGAGTGGAAGTGCCCTATGCTCTGTAAGCTGAGTTTTTTAGATGTTTGAGGACACACCGTACACTTCTCCAGAGTGGCTGTTGGCAATTTACATCCCGCCCATCAGCGTAGCAAGGCTCCCGTTTCTCCATGGCCTGTCCTGCATTTCTGGTTTTGACACTTTATTCAGCATGGCCCTTTTGACCGATGGGAAGCGAGACTTCTTTGTAGCGCTGATTTGCCTTTCCACGTTGCTTGGTTGGCCAAAAAGGGCGTATGCGTTTTTTCCTGAATATATTCAGGAAAAAACGCATACGCCCTTTTTGGCCAAGGGCATCATTGTCGAGGTTTCGCCGCTTTTCCTGTGCTTTAAAGGCGATTCGAATCTACCTCCTGAAATCTGTTTCCTGCAATTCTGCCTTGCTTTCAAATCCTCTTCGTTGCCTTCCCTCAAAATATTTGTGGCCGAGAGTTATCATTTATAACTCTGCAGGTTTGTGAATTGCAGTGCCCCTGAGCTCCATTTTTCAACTCGCTTTCTTGAAGGCTGGCCGCAAAAGCGCAGGATTGCTTCAGGCCCTATTCTGGTTCCGGGCGCAGGCTGAGCCTGTGGTTAATTCTTCTTCCTGATGGGAAAATAGAGTGGCCTGTGTCTGTCCCAACACCTAGAGCTAGTCTCTCATTCGTTCCCCCTCTTCCCGTTCATCGTCAGGACAAATTGCAACCTGTACGGAACAGGAGGTTAGAGGTACTGATTCTCCAAGGAGGGAGATTGCTAGTAAAGCGGCTGGAATGGCGAACCCGAGCACAAGGAGATGAGAAATGAAGAGCGTTTTAGAAACGTTTCCCGATCACACGGTGTAGCATCTTCTGGTTTTCTCATGCATGTTTTCGATGTAGGAAGATGCCCTTGAACCTCGAGATTTGGGACCCCTGGGATGGGTACCACGCAGTATTTCTTTAAAGGGTCTGCGTTTTCTCTCCCAACCTCACCAAACCTCTCAGCCCCTGAGTGTCCACCCTTATGTCTGAATCAGCTGTGGGTCTAGATATGGTCAATCCAGGTGGCATCACAGCCCCTGAACGAATTTTGTAAGAATTTCTCTCTCTTTCACTGTCTTTGTTTCACGGGTTTTTTAAAGTAAGTGATTTTTATAATGGGGTTTAGCTCCCTTTCACTGCTGTGTTTCTGCCGCTTTACACCCACTTGACTCACTTACAGAGAGATATCAATACATAGGTTTTAACATTCTTATTAGTCAGTTATATTCTTGGGTGGTGAATAGGGGATGTTGAGTCCAGTTCACTGAGCAAGGAGTAGGTCTTGTCTATTACATATTGGGTTTATGGAACGGTATCTGAGCTAATTTGAAACCCTTGTTTTATGCATCACCCCACCTCTCCTTTCCCGTTAAGCAGCCATAGTGTGTTTTCTAAACGTGTGACTCTATTCTGTTTTGTAATTCAGTTCAAGTGTAGCGGTTTTTTCATTCCCTCTATAAGTGATATCTTATGATAAGTGTCTTTTTCTGTGTGCCTTATTTCACTTAGAATCGTCGTAGCTAAATCCACTCATCATGCTGCTACTAGCCTTATGACGTTGATTTCATGGCTGAGTGATATTCCATTGTACATAAGGACCACAACTTCTTTATCCATTTTTCTCTTTCCTGGGATATTTAAGGTGAAATGAAGTGGAGGCTCTTGTCAACAGGGCAGCCCTAAACTTTGGGGTGCCTGTGTCTTGCTGATTTTTAGTTTTCCCAATTTATACGCCCAGGAGTGGAAGTGCCCTATGCTCTGTAAGCTGAGTTTTTTAGATGTTTCAGGACACACCGTACACTTCTCCAGAGTGGCTGTTGGCAATTTACATCCCGCCCATCAGCGTAGCAAGGCTCCCGTTTCTCCATGGCCTGTCCTGCATTTCTGGTGTTGACACTTTATTCAGCATGGCCCTTTTGACCGATGGGAAGCGAGACTTCTTTGTAGCGCTGATTTGCCTTTCCACGTTGCTTGGTTGGCCAAAAAGGGCGTATGCGTTTTTTCCTGAATATATTCAGGAAAAAACGCATACGCCCTTTTTGGCCAAGGGCATCATTGTCGAGGTTTCGCCGCTTTTCCTGTGCTTTAAAGGCGATTCGAATCTACCTCCTGAAATCTGTTTCCTGCAATTCTGCCTTGCTTTCAAATCCTCTTCGCTGCCTTCCCTCAAAATATTTGTGGCCGAGAGTTATCATTTTTAACTCTGTAGGTTTGTGAATTGCAGTGCCCCTGAGCTCCATTTTTCAACTCGCTTTCTTGAAGGCTGGCCGCAAAAGCGCAGGATTGCTTCAGGCCCTATTCTGGTTCCGGGCGCAGGCTGAGCCTGTGGTTAATTCTTCTTCCTGATGGGAAAATAGAGTGGCCTGTGTCTGTCCCAACACCTAGAGCTAGTCTCTCATTGGTTCCCCCTCTTCCCGTTCATCGTCAGGACAAATTGCAACCTGTACGGAACAGGAGGTTAGAGGCGCTGATTCTCCAAGGAGGGAGATTGCTAGTAAAGCGGCTGGAATGGCGAACCCGAGCACAAGGAGATGAGAAATGAAGAGCGTTTTAGAAACGTTTCCCGATCACACGGTGTACCATCTTCTGGGTTTCTCATGCATGTTTTCGATGTAGGAAGATGCCCTTGAACCTCGAGATTTGGGACCCCTGGGATGGGTACCACGCAGTATTTCTTTAAAGGGTCTGCGTTTTCTCTCCCAACCTCACCAAACCTCTCAGCCCCTGAGTGTCCACCCTTATGTCTGAATCAGCTGTGGGTCTAGATATGGTCAATCCAGGTGGCATCACAGCCCCTGAACGAATTTTGTAAGAATTTCTCTCTCTTTCACTGTCTTTGTTTCACGGGTTTTTTAAAGTAAGTGATTTTTATAATGGGGTTTAGCTCCTTTTCACTGCTGTGTTTCTGCCGCTTTACACCCACTTGACTCACTTACAGAGAGATATCAATACATAGGTTTTAACATTCTTATTAGTCAGATATATTCTTGGGTGGTGAATAGGGGGTGTTGAGTCCAGTTCACTGAGCAAGGAGTAGGTCTTGTCTATTACATATTGGGTTTATGGAACGGTATCTGAGCTAATTTGAAACCCTTGTTTTATGCATCACCCCACCTCTCCGTTCCCGTTAAGCAGCCATAGTGTGTTTTCTAAACGTGTGACTCTATTCTGTTTTGTAATTCAGTTCAAGTGTAGCGGTTTTTCCATTCCCTCTATAAGTGATATCTTATGATAAGTGTCTTTTTCTGTGTGCCTTATTTCACTTAGAATCGTCGTAGCTAAATCCACTCATCATGCTGCGACTAGCCTTATGACGTTGATTTCATGGCTGAGTGATATTCCATTGTACATAAGGACCACAACTTCTTTATCCATTTTTCTCTTTCCTGGGATATTTAAGGTGAAATGAAGTGGAGGCTCTTGTCAACAGGGCAGCCCTAAACTTTGGGGTGCCTGTGTCTTGCTGATTTTTAGTTTTCCCAATTTATACGCCCAGGAGTGGAAGTGCCCTATGCTCTGTAAGCTGAGTTTTTTAGATGTTTCAGGACACACCGTACACTTCTCCAGAGTGGCTGTTGGCAATTTACATCCCGCCCATCAGCGTAGCAAGGCTCCCGTTTCTCCATGGCCTGTCCTGCATTTCTGGTTTTGACACTTTATTCAGCATGGCCCTTTTGACCGATGGGAAGCGAGACTTCTTTGTAGCGCTGATTTGCCTTTCCAGGTTGCTTGGTTGGCCAAAAAGGGCGTATGCGTTTTTTCCTGAATATATTCAGGAAAAAACGCATACGCCCTTTTTGGCCAAGGGCATCATTGTCGAGGTTTCGCCGCTTTTCCTGTGCTTTAAAGGCGATTCGAATCTACCTCCTGAAATCTGTTTCCTGCAATTCTGCCTTGCTTTCAAATCCTCTTCGTTGCCTTCCCTCAAAATATTTGTGGCCGAGAGTTATCATTTATAACTCTGCAGGTTTGTGAATTGCAGTGCCCCTGAGCTCCATTTTTCAACTCGCTTTCTTGAAGGCTGGCCGCAAAAGCGCAGGATTGCTTCAGGCCCTATTCTGGTTCCGGGCGCAGGCTGAGCCTGTGGTTAATTCTTCTTCCTGATGGGAAAATAGAGTGGCCTGTGTCTGTCCCAACACCTAGAGCTAGTCTCTCATTGGTTCCCCCTCTTCCCGTTCATCGTCAGGACAAATTGCAACCTGTACGGAACAGGAGGTTAGAGGTGCTGATTCTCCAAGGAGGGAGATTGCTAGTAAAGCGGCTGGAATGGCGAACCCGAGCACAAGGAGATGAGAAATGAAGAGCGTTTTAGAAACGTTTCCCGATCACACGGTGTACCATCTTCTGGTTTTCTCATGCATGTTTTCGATGTAGGAAGATGCCCTTGAACCTCGAGATTTGGGACCCCTGGGATGGGTACCACGCAGTATTTCTTTAAAGGGTCTGCGTTTTCTCTCCCAACCTCACCAAACCTCTCAGCCCCTGAGTGTCCACCCTTATGTCTGAATCAGCTGTGGGTCTAGATATGGTCAATCCAGGTGGCATCACAGCCCCTGAACGAATTTTGTAAGAATTTCTCTCTCTTTCACTGTCTTTGTTTCACGGGTTTTTTAAAGTAAGTGATTTTTATAATGGGGTTTAGCTCCTTTTCACTGCTGTGTTTCTGCCGCTTTACACCCACTTGACTCACTTACAGAGAGATATCAATACATAGGTTTTAACATTCTTATTAGTCAGTTATATTCTTGGGTGGTGAATAGGGGATGTTGAGTCCAGTTCACTGAGCAAGGAGTAGGTCTTGTCTATTACATATTGGGTTTATGGAACGGTATCTGAGCTAATTTGAAACCCTTGTTTTATGCATCACCCCACCTCTCCTTTCCCGTTAAGCAGCCATAGTGTGTTTTCTAAACGTGTGACTCTATTCTGTTTTGTAATTCAGTTCAAGTGTAGCGGTTTTTTCATTCCCTCTATAAGTGATATCTTATGATAAGTGTCTTTTTCTGTGTGCCTTATTTCACTTAGAATCGTCGTAGCTAAATCCACTCATCATGCTGCTACTAGCCTTATGACGTTGATTTCATGGCTGAGTGATATTCCATTGTACATAAGGACCACAACTTCTTTATCCATTTTTCTCTTTCCTGGGATATTTTAGGTGAAATGAAGTGGAGGCTCTTGTCAACAGGGCAGCCCTAAACTTTGGGGTGCCTGTGTCTTGCTGATTTTTAGTTTTCCCAATTTATACGCCCATGAGTGGAAGTGCCCTATGCTCTCTAAACTGAGTTTTTTAGATGTTTCAGGACACACCGTACACTTCTCCAGAGTGGCTGTTGGCAATTTCCATCCCGCCCATCAGCGTAGCAAGGCTCCCGTTTCTCCTTGGCCTGTCCTGCATTTCTGGTTTTGACACTTTATTCAGCATGGCCCTTTTGACCGATGGGAGGCGAGACTTCTTTGTAGCGCTGATTTGCCTTTCCAGGTTGCTTGGTTGGCCAAAAAGGGCGTATGCGTTTTTTCCTGAATATATTCAGGAAAAAACGCATACGCCCTTTTTGGCCAAGGGCATCATTGTGGAGGTTTTGCCTCTTTTCCTGTGCTTTGAAGGCGATTCGAATCTACCTCCTGAAATCTGTTTCCTGCAATTCTGCCTTGCTTTCAAATCCTCTTCGTTGCCTTCCCTCGATATATTTGTGGACGAGAGTTATCATTTATAACTCTGCAGGTTTGTGAATTGCAGTGCCCCTGAGCTCCATTTTTCAACTCGCTTTCTTGGGAGCTGGCCGCAAAAGCGCAGGATTGCTTCAGGCCCTATTCTGGTTCCGGGCGCAGGCTGAGCCTGTGGTTAATTCTTCTTCCTGATGGGAAAATACAGTGGCCTGTGCCTGTCCCAACACCTAGAGCCAGTCTCTCATTGGTTCCCCCTCTTCCCGTTCATCCTCAGGACAAATTGCAACGTGTACGGAACAGGAGGTTAAAGGTGTTGATTCTCCAAGGAGGGAGATTGCTAGTAAAGCGGCTGGAATGGCGAACCCGAGCACAAGGAGATGAGAAATGAGGAGCGTTTTAGAAACGTTTCCCGATCACACGGTGTACCATCTTCTGGTTTTCTCATGCATGTTTTCGATGTAGGAAGATGCCCTTGAACCTGGAGATTTGGGACCCATGGGATGGGTACCACGCAGTATTCCTTTAAAGGGTCTGCGTTTGCTCCCCCAACCTCACCAAACCTGTCAGCCCCAAGAGTGTCCACCCTTATGTCTCAATCAGCTGTGGGTCTAGATATGGTCAATCCAGGTGGCATCACAGCCCCTGAACGAATTTGGTAAGAATTTCTCTCTCTTTCACTGTCTTTGTTTCACGGGTTTTTTAAAGTAAGTGATTTTTATAATGGGGTTTAGCTGCTTTTCACTAATGTGTTTATGCCGCTTTACACCCACGAGACTCACTTACAGAGAGATATCAATACATAGGTTTTAAGATTCTTACTAGTCAGATATATTCTTGGGCGGTGAATAGGGGGTGTTGAGTCCAGTTCACTGAGCAAGGATTAGGTCTTGTCTATTACATATTGGGTTTATGGAACGGTATCTGAGCTAATTTGAAGCCCTTGTTTTATGCATCACCCCATCTCACCTTTCCCGTTAAGCAGCCATCGTGTGTTTTCTAAACGTGTGACTCTGTTCTGTTTTGTAAGTCAGTTCAAGTGTAGCGGTTTTTACATTCCCTCTATAAGTGATATCTTCTGATAAGTGTCTTTTTCTGTGTGACTTATTTCACTTAGAATCGTCGTACCTAAATCCACTCATCATGCTGCTACTAGCCTTATGAGGTTGATTTCATGGCTGAGTGATATTCCATTGTACATAAGGACCACAACTTCTTTATCCATTTTTCTCTTTCTTGGGATATTTAAGGTGTAACGAAGTGGAGGTTCTTGTCAACAGAGCAGCCCTAAACTTTGGGATGCCTGTGTCTTGCTGATTTTTAGTTTTCCCAATTTATACGCCCATGAGTGGAAGTGCCCTATGCTCTGTAAGCTGAGTTTTTTAGATGTTTCAGGACACACCGTACACTTCTCGAGAGTGGCTGTTGGCAATTTACATCCCGCCCATCAGCGTAGCAAGGCTCCCGTTTCTCCATGGCCTGTCCTGCATTTCTGGTTTTGACACTTTATTCAGCATGGCCCTTTTGACCGATGGGAAGCGAGACTTCTTTGTAGCGCTGATTTGCCTTTCCAGGTTGCTTGGTTGGCCAAAAAGGGCGTATGCGTTTTTTCCTGAATATATTCAGGAAAAAACGCATACGCCCTTTTTGGCCAAGGGCATCATTGTCGAGATTTCGCCGCTTTTCCTGTGCTTTAAAGGCGATTCGAATCTACCTCCTGAAATCTGTTTCCTGCAATTCTGCCTTGCTTTCAAATACTCTTCGTTGCCTTCCCTCGATATATTTGTGGACGAGAGTTATCATTTTTACATCTGCAGGTTTGTGACTTGCAGTGCCCCTGAGCTCCATTTTTCAACTCGCTTTCTTGGGAGCTGGCCGCAAAAGCGCAGGATTGCTTCAGGCCCTATTCTGGTTCCGGGCGCAGGCTGAGCCTGTGGTTAATTCTTCTTCCTGATGGGAAAATAGAGTGAGCTGTGCCTGTCCCAACACCTAGAGCTAGTCTCTCATTGGTTCCCCCTCTTCCCGTTCATCCTCAGGACAAATTGCAACCTGTACGGAACAGGAGGTTAAAGGTGCTGATTCTCCAAGGAGGGAGAGTGCTAGTAAAGCGGCTGGAATGGCGAACCCGAGCACAAGGAGATGAGAAATGAGGAGCGTTTTAGAAACCTTTCCCGATCACACGGTGTACCATCTTCTGGGTTTCTGATGCATGTTTTCGATGTAGGAAGATACCCTTGAACCTGGAGATTTGGGACCCATGGGATGGGTACCACGCAGTATTCCTTTAAAGGGTCTGCGTTTGCTCCCCCAACCTCACCAAACCTCTCAGCCCCAAGAGGGTCCATCCTTATGTCTCAATCAGCTGTGGGTCTAGATATGGTCAATCCAGGTGGCATCACAGCCCCTGAACGAATTTTGTAAGAATTTCTCTCTCTTTCACGGTCTTTGTTCACGGGTATTTTAAAGTATTTGATTTTTATAATGGGGTTTAGCTGCTTTTCACTGCTGTGTTTCTGCCGCTTTACACCCACTAGACTCACTTACAGAGAGATATCAATACATAGGTTTTAAGATTCTTACTAGTCAGATATATTCTTGGGCGGTGAATAGGGGGTGTTGAGTCCAGCTCACTGAGCAAGGAGTAGGTCTTGTCTATTACATATTGGGTTTATGGAACGGTATCTGAGCTAATTTGAAACCCTTGTTTTATGCATCACCCCACCTCTCCTTTCCCGTTAAGCAGCCATCGTGTGTTTTCTAAACGTGTGACTCTATTCTGTTTTGTAATTCAGTTCAAGTGTAGCGGTTCTTCCATTCCCTCTATAAGTGATATCTTCTGATAAGTGTCTTTTTCTGTGTGACTTATTTCACTTAGAATCGTCGTAGCTACATCCACTCATCATGCTGCTACTAGCCTTATGACGTTGATTTCATGGCTGAGTGATATTCCATTGTACATAAGGACCACAACTTCTTTATCCATTTTTCTCTTTCCTGGGATATTTAAGGTGTAACGAAGTGGAGGTTCTTGTCAACAGGGCAGCCCTAAACTTTGGGGTGCCTGTGTCTTGCTGATTTTTATTTTTCCCAATTTATACGCCCATGAGTGGAAGTGCCCTATGCTCTCTAAACTGAGTTTTTTAGATGTTTCAGGACACACCGTACACTTCTCCAGAGTGGCTGTTGGCAATTTCCATCCCGCCCATCAGCGTAGCAAGGCTCCCGTTTCTCCTTGGCCTGTCCTGCATTTCTGGTTTTGACACTTTATTCAGCATGGCCCTTTTGACCGATGGGAGGCGAGACTTCTTTGTAGCGCTGATTTGCCTTTCCAGGTTGCTTGGTTGGCCAAAAAGGGCGTATGCGTTTTTTCCTGAATATATTCAGGAAAAAACGCATACGCCCTTTTTGGCCAAGGGCATCATTGTGGAGGTTTTGCCTCTTTTCCTGTGCTTTGAAGGCGATTCGAATCTACCTCCTGAAATCTGTTTCCTGCAATTCTGCCTTGCTTTCAAATCCTCTTCGTTGCCTTCCCTCGATATATTTGTGGACGAGAGTTATCATTTATAACTCTGCAGGTTTCTGAATTGCAGTGCCCCTGAGCTCCATTTTTCAACTCGCTTTCTTGGGAGCTGGCCGCAAAAGCGCAGGATTGCTTCAGGCCCTATTCTGGTTCCGGGCGCAGGCTGAGCCTGTGGTTAATTCTTCTTCCTGATGGGAAAATACAGTGGCCTGTGCCTGTCCCAACACCTAGAGCCAGTCTCTCATTGGTTCCCCCTCTTCCCGTTCATCCTCAGGACAAATTGCAACGTGTACGGAACAGGAGGTTAAAGGTGTTGATTCTCCAAGGAGGGAGATTGCTAGTAAAGCGGCTGGAATGGCGAACCCGAGCACAAGGAGATGAGAAATGAGGAGCGTTTTAGAAACCTTTCCCGATCACACGGTGTACCATCTTCTGGGTTTCTCATGCATGTTTTCGATGTAGGAAGATGCCCTTGAACCTGGAGATTTGGGACCCATGGGATGGGTACCACGCAGTATTCCTTTAAAGGGTCTGCGTTTGCTCCCCCAACCTCACCAAACCTGTCAGCCCCAAGAGTGTCCACCCTTATGTCTCAATCAGCTGTGGGTCTAGATATGGTCAATACAGGTGGCATCACAGCCCCTGAACGAATTTGGTAAGAATTTCTCTCTCTTTCACTGTCTTTGTTTCACGGGTTTTTTAAAGTAAGTGATTTTTATAATGGGGTTTAGCTGCTTTTCACTACTGTGTTTATGCCGCTTTACACCCACTAGACTCACTTACAGAGAGATATCAATACATAGGTTTTAAGATTCTTACTAGTCAGATATATTCTTGGGCGGTGAATAGGGGGTCTTGAGTCCAGTTCACTGAGCAAGGAGTAGGTCTTGTCTATTACATATTGGGTTTATGGAACGGTATCTGAGCTAATTTGAAGCCCTTGTTTTATGCATCACCCCATCTCACCTTTCCCGTTAAGCAGCCATCGTGTGTTTTCTAAACGTGTGACTCTGTTCTGTTTTGTAAGTCAGTTCAAGTGTAGCGGTTTTTCCATTCCCTATATAAGTGATATCTTCTGATAAGTGTCTTTTTCTGTGTGACTTATTTCACTTAGAATCGTCGTACCTAAATCCACTCATCATGCTGCTACTAGCCTTATGAGGTTGATTTCATGGCTGAGTGATATTCCATTGTACATAAGGACCACAACTTCTTTATCCATTTTTCTCTTTCCTGGGATATTTAAGGTGTAACGAAGTGGAGGTTCTTGTCAACAGAGCAGCCCTAAACTTTGGGATGCCTGTGTCTTGCTGATTTTTAGTTTTCCCAATTTATACGCCCATGAGTGGAAGTGCCCTATGCTCTGTAAGCTGAGTTTTTTAGATGTTTCAGGACACACCGTACACTTCTCGAGAGTGGCTGTTGGCAATTTACATCCCGCCCATCAGCGTAGCAAGGCTCCCGTTTCTCCATGGCCTGTCCTGCATTTCTGGTTTTGACACTTTATTCAGCATGGCCCTTTTGACCGATGGGAAGCGAGACTTCTTTGTAGCGCTGATTTGCCTTTCCAGGTTGCTTGGTTGGCCAAAAAGGGCGTATGCGTTTTTTCCTGAATATATTCAGGAAAAAACGCATACGCCCTTTTTGGCCAAGGGCATCATTGTCGAGATTTCGCCGCTTTTCCTGTGCTTTAAAGGCGATTCGAATCTACCTCCTGAAATCTGTTTCCTGCAATTCTGCCTTGCTTTCAAATACTCTTCGTTGCCTTCCCTCGATATATTTGTGGACGAGAGTTATCATTTTTACATCTGCAGGTTTGTGACTTGCAGTGCCCCTGAGCTCCATTTTTCAACTCGCTTTCTTGGGAGCTGGCCGCAAAAGCGCAGGATTGCTTCAGGCCCTATTCTGGTTCCGGGCGCAGGCTGAGCCTGTGGTTAATTCTTCTTCCTGATGGGAAAATAGAGTGAGCTGTGCCTGTCCCAACACCTAGAGCTAGTCTCTCATTGGTTCCCCCTCTTCCCGTTCATCCTCAGGACAAATTGCAACCTGTACGGAACAGGAGGTTAAAGGTGCTGATTCTCCAAGGAGGGAGAGTGCTAGTAAAGCGGCTGGAATGGCGAACCCGAGCACAAGGAGATGAGAAATGAGGAGCGTTTTAGAAACCTTTCCCGATCACACGGTGTACCATCTTCTGGGTTTCTGATGCATGTTTTCGATGTAGGAAGATACCCTTGAACCTGGAGATTTGGGACCCATGGGATGGGTACCACGCAGTATTCCTTTAAAGGGTCTGCGTTTGCTCCCCCAACCTCACCAAACCTCTCAGCCCCAAGAGGGTCCATCCTTATGTCTCAATCAGCTGTGGGTCTAGATATGGTCAATCCAGGTGGCATCACAGCCCCTGAACGAATTTTGTAAGAATTTCTCTCTCTTTCACGGTCTTTGTTCACGGGTATTTTAAAGTATTTGATTTTTATAATGGGGTTTAGCTGCTTTTCACTGCTGTGTTTCTGCCGCTTTACACCCACTAGACTCACTTACAGAGAGATATCAATACATAGGTTTTAAGATTCTTACTAGTCAGATATATTCTTGGGCGGTGAATAGGGGGTGTTGAGTCCAGCTCACTGAGCAAGGAGTAGGTCTTGTCTATTACATATTGGGTTTATGGAACGGTATCTGAGCTAATTTGAAACCCTTGTTTTATGCATCACCCCACCTCTCCTTTCCCGTTAAGCAGCCATCGTGTGTTTTCTAAACGTGTGACTCTATTCTGTTTTGTAATTCAGTTCAAGTGTAGCGGTTCTTCCATTCCCTCTATAAGTGATATCTTCTGATAAGTGTCTTTTTCTGTGTGACTTATTTCACTTAGAATCGTCGTAGCTACATCCACTCATCATGCTGCTACTAGCCTTATGACGTTGATTTCATGGCTGAGTGATATTCCATTGTACATAAGGACCACAACTTCTTTATCCATTTTTCTCTTTCCTGGGATATTTAAGGTGTAACGAAGTGGAGGTTCTTGTCAACAGGGCAGCCCTAAACTTTGGGGTGCCTGTGTCTTGCTGATTTTTATTTTTCCCAATTTATACGCCCATGAGTGGAAGTGCCCTATGCTCTCTAAACTGAGTTTTTTAGATGTTTCAGGACACACCGTACACTTCTCCAGAGTGGCTGTTGGCAATTTCCATCCCGCCCATCAGCGTAGCAAGGCTCCCGTTTCTCCTTGGCCTGTCCTGCATTTCTGGTTTTGACACTTTATTCAGCATGGCCCTTTTGACCGATGGGAGGCGAGACTTCTTTGTAGCGCTGATTTGCCTTTCCAGGTTGCTTGGTTGGCCAAAAAGGGCGTATGCGTTTTTTCCTGAATATATTCAGGAAAAAACGCATACGCCCTTTTTGGCCAAGGGCATCATTGTGGAGGTTTTGCCTCTTTTCCTGTGCTTTGAAGGCGATTCGAATCTACCTCCTGAAATCTGTTTCCTGCAATTCTGCCTTGCTTTCAAATCCTCTTCGTTGCCTTCCCTCGATATATTTGTGGACGAGAGTTATCATTTATAACTCTGCAGGTTTCTGAATTGCAGTGCCCCTGAGCTCCATTTTTCAACTCGCTTTCTTGGGAGCTGGCCGCAAAAGCGCAGGATTGCTTCAGGCCCTATTCTGGTTCCGGGCGCAGGCTGAGCCTGTGGTTAATTCTTCTTCCTGATGGGAAAATACAGTGGCCTGTGCCTGTCCCAACACCTAGAGCCAGTCTCTCATTGGTTCCCCCTCTTCCCGTTCATCCTCAGGACAAATTGCAACGTGTACGGAACAGGAGGTTAAAGGTGTTGATTCTCCAAGGAGGGAGATTGCTAGTAAAGCGGCTGGAATGGCGAACCCGAGCACAAGGAGATGAGAAATGAGGAGCGTTTTAGAAACCTTTCCCGATCACACGGTGTACCATCTTCTGGGTTTCTCATGCATGTTTTCGATGTAGGAAGATGCCCTTGAACCTGGAGATTTGGGACCCATGGGATGGGTACCACGCAGTATTCCTTTAAAGGGTCTGCGTTTGCTCCCCCAACCTCACCAAACCTGTCAGCCCCAAGAGTGTCCACCCTTATGTCTCAATCAGCTGTGGGTCTAGATATGGTCAATACAGGTGGCATCACAGCCCCTGAACGAATTTGGTAAGAATTTCTCTCTCTTTCACTGTCTTTGTTTCACGGGTTTTTTAAAGTAAGTGATTTTTATAATGGGGTTTAGCTGCTTTTCACTACTGTGTTTATGCCGCTTTACACCCACTAGACTCACTTACAGAGAGATATCAATACATAGGTTTTAAGATTCTTACTAGTCAGATATATTCTTGGGCGGTGAATAGGGGGTCTTGAGTCCAGTTCACTGAGCAAGGAGTAGGTCTTGTCTATTACATATTGGGTTTATGGAACGGTATCTGAGCTAATTTGAAGCCCTTGTTTTATGCATCACCCCATCTCACCTTTCCCGTTAAGCAGCCATCGTGTGTTTTCTAAACGTGTGACTCTGTTCTGTTTTGTAAGTCAGTTCAAGTGTAGCGGTTTTTCCATTCCCTATATAAGTGATATCTTCTGATAAGTGTCTTTTTCTGTGTGACTTATTTCACTTAGAATCGTCGTACCTAAATCCACTCATCATGCTGCTACTAGCCTTATGAGGTTGATTTCATGGCTGAGTGATATTCCATTGTACATAAGGACCACAACTTCTTTATCCATTTTTCTCTTTCCTGGGATATTTAAGGTGTAACGAAGTGGAGGTTCTTGTCAACAGAGCAGCCCTAAACTTTGGGATGCCTGTGTCTTGCTGATTTTTAGTTTTCCCAATTTATACGCCCATGAGTGGAAGTGCCCTATGCTCTGTAAGCTGAGTTTTTTAGATGTTTCAGGACACACCGTACACTTCTCGAGAGTGGCTGTTGGCAATTTACATCCCGCCCTTCAGCGTAGCAAGGCTCCCGTTTCTCCATGGCCTGTCCTGCATTTCTGGTTTTGACACTTTATTCAGCATGGCCCTTTTGACCGATGGGAAGCGAGACTTCTTTGTAGCGCTGATTTGCCTTTCCAGGTTGCTTGGTTGGCCAAAAAGGGCGTATGCGTTTTTTCCTGAATATATTCAGGAAAAAACGCATACGCCCTTTTTGGCCAAGGGCATCATTGTCGAGGTTTCGCCGCTTTTCCTGTGCTTTAAAGGCGATTCGAATCTACCTCCTGAAATCTGTTTCCTGCAATTCTGCCTTGCTTTCAAATACTCTTCGTTGCCTTCCCTCGATATATTTGTGGACGAGAGTTATCATTTTTACATCTGCAGGTTTGTGAATTGCAGTGCCCCTGAGCTCCATTTTTCAACTCGCTTTCTTGGGAGCTGGCCGCAAAAGCGCAGGATTGCTTCAGGCCCTATTCTGGTTCCGGGCGCAGGCTGAGCCTGTGGTTAATTCTTCTTCCTGATGGGAAAATAGAGTGGCCTGTGTCTGTCCCAACACCTAGAGCTAGTCTCTCATTGGTTCCCCCTCTTCCCGTTCATCGTCAGGACAAATTGCAACCTGTACGGAACAGGAGGTTAGAGGCGCTGATTCTCCAAGGAGGGAGAGTGCTAGTAAAGCGGCTGGAATGGCGAACCCGAGCACAAGGAGATGAGAAATGAGGAGCGTTTTAGAAACCTTTCCCGATCACACGGTGTACCATCTTCTTGGTTTCTGATGCATGTTTTCGATGTAGGAAGATGCCCTTGAACCTGGAGATTTGGGACCCATGGGATGGTTACCACGCAGTAGTACTTTAAAGGGTCTGCGTTTGCTCCCCCAACCTCACCAAACCTCTCAGCCGCTGAGTGTCCACCCTTATGGCTCAATCAGCTATGGGTCTAGATATGGTCAAACCAGGTGGCATCAGAGCCCCTGAACGAATTTGGTAAGAATTTCTCTCTCTTTCACTGTCTTTGTTTCACGGGTTTTTAAAAGGGATTGATTTTTATAATGGGGTTTAGCTGCTTTTCACTGCTGTGTTTATGGCGCTTTACACCCACTTGACTCACTTACAGAGAGATATCAATACATAGGTTTTAAGATTCTTACTAGTCAGATATATTCTTGGGCGGTGAATAGGGGGTGTTGAGTCCAGTTCACTGAGCAAGGAGTAGGTCTTGTCTATTACATATTGGGTTTATGGAACGGTATCGCTGCTAATTTCAAACCCTTGTTTTATGCATCACCCCACCTCTCCTTTCCCATTAAGCAGCCATTGTGTGTTTTCTAAACGTGTGACTCTGTTCTGTTTTGTAATTCAGTTCAAGTGTAGCGGTTTTTACATTCCTTCTATAAGTGATATCTTATGATCAGTGTCTTTTTCTGTGTGACTTATTTCACTTAGAATCGTCGTAGCTAAATCCACTCACAATGCTGCTACCAGCCTTATGACGTTGATTTCATGGCTGAGTGATATTCCATTGTACATAAGGACCACAACTTCCTTATCCATTTTTCTCTTTCCTGGGATATTTAAGGTGTAATGAAGTGGAGGTTCTTGTCAACAGAGCAGCCCTAAACTTTGGGGTGCCTGTGTCTTGCTGATTTTTAGTTTTCCCAATTTATACGCCCATGAGTGGAAGTGCCCTATGCTCTCTAAACTGAGTTTTTTAGATGTTTCAGGACACACCGTACACTTCTCCAGAGTGGCTGTTGGCAATTTACGTCCCGCCCATCAGCATAGCAAGGCTCCCGTTTCTCCTTGGCCTGTCCTGCATTTCTGGTTTTGACACTTTATTCAGCATGGCCCTTTTGACCGATGGGAAGCGAGAGTTCTTTGTGGCGCTGATTTGCCTTTCCAGGTTGCTTGGTTGGCCAAAAAGGGCGTATGCGTTTTTTCCTGAATATATTCAGGAAAAAACGCATACGCCCTTTTTGGCCAAGGGCATCATTGTGGAGGTTTTGCCGCTTTTCCTGTGCTTTGAAGGCGATTCGAATCTACCTCCTGAAATCTGTTTCCTGCAATTCTGCCTTGCATTGAAATCCTCTTCGTTGCCTTCCCTCAATATATTTGTGGCTGAGAGTTATCATTTATAATTCTGCAGGTTTGTGAATTGGAGGGCCCCTGAGATCCATTTTTCAACTCGCTTTCTTGGGAGCTGGCCGCAAAAGTGCAGGATTGCTTCAGGCCCTATTCTGGTTCCGGGCGGCAGGCTGAGCCTGTGGTTAATTCTTCTTCCTGATGAGAAAATGGAGTGACCTGTGCCTGTCCCAACACCTAGAGCTAGTCTCTCATTGCTTCCCCCTCTTCCCGTTCATCCTCAGGACAAATTGCAACCTGTACGGAACAGGAGGGTAAAGGTGCTGATTCTCCAAGGAGGGAGATTGCTAGTAAAGCGGCTGGAATGGCGAACCCGAGCACAAGGAGATGAGAAATGAGGTGCGTTTTAGAAACCTTTCCCGATCACACGGTGTACCATCTTCTGGGTTTCTCATGCATGTTTTCGATGTAGCACGATGTCCTTGAAGCTGGAGACTTGGGACCCATGGGTTGGGTACCACGCAGTATTCCTTTAAGGGGTCTTCGTTTGCTCCCCCAACGTCACCAAACCTCTCAGCCCCAAGAGTGTCCACCCTTATGTCTCAATCAGCTATGGGTCTAGATATGGTCAATCCAGGTGGCATCACAGCCTCTGAACGAATTTGGTAAGAATTTCTCTCTCTTTCACGGTCTTTGTTCACGGGTATTTTAAAGTATTTGATTTTTATAATGGGGTTTAGCTGCTTTTCACTGCTGTGTTTCTGCCGCTTTACACCCAATTGACTCACTTACAGAGAGATATCAATACATAGGTTTTAAGATTCTTACTAGTCAGATATATTCTTGGGCGGTGAATAGGGGGTGTTGAGTCCAGTTCACTGAGCAAGGAGTAGGTCTTGTCTATTACATATTGGGTTTATGGAACGGTATCTGAGCTAATTTGAAACCCTTGTTTTATGCATCTCTCCACCTCACCTTTCCCGTTAAGCAGCCATAGTGTGTTTTCTAAACTTGTGACTCTGTTCTGTTTTGTAATTCAGTTCAAGTGTAGCGGTTTTTACATTCCCTCTATAAGTGATATCTTATGATAAGTGTCTTTTTCTGTGTGACTTATTTCACTTAGAATCGTCGTAGCTAAATGCACTCATCATGCTGCTACTAGCCTTATGACGTTGATTTCATGGCTGAGTGATATTCCATTGTACATGAGGACCACAACTTCTTTAGGCATTTTTCTCTTTCCTGGGATATTTAAGGTGTAACGAAGTGGAGGTTCTTGTCAACAGAGCAGCCCTAAACTTTGGGGTGCCTGTGTCTTGCTGATTTTTAGATTTCCCAATTTATACGCCCATGAGTGGAAGTGCCCTATGCTCTCTAAGCTGAGTTTTTTAGATGTTTCAGGACACACCGTACACTCCTCAGAGTGGCTGTTGGCAATTTACATCCCGCCCATCAGCGTAGCAAGGCTCCCGTTTCTCCATGGCCTGTCCTGCATTTCTGGTTTTGACACTTTATTCAGCATGGCCCTTTTGACCGATGGGAAGCGAGACTTTGTAGCGCTGAGTTGCCTTTCTCGGTTGCTTGGTTGGCCAAAAAGGGCGTATGCGTTTTTTCCTGAATATATTCAGCAAAAAACGCATACGCCCTTTTAGGCCAAGGGCATCATTGTGGAGGTTTTGCCGCTTTTCCTGTGCTTTGAAGGCGATTCGAATCTACCTCCTGAAATCTGTTTCCTGCAATTCTGCCTTGCTTTCAAATCCTCTTCGTTGCCTTCCCTCAATATATTTGTGGACGAGAGTTATCATTTATAACTCTGCAGGTTTGTGAATTGCAGTGCCCCTGAGCTCCATTTTACAACTCGCTTTCTTGGGAGCTGGCCGCAAAAGCGCAGGATGGCTTCAGGCCCTATTCTGGTTCCGGGCGGCAGGTTGAGCCTATGGTTAATTCTTCTTCCTGATGGGAAAATAGAGTGGCTTGTGCCTGTCCCAATACCTAGAGCTAGTCTCTCATTGGTTCCCCCTCTTCCCGTTCATCCTCAGGACAAATTGCAACCTGTACGGAACAGGAGGTTAAAGGTGCTGATTCTCCAAGGAGGGAGATTGCTAGTAAAGAGGCTGGAATGGCGAACCTGAGCACAAGGAGATGAGAAATGAGGTGCGTTTTAGAAACCTTTCCCGATCACACGGTGTACCATTTTCTGGGTTTCTCATGCATGTTTTCGATGTAGGAAGATGCCCTTGAACCTGGAGATTTGGGACCCATGGGATGGGTACCACGGGGTATTCCTTTAAAGGGTCTGCGTTTGCTCCCCCAATCTCACCAAACCTCTCAGCCCCTGAGTGTCCACCCTTATGGCTCAATCAGCTAAGGGTCTAGATATGGTCAATCCAGGTGGCATCACAGCCCCTGAACGAATTTGGTAAGAATTTCTCTCTCTTTCACTGTCTTTGTTTCACGGGTTTTTAAAAGTGATTGATTTTTATAATGGGGTTTAGCTGCCTTTCACTGCTGTGTTTATGCCGCTTTACACCCACTTGACTCACTTACAGAGAGATATCAATACATAGGTTTTAAGATTATTACTAGTCAGTTATATTCTTGGGCGGTGAATAGGGGGTGTTGAGTCCAGTTCACTGAGCAAGGAGTAGGTCTTGTTTATTACATATTGGGTTTATGGAACGGTATCTGAGCTAATTTCAAACCCTTGTTTTATGCATCACCCCACCTCTCCTTTCCCGTTAAGCAGCCATAGTGTGTTTTCTAAACGTGTGACTCTGTTCTGTTTTGTAATTCAGTTCAAGTGTAGCGGTTTTTACATTGCCTCTATAAGTGATATCTTAGGATCAGTGTCTTTTTCTGTGTGACTTATTTCACTTAGAATGGTCGTACCTAAATCCACTCATCATGCTGCTACTAGCCTTATGACGTTGATTTCATGGCTGAGTGATATTCCATTGTATATAAGGACCACAACTTCTTTATCCATTTTTCTCTTTCCTGGAATGTTTAAGGTGTAATGAAGTGGAAGTTCTTGTCAACAGAGCAGCCCTAAACTTTGGGATGCCTCTGTCTTGCTGATTTTTACTTTTCCCAATTTATACGCCCATGAGTGGAAGTGTCCTATGCTCTCTAAACTGAGTTTTTTAGATGTTTCAGGACACACCGTACACTTCTCCAGAGTGGCTGTTGGCAATTTACATCCCGCCCATCAGCGTAGCAAGGCTCCCGTCTCTCCATGGCCTGTCCTGCATTTCTGGTTTTGACACTTTATTCAGCATGGCCCTTTTGACCGATGGGAAGCGAGACTCCTTTGTAGTGCTGATTTGCCTTTCCAGGTTGCTTGGTTGGCCAAAAAGGGCGTATGCGTTTTTTCCTGAATATATTCAGGAAAAAACGCATACGCCCTTTTTGGCCAAGGGCATCATTGTGGAGGTTTTGCCTCTTTTCCTGTGCTTTGAAGGCGATTCGAATCCACCTCCTGAAATCTGTTTCCTGCAATTCTGCCTTGCTTTCAAATCCTCTTCGTTGCCTTCCCTCAATATATTTGTGGACGAGAGTTATCATTTTTATCTCTTCAGGTTTGTGAATTGCAGTGCCCCTGAGCTCCATTTTTCAACTCGCTTTCTTGGGAGCTGGCCGCAAAAGCGCAGGATTGCTTCAGGACCTATTCTAGTTCCGGGCACAGGCTGAGCCTGTGGTTAATTCTTCTTCCTGATGGGAAAATAGAGTGACCTGTGCCTGTCCCAACACCTAGAGCTAGTCTCTCATTGGTTCCCCCTCTTCCCGTTCATCCTCAGGACAAATTGCAACCTGTACGGAACAGGAGGTTAAAGGTGCTGATTCTCCAAGGAGGGAGATTGCTAGTAAAGCGGCTGGAATGGCGAACCCGAGCACAAGGAGATGAGAAATGAGGAGCGTTTTAGAAACCTTTCCCGATCACACGGTGTACCATCTTCTGGGTTTCTGATGCATGTTTTCGATGTAGGAAGATACCCTTGAACCTGGAGATTTGGGACCGATGGGATGGGTACCACGCAGTATTCCTTTAAATGGTCTGCGTTTGCTCCCCCAACCTCACCAAACCTCTCAGCCCCTGAGTGTCCACCCTTATGGCTCAATCAGCTGTGGGTCTAGATATGGTCAATCCAGGTGGCATCACAGCCCCTGAACGAATTTGGTAAGAATTTCTCTCTCTTTCACTGTCTTTGTTTCACGGGTTTTTAAAAGTGATTGATTTTTATAATGGGGTTTAGCTGCCTTTCACTGCTGTGTTTATGTCGCTTTACACCCACTTGACTCACTTACAGAGAGATATCAATACATAGGTTTTAAGATTCTTACTAGTCAATTATATTCTTGGGCGGTGAATAGGGGGTGTTGAGTCCAGTTCACTGAGCAAGGAGTAGGTCTTGTTTATTACATATTGGGTTTATGGAACGGTATCTGAGCTAATTTCAACCCCTTGTTTTATGCATCACCCCACCTCTCCTTTCCCGTTAAGCAGCCATAGTGTGTTTTCTAAACGTGTGACTCTGTTCTGTTTTGTAATTCAGTTCAAGTGTAGCGGTTTTTACATTCCCTCTACATGTGATATCTTAGGATCAGTGTCTTTTTCTGTGTGACTTATTTCACTTAGAATCGTCGTACCTAAATCCACTCATCATGCTGCTACTAGCCTTATGACGTTGATTTCATGGCTGAGTGATATTCCATTGTATATAAGGACCACAACTTCTTTATCCATTTTTCTCTTTCCTGGAATGTTTAAGGTGTAACGAAGTGGAGGTTCTTGTCAACAGAGCAGCCCTAAACTTTGGGATGCCTGTGTCTTGCTGATTTTTAGTTTTCCCAATTTATACGCCCAGGAGTGGAAGTGTCCTATGCTCTCTAAACTGAGGTTTTTAGATGTTTCAGGACACACCGTACACTTCTCCAGAGTGGCTGTTGGCAATTTACATCCCGCCCATCAGCGTAGCAAGGCTCCCGTTTCTCCTTGGCCTGTCCTGCATTTCTGGTTTTGACACTTTATTCAGCATGGCCCTTTTGACCGATGGGAAGCGAGACTTCTTTGTAGCGCTGATTTGCCTTTCCAGGTTGCTTGGTTGGCCAAAAAGGGCGTATGCGTTTTTTCCTGAATATATTCAGGAAAAAACGCATACGCCCTTTTTGGCCAAGGGCATCATTGTGGAGGTTTTGCCTCTTTTCCTGTGCTTTGAAGGCGATTCGAATCTACCTCCTGAAATCTGTTTCCTGCAATTCTGCCTTGCTTTCAAATCCTCTTCGTTGCCTTCCCTCAATATATTTGTGGACGAGAGTTATCATTTTTAACTCTTCAGGTTTGTGAATTGCAGGGCCCCTGAGCTCCATTTTTCAACTCGCTTTCTTGAAGGCTGGCCGCAAAAGCGCAGGATTGCTTCAGGACCTATTCTGGTTCCGGGCACAGGCTGAGCCTGTGGTTAATTCTTCTTCCTGATGGGAAAATAGAGTGACCTGTGCCTGTCCCAACACCTAGAGCTAGTCTCTCATTGGTTCCCCCTCTTCCCGTTCATCCTCAGGACAAATTGCCACCTGTACGGAACAGGAGGTTAAAGGTGCTGATTCTCCAAGGAGGGAGATTGCTAGTAAAGCGGCTGGAATGGCGAACCCGAGCACAAGGAGATGAGAAATGAGGTGCGTTTTGGAAACCTTTCCCGATCACACGGTGTAACATCTTCTGGGTTTCTCATGCATGTTTTCGATGTAGGAAGATGCCCTTGAACCTGGAGATTTGGGACCCATGGGATGGTTACCACGCAGTAGTACTTTAAAGGGTCTGCGTTTGCTCCCCCAACCTCACCAAACCTCTCAGCCCCTGAGTGTCCACCCTTATGGCTCAATCAGCTGTGGGTCTAGATATGGTCAAACCAGGTGGCATCAGAGCCCCTGAACGAATTTGGTAAGAATTTCTCTCTCTTTCACTGTCTTTGTTTCACGGGTTTTTAAAAGGGATTGATTTTTATAATGGGGTTTAGCTGTTTTTCACTGCTGTGTTTATGGCGCTTTACACCCACTTGACTAACTTACAGAGAGATATCAATACATAGGTTTTAAGATTCTTACTAGTCAGATATATTCTTGGGCAGTGAATAGGGGGTGTTGAGTCCAGTTCACTGAGCAAGGAGTAGGTCTTGTTTATTACATATTGGGTTTATGGAACGGTATCTGTGCTAATTTCAAACCCTTGTTTTATGCATCACCCCACCTCTCCTTTCCCATTAAGCGGCCATTGTGTGTTTTCTAAACGTGTGACTCTGTTCTGTTTTGTAATTCAGTTCAAGTGTATCAGTTTTTACATTCCCTCTATAAGTGATATCTTAGGATCAGTGTCTTTTTCTGTGTGACTTATTTCACTTAGAATCGTCGTAGCTAAATCCACTCATCATGCTGCTACCAGCCTTATGACGTTGATTTCATGGCTGAGTGATATTCCATTGTACATAAGGACCACAACTTCCTTATCCATTTTTCTCTTTCCTGGGATATTTAAGGTGTAATGAAGTGGAGGTTCTTGTCAACAGAGCAGCCCTCATCTTTGGGGAGCCGCTGTCTTGCTGATTTTTAGTTTTCCCAATTTATACGCCCATGAGTGGAAGTGTCCTATGCTCTCTAAACTGAGTTTTTTAGATGTTTCAGGACACACCGTACACTTCTCGAGAGTGGCTGTTGGCAATTTATATCCCGCCCATCAGCGTAGCAAGGCTCCCGTTTCTCCTTGGCCTGTCCTGCATTTCTGGTTTTGACACTTTATTCAGCATGGCCCTTTTGACCGATGGGAAGCGAGACTTCTTTGTAGCGCTGATTTGCCTTTCCAGGTTGCTTGGTTGGCCAAAAAGGGCGTATGCGTTTTTTCCTGAATATATTCAGGAAAAAACGCATACGCCCTTTTTGGCCAAGGGCATCATTGTGGAGGTTTTGCCTCTTTTCCTGTGCTTTGAAGGCGATTCGAATCTACCTCCTGAAATCTGTTTCCTGCAATTGTGCCTTGCTTTCAAATCCTCTTCGTTGCCTTCCCTCAATATATGTGTGGACGAGAGTTATCATTTTTAACTCTTCAGGTTTGTGAATTGCAGGGCCCCTGAGCTCCATTTTTCAACTCGCTTTCTTGGGAGCTGGCCGCAAAAGCGCAGGATTGCTTCAGGCCCTATTCTTGTTCCGGGAGGCAGGCTGAGCCTGTGGTTCATTCTTCTTCCTGATGGGAAAATAGAGTGAGCTGTGCTTGTCCCAACACCTAGAGCTAGTCTCTCATTGGTTCCCCCTCTTCCCGTTCATCCTCAGGACAAATTGCCACCTGTACGGAACAGGAGGTTAAAGGTGCTGATTCTCCAAGGAGGGAGATTGCTAGTAAAGCGGCTGGAATGGCGAACCCGAGCACAAGGAGATGAGAAATGAGGTGCGTTTTAGAAACGTTTCCCGAACACACGGTGTACCATCTTCTGGGTTTCTCATGCATGTTTTCGATGTAGGAAGATGCCCTTGAACCTGGAGATTTGGGACCCATGGGATGGGTACCACGGGGTATTCCTTTAAAGGGTCTGCGTTTGCTCCCCCAATCTCACCAAACCTCTCAGCCCCTGAGTGTCCACCCTTATGGCTCAATCAGCTGTGGGTCTAGATATGGTCAATCCAGGTGGCATCACAGCCCCTGAACGAATTTGGTAAGAATTTCTCTCTCTTTCACTGTCTTTGTTTCACGGGTTTTTAAAAGTGATTGATTTTTATAATGGGGTTTAGCTGCCTTTCACTGCTGTGTTTATGTCGCTTTACACCCACTTGACTCACTTACAGAGAGATATCAATACATAGGTTTTAAGATTCTTACTAGTCAATTATATTCTTGGGCGGTGAATAGGGGGTGTTGAGTCCAGTTCACTGAGCAAGGAGTAGGTCTTGTTTATTATATATTGGGTTTATGGAACGGTATCTGAGCTAATTTCAACCCCTTGTTTTATGCATCACCCCACCTCTCCTTTCCCGTTAAGCAGCCATAGTGTGTTTTCTAAACGTGTGACTCTGTTCTGTTTTGTAATTCAGTTCAAGTGTAGCGGTTTTTACATTCCCTCTACATGTGATATCTTAGGATCAGTGTCTTTTTCTGTGTGACTTATTTCACTTAGAATCGTCGTACCTAAATCCACTCATCATGCTGCTACTAGCCTTATGACGTTGATTTCATGGCTGAGTGATATTCCATTGTATATAAGGACCACAACTTCTTTATCCATTTTTCTCTTTCCTGGAATGTTTAAGGTGTAACGAAGTGGAGGTTCTTGTCAACAGAGCAGCCCTAAACTTTGGGATGCCTGTGTCTTGCTGATTTTTAGTTTTCCCAATTTATACGCCCATGAGTGGAAGTGTCCTATGCTCTGTAAGCTGAGTTTTTTAGATGTTTCAGGACACACCGTACACTTCTCCAGAGTGGCTGTTGGCAATTTACATCCCGCCCATCAGCGTAGCAAGGCTCCCGTTTCTCCTTGGCCTGTCCTGCATTTCTGGTTTTGACACTTTATTCAGCATGGCCCTTTTGACCGATGGGAAGCGAGACTTCTTTGTAGCGCTGATTTGCCTTTCCAGGTTGCTTGGTTGGCCAAAAAGGGCGTATGCGTTTTTTCCTGAATATATTCAGGAAAAAACGCATACGCCCTTTTTGGCCAAGGGCATCATTGTGGAGGTTTTGCCTCTTTTCCTGTGCTTTGAAGGCGATTCGAATCTACCTCCTGAAATCTGTTTCCTGCAATTCTGCCTTGCTTTCAAATCCTCTTCGTTGCCTTCCCTCAATATATTTGTGGACGAGAGTTATCATTTTTAACTCTTCAGGTTTGTGAATTGCAGGGCCCCTGAGCTCCATTTTTCAACTCGCTTTCTTGGGAGCTGGCCGCAAAAGCGCAGGATTGCTTCAGGACCTATTCTGTTTCCGGGCACAGGCTGAGCCTGTGGTTAATTCTTCTTCCTGATGGGAAAATAGAGTGACCTGTGCCTGTCCCAACACCTAGAGCTAGTCTCTCATTGGTTCCCCCTCTTCCCGTTCATCCTCAGGACAAATTGCCACCTGTACGGAACAGGAGGTTAAAGGTGCTGATTCTCCAAGGAGGGAGATTGCTAGTAAAGCGGCTGGAATGGCGAACCCGAGCACAAGGAGATGAGAAATGAGGTGCGTTTTGGAAACCTTTCCCGATCACACGGTGTACCATCTTCTGGGTTTCTCATGCATGTTTTCGATGTAGGAAGATGCCCTTGAACCTGGAGATTTGGGACCCATGGGATGGATACCACGCAGTAGTACTTTAAAGGGTCTGCGTTTGCTCCCCCAACCTCACCAAACCTCTCAGCCCCTGAGTGTCCACCCTTATGTCTCAATAAGCTGTGGGTGTAGATATGGTCAATCCAGGTGGCATCACAGTCGCTGAACGAATTTGGTAAGAATTTCTCTCTCTTTCACTGTCTTTGTTTCACGGGTTTTTTTAAAGTATTTGATTTTTATAATGGGGTTTAGCTGCCTGTCACTGCTGTGTTTATGCCGCTTTACACCCACTTGATTCACTTCCAGAGAGATATCAATACATAGGTTTTAAGATTCTTACTAGTCAGTTATATTCTTGGGCGGTGAATAGGGGGTGTTGAGTCCAGTTCACTGAGCAAGGAGTAGGTCTTGTCTATTACATATTGGGTTTATGGAACGGTATCTGAGCTAATTTCAAACCCTTGTTTTATGCATCACCCCACCTCTCCTTTCCCGTTAAGCAGCCATAGTGTGTTTTCTAAACGTGTGACTCTGTTCTGTTTTGTAATTCTTTTCAAGTGTAGCGGTTTTTACATTCCCTCTATAAGTGATATCTTATGATAAGTGTCTCTTTCTGTGTGACTTATTTCACTTAGAATCGTCGTAGCTAAATCCACTCATCATCCTGCTAGTAGCCTTATGACGTTTATTTCATGGCTGAGTGATATTCCATTGTACATAAGGACCACAACTTCTTTATCCGTTTTTCTCTTTCCTGGGATATTTAAGGTGTAAGGGAGTGGAGGTTCTTCTCAACAGAGCAGCCCTAAACTTTGGGATGCCTGTGTCTTGCTGATTTTTAGTTTTCCCAATTTATACGCCCATCAGTGGAAGTGCCCTATGCTCTCTAAACTGAGTTTTTTAGATGTTTCAGGACACACCGTACACTTCTTGAGAGTGGCTGTTGGCAATTTACATCCCGCCCATCAGCGTAGCAAGGCTCCCGTTTCTCCTTGGACTGTCCTGCATTTCTGGTTTTGACACTTTATTCAGCATGGCCCTTTTGACCGATGGGAAGCGAGACTTCTTTGTAGCGCTGATTTGCCTTTCCACGTTGCTTGGTTGGCCAAAAAGGGAGTATACGTTTTTTCCTGAATATATTCAGGAAAAAACGCATACGCCCTTTTTGGCCAAGGGCATCATTGTGGAGGTTTTGCCTCTTTTCCTGTGCTTTGAAGGCGATTCGAATCTACCTCCTGAAATCTGTTTCCTGCAATTCTGCCTTGCTTTCAAATCCTCTTCGTTGCCTTCCCTCAATATATTTGTGGACGAGAGTTATCATTTTTAACTCTTCAGGTTTGTGAATTGCAGGGCCCCTGAGCTCCATTTTTCAACTCGCTTTCTTGGGAGCTGGCCGCAAAAGCGCAGGATTGCTTCAGGCCCTATTCTGGTTCCGGGCGCAGGCTGAGCCTGTGGTTAATTCTTCTTCCTGATGGGAAAATAGAGTGAGCTGTGCCTGTCCCAACACCTAGAGCTAGTCTCTCATTGGTTCCCCCTCTTCCCGTTCATCCTCAGGACAAATTGCAACCTGTACGGAACAGGAGGTTAAAGGTGCTGATTCTCCAAGGAGGGAGATTGCTAGTAAAGCGGCTGGAATAGCGAACCCGAGCACAAGGAGATGAGAAATGAGGTGCGTTTTAGAAACGTTTCCCGATCACACGGTGTACCATCTTCTGGGTTTCTCATGCATGTTTTCGATGTAGGAAGATGCCCTTGAACCTGGAGATTTGGGACCCATGGGATGGGTACCACGCAGTATTCCTTTAAAGGGTCTGCGTTTGCTCCCCCAACCTCACCAAACCTCTCAGCCCCTGAGTGTCCACCCTTATGTCTCAATCACCTGTGGGTCTAGGTATGGTCAATCCAGGTGGCATCACTGCCCCTGAACGAATTTGGTAAGAATTTCTCTCTCTCTCACTGTCTTTGTTTCACGGGTTTTTTAAAGTAATGGTTTTTTTTTAAATATAAGCAAATTTTTTTTAAGATTTCTTTAGTGATTGATTGATTGATTGATTGCTATGTTGGGTCTTCGTTTCTGTGCTAGGGCTTTCTCCAGTTGTGGCAAGTGGGGGCCACTCTTCATCGCGGTGAGCGGGCCTCTCACTATTGTGGCCTCTCTTGTGGCGGAGCACAGGCTCCAGACGCGCAGGCTCAGTAGTTGTGGCTCACGGGCCTAGTTGCTCCACGGCATGTGGGATCTTCCCAGACCAGGGCTCGAACCCGTGTTTCCTGCATTAGCAGGCAGATTCTCAACCACTGCGCAACCAGGGAAGCCCAGTAATTGATTTTTATAATGGGGTTTAGCTGCTTTTCACTGCTGTGTTTATGCCGCTTTACATCCACATGTCTCACTTACAGAGAGATATCAATACATAGGTTTTAAGATTCTTACTAGTCAGATATATTCTACGGCGGTGAATAGGGGATGTTGAGTCCAGTTCACTGAGCAAGGAGTTAGGTCTTGTCTATTACATATTGGGTTTATGGAACGGAATCTGAGCTAATTTCAAACCCTTGTTTTATGCATCACCCCACCTCTCCTTTCCCGTTAAGCAGCCATAGTGTGTGTTCTAAACGTGTGACTCTGTTCTGTTTTGTAATTCAGTTCAAGTGTAGCGGTTTTTACATTCCCTCTAAAAGTGATATCTTAGGATCAGTGTCTTTTTCTGTGTGCCTTATTTCACTTAGAATCGTCGTAGCTAAATCCACTCATCATGCTGCTACTAGCCTTATGACGTTGATTTCATGGCTGAGTGATATTCCATTGTACATAAGGACCACAACTTCTTTATCCATTTTTCTCTTTCCTGGGATATTTAAGGTGAAATGAAGTGGAGGCTCTTGTCAATAGGGCAGCCCTAAACTTTGGGGTGCCTGTGTCTTGCTGATTTTTAGTTTTCCCAATTTATACGCCCAGGAGTGGAAGTGCCCTATGCTCTGTAAGCTGAGTTTTTTAGATGTTTCAGGACACACTGTACACTTCTCCAGAGTGGCTGTTGGCAATTTACATCCCGCCCATCAGCGTAGCAAGGCTCCCGTTTCTCCATGGCCTGTCCTGCATTTCTGGTTTTGACACTTTATTCAGCATGGCCCTTTTGACCGATGGGAAGCGAGACTTCTTTGTAGCGCTGATTTGCCTTTCCAGGTTGCTTGGTTGGCCAAAAAGGGCGTATGCGTTTTTTCCTGAATATATTCAGGAAAAAACGCATACGCCCTTTTTGGCCAAGGGCATCATTGTCGAGGTTTCGCCGCTTTTCCTGTGCTTTAAAGGCGATTCGAATCTACCTCCTGAAATCTGTTTCCTGCAATTCTGCCTTGCTTTCAAATCCTCTTCGTTGCCTTCCCTCAAAATATTTGTGGCCGAGAGTTATCATTTTTAACTCTGCAGGTTTGTGAATTGCAGTGCCCCTGAGCTCCATTTTTCAACTCGCTTTCTTGAAGGCTGGCCGCAAAAGCGCAGGATTGCTTCAGGCCCTATTCTGGTTCCGGGCGCAGGCTGAGCCTGTGGGTAATTCTTCTTCCTGATGGGAAAATAGAGTGGCCTGTGTCTGTCCCAACACCTAGAGCTAGTCTCTCATTGGTTCCCCCTCTTCCCGTTCATCGTCAGGACAAATTGCAACCTGTACGGAACAGGAGGTTAGAGGTGCTGATTCTCCAAGGAGGGAGATTGCTAGTAAAGCGGCTGGAATGGCGAACCCGAGCACAAGGAGATGAGAAATGAAGAGCGTTTTAGAAACGTTTCCCGATCACACGGTGTACCATCTTCTGGGTTTCTCATGCATGTTTTCGATGTAGGAAGATGCCCTTGAACCTCGAGATTTGGGACCCCTGGGATGGGTACCACGCAGTATTTCTTTAAAGGGTCTGCGTTTTCTCTCCCAAGCTCACCAAACCTCTCAGCCCCTGAGTGTCCACCCTTATGTCTGAATCAGCTGTGGGTCTAGATATGGTCAATCCAGGTGGCATCACAGCCCCTGAACGAATTTTGTAAGAATTTCTCTCTCTTTCACGGTCTTTGTTCACGGGTATTTTAAAGTATTTGATTTTTATAATGGGGTTTAGCTGCTTTTCACTGCTGTGTTTCTGCCGCTTTACACCCACTTGACTCACTTACAGAGAGATATCAATACATAGGTTTTAACATTCTTACTAGTCAGATATATTCTTGAGCGGTGAATAGGGGGTGTTGAGTCCAGTTCACTGAGCAAGGAGTAGGTCTTGTCTATTACATATTGGGTTTATGGAACGGTATCTGAGCTAATTTGAAACCCTTGTTTTATGCATCACCCCACCTCTCCTTTCCCGTTAAGCAGCCATAGTGTGTTTTCTAAACGTGTGACTCTATTCTGTTTTGTAATTCAGTTCAAGTGTAGCGGTTTTTCCATTCCCTCTAAAAGTGATATCTTCTGATAAGTATCTTTTTCTGTGTGACTTATTTCACTTAGAATCGTCGTACCTAAATCCACTCATCATGCTGCTACTAGCCTTATGAGGTTGATTTCATGGCTGAGTGATATTCCATTGTACATAAGGACCACAACTTCTTTATCCATTTTTCTCTTTCCTGGGATATTTAATGGATAACGAAGTGGAGGTTCTTGTCAACAGAGCAGCCCTAAACTTTGGGATGCCTGTGTCTTGCTGATTTTTAGTTTTCCCAATTTATACGCCCATGAGTGGAAGTGCCCTATGCTCTGTAAGCTGAGTTTTTTAGATGTTTCAGGACACACCGTACACTTCTCCAGAGTGGCTGTTGGCAATTTACATCCCGCCCATCAGCGTAGCAAGGCTCCCGTTTCTCCATGGCCTGTCCTGCATTTCTGGTTTTGACACTTTATTCAGCATGGCCCTTTTGACCGATGGGAAGCGAGACTTCTTTGTAGCGCTGATTTGCCTTTCCAGGTTGCTTGGTTGGCCAAAAAGGGCGTATGCGTTTTTTCCTGAATATATTCAGGAAAAAACGCATACGCCCTTTTTGGCCAAGGGCATCATTGTCGAGGTTTCGCCGCTTTTCCTGTGCTTTAAAGGCGATTCGAATCTACCTCCTGAAATCTGTTTCCTGCAATTCTGCCTTGCTTTCAAATCCTCTTCGTTGCCTTCCCTCAAAATATTTGTGGCCGAGAGTTATCATTTTTACCTCTGCAGGTTTGTGAATTGCAGTGCCCCTGAGCTCCATTTTTCAACTCGCTTTCTTGGGAGCTGGCCGCAAAAGCGCAGGATTGCTTCAGGCCCTATTCTGGTTCCGGGCGCAGGCTGAGCCTGTGGGTAATTCTTCTTCCTGATGGGAAAATAGAGTGAGCTGTGCCGGTCCCAACACCTAGAGCTAGTCTCTCATTGGTTCCCCCTCTTCCCGTTCATCCTCAGGACAAATTGCAACCTGTACGGAACAGGAGGTTAAAGGTGCTGATTCTCCAAGGAGGGAGATTGCTAGTAAAGCGGCTGGAATGGCGAACCCGAGCACAAGGAGATGAGAAATTAGGTGCGTTTTAGAAACGTTTCCCGATCACACGGTGTACCATCTTCTGGGTTTCTCATGCATGTTTTCGATGTAGGAAGATGCCCTTGAACCTGGAGATTTGGGAACCCTGGGATGAGTACCACGCAGTATTCCTTTAAAGGGTCTGCGTTTGCTTCCCCAACCTCACCAAACCTCTCAGCCCCTGAGTGTCCACCCTTATGTCTCAATCAGCTGTGGGTCTAGATATGGTCAATCCAGGTGGCATCACAGCCCCTGAACGAATTTTGTAAGAATTTCTCTCTCTTTCACTGTCTTTGTTTCACGGGTTTTTTTAAAGTAATTGATTTTTTTTAAAATATAAGCTAATTTTTTTTTAAGATTTCTTTAGTGATTGATTGATTGATTGATTGCTATGTTGGGTCTTCGTTTCTGTGCTAGGGCTTTCTCCAGTTGTGGCAAGTGGGGGCCACTCTTCATCGCGGTGAGCGGGCCTCTCACTATTGTGGCCTCTCTTGTGGCGGAGCACAGGCTCCAGACGCGCAGGCTCAGTACTTGTGGCTCACGGGCCTAGTTGCTCCACGGCATGTGGGATCTTCCCAGACCAGGGCTCGAACCCGTGTTTCCTGCATTAGCAGGCAGATTCTCAACCACTGCGCAACCAGGGAAGCCCAGTAATTGATTTTTATAATGGGGTTTAGCTGCTTTTCACTGCTGTGTTTATGCCGCTTTACATCCACATGTCTCACTTACAGAGAGATATCAATACATAGGTTTTAAGATTCTTACTAGTCAGATATATTCTACGGCGGTGAATAGGGGATGTTGAGTCCAGTTCCCTGAGCAAGGAGTAGGTCTTGTCTATTACATATTGGGTTTATGGAACGGAATCTGAGCTAATTTCAAACCCTTGTTTTATGCATCACCCCACCTCTCCTTTCCCGTTAAGCAGCCATAGTGTGTGTTCTAAACGTGTGACTCTGTTCTGTTTTGTAATTCAGTTCAAGTGTAGCGGTTTTTACATTCCCTCTAAAAGTGATATCTTAGGATCAGTGTCTTTTTCTGTGTGCCTTATTTCACTTAGAATCGTCGTAGCTAAATCCACTCATCATGCTGCTACTAGCCTTATGAGGTTGATTTCATGGCTGAGTGATATTCCATTGTACATAAGGACCACAACTTCTTTATCCATTTTTCTCTTTCCTGGGATATTTAAGGTGTAACGAAGTGGAGGTTCTTGTCAACAGAGCAGCCCTAAACTTTGGGATGCCTGTGTCTTGCTGATTTTTAGTTTTCCCAATTTATACGCCCATGAGTGGAAGTGCCCTATGCTCTGTAAGCTGAGTTTTTTAGATGTTTCAGGACACACCGTACACTTCTCCAGAGTGGCTGTTGGCAATTTACATCCCGCCCATCAGCGTAGCAAGGCTCCCGTTTCTCCATGGCCTGTCCTGCATTTCTGGTTTTGACACTTTATTCAGCATGGCCCTTTTGACCGATGGGAAGCGAGACTTCTTTGTAGCGCTGATTTGCCTTTCCAGGTTGCTTGGTTGGCCAAAAAGGGCGTATGCGTTTTTTCCTGAATATATTCAGGAAAAAACGCATACGCCCTTTTTGGCCAAGGGCATCATTGTCGAGGTTTCGCCGCTTTTCCTGTGCTTTAAAGGCGATTCGAATCTACCTCCTGAAATCTGTTTCCTGCAATTCTGCCTTGCTTTCAAATCCTCTTCGTTGCCTTCCCTCAAAATATTTGTGGCCGAGAGTTATCATTTTTACCTCTGCAGGTTTGTGAATTGCAGTGCCCCTGAGCTCCATTTTTCAACTCGCTTTCTTGGGAGCTGGCCGCAAAAGCGCAGGATTGCTTCAGGCCCTATTCTGGTTCCGGGCGCAGGCTGAGCCTGTGGGTAATTCTTCTTCCTGATGGGAAAATAGAGTGAGCTGTGCCGGTCCCAACACCTAGAGCTAGTCTCTCATTGGTTCCCCCTCTTCCCGTTCATCCTCAGGACAAATTGCAACCTGTACGGAACAGGAGGTTAAAGGTGCTGATTCTCCAAGGAGGGAGATTGCTAGTAAAGCGGCTGGAATGGCGAACCCGAGCACAAGGAGATGAGAAATTAGGTGCGTTTTAGAAACGTTTCCCGATCACACGGTGTACCATCTTCTGGGTTTCTCATGCATGTTTTCGATGTAGGAAGATGCCCTTGAACCTGGAGATTTGGGAACCCTGGGATGAGTACCACGCAGTATTCCTTTAAAGGGTCTGCGTTTGCTTCCCCAACCTCACCAAACCTCTCAGCCCCTGAGTGTCCACCCTTATGTCTCAATCAGCTGTGGGTCTAGATATGGTCAATCCAGGTGGCATCACAGCCCCTGAACGAATTTTGTAAGAATTTCTCTCTCTTTCACTGTCTTTGTTTCACGGGTTTTTTTAAAGTAATTGATTTTTTTTAAAATATAAGCTAATTTTTTTTTAAGATTTCTTTAGTGATTGATTGATTGATTGATTGCTATGTTGGGTCTTCGTTTCTGTGCTAGGGCTTTCTCCAGTTGTGGCAAGTGGGGGCCACTCTTCATCGCGGTGAGCGGGCCTCTCACTATTGTGGCCTCTCTTGTGGCGGAGCACAGGCTCCAGACGCGCAGGCTCAGTACTTGTGGCTCACGGGCCTAGTTGCTCCACGGCATGTGGGATCTTCCCAGACCAGGGCTCGAACCCGTGTTTCCTGCATTAGCAGGCAGATTCTCAACCACTGCGCAACCAGGGAAGCCCAGTAATTGATTTTTATAATGGGGTTTAGCTGCTTTTCACTGCTGTGTTTATGCCGCTTTACATCCACATGTCTCACTTACAGAGAGATATCAATACATAGGTTTTAAGATTCTTACTAGTCAGATATATTCTACGGCGGTGAATAGGGGATGTTGAGTCCAGTTCCCTGAGCAAGGAGTAGGTCTTGTCTATTACATATTGGGTTTATGGAACGGAATCTGAGCTAATTTCAAACCCTTGTTTTATGCATCACCCCACCTCTCCTTTCCCGTTAAGCAGCCATAGTGTGTGTTCTAAACGTGTGACTCTGTTCTGTTTTGTAATTCAGTTCAAGTGTAGCGGTTTTTACATTCCCTCTAAAAGTGATATCTTAGGATCAGTGTCTTTTTCTGTGTGCCTTATTTCACTTAGAATCGTCGTAGCTAAATCCACTCATCATGCTGCTACTAGCCTTATGAGGTTGATTTCATGGCTGAGTGATATTCCATTGTACATAAGGACCACAACTTCTTTATCCATTTTTCTCTTTCCTGGGATATTTAAGGTGTAACGAAGTGGAGGTTCTTGTCAACAGAGCAGCCCTAAACTTTGGGATGCCTGTGTCTTGCTGATTTTTAGTTTTCCCAATTTATACGCCCATGAGTGGAAGTGCCCTATGCTCTGTAAGCTGAGTTTTTTATATGTTTCAGGACACACCGTACACTTCTCCAGAGTGGCTGTTGGCAATTTACATCCCGCCCATCAGCGTAGCAAGGCTCCCGTTTCTCCATGGCCTGTCCTGCATTTCTGGTTTTGACACTTTATTCAGCATGGCCCTTTTGACCGATGGGAAGCGAGACTTCTTTGTAGCGCTGATTTGCCTTTCCAGGTTGCTTGGTTGGCCAAAAAGGGCGTATGCGTTTTTTCCTGAATATATTCAGGAAAAAACGCATACGCCCTTTTTGGCCAAGGGCATCATTGTCGAGGTTTCGCCGCTTTTCCTGTGCTTTAAAGGCGATTCGAATCTACCTCCTGAAATCTGTTTCCTGCAATTCTGCCTTGCTTTCAAATCCTCTTCGTTGCCTTCCCTCAAAATATTTGTGGCCGAGAGTTATCATTTTTACCTCTGCAGGTTTGTGAATTGCAGTGCCCCTGAGCTCCATTTTTCAACTCGCTTTCTTGGGAGCTGGCCGCAAAAGCGCAGGATTGCTTCAGGCCCTATTCTGGTTCCGGGCGCAGGCTGAGCCTGTGGGTAATTCTTCTTCCTGATGGGAAAATAGAGTGAGCTGTGCCGGTCCCAACACCTAGAGCTAGTCTCTCATTGGTTCCCCCTCTTCCCGTTCATCCTCAGGACAAATTGCAACCTGTACGGAACAGGAGGTTAAAGGTGCTGATTCTCCAAGGAGGGAGATTGCTAGTAAAGCGGCTGGAATGGCGAACCCGAGCACAAGGAGATGAGAAATTAGGTGCGTTTTAGAAACGTTTCCCGATCACACGGTGTACCATCTTCTGGGTTTCTCATGCATGTTTTCGATGTAGGAAGATGCCCTTGAACCTGGAGATTTGGGAACCCTGGGATGAGTACCACGCAGTATTCCTTTAAAGGGTCTGCGTTTGCTTCCCCAACCTCACCAAACCTCTCAGCCCCTGAGTGTCCACCCTTATGTCTCAATCAGCTGTGGGTCTAGATATGGTCAATCCAGGTGGCATCACAGCCCCTGAACGAATTTTGTAAGAATTTCTCTCTCTTTCACTGTCTTTGTTTCACGGGTTTTTTTAAAGTAATTGATTTTTTTTAAAATATAAGCTAATTTTTTTTTAAGATTTCTTTAGTGATTGATTGATTGATTGATTGCTATGTTGGGTCTTCGTTTCTGTGCTAGGGCTTTCTCCAGTTGTGGCAAGTGGGGGCCACTCTTCATCGCGGTGAGCGGGCCTCTCACTATTGTGGCCTCTCTTGTGGCGGAGCACAGGCTCCAGACGCGCAGGCTCAGTACTTGTGGCTCACGGGCCTAGTTGCTCCACGGCATGTGGGATCTTCCCAGACCAGGGCTCGAACCCGTGTTTCCTGCATTAGCAGGCAGATTCTCAACCACTGCGCAACCAGGGAAGCCCAGTAATTGATTTTTATAATGGGGTTTAGCTGCTTTTCACTGCTGTGTTTATGCCGCTTTACATCCACATGTCTCACTTACAGAGAGATATCAATACATAGGTTTTAAGATTCTTACTAGTCAGATATATTCTACGGCGGTGAATAGGGGATGTTGAGTCCAGTTCCCTGAGCAAGGAGTAGGTCTTGTCTATTACATATTGGGTTTATGGAACGGAATCTGAGCTAATTTCAAACCCTTGTTTTATGCATCACCCCACCTCTCCTTTCCCGTTAAGCAGCCATAGTGTGTGTTCTAAACGTGTGACTCTGTTCTGTTTTGTAATTCAGTTCAAGTGTAGCGGTTTTTACATTCCCTCTAAAAGTGATATCTTAGGATCAGTGTCTTTTTCTGTGTGCCTTATTTCACTTAGAATCGTCGTAGCTAAATCCACTCATCATGCTGCTACTAGCCTTATGACGTTGATTTCATGGCTGAGTGATATTCCATTGTATATAAGGACCACAACTTCTTTAGGCATTTTTCTCTTTCCTGGGATATTTAAGGTGAAATGAAGTGGAGGCTCTTGTCAATAGGGCAGCCCTAAACTTTGGGGTGCCTGTGTCTTGCTGATTTTTAGTTTTCCCAATTTATACGCCCAGGAGTGGAAGTGCCCTATGCTCTGTAAGCTGAGTTTTTTAGATGTTTCAGGACACACCGTACACTTCTCCAGAGTGGCTGTTGGCAATTTACATCCCGCCCATCAGCGTAGCAAGGCTCCCGTTTCTCCATGGCCTGTCCTGCATTTCTGGTTTTGACACTTTATTCAGCATGGCCCTTTTGACCGATGGGAAGCGAGACTTCTTTGTAGCGCTGATTTGCCTTTCCACGTTGCTTGGTTGGCCAAAAAGGGCGTATGCGTTTTTTCCTGAATATATTCAGGAAAAAACGCATACGCCCTTTTTGGCCAAGGGCATCATTGTCGAGGTTTCGCCGCTTTTCCTGTGCTTTAAAGGCGATTCGAATCTACCTCCTGAAATCTGTTTCCTGCAATTCTGCCTTGCTTTCAAATCCTCTTCGTTGCCTTCCCTCAAAATATTTGTGGCCGAGAGTTATCATTTATAACTCTGCAGGTTTGTGAATTGCAGTGCCCCTGAGCTCCATTTTTCAACTCGCTTTCTTGAAGGCTGGCCGCAAAAGCGCAGGATTGCTTCAGGCCCTATTCTGGTTCCGGGCGCAGGCTGAGCCTGTGGTTAATTCTTCTTCCTGATGGGAAAATAGAGTGGCCTGTGTCTGTCCCAACACCTAGAGCTAGTCTCTCATTCGTTCCCCCTCTTCCCGTTCATCGTCAGGACAAATTGCAACCTGTACGGAACAGGAGGTTAGAGGTACTGATTCTCCAAGGAGGGAGATTGCTAGTAAAGCGGCTGGAATGGCGAACCCGAGCACAAGGAGATGAGAAATGAAGAGCGTTTTAGAAACGTTTCCCGATCACACGGTGTAGCATCTTCTGGTTTTCTCATGCATGTTTTCGATGTAGGAAGATGCCCTTGAACCTCGAGATTTGGGACCCCTGGGATGGGTACCACGCAGTATTTCTTTAAAGGGTCTGCGTTTTCTCTCCCAACCTCACCAAACCTCTCAGCCCCTGAGTGTCCACCCTTATGTCTGAATCAGCTGTGGGTCTAGATATGGTCAATCCAGGTGGCATCACAGCCCCTGAACGAATTTTGTAAGAATTTCTCTCTCTTTCACTGTCTTTGTTTCACGGGTTTTTTAAAGTAAGTGATTTTTATAATGGGGTTTAGCTCCCTTTCACTGCTGTGTTTCTGCCGCTTTACACCCACTTGACTCACTTACAGAGAGATATCAATACATAGGTTTTAACATTCTTATTAGTCAGTTATATTCTTGGGTGGTGAATAGGGGATGTTGAGTCCAGTTCACTGAGCAAGGAGTAGGTCTTGTCTATTACATATTGGGTTTATGGAACGGTATCTGAGCTAATTTGAAACCCTTGTTTTATGCATCACCCCACCTCTCCTTTCCCGTTAAGCAGCCATAGTGTGTTTTCTAAACGTGTGACTCTATTCTGTTTTGTAATTCAGTTCAAGTGTAGCGGTTTTTTCATTCCCTCTATAAGTGATATCTTATGATAAGTGTCTTTTTCTGTGTGCCTTATTTCACTTAGAATCGTCGTAGCTAAATCCACTCATCATGCTGCTACTAGCCTTATGACGTTGATTTCATGGCTGAGTGATATTCCATTGTACATAAGGACCACAACTTCTTTATCCATTTTTCTCTTTCCTGGGATATTTAAGGTGAAATGAAGTGGAGGCTCTTGTCAACAGGGCAGCCCTAAACTTTGGGGTGCCTGTGTCTTGCTGATTTTTAGTTTTCCCAATTTATACGCCCAGGAGTGGAAGTGCCCTATGCTCTGTAAGCTGAGTTTTTTAGATGTTTCAGGACACACCGTACACTTCTCCAGAGTGGCTGTTGGCAATTTACATCCCGCCCATCAGCGTAGCAAGGCTCCCGTTTCTCCATGGCCTGTCCTGCATTTCTGGTGTTGACACTTTATTCAGCATGGCCCTTTTGACCGATGGGAAGCGAGACTTCTTTGTAGCGCTGATTTGCCTTTCCACGTTGCTTGGTTGGCCAAAAAGGGCGTATGCGTTTTTTCCTGAATATATTCAGGAAAAAACGCATACGCCCTTTTTGGCCAAGGGCATCATTGTCGAGGTTTCGCCGCTTTTCCTGTGCTTTAAAGGCGATTCGAATCTACCTCCTGAAATCTGTTTCCTGCAATTCTGCCTTGCTTTCAAATCCTCTTCGCTGCCTTCCCTCAAAATATTTGTGGCCGAGAGTTATCATTTTTAACTCTGCAGGTTTGTGAATTGCAGTGCCCCTGAGCTCCATTTTTCAACTCGCTTTCTTGAAGGCTGGCCGCAAAAGCGCAGGATTGCTTCAGGCCCTATTCTGGTTCCGGGCGCAGGCTGAGCCTGTGGTTAATTCTTCTTCCTGATGGGAAAATAGAGTGGCCTGTGTCTGTCCCAACACCTAGAGCTAGTCTCTCATTGGTTCCCCCTCTTCCCGTTCATCGTCAGGACAAATTGCAACCTGTACGGAACAGGAGGTTAGAGGCGCTGATTCTCCAAGGAGGGAGATTGCTAGTAAAGCGGCTGGAATGGCGAACCCGAGCACAAGGAGATGAGAAATGAAGAGCGTTTTAGAAACGTTTCCCGATCACACGGTGTACCATCTTCTGGGTTCCTCATGCATGTTTTCGATGTAGGAAGATGCCCTTGAACCTCGAGATTTGGGACCCCTGGGATGGGTACCACGCAGTATTTCTTTAAAGGGTCTGCGTTTTCTCTCCCAACCTCACCAAACCTCTCAGCCCCTGAGTGTCCACCCTTATGTCTGAATCAGCTGTGGGTCTAGATATGGTCAATCCAGGTGGCATCACAGCCCCTGAACGAATTTTGTAAGAATTTCTCTCTCTTTCACTGTCTTTGTTTCACGGGTTTTTTAAAGTAAGTGATTTTTATAATGGGGTTTAGCTCCTTTTCACTGCTGTGTTTCTGCCGCTTTACACCCACTTGACTCACTTACAGAGAGATATCAATACATAGGTTTTAACATTCTTATTAGTCAGATATATTCTTGGGTGGTGAATAGGGGGTGTTGAGTCCAGTTCACTGAGCAAGGAGTAGGTCTTGTCTATTACATATTGGGTTTATGGAACGGTATCTGAGCTAATTTGAAACCCTTGTTTTATGCATCACCCCACCTCTCCGTTCCCGTTAAGCAGCCATAGTGTGTTTTCTAAACGTGTGACTCTATTCTGTTTTGTAATTCAGTTCAAGTGTAGCGGTTTTTCCATTCCCTCTATAAGTGATATCTTATGATAAGTGTCTTTTTCTGTGTGCCTTATTTCACTTAGAATCGTCGTAGCTAAATCCACTCATCATGCTGCGACTAGCCTTATGACGTTGATTTCATGGCTGAGTGATATTCCATTGTACATAAGGACCACAACTTCTTTATCCATTTTTCTCTTTCCTGGGATATTTAAGGTGAAATGAAGTGGAGGCTCTTGTCAACAGGGCAGCCCTAAACTTTGGGGTGCCTGTGTCTTGCTGATTTTTAGTTTTCCCAATTTATACGCCCAGGAGTGGAAGTGCCCTATGCTCTGTAAGCTGAGTTTTTTAGATGTTTCAGGACACACCGTACACTTCTCCAGAGTGGCTGTTGGCAATTTACATCCCGCCCATCAGCGTAGCAAGGCTCCCGTTTCTCCATGGCCTGTCCTGCATTTCTGGTTTTGACACTTTATTCAGCATGGCCCTTTTGACCGATGGGAAGCGAGACTTCTTTGTAGCGCTGATTTGCCTTTCCAGGTTGCTTGGTTGGCCAAAAAGGGCGTATGCGTTTTTTCCTGAATATATTCAGGAAAAAACGCATACGCCCTTTTTGGCCAAGGGCATCATTGTCGAGGTTTCGCCGCTTTTCCTGTGCTTTAAAGGCGATTCGAATCTACCTCCTGAAATCTGTTTCCTGCAATTCTGCCTTGCTTTCAAATACTCTTCGTTGCCTTCCCTCGATATATTTGTGGACGAGAGTTATCATTTTTACATCTGCAGGTTTGTGAATTGCAGGGCCCCTGAGCTCCATTTTTCAACTCGCTTTCTTGGGAGCTGGCCGCAAAAGCGCAGGATTGCTTCAGGCCCTATTCTGGTTCCGGGCGCAGGCTGAGCCTGTGGTTAATTCTTCTTCCTGATGGGAAAATAGAGTGGCCTGTGTCTGTCCCAACACCTAGAGCTAGTCTCTCATTGGTTCCCCCTCTTCCCGTTCATCGTCAGGACAAATTGCAACCTGTACGGAACAGGAGGTTAGAGGCGCTGATTCTCCAAGGAGGGAGAGTGCTAGTAAAGCGGCTGGAATGGCGAACCCGAGCACAAGGAGATGAGAAATGAGGAGCGTTTTAGAAACCTTTCCCGATCACACGGTGTACCATCTTCTTGGTTTCTGATGCATGTTTTCGATGTAGGAAGATGCCCTTGAACCTGGAGATTTGGGACCCATGGGATGGTTACCACGCAGTAGTACTTTAAAGGGTCTGCGTTTGCTCCCCCAACCTCACCAAACCTCTCAGCCGCTGAGTGTCCACCCTTATGGCTCAATCAGCTATGGGTCTAGATATGGTCAAACCAGGTGGCATCAGAGCCCCTGAACGAATTTGGTAAGAATTTCTCTCTCTTTCACTGTCTTTGTTTCACGGGTTTTTAAAAGGGATTGATTTTTATAATGGGGTTTAGCTGCTTTTCACTGCTGTGTTTATGGCGCTTTACACCCACTTGACTCACTTACAGAGAGATATCAATACATAGGTTTTAAGATTCTTACTAGTCAGATATATTCTTGGGCGGTGAATAGGGGGTGTTGAGTCCAGTTCACTGAGCAAGGAGTAGGTCTTGTCTATTACATATTGGGTTTATGGAACGGTATCGCTGCTAATTTCAAACCCTTGTTTTATGCATCACCCCACCTCTCCTTTCCCATTAAGCAGCCATTGTGTGTTTTCTAAACGTGTGACTCTGTTCTGTTTTGTAATTCAGTTCAAGTGTAGCGGTTTTTACATTCCTTCTATAAGTGATATCTTATGATCAGTGTCTTTTTCTGTGTGACTTATTTCACTTAGAATCGTCGTAGCTAAATCCACTCACAATGCTGCTACCAGCCTTATGACGTTGATTTCATGGCTGAGTGATATTCCATTGTACATAAGGACCACAACTTCCTTATCCATTTTTCTCTTTCCTGGGATATTTAAGGTGTAATGAAGTGGAGGTTCTTGTCAACAGAGCAGCCCTAAACTTTGGGGTGCCTGTGTCTTGCTGATTTTTAGTTTTCCCAATTTATACGCCCATGAGTGGAAGTGCCCTATGCTCTCTAAACTGAGTTTTTTAGATGTTTCAGGACACACCGTACACTTCTCCAGAGTGGCTGTTGGCAATTTACGTCCCGCCCATCAGCATAGCAAGGCTCCCGTTTCTCCTTGGCCTGTCCTGCATTTCTGGTTTTGACACTTTATTCAGCATGGCCCTTTTGACCGATGGGAAGCGAGAGTTCTTTGTGGCGCTGATTTGCCTTTCCAGGTTGCTTGGTTGGCCAAAAAGGGCGTATGCGTTTTTTCCTGAATATATTCAGGAAAAAACGCATACGCCCTTTTTGGCCAAGGGCATCATTGTGGAGGTTTTGCCGCTTTTCCTGTGCTTTGAAGGCGATTCGAATCTACCTCCTGAAATCTGTTTCCTGCAATTCTGCCTTGCATTGAAATCCTCTTCGTTGCCTTCCCTCAATATATTTGTGGCTGAGAGTTATCATTTATAATTCTGCAGGTTTGTGAATTGGAGGGCCCCTGAGATCCATTTTTCAACTCGCTTTCTTGGGAGCTGGCCGCAAAAGTGCAGGATTGCTTCAGGCCCTATTCTGGTTCCGGGCGGCAGGCTGAGCCTGTGGTTAATTCTTCTTCCTGATGAGAAAATGGAGTGACCTGTGCCTGTCCCAACACCTAGAGCTAGTCTCTCATTGCTTCCCCCTCTTCCCGTTCATCCTCAGGACAAATTGCAACCTGTACGGAACAGGAGGGTAAAGGTGCTGATTCTCCAAGGAGGGAGATTGCTAGTAAAGCGGCTGGAATGGCGAACCCGAGCACAAGGAGATGAGAAATGAGGTGCGTTTTAGAAACCTTTCCCGATCACACGGTGTACCATCTTCTGGGTTTCTCATGCATGTTTTCGATGTAGCAGGATGTCCTTGAAGCTGGAGACTTGGGACCCATGGGTTGGGTACCACGCAGTATTACTTTAAGGGGTCTTCGTTTGCTCCCCCAACGTCACCAAACCTCTCAGCCCCAAGAGTGTCCACCCTTATGTCTCAATCAGCTATGGGTCTAGATATGGTCAATCCAGGTGGCATCACAGCCTCTGAACGAATTTGGTAAGAATTTCTCTCTCTTTCACGGTCTTTGTTCACGGGTATTTTAAATTATTTGATTTTTATAATGGGGTTTAGCTGCTTTTCACTGCTGTGTTTCTGCCGCTTTACACCCAATTGACTCACTTACAGAGAGATATCAATACATAGGTTTTAAGATTCTTACTAGTCAGATATATTCTTGGGCGGTGAATAGGGGGTGTTGAGTCCAGTTCACTGAGCAAGGAGTAGGTCTTGTCTATTACATATTGGGTTTATGGAACGGTATCTGAGCTAATTTGAAACCCTTGTTTTATGCATCTCTCCACCTCACCTTTCCCGTTAAGCAGCCATAGTGTGTTTTCTAAACTTGTGACTCTGTTCTGTTTTGTAATTCAGTTCAAGTGTAGCGGTTTTTACATTCCCTCTATAAGTGATATCTTATGATAAGTGTCTTTTTCTGTGTGACTTATTTCACTTAGAATCGTCGTAGCTAAATGCACTCATCATGCTGCTACTAGCCTTATGACGTTGATTTCATGGCTGAGTGATATTCCATTGTACATGAGGACCACAACTTCTTTAGGCATTTTTCTCTTTCCTGGGATATTTAAGGTGTAACGAAGTGGAGGTTCTTGTCAACAGAGCAGCCCTAAACTTTGGGGTGCCTGTGTCTTGCTGATTTTTAGATTTCCCAATTTATACGCCCATGAGTGGAAGTGCCCTATGCTCTCTAAGCTGAGTTTTTTAGATGTTTCAGGACACACCGTACACTCCTCAGAGTGGCTGTTGGCAATTTACATCCCGCCCATCAGCGTAGCAAGGCTCCCGTTTCTCCATGGCCTGTCCTGCATTTCTGGTTTTGACACTTTATTCAGCATGGCCCTTTTGACCGATGGGAAGCGAGACTTTGTAGCGCTGAGTTGCCTTTCTCGGTTGCTTGGTTGGCCAAAAAGGGCGTATGCGTTTTTTCCTGAATATATTCAGCAAAAAACGCATACGCCCTTTTAGGCCAAGGGCATCATTGTGGAGGTTTTGCCGCTTTTCCTGTGCTTTGAAGGCGATTCGAATCTACCTCCTGAAATCTGTTTCCTGCAATTCTGCCTTGCTTTCAAATCCTCTTCGTTGCCTTCCCTCAATATATTTGTGGACGAGAGTTATCATTTATAACTCTGCAGGTTTGTGAATTGCAGTGCCCCTGAGCTCCATTTTACAACTCGCTTTCTTGGGAGCTGGCCGCAAAAGCGCAGGATGGCTTCAGGCCCTATTCTGGTTCCGGGCGGCAGGTTGAGCCTATGGTTAATTCTTCTTCCTGATGGGAAAATAGAGTGGCTTGTGCCTGTCCCAATACCTAGAGCTAGTCTCTCATTGGTTCCCCCTCTTCCCGTTCATCCTCAGGACAAATTGCAACCTGTACGGAACAGGAGGTTAAAGGTGCTGATTCTCCAAGGAGGGAGATTGCTAGTAAAGAGGCTGGAATGGCGAACCTGAGCACAAGGAGATGAGAAATGAGGTGCGTTTTAGAAACCTTTCCCGATCACACGGTGTACCATTTTCTGGGTTTCTCATGCATGTTTTCGATGTAGGAAGATGCCCTTGAACCTGGAGATTTGGGACCCATGGGATGGGTACCACGGGGTATTCCTTTAAAGGGTCTGCGTTTGCTCCCCCAATCTCACCAAACCTCTCAGCCCCTGAGTGTCCACCCTTATGGCTCAATCAGCTAAGGGTCTAGATATGGTCAATCCAGGTGGCATCACAGCCCCTGAACGAATTTGGTAAGAATTTCTCTCTCTTTCACTGTCTTTGTTTCACGGGTTTTTAAAAGTGATTGATTTTTATAATGGGGTTTAGCTGCCTTTCACTGCTGTGTTTATGCCGCTTTACACCCACTTGACTCACTTACAGAGAGATATCAATACATAGGTTTTAAGATTATTACTAGTCAGTTATATTCTTGGGCGGTGAATAGGGGGTGTTGAGTCCAGTTCACTGAGCAAGGAGTAGGTCTTGTTTATTACATATTGGGTTTATGGAACGGTATCTGAGCTAATTTCAAACCCTTGTTTTATGCATCACCCCACCTCTCCTTTCCCGTTAAGCAGCCATAGTGTGTTTTCTAAACGTGTGACTCTGTTCTGTTTTGTAATTCAGTTCAAGTGTAGCGGTTTTTACATTGCCTCTATAAGTGATATCTTAGGATCAGTGTCTTTTTCTGTGTGACTTATTTCACTTAGAATGGTCGTACCTAAATCCACTCATCATGCTGCTACTAGCCTTATGACGTTGATTTCATGGCTGAGTGATATTCCATTGTATATAAGGACCACAACTTCTTTATCCATTTTTCTCTTTCCTGGAATGTTTAAGGTGTAATGAAGTGGAAGTTCTTGTCAACAGAGCAGCCCTAAACTTTGGGATGCCTCTGTCTTGCTGATTTTTACTTTTCCCAATTTATACGCCCATGAGTGGAAGTGTCCTATGCTCTCTAAACTGAGTTTTTTAGATGTTTCAGGACACACCGTACACTTCTCCAGAGTGGCTGTTGGCAATTTACATCCCGCCCATCAGCGTAGCAAGGCTCCCGTCTCTCCATGGCCTGTCCTGCATTTCTGGTTTTGACACTTTATTCAGCATGGCCCTTTTGACCGATGGGAAGCGAGACTCCTTTGTAGTGCTGATTTGCCTTTCCAGGTTGCTTGGTTGGCCAAAAAGGGCGTATGCGTTTTTTCCTGAATATATTCAGGAAAAAACGCATACGCCCTTTTTGGCCAAGGGCATCATTGTGGAGGTTTTGCCTCTTTTCCTGTGCTTTGAAGGCGATTCGAATCCACCTCCTGAAATCTGTTTCCTGCAATTCTGCCTTGCTTTCAAATCCTCTTCGTTGCCTTCCCTCAATATATTTGTGGACGAGAGTTATCATTTTTATCTCTTCAGGTTTGTGAATTGCAGTGCCCCTGAGCTCCATTTTTCAACTCGCTTTCTTGGGAGCTGGCCGCAAAAGCGCAGGATTGCTTCAGGACCTATTCTAGTTCCGGGCACAGGCTGAGCCTGTGGTTAATTCTTCTTCCTGATGGGAAAATAGAGTGACCTGTGCCTGTCCCAACACCTAGAGCTAGTCTCTCATTGGTTCCCCCTCTTCCCGTTCATCCTCAGGACAAATTGCAACCTGTACGGAACAGGAGGTTAAAGGTGCTGATTCTCCAAGGAGGGAGATTGCTAGTAAAGCGGCTGGAATGGCGAACCCGAGCACAAGGAGATGAGAAATGAGGAGCGTTTTAGAAACCTTTCCCGATCACACGGTGTACCATCTTCTGGGTTTCTGATGCATGTTTTCGATGTAGGAAGATACCCTTGAACCTGGAGATTTGGGACCGATGGGATGGGTACCACGCAGTATTCCTTTAAATGGTCTGCGTTTGCTCCCCCAACCTCACCAAACCTCTCAGCCCCTGAGTGTCCACCCTTATGGCTCAATCAGCTGTGGGTCTAGATATGGTCAATCCAGGTGGCATCACAGCCCCTGAACGAATTTGGTAAGAATTTCTCTCTCTTTCACTGTCTTTGTTTCACGGGTTTTTAAAAGTGATTGATTTTTATAATGGGGTTTAGCTGCCTTTCACTGCTGTGTTTATGTCGCTTTACACCCACTTGACTCACTTACAGAGAGATATCAATACATAGGTTTTAAGATTCTTACTAGTCAATTATATTCTTGGGCGGTGAATAGGGGGTGTTGAGTCCAGTTCACTGAGCAAGGAGTAGGTCTTGTTTATTACATATTGGGTTTATGGAACGGTATCTGAGCTAATTTCAACCCCTTGTTTTATGCATCACCCCACCTCTCCTTTCCCGTTAAGCAGCCATAGTGTGTTTTCTAAACGTGTGACTCTGTTCTGTTTTGTAATTCAGTTCAAGTGTAGCGGTTTTTACATTCCCTCTACATGTGATATCTTAGGATCAGTGTCTTTTTCTGTGTGACTTATTTCACTTAGAATCGTCGTACCTAAATCCACTCATCATGCTGCTACTAGCCTTATGACGTTGATTTCATGGCTGAGTGATATTCCATTGTATATAAGGACCACAACTTCTTTATCCATTTTTCTCTTTCCTGGAATGTTTAAGGTGTAACGAAGTGGAGGTTCTTGTCAACAGAGCAGCCCTAAACTTTGGGATGCCTGTGTCTTGCTGATTTTTAGTTTTCCCAATTTATACGCCCAGGAGTGGAAGTGTCCTATGCTCTCTAAACTGAGGTTTTTAGATGTTTCAGGACACACCGTACACTTCTCCAGAGTGGCTGTTGGCAATTTACATCCCGCCCATCAGCGTAGCAAGGCTCCCGTTTCTCCTTGGCCTGTCCTGCATTTCTGGTTTTGACACTTTATTCAGCATGGCCCTTTTGACCGATGGGAAGCGAGACTTCTTTGTAGCGCTGATTTGCCTTTCCAGGTTGCTTGGTTGGCCAAAAAGGGCGTATGCGTTTTTTCCTGAATATATTCAGGAAAAAACGCATACGCCCTTTTTGGCCAAGGGCATCATTGTGGAGGTTTTGCCTCTTTTCCTGTGCTTTGAAGGCGATTCGAATCTACCTCCTGAAATCTGTTTCCTGCAATTCTGCCTTGCTTTCAAATCCTCTTCGTTGCCTTCCCTCAATATATTTGTGGACGAGAGTTATCATTTTTAACTCTTCAGGTTTGTGAATTGCAGGGCCCCTGAGCTCCATTTTTCAACTCGCTTTCTTGAAGGCTGGCCGCAAAAGCGCAGGATTGCTTCAGGACCTATTCTGGTTCCGGGCACAGGCTGAGCCTGTGGTTAATTCTTCTTCCTGATGGGAAAATAGAGTGACCTGTGCCTGTCCCAACACCTAGAGCTAGTCTCTCATTGGTTCCCCCTCTTCCCGTTCATCCTCAGGACAAATTGCCACCTGTACGGAACAGGAGGTTAAAGGTGCTGATTCTCCAAGGAGGGAGATTGCTAGTAAAGCGGCTGGAATGGCGAACCCGAGCACAAGGAGATGAGAAATGAGGTGCGTTTTGGAAACCTTTCCCGATCACACGGTGTAACATCTTCTGGGTTTCTCATGCATGTTTTCGATGTAGGAAGATGCCCTTGAACCTGGAGATTTGGGACCCATGGGATGGTTACCACGCAGTAGTACTTTAAAGGGTCTGCGTTTGCTCCCCCAACCTCACCAAACCTCTCAGCCCCTGAGTGTCCACCCTTATGGCTCAATCAGCTGTGGGTCTAGATATGGTCAAACCAGGTGGCATCAGAGCCCCTGAACGAATTTGGTAAGAATTTCTCTCTCTTTCACTGTCTTTGTTTCACGGGTTTTTAAAAGGGATTGATTTTTATAATGGGGTTTAGCTGTTTTTCACTGCTGTGTTTATGGCGCTTTACACCCACTTGACTAACTTACAGAGAGATATCAATACATAGGTTTTAAGATTCTTACTAGTCAGATATATTCTTGGGCAGTGAATAGGGGGTGTTGAGTCCAGTTCACTGAGCAAGGAGTAGGTCTTGTTTATTACATATTGGGTTTATGGAACGGTATCTGTGCTAATTTCAAACCCTTGTTTTATGCATCACCCCACCTCTCCTTTCCCATTAAGCGGCCATTGTGTGTTTTCTAAACGTGTGACTCTGTTCTGTTTTGTAATTCAGTTCAAGTGTATCAGTTTTTACATTCCCTCTATAAGTGATATCTTAGGATCAGTGTCTTTTTCTGTGTGACTTATTTCACTTAGAATCGTCGTAGCTAAATCCACTCATCATGCTGCTACCAGCCTTATGACGTTGATTTCATGGCTGAGTGATATTCCATTGTACATAAGGACCACAACTTCCTTATCCATTTTTCTCTTTCCTGGGATATTTAAGGTGTAATGAAGTGGAGGTTCTTGTCAACAGAGCAGCCCTCATCTTTGGGGAGCCGCTGTCTTGCTGATTTTTAGTTTTCCCAATTTATACGCCCATGAGTGGAAGTGTCCTATGCTCTCTAAACTGAGTTTTTTAGATGTTTCAGGACACACCGTACACTTCTCGAGAGTGGCTGTTGGCAATTTATATCCCGCCCATCAGCGTAGCAAGGCTCCCGTTTCTCCTTGGCCTGTCCTGCATTTCTGGTTTTGACACTTTATTCAGCATGGCCCTTTTGACCGATGGGAAGCGAGACTTCTTTGTAGCGCTGATTTGCCTTTCCAGGTTGCTTGGTTGGCCAAAAAGGGCGTATGCGTTTTTTCCTGAATATATTCAGGAAAAAACGCATACGCCCTTTTTGGCCAAGGGCATCATTGTGGAGGTTTTGCCTCTTTTCCTGTGCTTTGAAGGCGATTCGAATCTACCTCCTGAAATCTGTTTCCTGCAATTGTGCCTTGCTTTCAAATCCTCTTCGTTGCCTTCCCTCAATATATGTGTGGACGAGAGTTATCATTTTTAACTCTTCAGGTTTGTGAATTGCAGGGCCCCTGAGCTCCATTTTTCAACTCGCTTTCTTGGGAGCTGGCCGCAAAAGCGCAGGATTGCTTCAGGCCCTATTCTTGTTCCGGGAGGCAGGCTGAGCCTGTGGTTCATTCTTCTTCCTGATGGGAAAATAGAGTGAGCTGTGCTTGTCCCAACACCTAGAGCTAGTCTCTCATTGGTTCCCACTCTTCCCGTTCATCCTCAGGACAAATTGCCACCTGTACGGAACAGGAGGTTAAAGGTGCTGATTCTCCAAGGAGGGAGATTGCTAGTAAAGCGGCTGGAATGGCGAACCCGAGCACAAGGAGATGAGAAATGAGGTGCGTTTTAGAAACGTTTCCCGAACACACGGTGTACCATCTTCTGGGTTTCTCATGCATGTTTTCGATGTAGGAAGATGCCCTTGAACCTGGAGATTTGGGACCCATGGGATGGGTACCACGGGGTATTCCTTTAAAGGGTCTGCGTTTGCTCCCCCAATCTCACCAAACCTCTCAGCCCCTGAGTGTCCACCCTTATGGCTCAATCAGCTGTGGGTCTAGATATGGTCAATCCAGGTGGCATCACAGCCCCTGAACGAATTTGGTAAGAATTTCTCTCTCTTTCACTGTCTTTGTTTCACGGGTTTTTAAAAGTGATTGATTTTTATAATGGGGTTTAGCTGCCTTTCACTGCTGTGTTTATGTCGCTTTACACCCACTTGACTCACTTACAGAGAGATATCAATACATAGGTTTTAAGATTCTTACTAGTCAATTATATTCTTGGGCGGTGAATAGGGGGTGTTGAGTCCAGTTCACTGAGCAAGGAGTAGGTCTTGTTTATTATATATTGGGTTTATGGAACGGTATCTGAGCTAATTTCAACCCCTTGTTTTATGCATCACCCCACCTCTCCTTTCCCGTTAAGCAGCCATAGTGTGTTTTCTAAACGTGTGACTCTGTTCTGTTTTGTAATTCAGTTCAAGTGTAGCGGTTTTTACATTCCCTCTACATGTGATATCTTAGGATCAGTGTCTTTTTCTGTGTGACTTATTTCACTTAGAATCGTCGTACCTAAATCCACTCATCATGCTGCTACTAGCCTTATGACGTTGATTTCATGGCTGAGTGATATTCCATTGTATATAAGGACCACAACTTCTTTATCCATTTTTCTCTTTCCTGGAATGTTTAAGGTGTAACGAAGTGGAGGTTCTTGTCAACAGAGCAGCCCTAAACTTTGGGATGCCTGTGTCTTGCTGATTTTTAGTTTTCCCAATTTATACGCCCATGAGTGGAAGTGTCCTATGCTCTCTAAACTGAGGTTTTTAGATGTTTCAGGACACACCGTACACTTCTCCAGAGTGGCTGTTGGCAATTTACATCCCGCCCATCAGCGTAGCAAGGCTCCCGTTTCTCCTTGGCCTGTCCTGCATTTCTGGTTTTGACACTTTATTCAGCATGGCCCTTTTGACCGATGGGAAGCGAGACTTCTTTGTAGCGCTGATTTGCCTTTCCAGGTTGCTTGGTTGGCCAAAAAGGGCGTATGCGTTTTTTCCTGAATATATTCAGGAAAAAACGCATACGCCCTTTTTGGCCAAGGGCATCATTGTGGAGGTTTTGCCTCTTTTCCTGTGCTTTGAAGGCGATTCGAATCTACCTCCTGAAATCTGTTTCCTGCAATTGTGCCTTGCTTTCAAATCCTCTTCGTTGCCTTCCCTCAATATATGTGTGGACGAGAGTTATCATTTTTAACTCTTCAGGTTTGTGAATTGCAGGGCCCCTGAGCTCCATTTTTCAACTCGCTTTCTTGGGAGCTGGCCGCAAAAGCGCAGGATTGCTTCAGGCCCTATTCTTGTTCCGGGAGGCAGGCTGAGCCTGTGGTTCATTCTTCTTCCTGATGGGAAAATAGAGTGAGCTGTGCTTGTCCCAACACCTAGAGCTAGTCTCTCATTGGTTCCCCCTCTTCCCGTTCATCCTCAGGACAAATTGCCACCTGTACGGAACAGGAGGTTAAAGGTGCTGATTCTCCAAGGAGGGAGATTGCTAGTAAAGCGGCTGGAATGGCGAACCCGAGCACAAGGAGATGAGAAATGAGGTGCGTTTTAGAAACGTTTCCCGAACACACGGTGTACCATCTTCTGGGTTTCTCATGCATGTTTTCGATGTAGGAAGATGCCCTTGAACCTGGAGATTTGGGACCCATGGGATGGGTACCACGGGGTATTCCTTTAAAGGGTCTGCGTTTGCTCCCCCAATCTCACCAAACCTCTCAGCCCCTGAGTGTCCACCCTTATGGCTCAATCAGCTGTGGGTCTAGATATGGTCAATCCAGGTGGCATCACAGCCCCTGAACGAATTTGGTAAGAATTTCTCTCTCTTTCACTGTCTTTGTTTCACGGGTTTTTAAAAGTGATTGATTTTTATAATGGGGTTTAGCTGCCTTTCACTGCTGTGTTTATGTCGCTTTACACCCACTTGACTCACTTACAGAGAGATATCAATACATAGGTTTTAAGATTCTTACTAGTCAATTATATTCTTGGGCGGTGAATAGGGGGTGTTGAGTCCAGTTCACTGAGCAAGGAGTAGGTCTTATTTATTATATATTGGGTTTATGGAACGGTATCTGAGCTAATTTCAACCCCTTGTTTTATGCATCACCCCACCTCTCCTTTCCCGTTAAGCAGCCATAGTGTGTTTTCTAAACGTGTGACTCTGTTCTGTTTTGTAATTCAGTTCAAGTGTAGCGGTTTTTACATTCCCTCTACATGTGATATCTTAGGATCAGTGTCTTTTTCTGTGTGACTTATTTCACTTAGAATCGTCGTACCTAAATCCACTCATCATGCTGCTACTAGCCTTATGACGTTGATTTCATGGCTGAGTGATATTCCATTGTATATAAGGACCACAACTTCTTTATCCATTTTTCTCTTTCCTGGAATGTTTAAGGTGTAACGAAGTGGAGGTTCTTGTCAACAGAGCAGCCCTAAACTTTGGGATGCCTGTGTCTTGCTGATTTTTAGTTTTCCCAATTTATACGCCCATGAGTGGAAGTGTCCTATGCTCTCTAAACTGAGGTTTTTAGATGTTTCAGGACACACCGTACACTTCTCCAGAGTGGCTGTAGGCAATTTACATCCCGCCCATCAGCGTAGCAAGGCTCCCGTTTCTCCTTGGCCTGTCCTGCATTTCTGGTTTTGACACTTTATTCAGCATGGCCCTTTTGACCGATGGGAAGCGAGACTTCTTTGTAGCGCTGATTTGCCTTTCCAGGTTGCTTGGTTGGCCAAAAAGGGCGTATGCGTTTTTTCCTGAATATATTCAGGAAAAAACGCATACGCCCTTTTTGGCCAAGGGCATCATTGTGGAGGTTTTGCCTCTTTTCCTGTGCTTTGAAGGCGATTCGAATCTACCTCCTGAAATCTGTTTCCTGCAATTCTGCCTTGCTTTCAAATCCTCTTCGTTGCCTTCCCTCAATATATTTGTGGACGAGAGTTATCATTTTTAACTCTTCAGGTTTGTGAATTGCAGGGCCCCTGAGCTCCATTTTTCAACTCGCTTTCTTGGGAGCTGGCCGCAAAAGCGCAGGATTGCTTCAGGACCTATTCTGTTTCCGGGCACAGGCTGAGCCTGTGGTTAATTCTTCTTCCTGATGGGAAAATAGAGTGACCTGTGCCTGTCCCAACACCTAGAGCTAGTCTCTCATTGGTTCCCCCTCTTCCCGTTCATCCTCAGGACAAATTGCAACCTGTACGGAAAAGGAGGTTAAAGGTGCTGATTCTCCAAGGAGGGAGATTGCTAGTAAAGCGGCTGGAATGGCGAACCCGAGCACAAGGAGATGAGAAATGAGGTGCGTTTTGGAAACCTTTCCCGATCACACGGTGTACCATCTTCTGGGTTTCTCATGCATGTTTTCGATGTAGGAAGATGCCCTTGAACCTGGAGATTTGGGACCCATGGGATGGTTACCACGCAGTAGTACTTTAAAGGGTCTGCGTTTGCTCCCCCAACCTCACCAAACCTCTCAGCCCCTGAGTGTCCACCCTTATGTCTCAATAAGCTGTGGGTCTAGATATGGTCAATCCAGGTGGCATCACAGTCGCTGAACGAATTTGGTAAGAATTTCTCTCTCTTTCACTGTCTTTGTTTCACGGGTTTTTTTAAAGTATTTGATTTTTATAATGGGGTTTAGCTGCCTGTCACTGCTGTGTTTATGCCGCTTTACACCCACTTGATTCACTTCCAGAGAGATATCAATACATAGGTTTTAAGATTCTTACTAGTCAGTTATATTCTTGGGCGGTGAATAGGGGGTGTTGAGTCCAGTTCACTGAGCAAGGAGTAGGTCTTGTCTATTACATATTGGGTTTATGGAACGGTATCTGAGCTAATTTCAAACCCTTGTTTTATGCATCACCCCACCTCTCCTTTCCCGTTAAGCAGCCATAGTGTGTTTTCTAAACGTGTGACTCTGTTCTGTTTTGTAATTCTTTTCAAGTGTAGCGGTTTTTACATTCCCTCTATAAGTGATATCTTATGATAAGTGTCTCTTTCTGTGTGACTTATTTCACTTAGAATCGTCGTAGCTAAATCCACTCATCATCCTGCTAGTAGCCTTATGACGTTTATTTCATGGCTGAGTGATATTCCATTGTACATAAGGACCACAACTTCTTTATCCGTTTTTCTCTTTCCTGCGATATTTAAGGTGTAAGGGAGTGGAGGTGCTTCTCAACAGAGCAGCCCTAAACTTTGGGATGCCTGTGTCTTGCTGATTTTTAGTTTTCCCAATTTATACGCCCATCAGTGGAAGTGCCCTATGCTCTCTAAACTGAGTTTTTTAGATGTTTCAGGACACACCGTACACTTCTCGAGAGTGGCTGTTGGCAATTTACATCCCGCCCATCAGCGTAGCAAGGCTCCCGTTTCTCCTTGGCCTGTCCTGCATTTCTGGTTTTGACACTTTATTCAGCATGGCCCTTTTGACCGATGGGAAGCGAGACTTCTTTGTAGCGCTGATTTGCCTTTCCACGTTGCTTGGTTGGCCAAAAAGGGCGTATGCGTTTTTTCCTGAATATATTCAGGAAAAAACGCATACGCCCTTTTTGGCCAAGGGCATCATTGTGGAGGTTTTGCCTCTTTTCCTGTGCTTTGAAGGCGATTCGAATCTACCTCCTGAAATCTGTTTCCTGCAATTCTGCCTTGCTTTCAAATCCTCTTCGTTGCCTTCCCTCAATATATTTGTGGACGAGAGTTATCATTTTTAACTCTTCAGGTTTGTGAATTGCAGGGCCCCTGAGCTCCATTTTTCAACTCGCTTTCTTGGGAGCTGGCCGCAAAAGCGCAGGATTGCTTCAGGACCTATTCTGGTTCCGGGCACAGGCTGAGCCTGTGGTTAATTCTTCTTCCTGATGGGAAAATAGAGTGACCTGTGCCTGTCCCAACACCTAGAGCTAGTCTCTCATTGGTTCCCCCTCTTCCCGTTCATCCTCAGGACAAATTGCAACCTGTACGGAAAAGGAGGTTAAAGGTGCTGATTCTCCAAGGAGGGAGATTGCTAGTAAAGCGGCTGGAATGGCGAACCCGAGCACAAGGAGATGAGAAATGAGGTGCGTTTTGGAAACCTTTCCCGATCACACGGTGTACCATCTTCTGGGTTTCTCATGCATGTTTTCGATGTAGGAAGATGCCCTTGAACCTGGAGATTTGGGACCCATGGGATGGTTACCACGCAGTAGTACTTTAAAGGGTCTGCGTTTGCTCCCCCAACCTCACCAAACCTCTCAGCCCCTGAGTGTCCACCCTTATGTCTCAATAAGCTGTGGGTCTAGATATGGTCAATCCAGGTGGCATCACAGTCGCTGAACGAATTTGGTAAGAATTTCTCTCTCTTTCACTGTCTTTGTTTCACGGGTTTTTTTAAAGTATTTGATTTTTATAATGGGGTTTAGCTGCCTGTCACTGCTGTGTTTATGCCGCTTTACACCCACTTGATTCACTTCCAGAGAGATATCAATACATAGGTTTTAAGATTCTTACTAGTCAGTTATATTCTTGGGCGGTGAATAGGGGGTGTTGAGTCCAGTTCACTGAGCAAGGAGTAGGTCTTGTCTATTACATATTGGGTTTATGGAACGGTATCTGAGCTAATTTCAAACCCTTGTTTTATGAATCACCCCACCTCTCCTTTCCCGTTAAGCAGCCATAGTGTGTTTTCTAAACGTGTGACTCTGTTCTGTTTTGTAATTCATTTCAAGTGTAGCGGTTTTTACATTCCCTCTATAAGTGATATCTTATGATAAGTGTCTCTTTCTGTGTGACTTATTTCACTTAGAATCGTCGTAGCTAAATCCACTCATCATCCTGCTAGTAGCCTTATGACGTTTATTTCATGGCTGAGTGATATTCCATTGTACATAAGGACCACAACTTCTTTATCCGTTTTTCTCTTTCCTGGGATATTTAAGGTGTAAGGGAGTGGAGGTTCTTCTCAACAGAGCAGCCCTAAACTTTGGGATGCCTGTGTCTTGCTGATTTTTAGTTTTCCCAATTTATACGCCCATCAGTGGAAGTGCCCTATGCTCTCTAAACTGAGTTTTTTAGATGTTTCAGGACACACCGTACACTTCTTGAGAGTGGCTGTTGGCAATTTACATCCCGCCCATCAGCGTAGCAAGGCTCCCGTTTCTCCTTGGACTGTCCTGCATTTCTGGTTTTGACACTTTATTCAGCATGGCCCTTTTGACCGATGGGAAGCGAGACTTCTTTGTAGCGCTGATTTGCCTTTCCACGTTGCTTGGTTGGCCAAAAAGGGAGTATACGTTTTTTCCTGAATATATTCAGGAAAAAACGCATACGCCCTTTTTGGCCAAGGGCATCATTGTGGAGGTTTTGCCTCTTTTCCTGTGCTTTGAAGGCGATTCGAATCTACCTCCTGAAATCTGTTTCCTGCAATTCTGCCTTGCTTTCAAATCCTCTTCGTTGCCTTCCCTCAATATATTTGTGGACGAGAGTTATCATTTTTAACTCTTCAGGTTTTATGAATTGCAGGGCCCCTGAGCTCCATTTTTCAACTCGCTTTCTTGGGAGCTGGCCGCAAAAGCGCAGGATTGCTTCAGGCCCTATTCTGGTTCCGGGCGCAGGCTGAGCCTGTGGTTAATTCTTCTTCCTGATGGGAAAATAGAGTGAGCTGTGCCTGTCCCAACACCTAGAGCTAGTCTCTCATTGGTTCCCCCTCTTCCCGTTCATCCTCAGGACAAATTGCAACCTGTACGGAACAGGAGGTTAAAGGTGCTGATTCTCCAAGGAGGGAGATTGCTAGTAAAGCGGCTGGAATAGCGAACCCGAGCACAAGGAGATGAGAAATGAGGTGCGTTTTAGAAACGTTTCCCGATCACACGGTGTACCATCTTCTGGGTTTCTCATGCATGTTTTCGATGTAGGAAGATGCCCTTGAACCTGGAGATTTGGGACCCATGGGATGGGTACCACGCAGTATTCCTTTAAAGGGTCTGCGTTTGCTCCCCCAACCTCACCAAACCTCTCAGCCCCTGAGTGTCCACCCTTATGTCTCAATCACCTGTGGGTCTAGGTATGGTCAATCCAGGTGGCATCACTGCCCCTGAACGAATTTGGTAAGAATTTCTCTCTCTCTCACTGTCTTTGTTTCACGGGTTTTTTAAAGTAATGGTTTTTTTTTAAATATAAGCAAATTTTTTTTAAGATTTCTTTAGTGATTGATTGATTGATTGATTGCTATGTTGGGTCTTCGTTTCTGTGCTAGGGCTTTCTCCAGTTGTGGCAAGTGGGGGCCACTCTTCATCGCGGTGAGCGGGCCTCTCACTATTGTGGCCTCTCTTGTGGCGGAGCACAGGCTCCAGACGCGCAGGCTCAGTAGTTGTGGCTCACGGGCCTAGTTGCTCCACGGCATGTGGGATCTTCCCAGACCAGGGCTCGAACCCGTGTTTCCTGCATTAGCAGGCAGATTCTCAACCACTGTGCAACCAGGGAAGCCCAGTAATTGATTTTTATAATGGGGTTTAGCTGCTTTTCACTGCTGTGTTTATGCCGCTTTACATCCACATGTCTCACTTACAGAGAGATATCAATACATAGGTTTTAAGATTCTTACTAGTCAGATATATTCTACGGCGGTGAATAGGGGATGTTGAGTCCAGTTCACTGAGCAAGGAGTTAGGTCTTGTCTATTACATATTGGGTTTATGGAACGGAATCTGAGCTAATTTCAAACCCTTGTTTTATGCATCACCCCACCTCTCCTTTCCCGTTAAGCAGCCATAGTGTGTGTTCTAAACGTGTGACTCTGTTCTGTTTTGTAATTCAGTTCAAGTGTAGCGGTTTTTACATTCCCTCTAAAAGTGATATCTTAGGATCAGTGTCTTTTTCTGTGTGCCTTATTTCACTTAGAATCGTCGTAGCTAAATCCACTCATCATGCTGCTACTAGCCTTATGACGTTGATTTCATGGCTGAGTGATATTCCATTGTACATAAGGACCACAACTTCTTTATCCATTTTTCTCTTTCCTGGGATATTTAAGGTGAAATGAAGTGGAGGCTCTTGTCAATAGGGCAGCCCTAAACTTTGGGGTGCCTGTGTCTTGCTGATTTTTAGTTTTCCCAATTTATACGCCCAGGAGTGGAAGTGCCCTATGCTCTGTAAGCTGAGTTTTTTAGATGTTTCAGGACACACTGTACACTTCTCCAGAGTGGCTGTTGGCAATTTACATCCCGCCCATCAGCGTAGCAAGGCTCCCGTTTCTCCATGGCCTGTCCTGCATTTCTGGTTTTGACACTTTATTCAGCATGGCCCTTTTGACCGATGGGAAGCGAGACTTCTTTGTAGCGCTGATTTGCCTTTCCAGGTTGCTTGGTTGGCCAAAAAGGGCGTATGCGTTTTTTCCTGAATATATTCAGGAAAAAACGCATACGCCCTTTTTGGCCAAGGGCATCATTGTCGAGGTTTCGCCGCTTTTCCTGTGCTTTAAAGGCGATTCGAATCTACCTCCTGAAATCTGTTTCCTGCAATTCTGCCTTGCTTTCAAATCCTCTTCGTTGCCTTCCCTCAAAATATTTGTGGCCGAGAGTTATCATTTTTAACTCTGCAGGTTTGTGAATTGCAGTGCCCCTGAGCTCCATTTTTCAACTCGCTTTCTTGAAGGCTGGCCGCAAAAGCGCAGGATTGCTTCAGGCCCTATTCTGGTTCCGGGCGCAGGCTGAGCCTGTGGTTAATTCTTCTTCCTGATGGGAAAATAGAGTGGCCTGTGTCTGTCCCAACACCTAGAGCTAGTCTCTCATTGGTTCCCCCTCTTCCCGTTCATCGTCAGGACAAATTGCAACCTGTACGGAACAGGAGGTTAGAGGTGCTGATTCTCCAAGGAGGGAGATTGCTAGTAAAGCGGCTGGAATGGCGAACCCGAGCACAAGGAGATGAGAAATGAGGTGCGTTTTAGAAACGTTTCCCGATCACACGGTGTACCATCTTCTGGGTTTCTCATGCATGTTTTCGATGTAGGAAGATGCCCTTGAACCTCGAGATTTGGGACCCCTGGGATGGGTACCACGCAGTATTTCTTTAAAGGGTCTGCGTTTTCTCTCCCAAGCTCACCAAACCTCTCAGCCCCTGAGTGTCCACCCTTATGTCTGAATCAGCTGTGGGTCTAGATATGGTCAATCCAGGTGGCATCACAGCCCCTGAACGAATTTTGTAAGAATTTCTCTCTCTTTCACGGTCTTTGTTCACGGGTATTTTAAAGTATTTGATTTTTATAATGGGGTTTAGCTGCTTTTCACTGCTGTGTTTCTGCCGCTTTACACCCACTTGACTCACTTACAGAGAGATATCAATACATAGGTTTTAACATTCTTACTAGTCAGATATATTCTTGAGCGGTGAATAGGGGGTGTTGAGTCCAGTTCACTGAGCAAGGAGTAGGTCTTGTCTATTACATATTGGGTTTATGGAACGGTATCTGAGCTAATTTGAAACCCTTGTTTTATGCATCACCCCACCTCTCCTTTCCCGTTAAGCAGCCATAGTGTGTTTTCTAAACGTGTGACTCTATTCTGTTTTGTAATTCAGTTCAAGTGTAGCGGTTTTTCCATTCCCTCTAAAAGTGATATCTTCTGATAAGTATCTTTTTCTGTGTGACTTATTTCACTTAGAATCGTCGTACCTAAATCCACTCATCATGCTGCTACTAGCCTTATGAGGTTGATTTCATGGCTGAGTGATATTCCATTGTACATAAGGACCACAACTTCTTTATCCATTTTTCTCTTTCCTGGGATATTTAAGGTGTAACGAAGTGGAGGTTCTTGTCAACAGAGCAGCCCTAAACTTTGGGATGCCTGTGTCTTGCTGATTTTTAGTTTTCCCAATTTATACGCCCATGCGTGGAAGTGCCCTATGCTCTGTAAGCTGAGTTTTTTAGATGTTTCAGGACACACCGTACACTTCTCCAGAGTGGCTGTTGGCAATTTACATCCCGCCCATCAGCGTAGCAAGGCTCCCGTTTCTCCATGGCCTGTCCTGCATTTCTGGTTTTGACACTTTATTCAGCATGGCCCTTTTGACCGATGGGAAGCGAGACTTCTTTGTAGCGCTGATTTGCCTTTCCAGGTTGCTTGGTTGGCCAAAAAGGGCGTATGCGTTTTTTCCTGAATATATTCAGGAAAAAACGCATACGCCCTTTTTGGCCAAGGGCATCATTGTCGAGGTTTCGCCGCTTTTCCTGTGCTTTAAAGGCGATTCGAATCTACCTCCTGAAATCTGTTTCCTGCAATTCTGCCTTGCTTTCAAATCCTCTTCGTTGCCTTCCCTCAAAATATTTGTGGCCGAGAGTTATCATTTTTACCTCTGCAGGTTTGTGAATTGCAGTGCCCCTGAGCTCCATTTTTCAACTCGCTTTCTTGGGAGCTGGCCGCAAAAGCGCAGGATTGCTTCAGGCCCTATTCTGGTTCCGGGCGCAGGCTGAGCCTGTGGGTAATTCTTCTTCCTGATGGGAAAATAGAGTGAGCTGTGCCGGTCCCAACACCTAGAGCTAGTCTCTCATTGGTTCCCCCTCTTCCCGTTCATCCTCAGGACAAATTGCAACCTGTACGGAACAGGAGGTTAAAGGTGCTGATTCTCCAAGGAGGGAGATTGCTAGTAAAGCGGCTGGAATGGCGAACCCGAGCACAAGGAGATGAGAAATTAGGTGCGTTTTAGAAACGTTTCCCGATCACACGGTGTACCATCTTCTGGGTTTCTCATGCATGTTTTCGATGTAGGAAGATGCCCTTGAACCTGGAGATTTGGGAACCCTGGGATGAGTACCACGCAGTATTCCTTTAAAGGGTCTGCGTTTGCTTCCCCAACCTCACCAAACCTCTCAGCCCCTGAGTGTCCACCCTTATGTCTCAATCAGCTGTGGGTCTAGATATGGTCAATCCAGGTGGCATCACAGCCCCTGAACGAATTTTGTAAGAATTTCTCTCTCTTTCACTGTCTTTGTTTCACGGGTTTTTTTAAAGTAATTGATTTTTTTTAAAATATAAGCTAATTTTTTTTTAAGATTTCTTTAGTGATTGATTGATTGATTGATTGCTATGTTGGGTCTTCGTTTCTGTGCTAGGGCTTTCTCCAGTTGTGGCAAGTGGGGGCCACTCTTCATCGCGGTGAGCGGGCCTCTCACTATTGTGGCCTCTCTTGTGGCGGAGCACAGGCTCCAGACGCGCAGGCTCAGTACTTGTGGCTCACGGGCCTAGTTGCTCCACGGCATGTGGGATCTTCCCAGACCAGGGCTCGAACCCGTGTTTCCTGCATTAGCAGGCAGATTCTCAACCACTGCGCAACCAGGGAAGCCCAGTAATTGATTTTTATAATGGGGTTTAGCTGCTTTTCACTGCTGTGTTTATGCCGCTTTACATCCACATGTCTCACTTACAGAGAGATATCAATACATAGGTTTGAAGATTCTTACTAGTCAGATATATTCTACGGCGGTGAATAGGGGATGTTGAGTCCAGTTCCCTGAGCAAGGAGTAGGTCTTGTCTATTACATATTGGGTTTATGGAACGGAATCTGAGCTAATTTCAAACCCTTGTTTTATGCATCACCCCACCTCTCCTTTCCCGTTAAGCAGCCATAGTGTGTGTTCTAAACGTGTGACTCTGTTCTGTTTTGTAATTCAGTTCAAGTGTAGCGGTTTTTACATTCCCTCTAAAAGTGATATCTTAGGATCAGTGTCTTTTTCTGTGTGACTTATTTCACTTAGAATCGTCGTAGCTAAATCCACTCATCATGCTGCTACTAGCCTTATGAGGTTGATTTCATGGCTGAGTGATATTCCATTGTACATAAGGACCACAACTTCTTTATCCATTTTTCTCTTTCCTGGGATATTTAAGGTGTAACGAAGTGGAGGTTCTTGTCAACAGAGCAGCCCTAAACTTTGGGATGCCTGTGTCTTGCTGATTTTTAGTTTTCCCAATTTATACGCCCATGAGTGGAAGTGCCCTATGCTCTGTAAGCTGAGTTTTTTAGATGTTTCAGGACACACCGTACACTTCTCCAGAGTGGCTGTTGGCAATTTACATCCCGCCCATCAGCGTAGCAAGGCTCCCGTTTCTCCATGGCCTGTCCTGCATTTCTGGTTTTGACACTTTATTCAGCATGGCCCTTTTGACCGATGGGAAGCGAGACTTCTTTGTAGCGCTGATTTGCCTTTCCAGGTTGCTTGGTTGGCCAAAAAGGGCGTATGCGTTTTTTCCTGAATATATTCAGGAAAAAACGCATACGCCCTTTTTGGCCAAGGGCATCATTGTCGAGGTTTCGCCGCTTTTCCTGTGCTTTAAAGGCGATTCGAATCTACCTCCTGAAATCTGTTTCCTGCAATTCTGCCTTGCTTTCAAATCCTCTTCGTTGCCTTCCCTCAAAATATTTGTGGCCGAGAGTTATCATTTTTACCTCTGCAGGTTTGTGAATTGCAGTGCCCCTGAGCTCCATTTTTCAACTCGCTTTCTTGGGAGCTGGCCGCAAAAGCGCAGGATTGCTTCAGGCCCTATTCTGGTTCCGGGCGCAGGCTGAGCCTGTGGGTAATTCTTCTTCCTGATGGGAAAATAGAGTGAGCTGTGCCGGTCCCAACACCTAGAGCTAGTCTCTCATTGGTTCCCCCTCTTCCCGTTCATCCTCAGGACAAATTGCAACCTGTACGGAACAGGAGGTTAAAGGTGCTGATTCTCCAAGGAGGGAGATTGCTAGTAAAGCGGCTGGAATGGCGAACCCGAGCACAAGGAGATGAGAAATTAGGTGCGTTTTAGAAACGTTTCCCGATCACACGGTGTACCATCTTCTGGGTTTCTCATGCATGTTTTCGATGTAGGAAGATGCCCTTGAACCTGGAGATTTGGGACCCATGGGATGGTTACCACGCAGTAGTACTTTAAAGGGTCTGCGTTTGCTCCCCCAACCTCACCAAACCTCTCAGCCCCTGAGTGTCCACCCTTATGTCTCAATAAGCTGTGGGTCTAGATATGGTCAATCCAGGTGGCATCACAGTCGCTGAACGAATTTGGTAAGAATTTCTCTCTCTTTCACTGTCTTTGTTTCACGGGTTTTTTTAAAGTATTTGATTTTTATAATGGGGTTTAGCTGCCTGTCACTGCTGTGTTTATGCCGCTTTACACCCACTTGATTCACTTCCAGAGAGATATCAATACATAGGTTTTAAGATTCTTACTAGTCAGTTATATTCTTGGGCGGTGAATAGGGGGTGTTGAGTCCAGTTCACTGAGCAAGGAGTAGGTCTTGTCTATTACATATTGGGTTTATGGAACGGTATCTGAGCTAATTTCAAACCCTTGTTTTATGAATCACCCCACCTCTCCTTTCCCGTTAAGCAGCCATAGTGTGTTTTCTAAACGTGTGACTCTGTTCTGTTTTGTAATTCATTTCAAGTGTAGCGGTTTTTACATTCCCTCTATAAGTGATATCTTATGATAAGTGTCTCTTTCTGTGTGACTTATTTCACTTAGAATCGTCGTAGCTAAATCCACTCATCATCCTGCTAGTAGCCTTATGACGTTTATTTCATGGCTGAGTGATATTCCATTGTACATAAGGACCACAACTTCTTTATCCGTTTTTCTCTTTCCTGGGATATTTAAGGTGTAAGGGAGTGGAGGTTCTTCTCAACAGAGCAGCCCTAAACTTTGGGATGCCTGTGTCTTGCTGATTTTTAGTTTTCCCAATTTATACGCCCATCAGTGGAAGTGCCCTATGCTCTCTAAACTGAGTTTTTTAGATGTTTCAGGACACACCGTACACTTCTCCAGAGTGGCTGTTGGCAATTTACATCCCGCCCATCAGCGTAGCAAGGCTCCCGTTTCTCCTTGGACTGTCCTGCATTTCTGGTTTTGACACTTTATTCAGCATGGCCCTTTTGACCGATGGGAAGCGAGACTTCTTTGTAGCGCTGATTTGCCTTTCCACGTTGCTTGGTTGGCCAAAAAGGGAGTATACGTTTTTTCCTGAATATATTCAGGAAAAAACGCATACGCCCTTTTTGGCCAAGGGCATCATTGTGGAGGTTTTGCCTCTTTTCCTGTGCTTTGAAGGCGATTCGAATCTACCTCCTGAAATCTGTTTCCTGCAATTCTGCCTTGCTTTCAAATCCTCTTCGTTGCCTTCCCTCAATATATTTGTGGACGAGAGTTATCATTTTTAACTCTTCAGGTTTTATGAATTGCAGGGCCCCTGAGCTCCATTTTTCAACTCGCTTTCTTGGGAGCTGGCCGCAAAAGCGCAGGATTGCTTCAGGCCCTATTCTGGTTCCGGGCGCAGGCTGAGCCTGTGGTTAATTCTTCTTCCTGATGGGAAAATAGAGTGAGCTGTGCCTGTCCCAACACCTAGAGCTAGTCTCTCATTGGTTCCCCCTCTTCCCGTTCATCCTCAGGACAAATTGCAACCTGTACGGAACAGGAGGTTAAAGGTGCTGATTCTCCAAGGAGGGAGATTGCTAGTAAAGCGGCTGGAATAGCGAACCCGAGCACAAGGAGATGAGAAATGAGGTGCGTTTTAGAAACGTTTCCCGATCACACGGTGTACCATCTTCTGGGTTTCTCATGCATGTTTTCGATGTAGGAAGATGCCCTTGAACCTGGAGATTTGGGACCCATGGGATGGGTACCACGCAGTATTCCTTTAAAGGGTCTGCGTTTGCTCCCCCAACCTCACCAAACCTCTCAGCCCCTGAGTGTCCACCCTTATGTCTCAATCACCTGTGGGTCTAGGTATGGTCAATCCAGGTGGCATCACTGCCCCTGAACGAATTTGGTAAGAATTTCTCTCTCTCTCACTGTCTTTGTTTCACGGGTTTTTTAAAGTAATGGTTTTTTTTTAAATATAAGCAAATTTTTTTTAAGATTTCTTTAGTGATTGATTGATTGATTGATTGCTATGTTGGGTCTTCGTTTCTGTGCTAGGGCTTTCTCCAGTTGTGGCAAGTGGGGGCCACTCTTCATCGCGGTGAGCGGGCCTCTCACTATTGTGGCCTCTCTTGTGGCGGAGCACAGGCTCCAGACGCGCAGGCTCAGTAGTTGTGGCTCACGGGCCTAGTTGCTCCACGGCATGTGGGATCTTCCCAGACCAGGGCTCGAACCCGTGTTTCCTGCATTAGCAGGCAGATTCTCAACCACTGCGCAACCAGGGAAGCCCAGTAATTGATTTTTATAATGGGGTTTAGCTGCTTTTCACTGCTGTGTTTATGCCGCTTTACATCCACATGTCTCACTTACAGAGAGATATCAATACATAGGTTTTAAGATTCTTACTAGTCAGATATATTCTACGGCGGTGAATAGGGGATGTTGAGTCCAGTTCACTGAGCAAGGAGTTAGGTCTTGTCTATTACATATTGGGTTTATGGAACGGAATCTGAGCTAATTTCAAACCCTTGTTTTATGCATCACCCCACCTCTCCTTTCCCGTTAAGCAGCCATAGTGTGTGTTCTAAACGTGTGACTCTGTTCTGTTTTGTAATTCAGTTCAAGTGTAGCGGTTTTTACATTCCCTCTAAAAGTGATATCTTAGGATCAGTGTCTTTTTCTGTGTGCCTTATTTCACTTAGAATCGTCGTAGCTAAATCCACTCATCATGCTGCTACTAGCCTTATGACGTTGATTTCATGGCTGAGTGATATTCCATTGTACATAAGGACCACAACTTCTTTATCCATTTTTCTCTTTCCTGGGATATTTAAGGTGAAATGAAGTGGAGGCTCTTGTCAATAGGGCAGCCCTAAACTTTGGGGTGCCTGTGTCTTGCTGATTTTTAGTTTTCCCAATTTATACGCCCAGGAGTGGAAGTGCCCTATGCTCTGTAAGCTGAGTTTTTTAGATGTTTCAGGACACACTGTACACTTCTCCAGAGTGGCTGTTGGCAATTTACATCCCGCCCATCAGCGTAGCAAGGCTCCCGTTTCTCCATGGCCTGTCCTGCATTTCTGGTTTTGACACTTTATTCAGCATGGCCCTTTTGACCGATGGGAAGCGAGACTTCTTTGTAGCGCTGATTTGCCTTTCCAGGTTGCTTGGTTGGCCAAAAAGGGCGTATGCGTTTTTTCCTGAATATATTCAGGAAAAAACGCATACGCCCTTTTTGGCCAAGGGCATCATTGTCGAGGTTTCGCCGCTTTTCCTGTGCTTTAAAGGCGATTCGAATCTACCTCCTGAAATCTGTTTCCTGCAATTCTGCCTTGCTTTCAAATCCTCTTCGTTGCCTTCCCTCAAAATATTTGTGGCCGAGAGTTATCATTTTTAACTCTGCAGGTTTGTGAATTGCAGTGCCCCTGAGCTCCATTTTTCAACTCGCTTTCTTGAAGGCTGGCCGCAAAAGCGCAGGATTGCTTCAGGCCCTATTCTGGTTCCGGGCGCAGGCTGAGCCTGTGGTTAATTCTTCTTCCTGATGGGAAAATAGAGTGGCCTGTGTCTGTCCCAACACCTAGAGCTAGTCTCTCATTGGTTCCCCCTCTTCCCGTTCATCGTCAGGACAAATTGCAACCTGTACGGAACAGGAGGTTAGAGGTGCTGATTCTCCAAGGAGGGAGATTGCTAGTAAAGCGGCTGGAATGGCGAACCCGAGCACAAGGAGATGAGAAATGAGGTGCGTTTTAGAAACGTTTCCCGATCACACGGTGTACCATCTTCTGGGTTTCTCATGCATGTTTTCGATGTAGGAAGATGCCCTTGAACCTCGAGATTTGGGACCCCTGGGATGGGTACCACGCAGTATTTCTTTAAAGGGTCTGCGTTTTCTCTCCCAAGCTCACCAAACCTCTCAGCCCCTGAGTGTCCACCCTTATGTCTGAATCAGCTGTGGGTCTAGATATGGTCAATCCAGGTGGCATCACAGCCCCTGAACGAATTTTGTAAGAATTTCTCTCTCTTTCACGGTCTTTGTTCACGGGTATTTTAAAGTATTTGATTTTTATAATGGGGTTTAGCTGCTTTTCACTGCTGTGTTTCTGCCGCTTTACACCCACTTGACTCACTTACAGAGAGATATCAATACATAGGTTTTAACATTCTTACTAGTCAGATATATTCTTGAGCGGTGAATAGGGGGTGTTGAGTCCAGTTCACTGAGCAAGGAGTAGGTCTTGTCTATTACATATTGGGTTTATGGAACGGTATCTGAGCTAATTTGAAACCCTTGTTTTATGCATCACCCCACCTCTCCTTTCCCGTTAAGCAGCCATAGTGTGTTTTCTAAACGTGTGACTCTATTCTGTTTTGTAATTCAGTTCAAGTGTAGCGGTTTTTCCATTCCCTCTAAAAGTGATATCTTCTGATAAGTATCTTTTTCTGTGTGACTTATTTCACTTAGAATCGTCGTAGCTAAATCCACTCATCATGCTGCTACTAGCCTTATGAGGTTGATTTCATGGCTGAGTGATATTCCATTGTACATAAGGACCACAACTTCTTTATCCATTTTTCTCTTTCCTGGGATATTTAAGGTGTAACGAAGTGGAGGTTCTTGTCAACAGAGCAGCCCTAAACTTTGGGATGCCTGTGTCTTGCTGATTTTTAGTTTTCCCAATTTATACGCCCAGGAGTGGAAGTGCCCTATGCTCTGTAAGCTGAGTTTTTTAGATGTTTCAGGACACACCGTACACTTCTCCAGAGTGGCTGTTGGCAATTTACATCCCGCCCATCAGCGTAGCAAGGCTCCCGTTTCTCCATGGCCTGTCCTGCATTTCTGGTTTTGACACTTTATTCAGCATGGCCCTTTTGACCGATGGGAAGCGAGACTTCTTTGTAGCGCTGATTTGCCTTTCCAGGTTGCTTGGTTGGCCAAAAAGGGCGTATGCGTTTTTTCCTGAATATATTCAGGAAAAAACGCATACGCCCTTTTTGGCCAAGGGCATCATTGTCGAGGTTTCGCCGCTTTTCCTGTGCTTTAAAGGCGATTCGAATCTACCTCCTGAAATCTGTTTCCTGCAATTCTGCCTTGCTTTCAAATCCTCTTCGTTGCCTTCCCTCAAAATATTTGTGGCCGAGAGTTATCATTTTTACCTCTGCAGGTTTGTGAATTGCAGTGCCCCTGAGCTCCATTTTTCAACTCGCTTTCTTGGGAGCTGGCCGCAAAAGCGCAGGATTGCTTCAGGCCCTATTCTGGTTCCGGGCGCAGGCTGAGCCTGTGGGTAATTCTTCTTCCTGATGGGAAAATAGAGTGAGCTGTGCCGGTCCCAACACCTAGAGCTAGTCTCTCATTGGTTCCCCCTCTTCCCGTTCATCCTCAGGACAAATTGCAACCTGTACGGAACAGGAGGTTAAAGGTGCTGATTCTCCAAGGAGGGAGATTGCTAGTAAAGCGGCTGGAATGGCGAACCCGAGCACAAGGAGATGAGAAATTAGGTGCGTTTTAGAAACGTTTCCCGATCACACGGTGTACCATCTTCTGGTTTTCTCATGCATGTTTTCGATGTAGGAAGATGCCCTTGAACCTGGAGATTTGGGACCCATGGGATGGTTACCACGCAGTAGTACTTTAAAGGGTCTGCGTTTGCTCCCCCAACCTCACCAAACCTCTCAGCCCCTGAGTGTCCACCCTTATGTCTCAATAAGCTGTGGGTCTAGATATGGTCAATCCAGGTGGCATCACAGTCGCTGAACGAATTTGGTAAGAATTTCTCTCTCTTTCACTGTCTTTGTTTCACGGGTTTTTTTAAAGTATTTGATTTTTATAATGGGGTTTAGCTGCCTGGCACTGCTGTGTTTATGCCGCTTTACACCCACTTGATTCACTTCCAGAGAGATATCAATACATAGGTTTTAAGATTCTTACTAGTCAGTTATATTCTTGGGCGGTGAATAGGGGGTGTTGAGTCCAGTTCACTGAGCAAGGAGTAGGTCTTGTCTATTACATATTGGGTTTATGGAACGGTATCTGAGCTAATTTCAAACCCTTGTTTTATGAATCACCCCACCTCTCCTTTCCCGTTAAGCAGCCATAGTGTGTTTTCTAAACGTGTGACTCTGTTCTGTTTTGTAATTCATTTCAAGTGTAGCGGTTTTTACATTCCCTCTATAAGTGATATCTTATGATAAGTGTCTCTTTCTGTGTGACTTATTTCACTTAGAATCGTCGTAGCTAAATCCACTCATCATCCTGCTAGTAGCCTTATGACGTTTATTTCATGGCTGAGTGATATTCCATTGTACATAAGGACCACAACTTCTTTATCCGTTTTTCTCTTTCCTGGGATATTTAAGGTGTAAGGGAGTGGAGGTTCTTCTCAACAGAGCAGCCCTAAACTTTGGGATGCCTGTGTCTTGCTGATTTTTAGTTTTCCCAATTTATACGCCCATCAGTGGAAGTGCCCTATGCTCTCTAAACTGAGTTTTTTAGATGTTTCAGGACACACCGTACACTTCTCCAGAGTGGCTGTTGGCAATTTACATCCCGCCCATCAGCGTAGCAAGGCTCCCGTTTCTCCTTGGACTGTCCTGCATTTCTGGTTTTGACACTTTATTCAGCATGGCCCTTTTGACCGATGGGAAGCGAGACTTCTTTGTAGCGCTGATTTGCCTTTCCACGTTGCTTGGTTGGCCAAAAAGGGAGTATACGTTTTTTCCTGAATATATTCAGGAAAAAACGCATACGCCCTTTTTGGCCAAGGGCATCATTGTGGAGGTTTTGCCTCTTTTCCTGTGCTTTGAAGGCGATTCGAATCTACCTCCTGAAATCTGTTTCCTGCAATTCTGCCTTGCTTTCAAATCCTCTTCGTTGCCTTCCCTCAATATATTTGTGGACGAGAGTTATCATTTTTAACTCTTCAGGTTTTATGAATTGCAGGGCCCCTGAGCTCCATTTTTCAACTCGCTTTCTTGGGAGCTGGCCGCAAAAGCGCAGGATTGCTTCAGGCCCTATTCTGGTTCCGGGCGCAGGCTGAGCCTGTGGTTAATTCTTCTTCCTGATGGGAAAATAGAGTGAGCTGTGCCTGTCCCAACACCTAGAGCTAGTCTCTCATTGGTTCCCCCTCTTCCCGTTCATCCTCAGGACAAATTGCAACCTGTACGGAACAGGAGGTTAAAGGTGCTGATTCTCCAAGGAGGGAGATTGCTAGTAAAGCGGCTGGAATAGCGAACCCGAGCACAAGGAGATGAGAAATGAGGTGCGTTTTAGAAACGTTTCCCGATCACACGGTGTACCATCTTCTGGGTTTCTCATGCATGTTTTCGATGTAGGAAGATGCCCTTGAACCTGGAGATTTGGGACCCATGGGATGGGTACCACGCAGTATTCCTTTAAAGGGTCTGCGTTTGCTCCCCCAACCTCACCAAACCTCTCAGCCCCTGAGTGTCCACCCTTATGTCTCAATCACCTGTGGGTCTAGGTATGGTCAATCCAGGTGGCATCACTGCCCCTGAACGAATTTGGTAAGAATTTCTCTCTCTCTCACTGTCTTTGTTTCACGGGTTTTTTAAAGTAATGGTTTTTTTTTAAATATAAGCAAATTTTTTTTAAGATTTCTTTAGTGATTGATTGATTGATTGATTGCTATGTTGGGTCTTCGTTTCTGTGCTAGGGCTTTCTCCAGTTGTGGCAAGTGGGGGCCACTCTTCATCGCGGTGAGCGGGCCTCTCACTATTGTGGCCTCTCTTGTGGCGGAGCACAGGCTCCAGACGCGCAGGCTCAGTAGTTGAGGCTCACGGGCCTAGTTGCTCCACGGCATGTGGGATCTTCCCAGACCAGGGCTCGAACCCGTGTTTCCTGCATTAGCAGGCAGATTCTCAACCACTGCGCAACCAGGGAAGCCCAGTAATTGATTTTTATAATGGGGTTTAGCTGCTTTTCACTGCTGTGTTTATGCCGCTTTACATCCACATGTCTCACTTACAGAGAGATATCAATACATAGGTTTTAAGATTCTTACTAGTCAGATATATTCTACGGCGGTGAATAGGGGATGTTGAGTCCAGTTCACTGAGCAAGGAGTTAGGTCTTGTCTATTACATATTGGGTTTATGGAACGGAATCTGAGCTAATTTCAAACCCTTGTTTTATGCATCACCCCACCTCTCCTTTCCCGTTAAGCAGCCATAGTGTGTGTTCTAAACGTGTGACTCTGTTCTGTTTTGTAATTCAGTTCAAGTGTAGCGGTTTTTACATTCCCTCTAAAAGTGATATCTTAGGATCAGTGTCTTTTTCTGTGTGCCTTATTTCACTTAGAATCGTCGTAGCTAAATCCACTCATCATGCTGCTACTAGCCTTATGACGTTGATTTCATGGCTGAGTGATATTCCATTGTACATAAGGACCACAACTTCTTTATCCATTTTTCTCTTTCCTGGGATATTTAAGGTGAAATGAAGTGGAGGCTCTTGTCAATAGGGCAGCCCTAAACTTTGGGGTGCCTGTGTCTTGCTGATTTTTAGTTTTCCCAATTTATACGCCCAGGAGTGGAAGTGCCCTATGCTCTGTAAGCTGAGTTTTTTAGATGTTTCAGGACACACTGTACACTTCTCCAGAGTGGCTGTTGGCAATTTACATCCCGCCCATCAGCGTAGCAAGGCTCCCGTTTCTCCATGGCCTGTCCTGCATTTCTGGTTTTGACACTTTATTCAGCATGGCCCTTTTGACCGATGGGAAGCGAGACTTCTTTGTAGCGCTGATTTGCCTTTCCAGGTTGCTTGGTTGGCCAAAAAGGGCGTATGCGTTTTTTCCTGAATATATTCAGGAAAAAACGCATACGCCCTTTTTGGCCAAGGGCATCATTGTCGAGGTTTCGCCGCTTTTCCTGTGCTTTAAAGGCGATTCGAATCTACCTCCTGAAATCTGTTTCCTGCAATTCTGCCTTGCTTTCAAATCCTCTTCGTTGCCTTCCCTCAAAATATTTGTGGCCGAGAGTTATCATTTTTAACTCTGCAGGTTTGTGAATTGCAGTGCCCCTGAGCTCCATTTTTCAACTCGCTTTCTTGAAGGCTGGCCGCAAAAGCGCAGGATTGCTTCAGGCCCTATTCTGGTTCCGGGCGCAGGCTGAGCCTGTGGTTAATTCTTCTTCCTGATGGGAAAATAGAGTGGCCTGTGTCTGTCCCAACACCTAGAGCTAGTCTCTCATTGGTTCCCCCTCTTCCCGTTCATCGTCAGGACAAATTGCAACCTGTACGGAACAGGAGGTTAGAGGTGCTGATTCTCCAAGGAGGGAGATTGCTAGTAAAGCGGCTGGAATGGCGAACCCGAGCACAAGGAGATGAGAAATGAGGTGCGTTTTAGAAACGTTTCCCGATCACACGGTGTACCATCTTCTGGGTTTCTCATGCATGTTTTCGATGTAGGAAGATGCCCTTGAACCTCGAGATTTGGGACCCCTGGGATGGGTACCACGCAGTATTTCTTTAAAGGGTCTGCGTTTTCTCTCCCAAGCTCACCAAACCTCTCAGCCCCTGAGTGTCCACCCTTATGTCTGAATCAGCTGTGGGTCTAGATATGGTCAATCCAGGTGGCATCACAGCCCCTGAACGAATTTTGTAAGAATTTCTCTCTCTTTCACGGTCTTTGTTCACGGGTATTTTAAAGTATTTGATTTTTATAATGGGGTTTAGCTGCTTTTCACTGCTGTGTTTCTGCCGCTTTACACCCACTTGACTCACTTACAGAGAGATATCAATACATAGGTTTTAACATTCTTACTAGTCAGATATATTCTTGAGCGGTGAATAGGGGGTGTTGAGTCCAGTTCACTGAGCAAGGAGTAGGTCTTGTCTATTACATATTGGGTTTATGGAACGGTATCTGAGCTAATTTGAAACCCTTGTTTTATGCATCACCCCACCTCTCCTTTCCCGTTAAGCAGCCATAGTGTGTTTTCTAAACGTGTGACTCTATTCTGTTTTGTAATTCAGTTCAAGTGTAGCGGTTTTTCCATTCCCTCTAAAAGTGATATCTTCTGATAAGTATCTTTTTCTGTGTGACTTATTTCACTTAGAATCGTCGTACCTAAATCCACTCATCATGCTGCTACTAGCCTTATGAGGTTGATTTCATGGCTGAGTGATATTCCATTGTACATAAGGACCACAACTTCTTTATCCATTTTTCTCTTTCCTGGGATATTTAAGGTGTAACGAAGTGGAGGTTCTTGTCAACAGAGCAGCCCTAAACTTTGGGATGCCTGTGTCTTGCTGATTTTTAGTTTTCCCAATTTATACGCCCATGAGTGGAAGTGCCCTATGCTCTGTAAGCTGAGTTTTTTAGATGTTTCAGGACACACCGTACACTTCTCCAGAGTGGCTGTTGGCAATTTACATCCCGCCCATCAGCGTAGCAAGGCTCCCGTTTCTCCATGGCCTGTCCTGCATTTCTGGTTTTGACACTTTATTCAGCATGGCCCTTTTGACCGATGGGAAGCGAGACTTCTTTGTAGCGCTGATTTGCCTTTCCAGGTTGCTTGGTTGGCCAAAAAGGGCGTATGCGTTTTTTCCTGAATATATTCAGGAAAAAACGCATACGCCCTTTTTGGCCAAGGGCATCATTGTCGAGGTTTCGCCGCTTTTCCTGTGCTTTAAAGGCGATTCGAATCTACCTCCTGAAATCTGTTTCCTGCAATTCTGCCTTGCTTTCAAATCCTCTTCGTTGCCTTCCCTCAAAATATTTGTGGCCGAGAGTTATCATTTTTACCTCTGCAGGTTTGTGAATTGCAGTGCCCCTGAGCTCCATTTTTCAACTCGCTTTCTTGGGAGCTGGCCGCAAAAGCGCAGGATTGCTTCAGGCCCTATTCTGGTTCCGGGCGCAGGCTGAGCCTGTGGGTAATTCTTCTTCCTGATGGGAAAATAGAGTGAGCTGTGCCGGTCCCAACACCTAGAGCTAGTCTCTCATTGGTTCCCCCTCTTCCCGTTCATCCTCAGGACAAATTGCAACCTGTACGGAACAGGAGGTTAAAGGTGCTGATTCTCCAAGGAGGGAGATTGCTAGTAAAGCGGCTGGAATGGCGAACCCGAGCACAAGGAGATGAGAAATTAGGTGCGTTTTAGAAACGTTTCCCGATCACACGGTGTACCATCTTCTGGGTTTCTCATGCATGTTTTCGATGTAGGAAGATGCCCTTGAACCTGGAGATTTGGGAACCCTGGGATGAGTACCACGCAGTATTCCTTTAAAGGGTCTGCGTTTGCTTCCCCAACCTCACCAAACCTCTCAGCCCCTGAGTGTCCACCCTTATGTCTCAATCAGCTGTGGGTCTAGATATGGTCAATCCAGGTGGCATCACAGCCCCTGAACGAATTTTGTAAGAATTTCTCTCTCTTTCACTGTCTTTGTTTCACGGGTTTTTTTAAAGTAATTGATTTTTTTTAAAATATAAGCTAATTTTTTTTTAAGATTTCTTTAGTGATTGATTGATTGATTGATTGCTATGTTGGGTCTTCGTTTCTGTGCTAGGGCTTTCTCCAGTTGTGGCAAGTGGGGGCCACTCTTCATCGCGGTGAGCGGGCCTCTCACTATTGTGGCCTCTCTTGTGGCGGAGCACAGGCTCCAGACGCGCAGGCTCAGTACTTGTGGCTCACGGGCCTAGTTGCTCCACGGCATGTGGGATCTTCCCAGACCAGGGCTCGAACCCGTGTTTCCTGCATTAGCAGGCAGATTCTCAACCACTGCGCAACCAGGGAAGCCCAGTAATTGATTTTTATAATGGGGTTTAGCTGCTTTTCACTGCTGTGTTTATGCCGCTTTACATCCACATGTCTCACTTACAGAGAGATATCAATACATAGGTTTTAAGATTCTTACTAGTCAGATATATTCTACGGCGGTGAATAGGGGATGTTGAGTCCAGTTCCCTGAGCAAGGAGTAGGTCTTGTCTATTACATATTGGGTTTATGGAACGGAATCTGAGCTAATTTCAAACCCTTGTTTTATGCATCACCCCACCTCTCCTTTCCCGTTAAGCAGCCATAGTGTGTGTTCTAAACGTGTGACTCTGTTCTGTTTTGTAATTCAGTTCAAGTGTAGCGGTTTTTACATTCCCTCTAAAAGTGATATCTTAGGATCAGTGTCTTTTTCTGTGTGACTTATTTCACTTAGAATCGTCGTAGCTAAATCCACTCATCATGCTGCTACTAGCCTTATGAGGTTGATTTCATGGCTGAGTGATATTCCATTGTACATAAGGACCACAACTTCTTTATCCATTTTTCTCTTTCCTGGGATATTTAAGGTGTAACGAAGTGGAGGTTCTTGTCAACAGAGCAGCCCTAAACTTTGGGATGCCTGTGTCTTGCTGATTTTTAGTTTTCCCAATTTATACGCCCATGAGTGGAAGTGCCCTATGCTCTGTAAGCTGAGTTTTTTAGATGTTTCAGGACACACCGTACACTTCTCCAGAGTGGCTGTTGGCAATTTACATCCCGCCCATCAGCGTAGCAAGGCTCCCGTTTCTCCATGGCCTGTCCTGCATTTCTGGTTTTGACACTTTATTCAGCATGGCCCTTTTGACCGATGGGAAGCGAGACTTCTTTGTAGCGCTGATTTGCCTTTCCAGGTTGCTTGGTTGGCCAAAAAGGGCGTATGCGTTTTTTCCTGAATATATTCAGGAAAAAACGCATACGCCCTTTTTGGCCAAGGGCATCATTGTCGAGGTTTCGCCGCTTTTCCTGTGCTTTAAAGGCGATTCGAATCTACCTCCTGAAATCTGTTTCCTGCAATTCTGCCTTGCTTTCAAATCCTCTTCGTTGCCTTCCCTCAAAATATTTGTGGCCGAGAGTTATCATTTTTACCTCTGCAGGTTTGTGAATTGCAGTGCCCCTGAGCTCCATTTTTCAACTCGCTTTCTTGGGAGCTGGCCGCAAAAGCGCAGGATTGCTTCAGGCCCTATTCTGGTTCCGGGCGCAGGCTGAGCCTGTGGGTAATTCTTCTTCCTGATGGGAAAATAGAGTGAGCTGTGCCGGTCCCAACACCTAGAGCTAGTCTCTCATTGGTTCCCCCTCTTCCCGTTCATCCTCAGGACAAATTGCAACCTGTACGGAACAGGAGGTTAAAGGTGCTGATTCTCCAAGGAGGGAGATTGCTAGTAAAGCGGCTGGAATGGCGAACCCGAGCACAAGGAGATGAGAAATTAGGTGCGTTTTAGAAACGTTTCCCGATCACACGGTGTACCATCTTCTGGGTTTCTCATGCATGTTTTCGATGTAGGAAGATGCCCTTGAACCTGGAGATTTGGGAACCCTGGGATGAGTACCACGCAGTATTCCTTTAAAGGGTCTGCGTTTGCTTCCCCAACCTCACCAAACCTCTCAGCCCCTGAGTGTCCACCCTTATGTCTCAATCAGCTGTGGGTCTAGATATGGTCAATCCAGGTGGCATCACAGCCCCTGAACGAATTTTGTAAGAATTTCTCTCTCTTTCACTGTCTTTGTTTCACGGGTTTTTTTAAAGTAATTGATTTTTTTTAAAATATAAGCTAATTTTTTTTTAAGATTTCTTTAGTGATTGATTGATTGATTGATTGCTATGTTGGGTCTTCGTTTCTGTGCTAGGGCTTTCTCCAGTTGTGGCAAGTGGGGGCCACTCTTCATCGCGGTGAGCGGGCCTCTCACTATTGTGGCCTCTCTTGTGGCGGAGCACAGGCTCCAGACGCGCAGGCTCAGTACTTGTGGCTCACGGGCCTAGTTGCTCCACGGCATGTGGGATCTTCCCAGACCAGGGCTCGAACCCGTGTTTCCTGCATTAGCAGGCAGATTCTCAACCACTGCGCAACCAGGGAAGCCCAGTAATTGATTTTTATAATGGGGTTTAGCTGCTTTTCACTGCTGTGTTTATGCCGCTTTACATCCACATGTCTCACTTACAGAGAGATATCAATACATAGGTTTTAAGATTCTTACTAGTCAGATATATTCTACGGCGGTGAATAGGGGATGTTGAGTCCAGTTCCCTGAGCAAGGAGTAGGTCTTGTCTATTACATATTGGGTTTATGGAACGGTATCTGAGCTAATTTGAAACCCTTGTTTTATGCATCACCCCACCTCTCCTTTCCCGTTAAGCAGCCATAGTGTGTTTTCTAAACGTGTGACTCTATTCTGTTTTGTAATTCAGTTCAAGTGTAGCGGTTTTTCCATTCCCTCTAAAAGTGATATCTTCTGATAAGTATCTTTTTCTGTGTGACTTATTTCACTTAGAATCGTCGTACCTAAATCCACTCATCATGCTGCTACTAGCCTTATGAGGTTGATTTCATGGCTGAGTGATATTCCATTGTACATAAGGACCACAACTTCTTTATCCATTTTTCTCTTTCCTGGGATATTTAAGGTGTAACGAAGTGGAGGTTCTTGTCAACAGAGCAGCCCTAAACTTTGGGATGCCTGTGTCTTGCTGATTTTTAGTTTTCCCAATTTATACGCCCATGAGTGGAAGTGCCCTATGCTCTGTAAGCTGAGTTTTTTAGATGTTTCAGGACACACCGTACACTTCTCCAGAGTGGCTGTTGGCAATTTACATCCCGCCCATCAGCGTAGCAAGGCTCCCGTTTCTCCATGGCCTGTCCTGCATTTCTGGTTTTGACACTTTATTCAGCATGGCCCTTTTGACCGATGGGAAGCGAGACTTCTTTGTAGCGCTGATTTGCCTTTCCAGGTTGCTTGGTTGGCCAAAAAGGGCGTATGCGTTTTTTCCTGAATATATTCAGGAAAAAACGCATACGCCCTTTTTGGCCAAGGGCATCATTGTCGAGGTTTCGCCGCTTTTCCTGTGCTTTAAAGGCGATTCGAATCTACCTCCTGAAATCTGTTTCCTGCAATTCTGCCTTGCTTTCAAATCCTCTTCGTTGCCTTCCCTCAAAATATTTGTGGCCGAGAGTTATCATTTTTACCTCTGCAGGTTTGTGAATTGCAGTGCCCCTGAGCTCCATTTTTCAACTCGCTTTCTTGGGAGCTGGCCGCAAAAGCGCAGGATTGCTTCAGGCCCTATTCTGGTTCCGGGCGCAGGCTGAGCCTGTGGGTAATTCTTCTTCCTGATGGGAAAATAGAGTGAGCTGTGCCGGTCCCAACACCTAGAGCTAGTCTCTCATTGGTTCCCCCTCTTCCCGTTCATCCTCAGGACAAATTGCAACCTGTACGGAACAGGAGGTTAAAGGTGCTGATTCTCCAAGGAGGGAGATTGCTAGTAAAGCGGCTGGAATGGCGAACCCGAGCACAAGGAGATGAGAAATTAGGTGCGTTTTAGAAACGTTTCCCGATCACACGGTGTACCATCTTCTGGGTTTCTCATGCATGTTTTCGATGTAGGAAGATGCCCTTGAACCTGGAGATTTGGGAACCCTGGGATGAGTACCACGCAGTATTCCTTTAAAGGGTCTGCGTTTGCTTCCCCAACCTCACCAAACCTCTCAGCCCCTGAGTGTCCACCCTTATGTCTCAATCAGCTGTGGGTCTAGATATGGTCAATCCAGGTGGCATCACAGCCCCTGAACGAATTTTGTAAGAATTTCTCTCTCTTTCACTGTCTTTGTTTCACGGGTTTTTTTAAAGTAATTGATTTTTTTTAAAATATAAGCTAATTTTTTTTTAAGATTTCTTTAGTGATTGATTGATTGATTGATTGCTATGTTGGGTCTTCGTTTCTGTGCTAGGGCTTTCTCCAGTTGTGGCAAGTGGGGGCCACTCTTCATCGCGGTGAGCGGGCCTCTCACTATTGTGGCCTCTCTTGTGGCGGAGCACAGGCTCCAGACGCGCAGGCTCAGTACTTGTGGCTCACGGGCCTAGTTGCTCCACGGCATGTGGGATCTTCCCAGACCAGGGCTCGAACCCGTGTTTCCTGCATTAGCAGGCAGATTCTCAACCACTGCGCAACCAGGGAAGCCCAGTAATTGATTTTTATAATGGGGTTTAGCTGCTTTTCACTGCTGTGTTTATGCCGCTTTACATCCACATGTCTCACTTACAGAGAGATATCAATACATAGGTTTTAAGATTCTTACTAGTCAGATATATTCTACGGCGGTGAATAGGGGATGTTGAGTCCAGTTCCCTGAGCAAGGAGTAGGTCTTGTCTATTACATATTGGGTTTATGGAACGGAATCTGAGCTAATTTCAAACCCTTGTTTTATGCATCACCCCACCTCTCCTTTCCCGTTAAGCAGCCATAGTGTGTGTTCTAAACGTGTGACTCTGTTCTGTTTTGTAATTCAGTTCAAGTGTAGCGGTTTTTACATTCCCTCTAAAAGTGATATCTTAGGATCAGTGTCTTTTTCTGTGTGCCTTATTTCACTTAGAATCGTCGTAGCTAAATCCACTCATCATGCTGCTACTAGCCTTATGACGTTGATTTCATGGCTGAGTGATATTCCATTGTATATAAGGACCACAACTTCTTTATCCATTTTTCTCTTTCCTGGGATATTTAAGGTGAAATGAAGTGGAGGCTCTTGTCAATAGGGCAGCCCTAAACTTTGGGGTGCCTGTGTCTTGCTGATTTTTAGTTTTCCCAATTTATACGCCCAGGAGTGGAAGTGCCCTATGCTCTGTAAGCTGAGTTTTTTAGATGTTTGAGGACACACCGTACACTTCTCCAGAGTGGCTGTTGGCAATTTACATCCCGCCCATCAGCGTAGCAAGGCTCCCGTTTCTCCATGGCCTGTCCTGCATTTCTGGTTTTGACACTTTATTCAGCATGGCCCTTTTGACCGATGGGAAGCGAGACTTCTTTGTAGCGCTGATTTGCCTTTCCAGGTTGCTTGGTTGGCCAAAAAGGGCGTATGCGTTTTTTCCTGAATATATTCAGGAAAAAACGCATACGCCCTTTTTGGCCAAGGGCATCATTGTCGAGGTTTCGCCGCTTTTCCTGTGCTTTAAAGGCGATTCGAATCTACCTCCTGAAATCTGTTTCCTGCAATTCTGCCTTGCTTTCAAATCCTCTTCGTTGCCTTCCCTCAAAATATTTGTGGCCGAGAGTTATCATTTATAACTCTGCAGGTTTGTGAATTGCAGTGCCCCTGAGCTCCATTTTTCAACTCGCTTTCTTGAAGGCTGGCCGCAAAAGCGCAGGATTGCTTCAGGCCCTATTCTGGTTCCGGGCGCAGGCTGAGCCTGTGGTTAATTCTTCTTCCTGATGGGAAAATAGAGTGGCCTGTGTCTGTCCCAACACCTAGAGCTAGTCTCTCATTCGTTCCCCCTCTTCCCGTTCATCGTCAGGACAAATTGCAACCTGTACGGAACAGGAGGTTAGAGGTACTGATTCTCCAAGGAGGGAGATTGCTAGTAAAGCGGCTGGAATGGCGAACCCGAGCACAAGGAGATGAGAAATGAAGAGCGTTTTAGAAACGTTTCCCGATCACACGGTGTAGCATCTTCTGGTTTTCTCATGCATGTTTTCGATGTAGGAAGATGCCCTTGAACCTCGAGATTTGGGACCCCTGGGATGGGTACCACGCAGTATTTCTTTAAAGGGTCTGCGTTTTCTCTCCCAACCTCACCAAACCTCTCAGCCCCTGAGTGTCCACCCTTATGTCTGAATCAGCTGTGGGTCTAGATATGGTCAATCCAGGTGGCATCACAGCCCCTGAACGAATTTTGTAAGAATTTCTCTCTCTTTCACTGTCTTTGTTTCACGGGTTTTTTAAAGTAAGTGATTTTTATAATGGGGTTTAGCTCCCTTTCACTGCTGTGTTTCTGCCGCTTTACACCCACTTGACTCACTTACAGAGAGATATCAATACATAGGTTTTAACATTCTTATTAGTCAGTTATATTCTTGGGTGGTGAATAGGGGATGTTGAGTCCAGTTCACTGAGCAAGGAGTAGGTCTTGTCTATTACATATTGGGTTTATGGAACGGTATCTGAGCTAATTTGAAACCCTTGTTTTATGCATCACCCCACCTCTCCTTTCCCGTTAAGCAGCCATAGTGTGTTTTCTAAACGTGTGACTCTATTCTGTTTTGTAATTCAGTTCAAGTGTAGCGGTTTTTTCATTCCCTCTATAAGTGATATCTTATGATAAGTGTCTTTTTCTGTGTGCCTTATTTCACTTAGAATCGTCGTAGCTAAATCCACTCATCATGCTGCTACTAGCCTTATGACGTTGATTTCATGGCTGAGTGATATTCCATTGTACATAAGGACCACAACTTCTTTATCCATTTTTCTCTTTCCTGGGATATTTAAGGTGAAATGAAGTGGAGGCTCTTGTCAACAGGGCAGCCCTAAACTTTGGGGTGCCTGTGTCTTGCTGATTTTTAGTTTTCCCAATTTATACGCCCAGGAGTGGAAGTGCCCTATGCTCTGTAAGCTGAGTTTTTTAGATGTTTCAGGACACACCGTACACTTCTCCAGAGTGGCTGTTGGCAATTTACATCCCGCCCATCAGCGTAGCAAGGCTCCCGTTTCTCCATGGCCTGTCCTGCATTTCTGGTGTTGACACTTTATTCAGCATGGCCCTTTTGACCGATGGGAAGCGAGACTTCTTTGTAGCGCTGATTTGCCTTTCCACGTTGCTTGGTTGGCCAAAAAGGGCGTATGCGTTTTTTCCTGAATATATTCAGGAAAAAACGCATACGCCCTTTTTGGCCAAGGGCATCATTGTCGAGGTTTCGCCGCTTTTCCTGTGCTTTAAAGGCGATTCGAATCTACCTCCTGAAATCTGTTTCCTGCAATTCTGCCTTGCTTTCAAATCCTCTTCGCTGCCTTCCCTCAAAATATTTGTGGCCGAGAGTTATCATTTTTAACTCTGTAGGTTTGTGAATTGCAGTGCCCCTGAGCTCCATTTTTCAACTCGCTTTCTTGAAGGCTGGCCGCAAAAGCGCAGGATTGCTTCAGGCCCTATTCTGGTTCCGGGCGCAGGCTGAGCCTGTGGTTAATTCTTCTTCCTGATGGGAAAATAGAGTGGCCTGTGTCTGTCCCAACACCTAGAGCTAGTCTCTCATTGGTTCCCCCTCTTCCCGTTCATCGTCAGGACAAATTGCAACCTGTACGGAACAGGAGGTTAGAGGCGCTGATTCTCCAAGGAGGGAGATTGCTAGTAAAGCGGCTGGAATGGCGAACCCGAGCACAAGGAGATGAGAAATGAAGAGCGTTTTAGAAACGTTTCCCGATCACACGGTGTACCATCTTCTGGGTTTCTCATGCATGTTTTCGATGTAGGAAGATGCCCTTGAACCTCGAGATTTGGGACCCCTGGGATGGGTACCACGCAGTATTTCTTTAAAGGGTCTGCGTTTTCTCTCCCAACCTCACCAAACCTCTCAGCCCCTGAGTGTCCACCCTTATGTCTGAATCAGCTGTGGGTCTAGATATGGTCAATCCAGGTGGCATCACAGCCCCTGAACGAATTTTGTAAGAATTTCTCTCTCTTTCACTGTCTTTGTTTCACGGGTTTTTTAAAGTAAGTGATTTTTATAATGGGGTTTAGCTCCTTTTCACTGCTGTGTTTCTGCCGCTTTACACCCACTTGACTCACTTACAGAGAGATATCAATACATAGGTTTTAACATTCTTATTAGTCAGATATATTCTTGGGTGGTGAATAGGGGGTGTTGAGTCCAGTTCACTGAGCAAGGAGTAGGTCTTGTCTATTACATATTGGGTTTATGGAACGGTATCTGAGCTAATTTGAAACCCTTGTTTTATGCATCACCCCACCTCTCCGTTCCCGTTAAGCAGCCATAGTGTGTTTTCTAAACGTGTGACTCTATTCTGTTTTGTAATTCAGTTCAAGTGTAGCGGTTTTTCCATTCCCTCTATAAGTGATATCTTATGATAAGTGTCTTTTTCTGTGTGCCTTATTTCACTTAGAATCGTCGTAGCTAAATCCACTCATCATGCTGCGACTAGCCTTATGACGTTGATTTCATGGCTGAGTGATATTCCATTGTACATAAGGACCACAACTTCTTTATCCATTTTTCTCTTTCCTGGGATATTTAAGGTGAAATGAAGTGGAGGCTCTTGTCAACAGGGCAGCCCTAAACTTTGGGGTGCCTGTGTCTTGCTGATTTTTAGTTTTCCCAATTTATACGCCCAGGAGTGGAAGTGCCCTATGCTCTGTAAGCTGAGTTTTTTAGATGTTTCAGGACACACCGTACACTTCTCCAGAGTGGCTGTTGGCAATTTACATCCCGCCCATCAGCGTAGCAAGGCTCCCGTTTCTCCATGGCCTGTCCTGCATTTCTGGTTTTGACACTTTATTCAGCATGGCCCTTTTGACCGATGGGAAGCGAGACTTCTTTGTAGCGCTGATTTGCCTTTCCAGGTTGCTTGGTTGGCCAAAAAGGGCGTATGCGTTTTTTCCTGAATATATTCAGGAAAAAACGCATACGCCCTTTTTGGCCAAGGGCATCATTGTCGAGGTTTCGCCGCTTTTCCTGTGCTTTAAAGGCGATTCGAATCTACCTCCTGAAATCTGTTTCCTGCAATTCTGCCTTGCTTTCAAATCCTCTTCGTTGCCTTCCCTCAAAATATTTGTGGCCGAGAGTTATCATTTATAACTCTGCAGGTTTGTGAATTGCAGTGCCCCTGAGCTCCATTTTTCAAGTCGCTTTCTTGAAGGCTGGCCGCAAAAGCGCAGGATTGCTTCAGGCCCTATTCTGGTTCCGGGCGCAGGCTGAGCCTGTGGTTAATTCTTCTTCCTGATGGGAAAATAGAGTGACCTGTGTCTGTCCCAACACCTAGAGCTAGTCTCTCATTGGTTCCCCCTCTTCCCGTTCATCGTCAGGACAAATTGCAACCTGTACGGAACAGGAGGTTAGAGGTGCTGATTCTCCAAGGAGGGAGATTGCTAGTAAAGCGGCTGGAATGGCGAACCCGAGCACAAGGAGATGAGAAATGAAGAGCGTTTTAGAAACGTTTCCCGATCACACGGTGTACCATCTTCTGGTTTTCTCATGCATGTTTTCGATGTAGGAAGATGCCCTTGAACCTCGAGATTTGGGACCCCTGGGATGGGTACCACGCAGTATTTCTTTAAAGGGTCTGCGTTTTCTCTCCCAACCTCACCAAACCTCTCAGCCCCTGAGTGTCCACCCTTATGTCTGAATCAGCTGTGGGTCTAGATATGGTCAATCCAGGTGGCATCACAGCCCCTGAACGAATTTTGTAAGAATTTCTCTCTCTTTCACTGTCTTTGTTTCACGGGTTTTTTAAAGTAAGTGATTTTTATAATGGGGTTTAGCTCCTTTTCACTGCTGTGTTTCTGCCGCTTTACACCCACTTGACTCACTTACAGAGAGATATCAATACATAGGTTTTAACATTCTTATTAGTCAGTTATATTCTTGGGTGGTGAATAGGGGATGTTGAGTCCAGTTCACTGAGCAAGGAGTAGGTCTTGTCTATTACATATTGGGTTTATGGAACGGTATCTGAGCTAATTTGAAACCCTTGTTTTATGCATCACCCCACCTCTCCTTTCCCGTTAAGCAGCCATAGTGTGTTTTCTAAACGTGTGACTCTATTCTGTTTTGTAATTCAGTTCAAGTGTAGCGGTTTTTTCATTCCCTCTATAAGTGATATCTTATGATAAGTGTCTTTTTCTGTGTGCCTTATTTCACTTAGAATCGTCGTAGCTAAATCCACTCATCATGCTGCTACTAGCCTTATGACGTTGATTTCATGGCTGAGTGATATTCCATTGTACATAAGGACCACAACTTCTTTATCCATTTTTCTCTTTCCTGGGATATTTAAGGTGAAATGAAGTGGAGGCTCTTGTCAACAGGGCAGCCCTAAACTTTGGGGTGCCTGTGTCTTGCTGATTTTTAGTTTTCCCAATTTATACGCCCATGAGTGGAAGTGCCCTATGCTCTCTAAACTGAGTTTTTTAGATGTTTCAGGACACACCGTACACTTCTCCAGAGTGGCTGTTGGCAATTTCCATCCCGCCCATCAGCGTAGCAAGGCTCCCGTTTCTCCTTGGCCTGTCCTGCATTTCTGGTTTTGACACTTTATTCAGCATGGCCCTTTTGACCGATGGGAGGCGAGACTTCTTTGTAGCGCTGATTTGCCTTTCCAGGTTGCTTGGTTGGCCAAAAAGGGCGTATGCGTTTTTTCCTGAATATATTCAGGAAAAAACGCATACGCCCTTTTTGGCCAAGGGCATCATTGTGGAGGTTTTGCCTCTTTTCCTGTGCTTTGAAGGCGATTCGAATCTACCTCCTGAAATCTGTTTCCTGCAATTCTGCCTTGCTTTCAAATCCTCTTCGTTGCCTTCCCTCGATATATTTGTGGACGAGAGTTATCATTTATAACTCTGCAGGTTTGTGAATTGCAGTGCCCCTGAGCTCCATTTTTCAACTCGCTTTCTTGGGAGCTGGCCGCAAAAGCGCAGGATTGCTTCAGGCCCTATTCTGGTTCCGGGCGCAGGCTGAGCCTGTGGTTAATTCTTCTTCCTGATGGGAAAATACAGTGGCCTGTGCCTGTCCCAACACCTAGAGCCAGTCTCTCATTGGTTCCCCCTCTTCCCGTTCATCCTCAGGACAAATTGCAACGTGTACGGAACAGGAGGTTAAAGGTGTTGATTCTCCAAGGAGGGAGATTGCTAGTAAAGCGGCTGGAATGGCGAACCCGAGCACAAGGAGATGAGAAATGAGGAGCGTTTTAGAAACGTTTCCCGATCACACGGTGTACCATCTTCTGGGTTTCTCATGCATGTTTTCGATGTAGGAAGATGCCCTTGAACCTGGAGATTTGGGACCCATGGGATGGGTACCACGCAGTATTCCTTTAAAGGGTCTGCGTTTGCTCCCCCAACCTCACCAAACCTGTCAGCCCCAAGAGTGTCCACCCTTATGTCTCAATCAGCTGTGGGTCTAGATATGGTCAATACAGGTGGCATCACAGCCCCTGAACGAATTTGGTAAGAATTTCTCTCTCTTTCACTGTCTTTGTTTCACGGGTTTTTTAAAGTAAGTGATTTTTATAATGGGGTTTAGCTGCTTTTCACTAATGTGTTTATGCCGCTTTACACCCACGAGACTCACTTACAGAGAGATATCAATACATAGGTTTTAAGATTCTTACTAGTCAGATATATTCTTGGGCGGTGAATAGGGGGTGTTGAGTCCAGTTCACTGAGCAAGGATTAGGTCTTGTCTATTACATATTGGGTTTATGGAACGGTATCTGAGCTAATTTGAAGCCCTTGTTTTATGCATCACCCCATCTCACCTTTCCCGTTAAGCAGCCATAGTGTGTTTTCTAAACGTGTGACTCTGTTCTGTTTTGTAAGTCAGTTCAAGTGTAGCGGTTTTTACATTCCCTCTATAAGTGATATCTTCTGATAAGTGTCTTTTTCTGTGTGACTTATTTCACTTAGAATCGTCGTACCTAAATCCACTCATCATGCTGCTACTAGCCTTATGAGGTTGATTTCATGGCTGAGTGATATTCCATTGTACATAAGGACCACAACTTCTTTATCCATTTTTCTCTTTCTTGGGATATTTAAGGTGTAACGAAGTGGAGGTTCTTGTCAACAGAGCAGCCCTAAACTTTGGGATGCCTGTGTCTTGCTGATTTTTAGTTTTCCCAATTTATACGCCCATGAGTGGAAGTGCCCTATGCTCTGTAAGCTGAGTTTTTTAGATGTTTCAGGACACACCGTACACTTCTCGAGAGTGGCTGTTGGCAATTTACATCCCGCCCATCAGCGTAGCAAGGCTCCCGTTTCTCCATGGCCTGTCCTGCATTTCTGGTTTTGACACTTTATTCAGCATGGCCCTTTTGACCGATGGGAAGCGAGACTTCTTTGTAGCGCTGATTTGCCTTTCCAGGTTGCTTGGTTGGCCAAAAAGGGCGTATGCGTTTTTTCCTGAATATATTCAGGAAAAAACGCATACGCCCTTTTTGGCCAAGGGCATCATTGTCGAGATTTCGCCGCTTTTCCTGTGCTTTAAAGGCGATTCGAATCTACCTCCTGAAATCTGTTTCCTGCAATTCTGCCTTGCTTTCAAATACTCTTCGTTGCCTTCCCTCGATATATTTGTGGACGAGAGTTATCATTTTTACATCTGCAGGTTTGTGACTTGCAGTGCCCCTGAGCTCCATTTTTCAACTCGCTTTCTTGGGAGCTGGCCGCAAAAGCGCAGGATTGCTTCAGGCCCTATTCTGGTTCCGGGCGCAGGCTGAGCCTGTGGTTAATTCTTCTTCCTGATGGGAAAATAGAGTGAGCTGTGCCTGTCCCAACACCTAGAGCTAGTCTCTCATTGGTTCCCCCTCTTCCCGTTCATCCTCAGGACAAATTGCAACCTGTACGGAACAGGAGGTTAAAGGTGCTGATTCTCCAAGGAGGGAGAGTGCTAGTAAAGCGGCTGGAATGGCGAACCCGAGCACAAGGAGATGAGAAATGAGGAGCGTTTTAGAAACCTTTCCCGATCACACGGTGTACCATCTTCTGGGTTTCTGATGCATGTTTTCGATGTAGGAAGATACCCTTGAACCTGGAGATTTGGGACCCATGGGATGGGTACCACGCAGTATTCCTTTAAAGGGTCTGCGTTTGCTCCCCCAACCTCACCAAACCTCTCAGCCCCAAGAGGGTCCATCCTTATGTCTCAATCAGCTGTGGGTCTAGATATGGTCAATCCAGGTGGCATCACAGCCCCTGAACGAATTTTGTAAGAATTTCTCTCTCTTTCACGGTCTTTGTTCACGGGTATTTTAAAGTATTTGATTTTTATAATGGGGTTTAGCTGCTTTTCACTGCTGTGTTTCTGCCGCTTTACACCCACTAGACTCACTTACAGAGAGATATCAATACATAGGTTTTAAGATTCTTACTAGTCAGATATATTCTTGGGCGGTGAATAGGGGGTGTTGAGTCCAGTTCACTGAGCAAGGAGTAGGTCTTGTCTATTACATATTGGGTTTATGGAACGGTATCTGAGCTAATTTGAAACCCTTGTTTTATGCATCACCCCACCTCTCCTTTCCCGTTAAGCAGCCATCGTGTGTTTTCTAAACGTGTGACTCTATTCTGTTTTGTAATTCAGTTCAAGTGTAGCGGTTCTTCCATTCCCTCTATAAGTGATATCTTCTGATAAGTGTCTTTTTCTGTGTGACTTATTTCACTTAGAATCGTCGTAGCTACATCCACTCATCATGCTGCTACTAGCCTTATGACGTTGATTTCATGGCTGAGTGATATTCCATTGTACATAAGGACCACAACTTCTTTATCCATTTTTCTCTTTCCTGGGATATTTAAGGTGTAACGAAGTGGAGGTTCTTGTCAACAGGGCAGCCCTAAACTTTGGGGTGCCTGTGTCTTGCTGATTTTTATTTTTCCCAATTTATACGCCCATGAGTGGAAGTGCCCTATGCTCTCTAAACTGAGTTTTTTAGATGTTTCAGGACACACCGTACACTTCTCCAGAGTGGCTGTTGGCAATTTCCATCCCGCCCATCAGCGTAGCAAGGCTCCCGTTTCTCCTTGGCCTGTCCTGCATTTCTGGTTTTGACACTTTATTCAGCATGGCCCTTTTGACCGATGGGAGGCGAGACTTCTTTGTAGCGCTGATTTGCCTTTCCAGGTTGCTTGGTTGGCCAAAAAGGGCGTATGCGTTTTTTCCTGAATATATTCAGGAAAAAACGCATACGCCCTTTTTGGCCAAGGGCATCATTGTGGAGGTTTTGCCTCTTTTCCTGTGCTTTGAAGGCGATTCGAATCTACCTCCTGAAATCTGTTTCCTGCAATTCTGCCTTGCTTTCAAATCCTCTTCGTTGCCTTCCCTCGATATATTTGTGGACGAGAGTTATCATTTATAACTCTGCAGGTTTCTGAATTGCAGTGCCCCTGAGCTCCATTTTTCAACTCGCTTTCTTGGGAGCTGGCCGCAAAAGCGCAGGATTGCTTCAGGCCCTATTCTGGTTCCGGGCGCAGGCTGAGCCTGTGGTTAATTCTTCTTCCTGATGGGAAAATACAGTGGCCTGTGCCTGTCCCAACACCTAGAGCCAGTCTCTCATTGGTTCCCCCTCTTCCCGTTCATCCTCAGGACAAATTGCAACGTGTACGGAACAGGAGGTTAAAGGTGTTGATTCTCCAAGGAGGGAGATTGCTAGTAAAGCGGCTGGAATGGCGAACCCGAGCACAAGGAGATGAGAAATGAGGAGCGTTTTAGAAACCTTTACCGATCACACGGTGTACCATCTTCTGGGTTTCTCATGCATGTTTTCGATGTAGGAAGATGCCCTTGAACCTGGAGATTTGGGACCCATGGGATGGGTACCACGCAGTATTCCTTTAAAGGGTCTGCGTTTGCTCCCCCAACCTCACCAAACCTGTCAGCCCCAAGAGTGTCCACCCTTATGTCTCAATCAGCTGTGGGTCTAGATATGGTCAATACAGGTGGCATCACAGCCCCTGAACGAATTTGGTAAGAATTTCTCTCTCTTTCACTGTCTTTGTTTCACGGGTTTTTTAAAGTAAGTGATTTTTATAATGGGGTTTAGCTGCTTTTCACTACTGTGTTTATGCCGCTTTACACCCACTAGACTCACTTACAGAGAGATATCAATACATAGGTTTTAAGATTCTTACTAGTCAGATATATTCTTGGGCGGTGAATAGGGGGTCTTGAGTCCAGTTCACTGAGCAAGGAGTAGGTCTTGTCTATTACATATTGGGTTTATGGAACGGTATCTGAGCTAATTTGAAGCCCTTGTTTTATGCATCACCCCATCTCACCTTTCCCGTTAAGCAGCCATCGTGTGTTTTCTAAACGTGTGACTCTGTTCTGTTTTGTAAGTCAGTTCAAGTGTAGCGGTTTTTCCATTCCCTATATAAGTGATATCTTCTGATAAGTGTCTTTTTCTGTGTGACTTATTTCACTTAGAATCGTCGTACCTAAATCCACTCATCATGCTGCTACTAGCCTTATGAGGTTGATTTCATGGCTGAGTGATATTCCATTGTACATAAGGACCACAACTTCTTTATCCATTTTTCTCTTTCCTGGGATATTTAAGGTGTAACGAAGTGGAGGTTCTTGTCAACAGAGCAGCCCTAAACTTTGGGATGCCTGTGTCTTGCTGATTTTTAGTTTTCCCAATTTATACGCCCATGAGTGGAAGTGCCCTATGCTCTGTAAGCTGAGTTTTTTAGATGTTTCAGGACACACCGTACACTTCTCGAGAGTGGCTGTTGGCAATTTACATCCCGCCCTTCAGCGTAGCAAGGCTCCCGTTTCTCCATGGCCTGTCCTGCATTTCTGGTTTTGACACTTTATTCAGCATGGCCCTTTTGACCGATGGGAAGCGAGACTTCTTTGTAGCGCTGATTTGCCTTTCCAGGTTGCTTGGTTGGCCAAAAAGGGCGTATGCGTTTTTTCCTGAATATATTCAGGAAAAAACGCATACGCCCTTTTTGGCCAAGGGCATCATTGTCGAGGTTTCGCCGCTTTTCCTGTGCTTTAAAGGCGATTCGAATCTACCTCCTGAAATCTGTTTCCTGCAATTCTGCCTTGCTTTCAAATACTCTTCGTTGCCTTCCCTCGATATATTTGTGGACGAGAGTTATCATTTTTACATCTGCAGGTTTGTGAATTGCAGTGCCCCTGAGCTCCATTTTTCAACTCGCTTTCTTGGGAGCTGGCCGCAAAAGCGCAGGATTGCTTCAGGCCCTATTCTGGTTCCGGGCGCAGGCTGAGCCTGTGGTTAATTCTTCTTCCTGATGGGAAAATAGAGTGGCCTGTGTCTGTCCCAACACCTAGAGCTAGTCTCTCATTGGTTCCCCCTCTTCCCGTTCATCGTCAGGACAAATTGCAACCTGTACGGAACAGGAGGTTAGAGGCGCTGATTCTCCAAGGAGGGAGAGTGCTAGTAAAGCGGCTGGAATGGCGAACCCGAGCACAAGGAGATGAGAAATGAGGAGCGTTTTAGAAACCTTTCCCGATCACACGGTGTACCATCTTCTTGGTTTCTGATGCATGTTTTCGATGTAGGAAGATGCCCTTGAACCTGGAGATTTGGGACCCATGGGATGGGTACCACGCAGTAGTACTTTAAAGGGTCTGCGTTTGCTCCCCCAACCTCACCAAACCTCTCAGCCGCTGAGTGTCCACCCTTATGGCTCAATCAGCTATGGGTCTAGATATGGTCAAACCAGGTGGCATCAGAGCCCCTGAACGAATTTGGTAAGAATTTCTCTCTCTTTCACTGTCTTTGTTTCACGGGTTTTTAAAAGGGATTGATTTTTATAATGGGGTTTAGCTGCTTTTCACTGCTGTGTTTATGGCGCTTTACACCCACTTGACTCACTTACAGAGAGATATCAATACATAGGTTTTAAGATTCTTACTAGTCAGATATATTCTTGGGCGGTGAATAGGGGGTGTTGAGTCCAGTTCACTGAGCAAGGAGTAGGTCTTGTCTATTACATATTGGGTTTATGGAACGGTATCGCTGCTAATTTCAAACCCTTGTTTTATGCATCACCCCACCTCTCCTTTCCCATTAAGCAGCCATTGTGTGTTTTCTAAACGTGTGACTCTGTTCTGTTTTGTAATTCAGTTCAAGTGTAGCGGTTTTTACATTCCTTCTATAAGTGATATCTTATGATCAGTGTCTTTTTCTGTGTGACTTATTTCACTTAGAATCGTCGTAGCTAAATCCACTCACAATGCTGCTACCAGCCTTATGACGTTGATTTCATGGCTGAGTGATATTCCATTGTACATAAGGACCACAACTTCCTTATCCATTTTTCTCTTTCCTGGGATATTTAAGGTGTAATGAAGTGGAGGTTCTTGTCAACAGAGCAGCCCTAAACTTTGGGGTGCCTGTGTCTTGCTGATTTTTAGTTTTCCCAATTTATACGCCCATGAGTGGAAGTGCCCTATGCTCTCTAAACTGAGTTTTTTAGATGTTTCAGGACACACCGTACACTTCTCCAGAGTGGCTGTTGGCAATTTACGTCCCGCCCATCAGCATAGCAAGGCTCCCGTTTCTCCTTGGCCTGTCCTGCATTTCTGGTTTTGACACTTTATTCAGCATGGCCCTTTTGACCGATGGGAAGCGAGAGTTCTTTGTGGCGCTGATTTGCCTTTCCAGGTTGCTTGGTTGGCCAAAAAGGGCGTATGCGTTTTTTCCTGAATATATTCAGGAAAAAACGCATACGCCCTTTTTGGCCAAGGGCATCATTGTGGAGGTTTTGCCGCTTTTCCTGTGCTTTGAAGGCGATTCGAATCTACCTCCTGAAATCTGTTTCCTGCAATTCTGCCTTGCATTGAAATCCTCTTCGTTGCCTTCCCTCAATATATTTGTGGCTGAGAGTTATCATTTATAATTCTGCAGGTTTGTGAATTGGAGGGCCCCTGAGATCCATTTTTCAACTCGCTTTCTTGGGAGCTGGCCGCAAAAGTGCAGGATTGCTTCAGGCCCTATTCTGGTTCCGGGCGGCAGGCTGAGCCTGTGGTTAATTCTTCTTCCTGATGAGAAAATGGAGTGACCTGTGCCTGTCCCAACACCTAGAGCTAGTCTCTCATTGCTTCCCCCTCTTCCCGTTCATCCTCAGGACAAATTGCAACCTGTACGGAACAGGAGGGTAAAGGTGCTGATTCTCCAAGGAGGGAGATTGCTAGTAAAGCGGCTGGAATGGCGAACCCGAGCACAAGGAGATGAGAAATGAGGTGCGTTTTAGAAACCTTTCCCGATCACACGGTGTACCATCTTCTGGGTTTCTCATGCATGTTTTCGATGTAGCAGGATGTCCTTGAAGCTGGAGACTTGGGACCCATGGGTTGGGTACCACGCAGTATTCCTTTAAGGGGTCTTCGTTTGCTCCCCCAACGTCACCAAACCTCTCAGCCCCAAGAGTGTCCACCCTTATGTCTCAATCAGCTATGGGTCTAGATATGGTCAATCCAGGTGGCATCACAGCCTCTGAACGAATTTGGTAAGAATTTCTCTCTCTTTCACGGTCTTTGTTCACGGGTATTTTAAAGTATTTGATTTTTATAATGGGGTTTAGCTGCTTTTCACTGCTGTGTTTCTGCCGCTTTACACCCAATTGACTCACTTACAGAGAGATATCAATACATAGGTTTTAAGATTCTTACTAGTCAGATATATTCTTGGGCGGTGAATAGGGGGTGTTGAGTCCAGTTCACTGAGCAAGGAGTAGGTCTTGTCTATTACATATTGGGTTTATGGAACGGTATCTGAGCTAATTTGAAACCCTTGTTTTATGCATCTCTCCACCTCACCTTTCCCGTTAAGCAGCCATAGTGTGTTTTCTAAACTTGTGACTCTGTTCTGTTTTGTAATTCAGTTCAAGTGTAGCGGTTTTTACATTCCCTCTATAAGTGATATCTTATGATAAGTGTCTTTTTCTGTGTGACTTATTTCACTTAGAATCGTCGTAGCTAAATGCACTCATCATGCTGCTACTAGCCTTATGACGTTGATTTCATGGCTGAGTGATATTCCATTGTACATGAGGACCACAACTTCTTTAGGCATTTTTCTCTTTCCTGGGATATTTAAGGTGTAACGAAGTGGAGGTTCTTGTCAACAGAGCAGCCCTAAACTTTGGGGTGCCTGTGTCTTGCTGATTTTTAGATTTCCCAATTTATACGCCCATGAGTGGAAGTGCCCTATGCTCTCTAAGCTGAGTTTTTTAGATGTTTCAGGACACACCGTACACTCCTCAGAGTGGCTGTTGGCAATTTCCATCCCGCCCATCAGCGTAGCAAGGCTCCCGTTTCTCCATGGCCTGTCCTGCATTTCTGGTTTTGACACTTTATTCAGCATGGCCCTTTTGACCGATGGGAAGCGAGACTTTGTAGCGCTGAGTTGCCTTTCTCGGTTGCTTGGTTGGCCAAAAAGGGCGTATGCGTTTTTTCCTGAATATATTCAGCAAAAAACGCATACGCCCTTTTAGGCCAAGGGCATCATTGTGGAGGTTTTGCCGCTTTTCCTGTGCTTTGAAGGCGATTCGAATCTACCTCCTGAAATCTGTTTCCTGCAATTCTGCCTTGCTTTCAAATCCTCTTCGTTGCCTTCCCTCAATATATTTGTGGACGAGAGTTATCATTTATAACTCTGCAGGTTTGTGAATTGCAGTGCCCCTGAGCTCCATTTTACAACTCGCTTTCTTGGGAGCTGGCCGCAAAAGCGCAGGATGGCTTCAGGCCCTATTCTGTTTCCGGGCGGCAGGTTGAGCCTATGGTTAATTCTTCTTCCTGATGGGAAAATAGAGTGGCTTGTGCCTGTCCCAATACCTAGAGCTAGTCTCTCATTGGTTCCCCCTCTTCCCGTTCATCCTCAGGACAAATTGCAACCTGTACGGAACAGGAGGTTAAAGGTGCTGATTCTCCAAGGAGGGAGATTGCTAGTAAAGAGGCTGGAATGGCGAACCTGAGCACAAGGAGATGAGAAATGAGGTGCGTTTTAGAAACCTTTCCCGATCACACGGTGTACCATTTTCTGGGTTTCTCATGCATGTTTTCGATGTAGGAAGATGCCCTTGAACCTGGAGATTTGGGACCCATGGGATGGGTACCACGGGGTATTCCTTTAAAGGGTCTGCGTTTGCTCCCCCAATCTCACCAAACCTCTCAGCCCCTGAGTGTCCACCCTTATGGCTCAATCAGCTAAGGGTCTAGATATGGTCAATCCAGGTGGCATCACAGCCCCTGAACGAATTTGGTAAGAATTTCTCTCTCTTTCACTGTCTTTGTTTCACGGGTTTTTAAAAGTGATTGATTTTTATAATGGGGTTTAGCTGCCTTTCACTGCTGTGTTTATGCCGCTTTACACCCACTTGACTCACTTACAGAGAGATATCAATACATAGGTTTTAAGATTATTACTAGTCAGTTATATTCTTGGGCGGTGAATAGGGGGTGTTGAGTCCAGTTCACTGAGCAAGGAGTAGGTCTTGTTTATTACATATTGGGTTTATGGAACGGTATCTGAGCTAATTTCAAACCCTTGTTTTATGCATCACCCCACCTCTCCTTTCCCGTTAAGCAGCCATAGTGTGTTTTCTAAACGTGTGACTCTGTTCTGTTTTGTAATTCAGTTCAAGTGTAGCGGTTTTTACATTGCCTCTATAAGTGATATCTTAGGATCAGTGTCTTTTTCTGTGTGACTTATTTCACTTAGAATGGTCGTACCTAAATCCACTCATCATGCTGCTACTAGCCTTATGACGTTGATTTCATGGCTGAGTGATATTCCATTGTATATAAGGACCACAACTTCTTTATCCATTTTTCTCTTTCCTGGAATGTTTAAGGTGTAATGAAGTGGAAGTTCTTGTCAACAGAGCAGCCCTAAACTTTGGGATGCCTCTGTCTTGCTGATTTTTACTTTTCCCAATTTATACGCCCATGAGTGGAAGTGTCCTATGCTCTCTAAACTGAGTTTTTTAGATGTTTCAGGACACACCGTACACTTCTCCAGAGTGGCTGTTGGCAATTTACATCCCGCCCATCAGCGTAGCAAGGCTCCCGTCTCTCCATGGCCTGTCCTGCATTTCTGGTTTTGACACTTTATTCAGCATGGCCCTTTTGACCGATGGGAAGCGAGACTCCTTTGTAGTGCTGATTTGCCTTTCCAGGTTGCTTGGTTGGCCAAAAAGGGCGTATGCGTTTTTTCCTGAATATATTCAGGAAAAAACGCATACGCCCTTTTTGGCCAAGGGCATCATTGTGGAGGTTTTGCCTCTTTTCCTGTGCTTTGAAGGCGATTCGAATCCACCTCCTGAAATCTGTTTCCTGCAATTCTGCCTTGCTTTCAAATCCTCTTCGTTGCCTTCCCTCAATATATTTGTGGACGAGAGTTATCATTTTTATCTCTTCAGGTTTGTGAATTGCAGTGCCCCTGAGCTCCATTTTTCAACTCGCTTTCTTGGGAGCTGGCCGCAAAAGCGCAGGATTGCTTCAGGACCTATTCTAGTTCCGGGCACAGGCTGAGCCTGTGGTTAATTCTTCTTCCTGATGGGAAAATAGAGTGACCTGTGCCTGTCCCAACACCTAGAGCTAGTCTCTCATTGGTTCCCCCTCTTCCCGTTCATCCTCAGGACAAATTGCAACCTGTACGGAACAGGAGGTTAAAGGTGCTGATTCTCCAAGGAGGGAGATTGCTAGTAAAGCGGCTGGAATGGCGAACCCGAGCACAAGGAGATGAGAAATGAGGAGCGTTTTAGAAACCTTTCCCGATCACACGGTGTACCATCTTCTGGGTTTCTGATGCATGTTTTCGATGTAGGAAGATACCCTTGAACCTGGAGATTTGGGACCGATGGGATGGGTACCACGCAGTATTCCTTTAAATGGTCTGCGTTTGCTCCCCCAACCTCACCAAACCTCTCAGCCCCTGAGTGTCCACCCTTATGGCTCAATCAGCTGTGGGTCTAGATATGGTCAATCCAGGTGGCATCACAGCCCCTGAACGAATTTGGTAAGAATTTCTCTCTCTTTCACTGTCTTTGTTTCACGGGATTTTAAAAGTGATTGATTTTTATAATGGGGTTTAGCTGCCTTTCACTGCTGTGTTTATGTCGCTTTACACCCACTTGACTCACTTACAGAGAGATATCAATACATAGGTTTTAAGATTCTTACTAGTCAATTATATTCTTGGGCGGTGAATAGGGGGTGTTGAGTCCAGTTCACTGAGCAAGGAGTAGGTCTTGTTTATTACATATTGGGTTTATGGAACGGTATCTGAGCTAATTTCAACCCCTTGTTTTATGCATCACCCCACCTCTCCTTTCCCGTTAAGCAGCCATAGTGTGTTTTCTAAACGTGTGACTCTGTTCTGTTTTGTAATTCAGTTCAAGTGTAGCGGTTTTTACATTCCCTCTACATGTGATATCTTAGGATCAGTGTCTTTTTCTGTGTGACTTATTTCACTTAGAATCGTCGTACCTAAATCCACTCATCATGCTGCTACTAGCCTTATGACGTTGATTTCATGGCTGAGTGATATTCCATTGTATATAAGGACCACAACTTCTTTATCCATTTTTCTCTTTCCTGGAATGTTTAAGGTGTAACGAAGTGGAGGTTCTTGTCAACAGAGCAGCCCTAAACTTTGGGATGCCTGTGTCTTGCTGATTTTTAGTTTTCCCAATTTATACGCCCAGGAGTGGAAGTGTCCTATGCTCTCTAAACTGAGGTTTTTAGATGTTTCAGGACACACCGTACACTTCTCCAGAGTGGCTGTTGGCAATTTACATCCCGCCCATCAGCGTAGCAAGGCTCCCGTTTCTCCTTGGCCTGTCCTGCATTTCTGGTTTTGACACTTTATTCAGCATGGCCCTTTTGACCGATGGGAAGCGAGACTTCTTTGTAGCGCTGATTTGCCTTTCCAGGTTGCTTGGTTGGCCAAAAAGGGCGTATGCGTTTTTTCCTGAATATATTCAGGAAAAAACGCATACGCCCTTTTTGGCCAAGGGCATCATTGTGGAGGTTTTGCCTCTTTTCCTGTGCTTTGAAGGCGATTCGAATCTACCTCCTGAAATCTGTTTCCTGCAATTCTGCCTTGCTTTCAAATCCTCTTCGTTGCCTTCCCTCAATATATTTGTGGACGAGAGTTATCATTTTTAACTCTTCAGGTTTGTGAATTGCAGGGCCCCTGAGCTCCATTTTTCAACTCGCTTTCTTGAAGGCTGGCCGCAAAAGCGCAGGATTGCTTCAGGACCTATTCTGGTTCCGGGCACAGGCTGAGCCTGTGGTTAATTCTTCTTCCTGATGGGAAAATAGAGTGACCTGTGCCTGTCCCAACACCTAGAGCTAGTCTCTCATTGGTTCCCCCTCTTCCCGTTCATCCTCAGGACAAATTGCCACCTGTACGGAACAGGAGGTTAAAGGTGCTGATTCTCCAAGGAGGGAGATTGCTAGTAAAGCGGCTGGAATGGCGAACCCGAGCACAAGGAGATGAGAAATGAGGTGCGTTTTGGAAACCTTTCCCGATCACACGGTGTAACATCTTCTGGGTTTCTCATGCATGTTTTCGATGTAGGAAGATGCCCTTGAACCTGGAGATTTGGGACCCATGGGATGGTTACCACGCAGTAGTACTTTAAAGGGTCTGCGTTTGCTCCCCCAACCTCACCAAACCTCTCAGCCCCTGAGTGTCCACCCTTATGGCTCAATCAGCTGTGGGTCTAGATATGGTCAAACCAGGTGGCATCAGAGCCCCTGAACGAATTTGGTAAGAATTTCTCTCTCTTTCACTGTCTTTGTTTCACGGGTTTTTAAAAGGGATTGATTTTTATAATGGGGTTTAGCTGTTTTTCACTGCTGTGTTTATGGCGCTTTACACCCACTTGACTAACTTACAGAGAGATATCAATACATAGGTTTTAAGATTCTTACTAGTCAGATATATTCTTGGGCAGTGAATAGGGGGTGTTGAGTCCAGTTCACTGAGCAAGGAGTAGGTCTTGTTTATTACATATTGGGTTTATGGAACGGTATCTGAGCTAATTTCAAACCCTTGTTTTATGCATCACCCCACCTCTCCTTTCCCATTAAGCGGCCATTGTGTGTTTTCTAAACGTGTGACTCTGTTCTGTTTTGTAATTCAGTTCAAGTGTATCAGTTTTTACATTCCCTCTATAAGTGATATCTTAGGATCAGTGTCTTTTTCTGTGTGACTTATTTCACTTAGAATCGTCGTAGCTAAATCCACTCATCATGCTGCTACCAGCCTTATGACGTTGATTTCATGGCTGAGTGATATTCCATTGTACATAAGGACCACAACTTCCTTATCCATTTTTCTCTTTCCTGGGATATTTAAGGTGTAATGAAGTGGAGGTTCTTGTCAACAGAGCAGCCCTCATCTTTGGGGAGCCGCTGTCTTGCTGATTTTTAGTTTTCCCAATTTATACGCCCATGAGTGGAAGTGTCCTATGCTCTCTAAACTGAGTTTTTTAGATGTTTCAGGACACACCGTACACTTCTCGAGAGTGGCTGTTGGCAATTTATATCCCGCCCATCAGCGTAGCAAGGCTCCCGTTTCTCCTTGGCCTGTCCTGCATTTCTGGTTTTGACACTTTATTCAGCATGGCCCTTTTGACCGATGGGAAGCGAGACTTCTTTGTAGCGCTGATTTGCCTTTCCAGGTTGCTTGGTTGGCCAAAAAGGGCGTATGCGTTTTTTCCTGAATATATTCAGGAAAAAACGCATACGCCCTTTTTGGCCAAGGGCATCATTGTGGAGGTTTTGCCTCTTTTCCTGTGCTTTGAAGGCGATTCGAATCTACCTCCTGAAATCTGTTTCCTGCAATTGTGCCTTGCTTTCAAATCCTCTTCGTTGCCTTCCCTCAATATATGTGTGGACGAGAGTTATCATTTTTAACTCTTCAGGTTTGTGAATTGCAGGGCCCCTGAGCTCCATTTTTCAACTCGCTTTCTTGGGAGCTGGCCGCAAAAGCGCAGGATTGCTTCAGGCCCTATTCTTGTTCCGGGAGGCAGGCTGAGCCTGTGGTTCATTCTTCTTCCTGATGGGAAAATAGAGTGAGCTGTGCTTGTCCCAACACCTAGAGCTAGTCTCTCATTGGTTCCCCCTCTTCCCGTTCATCCTCAGGACAAATTGCCACCTGTACGGAACAGGAGGTTAAAGGTGCTGATTCTCCAAGGAGGGAGATTGCTAGTAAAGCGGCTGGAATGGCGAACCCGAGCACAAGGAGATGAGAAATGAGGTGCGTTTTAGAAACGTTTCCCGAACACACGGTGTACCATCTTCTGGGTTTCTCATGCATGTTTTCGATGTAGGAAGATGCCCTTGAACCTGGAGATTTGGGACCCATGGGATGGGTACCACGGGGTATTCCTTTAAAGGGTCTGCGTTTGCTCCCCCAATCTCACCAAACCTCTCAGCCCCTGAGTGTCCACCCTTATGGCTCAATCAGCTGTGGGTCTAGATATGGTCAATCCAGGTGGCATCACAGCCCCTGAACGAATTTGGTAAGAATTTCTCTCTCTTTCACTGTCTTTGTTTCACGGGTTTTTAAAAGTGATTGATTTTTATAATGGGGTTTAGCTGCCTTTCACTGCTGTGTTTATGTCGCTTTACACCCACTTGACTCACTTACAGAGAGATATCAATACATAGGTTTTAAGATTCTTACTAGTCAATTATATTCTTGGGCGGTGAATAGGGGGTGTTGAGTCCAGTTCACTGAGCAAGGAGTAGGTCTTGTTTATTATATATTGGGTTTATGGAACGGTATCTGAGCTAATTTCAACCCCTTGTTTTATGCATCACCCCACCTCTCCTTTCCCGTTAAGCAGCCATAGTGTGTTTTCTAAACGTGTGACTCTGTTCTGTTTTGTAATTCAGTTCAAGTGTAGCGGTTTTTACATTCCCTCTACATGTGATATCTTAGGATCAGTGTCTTTTTCTGTGTGACTTATTTCACTTAGAATCGTCGTACCTAAATCCACTCATCATGCTGCTACTAGCCTTATGACGTTGATTTCATGGCTGAGTGATATTCCATTGTATATAAGGACCACAACTTCTTTATCCATTTTTCTCTTTCCTGGAATGTTTAAGGTGTAACGAAGTGGAGGTTCTTGTCAACAGAGCAGCCCTAAACTTTGGGATGCCTGTGTCTTGCTGATTTTTAGTTTTCCCAATTTATACGCCCATGAGTGGAAGTGTCCTATGCTCTCTAAACTGAGGTTTTTAGATGTTTCAGGACACACCGTACACTTCTCCAGAGTGGCTGTTGGCAATTTACATCCCGCCCATCAGCGTAGCAAGGCTCCCGTTTCTCCTTGGACTGTCCTGAATTTCTGGTTTTGACACTTTATTCAGCATGGCCCTTTTGACCGATGGGAAGCGAGACTTCTTTGTAGCGCTGATTTGCCTTTCCAGGTTGCTTGGTTGGCCAAAAAGGGCGTATGCGTTTTTTCCTGAATATATTCAGGAAAAAACGCATACGCCCTTTTTGGCCAAGGGCATCATTGTGGAGGTTTTGCCTCTTTTCCTGTGCTTTGAAGGCGATTCGAATCTACCTCCTGAAATCTGTTTCCTGCAATTCTGCCTTGCTTTCAAATCCTCTTCGTTGCCTTCCCTCAATATATTTGTGGACGAGAGTTATCATTTTTAACTCTTCAGGTTTGTGAATTGCAGGGCCCCTGAGCTCCATTTTTCAACTCGCTTTCTTGGGAGCTGGCCGCAAAAGCGCAGGATTGCTTCAGGACCTATTCTGTTTCCGGGCACAGGCTGAGCCTGTGGTTAATTCTTCTTCCTGATGGGAAAATAGAGTGACCTGTGCCTGTCCCAACACCTAGAGCTAGTCCCTCATTGGTTCCCCCTCTTCCCGTTCATCCTCAGGACAAATTGCAACCTGTACGGAAAAGGAGGTTAAAGGTGCTGATTCTCCAAGGAGGGAGATTGCTAGTAAAGCGGCTGGAATGGCGAACCCGAGCACAAGGAGATGAGAAATGAGGTGCGTTTTGGAAACCTTTCCCGATCACACGGTGTACCATCTTCTGGGTTTCTCATGCATGTTTTCGATGTAGGAAGGTGCCCTTGAACCTGGAGATTTGGGACCCATGGGATGGTTACCACGCAGTAGTACTTTAAAGGGTCTGCGTTTGCTCCCCCAACCTCACCAAACCTCTCAGCCCCTGAGTGTCCACCCTTATGTCTCAATAAGCTGTGGGTCTAGATATGGTCAATCCAGGTGGCATCACAGTCGCTGAACGAATTTGGTAAGAATTTCTCTCTCTTTCACTGTCTTTGTTTCACGGGTTTTTTTAAAGTATTTGATTTTTATAATGGGGTTTAGCTGCCTGTCACTGCTGTGTTTATGCCGCTTTACACCCACTTGATTCACTTCCAGAGAGATATCAATACATAGGTTTTAAGATTCTTACTAGTCAGTTATATTCTTGGGCGGTGAATAGGGGGTGTTGAGTCCAGTTCACTGAGCAAGGAGTAGGTCTTGTCTATTACATATTGGGTTTATGGAACGGTATCTGAGCTAATTTCAAACCCTTGTTTTATGCATCACCCCACCTCTCCTTTCCCGTTAAGCAGCCATAGTGTGTTTTCTAAACGTGTGACTCTGTTCTGTTTTGTAATTCTTTTCAAGTGTAGCGGTTTTTACATTCCCTCTATAAGTGATATCTTATGATAAGTGTCTCTTTCTGTGTGACTTATTTCACTTAGAATCGTCGTAGCTAAATCCACTCATCATCCTGCTAGTAGCCTTATGACGTTTATTTCATGGCTGAGTGATATTCCATTGTACATAAGGACCACAACTTCTTTATCCGTTTTTCTCTTTCCTGCGATATTTAAGGTGTAAGGGAGTGGAGGTGCTTCTCAACAGAGCAGCCCTAAACTTTGGGATGCCTGTGTCTTGCTGATTTTTAGTTTTCCCAATTTATACGCCCATCAGTGGAAGTGCCCTATGCTCTCTAAACTGAGTTTTTTAGATGTTTCAGGACACACCGTACACTTCTCGAGAGTGGCTGTTGGCAATTTACATCCCGCCCATCAGCGTAGCAAGGCTCCCGTTTCTCCTTGGCCTGTCCTGCATTTCTGGTTTTGACACTTTATTCAGCATGGCCCTTTTGACCGATGGGAAGCGAGACTTCTTTGTAGCGCTGATTTGCCTTTCCACGTTGCTTGGTTGGCCAAAAAGGGCGTATGCGTTTTTTCCTGAATATATTCAGGAAAAAACGCATACGCCCTTTTTGGCCAAGGGCATCATTGTGGAGGTTTTGCCTCTTTTCCTGTGCTTTGAAGGCGATTCGAATCTACCTCCTGAAATCTGTTTCCTGCAATTCTGCCTTGCTTTCAAATCCTCTTCGTTGCCTTCCCTCAATATATTTGTGGACGAGAGTTATCATTTTTAACTCTTCAGGTTTGTGAATTGCAGGGCCCCTGAGCTCCATTTTTCAACTCGCTTTCTTGGGAGCTGGCCGCAAAAGCGCAGGATTGCTTCAGGACCTATTCTGGTTCCGGGCACAGGCTGAGCCTGTGGTTAATTCTTCTTCCTGATGGGAAAATAGAGTGACCTGTGCCTGTCCCAACACCTAGAGCTAGTCTCTCATTGGTTCCCCCTCTTCCCGTTCATCCTCAGGACAAATTGCAACCTGCACGGAAAAGGAGGTTAAAGGTGCTGATTCTCCAAGGAGGGAGATTGCTAGTAAAGCGGCTGGAATGGCGAACCCGAGCACAAGGAGATGAGAAATGAGGTGCGTTTTGGAAACCTTTCCCGATCACACGGTGTACCATCTTCTGGGTTTCTCATGCATGTTTTCGATGTAGGAAGATGCCCTTGAACCTGGAGATTTGGGACCCATGGGATGGTTACCACGCAGTAGTACTTTAAAGGGTCTGCGTTTGCTCCCCCAACCTCACCAAACCTCTCAGCCCCTGAGTGTCCACCCTTATGTCTCAATAAGCTGTGGGTCTAGATATGGTCAATCCAGGTGGCATCACAGTCGCTGAACGAATTTGGTAAGAATTTCTCTCTCTTTCACTGTCTTTGTTTCACGGGTTTTTTTAAAGTATTTGATTTTTATAATGGGGTTTAGCTGCCTGTCACTGCTGTGTTTATGCTGCTTTACACCCACTTGATTCACTTCCAGAGAGATATCAATACATAGGTTTTAAGATTCTTACTAGTCAGTTATATTCTTGGGCGGTGAATAGGGGGTGTTGAGTCCAGTTCACTGAGCAAGGAGTAGGTCTTGTCTATTACATATTGGGTTTATGGAACGGTATCTGAGCTAATTTCAAACCCTTGTTTTATGAATCACCCCACCTCTCCTTTCCCGTTAAGCAGCCATAGTGTGTTTTCTAAACGTGTGACTCTGTTCTGTTTTGTAATTCATTTCAAGTGTAGCGGTTTTTACATTCCCTCTATAAGTGATATCTTATGATAAGTGTCTCTTTCTGTGTGACTTATTTCACTTAGAATCGTCGTAGCTAAATCCACTCATCATCCTGCTAGTAGCCTTATGACGTTTATTTCATGGCTGAGTGATATTCCATTGTACATAAGGACCACAACTTCTTTATCCGTTTTTCTCTTTCCTGGGATATTTAAGGTGTAAGGGAGTGGAGGTTCTTCTCAACAGAGCAGCCCTAAACTTTGGGATGCCTGTGTCTTGCTGATTTTTAGTTTTCCCAATTTATACGCCCATCAGTGGAAGTGCCCTATGCTCTCTAAACTGAGTTTTTTAGATGTTTCAGGACACACCGTACACTTCTTGAGAGTGGCTGTTGGCAATTTACATCCCGCCCATCAGCGTAGCAAGGCTCCCGTTTCTCCTTGGACTGTCCTGCATTTCTGGTTTTGACACTTTATTCAGCATGGCCCTTTTGACCGATGGGAAGCGAGACTTCTTTGTAGCGCTGATTTGCCTTTCCACGTTGCTTGGTTGGCCAAAAAGGGAGTATACGTTTTTTCCTGAATATATTCAGGAAAAAACGCATACGCCCTTTTTGGCCAAGGGCATCATTGTGGAGGTTTTGCCTCTTTTCCTGTGCTTTGAAGGCGATTCGAATCTACCTCCTGAAATCTGTTTCCTGCAATTCTGCCTTGCTTTCAAATCCTCTTCGTTGCCTTCCCTCAATATATTTGTGGACGAGAGTTATCATTTTTAACTCTTCAGGTTTGTGAATTGCAGGGCCCCTGAGCTCCATTTTTCAACTCGCTTTCTTGGGAGCTGGCCGCAAAAGCGCAGGATTGCTTCAGGCCCTATTCTGGTTCCGGGCGCAGGCTGAGCCTGTGGTTAATTCTTCTTCCTGATGGGAAAATAGAGTGAGCTGTGCCTGTCCCAACACCTAGAGCTAGTCTCTCATTGGTTCCCCCTCTTCCCGTTCATCCTCAGGACAAATTGCAACCTGTACGGAACAGGAGGTTAAAGGTGCTGATTCTCCAAGGAGGGAGATTGCTAGTAAAGCGGCTGGAATAGCGAACCCGAGCACAAGGAGATGAGAAATGAGGTGCGTTTTAGAAACGTTTCCCGATCACACGGTGTACCATCTTCTGGGTTTCTCATGCATGTTTTCGATGTAGGAAGATGCCCTTGAACCTGGAGATTTGGGACCCATGGGATGGGTACCACGCAGTATTCCTTTAAAGGGTCTGCGTTTGCTCCCCCAACCTCACCAAACCTCTCAGCCCCTGAGTGTCCACCCTTATGTCTCAATCACCTGTGGGTCTAGGTATGGTCAATCCAGGTGGCATCACTGCCCCTGAACGAATTTGGTAAGAATTTCTCTCTCTCTCACTGTCTTTGTTTCACGGGTTTTTTAAAGTAATGGTTTTTTTTTAAATATAAGCAAATTTTTTTTAAGATTTCTTTAGTGATTGATTGATTGATTGATTGCTATGTTGGGTCTTCGTTTCTGTGCTAGGGCTTTCTCCAGTTGTGGCAAGTGGGGGCCACTCTTCATCGCGGTGAGCGGGCCTCTCACTATTGTGGCCTCTCTTGTGGCGGAGCACAGGCTCCAGACGCGCAGGCTCAGTAGTTGTGGCTCACGGGCCTAGTTGCTCCACGGCATGTGGGATCTTCCCAGACCAGGGCTCGAACCCGTGTTTCCTGCATTAGCAGGCAGATTCTCAACCACTGCGCAACCAGGGAAGCCCAGTAATTGATTTTTATAATGGGGTTTAGCTGCTTTTCACTGCTGTGTTTATGCCGCTTTACATCCACATGTCTCACTTACAGAGAGATATCAATACATAGGTTTTAAGATTCTTACTAGTCAGATATATTCTACGGCGGTGAATAGGGGATGTTGAGTCCAGTTCACTGAGCAAGGAGTTAGGTCTTGTCTATTACATATTGGGTTTATGGAACGGAATCTGAGCTAATTTCAAACCCTTGTTTTATGCATCACCCCACCTCTCCTTTCCCGTTAAGCAGCCATAGTGTGTGTTCTAAACGTGTGACTCTGTTCTGTTTTGTAATTCAGTTCAAGTGTAGCGGTTTTTACATTCCCTCTAAAAGTGATATCTTAGGATCAGTGTCTTTTTCTGTGTGCCTTATTTCACTTAGAATCGTCGTAGCTAAATCCACTCATCATGCTGCTACTAGCCTTATGACGTTGATTTCATGGCTGAGTGATATTCCATTGTACATAAGGACCACAACTTCTTTATCCATTTTTCTCTTTCCTGGGATATTTAAGGTGAAATGAAGTGGAGGCTCTTGTCAATAGGGCAGCCCTAAACTTTGGGGTGCCTGTGTCTTGCTGATTTTTAGTTTTCCCAATTTATACGCCCAGGAGTGGAAGTGCCCTATGCTCTGTAAGCTGAGTTTTTTAGATGTTTCAGGACACACTGTACACTTCTCCAGAGTGGCTGTTGGCAATTTACATCCCGCCCATCAGCGTAGCAAGGCTCCCGTTTCTCCATGGCCTGTCCTGCATTTCTGGTTTTGACACTTTATTCAGCATGGCCCTTTTGACCGATGGGAAGCGAGACTTCTTTGTAGCGCTGATTTGCCTTTCCAGGTTGCTTGGTTGGCCAAAAAGGGCGTATGCGTTTTTTCCTGAATATATTCAGGAAAAAACGCATACGCCCTTTTTGGCCAAGGGCATCATTGTCGAGGTTTCGCCGCTTTTCCTGTGCTTTAAAGGCGATTCGAATCTACCTCCTGAAATCTGTTTCCTGCAATTCTGCCTTGCTTTCAAATCCTCTTCGTTGCCTTCCCTCAAAATATTTGTGGCCGAGAGTTATCATTTTTAACTCTGCAGGTTTGTGAATTGCAGTGCCCCTGAGCTCCATTTTTCAACTCGCTTTCTTGAAGGCTGGCCGCAAAAGCGCAGGATTGCTTCAGGCCCTATTCTGGTTCCGGGCGCAGGCTGAGCCTGTGGTTAATTCTTCTTCCTGATGGGAAAATAGAGTGGCCTGTGTCTGTCCCAACACCTAGAGCTAGTCTCTCATTGGTTCCCCCTCTTCCCGTTCATCGTCAGGACAAATTGCAACCTGTACGGAACAGGAGGTTAGAGGTGCTGATTCTCCAAGGAGGGAGATTGCTAGTAAAGCGGCTGGAATGGCGAACCCGAGCACAAGGAGATGAGAAATGAAGAGCGTTTTAGAAACGTTTCCCGATCACACGGTGTACCATCTTCTGGGTTTCTCATGCATGTTTTCGATGTAGGAAGATGCCCTTGAACCTCGAGATTTGGGACCCCTGGGATGGGTACCACGCAGTATTTCTTTAAAGGGTCTGCGTTTTCTCTCCCAAGCTCACCAAACCTCTCAGCCCCTGAGTGTCCACCCTTATGTCTGAATCAGCTGTGGGTCTAGATATGGTCAATCCAGGTGGCATCACAGCCCCTGAACGAATTTTGTAAGAATTTCTCTCTCTTTCACGGTCTTTGTTCACGGGTATTTTAAAGTATTTGATTTTTATAATGGGGTTTAGCTGCTTTTCACTGCTGTGTTTCTGCCGCTTTACACCCACTTGACTCACTTACAGAGAGATATCAATACATAGGTTTTAACATTCTTACTAGTCAGATATATTCTTGAGCGGTGAATAGGGGGTGTTGAGTCCAGTTCACTGAGCAAGGAGTAGGTCTTGTCTATTACATATTGGGTTTATGGAACGGTATCTGAGCTAATTTGAAACCCTTGTTTTATGCATCACCCCACCTCTCCTTTCCCGTTAAGCAGCCATAGTGTGTTTTCTAAACGTGTGACTCTATTCTGTTTTGTAATTCAGTTCAAGTGTAGCGGTTTTTCCATTCCCTCTAAAAGTGATATCTTCTGATAAGTATCTTTTTCTGTGTGACTTATTTCACTTAGAATCGTCGTACCTAAATCCACTCATCATGCTGCTACTAGCCTTATGAGGTTGATTTCATGGCTGAGTGATATTCCATTGTACATAAGGACCACAACTTCTTTATCCATTTTTCTCTTTCCTGGGATATTTAAGGTGTAACGAAGTGGAGGTTCTTGTCAACAGAGCAGCCCTAAACTTTGGGATGCCTGTGTCTTGCTGATTTTTAGTTTTCCCAATTTATACGCCCATGAGTGGAAGTGCCCTATGCTCTGTAAGCTGAGTTTTTTAGATGTTTCAGGACACACCGTACACTTCTCCAGAGTGGCTGTTGGCAATTTACATCCCGCCCATCAGCGTAGCAAGGCTCCCGTTTCTCCATGGCCTGTCCTGCATTTCTGGTTTTGACACTTTATTCAGCATGGCCCTTTTGACCGATGGGAAGCGAGACTTCTTTGTAGCGCTGATTTGCCTTTCCAGGTTGCTTGGTTGGCCAAAAAGGGCGTATGCGTTTTTTCCTGAATATATTCAGGAAAAAACGCATACGCCCTTTTTGGCCAAGGGCATCATTGTCGAGGTTTCGCCGCTTTTCCTGTGCTTTAAAGGCGATTCGAATCTACCTCCTGAAATCTGTTTCCTGCAATTCTGCCTTGCTTTCAAATCCTCTTCGTTGCCTTCCCTCAAAATATTTGTGGCCGAGAGTTATCATTTTTACCTCTGCAGGTTTGTGAATTGCAGTGCCCCTGAGCTCCATTTTTCAACTCGCTTTCTTGGGAGCTGGCCGCAAAAGCGCAGGATTGCTTCAGGCCCTATTCTGGTTCCGGGCGCAGGCTGAGCCTGTGGGTAATTCTTCTTCCTGATGGGAAAATAGAGTGAGCTGTGCCGGTCCCAACACCTAGAGCTAGTCTCTCATTGGTTCCCCCTCTTCCCGTTCATCCTCAGGACAAATTGCAACCTGTACGGAACAGGAGGTTAAAGGTGCTGATTCTCCAAGGAGGGAGATTGCTAGTAAAGCGGCTGGAATGGCGAACCCGAGCACAAGGAGATGAGAAATTAGGTGCGTTTTAGAAACGTTTCCCGATCACACGGTGTACCATCTTCTGGGTTTCTCATGCATGTTTTCGATGTAGGAAGATGCCCTTGAACCTGGAGATTTGGGAACCCTGGGATGAGTACCACGCAGTATTCCTTTAAAGGGTCTGCGTTTGCTTCCCCAACCTCACCAAACCTCTCAGCCCCTGAGTGTCCACCCTTATGTCTCAATCAGCTGTGGGTCTAGATATGGTCAATCCAGGTGGCATCACAGCCCCTGAACGAATTTTGTAAGAATTTCTCTCTCTTTCACTGTCTTTGTTTCACGGGTTTTTTTAAAGTAATTGATTTTTTTTAAAATATAAGCTAATTTTTTTTTAAGATTTCTTTAGTGATTGATTGATTGATTGATTGCTATGTTGGGTCTTCGTTTCTGTGCTAGGGCTTTCTCCAGTTGTGGCAAGTGGGGGCCACTCTTCATCGCGGTGAGCGGGCCTCTCACTATTGTGGCCTCTCTTGTGGCGGAGCACAGGCTCCAGACGCGCAGGCTCAGTACTTGTGGCTCACGGGCCTAGTTGCTCCACGGCATGTGGGATCTTCCCAGACCAGGGCTCGAACCCGTGTTTCCTGCATTAGCAGGCAGATTCTCAACCACTGCGCAACCAGGGAAGCCCAGTAATTGATTTTTATAATGGGGTTTAGCTGCTTTTCACTGCTGTGTTTATGCCGCTTTACATCCACATGTCTCACTTACAGAGAGATATCAATACATAGGTTTTAAGATTCTTACTAGTCAGATATATTCTACGGCGGTGAATAGGGGATGTTGAGTCCAGTTCCCTGAGCAAGGAGTAGGTCTTGTCTATTACATATTGGGTTTATGGAACGGAATCTGAGCTAATTTCAAACCCTTGTTTTATGCATCACCCCACCTCTCCTTTCCCGTTAAGCAGCCATAGTGTGTGTTCTAAACGTGTGACTCTGTTCTGTTTTGTAATTCAGTTCAAGTGTAGCGGTTTTTACATTCCCTCTAAAAGTGATATCTTAGGATCAGTGTCTTTTTCTGTGTGCCTTATTTCACTTAGAATCGTCGTAGCTAAATCCACTCATCATGCTGCTACTAGCCTTATGAGGTTGATTTCATGGCTGAGTGATATTCCATTGTACATAAGGACCACAACTTCTTTATCCATTTTTCTCTTTCCTGGGATATTTAAGGTGTAACGAAGTGGAGGTTCTTGTCAACAGAGCAGCCCTAAACTTTGGGATGCCTGTGTCTTGCTGATTTTTAGTTTTCCCAATTTATACGCCCATGAGTGGAAGTGCCCTATGCTCTGTAAGCTGAGTTTTTTAGATGTTTCAGGACACACCGTACACTTCTCCAGAGTGGCTGTTGGCAATTTACATCCCGCCCATCAGCGTAGCAAGGCTCCCGTTTCTCCATGGCCTGTCCTGCATTTCTGGTTTTGACACTTTATTCAGCATGGCCCTTTTGACCGATGGGAAGCGAGACTTCTTTGTAGCGCTGATTTGCCTTTCCAGGTTGCTTGGTTGGCCAAAAAGGGCGTATGCGTTTTTTCCTGAATATATTCAGGAAAAAACGCATACGCCCTTTTTGGCCAAGGGCATCATTGTCGAGGTTTCGCCGCTTTTTCTGTGCTTTAAAGGCGATTCGAATCTACCTCCTGAAATCTGTTTCCTGCAATTCTGCCTTGCTTTCAAATCCTCTTCGTTGCCTTCCCTCAAAATATTTGTGGCCGAGAGTTATCATTTTTACCTCTGCAGGTTTGTGAATTGCAGTGCCCCTGAGCTCCATTTTTCAACTCGCTTTCTTGGGAGCTGGCCGCAAAAGCGCAGGATTGCTTCAGGCCCTATTCTGGTTCCGGGCGCAGGCTGAGCCTGTGGGTAATTCTTCTTCCTGATGGGAAAATAGAGTGAGCTGTGCCGGTCCCAACACCTAGAGCTAGTCTCTCATTGGTTCCCCCTCTTCCCGTTCATCCTCAGGACAAATTGCAACCTGTACGGAACAGGAGGTTAAAGGTGCTGATTCTCCAAGGAGGGAGATTGCTAGTAAAGCGGCTGGAATGGCGAACCCGAGCACAAGGAGATGAGAAATTAGGTGCGTTTTAGAAACGTTTCCCGATCACACGGTGTACCATCTTCTGTGTTTCTCATGCATGTTTTCGATGTAGGAAGATGCCCTTGAACCTGGAGATTTGGGAACCCTGGGATGAGTACCACGCAGTATTCCTTTAAAGGGTCTGCGTTTGCTTCCCCAACCTCACCAAACCTCTCAGCCCCTGAGTGTCCACCCTTATGTCTCAATCAGCTGTGGGTCTAGATATGGTCAATCCAGGTGGCATCACAGCCCCTGAACGAATTTTGTAAGAATTTCTCTCTCTTTCACTGTCTTTGTTTCACGGGTTTTTTTAAAGTAATTGATTTTTTTTAAAATATAAGCTAATTTTTTTTTAAGATTTCTTTAGTGATTGATTGATTGATTGATTGCTATGTTGGGTCTTCGTTTCTGTGCTAGGGCTTTCTCCAGTTGTGGCAAGTGGGGGCCACTCTTCATCGCGGTGAGCGGGCCTCTCACTATTGTGGCCTCTCTTGTGGCGGAGCACAGGCTCCAGACGCGCAGGCTCAGTACTTGTGGCTCACGGGCCTAGTTGCTCCACGGCATGTGGGATCTTCCCAGACCAGGGCTCGAACCCGTGTTTCCTGCATTAGCAGGCAGATTCTCAACCACTGCGCAACCAGGGAAGCCCAGTAATTGATTTTTATAATGGGGTTTAGCTGCTTTTCACTGCTGTGTTTATGCCGCTTTACATCCACATGTCTCACTTACAGAGAGATATCAATACATAGGTTTTAAGATTCTTACTAGTCAGATATATTCTACGGCGGTGAATAGGGGATGTTGAGTCCAGTTCCCTGAGCAAGGAGTAGGTCTTGTCTATTACATATTGGGTTTATGGAACGGAATCTGAGCTAATTTCAAACCCTTGTTTTATGCATCACCCCACCTCTCCTTTCCCGTTAAGCAGCCATAGTGTGTGTTCTAAACGTGTGACTCTGTTCTGTTTTGTAATTCAGTTCAAGTGTAGCGGTTTTTACATTCCCTCTAAAAGTGATATCTTAGGATCAGTGTCTTTTTCTGTGTGCCTTATTTCACTTAGAATCGTCGTAGCTAAATCCACTCATCATGCTGCTACTAGCCTTATGACGTTGATTTCATGGCTGAGTGATATTCCATTGTATATAAGGACCACAACTTCTTTATCCATTTTTCTCTTTCCTGGGATATTTAAGGTGAAATGAAGTGGAGGCTCTTGTCAATAGGGCAGCCCTAAACTTTGGGGTGCCTGTGTCTTGCTGATTTTTAGTTTTCCCAATTTATACGCCCAGGAGTGGAAGTGCCCTATGCTCTGTAAGCTGAGTTTTTTAGATGTTTCAGGACACACCGTACACTTCTCCAGAGTGGCTGTTGGCAATTTACATCCCGCCCATCAGCGTAGCAAGGCTCCCGTTTCTCCATGGCCTGTCCTGCATTTCTGGTTTTGACACTTTATTCAGCATGGCCCTTTTGACCGATGGGAAGCGAGACTTCTTTGTAGCGCTGATTTGCCTTTCCACGTTGCTTGGTTGGCCAAAAAGGGCGTATGCGTTTTTTCCTGAATATATTCAGGAAAAAACGCATACGCCCTTTTTGGCCAAGGGCATCATTGTCGAGGTTTCGCCGCTTTTCCTGTGCTTTAAAGGCGATTCGAATCTACCTCCTGAAATCTGTTTCCTGCAATTCTGCCTTGCTTTCAAATCCTCTTCGTTGCCTTCCCTCAAAATATTTGTGGCCGAGAGTTATCATTTATAACTCTGCAGGTTTGTGAATTGCAGTGCCCCTGAGCTCCATTTTTCAACTCGCTTTCTTGAAGGCTGGCCGCAAAAGCGCAGGATTGCTTCAGGCCCTATTCTGGTTCCGGGCGCAGGCTGAGCCTGTGGTTAATTCTTCTTCCTGATGGGAAAATAGAGTGGCCTGTGTCTGTCCCAACACCTAGAGCTAGTCTCTCATTCGTTCCCCCTCTTCCCGTTCATCGTCAGGACAAATTGCAACCTGTACGGAACAGGAGGTTAGAGGTACTGATTCTCCAAGGAGGGAGATTGCTAGTAAAGCGGCTGGAATGGCGAACCCGAGCACAAGGAGATGAGAAATGAAGAGCGTTTTAGAAACGTTTCCCGATCACACGGTGTAGCATCTTCTGGTTTTCTCATGCATGTTTTCGATGTAGGAAGATGCCCTTGAACCTCGAGATTTGGGACCCCTGGGATGGGTACCACGCAGTATTTCTTTAAAGGGTCTGCGTTTTCTCTCCCAACCTCACCAAACCTCTCAGCCCCTGAGTGTCCACCCTTATGTCTGAATCAGCTGTGGGTCTAGATATGGTCAATCCAGGTGGCATCACAGCCCCTGAACGAATTTTGTAAGAATTTCTCTCTCTTTCACTGTCTTTGTTTCACGGGTTTTTTAAAGTAAGTGATTTTTATAATGGGGTTTAGCTCCCTTTCACTGCTGTGTTTCTGCCGCTTTACACCCACTTGACTCACTTACAGAGAGATATCAATACATAGGTTTTAACATTCTTATTAGTCAGTTATATTCTTGGGTGGTGAATAGGGGATGTTGAGTCCAGTTCACTGAGCAAGGAGTAGGTCTTGTCTATTACATATTGGGTTTATGGAACGGTATCTGAGCTAATTTGAAACCCTTGTTTTATGCATCACCCCACCTCTCCTTTCCCGTTAAGCAGCCATAGTGTGTTTTCTAAACGTGTGACTCTATTCTGTTTTGTAATTCAGTTCAAGTGTAGCGGTTTTTTCATTCCCTCTATAAGTGATATCTTATGATAAGTGTCTTTTTCTGTGTGCCTTATTTCACTTAGAATCGTCGTAGCTAAATCCACTCATCATGCTGCTACTAGCCTTATGACGTTGATTTCATGGCTGAGTGATATTCCATTGTACATAAGGACCACAACTTCTTTATCCATTTTTCTCTTTCCTGGGATATTTAAGGTGAAATGAAGTGGAGGCTCTTGTCAACAGGGCAGCCCTAAACTTTGGGGTGCCTGTGTCTTGCTGATTTTTAGTTTTCCCAATTTATACGCCCAGGAGTGGAAGTGCCCTATGCTCTGTAAGCTGAGTTTTTTAGATGTTTCAGGACACACCGTACACTTCTCCAGAGTGGCTGTTGGCAATTTACATCCCGCCCATCAGCGTAGCAAGGCTCCCGTTTCTCCATGGCCTGTCCTGCATTTCTGGTGTTGACACTTTATTCAGCATGGCCCTTTTGACCGATGGGAAGCGAGACTTCTTTGTAGCGCTGATTTGCCTTTCCACGTTGCTTGGTTGGCCAAAAAGGGCGTATGCGTTTTTTCCTGAATATATTCAGGAAAAAACGCATACGCCCTTTTTGGCCAAGGGCATCATTGTCGAGGTTTCGCCGCTTTTCCTGTGCTTTAAAGGCGATTCGAATCTACCTCCTGAAATCTGTTTCCTGCAATTCTGCCTTGCTTTCAAATCCTCTTCGCTGCCTTCCCTCAAAATATTTGTGGCCGAGAGTTATCATTTTTAACTCTGCAGGTTTGTGAATTGCAGTGCCCCTGAGCTCCATTTTTCAACTCGCTTTCTTGAAGGCTGGCCGCAAAAGCGCAGGATTGCTTCAGGCCCTATTCTGGTTCCGGGCGCAGGCTGAGCCTGTGGTTAATTCTTCTTCCTGATGGGAAAATAGAGTGGCCTGTGTCTGTCCCAACACCTAGAGCTAGTCTCTCATTGGTTCCCCCTCTTCCCGTTCATCGTCAGGACAAATTGCAACCTGTACGGAACAGGAGGTTAGAGGCGCTGATTCTCCAAGGAGGGAGATTGCTAGTAAAGCGGCTGGAATGGCGAACCCGAGCACAAGGAGATGAGAAATGAAGAGCGTTTTAGAAACGTTTCCCGATCACACGGTGTACCATCTTCTGGGTTTCTCATGCATGTTTTCGATGTAGGAAGATGCCCTTGAACCTCGAGATTTGGGACCCCTGGGATGGGTACCACGCAGTATTTCTTTAAAGGGTCTGCGTTTTCTCTCCCAACCTCACCAAACCTCTCAGCCCCTGAGTGTCCACCCTTATGTCTGAATCAGCTGTGGGTCTAGATATGGTCAATCCAGGTGGCATCACAGCCCCTGAACGAATTTTGTAAGAATTTCTCTCTCTTTCACTGTCTTTGTTTCACGGGTTTTTTAAAGTAAGTGATTTTTATAATGGGGTTTAGCTCCCTTTCACTGCTGTGTTTCTGCCGCTTTACACCCACCTGACTCACTTACAGAGAGATATCAATACATAGGTTTTAACATTCTTATTAGTCAGTTATATTCTTGGGTGGTGAATAGGGGATGTTGAGTCCAGTTCACTGAGCAAGGAGTAGGTCTTGTCTATTACATATTGGGTTTATGGAACGGTATCTGAGCTAATTTGAAACCCTTGTTTTATGCATCACCCCACCTCTCCTTTCCCGTTAAGCAGCCATAGTGTGTTTTCTAAACGTGTGACTCTATTCTGTTTTGTAATTCAGTTCAAGTGTAGCGGTTTTTTCATTCCCTCTATAAGTGATATCTTATGATAAGTGTCTTTTTCTGTGTGCCTTATTTCACTTAGAATCGTCGTAGCTAAATCCACTCATCATGCTGCTACTAGCCTTATGACGTTGATTTCATGGCTGAGTGATATTCCATTGTACATAAGGACCACAACTTCTTTATCCATTTTTCTCTTTCCTGGGATATTTAAGGTGAAATGAAGTGGAGGCTCTTGTCAACAGGGCAGCCCTAAACTTTGGGGTGCCTGTGTCTTGCTGATTTTTAGTTTTCCCAATTTATACGCCCAGGAGTGGAAGTGCCCTATGCTCTGTAAGCTGAGTTTTTTAGATGTTTCAGGACACACCGTACACTTCTCCAGAGTGGCTGTTGGCAATTTACATCCCGCCCATCAGCGTAGCAAGGCTCCCGTTTCTCCATGGCCTGTCCTGCATTTCTGGTGTTGACACTTTATTCAGCATGGCCCTTTTGACCGATGGGAAGCGAGACTTCTTTGTAGCGCTGATTTGCCTTTCCACGTTGCTTGGTTGGCCAAAAAGGGCGTATGCGTTTTTTCCTGAATATATTCAGGAAAAAACGCATACGCCCTTTTTGGCCAAGGGCATCATTGTCGAGGTTTCTCCGCTTTTCCTGTGCTTTAAAGGCGATTCGAATCTACCTCCTGAAATCTGTTTCCTGCAATTCTGCCTTGCTTTCAAATCCTCTTCGCTGCCTTCCCTCAAAATATTTGTGGCCGAGAGTTATCATTTTTAACTCTGCAGGTTTGTGAATTGCAGTGCCCCTGAGCTCCATTTTTCAACTCGCTTTCTTGAAGGCTGGCCGCAAAAGCGCAGGATTGCTTCAGGCCCTATTCTGGTTCCGGGCGCAGGCTGAGCCTGTGGTTAATTCTTCTTCCTGATGGGAAAATAGAGTGGCCTGTGTCTGTCCCAACACCTAGAGCTAGTCTCTCATTGGTTCCCCCTCTTCCCGTTCATCGTCAGGACAAATTGCAACCTGTACGGAACAGGAGGTTAGAGGCGCTGATTCTCCAAGGAGGGAGATTGCTAGTAAAGCGGCTGGAATGGCGAACCCGAGCACAAGGAGATGAGAAATGAAGAGCGTTTTAGAAACGTTTCCCGATCACACGGTGTACCATCTTCTGGGTTTCTCATGCATGTTTTCGATGTAGGAAGATGCCCTTGAACCTCGAGATTTGGGACCCCTGGGATGGGTACCACGCAGTATTTCTTTAAAGGGTCTGCGTTTTCTCTCCCAACCTCACCAAACCTCTCAGCCCCTGAGTGTCCACCCTTATGTCTGAATCAGCTGTGGGTCTAGATATGGTCAATCCAGGTGGCATCACAGCCCCTGAACGAATTTTGTAAGAATTTCTCTCTCTTTCACTGTCTTTGTTTCACGGGTTTTTTAAAGTAAGTGATTTTTATAATGGGGTTTAGCTCCTTTTCACTGCTGTGTTTCTGCCGCTTTACACCCACTTGACTCACTTACAGAGAGATATCAATACATAGGTTTTAACATTCTTATTAGTCAGATATATTCTTGGGTGGTGAATAGGGGGTGTTGAGTCCAGTTCACTGAGCAAGGAGTAGGTCTTGTCTATTACATATTGGGTTTATGGAACGGTATCTGAGCTAATTTGAAACCCTTGTTTTATGCATCACCCCACCTCTCCGTTCCCGTTAAGCAGCCATAGTGTGTTTTCTAAACGTGTGACTCTATTCTGTTTTGTAATTCAGTTCAAGTGTAGCGGTTTTTCCATTCCCTCTATAAGTGATATCTTATGATAAGTGTCTTTTTCTGTGTGCCTTATTTCACTTAGAATCGTCGTAGCTAAATCCACTCATCATGCTGCGACTAGCCTTATGACGTTGATTTCATGGCTGAGTGATATTCCATTGTACATAAGGACCACAACTTCTTTATCCATTTTTCTCTTTCCTGGGATATTTAAGGTGAAATGAAGTGGAGGCTCTTGTCAACAGGGCAGCCCTAAACTTTGGGGTGCCTGTGTCTTGCTGATTTTTAGTTTTCCCAATTTATACGCCCAGGAGTGGAAGTGCCCTATGCTCTGTAAGCTGAGTTTTTTAGATGTTTCAGGACACACCGTACACTTCTCCAGAGTGGCTGTTGGCAATTTACATCCCGCCCATCAGCGTAGCAAGGCTCCCGTTTCTCCATGGCCTGTCCTGCATTTCTGGTTTTGACACTTTATTCAGCATGGCCCTTTTGACCGATGGGAAGCGAGACTTCTTTGTAGCGCTGATTTGCCTTTCCAGGTTGCTTGGTTGGCCAAAAAGGGCGTATGCGTTTTTTCCTGAATATATTCAGGAAAAAACGCATACGCCCTTTTTGGCCAAGGGCATCATTGTCGAGGTTTCGCCGCTTTTCCTGTGCTTTAAAGGCGATTCGAATCTACCTCCTGAAATCTGTTTCCTGCAATTCTGCCTTGCTTTCAAATCCTCTTCGTTGCCTTCCCTCAAAATATTTGTGGCCGAGAGTTATCATTTATAACTCTGCAGGTTTGTGAATTGCAGTGCCCCTGAGCTCCATTTTTCAACTCGCTTTCTTGAAGGCTGGCCGCAAAAGCGCAGGATTGCTTCAGGCCCTATTCTGGTTCCGGGCGCAGGCTGAGCCTGTGGTTAATTCTTCTTCCTGATGGGAAAATAGAGTGGCCTGTGTCTGTCCCAACACCTAGAGCTAGTCTCTCATTGGTTCCCCCTCTTCCCGTTCATCGTCAGGACAAATTGCAACCTGTACGGAACAGGAGGTTAGAGGCGCTGATTCTCCAAGGAGGGAGATTGCTAGTAAAGCGGCTGGAATGGCGAACCCGAGCACAAGGAGATGAGAAATGAAGAGCGTTTTAGAAACGTTTCCCGATCACACGGTGTACCATCTTCTGGGTTTCTCATGCATGTTTTCGATGTAGGAAGATGCCCTTGAACCTCGAGATTTGGGACCCCTGGGATGGGTACCACGCAGTATTTCTTTAAAGGGTCTGCGTTTTCTCTCCCAACCTCACCAAACCTCTCAGCCCCTGAGTGTCCACCCTTATGTCTGAATCAGCTGTGGGTCTAGATATGGTCAATCCAGGTGGCATCACAGCCCCTGAACGAATTTTGTAAGAATTTCTCTCTCTTTCACTGTCTTTGTTTCACGGGTTTTTTAAAGTAAGTGATTTTTATAATGGGGTTTAGCTCCTTTTCACTGCTGTGTTTCTGCCGCTTTACACCCACTTGACTCACTTACAGAGAGATATCAATACATAGGTTTTAACATTCTTATTAGTCAGATATATTCTTGGGTGGTGAATAGGGGGTGTTGAGTCCAGTTCACTGAGCAAGGAGTAGGTCTTGTCTATTACATATTGGGTTTATGGAACGGTATCTGAGCTAATTTGAAACCCTTGTTTTATGCATCACCCCACCTCTCCGTTCCCGTTAAGCAGCCATAGTGTGTTTTCTAAACGTGTGACTCTATTCTGTTTTGTAATTCAGTTCAAGTGTAGCGGTTTTTCCATTCCCTCTATAAGTGATATCTTATGATAAGTGTCTTTTCCTGTGTGCCTTATTTCACTTAGAATCGTCGTAGCTAAATCCACTCATCATGCTGCGACTAGCCTTATGACGTTGATTTCATGGCTGAGTGATATTCCATTGTACATAAGGACCACAACTTCTTTATCCATTTTTCTCTTTCCTGGGATATTTAAGGTGAAATGAAGTGGAGGCTCTTGTCAACAGGGCAGCCCTAAACTTTGGGGTGCCTGTGTCTTGCTGATTTTTAGTTTTCCCAATTTATACGCCCAGGAGTGGAAGTGCCCTATGCTCTGTAAGCTGAGTTTTTTAGATGTTTCAGGACACACCGTACACTTCTCCAGAGTGGCTGTTGGCAATTTACATCCCGCCCATCAGCGTAGCAAGGCTCCCGTTTCTCCATGGCCTGTCCTGCATTTCTGGTTTTGACACTTTATTCAGCATGGCCCTTTTGACCGATGGGAAGCGAGACTTCTTTGTAGCGCTGATTTGCCTTTCCAGGTTGCTTGGTTGGCCAAAAAGGGCGTATGCGTTTTTTCCTGAATATATTCAGGAAAAAACGCATACGCCCTTTTTGGCCAAGGGCATCATTGTCGAGGTTTCGCCGCTTTTCCTGTGCTTTAAAGGCGATTCGAATCTACCTCCTGAAATCTGTTTCCTGCAATTCTGCCTTGCTTTCAAATCCTCTTCGTTGCCTTCCCTCAAAATATTTGTGGCCGAGAGTTATCATTTATAACTCTGCAGGTTTGTGAATTGCAGTGCCCCTGAGCTCCATTTTTCAACTCGCTTTCTTGAAGGCTGGCCGCAAAAGCGCAGGATTGCTTCAGGCCCTATTCTGGTTCCGGGCGCAGGCTGAGCCTGTGGTTAATTCTTCTTCCTGATGGGAAAATAGAGTGGCCTGTGTCTGTCCCAACACCTAGAGCTAGTCTCTCATTGGTTCCCCCTCTTCCCGTTCATCGTCAGGACAAATTGCAACCTGTACGGAACAGGAGGTTAGAGGTGCTGATTCTCCAAGGAGGGAGATTGCTAGTAAAGAGGCTGGAATGGCGAACCCGAGCACAAGGAGATGAGAAATGAAGAGCGTTTTAGAAACGTTTCCCGATCACACGGTGTACCATCTTCTGGTTTTCTCATGCATGTTTTCGATGTAGGAAGATGCCCTTGAACCTCGAGATTTGGGACCCCTGGGATGGGTACCACGCAATATTTCTTTAAAGGGTCTGCGTTTTCTCTCCCAACCTCACCAAACCTCTCAGCCCCTGAGTGTCCACCCTTATGTCTGAATCAGCTGTGGGTCTAGATATGGTCAATCCAGGTGGCATCACAGCCCCTGAACGAATTTTGTAAGAATTTCTCTCTCTTTCACTGTCTTTGTTTCACGGGTTTTTTAAAGTAAGTGATTTTTATAATGGGGTTTAGCTCCTTTTCACTGCTGTGTTTCTGCCGCTTTACACCCACTTGACTCACTTACAGAGAGATATCAATACATAGGTTTTAACATTCTTATTAGTCAGTTATATTCTTGGGTGGTGAATAGGGGATGTTGAGTCCAGTTCACTGAGCAAGGAGTAGGTCTTGTCTATTACATATTGGGTTTATGGAACGGTATCTGAGCTAATTTGAAACCCTTGTTTTATGCATCACCCCACCTCTCCTTTCCCGTTAAGCAGCCATAGTGTGTTTTCTAAACGTGTGACTCTATTCTGTTTTGTAATTCAGTTCAAGTGTAGCGGTTTTTTCATTCCCTCTATAAGTGATATCTTATGATAAGTGTCTTTTTCTGTGTGCCTTATTTCACTTAGAATCGTCGTAGCTAAATCCACTCATCATGCTGCTACTAGCCTTATGACGTTGATTTCATGGCTGAGTGATATTCCATTGTACATAAGGACCACAACTTCTTTATCCATTTTTCTCTTTCCTGGGATATTTAAGGTGAAATGAAGTGGAGGCTCTTGTCAACAGGGCAGCCCTAAACTTTGGGGTGCCTGTGTCTTGCTGATTTTTAGTTTTCCCAATTTATACGCCCATGAGTGGAAGTGCCCTATGCTCTCTAAACTGAGTTTTTTAGATGTTTCAGGACACACCGTACACTTCTCCAGAGTGGCTGTTGGCAATTTCCATCCCCCCCATCAGCGTAGCAAGGCTCCCGTTTCTCCTTGGCCTGTCCTGCATTTCTGGTTTTGACACTTTATTCAGCATGGCCCTTTTGACCGATGGGAGGCGAGACTTCTTTGTAGCGCTGATTTGCCTTTCCAGGTTGCTTGGTTGGCCAAAAAGGGCGTATGCGTTTTTTCCTGAATATATTCAGGAAAAAACGCATACGCCCTTTTTGGCCAAGGGCATCATTGTGGAGGTTTTGCCTCTTTTCCTGTGCTTTGAAGGCGATTCGAATCTACCTCCTGAAATCTGTTTCCTGCAATTCTGCCTTGCTTTCAAATCCTCTTCGTTGCCTTCCCTCGATATATTTGTGGACGAGAGTTATCATTTATAACTCTGCAGGTTTGTGAATTGCAGTGCCCCTGAGCTCCATTTTTCAACTCGCTTTCTTGGGAGCTGGCCGCAAAAGCGCAGGATTGCTTCAGGCCCTATTCTGGTTCCGGGCGCAGGCTGAGCCTGTGGTTAATTCTTCTTCCTGATGGGAAAATACAGTGGCCTGTGCCTGTCCCAACACCTAGAGCCAGTCTCTCATTGGTTCCCCCTCTTCCCGTTCATCCTCAGGACAAATTGCAACGTGTACGGAACAGGAGGTTAAAGGTGTTGATTCTCCAAGGAGGGAGATTGCTAGTAAAGCGGCTGGAATGGCGAACCCGAGCACAAGGAGATGAGAAATGAGGAGCGTTTTAGAAACGTTTCCCGATCACACGGTGTACCATCTTCTGGGTTTCTCATGCATGTTTTCGATGTAGGAAGATGCCCTTGAACCTGGAGATTTGGGACCCATGGGATGGGTACCACGCAGTATTCCTTTAAAGGGTCTGCGTTTGCTCCCCCAACCTCACCAAACCTGTCAGCCCCAAGAGTGTCCACCCTTATGTCTCAATCAGCTGTGGGTCTAGATATGGTCAATACAGGTGGCATCACAGCCCCTGAACGAATTTGGTAAGAATTTCTCTCTCTTTCACTGTCTTTGTTTCACGGGTTTTTTAAAGTAAGTGATTTTTATAATGGGGTTTAGCTGCTTTTCACTAATGTGTTTATGCCGCTTTACACCCACGAGACTCACTTACAGAGAGATATCAATACATAGGTTTTAAGATTCTTACTAGTCAGATATATTCTTGGGCGGTGAATAGGGGGTGTTGAGTCCAGTTCACTGAGCAAGGATTAGGTCTTGTCTATTACATATTGGGTTTATGGAACGGTATCTGAGCTAATTTGAAGCCCTTGTTTTATGCATCACCCCATCTCACCTTTCCCGTTAAGCAGCCATCGTGTGTTTTCTAAACGTGTGACTCTGTTCTGTTTTGTAAGTCAGTTCAAGTGTAGCGGTTTTTACATTCCCTCTATAAGTGATATCTTCTGATAAGTGTCTTTTTCTGTGTGACTTATTTCACTTAGAATCGTCGTACCTAAATCCACTCATCATGCTGCTACTAGCCTTATGAGGTTGATTTCATGGCTGAGTGATATTCCATTGTACATAAGGACCACAACTTCTTTATCCATTTTTCTCTTTCTTGGGATATTTAAGGTGTAACGAAGTGGAGGTTCTTGTCAACAGAGCAGCCCTAAACTTTGGGATGCCTGTGTCTTGCTGATTTTTAGTTTTCCCAATTTATACGCCCATGAGTGGAAGTGCCCTATGCTCTGTAAGCTGAGTTTTTTAGATGTTTCAGGACACACCGTACACTTCTCGAGAGTGGCTGTTGGCAATTTACATCCCGCCCATCAGCGTAGCAAGGCTCCCGTTTCTCCATGGCCTGTCCTGCATTTCTGGTTTTGACACTTTATTCAGCATGGCCCTTTTGACCGATGGGAAGCGAGACTTCTTTGTAGCGCTGATTTGCCTTTCCAGGTTGCTTGGTTGGCCAAAAAGGGCGTATGCGTTTTTTCCTGAATATATTCAGGAAAAAACGCATACGCCCTTTTTGGCCAAGGGCATCATTGTCGAGATTTCGCCGCTTTTCCTGTGCTTTAAAGGCGATTCGAATCTACCTCCTGAAATCTGTTTCCTGCAATTCTGCCTTGCTTTCAAATACTCTTCGTTGCCTTCCCTCGATATATTTGTGGACGAGAGTTATCATTTTTACATCTGCAGGTTTGTGACTTGCAGTGCCCCTGAGCTCCATTTTTCAACTCGCTTTCTTGGGAGCTGGCCGCAAAAGCGCAGGATTGCTTCAGGCCCTATTCTGGTTCCGGGCGCAGGCTGAGCCTGTGGTTAATTCTTCTTCCTGATGGGAAAATAGAGTGAGCTGTGCCTGTCCCAACACCTAGAGCTAGTCTCTCATTGGTTCCCCCTCTTCCCGTTCATCCTCAGGACAAATTGCAACCTGTACGGAACAGGAGGTTAAAGGTGCTGATTCTCCAAGGAGGGAGAGTGCTAGTAAAGCGGCTGGAATGGCGAACCCGAGCACAAGGAGATGAGAAATGAGGAGCGTTTTAGAAACCTTTCCCGATCACACGGTGTACCATCTTCTGGGTTTCTGATGCATGTTTTCGATGTAGGAAGATACCCTTGAACCTGGAGATTTGGGACCCATGGGATGGGTACCACGCAGTATTCCTTTAAAGGGTCTGCGTTTGCTCCCCCAACCTCACCAAACCTCTCAGCCCCAAGAGGGTCCATCCTTATGTCTCAATCAGCTGTGGGTCTAGATATGGTCAATCCAGGTGGCATCACAGCCCCTGAACGAATTTTGTAAGAATTTCTCTCTCTTTCACGGTCTTTGTTCACGGGTATTTTAAAGTATTTGATTTTTATAATGGGGTTTAGCTGCTTTTCACTGCTGTGTTTCTGCCGCTTTACACCCACTAGACTCACTTACAGAGAGATATCAATACATAGGTTTTAAGATTCTTACTAGTCAGATATATTCTTGGGCGGTGAATAGGGGGTGTTGAGTCCAGTTCACTGAGCAAGGAGTAGGTCTTGTCTATTACATATTGGGTTTATGGAACGGTATCTGAGCTAATTTGAAACCCTTGTTTTATGCATCACCCCACCTCTCCTTTCCCGTTAAGCAGCCATCGTGTGTTTTCTAAACGTGTGACTCTATTCTGTTTTGTAATTCAGTTCAAGTGTAGCGGTTCTTCCATTCCCTCTATAAGTGATATCTTCTGATAAGTGTCTTTTTCTGTGTGACTTATTTCACTTAGAATCGTCGTAGCTACATCCACTCATCATGCTGCTACTAGCCTTATGACGTTGATTTCATGGCTGAGTGATATTCCATTGTACATAAGGACCACAACTTCTTTATCCATTTTTCTCTTTCCTGGGATATTTAAGGTGTAACGAAGTGGAGGTTCTTGTCAACAGGGCAGCCCTAAACTTTGGGGTGCCTGTGTCTTGCTGATTTTTATTTTTCCCAATTTATACGCCCATGAGTGGAAGTGCCCTATGCTCTCTAAACTGAGTTTTTTAGATGTTTCAGGACACACCGTACACTTCTCCAGAGTGGCTGTTGGCAATTTCCATCCCGCCCATCAGCGTAGCAAGGCTCCCGTTTCTCCTTGGCCTGTCCTGCATTTCTGGTTTTGACACTTTATTCAGCATGGCCCTTTTGACCGATGGGAAGCGAGACTTCTTTGTAGCGCTGATTTGCCTTTCCAGGTTGCTTGGTTGGCCAAAAAGGGCGTATGCGTTTTTTCCTGAATATATTCAGGAAAAAACGCATACGCCCTTTTTGGCCAAGGGCATCATTGTGGAGGTTTTGCCTCTTTTCCTGTGCTTTGAAGGCGATTCGAATCTACCTCCTGAAATCTGTTTCCTGCAATTCTGCCTTGCTTTCAAATCCTCTTCGTTGCCTTCCCTCGATATATTTGTGGACGAGAGTTATCATTTATAACTCTGCAGGTTTCTGAATTGCAGTGCCCCTGAGCTCCATTTTTCAACTCGCTTTCTTGGGAGCTGGCCGCAAAAGCGCAGGATTGCTTCAGGCCCTATTCTGGTTCCGGGCGCAGGCTGAGCCTGTGGTTAATTCTTCTTCCTGATGGGAAAATACAGTGGCCTGTGCCTGTCCCAACACCTAGAGCCAGTCTCTCATTGGTTCCCCCTCTTCCCGTTCATCCTCAGGACAAATTGCAACGTGTACGGAACAGGAGGTTAAAGGTGTTGATTCTCCAAGGAGGGAGATTGCTAGTAAAGCGGCTGGAATGGCGAACCCGAGCACAAGGAGATGAGAAATGAGGAGCGTTTTAGAAACCTTTCCCGATCACACGGTGTACCATCTTCTGGGTTTCTCATGCATGTTTTCGATGTAGGAAGATGCCCTTGAACCTGGAGATTTGGGACCCATGGGATGGGTACCACGCAGTATTCCTTTAAAGGGTCTGCGTTTGCTCCCCCAACCTCACCAAACCTGTCAGCCCCAAGAGTGTCCACCCTTATGTCTCAATCAGCTGTGGGTCTAGATATGGTCAATACAGGTGGCATCACAGCCCCTGAACGAATTTGGTAAGAATTTCTCTCTCTTTCACTGTCTTTGTTTCACGGGTTTTTTAAAGTAAGTGATTTTTATAATGGGGTTTAGCTGCTTTTCACTACTGTGTTTATGCCGCTTTACACCCACTAGACTCACTTACAGAGAGATATCAATACATAGGTTTTAAGATTCTTACTAGTCAGATATATTCTTGGGCGGTGAATAGGGGGTCTTGAGTCCAGTTCACTGAGCAAGGAGTAGGTCTTGTCTATTACATATTGGGTTTATGGAACGGTATCTGAGCTAATTTGAAGCCCTTGTTTTATGCATCACCCCATCTCACCTTTCCCGTTAAGCAGCCATCGTGTGTTTTCTAAACGTGTGACTCTGTTCTGTTTTGTAAGTCAGTTCAAGTGTAGCGGTTTTTCCATTCCCTATATAAGTGATATCTTCTGATAAGTGTCTTTTTCTGTGTGACTTATTTCACTTAGAATCGTCGTACCTAAATCCACTCATCATGCTGCTACTAGCCTTATGAGGTTGATTTCATGGCTGAGTGATATTCCATTGTACATAAGGACCACAACTTCTTTATCCATTTTTCTCTTTCCTGGGATATTTAAGGTGTAACGAAGTGGAGGTTCTTGTCAACAGAGCAGCCCTAAACTTTGGGATGCCTGTGTCTTGCTGATTTTTAGTTTTCCCAATTTATACGCCCATGAGTGGAAGTGCCCTATGCTCTGTAAGCTGAGTTTTTTAGATGTTTCAGGACACACCGTACACTTCTCGAGAGTGGCTGTTGGCAATTTACATCCCGCCCTTCAGCGTAGCAAGGCTCCCGTTTCTCCATGGCCTGTCCTGCATTTCTGGTTTTGACACTTTATTCAGCATGGCCCTTTTGACCGATGGGAAGCGAGACTTCTTTGTAGCGCTGATTTGCCTTTCCAGGTTGCTTGGTTGGCCAAAAAGGGCGTATGCGTTTTTTCCTGAATATATTCAGGAAAAAACGCATACGCCCTTTTTGGCCAAGGGCATCATTGTCGAGGTTTCGCCGCTTTTCCTGTGCTTTAAAGGCGATTCGAATCTACCTCCTGAAATCTGTTTCCTGCAATTCTGCCTTGCTTTCAAATACTCTTCGTTGCCTTCCCTCGATATATTTGTGGACGAGAGTTATCATTTTTACATCTGCAGGTTTGTGAATTGCAGTGCCCCTGAGCTCCATTTTTCAACTCGCTTTCTTGGGAGCTGGCCGCAAAAGCGCAGGATTGCTTCAGGCCCTATTCTGGTTCCGGGCGCAGGCTGAGCCTGTGGTTAATTCTTCTTCCTGATGGGAAAATAGAGTGAGCTGTGCCTGTCCCAACACCTAGAGCTAGTCTCTCATTGGTTCCCCCTCTTCCCGTTCATCCTCAGGACAAATTGCAACCTGTACGGAACAGGAGGTTAAAGGTGCTGATTCTCCAAGGAGGGAGAGTGCTAGTAAAGCGGCTGGAATGGCGAACCCGAGCACAAGGAGATGAGAAATGAGGAGCGTTTTAGAAACCTTTCCCGATCACACGGTGTACCATCTTCTGGGTTTCTCATGCATGTTTTCGATGTAGGAAGATGCCCTTGAACCTGCAGATTTGGGACCCATGGGATGGGTACCACGCAGTATTCCTTTAAAGGGTCTGCGTTTGCTCCCCCAACCTCACCAAACCTGTCAGCCCCAAGAGTGTCCACCCTTATGTCTCAATCAGCTGTGGGTCTAGATATGGTCAATACAGGTGGCATCACATCCCCTGAACGAATTTGGTAAGAATTTCTCTCTCTTTCACTGTCTTTGTTTCACGGGTTTTTTAAAGTAAGTGATTTTTATAATGGGGTTTAGCTGCTTTTCACTACTGTGTTTATGCCGCTTTACACCCACTAGACTCACTTACAGAGAGATATCAATACATAGGTTTTAAGATTCTTACTATTCAGATATATTCTTGGGCGGTGAATAGGGGGTCTTGAGTCCAGTTCACTGAGCAAGGAGTAGGTCTTGTCTATTACATATTGGGTTTATGGAACGGTATCTGAGCTAATTTGAAGCCCTTGTTTTATGCATCACCCCATCTCACCTTTCCCGTTAAGCAGCCATCGTGTGTTTTCTAAACGTGTGACTCTGTTCTGTTTTGTAAGTCAGTTCAAGTGTAGCGGTTTTTCCATTCCCTCTATAAGTGATATCTTCTGATAAGTGTCTTTTTCTGTGTGACTTATTTCACTTAGAATCGTCGTACCTAAATCCACTCATCATGCTGCTACTAGCCTTATGAGGTTGATTTCATGGCTGAGTGATATTCCATTGTACATAAGGACCACAACTTCTTTATCCATTTTTCTCTTTCGTGGGATATTTAAGGTGTAACGAAGTTGAGGTTCTTGTCAACAGAGCAGCCCTAAACTTTGGGATGCCTGTGTCTTGCTGATTTTTAGTTTTCCCAATTTATACGCCCATGAGTGGAAGTGCCCTATGCTCTGTAAGCTGAGTTTTTTAGATGTTTCAGGACACACCGTACACTTCTCGAGAGTGGCTGTTGGCAATTTACATCCCGCCCTTCAGCGTAGCAAGGCTCCCGTTTCTCCATGGCCTGTCCTGCATTTCTGGTTTTGACACTTTATTCAGCATGGCCCTTTTGACCGATGGGAAGCGAGACTTCTTTGTAGCGCTGATTTGCCTTTCCAGGTTGCTTGGTTGGCCAAAAAGGGCGTATGCGTTTTTTCCTGAATATATTCAGGAAAAAACGCATACGCCCTTTTTGGCCAAGGGCATCATTGTCGAGGTTTCGCCGCTTTTCCTGTGCTTTAAAGGCGATTCGAATCTACCTCCTGAAATCTGTTTCCTGCAATTCTGCCTTGCTTTCAAATACTCTTCGTTGCCTTCCCTCGATATATTTGTGGACGAGAGTTATCATTTTTACATCTGCAGGTTTGTGAATTGCAGTGCCCCTGAGCTCCATTTTTCAACTCGCTTTCTTGGGAGCTGGCCGCAAAAGCGCAGGATTGCTTCAGGCCCTATTCTGGTTCCGGGCGCAGGCTGAGCCTGTGGTTAATTCTTCTTCCTGATGGGAAAATAGAGTGAGCTGTGCCTGTCCCAACACCTAGAGCTAGTCTCTCATTGGTTCCCCCTCTTCCCGTTCATCCTCAGGACAAATTGCAACCTGTACGGAACAGGAGGTTAAAGGTGCTGATTCTCCAAGGAGGGAGAGTGCTAGTAAAGCGGCTGGAATGGCGAACCCGAGCACAAGGAGATGAGAAATGAGGAGCGTTTTAGAAACCTTTCCCGATCACACGGTGTACCATCTTCTGGGTTTCTGATGCATGTTTTCGATGTAGGAAGATACCCTTGAACCTGGAGATTTGGGACCCATGGGATGGGTACCACGCAGTATTCCTTTAAAGGGTCTGCGTTTGCTCCCCCAACCTCACCAAACCTCTCAGCCCCAAGAGGGTCCATCCTTATGTCTCAATCAGCTGTGGGTCTAGATATGGTCAATCCAGGTGGCATCACAGCCCCTGAACGAATTTTGTAAGAATTTCTCTCTCTTTCACGGTCTTTGTTCACGGGTATTTTAAAGTATTTCATTTTTATAATGGGGTTTAGCTGCTTTTCACTGCTGTGTTTCTGCCGCTTTACACCCACTAGACTCACTTACAGAGAGATATCAATACATAGGTTTTAAGATTCTTACTAGTCAGATATATTCTTGGGCGGTGAATAGGGGGTGTTGAGTCCAGTTCACTGAGCAAGGAGTAGGTCTTGTCTATTACATATTGGGTTTATGGAACGGTATCTGAGCTAATTTGAAACCCTTGTTTTATGCATCACCCCACCTCTCCTTTCCCGTTAAGCAGCCATCGTGTGTTTTCTAAACGTGTGACTCTATTCTGTTTTGTAATTCAGTTCAAGTGTAGCGGTTCTTCCATTCCCTCTATAAGTGATATCTTCTGATAAGTGTCTTTTTCTGTGTGACTTATTTCACTTAGAATCGTCGTAGCTACATCCACTCATCATGCTGCTACTAGCCTTATGACGTTGATTTCATGGCTGAGTGATATTCCATTGTACATAAGGACCACAACTTCTTCATCCATTTTTCTCTTTCCTGGGATATTTAAGGGGTAACGAAGTGGAGGTTCTTGTCAACAGGGCAGCCCTAAACTTTGGGGTGCCTGTGTCTTGCTGATTTTTATTTTTCCCAATTTATACGCCCATGAGTGGAAGTGCCCTATGCTCTCTAAACTGAGTTTTTTAGATGTTTCAGGACACACCGTACACTTCTCCAGAGTGGCTGTTGGCAATTTCCATCCCGCCCATCAGCGTAGCAAGGCTCCCGTTTCTCCTTGGCCTGTCCTGCATTTCTGGTTTTGACACTTTATTCAGCATGGCCCTTTTGACCGATGGGAAGCGAGACTTCTTTGTAGCGCTGATTTGCCTTTCCAGGTTGCTTGGTTGGCCAAAAAGGGCGTATGCGTTTTTTCCTGAATATATTCAGGAAAAAACGCATACGCCCTTTTTGGCCAAGGGCATCATTGTGGAGGTTTTGCCTCTTTTCCTGTGCTTTGAAGGCGATTCGAATCTACCTCCTGAAATCTGTTTCCTGCAATTCTGCCTTGCTTTCAAATCCTCTTCGTTGCCTTCCCTCGATATATTTGTGGACGAGAGTTATCATTTATAACTCTGCAGGTTTCTGAATTGCAGTGCCCCTGAGCTCCATTTTTCAACTCGCTTTCTTGGGAGCTGGCCGCAAAAGCGCAGGATTGCTTCAGGCCCTATTCTGGTTCCGGGCGCAGGCTGAGCCTGTGGTTAATTCTTCTTCCTGATGGGAAAATACAGTGGCCTGTGCCTGTCCCAACACCTAGAGCCAGTCTCTCATTGGTTCCCCCTCTTCCCGTTCATCCTCAGGACAAATTGCAACGTGTACGGAACAGGAGGTTAAAGGTGTTGATTCTCCAAGGAGGGAGATTGCTAGTAAAGCGGCTGGAATGGCGAACCCGAGCACAAGGAGATGAGAAATGAGGAGCGTTTTAGAAACCTTTCCCGATCACACGGTGTACCATCTTCTGGGTTTCTCATGCATGTTTTCGATGTAGGAAGATGCCCTTGAACCTGGAGATTTGGGACCCATGGGATGGGTACCACGCAGTATTCCTTTAAAGGGTCTGCGTTTGCTCCCCCAACCTCACCAAACCTGTCAGCCCCAAGAGTGTCCACCCTTATGTCTCAATCAGCTGTGGGTCTAGATATGGTCAATACAGGTGGCATCACAGCCCCTGAACGAATTTGGTAAGAATTTCTCTCTCTTTCACTGTCTTTGTTTCACGGGTTTTTTAAAGTAAGTGATTTTTATAATGGGGTTTAGCTGCTTTTCACTACTGTGTTTATGCCGCTTTACACCCACTAGACTCACTTACAGAGAGATATCAATACATAGGTTTTAAGATTCTTACTAGTCAGATATATTCTTGGGCGGTGAATAGGGGGTCTTGAGTCCAGTTCACTGAGCAAGGAGTAGGTCTTGTCTATTACATATTGGGTTTATGGAACGGTATCTGAGCTAATTTGAAGCCCTTGTTTTATGCATCACCCCATCTCACCTTTCCCGTTAAGCAGCCATCGTGTGTTTTCTAAACGTGTGACTCTGTTCTGTTTTGTAAGTCAGTTCAAGTGTAGCGGTTTTTCCATTCCCTCTATAAGTGATATCTTCTGATAAGTGTCTTTTTCTGTGTGACTTATTTCACTTAGAATCGTCGTACCTAAATCCACTCATCATGCTGCTACTAGCCTTATGAGGTTGATTTCATGGCTGAGTGATATTCCATTGTACATAAGGACCACAACTTCTTTATCCATTTTTCTCTTTCCTGGGATATTTAAGGTGTAACGAAGTGGAGGTTCTTGTCAACAGAGCAGCCCTAAACTTTGGGATGCCTGTGTCTTGCTGATTTTTAGTTTTCCCAATTTATACGCCCATGAGTGGAAGTGCCCTATGCTCTGTAAGCTGAGTTTTTTAGATGTTTCAGGACACACCGTACACTTCTCGAGAGTGGCTGTTGGCAATTTACATCCCGCCCTTCAGCGTAGCAAGGCTCCCGTTTCTCCATGGCCTGTCCTGCATTTCTGGTTTTGACACTTTATTCAGCATGGCCCTTTTGACCGATGGGAAGCGAGACTTCTTTGTAGCGCTGATTTGCCTTTCCAGGTTGCTTGGTTGGCCAAAAAGGGCGTATGCGTTTTTTCCTGAATATATTCAGGAAAAAACGCATACGCCCTTTTTGGCCAAGGGCATCATTGTCGAGGTTTCGCCGCTTTTCCTGTGCTTTAAAGGCGATTCGAATCTACCTCCTGAAATCTGTTTCCTGCAATTCTGCCTTGCTTTCAAATACTCTTCGTTGCCTTCCCTCGATATATTTGTGGACGAGAGTTATCATTTTTACATCTGCAGGTTTGTGAATTGCAGTGCCCCTGAGCTCCATTTTTCAACTCGCTTTCTTGGGAGCTGGCCGCAAAAGCGCAGGATTGCTTCAGGCCCTATTCTGGTTCCGGGCGCAGGCTGAGCCTGTGGTTAATTCTTCTTCCTGATGGGAAAATAGAGTGAGCTGTGCCTGTCCCAACACCTAGAGCTAGTCTCTCATTGGTTCCCCCTCTTCCCGTTCATCCTCAGGACAAATTGCAACCTGTACGGAACAGGAGGTTAAAGGTGCTGATTCTCCAAGGAGGGAGAGTGCTAGTAAAGCGGCTGGAATGGCGAACCCGAGCACAAGGAGATGAGAAATGAGGAGCGTTTTAGAAACCTTTCCCGATCACACGGTGTACCATCTTCTGGGTTTCTCATGCATGTTTTCGATGTAGGAAGATGCCCTTGAACCTGCAGATTTGGGACCCATGGGATGGGTACCACGCAGTATTCCTTTAAAGGGTCTGCGTTTGCTCCCCCAACCTCACCAAACCTGTCAGCCCCAAGAGTGTCCACCCTTATGTCTCAATCAGCTGTGGGTCTAGATATGGTCAATACAGGTGGCATCACAGCCCCTGAACGAATTTGGTAAGAATTTCTCTCTCTTTCACTGTCTTTGTTTCACGGGTTTTTTAAAGTAAGTGATTTTTATAATGGGGTTTAGCTGCTTTTCACTACTGTGTTTATGCCGCTTTACACCCACTAGACTCACTTACAGAGAGATATCAATACATAGGTTTTAAGATTCTTACTATTCAGATATATTCTTGGGCGGTGAATAGGGGGTCTTGAGTCCAGTTCACTGAGCAAGGAGTAGGTCTTGTCTATTACATATTGGGTTTATGGAACGGTATCTGAGCTAATTTGAAGCCCTTGTTTTATGCATCACCCCATCTCACCTTTCCCGTTAAGCAGCCATCGTGTGTTTTCTAAACGTGTGACTCTGTTCTGTTTTGTAAGTCAGTTCAAGTGTAGCGGTTTTTACATTCCCTCTATAAGTGATATCTTCTGATAAGTGTCTTTTTCTGTGTGACTTATTTCACTTAGAATCGTCGTACCTAAATCCACTCATCATGCTGCTACTAGCCTTATGAGGTTGATTTCATGGCTGAGTGATATTCCATTGTACATAAGGACCACAACTTCTTTATCCATTTTTCTCTTTCGTGGGATATTTAAGGTGTAACGAAGTTGAGGTTCTTGTCAACAGAGCAGCCCTAAACTTTGGGATGCCTGTGTCTTGCTGATTTTTAGTTTTCCCAATTTATACGCCCATGAGTGGAAGTGCCCTATGCTCTGTAAGCTGAGTTTTTTAGATGTTTCAGGACACACCGTACACTTCTCGAGAGTGGCTGTTGGCAATTTACATCCCGCCCTTCAGCGTAGCAAGGCTCCCGTTTCTCCATGGCCTGTCCTGCATTTCTGGTTTTGACACTTTATTCAGCATGGCCCTTTTGACCGATGGGAAGCGAGACTTCTTTGTAGCGCTGATTTGCCTTTCCAGGTTGCTTGGTTGGCCAAAAAGGGCGTATGCGTTTTTTCCTGAATATATTCAGGAAAAAACGCATACGCCCTTTTTGGCCAAGGGCATCATTGTCGAGGTTTCGCCGCTTTTCCTGTGCTTTAAAGGCGATTCGAATCTACCTCCTGAAATCTGTTTCCTGCAATTCTGCCTTGCTTTCAAATACTCTTCGTTGCCTTCCCTCGATATATTTGTGGACGAGAGTTATCATTTTTACATCTGCAGGTTTGTGAATTGCAGTGCCCCTGAGCTCCATTTTTCAACTCGCTTTCTTGGGAGCTGGCCGCAAAAGCGCAGGATTGCTTCAGGCCCTATTCTGGTTCCGGGCGCAGGCTGAGCCTGTGGTTAATTCTTCTTCCTGATGGGAAAATAGAGTGAGCTGTGCCTGTCCCAACACCTAGAGCTAGTCTCTCATTGGTTCCCCCTCTTCCCGTTCATCCTCAGGACAAATTGCAACCTGTACGGAACAGGAGGTTAAAGGTGCTGATTCTCCAAGGAGGGAGAGTGCTAGTAAAGCGGCTGGAATGGCGAACCCGAGCACAAGGAGATGAGAAATGAGGAGCGTTTTAGAAACCTTTCCCGATCACACGGTGTACCATCTTCTGGGTTTCTGATGCATGTTTTCGATGTAGGAAGATACCCTTGAACCTGGAGATTTGGGACCCATGGGATGGGTACCACGCAGTATTCCTTTAAAGGGTCTGCGTTTGCTCCCCCAACCTCACCAAACCTCTCAGCCCCAAGAGGGTCCATCCTTATGTCTCAATCAGCTGTGGGTCTAGATATGGTCAATCCAGGTGGCATCACAGCCCCTGAACGAATTTTGTAAGAATTTCTCTCTCTTTCACGGTCTTTGTTCACGGGTATTTTAAAGTATTTGATTTTTATAATGGGGTTTAGCTGCTTTTCACTGCTGTGTTTCTGCCGCTTTACACCCACTTGACTCACTTACAGAGAGATATCAATACATAGGTTTTAAGATTCTTACTAGTCAGATATATTCTTGGGCGGTGAATAGGGGGTGTTGAGTCCAGTTCACTGAGCAAGGAGTAGGTCTTGTCTATTACATATTGGGTTTATGGAACGGTATCTGAGCTAATTTGAAACCCTTGTTTTATGCATCACCCCACCTCTCCTTTCCCGTTAAGCAGCCATCGTGTGTTTTCTAAACGTGTGACTCTATTCTGTTTTGTAATTCAGTTCAAGTGTAGCGGTTCTTCCATTCCCTCTATAAGTGATATCTTCTGATAAGTGTCTTTTTCTGTGTGACTTATTTCACTTAGAATCGTCGTAGCTACATCCACTCATCATGCTGCTACTAGCCTTATGACGTTGATTTCATGGCTGAGTGATATTCCATTGTACATAAGGACCACAACTTCTTTATCCATTTTTCTCTTTCCTGGGATATTTAAGGTGTAACGAAGTGGAGGTTCTTGTCAACAGGGCAGCCCTAAACTTTGGGGTGCCTGTGTCTTGCTGATTTTTAGTTTTCCCAATTTATACGCCCATGAGTGGAAGTGCCCTATGCTCTCTAAACTGAGTTTTTTAGATGTTTCAGGACACACAGTACACTTCTCCAGAGTGGCTGTTGGCAATTTCCATCCCGCCCATCAGCGTAGCAAGGCTCCCGTTTCTCCTTGGCCTGTCCTGCATTTCTGGTTTTGACACTTTATTCAGCATGGCCCTTTTGACCGATGGGAGGCGAGACTTCTTTGTAGCGCTGATTTGCCTTTCCAGGTTGCTTGGTTGGCCAAAAAGGGCGTATGCGTTTTTTCCTGAATATATTCAGGAAAAAACGCATACGCCCTTTTTGGCCAAGGGCATCATTGTGGAGGTTTTGCCTCTTTTCCTGTGCTTTGAAGGCGATTCGAATCTACCTCCTGAAATCTGTTTCCTGCAATTCTGCCTTGCTTTCAAATCCTCTTCGTTGCCTTCCCTCGATATATTTGTGGACGAGAGTTATCATTTATAACTCTGCAGGTTTGTGAATTGCAGTGCCCCTGAGCTCCATTTTTCAACTCGCTTTCCTGGGAGCTGGCCGCAAAAGCGCAGGATTGCTTCAGGCCCTATTCTGGTTCCGGGCGCAGGCTGAGCCTGTGGTTAATTCTTCTTCCTGATGGGAAAATACAGTGGCCTGTGCCTGTCCCAACACCTAGAGCCAGTCTCTCATTGGTTCCCCCTCTTCCCGTTCATCCTCAGGACAAATTGCAACGTGTACGGAACAGGAGGTTAAAGGTGTTGATTCTCCAAGGAGGGAGATTGCTAGTAAAGCGGCTGGAATGGCGAACCCGAGCACAAGGAGATGAGAAATGAGGAGCGTTTTGGAAACCTTTCCCGATCACACGGTGTACCATCTTCTGGGTTTCTCATGCATGTTTTCGATGTAGGAAGATGCCCTTGAACCTGCAGATTTGGGACCCATGGGATGGGTACCACGCAGTATTCCTTTAAAGGGTCTGCGTTTGCTCCCCCAACCTCACCAAACCTGTCAGCCCCAAGAGTGTCCACCCTTATGTCTCAATCAGCTGTGGGTCTAGATATGGTCAATACAGGTGGCATCACAGCCCCTGAACGAATTTGGTAAGAATTTCTCTCTCTTTCACTGTCTTTGTTTCACGGGTTTTTTAAAGTAAGTGATTTTTATAATGGGGTTTAGCTGCTTTTCACTACTGTGTTTATGCCGCTTTACACCCACTAGACTCACTTACAGAGAGATATCAATACATAGGTTTTAAGATTCTTACTATTCAGATATATTCTTGGGCGGTGAATAGGGGGTCTTGAGTCCAGTTCACTGAGCAAGGAGTAGGTCTTGTCTATTACATATTGGGTTTATGGAACGGTATCTGAGCTAATTTGAAGCCCTTGTTTTATGCATCACCCCATCTCACCTTTCCCGTTAAGCAGCCATCGTGTGTTTTCTAAACGTGTGACTCTGTTCTGTTTTGTAAGTCAGTTCAAGTGTAGCGGTTTTTACATTCCCTCTATAAGTGATATCTTCTGATAAGTGTCTTTTTCTGTGTGACTTATTTCACTTAGAATCGTCGTACCTAAATCCACTCATCATGCTGCTACTAGCCTTATGAGGTTGATTTCATGGCTGAGTGATATTCCATTGTACATAAGGACCACAACTTCTTTATCCATTTTTCTCTTTCGTGGGATATTTAAGGTGTAACGAAGTTGAGGTTCTTGTCAACAGAGCAGCCCTAAACTTTGGGATGCCTGTGTCTTGCTGATTTTTAGTTTTCCCAATTTATACGCCCATGAGTGGAAGTGCCCTATGCTCTGTAAGCTGAGTTTTTTAGATGTTTCAGGACACACCGTACACTTCTCGAGAGTGGCTGTTGGCAATTTACATCCCGCCCTTCAGCGTAGCAAGGCTCCCGTTTCTCCATGGCCTGTCCTGCATTTCTGGTTTTGACACTTTATTCAGCATGGCCCTTTTGACCGATGGGAAGCGAGACTTCTTTGTAGCGCTGATTTGCCTTTCCAGGTTGCTTGGTTGGCCAAAAAGGGCGTATGCGTTTTTTCCTGAATATATTCAGGAAAAAACGCATACGCCCTTTTTGGCCAAGGGCATCATTGTCGAGGTTTCGCCGCTTTTCCTGTGCTTTAAAGGCGATTCGAATCTACCTCCTGAAATCTGTTTCCTGCAATTCTGCCTTGCTTTCAAATACTCTTCGTTGCCTTCCCTCGATATATTTGTGGACGAGAGTTATCATTTTTACATCTGCAGGTTTGTGAATTGCAGTGCCCCTGAGCTCCATTTTTCAACTCGCTTTCTTGGGAGCTGGCCGCAAAAGCGCAGGATTGCTTCAGGCCCTATTCTGGTTCCGGGCGCAGGCTGAGCCTGTGGTTAATTCTTCTTCCTGATGGGAAAATAGAGTGAGCTGTGCCTGTCCCAACACCTAGAGCTAGTCTCTCATTGGTTCCCCCTCTTCCCGTTCATCCTCAGGACAAATTGCAACCTGTACGGAACAGGAGGTTAAAGGTGCTGATTCTCCAAGGAGGGAGAGTGCTAGTAAAGCGGCTGGAATGGCGAACCCGAGCACAAGGAGATGAGAAATGAGGAGCGTTTTAGAAACCTTTCCCGATCACACGGTGTACCATCTTCTGGGTTTCTGATGCATGTTTTCGATGTAGGAAGATACCCTTGAACCTGGAGATTTGGGACCCATGGGATGGGTACCACGCAGTATTCCTTTAAAGGGTCTGCGTTTGCTCCCCCAACCTCACCAAACCTCTCAGCCCCAAGAGGGTCCATCCTTATGTCTCAATCAGCTGTGGGTCTAGATATGGTCAATCCAGGTGGCATCACAGCCCCTGAACGAATTTTGTAAGAATTTCTCTCTCTTTCACGGTCTTTGTTCACGGGTATTTTAAAGTATTTGATTTTTATAATGGGGTTTAGCTGCTTTTCACTGCTGTGTTTCTGCCGCTTTACACCCACTTGACTCACTTACAGAGAGATATCAATACATAGGTTTTAAGATTCTTACTAGTCAGATATATTCTTGGGCGGTGAATAGGGGGTGTTGAGTCCAGTTCACTGAGCAAGGAGTAGGTCTTGTCTATTACATATTGGGTTTATGGAACGGTATCTGAGCTAATTTGAAACCCTTGTTTTATGCATCACCCCACCTCTCCTTTCCCGTTAAGCAGCCATCGTGTGTTTTCTAAACGTGTGACTCTATTCTGTTTTGTAATTCATTTCAAGTGTAGCGGTTCTTCCATTCCCTCTATAAGTGATATCTTCTGATAAGTGTCTTTTTCTGTGTGACTTATTTCACTTAGAATCGTCGTAGCTACATCCACTCATCATGCTGCTACTAGCCTTATGACGTTGATTTCATGGCTGAGTGATATTCCATTGTACATAAGGACCACAACTTCTTTATCCATTTTTCTCTTTCCTGGGATATTTAAGGTGTAACGAAGTGGAGGTTCTTGTCAACAGGGCAGCCCTAAACTTTGGGGTGCCTGTGTCTTGCTGATTTTTAGTTTTCCCAATTTATACGCCCATGAGTGGAAGTGCCCTATGCTCTCTAAACTGAGTTTTTTAGATGTTTCAGGACACACAGTACACTTCTCCAGAGTGGCTGTTGGCAATTTCCATCCCGCCCATCAGCGTAGCAAGGCTCCCGTTTCTCCTTGGCCTGTCCTGCATTTCTGGTTTTGACACTTTATTCAGCATGGCCCTTTTGACCGATGGGAGGCGAGACTTCTTTGTAGCGCTGATTTGCCTTTCCAGGTTGCTTGGTTGGCCAAAAAGGGCGTATGCGTTTTTTCCTGAATATATTCAGGAAAAAACGCATACGCCCTTTTTGGCCAAGGGCATCATTGTGGAGGTTTTGCCTCTTTTCCTGTGCTTTGAAGGCGATTCGAATCTACCTCCTGAAATCTGTTTCCTGCAATTCTGCCTTGCTTTCAAATCCTCTTCGTTGCCTTCCCTCGATATATTTGTGGACGAGAGTTATCATTTATAACTCTGCAGGTTTGTGAATTGCAGTGCCCCTGAGCTCCATTTTTCAACTCGCTTTCCTGGGAGCTGGCCGCAAAAGCGCAGGATTGCTTCAGGCCCTATTCTGGTTCCGGGCGCAGGCTGAGCCTGTGGTTAATTCTTCTTCCTGATGGGAAAATACAGTGGCCTGTGCCTGTCCCAACACCTAGAGCCAGTCTCTCATTGGTTCCCCCTCTTCCCGTTCATCCTCAGGACAAATTGCAACGTGTACGGAACAGGAGGTTAAAGGTGTTGATTCTCCAAGGAGGGAGATTGCTAGTAAAGCGGCTGGAATGGCGAACCCGAGCACAAGGAGATGAGAAATGAGGAGCGTTTTGGAAACCTTTCCCGATCACACGGTGTACCATCTTCTGGGTTTCTCATGCATGTTTTCGATGTAGGAAGATGCCCTTGAACCTGGAGATTTGGGACCCATGGGATGGGTACCACGCAGTATTCCTTTAAAGGGTCTGCGTTTGCTCCCCCAACCTCACCAAACCTGTCAGCCCCAAGAGTGTCCACCCTTATGTCTCAATCAGCTGTGGGTCTAGATATGGTCAATACAGGTGGCATCACAGCCCCTGAACGAATTTGGTAAGAATTTCTCTCTCTTTCACTGTCTTTGTTTCACGGGTTTTTTAAAGTAAGTGATTTTTATAATGGGGTTTAGCTGCTTTTCACTACTGTGTTTATGCCGCTTTACACCCACTAGACTCACTTACAGAGAGATATCAATACATAGGTTTTAAGATTCTTACTAGTCAGATATATTCTTGGGCGGTGAATAGGGGGTCTTGAGTCCAGTTCACTGAGCAAGGAGTAGGTCTTGTCTATTACATATTGGGTTTATGGAACGGTATCTGAGCTAATTTGAAGCCCTTGTTTTATGCATCACCCCATCTCACCTTTCCCGTTAAGCAGCCATCGTGTGTTTTCTAAACGTGTGACTCTGTTCTGTTTTGTAAGTCAGTTCAAGTGTAGCGGTTTTTCCATTCCCTCTATAAGTGATATCTTCTGATAAGTGTCTTTTTCTGTGTGACTTATTTCACTTAGAATCGTCGTACCTAAATCCACTCATCATGCTGCTACTAGCCTTATGAGGTTGATTTCATGGCTGAGTGATATTCCATTGTACATAAGGACCACAACTTCTTTATCCATTTTTCTCTTTCCTGGGATATTTAAGGTGTAACGAAGTGGAGGTTCTTGTCAACAGGGCAGCCCTAAACTTTGGGGTGCCTGTGTCTTGCTGATTTTTAGTTTTCCCAATTTATACGCCCATGAGTGGAAGTGCCCTATGCTCTGTAAGCTGAGTTTTTTAGATGTTTCAGGACACACCGTACACTTCTCGAGAGTGGCTGTTGGCAATTTACATCCCGCCCTTCAGCGTAGCAAGGCTCCCGTTTCTCCATGGCCTGTCCTGCATTTCTGGTTTTGACACTTTATTCAGCATGGCCCTTTTGACCGATGGGAAGCGAGACTTCTTTGTAGCGCTGATTTGCCTTTCCAGGTTGCTTGGTTGGCCAAAAAGGGCGTATGCGTTTTTTCCTGAATATATTCAGGAAAAAACGCATACGCCCTTTTTGGCCAAGGGCATCATTGTCGAGGTTTCGCCGCTTTTCCTGTGCTTTAAAGGCGATTCGAATCTACCTCCTGAAATCTGTTTCCTGCAATTCTGCCTTGCTTTCAAATCCTCTTCGTTGCCTTCCCTCGATATATTTGTGGACGAGAGTTATCATTTTTACATCTGCAGGTTTGTGAATTGCAGTGCCCCTGAGCTCCATTTTTCAACTCGCTTTCTTGGGAGCTGGCCGCAAAAGCGCAGGATTGCTTCAGGCCCTATTCTGGTTCCGGGCGCAGGCTGAGCCTGTGGTTAATTCTTCTTCCTGATGGGAAAATAGAGTGAGCTGTGCCTGTCCCAACACCTAGAGCTAGTCTCTCATTGGTTCCCCCTCTTCCCGTTCATCCTCAGGACAAATTGCAACCTGTACGGAACAGGAGGTTAAAGGTGCTGATTTTCCAAGGAGGGAGAGTGCTAGTAAAGCGGCTGGAATGGCGAACCCGAGCACAAGGAGATGAGAAATGAGGAGCGTTTTAGAAACCTTTCCCGATCACACGGTGTACCATCTTCTGGGTTTCTGATGCATGTTTTCGATGTAGGAAGATACCCTTGAACCTGGAGATTTGGGACCCATGGGATGGGTACCACGCAGTATTCCTTTAAAGGGTCTGCGTTTGCTCCCCCAACCTCACCAAACCTCTCAGCCCCAAGAGGGTCCATCCTTATGTCTCAATCAGCTGTGGGTCTAGATATGGTCAATCCAGGTGGCATCACAGCCCCTGAACGAATTTTGTACGAATTTCTCTCTCTTTCACGGTCTTTGTTCACGGGTATTTTAAAGTATTTGATTTTTATAATGGGGTTTAGCTGCTTTTCACTGCTGTGTTTCTGCCGCTTTACACCCACTTGACTCACTTACAGAGAGATATCAATACATAGGTTTTAACATTCTTACTAGTCAGATATATTCTTGGGCGGTGAATAGGGGGTGTTGAGTCCAGTTCACTGAGCAAGGAGTAGGTCTTGTCTATTACATATTGGGTTTATGGAACGGTATCTGAGCCAATTTGAAACCCTTGTTTTATGCATCACCCCACCTCTCCTTTCCCGTTAAGCAGCCATAGTGTGTTTTCTAAACGTGTGACTCTATTCTGTTTTGTAATTCAGTTCAAGTGTAGCGGTTCTTCCATTCCCTCTATAAGTGATATCTTATGATAAGTGTCTTTTTCTGTGTGACTTATTTCACTTAGAATCGTCGTAGCTACATCCACTCATCATGCTGCTACTAGCCTTATGACGTTGATTTCATGGCTGAGTGATATTCCATTGTACATAAGGACCACAACTTCTTTATCCATTTTTCTCTTTCCTGGGATATTTAAGGTGTAACGAAGTGGAGGTTCTTGTCAACAGGGCAGCCCTAAACTTTGGGGTGCCTGTGTCTTGCTGATTTTTAGTTTTCCCAATTTATACGCCCATGAGTGGAAGTGCCCTATGCTCTCTAAACTGAGTTTTTTAGATGTTTCAGGACACACCGTACACTTCTCCAGAGTGGCTGTTGGCAATTTCCATCCCGCCCATCAGCGTAGCAAGGCTCCCGTTTCTCCTTGGCCTGTCCTGCATTTCTGGTTTTGACACTTTATTCAGCATGGCCCTTTTGACCGATGGGAGGCGAGACTTCTTTGTAGCGCTGATTTGCCTTTCCTGGTTGCTTGGTTGGCCAAAAAGGGCGTATGCGTTTTTTCCTGAATATATTCAGGAAAAAACGCATACGCCCTTTTTGGCCAAGGGCATCATTGTCGAGGTTTTGCCTCTTTTCCTGTGCTTTGAAGGCGATTCGAATCTACCTCCTGAAATCTGTTTCCTGCAATTCTTCCTTGCTTTCAAATCCTCTTCGTTGCCTTCCCTCGATATATTTGTGGACGAGAGTTATCATTTATAACTCTGCAGGTTTGTGAATTGCAGTGCCCCTGAGCTCCATTTTTCAACTCGCTTTCTTGGGAGCTGGCCGCAAAAGCGCAGGATTGCTTCAGGCCCTATTCTGGTTCCGGGCGCAGGCTGAGCCTGTGGTTAATTCTTCTTCCTGATGGGAAAATACAGTGGCCTGTGCCTGTCCCAACACCTAGAGCCAGTCTCTCATTGGTTCCCCCTCTTCCCGTTCATCCTCAGGACAAATTGCAACGTGTACGGAACAGGAGGTTAAAGGTGTTGATTCTCCAAGGAGGGAGATTGCTAGTAAAGCGGCTGGAATGGCGAACCCGAGCACAAGGAGATGAGAAATGAGGAGCGTTTTAGAAACCTTTCCCGATCACACGGTGTACCATCTTCTGGGTTTCTCATGCATGTTTTCGATGTAGGAAGATGCCCTTGAACCTGGAGATTTGGGACCCATGGGATGGGTACCACGCAGTATTCCTTTAAAGGGTCTGCGTTTGCTCCCCCAACCTCACCAAACCTGTCAGCCCCAAGAGTGTCCACCCTTATGTCTCAATCAGCTGTGGGTCTAGATATGGTCAATACAGGTGGCATCACAGCCCCTGAACGAATTTGGTAAGAATTTCTCTCTCTTTCACTGTCTTTGTTTCACGGGTTTTTAAAAGTAATTGATTTTTATAATGCGGTTTAGCTGCTTTTCACTACTGTGTTTATGCCGCTTTACACCCACTAGACTCACTTACAGAGAGATATCAATACATAGGTTTTAAGATTCTTACTAGTCAGATATATTCTTGGGCGGTGAATAGGGGGTCTTGAGTCCAGTTCACTGAGCAAGGAGTAGGTCTTGTCTATTACATATTGGGTTTATGGAACGGTATCTGAGCTAATTTGAAGCCCTTGTTTTATGCATCACCCCATCTCACCTTTCCCGTTAAGCAGCCATCGTGTGTTTTCTAAACGTGTGACTCTGTTCTGTTTTGTAAGTCAGTTCAAGTGTAGCGGTTTTTCCATTCCCTCTATAAGTGATATCTTCTGATAAGTGTCTTTTTCTGTGTGACTTATTTCACTTAGAATCGTCGTACCTAAATCCACTCATCATGCTGCTACTAGCCTTATGAGGTTGATTTCATGGCTGAGTGATATTCCATTGTACATAAGGACCACAACTTCTTTATCCATTTTTCTCTTTCCTGGGATATTTAAGGTGTAACGAAGTGGAGGTTCTTGTCAACAGAGCAGCTCTAAACTTTGGGATGCCTGTGTCTTGCTGATTTTTAGTTTTCCCAATTTATACGCCCATGAGTGGAAGTGCCCTATGCTCTGTAAGCTGAGTTTTTTAGATGTTTCAGGACACACCGTACACTTCTCGAGAGTGGCTGTTGGCAATTTACATCCCGCCCTTCAGCGTAGCAAGGCTCCCGTTTCTCCATGGCCTGTCCTGCATTTCTGGTTTTGGCACTTTATTCAGCATGGCCCTTTTGACCGATGGGAAGCGAGACTTCTTTGTAGCGCTGATTTGCCTTTCCAGGTTGCTTGGTTGGCCAAAAAGGGCGTATGCGTTTTTTCCTGAATATATTCAGGAAAAAACGCATACGCCCTTTTTGGCCAAGGGCATCATTGTCGAGGTTTCGCCGCTTTTCCTGTGCTTTAAAGGCGATTCGAATCTACCTCCTGAAATCTGTTTCCTGCAATTCTGCCTTGCTTTCAAATCCTCTTCGTTGCCTTCCCTCGATATATTTGTGGACGAGAGTTATCATTTTTACATCTGCAGGTTTGTGAATTGCAGTGCCCCTGAGCTCCATTTTTCAACTCGCTTTCTTGGGAGCTGGCCGCAAAAGCGCAGGATTGCTTCAGGCCCTATTCTGGTTCCGGGCGCAGGCTGAGCCTGTGGTTAATTCTTCTTCCTGATGGGAAAATAGAGTGAGCTGTGCCTGTCCCAACACCTAGAGCTAGTCTCTCATTGGTTCCCCCTCTTCCCGTTCATCCTCAGGACAAATTGCAACCTGTACGGAACAGGAGGTTAAAGGTGCTGATTCTCCAAGGAGGGAGAGTGCTAGTAAAGAGGCTGGAATGGCGAACCCGAGCACAAGGAGATGAGAAATGAGGAGCGTTTTAGAAACCTTTCCCGATCACACGGTGTACCATCTTCTGGGTTTCTGATGCATGTTTTCGATGTAGGAAGATACCCTTGAACCTGGAGATTTGGGACCCATGGGATGGGTACCACGCAGTATTCCTTTAAAGGGTCTGCGTTTGCTCCCCCAACCTCACCAAACCTCTCAGCCCCAAGAGGGTCCATCCTTATGTCTCAATCAGCTGTGGGTCTAGATATGGTCAATCCAGGTGGCATCACAGCCCCTGAACGAATTTTGTAAGAATTTCTCTCTCTTTCACGGTCTTTGTTCACGGGTATTTTAAAGTATTTGATTTTTATAATGGGGTTTAGCTGCTTTTCACTGCTGTGTTTCTGCCGCTTTACACCCACTTGACTCACTTACAGAGAGATATCAATACATAGGTTTTAACATTCTTACTAGTCAGATATATTCTTGGGCGGTGAATAGGGGGTGTTGAGTCCAGTTCACTGAGCAAGGAGTAGGTCTTGTCTATTACATATTGGGTTTATGGAACGGTATCTGAGCCAATTTGAAACCCTTGTTTTATGCATCACCCCACCTCTCCTTTCCCGTTAAGCAGCCATAGTGTGTTTTCTAAACGTGTGACTCTATTCTGTTTTGTAATTCAGTTCAAGTGTAGCGGTTCTTCCATTCCCTCTATAAGTGATATCTTCTGATAAGTGTCTTTTTCTGTGTGACTTATTTCACTTAGAATCGTCGTAGCTACATCCACTCATCATGCTGCTACTAGCCTTATGACGTTGATTTCATGGCTGAGTGATATTCCATTGTACATAAGGACCACAACTTCTTTATCCATTTTTCTCTTTCCTGGGATATTTAAGGTGTAACGAAGTGGAGGTTCTTGTCAACAGGGCAGCCCTAAACTTTGGGGTGCCTGTGTCTTGCTGATTTTTAGTTTTCCCAATTTATACGCCCATGAGTGGAAGTGCCCTATGCTCTCTAAACTGAGTTTTTTAGATGTTTCAGGACACACCGTACACTTCTCCAGAGTGGCTGTTGGCAATTTCCATCCCGCCCATCAGCGTAGCAAGGCTCCCGTTTCTCCTTGGCCTGTCCTGCATTTCTGGTTTTGACACTTTATTCAGCATGGCCCTTTTGACCGATGGGAGGCGAGACTTCTTTGTAGCGCTGATTTGCCTTTCCAGGTTGCTTGGTTGGCCAAAAAGGGCGTATGCGTTTTTTCCTGAATATATTCAGGAAAAAACGCATACGCCCTTTTTGGCCAAGGGCATCATTGTGGAGGTTTTGCCTCTTTTCCTGTGCTTTGAAGGCGATTCGAATCTACCTCCTGAAATCTGTTTCCTGCAATTCTGCCTTGCTTTCAAATCCTCTTCGTTGCCTTCCCTCGATATATTTGTGGACGAGAGTTATCATTTATAACTCTGCAGGTTTCTGAATTGCAGTGCCCCTGAGCTCCATTTTTCAACTCGCTTTCTTGGGAGCTGGCCGCAAAAGCGCAGGATTGCTTCAGGCCCTATTCTGGTTCCGGGCGCAGGCTGAGCCTGTGGTTAATTCTTCTTCCTGATGGGAAAATACAGTGGCCTGTGCCTGTCCCAACACCTAGAGCCAGTCTCTCATTGGTTCCCCCTCTTCCCGTTCATCCTCAGGACAAATTGCAACGTGTACGGAACAGGAGGTTAAAGGTGTTGATTCTCCAAGGAGGGAGATTGCTAGTAAAGCGGCTGGAATGGCGAACCCGAGCACAAGGAGATGAGAAATGAGGAGCGTTTTAGAAACCTTTCCCGATCACACGGTGTACCATCTTCTGGGTTTCTCATGCATGTTTTCGATGTAGGAAGATGCCCTTGAACCTGGAGATTTGGGACCCATGGGATGGGTACCACGCAGTATTCCTTTAAAGGGTCTGCATTTGCTCCCCCAACCTCACCAAACCTGTCAGCCCCAAGAGTGTCCACCCTTATGGCTCAATCAGCTGTGGGTCTAGATATGGTCAATCCAGGTGGCATCACAACCCCTGAACGAATTTGGTAAGAATTTCTCTCTCTTTCACTGTCTTTGTTTCACGGGTTTTTAAAAGTAATTGATATTTATAATGGGGTTTAGCTGCTTTTCACTACTGTGTTTATGCCGCTTTACACCCACTAGACTCACTTACAGAGAGATATCAATACATAGGTTTTAAGATTCTTACTAGTCAGATATATTCTTGGGCGGTGAATAGGGGGTCTTGAGTCCAGTTCACTGAGCAAGGAGTAGGTCTTGTCTATTACATATTGGGTTTATGGAACGGTATCTGAGCTAATTTGAAGCCCTTGTTTTATGCATCACCCCATCTCACCTTTCCCGTTAAGCAGCCATCGTGTGTTTTCTAAACGTGTGACTCTGTTCTGTTTTGTAAGTCAGTTCAAGTGTAGCGGTTTTTCCATTCCCTCTATAAGTGATATCTTCTGATAAGTGTCTTTTTCTGTGTGACTTATTTCACTTAGAATCGTCGTACCTAAATCCACTCATCATGCTGCTACTAGCCTTATGAGGTTGATTTCATGGCTGAGTGATATTCCATTGTACATAAGGACCACAACTTCTTTATCCATTTTTCTCTTTCCTGGGATATTTAAGGTGTAACGAAGTGGAGGTTCTTGTCAACAGAGCAGCCCTAAACTTTGGGATGCCTGTGTCTTGCTGATTTTTAGTTTTCCCAATTTATACGCCCATGAGTGGAAGTGCCCTATGCTCTGTAAGCTGAGTTTTTTAGATGTTTCAGGACACACCGTACACTTCTCGAGAGTGGCTGTTGGCAATTTACATCCTGCCCATCACGGTAGCAAGGCTCCCGTTTCTCCATGGCCTGTCCTGCATTTCTGGTTTTGACACTTTATTCAGCATGGCCCTTTTGACCGATGGGAAGCGAGACTTCTTTGTAGCGCTGATTTGCCTTTCCAGGTTGCTTGGTTGGCCAAAAAGGGCGTATGCGTTTTTTCCTGAATATATTCAGGAAAAAACGCATACGCCCTTTTTGGCCAAGGGCATCATTGTCGAGGTTTCGCCGGTTTTCCTGTGCTTTAAAGGCGATTCGAATCTACCTCCTGAAATCTGTTTCCTGCAATTCTGCCTTGCTTTCAAATACTCTTCGTTGCCTTCCCTCGATATATTTGTGGACGAGAGTTATCATTTTTACATCTGCAGGTTTGTGAATTGCAGTGCCCCTGAGCTCCATTTTTCAACTCGCTTTCTTGGGAGCTGGCCGCAAAAGCGCAGGATTGCTTCAGGCCCTATTCTGGTTCCGGGCGCAGGCTGAGCCTGTGGTTAATTCTTCTTCCTGATGGGAAAATAGAGTGAGCTGTGCCTGTCCCAACACCTAGAGCTAGTCTCTCATTGGTTCCCCCTCTTCCCGTTCATCCTCAGGACAAATTGCAACCTGTACGGAACAGGAGGTTAAAGGTGCTGATTCTCCAAGGAGGGAGAGTGCTAGTAAAGCGGCTGGAATGGCGAACCCGAGCACAAGGAGATGAGAAATGAGGAGCGTTTTAGAAACCTTTCCCGATCACACGGTGTACCATCTTCTGGGTTTCTGATGCATGTTTTCGATGTAGGAAGATGCCCTTGAACCTGGAGATTTGGGACCCATGGGATGGGTACCACGCAGTATTCCTTTAAAGGGTCTGCGTTTGCTCCCCCAACCTCACCAAACCTCTCAGCCCCAAGAGGGTCCATCCTTATGTCTCAATCAGCTGTGGGTCTAGATATGGTCAATCCAGGTGGCATCACAGCCCCTGAACGAATTTTGTAAGAATTTCTCTCTCTTTCACGGTCTTTGTTCACGGGTATTTTAAAGTATTTGATTTTTATAATGGGGTTTAGCTGCTTTTCACTGCTGTGTTTCTGCCGCTTTACACCCACTTGACTCACTTACAGAGAGATATCAATACATAGGTTTTAACATTCTTACTAGTCAGATATATTCTTGGGCGGTGAATAGGGGGTGTTGAGTCCAGTTCACTGAGCAAGGAGTAGGTCTTGTCTATTACATATTGGGTTTATGGAACGGTATCTGAGCTAATTTGAAACCCTTGTTTTATGCATCACCCCACCTCTCCTTTCCCGTTAAGCAGCCATAGTGTGTTTTCTAAACGTGTGACTCTATTCTGTTTTGTAATTCAGTTCAAGTGTAGCGGTTCTTCCATTCCCTCTATAAGTGATATCTTCTGATAAGTGTCTTTTTCTGTGTGACTTATTTCACTTAGAATCGTCGTAGCTACATCCACTCATCATGCTGCTACTAGCCTTATGACGTTGATTTCATGGCTGAGTGATATTCCATTGTACATAAGGACCACAACTTCTTTATCCATTTTTCTCTTTCCTGGGATATTTAAGGTGTAACGAAGTGGAGGTTCTTGTCAACAGGGCAGCCCTAAACTTTGGGGTGCCTGTGTCTTGCTGATTTTTAGTTTTCCCAATTTATACGCCCATGAGTGGAAGTGCCCTATGCTCTCTAAACTGAGTTTTTTAGATGTTTCAGGACACACCGTACACTTCTCCAGAGTGGCTGTTGGCAATTTCCATCCCGCCCATCAGCGTAGCAAGGCTCCCGTTTCTCCTTGGCCTGTCCTGCATTTCTGGTTTTGACACTTTATTCAGCATGGCCCTTTTGACCGATGGGAGGCGAGACTTCTTTGTAGCGCTGATTTGCCTTTCCAGGTTGCTTGGTTGGCCAAAAAGGGCGTATGCGTTTTTTCCTGAATATATTCAGGAAAAAACGGATACGCCCTTTTTGGCCAAGGGCATCATTGTGGAGGTTTTGCCTCTTTTCCTGTGCTTTGAAGGCGATTCGAATCTACCTCCTGAAATCTGTTTCCTGCAATTCTGCCTTGCTTTCAAATCCTCTTCGTTGCCTTCCCTCGATATATTTGTGGACGAGAGTTATCATTTATAACTCTGCAGGTTTGTGAATTGCAGTGCCCCTGAGCTCCATTTTTCAACTCGCTTTCTTGGGAGCTGGCCGCAAAAGCGCAGGATTGCTTCAGGCCCTATTCTGGTTCCGGGCGCAGGCTGAGCCTGTGGTTAATTCTTCTTCCTGATGGGAAAATACAGTGGCCTGTGCCTGTCCCAACACCTAGAGCCAGTCTCTCATTGGTTCCCCCTCTTCCCGTTCATCCTCAGGACAAATTGCAACGTGTACGGAACAGGAGGTTAAAGGTGTTGATTCTCCAAGGAGGGAGATTGCTAGTAAAGCGGCTGGAATGGCGAACCCGAGCACAAGGAGATGAGAAATGAGGAGCGTTTTAGAAACCTTTCCCGATCACACGGTGTACCATCTTCTGGGTTTCTCATGCATGTTTTCGATGTAGGAAGATGCCCTTGAACCTGGAGATTTGGGACCCATGGGATGGGTACCACGCAGTATTCCTTTAAAGGGTCTGCGTTTGCTCCCCCAACCTCACCAAACCTCTCAGCCCCAAGAGGGTCCATCCTTATGTCTCAATCAGCTGTGGGTCTAGATATGGTCAATCCAGGTGGCATCACAGCCCCTGAACGAATTTTGTAAGAATTTCTCTCTCTTTCACGGTCTTTGTTCACGGGTATTTTAAAGTATTTGATTTTTATAATGGGGTTTAGCTGCTTTTCACTGCTGTGTTTCTGCCGCTTTACACCCACTTGACTCACTTACAGAGAGATATCAATACATAGGTTTTAACATTCTTACTAGTCAGATATATTCTTGGGCGGTGAATAGGGGGTGTTGAGTCCAGTTCACTGAGCAAGGAGTAGGTCTTGTCTATTACATATTGGGTTTATGGAACGGTATCTGAGCTAATTTGAAACCCTTGTTTTATGCATCACCCCACCTCTCCTTTCCCGTTAAGCAGCCATAGTGTGTTTTCTAAACGTGTGACTCTATTCTGTTTTGTAATTCAGTTCAAGTGTAGCGGTTCTTCCATTCCCTCTATAAGTGATATCTTCTGATAAGTGTCTTTTTCTGTGTGACTTATTTCACTTAGAATCGTCGTAGCTACATCCACTCATCATGCTGCTACTAGCCTTATGACGTTGATTTCATGGCTGAGTGATATTCCATTGTACATAAGGACCACAACTTCTTTATCCATTTTTCTCTTTCCTGGGATATTTAAGGTGTAACGAAGTGGAGGTTCTTGTCAACAGGGCAGCCCTAAACTTTGGGGTGCCTGTGTCTTGCTGATTTTTAGTTTTCCCAATTTATACGCCCATGAGTGGAAGTGCCCTATGCTCTGTAAGCTGAGTTTTTTAGATGTTTCAGGACACACCGTACACTTCTCGAGAGTGGCTGTTGGCAATTTACATCCCGCCCATCAGCGTAGCAAGGCTCCCGTTTCTCCATGGCCTGTCCTGCATTTCTGGTTTTGACACTTTATTCAGCATGGCCCTTTTGACCGATGGGAAAAGCGAGACTTCTTTGTAGCGCTGATTTGCCTTTCCAGGTTGCTTGGTTGGCCAAAAAGGGCGTATGCGTTTTTCCTGAATATATTCAGGAAAAAACGCATACGCCCTTTTTGGCCAAGGGCATCATTGTCGAGGTTTCGCCGCTTTTCCTGTGCTTTAAAGGCGATTCGAATCTACCTCCTGAAATCTGTTTCCTGCAATTCTGCCTTGCTTTCAAATCCTCTTCGTTGCCTTCCCTCGATATATTTGTGGACGAGAGTTATCATTTTTACATCTGCAGGTTTGTGAATTGCAGTGCCCCTGAGCTCCATTTTTCAACTCGCTTTCTTGGGAGCTGGCCGCAAAAGCGCAGGATTGCTTCAGGCCCTATTCTGGTTCCGGGCGCAGGCTGAGCCTGTGGTTAATTCTTCTTCCTGATGGGAAAATAGAGTGAGCTGTGCCTGTCCCAACACCTAGAGCTAGTCTCTCATTGGTTCCCCCTCTTCCCGTTCATCCTCAGGACAAATTGCAACCTGTACGGAACAGGAGGTTAAAGGTGCTGATTCTCCAAGGAGGGAGAGTGCTAGTAAAGCGGCTGGAATGGCGAACCCGAGCACAAGGAGATGAGAAATGAGGAGCGTTTTAGAAACCTTTCCCGATCACACGGTGTACCATCTTCTGGGTTTCTGATGCATGTTTTCGATGTAGGAAGATACCCTTGAACCTGGAGATTTGGGACCCATGGGATGGGTACCACGCAGTATTCCTTTAAAGGGTCTGCGTTTGCTCCCCCAACCTCACCAAACCTCTCAGCCCAAGAGGGTCCATCCTTATGTCTCAATCAGCTGTGGGTCTAGATATGGTCAATCCAGGTGGCATCACAGCCCCTGAACGAATTTTGTAAGAATTTCTCTCTCTTTCACGGTCTTTGTTCACGGGTATTTTATAGTATTTCATTTTTATAATGGGGTTTAGCTGCTTTTCACTGCTGTGTTTCTGCCGCTTTACACCCACTTGACTCACTTACAGAGAGATATCAATACATAGGTTTTAACATTCTTACTAGTCAGATATATTCTTGGGCGGTGAATAGGGGGTGTTGAGTCCAGTTCACTGAGCAAGGAGTAGGTCTTGTCTATTACATATTGGGTTTATGGAACGGTATCTGAGCTAATTTGAAACCCTTGTTTTATGCATCACCCCACCTCTCCTTTCCCGTTAAGCAGCCATAGTGTGTTTTCTAAACGTGTGACTCTATTCTGTTTTGTAATTCAGTTCAAGTGTAGCGGTTCTTCCATTCCCTCTATAAGTGATATCTTCTGATAAGTGTCTTTTTCTGTGTGACTTATTTCACTTAGAATCGTCGTAGCTACATCCACTCATCATGCTGCTACTAGCCTTATGAGGTTGATTTCATGGCTGAGTGATATTCCATTGTACATAAGGACCACAACTTCTTTATCCATTTTTCTCTTTCCTGGGATATTTAAGGTGTAACGAAGTGGAGGTTCTTGTCAACAGGGCAGCCCTAAACTTTGGGGTGCCTGTGTCTTGCTGATTTTTAGTTTTCCCAATTTATACGCCCATGAGTGGAAGTGCCCTATGCTCTCTAAACTGAGTTTTTTAGATGTTTCAGGACACACCGTACACTTCTCCAGAGTGGCTGTTGGCAATTTCCATCCCGCCCATCAGCGTAGCAAGGCTCCCGTTTCTCCTTGGCCTGTCCTGCATTTCTGGTTTTGACACTTTATTCAGCATGGCCCTTTTGACCGATGGGAGGCGAGACTTCTTTGTAGCGCTGATTTGCCTTTCCAGGTTGCTTGGTTGGCCAAAAAGGGCGTATGCGTTTTTTCCTGAATATATTCAGGAAAAAACGCATACGCCCTTTTTGGCCAAGGGCATCATTGTCGAGGTTTCGCCGCTTTTCCTGTGCTTTAAAGGCGATTCGAATCTACCTCCTGAAATCTGTTTCCTGCAATTCTGCCTTGCTTTCAAATCCTCTTCGTTGCCTTCCCTCGATATATTTGTGGACGAGAGTTATCATTTTTACATCTGCAGGTTTGTGAATTGCAGTGCCCCTGAGCTCCATTTTTCAACTCGCTTTCTTGGGAGCTGGCCGCAAAAGCGCAGGATTGCTTCAGGCCCTATTCTGGTTCCGGGCGCAGGCTGAGCCTGTGGTTAATTCTTCTTCCTGATGGGAAAATAGAGTGAGCTGTGCCTGTCCCAACACCTAGAGCTAGTCTCTCATTGGTTCCCCCTCTTCCCGTTCATCCTCAGGACAAATTGCAACCTGTACGGAACAGGAGGTTAAAGGTGCTGATTCTCCAAGGAGGGAGAGTGCTAGTAAAGCGGCTGGAATGGCGAACCCGAGCACAAGGAGATGAGAAATGAGGAGCGTTTTAGAAACCTTTCCCGATCACACGGTGTACCATCTTCTGGGTTTCTGATGCATGTTTTCGATGTAGGAAGATACCCTTGAACCTGGAGATTTGGGACCCATGGGATGGGTACCACGCAGTATTCCTTTAAAGGATCTGCGTTTGCTCCCCCAACCTCACCAAACCTCTCAGCCCCAAGAGGGTCCATCCTTATGTCTCAATCAGCTGTGGGTGTAGATATGGTCAATCCAGGTGGCATCACAGCCCCTGAACGAATTTTGTAAGAATTTCTCTCTCTTTCACGGTCTTTGTTCACGGGTATTTTAAAGTATTTCATTTTTATAATGGGGTTTAGCTGCTTTTCACTGCTGTGTTTCTGCCGCTTTACACCCACTTGACTCACTTACAGAGAGATATCAATACATAGGTTTTAACATTCTTACTAGTCAGATATATTCTTGGGCGGTGAATAGGGGGTGTTGAGTCCAGTTCACTGAGCAAGGAGTAGGTCTTGTCTATTACATATTGGGTTTATGGAACGGTATCTGAGCTAATTTGAAACCCTTGTTTTATGCATCACCCCACCTCTCCTTTCCCGTTAAGCAGCCATAGTGTGTTTTCTAAACGTGTGACTCTATTCTGTTTTGTAATTCAGTTCAAGTGTAGCGGTTCTTCCATTCCCTCTATAAGTGATATCTTCTGATAAGTGTCTTTTTCTGTGTGACTTATTTCACTTAGAATCGTCGTAGCTACATCCACTCATCATGCTGCTACTAGCCTTATGAGGTTGATTTCATGGCTGAGTGATATTCCATTGTACATAAGGACCACAACTTCTTTATCCATTTTTCTCTTTCCTGGGATATTTAAGGTGTAACGAAGTGGAGGTTCTTGTCAACAGGGCAGCCCTAAACTTTGGGGTGCCTGTGTCTTGCTGATTTTTAGTTTTCCCAATTTATACGCCCATGAGTGGAAGTGCCCTATGCTCTCTAAACTGAGTTTTTTAGATGTTTCAGGACACACCGTACACTTCTCCAGAGTGGCTGTTGGCAATTTCCATCCCGCCCATCAGCGTAGCAAGGCTCCCGTTTCTCCTTGGCCTGTCCTGCATTTCTGGTTTTGACACTTTATTCAGCATGGCCCTTTTGACCGATGGGAGGCGAGACTTCTTTGTAGCGCTGATTTGCCTTTCCAGGTTGCTTGGTTGGCCAAAAAGGGCGTATGCGTTTTTTCCTGAATATATTCAGGAAAAAACGCATACGCCCTTTTTGGCCAAGGGCATCATTGTCGAGGTTTTGCCTCTTTTCCTGTGCTTTGAAGGCGATTCGAATCTACCTCCTGAAATCTGTTTCCTGCAATTCTGCCTTGCTTTCAAATCCTCTTCGTTGCCTTCCCTCGATATATTTGTGGACGAGAGTTATCATTTATAACTCTGCAGGTTTCTGAATTGCAGTGCCCCTGAGCTCCATTTTTCAACTCGCTTTCTTGGGAGCTGGCCGCAAAAGCGCAGGATTGCTTCAGGCCCTATTCTGGTTCCGGGCGCAGGCTGAGCCTGTGGTTAATTCTTCTTCCTGATGGGAAAATACAGTGGCCTGTGCCTGTCCCAACACCTAGAGCCAGTCTCTCATTGGTTCCCCCTCTTCCCGTTCATCCTCAGGACAAATTGCAACGTGTACGGAACAGGAGGTTAAAGGTGTTGATTCTCCAAGGAGGGAGATTGCTAGTAAAGCGGCTGGAATGGCGAACCCGAGCACAAGGAGATGAGAAATGAGGAGCGTTTTAGAAACCTTTCCCGATCACACGGTGTACCATCTTCTGGGTTTCTCATGCATGTTTTCGATGTAGGAAGATGCCCTTGAACCTGGAGATTTGGGACCCATGGGATGGGTACCACGCAGTATTCCTTTAAAGGGTCTGCGTTTGCTCCCCCAACCTCACCAAACCTGTCAGCCCCAAGAGTGTCCACCCTTATGGCTCAATCAGCTGTGGGTCTAGATATGGTCAATCCAGGTGGCATCACAGCCCCTGAACGAATTTGGTAAGAATTTCTCTCTCTTTCACTGTCTTTGTTTCACGGGTTTTTAAAAGTAATTGATATTTATAATGGGGTTTAGCTGCTTTTCACTACTGTGTTTATGCCGCTTTACACCCACTAGACTCACTTACAGAGAGATATCAATACATAGGTTTTAAGATTCTTACTAGTCAGATATATTCTTGGGCGGTGAATAGGGGGTCTTGAGTCCAGTTCACTGAGCAAGGAGTAGGTCTTGTCTATTACATATTGGGTTTATGGAACGGTATCTGAGCTAATTTGAAGCCCTTGTTTTATGCATCACCCCATCTCACCTTTCCCGTTAAGCAGCCATCGTGTGTTTTCTAAACGTGTGACTCTGTTCTGTTTTGTAAGTCAGTTCAAGTGTAGCGGTTTTTCCATTCCCTCTATAAGTGATATCTTCTGATAAGTGTCTTTTTCTGTGTGACTTATTTCACTTAGAATCGTCGTACCTAAATCCACTCATCATGCTGCTACTAGCCTTATGAGGTTGATTTCATGGCTGAGTGATATTCCATTGTACATAAGGACCACAACTTCTTTATCCATTTTTCTCTTTCCTGGGATATTTAAGGTGTAACGAAGTGGAGGTTCTTGTCAACAGAGCAGCTCTAAACTTTGGGATGCCTGTGTCTTGCTGATTTTTAGTTTTCCCAATTTATACGCCCATGAGTGGAAGTGCCCTATGCTCTGTAAGCTGAGTTTTTTAGATGTTTCAGGACACACCGTACACTTCTCGAGAGTGGCTGTTGGCAATTTACATCCCGCCCATCAGCGTAGCAAGGCTCCCGTTTCTCCATGGCCTGTCCTGCATTTCTGGTTTTGACACTTTATTCAGCATGGCCCTTTTGACCGATGGGAAGCGAGACTTCTTTGTAGCGCTGATTTGCCTTTCCAGGTTGCTTGGTTGGCCAAAAAGGGCGTATGCGTTTTTTCCTGAATATATTCAGGAAAAAACGCATACGCCCTTTTTGGCCAAGGGCATCATTGTCGAGGTTTCGCCGCTTTTCCTGTGCTTTAAAGGCGATTCGAATCTACCTCCTGAAATCTGTTTCCTGCAATTCTGCCTTGCTTTCAAATACTCTTCGTTGCCTTCCCTCGATATATTTGTGGACGAGAGTTATCATTTTTACATCTGCAGGTTTGTGAATTGCAGTGCCCCTGAGCTCCATTTTTCAACTCGCTTTCTTGGGAGCTGGCCGCAAAAGCGCAGGATTGCTTCAGGCCCTATTCTGGTTCCGGGCGCAGGCTGAGCCTGTGGTTAATTCTTCTTCCTGATGGGAAAATAGAGTGAGCTGTGCCTGTCCCAACACCTAGAGCTAGTCTCTCATTGGTTCCCCCTCTTCCCGTTCATCCTCAGGACAAATTGCAACCTGTACGGAACAGGAGGTTAAAGGTGCTGATTCTCCAAGGAGGGAGAGTGCTAGTAAAGCGGCTGGAATGGCGAACCCGAGCACAAGGAGATGAGAAATGAGGAGCGTTTTAGAAACCTTTCCCGATCACACGGTGTACCATCTTCTGGGTTTCTGATGCATGTTTTCGATGTAGGAAGATACCCTTGAACCTGGAGATTTGGGACCCATGGGATGGGTACCACGCAGTATTCCTTTAAAGGGTCTGCGTTTGCTCCCCCAACCTCACCAAACCTCTCAGCCCCAAGAGGGTCCATCCTTATGTCTCAATCAGCTGTGGGTCTAGATATGGTCAATCCAGGTGGCATCACAGCCCCTGAACGAATTTTGTAAGAATTTCTCTCTCTTTCACGGTCTTTGTTCACGGGTATTTTAAAGTATTTCATTTTTATAATGGGGTTTAGCTGCTTTTCACTGCTGTGTTTCTGCCGCTTTACACCCACTTGACTCACTTACAGAGAGATATCAATACATAGGTTTTAAGATTCTTACTAGTCAGATATATTCTTGGGCGGTGAATAGGGGGTGTTGAGTCCAGTTCACTGAGCAAGGAGTAGGTCTTGTCTATTACATATTGGGTTTATGGAACGGTATCTGAGCTAATTTGAAACCCTTGTTTTATGCATCACCCCACCTCTCCTTTCCCGTTAAGCAGCCATAGTGTGTTTTCTAAACGTGTGACTCTATTCTGTTTTGTAATTCAGTTCAAGTGTAGCGGTTCTTCCATTCCCTCTATAAGTGATATCTTCTGATAAGTGTCTTTTTCTGTGTGACTTATTTCACTTAGAATCGTCGTAGCTACATCCACTCATCATGCTGCTACTAGCCTTATGACGTTGATTTCATGGCTGAGTGATATTCCATTGTACATAAGGACCACAACTTCTTTATCCATTTTTCTCTTTCCTGGGATATTTAAGGTGTAACGAAGTGGAGGTTCTTGTCAACAGGGCAGCCCTAAACTTTGGGGTGCCTGTGTCTTGCGGATTTTTAGTTTTCCCAATTTATACGCCCATGAGTGGAAGTGCCCTATGCTCTCTAAACTGAGTTTTTTAGATGTTTCAGGACACACCGTACACTTCTCCAGAGTGGCTGTTGGCAATTTCCATCCCGCCCATCAGCGTAGCAAGGCTCCCGTTTCTCCTTGGCCTGTCCTGCATTTCTGGTTTTGACACTTTATTCAGCATGGCCCTTTTGACCGATGGGAGGCGAGACTTCTTTGTAGCGCTGATTTGCCTTTCCAGGTTGCTTGGTTGGCCAAAAAGGGCGTATGCGTTTTTTCCTGAATATATTCAGGAAAAAACGCATACGCCCTTTTTGGCCAAGGGCATCATTGTCGAGGTTTTGCCTCTTTTCCTGTGCTTTGAAGGCGATTCGAATCTACCTCCTGAAATCTGTTTCCTGCAATTCTGCCTTGCTTTCAAATCCTCTTCGTTGCCTTCCCTCGATATATTTGTGGACGAGAGTTATCATTTATAACTCTGCAGGTTTCTGAATTGCAGTGCCCCTGAGCTCCATTTTTCAACTCGCTTTCTTGGGAGCTGGCCGCAAAAGCGCAGGATTGCTTCAGGCCCTATTCTGGTTCCGGGCGCAGGCTGAGCCTGTGGTTAATTCTTCTTCCTGATGGGAAAATACAGTGGCCTGTGCCTGTCCCAACACCTAGAGCCAGTCTCTCATTGGTTCCCCCTCTTCCCGTTCATCCTCAGGACAAATTGCAACGTGTACGGAACAGGAGGTTAAAGGTGTTGATTCTCCAAGGAGGGAGATTGCTAGTAAAGCGGCTGGAATGGCGAACCCGAGCACAAGGAGATGAGAAATGAGGAGCGTTTTAGAAACCTTTCCCGATCACACGGTGTACCATCTTCTGGGTTTCTCATGCATGTTTTCGATGTAGGAAGATGCCCTTGAACCTGGAGATTTGGGACCCATGGGATGGGTACCACGCAGTATTCCTTTAAAGGGTCTGCGTTTGCTCCCCCAACCTCACCAAACCTGTCAGCCCCAAGAGTGTCCACCCTTATGTCTCAATCAGCTGTGGGTCTAGATATGGTCAATACAGGTGGCATCACAGCCCCTGAACGAATTTGGTAAGAATTTCTCTCTCTTTCACTGTCTTTGTTTCACGGGTTTTTAAAAGTAATTGATTTTTATAATGGGGTTTAGCTGCTTTTCACTACTGTGTTTATGCCGCTTTACACCCACTAGACTCACTTACAGAGAGATATCAATACATAGGTTTTAAGATTCTTACTAGTCAGATATATTCTTGGGCAGTGAATAGGGGGTCTTGAGTCCAGTTCACTGAGCAAGGAGTAGGTCTTGTCTATTACATATTGGGTTTATGGAACGGTATCTGAGCTAATTTGAAGCCCTTGTTTTATGCATCACCCCATCTCACCTTTCCCGTTAAGCAGCCATCGTGTGTTTTCTAAACGTGTGACTCTGTTCTGTTTTGTAAGTCAGTTCAAGTGTAGCGGTTTTTCCATTCCCTCTATAAGTGATATCTTCTGATAAGTGTCTTTTTCTGTGTGACTTATTTCACTTAGAATCGTCGTACCTAAATCCACTCATCATGCTGCTACTAGCCTTATGAGGTTGATTTCATGGCTGAGTGATATTCCATTGTACATAAGGACCACAACTTCTTTATCCATTTTTCTCTTTCCTGGGATATTTAAGGTGTAACGAAGTGGAGGTTCTTGTCAACAGAGCAGCCCTAAACTTTGGGATGCCTGTGTCTTGCTGATTTTTAGTTTTCCCAATTTATACGCCCATGAGTGGAAGTGCCCTATGCTCTGTAAGCTGAGTTTTTTAGATGTTTCAGGACACACCGTACACTTCTCCAGAGTGGCTGTTGGCAATTTACATCCCGCCCATCAGCGTAGCAAGGCTCCCGTTTCTCCATGGCCTGTCCTGCATTTCTGGTTTTGACACTTTATTCAGCATGGCCCTTTTGACCGATGGGAAGCAAGACTTCTTTGTAGCGCTGATTTGCCTTTCCAGGTTGCTTGGTTGGCCAAAAAGGGCGTATGCGTTTTTTCCTGAATATATTCAGGAAAAAACGCATACGCCCTTTTTGGCCAAGGGCATCATTGTCGAGGTTTCGCCGCTTTTCCTGTGCTTTAAAGGCGATTCGAATCTACCTCCTGAAATCTGTTTCCTGCAATTCTGCCTTGCTTTCACATACTCTTCGTTGCCTTCCCTCGATATATTTGTGGACGAGAGTTATCATTTTTACATCTGCAGGTTTGTGAATTGCAGTGCCCCTGAGCTCCATTTTTCAACTCGCTTTCTTGGGAGCTGGCCGCAAAAGCGCAGGATTGCTTCAGGCCCTATTCTGGTTCCGGGCGCAGGCTGAGCCTGTGGTTAATTCTTCTTCCTGATGGGAAAATAGAGTGAGCTGTGCCTGTCCCAACACCTAGAGCTAGTCTCTCATTGGTTCCCCCTCTTCCCGTTCATCCTCAGGACAAATTGCAACCTGTACGGAACAGGAGGTTAAAGGTGCTGATTCTCCAAGGAGGGAGAGTGCTAGTAAAGCGGCTGGAATGGCGAACCCGAGCACAAGGAGATGAGAAATGAGGAGCGTTTTAGAAACCTTTCCCGATCACACGGTGTACCATCTTCTGGGTTTCTGATGCATGTTTTCGATGTAGGAAGATACCCTTGAACCTGGAGATTTGGGACCCATGGGATGGGTACCACGCAGTATTCCTTTAAAGGGTCTGCGTTTGCTCCCCCAACCTCACCAAACCTCTCAGCCCCAAGAGGGTCCATCCTTATGTCTCAATCAGCTGTGGGTCTAGATATGGTCAATCCAGGTGGCATCACAGCCCCTGAACGAATTTTGTAAGAATTTCTCTCTCTTTCACGGTCTTTGTTCACGGGTATTTTAAAGTATTTGATTTTTACAATGGGGTTTAGCTGCTTTTCACTGCTGTGTTTCTGCCGCTTTACACCCACTTGACTCACTTACAGAGAGATATCAATACATAGGTTTTAAGATTCTTACTAGTCAGATATATTCTTGGGCGGTGAATAGGGGGTGTTGAGTCCAGTTCACTGAGCAAGGAGTAGGTCTTGTCTATTACATATTGGGTTTATGGAACGGTATCTGAGCTAATTTGAAACCCTTGTTTTATGCATCACCCCACCTCTCCTTTCCCGTTAAGCAGCCATCGTGTGTTTTCTAAACGTGTGACTCTATTCTGTTTTGTAATTCAGTTCAAGTGTAGCGGTTCTTCCATTCCCTCTATAAGTGATATCTTATGATAAGTGTCTTTTTCTGTGTGACTTATTTCACTTAGAATCGTCGTAGCTACATCCACTCATCATGCTGCTACTAGCCTTATGACGTTGATTTCATGGCTGAGTGATATTCCATTGTACATAAGGACCACAACTTCTTTATCCATTTTTCTCTTTCCTGGGATATTTAAGGTGTAACGAAGTGGAGGTTCTTGTCAACAGGGCAGCCCTAAACTTTGGGGTGCCTGTGTCTTGCTGATTTTTAGTTTTCCCAATTTATACGCCCATGAGTGGAAGTGCCCTATGCTCTCTAAACTGAGTTTTTTAGATGTTTCAGGACACACCGTACACTTCTCCAGAGTGGCTGTTGGCAATTTCCATCCCGCCCATCAGCGTAGCAAGGCTCCCGTTTCTCCTTGGCCTGTCCTGCATTTCTGGTTTTGACACTTTATTCAGCATGGCCCTTTTGACCGATGGGAGGCGAGACTTCTTTGTAGCGCTGATTTGCCTTTCCAGGTTGCTTGGTTGGCCAAAAAGGGCGTATGCGTTTTTTCCTGAATATATTCAGGAAAAAACGCATACGCCCTTTTTGGCCAAGGGCATCATTGTGGAGGTTTTGCCTCTTTTCCTGTGCTTTGAAGGCGATTCGAATCTACCTCCTGAAATCTGTTTCCTGCAATTCTGCCTTGCTTTCAAATCCTCTTCGTTGCCTTCCCTCGATATATTTGTGGACGAGAGTTATCATTTATAACTCTGCAGGTTTGTGAATTGCAGTGCCCCTGAGCTCCATTTTTCAACTCGCTTTCTTGGGAGCTGGCCGCAAAAGCGCAGGATTGCTTCAGGCCCTATTCTGGTTCCGGGCGCAGGCTGAGCCTGTGGTTAATTCTTCTTCCTGATGGGAAAATACAGTGGCCTGTGCCTGTCCCAACACCTAGAGCCAGTCTCTCATTGGTTCCCCCTCTTCCCGTTCATCCTCAGGACAAATTGCAACGTGTACGGAACAGGAGGTTAAAGGTGTTGATTCTCCAAGGAGGGAGATTGCTAGTAAAGCGGCTGGAATGGCGAACCCGAGCACAAGGAGATGAGAAATGAGGAGCGTTTTAGAAACCTTTCCCGATCACACGGTGTACCATCTTCTGGGTTTCTCATGCATGTTTTCGATGTAGGAAGATGCCCTTGAACCTGGAGATTTGGGACCCATGGGATGGGTACCACGCAGTAGTACTTTAAAGGGTCTGCGTTTGCTCCCCCAACCTCACCAAACCTGTCAGCCACAAGAGTGTCCACCCTTATGTCTCAATCAGCTGTGGGTCTAGATATGGTCAATACAGGTGGCATCACAGCCCCTGAACGAATTTGGTAAGAATTTCTCTCTCTTTCACTGTCTTTGTTTCACGGGTTTTTAAAAGTAATTGATTTTTATAATGGGGTTTAGCTGCTTTTCACTACTGTGTTTATGCCGCTTTACACCCACTAGACTCACTTACAGAGAGATATCAATACATAGGTTTTAAGATTCTTACTAGTCAGATATATTCTTGGGCGGTGAATAGGGGGTCTTGAGTCCAGTTCACTGAGCAAGGAGTAGGTCTTGTCTATTACATATTGGGTTTATGGAACGGTATCTGAGCTAATTTGAAGCCCTTGTTTTATGCATCACCCCATCTCACCTTTCCCGTTAAGCAGCCATCGTGTGTTTTCTAAACGTGTGACTCTGTTCTGTTTTGTAAGTCAGTTCAAGTGTAGCGGTTTTTCCATTCCCTCTATAAGTGATATCTTCTGATAAGTGTCTTTTTCTGTGTGACTTATTTCACTTAGAATCGTCGTACCTAAATCCACTCATCATGCTGCTACTAGCCTTATGAGGTTGATTTCATGGCTGAGTGATATTCCATTGTACATAAGGACCACAACTTCTTTATCCATTTTTCTCTTTCCTGGGATATTTAAGGTGTAACGAAGTGGAGGTTCTTGTCAACAGAGCAGCCCTAAACTTTGGGATGCCTGTGTCTTGCTGATTTTTAGTTTTCCCAATTTATACGCCCATGAGTGGAAGTGCCCTATGCTCTGTAAGCTGAGTTTTTTAGATGTTTCAGGACACACCGTACACTTCTCGAGAGTGGCTGTTGGCAATTTACATCCCGCCCATCAGCGTAGCAAGGCTCCCGTTTCTCCATGGCCTGTCCTGCATTTCTGGTTTTGACACTTTATTCAGCATGGCCCTTTTGACCGATGGGAAGCAAGACTTCTTTGTAGCGCTGATTTGCCTTTCCAGGTTGCTTGGTTGGCCAAAAAGGGCGTATGCGTTTTTTCCTGAATATATTCAGGAAAAAACGCATACGCCCTTTTTGGCCAAGGGCATCATTGTCGATGTTTCGCCGCTTTTCCTGTGCTTTAAAGGCGATTCGAATCTACCTCCTGAAATCTGTTTCCTGCAATTCTGCCTTGCTTTCAAATACTCTTCGTTGCCTTCCCTCGATATATTTGTGGACGAGAGTTATCATTTTTACATCTGCAGGTTTGTGAATTGCAGTGCCCCTGAGCTCCATTTTTCAACTCGCTTTCTTGGGAGCTGGCCGCAAAAGCGCAGGATTGCTTCAGGCCCTATTCTGGTTCCGGGCGCAGGCTGAGCCTGTGGTTAATTCTTCTTCCTGATGGGAAAATACAGTGGCCTGTGCCTGTCCCAACACCTAGAGCCAGTCTCTCATTGGTTCCCCCTCTTCCCGTTCATCCTCAGGACAAATTGCAACGTGTACGGAACAGGAGGTTAAAGGTGTTGATTCTCCAAGGAGGGAGATTGCTAGTAAAGCGGCTGGAATGGCGAACCCGAGCACAAGGAGATGAGAAATGAGGAGCGTTTTAGAAACCTTTCCCGATCACACGGTGTACCATCTTCTGGGTTTCTCATGCATGTTTTCGATGTAGGAAGATGCCCTTGAACCTGGAGATTTGGGACCCATGGGATGGGTACCACGCAGTATTCCTTTAAAGGGTCTGCGTTTGCTCCCCCAACCTCACCAAACCTGTCAGCCCCAAGAGTGTCCACCCTTATGTCTCAATCAGCTGTGGGTCTAGATATGGTCAATACAGGTGGCATCACAGCCCCTGAACGAATTTGGTAAGAATTTCTCTCTCTTTCACTGTCTTTGTTTCACGGGTTTTTTAAAGTAAGTGATTTTTATAATGGGGTTTAGCTGCTTTTCACTACTGTGTTTATGCCGCTTTACACCCACTAGACTCACTTACAGAGAGATATCAATACATAGGTTTTAAGATTCTTACTAGTCAGATATATTCTTGGGCGGTGAATAGGGGGTCTTGAGTCCAGTTCACTGAGCAAGGAGTAGGTCTTGTCTATTACATATTGGGTTTATGGAACGGTATCTGAGCTAATTTGAAGCCCTTGTTTTATGCATCACCCCATCTCACCTTTCCCGTTAAGCAGCCATCGTGTGTTTTCTAAACGTGTGACTCTGTTCTGTTTTGTAAGTCAGTTCAAGTGTAGCGGTTTTTCCATTCCCTCTATAAGTGATATCTTCTGATAAGTGTCTTTTTCTGTGTGACTTATTTCACTTAGAATCGTCGTACCTAAATCCACTCATCATGCTGCTACTAGCCTTATGAGGTTGATTTCATGGCTGAGTGATATTCCATTGTACATAAGGACCACAACTTCTTTATCCATTTTTCTCTTTCCTGGGATATTTAAGGTGTAACGAAGTGGAGGTTCTTGTCAACAGAGCAGCCCTAAACTTTGGGATGCCTGTGTCTTGCTGATTTTTAGTTTTCCCAATTTATACGCCCATGAGTGGAAGTGCCCTATGCTCTGTAAGCTGAGTTTTTTAGATGTTTCAGGACACACCGTACACTTCTCGAGAGTGGCTGTTGGCAATTTACATCCCGCCCATCAGCGTAGCAAGGCTCCCGTTTCTCCATGGCCTGTCCTGCATTTCTGGTTTTGACACTTTATTCAGCATGGCCCTTTTGACCGATGGGAAGCAAGACTTCTTTGTAGCGCTGATTTGCCTTTCCAGGTTGCTTGGTTGGCCAAAAAGGGCGTATGCGTTTTTTCCTGAATATATTCAGGAAAAAACGCATACGCCCTTTTTGGCCAAGGGCATCATTGTCGAGGTTTCGCCGCTTTTCCTGTGCTTTAAAGGCGATTCGAATCTACCTCCTGAAATCTGTTTCCTGCAATTCTGCCTTGCTTTCAAATACTCTTCGTTGCCTTCCCTCGATATATTTGTGGACGAGAGTTATCATTTTTACATCTGCAGGTTTGTGAATTGCAGTGCCCCTGAGCTCCATTTTTCAACTCGCTTTCTTGGGAGCTGGCCGCAAAAGCGCAGGATTGCTTCAGGCCCTATTCTGGTTCCGGGCGCAGGCTGAGCCTGTGGTTAATTCTTCTTCCTGATGGGAAAATAGAGTGAGCTGTGCCTGTCCCAACACCTAGAGCTAGTCTCTCATTGGTTCCCCCTCTTCCCGTTCATCCTCAGGACAAATTGCAACCTGTACGGAACAGGAGGTTAAAGGTGCTGATTCTCCAAGGAGGGAGAGTGCTAGTAAAGCGGCTGGAATGGCGAACCCGAGCACAAGGAGATGAGAAATGAGGAGCGTTTTAGAAACCTTTCCCGATCACACGGTGTACCATCTTCTGGGTTTCTGATGCATGTTTTCGATGTAGGAAGATACCCTTGAACCTGGAGATTTGGGACCCATGGGATGGGTACCACGCAGTATTCCTTTAAAGGGTCTGCGTTTGCTCCCCCAACCTCACCAAACCTCTCAGCCCCAAGAGGGTCCATCCTTATGTCTCAATCAGCTGTGGGTCTAGATATGGTCAATCCAGGTGGCATCACAGCCCCTGAACGAATTTTGTAAGAATTTCTCTCTCTTTCACGGTCTTTGTTCACGGGTATTTTAAAGTATTTGATTTTTATAATGGGGTTTAGCTGCTTTTCACTGCTGTGTTTCTGCCGCTTTACACCCACTTGACTCACTTACAGAGAGATATCAATACATAGGTTTTAACATTCTTACTAGTCAGATATATTCTTGGGCGGTGAATAGGGGGTGTTGAGTCCAGTTCACTGAGCAAGGAGTAGGTCTTGTCTATTACATATTGGGTTTATGGAACGGTATCTGAGCTAATTTGAAACCCTTGTTTTATGCATCACCCCACCTCTCCTTTCCCGTTAAGCAGCCATAGTGTGTTTTCTAAACGTGTGACTCTATTCTGTTTTGTAATTCAGTTCAAGTGTAGCGGTTCTTCCATTCCCTCTATAAGTGATATCTTATGATAAGTGTCTTTTTCTGTGTGACTTATTTCACTTAGAATCGTCGTAGCTACATCCACTCATCATGCTGCTACTAGCCTTATGACGTTGATTTCATGGCTGAGTGATATTCCATTGTACATAAGGACCACAACTTCTTTATCCATTTTTCTCTTTCCTGGGATATTTAAGGTGTAACGAAGTGGAGGTTCTTGTCAACAGGGCAGCCCTAAACTTTGGGGTGCCTGTGTCTTGCTGATTTTTAGTTTTCCCAATTTATACGCCCATGAGTGGAAGTGCCCTATGCTCTCTAAACTGAGTTTTTTAGATGTTTCAGGACACACCGTACACTTCTCCAGAGTGGCTGTTGGCAATTTCCATCCCGCCCATCAGCGTAGCAAGGCTCCCGTTTCTCCTTGGCCTGTCCTGCATTTCTGGTTTTGACACTTTATTCAGCATGGCCCTTTTGACCGATGGGAGGCGAGACTTCTTTGTAGCGCTGATTTGCCTTTCCAGGTTGCTTGGTTGGCCAAAAAGGGCGTATGCGTTTTTTCCTGAATATATTCAGGAAAAAACGCATACGCCCTTTTTGGCCAAGGGCATCATTGTGGAGGTTTTGCCTCTTTTCCTGTGCTTTGAAGGCGATTCGAATCTACCTCCTGAAATCTGTTTCCTGCAATTCTGCCTTGCTTTCAAATCCTCTTCGTTGCCTTCCCTCGATATATTTGTGGACGAGAGTTATCATTTATAACTCTGCAGGTTTGTGAATTGCAGTGCCCCTGAGCTCCATTTTTCAACTCGCTTTCTTGGGAGCTGGCCGCAAAAGCGCAGGATTGCTTCAGGCCCTATTCTGGTTCCGGGCGCAGGCTGAGCCTGTGGTTAATTCTTCTTCCTGATGGGAAAATACAGTGGCCTGTGCCTGTCCCAACACCTAGAGCCAGTCTCTCATTGGTTCCCCCTCTTCCCGTTCATCCTCAGGATAAATTGCAACGTGTACGGAACAGGAGGTTAAAGGTGTTGATTCTCCAAGGAGGGAGATTGCTAGTAAAGCGGCTGGAATGGCGAACCCGAGCACAAGGAGATGAGAAATGAGGAGCGTTTTAGAAACCTTTCCCGATCACACGGTGTACCATCTTCTGGGTTTCTCATGCATGTTTTCGATGTAGGAAGATGCCCTTGAACCTGGAGATTTGGGACCCATGGGATGGGTACCACGCAGTATTCCTTTAAAGGGTCTGCGTTTGCTCCCCCAACCTCACCAAACCTGTCAGCCCCAAGAGTGTCCACCCTTATGGCTCAATCAGCTGTGGGTCTAGATATGGTCAATCCAGGTGGCATCACAGCCCCTGAACGAATTTGGTAAGAATTTCTCTCTCTTTCACTGTCTTTGTTTCACGGGTTTTTAAAAGTAATTGATATTTATAATGGGGTTTAGCTGCTTTTCACTACTGTGTTTATGCCGCTTTACACCCACTAGACTCACTTACAGAGAGATATCAATACATAGGTTTTAAGATTCTTACTAGTCAGATATATTCTTGGGCGGTGAATAGGGGGTGTTGAGTCCAGTTCACTGAGCAAGGAGTAGGTCTTGTCTATTACATATTGGGTTTATGGAACGGTATCTGAGCTAATTTGAAGCCCTTGTTTTATGCATCACCCCATCTCACCTTTCCCGTTAAGCAGCCATCGTGTGTTTTCTAAACGTGTGACTCTGTTCTGTTTTGTAAGTCAGTTCAAGTGTAGCGGTTTTTCCATTCCCTCTATAAGTGATATCTTCTGATAAGTGTCTTTTTCTGTGTGACTTATTTCACTTAGAATCGTCGTACCTAAATCCACTCATCATGCTGCTACTAGCCTTATGAGGTTGATTTCATGGCTGAGTGATATTCCATTGTACATAAGGACCACAACTTCTTTATCCATTTTTCTCTTTCCTGGGATATTTAAGGTGTAACGAAGTGGAGGTTCTTGTCAACAGAGCAGCCCTAAACTTTGGGATGCCTGTGTCTTGCTGATTTTTAGTTTTCCCAATTTATACGCCCATGAGTGGAAGTGCCCTATGCTCTGTAAGCTGAGTTTTTTAGATGTTTCAGGACACACCGTACACTTCTCGAGAGTGGCTGTTGGCAATTTACATCCCGCCCATCAGCGTAGCAAGGCTCCCGTTTCTCCATGGCCTGTCCTGCATATCTGGTTTTGACACTTTATTCAGCATGGCCCTTTTGACCGATGGGAAGCGAGACTTCTTTGTAGCGCTGATTTGCCTTTCCAGGTTGCTTGGTTGGCCAAAAAGGGCGTATGCGTTTTTTCCTGAATATATTCAGGAAAAAACGCATACGCCCTTTTTGGCCAAGGGCATCATTGTCGAGGTTTCGCCGCTTTTCCTGTGCTTTAAAGGCGATTCGAATCTACCTCCTGAAATCTGTTTCCTGCAATTCTGCCTTGCTTTCAAATCCTCTTCGTTGCCTTCCCTCGATATATTTGTGGACGAGAGTTATCATTTTTACATCTGCAGGTTTGTGAATTGCAGTGCCCCTGAGCTCCATTTTTCAACTCGCTTTCTTGGGAGCTGGCCGCAAAAGCGCAGGATTGCTTCAGGCCCTATTCTGGTTCCGGGCGCAGGCTGAGCCTGTGGTTAATTCTTCTTCCTGATGGGAAAATAGAGTGAGCTGTGCCTGTCCCAACACCTAGAGCTAGTCTCTCATTGGTTCCCCCTCTTCCCGTTCATCCTCAGGACAAATTGCAACCTGTACGGAACAGGAGGTTAAAGGTGCTGATTCTCCAAGGAGGGAGAGTGCTAGTAAAGCGGCTGGAATGGCGAACCCGAGCACAAGGAGATGAGAAATGAGGAGCGTTTTAGAAACCTTTCCCGATCACACGGTGTACCATCTTCTGGGTTTCTGATGCATGTTTTCGATGTAGGAAGATACCCTTGAACCTGGAGATTTGGGACCCATGGGATGGGTACCACGCAGTATTCCTTTAAAGGGTCTGCGTTTGCTCCCCCAACCTCACCAAACCTCTCAGCCCCAAGAGGGTCCATCCTTATGTCTCAATCAGCTGTGGGTCTAGATATGGTCAATCCAGGTGGCATCACAGCCCCTGAACGAATTTTGTAAGAATTTCTCTCTCTTTCACGGTCTTTGTTCACGGGTATTTTAAAGTATTTGATTTTTATAATGGGGTTTAGCTGCTTTTCACTGCTGTGTTTCTGCCGCTTTACACCCACTTGACTCACTTACAGAGAGATATCAATACATAGGTTTTAACATTCTTACTAGTCAGATATATTCTTGGGCGGTGAATAGGGGGTGTTGAGTCCAGTTCACTGAGCAAGGAGTAGGTCTTGTCTATTACATATTGGGTTTATGGAACGGTATCTGAGCTAATTTGAAACCCTTGTTTTATGCATCACCCCACCTCTCCTTTCCCGTTAAGCAGCCATAGTGTGTTTTCTAAACGTGTGACTCTATTCTGTTTTGTAATTCAGTTCAAGTGTAGCGGTTCTTCCATTCCCTCTATAAGTGATATCTTATGATAAGTGTCTTTTTCTGTGTGACTTATTTCACTTAGAATCGTCGTAGCTACATCCACTCATCATGCTGCTACTAGCCTTATGACGTTGATTTCATGGCTGAGTGATATTCCATTGTACATAAGGACCACAACTTCTTTATCCATTTTTCTCTTTCCTGGGATATTTAAGGTGTAACGAAGTGGAGGTTCTTGTCAACAGGGCAGCCCTAAACTTTGGGGTGCCTGTGTCTTGCTGATTTTTAGTTTTCCCAATTTATACGCCCATGAGTGGAAGTGCCCTATGCTCTCTAAACTGAGTTTTTTAGATGTTTCAGGACACACCGTACACTTCTCCAGAGTGGCTGTTGGCAATTTCCATCCCGCCCATCAGCGTAGCAAGGCTCCCGTTTCTCCTTGGCCTGTCCTGCATTTCTGGTTTTGACACTTTATTCAGCATGGCCCTTTTGACCGATGGGAGGCGAGACTTCTTTGTAGCGCTGATTTGCCTTTCCAGGTTGCTTGGTTGGCCAAAAAGGGCGTATGCGTTTTTTCCTGAATATATTCAGGAAAAAACGGATACGCCCTTTTTGGCCAAGGGCATCATTGTGGAGGTTTTGCCTCTTTTCCTGTGCTTTGAAGGCGATTCGAATCTACCTCCTGAAATCTGTTTCCTGCAATTCTGCCTTGCTTTCAAATCCTCTTCGTTGCCTTCCCTCGATATATTTGTGGACGAGAGTTATCATTTATAACTCTGCAGGTTTCTGAATTGCAGTGCCCCTGAGCTCCATTTTTCAACTCGCTTTCTTGGGAGCTGGCCGCAAAAGCGCAGGATTGCTTCAGGCCCTATTCTGGTTCCGGGCGCAGGCTGAGCCTGCGGTTAATTCTTCTTCCTGATGGGAAAATACAGTGGCCTGTGCCTGTCCCAACACCTAGAGCCAGTCTCTCATTGGTTCCCCCTCTTCCCGTTCATCCTCAGGACAAATTGCAACGTGTACGGAACAAGAGGTTAAAGGTGCTGATTCTCCAAGGAGGGAGAGTGCTAGTAAAGCGGCTGGAATGGCGAACCCGAGCACAAGGAGATGAGAAATGAGGAGCGTTTTAGAAACCTTTCCCGATCACACGGTGTACCATCTTCTGGGTTTCTCATGCATGTCTTCGATGTAGGAAGATGCCCTTGAACCTGGAGATTTGGGACCCATGGGATGGGTACCACGCAGTATTCCTTTAAAGGGTCTGCGTTTGCTCCCCCAACCTCACCAAACCTGTCAGCCCCAAGAGTGTCCACCCTTATGGCTCAATCAGCTGTGGGTCTAGATATGGTCAATACAGGTGGCATCACAGCCCCTGAACGAATTTGGTAAGAATTTCTCTCTCTTTCACTGTCTTTGTTTCACGGGTTTTTAAAAGTAATTGATTTTTATAATGGGGTTTAGCTGCTTTTCACTACTGTGTTTATGCCGCTTTACACCCACTAGACTCACTTACAGAGAGATATCAATACATAGGTTTTAAGATTCTTACTAGTCAGATATATTCTTGGGCGGTGAATAGGGGGTCTTGAGTCCAGTTCACTGAGCAAGGAGTAGGTCTTGTCTATTACATATTGGGTTTATGGAACGGTATCTGAGCTAATTTGAAGCCCTTGTTTTATGCATCACCCCATCTCACCTTTCCCGTTAAGCAGCCATCGTGTGTTTTCTAAACGTGTGACTCTGTTCTGTTTTGTAAGTCAGTTCAAGTGTAGCGGTTTTTCCATTCCCTCTATAAGTGATATCTTCTGATAAGTGTCTTTTTCTGTGTGACTTATTTCACTTAGAATCGTCGTACCTAAATCCACTCATCATGCTGCTACTAGCCTTATGAGGTTGATTTCATGGCTGAGTGATATTCCATTGTACATAAGGACCACAACTTCTTTATCCATTTTTCTCTTTCCTGGGATATTTAAGGTGTAACGAAGTGGAGGTTCTTGTCAACAGAGCAGCCCTAAACTTTGGGATGCCTGTGTCTTGCTGATTTTTAGTTTTCCCAATTTATACGCCCATGAGTGGAAGTGCCCTATGCTCTGTAAGCTGAGTTTTTTAGATGTTTCAGGACACACCGTACACTTCTCGAGAGTGGCTGTTGGCAATTTACATCCCGCCCATCAGCGTAGCAAGGCTCCCGTTTCTCCATGGCCTGTCCTGCATTTCTGGTTTTGACACTTTATTCAGCATGGCCCTTTTGACCGATGGGAAGCGAGACTTCTTTGTAGCGCTGATTTGCCTTTCCAGGTTGCTTGGTTGGCCAAAAAGGGCGTATGCGTTTTTTCCTGAATATATTCAGGAAAAAACGCATACGCCCTTTTTGGCCAAGGGCATCATTGTCGAGGTTTCGCCGCTTTTCCTGTGCTTTAAAGGCGATTCGAATCTACCTCCTGAAATCTGTTTCCTGCAATTCTGCCTTGCTTTCAAATACTCTTCGTTGCCTTCCCTCGATATATTTGTGGACGAGAGTTATCATTTTTACATCTGCAGGTTTGTGAATTGCAGTGCCCCTGAGCTCCATTTTTCAACTCGCTTTCTTGGGAGCTGGCCGCAAAAGCGCAGGATTGCTTCAGGCCCTATTCTGGTTCCGGGCGCAGGCTGAGCCTGTGGTTAATTCTTCTTCCTGATGGGAAAATAGAGTGAGCTGTGCCTGTCCCAACACCTAGAGCTAGTCTCTCATTGGTTCCCCCTCTTCCCGTTCATCCTCAGGACAAATTGCAACCTGTACGGAACAGGAGGTTAAAGGTGCTGATTCTCCAAGGAGGGAGAGTGCTAGTAAAGCGGCTGGAATGGCGAACCCGAGCACAAGGAGATGAGAAATGAGGAGCGTTTTAGAAACCTTTCCCGATCACACGGTGTACCATCTTCTGGGTTTCTGATGCATGTTTTCGATGTAGGAAGATACCCTTGAACCTGGAGATTTGGGACCCATGGGATGGGTACCACGCAGTATTCCTTTAAAGGGTCTGCGTTTGCTCCCCCAACCTCACCAAACCTCTCAGCCCCAAGAGGGTCCATCCTTATGTCTCAATCAGCTGTGGGTCTAGATATGGTCAATCCAGGTGGCATCACAGCCCCTGAACGAATTTTGTAAGAATTTCTCTCTCTTTCACGGTCTTTGTTCACGGGTATTTTAAAGTATTTGATTTTTATAATGGGCTTTAGCTGCTTTTCACTGCTGTGTTTCTGCCGCTTTACACCCACTTGACTCACTTACAGAGAGATATCAATACATAGGTTTTAACATTCTTACTAGTCAGATATATTCTTGGGCGGTGAATAGGGGGTGTTGAGTCCAGTTCACTGAGCAAGGAGTAGGTCTTGTCTATTACATATTGGGTTTATGGAACGGTATCTGAGCTAATTTGAAACCCTTGTTTTATGCATCACCCCACCTCTCCTTTCCCGTTAAGCAGCCATAGTGTGTTTTCTAAACGTGTGACTCTATTCTGTTTTGTAATTCAGTTCAAGTGTAGCGGTTCTTCCATTCCCTCTATAAGTGATATCTTATGATAAGTGTCTTTTTCTGTGTGACTTATTTCACTTAGAATCGTCGTAGCTACATCCACTCATCATGCTGCTACTAGCCTTATGACGTTGATTTCATGGCTGAGTGATATTCCATTGTACATAAGGACCACAACTTCTTTATCCATTTTTCTCTTTCCTGGGATATTTAAGGTGTAACGAAGTGGAGGTTCTTGTCAACAGGGCAGCCCTAAACTTTGGGGTGCCTGTGTCTTGCTGATTTTTAGTTTTCCCAATTTATACGCCCATGAGTGGAAGTGCCCTATGCTCTCTAAACTGAGTTTTTTAGATGTTTCAGGACACACCGTACACTTCTCCAGAGTGGCTGTTGGCAATTTCCATCCCGCCCATCACCGTAGCAAGGCTCCCGTTTCTCCTTGGCCTGTCCTGCATTTCTGGTTTTGACACTTTATTCAGCATGGCCCTTTTGACCGATGGGAGGCGAGACTTCTTTGTAGCGCTGATTTGCCTTTCCAGGTTGCTTGGTTGGCCAAAAAGGGCGTATGCGTTTTTTCCTGAATATATTCAGGAAAAAACGCATACGCCCTTTTTGGCCAAGGGCATCATTGTGGAGGTTTTGCCTCTTTTCCTGTGCTTTGAAGGCGATTCGAATCTACCTCCTGAAATCTGTTTCCTGCAATTCTGCCTTGCTTTCAAATCCTCTTCGTTGCCTTCCCTCGATATATTTGTGAACGAGAGTTATCATTTATAACTCTGCAGGTTTGTGAATTGCAGTGCCCCTGAGCTCCATTTTTCAACTCGCTTTCTTGGGAGCTGGCCGCAAAAGCGCAGGATTGCTTCAGGCCCTATTCTGGTTCCGGGCGCAGGCTGAGCCTGTGGTTAATTCTTCTTCCTGATGGGAAAATACAGTGGCCTGTGCCTGTCCCAACACCTAGAGCCAGTCTCTCATTGGTTCCCCCTCTTCCCGTTCATCCTCAGGACAAATTGCAACGTGTACGGAACAGGAGGTTAAAGGTGTTGATTCTCCAAGGAGGGAGATTGCTAGTAAAGCGGCTGGAATGGCGAACCCGAGCACAAGGAGATGAGAAATGAGGAGCGTTTTAGAAACCTTTCCCGATCACACGGTGTACCATCTTCTGGGTTTCTCATGCATGTTTTCGATGTAGGAAGATGCCCTTGAACCTGGAGATTTGGGACCCATGGGATGGGTACCACGCAGTAGTACTTTAAAGGGTCTGCGTTTGCTCCCCCAACCTCACCAAACCTGTCAGCCCCAAGAGTGTCCACCCTTATGTCTCAATCAGCTGTGGGTCTAGATATGGTCAATACAGGTGGCATCACAGCCCCTGAACGAATTTGGTAAGAATTTCTCTCTCTTTCACTGTCTTTGTTTCACGGGTTTTTAAAAGTAATTGATTTTTATAATGGGGTTTAGCTGCTTTTCACTACTGTGTTTATGCCGCTTTACACCCACTAGACTCACTTACAGAGAGATATCAATACATAGGTTTTAAGATTCTTACTAGTCAGATATATTCTTGGGTGGTGAATAGGGGGTCTTGAGTCCAGTTCACTGAGCAAGGAGTAGGTCTTGTCTATTACATATTGGGTTTATGGAACGGTATCTGAGCTAATTTGAAGCCCTTGTTTTATGCATCACCCCATCTCACCTTTCCCGTTAAGCAGCCATCGTGTGTTTTCTAAACGTGTGACTCTGTTCTGTTTTGTAAGTCAGTTCAAGTGTAGCGGTTTTTCCATTCCCTGTATAAGTGATATCTTCTGATAAGTGTCTTTTTCTGTGTGACTTATTTCACTTAGAATCGTCGTACCTAAATCCACTCATCATGCTGCTACTAGCCTTATGAGGTTGATTTCATGGCTGAGTGATATTCCATTGTACATAAGGACCACAACTTCTTTATCCATTTTTCTCTTTCCTGGGATATTTAAGGTGTAACGAAGTGGAGGTTCTTGTCAACAGAGCAGCCCTAAACTTTGGGATGCCTGTGTCTTGCTGATTTTTAGTTTTCCCAATTTATACGCCCATGAGTGGAAGTGCCCTATGCTCTGTAAGCTGAGTTTTTTAGATGTTTCAGGACACACCGTACACTTCTCCAGAGTGGCTGTTGGCAATTTACATCCCGCCCATCAGCGTAGCAAGGCTCCCGTTTCTCCATGGCCTGTCCTGCATTTCTGGTTTTGACACTTTATTCAGCATGGCCCTTTTGACCGATGGGAAGCGAGACTTCTTTGTAGCGCTGATTTGCCTTTCCAGGTTGCTTGGTTGGCCAAAAAGGGCGTATGCGTTTTTTCCTGAATATATTCAGGAAAAAACGCATACGCCCTTTTTGGCCAAGGGCATCATTGTCGAGGTTTCGCCGCTTTTCCTGTGCTTTAAAGGCGATTCGAATCTACCTCCTGAAATCTGTTTCCTGCAATTCTGCCTTGCTTTCAAATCCTCTTCGTTGCCTTCCCTCGATATATTTGTGGACGAGAGTTATCATTTTTACATCTGCAGGTTTGTGAATTGCAGTGCCCCTGAGCTCCATTTTTCAACTCGCTTTCTTGGGAGCTGGCCGCAAAAGCGCAGGATTGCTTCAGGCCCTATTCTGGTTCCGGGCGCAGGCTGAGCCTGTGGTTAATTCTTCTTCCTGATGGGAAAATAGAGTGAGCTGTGCCTGTCCCAACACCTAGAGCTAGTCTCTCATTGGTTCCCCCTCTTCCCGTTCATCCTCAGGACAAATTGCAACCTGTACGGAACAGGAGGTTAAAGGTGCTGATTCTCCAAGGAGGGAGAGTGCTAGTAAAGCGGCTGGAATGGCGAACCCGAGCACAAGGAGATGAGAAATGAGGAGCGTTTTAGAAACCTTTCCCGATCACACGGTGTACCATCTTCTGGGTTTCTGATGCATGTTTTCGATGTAGGAAGATACCCTTGAACCTGGAGATTTGGGACCCATGGGATGGGTACCACGCAGTATTCCTTTAAAGGGTCTGCGTTTGCTCCCCCAACCTCACCAAACCTCTCAGCCCCAAGAGGGTCCATCCTTATGTCTCAATCAGCTGTGGGTCTAGATATGGTCAATCCAGGTGGCATCACAGCCCCTGAACGAATTTTGTAAGAATTTCTCTCTCTTTCACGGTCTTTGTTCACGGGTATTTTAAAGTATTTGATTTTTATAATGGGGTTTAGCTGCTTTTCACTGCTGTGTTTCTGCCGCTTTACACCCACTAGACTCACTTACAGAGAGATATCAATACATAGGTTTTAACATTCTTACTAGTCAGATATATTCTTGGGCGGTGAATAGGGGGTGTTGAGTCCAGTTCACTGAGCAAGGAGTAGGTCTTGTCTATTACATATTGGGTTTATGGAACGGTATCTGAGCTAATTTGAAACCCTTGTTTTATGCATCACCCCACCTCTCCTTTCCCGTTAAGCAGCCATAGTGTGTTTTCTAAACGTGTGACTCTATTCTGTTTTGTAATTCAGTTCAAGTGTAGCGGTTCTTCCATTCCCTCTATAAGTGATATCTTCTGATAAGTGTCTTTTTCTGTGTGACTTATTTCACTTAGAATCGTCGTAGCTACATCCACTCATCATGCTGCTACTAGCCTTATGACGTTGATTTCATGGCTGAGTGATATTCCATTGTACATAAGGACCACAACTTCTTTATCCATTTTTCTCTTTCCTGGGATATTTAAGGTGTAACGAAGTGGAGGTTCTTGTCAACAGGGCAGCCCTAAACTTTGGGGTGCCTGTGTCTTGCTGATTTTTAGTTTTCCCAATTTATACGCCCATGAGTGGAAGTGCCCTATGCTCTCTAAACTGAGTTTTTTAGATGTTTCAGGACACACCGTACACTTCTCCAGAGTGGCTGTTGGCAATTTCCATCCCGCCCATCACCGTAGCAAGGCTCCCGTTTCTCCTTGGCCTGTCCTGCATTTCTGGTTTTGACACTTTATTCAGCATGGCCCTTTTGACCGATGGGAGGCGAGACTTCTTTGTAGCGCTGATTTGCCTTTCCAGGTTGCTTGGTTGGCCAAAAAGGGCGTATGCGTTTTTTCCTGAATATATTCAGGAAAAAACGGATACGCCCTTTTTGGCCAAGGGCATCATTGTGGAGGTTTTGCCTCTTTTCCTGTGCTTTGAAGGCGATTCGAATCTACCTCCTGAAATCTGTTTCCTGCAATTCTGCCTTGCTTTCAAATCCTCTTCGTTGCCTTCCCTCGATATATTTGTGGACGAGAGTTATCATTTATAACTCTGCAGGTTTCTGAATTGCAGTGCCCCTGAGCTCCATTTTTCAACTCGCTTTCTTGGGAGCTGGCCGCAAAAGCGCAGGATTGCTTCAGGCCCTATTCTGGTTCCGGGCGCAGGCTGAGCCTGCGGTTAATTCTTCTTCCTAATGGGAAAATACAGTGGCCTGTGCCTGTCCCAACACCTAGAGCCAGTCTCTCATTGGTTCCCCCTCTTCCCGTTCATCCTCAGGACAAATTGCAACGTGTACGGAACAAGAGGTTAAAGGTGCTGATTCTCCAAGGAGGGAGAGTGCTAGTAAAGCGGCTGGAATGGCGAACCCGAGCACAAGGAGATGAGAAATGAGGAGCGTTTTAGAAACCTTTCCCGATCACACGGTGTACCATCTTCTGGGTTTCTCATGCATGTCTTCGATGTAGGAAGATGCCCTTGAACCTGGAGATTTGGGACCCATGGGATGGGTACCACGCAGTATTCCTTTAAAGGGTCTGCGTTTGCTCCCCCAACCTCACCAAACCTGTCAGCCCCAAGAGTGTCCACCCTTATGGCTCAATCAGCTGTGGGTCTAGATATGGTCAATACAGGTGGCATCACAGCCCCTGAACGAATTTGGTAAGAATTTCTCTCTCTTTCACTGTCTTTGTTTCACGGGTTTTTAAAAGTAATTGATTTTTATAATGGGGTTTAGCTGCTTTTCACTACTGTGTTTATGCCGCTTTACACCCACTAGACTCACTTACAGAGAGATATCAATACATAGGTTTTAAGATTCTTACTAGTCAGATATATTCTTGGGCGGTGAATAGGGGGTCTTGAGTCCAGTTCACTGAGCAAGGAGTAGGTCTTGTCTATTACATATTGGGTTTATGGAACGGTATCTGAGCTAATTTGAAGCCCTTGTTTTATGCATCACCCCATCTCACCTTTCCCGTTAAGCAGCCATCGTGTGTTTTCTAAACGTGTGACTCTGTTCTGTTTTGTAAGTCAGTTCAAGTGTAGCGGTTTTTCCATTCCCTCTATAAGTGATATCTTCTGATAAGTGTCTTTTTCTGTGTGACTTATTTCACTTAGAATCGTCGTACCTAAATCCACTCATCATGCTGCTACTAGCCTTATGAGGTTGATTTCATGGCTGAGTGATATTCCATTGTACATAAGGACCACAACTTCTTTATCCATTTTTCTCTTTCCTGGGATATTTAAGGTGTAACGAAGTGGAGGTTCTTGTCAACAGAGCAGCCCTAAACTTTGGGATGCCTGTGTCTTGCTGATTTTTAGTTTTCCCAATTTATACGCCCATGAGTGGAAGTGCCCTATGCTCTGTAAGCTGAGTTTTTTAGATGTTTCAGGACACACCGTACACTTCTCCAGAGTGGCTGTTGGCAATTTACATCCCGCCCATCAGCGTAGCAAGGCTCCCGTTTCTCCATGGCCTGTCCTGCATTTCTGGTTTTGACACTTTATTCAGCATGGCCCTTTTGACCGATGGGAAGCGAGACTTCTTTGTAGCGCTGATTTGCCTTTCCAGGTTGCTTGGTTGGCCAAAAAGGGCGTATGCGTTTTTTCCTGAATATATTCAGGAAAAAACGCATACGCCCTTTTTGGCCAAGGGCATCATTGTCGAGGTTTCGCCGCTTTTCCTGTGCTTTAAAGGCGATTCGAATCTACCTCCTGAAATCTGTTTCCTGCAATTCTGCCTTGCTTTCAAATCCTCTTCGTTGCCTTCCCTCGATATATTTGTGGACGAGAGTTATCATTTTTACATCTGCAGGTTTGTGAATTGCAGTGCCCCTGAGCTCCATTTTTCAACTCGCTTTCTTGGGAGCTGGCCGCAAAAGCGCAGGATTGCTTCAGGCCCTATTCTGGTTCCGGGCGCAGGCTGAGCCTGTGGTTAATTCTTCTTCCTGATGGGAAAATAGAGTGAGCTGTGCCTGTCCCAACACCTAGAGCTAGTCTCTCATTGGTTCCCCCTCTTCCCGTTCATCCTCAGGACAAATTGCAACCTGTACGGAACAGGAGGTTAAAGGTGCTGATTCTCCAAGGAGGGAGAGTGCTAGTAAAGCGGCTGGAATGGCGAACCCGAGCACAAGGAGATGAGAAATGAGGAGCGTTTTAGAAACCTTTCCCGATCACACGGTGTACCATCTTCTGGGTTTCTGATGCATGTTTTCGATGTAGGAAGATACCCTTGAACCTGGAGATTTGGGACCCATGGGATGGGTACCACGCAGTATTCCTTTAAAGGGTCTGCGTTTGCTCCCCCAACCTCACCAAACCTCTCAGCCCCAAGAGGGTCCATCCTTATGTCTCAATCAGCTGTGGGTCTAGATATGGTCAATCCAGGTGGCATCACAGCCCCTGAACGAATTTTGTAAGAATTTCTCTCTCTTTCACGGTCTTTGTTCACGGGTATTTTAAAGTATTTGATTTTTATAATGGGGTTTAGCTGCTTTTCACTGCTGTGTTTCTGCCGCTTTACACCCACTAGACTCACTTACAGAGAGATATCAATACATAGGTTTTAACATTCTTACTAGTCAGATATATTCTTGGGCGGTGAATAGGGGGTGTTGAGTCCAGTTCACTGAGCAAGGAGTAGGTCTTGTCTATTACATATTGGGTTTATGGAACGGTATCTGAGCTAATTTGAAACCCTTGTTTTATGCATCACCCCACCTCTCCTTTCCCGTTAAGCAGCCATAGTGTGTTTTCTAAACGTGTGACTCTATTCTGTTTTGTAATTCAGTTCAAGTGTAGCGGTTCTTCCATTCCCTCTATAAGTGATATCTTCTGATAAGTGTCTTTTTCTGTGTGACTTATTTCACTTAGAATCGTCGTAGCTACATCCACTCATCATGCTGCTACTAGCCTTATGACGTTGATTTCATGGCTGAGTGATATTCCATTGTACATAAGGACCACAACTTCTTTATCCATTTTTCTCTTTCCTGGGATATTTAAGGTGTAACGAAGTGGAGGTTCTTGTCAACAGGGCAGCCCTAAACTTTGGGGTGCCTGTGTCTTGCTGATTTTTAGTTTTCCCAATTTATACGCCCATGAGTGGAAGTGCCCTATGCTCTCTAAACTGAGTTTTTTAGATGTTTCAGGACACACCGTACACTTCTCCAGAGTGGCTGTTGGCAATTTCCATCCCGCCCATCAGCGTAGCAAGGCTCCCGTTTCTCCTTGGCCTGTCCTGCATTTCTGGTTTTGACACTTTATTCAGCATGGCCCTTTTGACCGATGGGAGGCGAGACTTCTTTGTAGCGCTGATTTGCCTTTCCAGGTTGCTTGGTTGGCCAAAAAGGGCGTATGCGTTTTTTCCTGAATATATTCAGGAAAAAACGGATACGCCCTTTTTGGCCAAGGGCATCATTGTGGAGGTTTTGCCTCTTTTCCTGTGCTTTGAAGGCGATTCGAATCTACCTCCTGAAATCTGTTTCCTGCAATTCTGCCTTGCTTTCAAATCCTCTTCGTTGCCTTCCCTCGATATATTTGTGGACGAGAGTTATCATTTATAACTCTGCAGGTTTCTGAATTGCAGTGCCCCTGAGCTCCATTTTTCAACTCGCTTTCTTGGGAGCTGGCCGCAAAAGCGCAGGATTGCTTCAGGCCCTATTCTGGTTCCGGGCGCAGGCTGAGCCTGCGGTTAATTCTTCTTCCTAATGGGAAAATACAGTGGCCTGTGCCTGTCCCAACACCTAGAGCCAGTCTCTCATTGGTTCCCCCTCTTCCCGTTCATCCTCAGGACAAATTGCAACGTGTACGGAACAAGAGGTTAAAGGTGCTGATTCTCCAAGGAGGGAGAGTGCTAGTAAAGCGGCTGGAATGGCGAACCCGAGCACAAGGAGATGAGAAATGAGGAGCGTTTTAGAAACCTTTCCCGATCACACGGTGTACCATCTTCTGGGTTTCTCATGCATGTCTTCGATGTAGGAAGATGCCCTTGAACCTGGAGATTTGGGACCCATGGGATGGGTACCACGCAGTATTCCTTTAAAGGGTCTGCGTTTGCTCCCCCAACCTCACCAAACCTGTCAGCCCCAAGAGTGTCCACCCTTATGGCTCAATCAGCTGTGGGTCTAGATATGGTCAATACAGGTGGCATCACAGCCCCTGAACGAATTTGGTAAGAATTTCTCTCTCTTTCACTGTCTTTGTTTCACGGGTTTTTAAAAGTAATTGATTTTTATAATGGGGTTTAGCTGCTTTTCACTACTGTGTTTATGCCGCTTTACACCCACTAGACTCACTTACAGAGAGATATCAATACATAGGTTTTAAGATTCTTACTAGTCAGATATATTCTTGGGCGGTGAATAGGGGGTCTTGAGTCCAGTTCACTGAGCAAGGAGTAGGTCTTGTCTATTACATATTGGGTTTATGGAACGGTATCTGAGCTAATTTGAAGCCCTTGTTTTATGCATCACCCCATCTCACCTTTCCCGTTAAGCAGCCATCGTGTGTTTTCTAAACGTGTGACTCTGTTCTGTTTTGTAAGTCAGTTCAAGTGTAGCGGTTTTTCCATTCCCTCTATAAGTGATATCTTCTGATAAGTGTCTTTTTCTGTGTGACTTATTTCACTTAGAATCGTCGTACCTAAATCCACTCATCATGCTGCTACTAGCCTTATGAGGTTGATTTCATGGCTGAGTGATATTCCATTGTACATAAGGACCACAACTTCTTTATCCATTTTTCTCTTTCCTGGGATATTTAAGGTGTAACGAAGTGGAGGTTCTTGTCAACAGAGCAGCCCTAAACTTTGGGATGCCTGTGTCTTGCTGATTTTTAGTTTTCCCAATTTATACGCCCATGAGTGGAAGTGCCCTATGCTCTGTAAGCTGAGTTTTTTAGATGTTTCAGGACACACCGTACACTTCTCGAGAGTGGCTGTTGGCAATTTACATCCCGCCCATCAGCGTAGCAAGGCTCCCGTTTCTCCATGGCCTGTCCTGCATTTCTGGTTTTGACACTTTATTCAGCATGGCCCTTTTGACCGATGGGAAGCGAGACTTCTTTGTAGCGCTGATTTGCCTTTCCAGGTTGCTTGGTTGGCCAAAAAGGGCGTATGCGTTTTTTCCTGAATATATTCAGGAAAAAACGCATACGCCCTTTTTGGCCAAGGGCATCATTGTCGAGGTTTCGCCGCTTTTCCTGTGCTTTAAAGGCGATTCGAATCTACCTCCTGAAATCTGTTTCCTGCAATTCTGCCTTGCTTTCAAATACTCTTCGTTGCCTTCCCTCGATATATTTGTGGACGAGAGTTATCATTTTTACATCTGCAGGTTTGTGAATTGCAGTGCCCCTGAGCTCCATATTTCAACTCGCTTTCTTGGGAGCTGGCCGCAAAAGCGCAGGATTGCTTCAGGCCCTATTCTGGTTCCGGGCGCAGGCTGAGCCTGTGGTTAATTCTTCTTCCTGATGGGAAAATAGAGTGAGCTGTGCCTGTCCCAACACCTAGAGCTAGTCTCTCATTGGTTCCCCCTCTTCCCGATCATCCTCAGGACAAATTGCAACCTGTACGGAACAGGAGGTTAAAGGTGCTGATTCTCCAAGGAGGGAGAGTGCTAGTAAAGCGGCTGGAATGGCGAACCCGAGCACAAGGAGATGAGAAATGAGGAGCGTTTTAGAAACCTTTCCCGATCACACGGTGTACCATCTTCTGGGTTTCTGATGCATGTTTTCGATGTAGGAAGATACCCTTGAACCTGGAGATTTGGGACCCATGGGATGGGTACCACGCAGTATTCCTTTAAAGGGTCTGCGTTTGCTCCCCCAACCTCACCAAACCTCTCAGCCCCAAGAGGGTCCATCCTTATGTCTCAATCAGCTGTGGGTCTAGATATGGTCAATCCAGGTGGCATCACAGCCCCTGAACGAATTTTGTAAGAATTTCTCTCTCTTTCACGGTCTTTGTTCACGGGTATTTTAAAGTATTTGATTTTTATAATGGGGTTTAGCTGCTTTTCACTGCTGTGTTTCTGCCGCTTTACACCCACTTGACTCACTTACAGAGAGATATCAATACATAGGTTTTAACATTCTTACTAGTCAGATATATTCTTGGGCGGTGAATAGGGGGTGTTGAGTCCAGTTCACTGAGCAAGGAGTAGGTCTTGTCTATTACATATTGGGTTTATGGAACGGTATCTGAGCTAATTTGAAACCCTTGTTTTATGCATCACCCCACCTCTCCTTTCCCGTTAAGCAGCCATAGTGTGTTTTCTAAACGTGTGACTCTATTCTGTTTTGTAATTCAGTTCAAGTGTAGCGGTTCTTCCATTCCCTCTATAAGTGATATCTTATGATAAGTGTCTTTTTCTGTGTGACTTATTTCACTTAGAATCGTCGTAGCTACATCCACTCATCATGCTGCTACTAGCCTTATGACGTTGATTTCATGGCTGAGTGATATTCCATTGTACATAAGGACCACAACTTCTTTATCCATTTTTCTCTTTCCTGGGATATTTAAGGTGTAACGAAGTGGAGGTTCTTGTCAACAGGGCAGCCCTAAACTTTGGGGTGCCTGTGTCTTGCTGATTTTTAGTTTTCCCAATTTATACGCCCATGAGTGGAAGTGCCCTATGCTCTCTAAACTGAGTTTTTTAGATGTTTCAGGACACACCGTACACTTCTCCAGAGTGGCTGTTGGCAATTTCCATCCCGCCCATCAGCGTAGCAAGGCTCCCGTTTCTCCTTGGCCTGTCCTGCATTTCTGGTTTTGACACTTTATTCAGCATGGCCCTTTTGACCGATGGGAGGCGAGACTTCTTTGTAGCGCTGATTTGCCTTTCCAGGTTGCTTGGTTGGCCAAAAAGGGCGTATGCGTTTTTTCCTGAATATATTCAGGAAAAAACGCATACGCCCTTTTTGGCCAAGGGCATCATTGTGGAGGTTTTGCCTCTTTTCCTGTGCTTTGAAGGCGATTCGAATCTACCTCCTGAAATCTGTTTCCTGCAATTCTGCCTTGCTTTCAAATCCTCTTCGTTGCCTTCCCTCGATATATTTGTGGACGAGAGTTATCATTTATAACTCTGCAGGTTTGTGAATTGCAGTGCCCCTGAGCTCCATTTTTCAACTCGCTTTCTTGGGAGCTGGCCGCAAAAGCGCAGGATTGCTTCAGGCCCTATTCTGGTTCCGGGCGCAGGCTGAGCCTGTGGTTAATTCTTCTTCCTGATGGGAAAATACAGTGGCCTGTGCCTGTCCCAACACCTAGAGCCAGTCTCTCATTGGTTCCCCCTCTTCCCGTTCATCCTCAGGACAAATTGCAACGTGTACGGAACAGGAGGTTAAAGGTGTTGATTCTCCAAGGAGGGAGATTGCTAGTAAAGCGGCTGGAATGGCGAACCCGAGCACAAGGAGATGAGAAATGAGGAGCGTTTTAGAAACCTTTCCCGATCACACGGTGTACCATCTTCTGGGTTTCTCATGCATGTTTTCGATGTAGGAAGATGCCCTTGAACCTGGAGATTTGGGACCCATGGGATGGGTACCACGCAGTATTCCTTTAAAGGGTCTGCGTTTGCTCCCCCAACCTCACCAAACCTGTCAGCCCCAAGAGTGTCCACCCTTATGGCTCAATCAGCTGTGGGTCTAGATATGGTCAATCCAGGTGGCATCACAGCCCCTGAACGAATTTGGTAAGAATTTCTCTCTCTTTCACTGTCTTTGTTTCACGGGTTTTTAAAAGTAATTGATATTTATAATGGGGTTTAGCTGCTTTTCACTACTGTGTTTATGCCGCTTTACACCCACTAGACTCACTTACAGAGAGATATCAATACATAGGTTTTAAGATTCTTACTAGTCAGATATATTCTTGGGCGGTGAATAGGGGGTCTTGAGTCCAGTTCACTGAGCAAGGAGTAGGTCCTGTCTATTACATATTGGGTTTATGGAACGGTATCTGAGCTAATTTGAAGCCCTTGTTTTATGCATCACCCCATCTCACCTTTCCCGTTAAGCAGCCATCGTGTGTTTTCTAAACGTGTGACTCTGTTCTGTTTTGTAAGTCAGTTCAAGTGTAGCGGTTTTTCCATTCCCTCTATAAGTGATATCTTATGATAAGTGTCTTTTTCTGTGTGACTTATTTCACTTAGAATCGTCGTACCTAAATCCACTCATCATGCTGCTACTAGCCTTATGAGGTTGATTTCACGGCTGAGTGATATTCCATTGTACATAAGGACCACAACTTCTTTATCCATTTTTCTCTTTCCTGGGATATTTAAGGTGTAACGAAGTGGAGGTTCTTGTCAACAGAGCAGCCCTAAACTTTGGGATGCCTGTGTCTTGCTGATTTTTAGTTTTCCCAATTTATACGCCCATGAGTGGAAGTGCCCTATGCTCTGTAAGCTGAGTTTTTTAGATGTTTCAGGACACACCGTACACTTCTCGAGAGTGGCTGTTGGCAATTTACATCCCGCCCATCAGCGTAGCAAGGCTCCCGTTTCTCCATGGCCTGTCCTGCATTTCTGGTTTTGACACTTTATTCAGCATGGCCCTTTTGACCGATGGGAAGCGAGACTTCTTTGTAGCGCTGATTTGCCTTTCCAGGTTGCTTGGTTGGCCAAAAAGGGCGTATGCGTTTTTTCCTGAATATATTCAGGAAAAAACGCATACGCCCTTTTTGGCCAAGGGCATCATTGTCGAGGTTTCGCCGCTTTTCCTGTGCTTTAAAGGCGATTCGAATCTACCTCCTGAAATCTGTTTCCTGCAATTCTGCCTTGCTTTCAAATACTCTTCGTTGCCTTCCCTCGATATATTTGTGGACGAGAGTTATCATTTTTACATCTGCAGGTTTGTGAATTGCAGTGCCCCTGAGCTCCATTTTTCAACTCGCTTTCTTGGGAGCTGGCCGCAAAAGCGCAGGATTGCTTCAGGCCCTATTCTGGTTCCGGGCGCAGGCTGAGCCTGTGGTTAATTCTTCTTCCTGATGGGAAAATAGAGTGAGCTGTGCCTGTCCCAACACCTAGAGCTAGTCTCTCATTGGTTCCCCCTCTTCCCGTTCATCCTCAGGACAAATTGCAACCTGTACGGAACAGGAGGTTAAAGGTGCTGATTCTCCAAGGAGGGAGAGTGCTAGTAAAGCGGCTGGAATGGCGAACCCGAGCACAAGGAGATGAGAAATGAGGAGCGTTTTAGAAACCTTTCCCGATCACACGGTGTACCATCTTCTGGGTTTCTGATGCATGTTTTCGATGTAGGAAGATACCCTTGAACCTGGAGATTTGGGACCCATGGGATGGGTACCACGCAGTATTCCTTTAAAGGGTCTGCGTTTGCTCCCCCAACCTCACCAAACCTCTCAGCCCCAAGAGGGTCCATCCTTATGTCTCAATCAGCTGTGGGTCTAGATATGGTCAATCCAGGTGGCATCACAGCCCCTGAACGAATTTTGTAAGAATTTCTCTCTCTTTCACGGTCTTTGTTCACGGGTATTTTAAAGTATTTGATTTTTATAATGGGGTTTAGCTGCTTTTCACTGCTGTGTTTCTGCCGCTTTACACCCACTTGACTCACTTACAGAGAGATATCAATACATAGGTTTTAACATTCTTACTAGTCAGATATATTCTTGGGCGGTGAATAGGGGGTGTTGAGTCCAGTTCACTGAGCAAGGAGTAGGTCTTGTCTATTACATATTGGGTTTATGGAACGGTATCTGAGCTAATTTGAAACCCTTGTTTTATGCATCACCCCACCTCTCCTTTCCCGTTAAGCAGCCATAGTGTGTTTTCTAAACGTGTGACTCTATTCTGTTTTGTAATTCAGTTCAAGTGTAGCGGTTCTTCCATTCCCTCTATAAGTGATATCTTCTGATAAGTGTCTTTTTCTGTGTGACTTATTTCACTTAGAATCGTCGTAGCTACATCCACTCATCATGCTGCTACTAGCCTTATGACGTTGATTTCATGGCTGAGTGATATTCCATTGTACATAAGGACCACAACTTCTTTATTCATTTTTCTCTTTCCTGGGATATTTAAGGTGTAACGAAGTGGAGGTTCTTGTCAACAGGGCAGCCCTAAACTTTGGGGTGCCTGTGTCTTGCTGATTTTTAGTTTTCCCAATTTATACGCCCATGAGTGGAAGTGCCCTATGCTCTCTAAACTGAGTTTTTTAGATGTTTCAGGACACACCGTACACTTCTCCAGAGTGGCTGTTGGCAATTTCCATCCCGCCCATCAGCGTAGCAAGGCTCCCGTTTCTCCTTGGCCTGTCCTGCATTTCTGGTTTTGACACTTTATTCAGCATGGCCCTTTTGACCGATGGGAGGCGAGACTTCTTTGTAGCGCTGATTTGCCTTTCCAGGTTGCTTGGTTGGCCAAAAAGGGCGTATGCGTTTTTTCCTGAATATATTCAGGAAAAAACGCATACGCCCTTTTTGGCCAAGGGCATCATTGTGGAGGTTTTGCCTCTTTTCCTGTGCTTTGAAGGCGATTCGAATCTACCTCCTGAAATCTGTTTCCTGCAATTCTGCCTTGCTTTCAAATCCTCTTCGTTGCCTTCCCTCGATATATTTGTGGACGAGAGTTATCATTTATAACTCTGCAGGTTTGTGAATTGCAGTGCCCCTGAGCTCCATTTTTCAACTCGCTTTCTTGGGAGCTGGCCGCAAAAGCGCAGGATTGCTTCAGGCCCTATTCTGGTTCCGGGCGCAGGCTGAGCCTGTGGTTAATTCTTCTTCCTGATGGGAAAATACAGTGGCCTGTGCCTGTCCCAACACCTAGAGCCAGTCTCTCATTGGTTCCCCCTCTTCCCGTTCATCCTCAGGACAAATTGCAACGTGTACGGAACAGGAGGTTAAAGGTGTTGATTCTCCAAGGAGGGAGATTGCTAGTAAAGCGGCTGGAATGGCGAACCCGAGCACAAGGAGATGAGAAATGAGGAGCGTTTTAGAAACCTTTCCCGATCACACGGTGTACCATCTTCTGGGTTTCTCATGCATGTTTTCGATGTAGGAAGATGCCCTTGAACCTGGAGATTTGGGACCCATGGGATGGGTACCACGCAGTATTCCTTTAAAGGGTCTGCGTTTGCTCCCCCAACCTCACCAAACCTGTCAGCCCCAAGAGTGTCCACCCTTATGGCTCAATCAGCTGTGGGTCTAGATATGGTCAATCCAGGTGGCATCACAGCCCCTGAACGAATTTGGTAAGAATTTCTCTCTCTTTCACTGTCTTTGTTTCACGGGTTTTTAAAAGTAATTGATATTTATAATGGGGTTTAGCTGCTTTTCACTACTGTGTTTATGCCGCTTTACACCCACTAGACTCACTTACAGAGAGATATCAATACATAGGTTTTAAGATTCTTACTAGTCAGATATATTCTTGGGCGGTGAATAGGGGGTCTTGAGTCCAGTTCACTGAGCAAGGAGTAGGTCCTGTCTATTACATATTGGGTTTATGGAACGGTATCTGAGCTAATTTGAAGCCCTTGTTTTATGCATCACCCCATCTCACCTTTCCCGTTAAGCAGCCATCGTGTGTTTTCTAAACGTGTGACTCTGTTCTGTTTTGTAAGTCAGTTCAAGTGTAGCGGTTTTTCCATTCCCTCTATAAGTGATATCTTATGATAAGTGTCTTTTTCTGTGTGACTTATTTCACTTAGAATCGTCGTACCTAAATCCACTCATCATGCTGCTACTAGCCTTATGAGGTTGATTTCACGGCTGAGTGATATTCCATTGTACATAAGGACCACAACTTCTTTATCCATTTTTCTCTTTCCTGGGATATTTAAGGTGTAACGAAGTGGAGGTTCTTGTCAACAGAGCAGCCCTAAACTTTGGGATGCCTGTGTCTTGCTGATTTTTAGTTTTCCCAATTTATACGCCCATGAGTGGAAGTGCCCTATGCTCTGTAAGCTGAGTTTTTTAGATGTTTCAGGACACACCGTACACTTCTCGAGAGTGGCTGTTGGCAATTTACATCCCGCCCATCAGCGTAGCAAGGCTCCCGTTTCTCCATGGCCTGTCCTGCATTTCTGGTTTTGACACTTTATTCAGCATGGCCCTTTTGACCGATGGGAAGCGAGACTTCTTTGTAGCGCTGATTTGCCTTTCCAGGTTGCTTGGTTGGCCAAAAAGGGCGTATGCGTTTTTTCCTGAATATATTCAGGAAAAAACGCATACGCCCTTTTTGGCCAAGGGCATCATTGTCGAGGTTTCGCCGCTTTTCCTGTGCTTTAAAGGCGATTCGAATCTACCTCCTGAAATCTGTTTCCTGCAATTCTGCCTTGCTTTCAAATACTCTTCGTTGCCTTCCCTCGATATATTTGTGGACGAGAGTTATCATTTTTACATCTGCAGGTTTGTGAATTGCAGTGCCCCTGAGCTCCATTTTTCAACTCGCTTTCTTGGGAGCTGGCCGCAAAAGCGCAGGATTGCTTCAGGCCCTATTCTGGTTCCGGGCGCAGGCTGAGCCTGTGGTTAATTCTTCTTCCTGATGGGAAAATAGAGTGAGCTGTGCCTGTCCCAACACCTAGAGCTAGTCTCTCATTGGTTCCCCCTCTTCCCGTTCATCCTCAGGACAAATTGCAACCTGTACGGAACAGGAGGTTAAAGGTGCTGATTCTCCAAGGAGGGAGAGTGCTAGTAAAGCGGCTGGAATGGCGAACCCGAGCACAAGGAGATGAGAAATGAGGAGCGTTTTAGAAACCTTTCCCGATCACACGGTGTACCATCTTCTGGGTTTCTGATGCATGTTTTCGATGTAGGAAGATACCCTTGAACCTGGAGATTTGGGACCCATGGGATGGGTACCACGCAGTATTCCTTTAAAGGGTCTGCGTTTGCTCCCCCAACCTCACCAAACCTCTCAGCCCCAAGAGGGTCCATCCTTATGTCTCAATCAGCTGTGGGTCTAGATATGGTCAATCCAGGTGGCATCACAGCCCCTGAACGAATTTTGTAAGAATTTCTCTCTCTTTCACGGTCTTTGTTCACGGGTATTTTAAAGTATTTGATTTTTATAATGGGGTTTAGCTGCTTTTCACTGCTGTGTTTCTGCCGCTTTACACCCACTTGACTCACTTACAGAGAGATATCAATACATAGGTTTTAACATTCTTACTAGTCAGATATATTCTTGGGCGGTGAATAGGGGGTGTTGAGTCCAGTTCACTGAGCAAGGAGTAGGTCTTGTCTATTACATATTGGGTTTATGGAACGGTATCTGAGCTAATTTGAAACCCTTGTTTTATGCATCACCCCACCTCTCCTTTCCCGTTAAGCAGCCATAGTGTGTTTTCTAAACGTGTGACTCTATTCTGTTTTGTAATTCAGTTCAAGTGTAGCGGTTCTTCCATTCCCTCTATAAGTGATATCTTCTGATAAGTGTCTTTTTCTGTGTGACTTATTTCACTTAGAATCGTCGTAGCTACATCCACTCATCATGCTGCTACTAGCCTTATGACGTTGATTTCATGGCTGAGTGATATTCCATTGTACATAAGGAGCACAACTTCTTTATCCATTTTTCTCTTTCCTGGGATATTTAAGGTGTAACGAAGTGGAGGTTCTTGTCAACAGGGCAGCCCTAAACTTTGGGGTGCCTGTGTCTTGCTGATTTTTAGTTTTCCCAATTTATACGCCCATGAGTGGAAGTGCCCTATGCTCTCTAAACTGAGTTTTTTAGATGTTTCAGGACACACCGTACACTTCTCCAGAGTGGCTGTTGGCAATTTCCATCCCGCCCATCAGCGTAGCAAGGCTCCCGTTTCTCCTTGGCCTGTCCTGCATTTCTGGTTTTGACACTTTATTCAGCATGGCCCTTTTGACCGATGGGAGGCGAGACTTCTTTGTAGCGCTGATTTGCCTTTCCAGGTTGCTTGGTTGGCCAAAAAGGGCGTATGCGTTTTTTCCTGAATATATTCAGGAAAAAACGCATACGCCCTTTTTGGCCAAGGGCATCATTGTCGAGGTTTCGCCACTTTTCCTGTGCTTTAAAGGCGATTCGAATCTACCTCCTGAAATCTGTTTCCTGCAATTCTGCCTTGCTTTCAAATACTCTTCGTTGCCTTCCCTCGATATATTTGTGGACGAGAGTTATCATTTTTACATCTGCAGGTTTGTGAATTGCAGTGCCCCTGAGCTCCATTTTTCAACTCGCTTTCTTGGGAGCTGGCCGCAAAAGCGCAGGATTGCTTCAGGCCCTATTCTGGTTCCGGGCGCAGGCTGAGCCTGTGGTTAATTCTTCTTCCTGATGGGAAAATACAGTGGCCTGTGCCTGTCCCAACACCTAGAGCCAGTCTCTCATTGGTTCCCCCTCTTCCCGTTCATCCTCAGGATAAATTGCAACGTGTACGGAACAGGAGGTTAAAGGTGTTGATTCTCCAAGGAGGGAGATTGCTAGTAAAGCGGCTGGAATGGCGAACCCGAGCACAAGGAGATGAGAAATGAGGAGCGTTTTAGAAACCTTTCCCGATCACACGGTGTACCATCTTCTGGGTTTCTCATGCATGTTTTCGATGTAGGAAGATGCCCTTGAACCTGGAGATTTGGGACCCATGGGATGGGTACCACGCAGTATTCCTTTAAAGGGTCTGCGTTTGCTCCCCCAACCTCACCAAACCTGTCAGCCCCAAGAGTGTCCACCCTTATGGCTCAATCAGCTGTGGGTCTAGATATGGTCAATCCAGGTGGCATCACAGCCCCTGAACGAATTTGGTAAGAATTTCTCTCTCTTTCACTGTCTTTGTTTCACGGGTTTTTAAAAGTAATTGATATTTATAATGGGGTTTAGCTGCTTTTCACTACTGTGTTTATGCCGCTTTACACCCACTAGACTCACTTACAGAGAGATATCAATACATAGGTTTTAAGATTCTTACTAGTCAGATATATTCTTGGGCGGTGAATAGGGGGTGTTGAGTCCAGTTCACTGAGCAAGGAGTAGGTCTTGTCTATTACATATTGGGTTTATGGAACGGTATCTGAGCTAATTTGAAGCCCTTGTTTTATGCATCACCCCATCTCACCTTTCCCGTTAAGCAGCCATCGTGTGTTTTCTAAACGTGTGACTCTGTTCTGTTTTGTAAGTCAGTTCAAGTGTAGCGGTTTTTCCATTCCCTCTATAAGTGATATCTTCTGATAAGTGTCTTTTTCTGTGTGACTTATTTCACTTAGAATCGTCGTACCTAAATCCACTCATCATGCTGCTACTAGCCTTATGAGGTTGATTTCATGGCTGAGTGATATTCCATTGTACATAAGGACCACAACTTCTTTATCCATTTTTCTCTTTCCTGGGATATTTAAGGTGTAACGAAGTGGAGGTTCTTGTCAACAGAGCAGCCCTAAACTTTGGGATGCCTGTGTCTTGCTGATTTTTAGTTTTCCCAATTTATACGCCCATGAGTGGAAGTGCCCTATGCTCTGTAAGCTGAGTTTTTTAGATGTTTCAGGACACACCGTACACTTCTCGAGAGTGGCTGTTGGCAATTTACATCCCGCCCATCAGCGTAGCAAGGCTCCCGTTTCTCCATGGCCTGTCCTGCATTTCTGGTTTTGACACTTTATTCAGCATGGCCCTTTTGACCGATGGGAAGCGAGACTTCTTTGTAGCGCTGATTTGCCTTTCCAGGTTGCTTGGTTGGCCAAAAAGGGCGTATGCGTTTTTTCCTGAATATATTCAGGAAAAAACGCATACGCCCTTTTTGGCCAAGGGCATCATTGTCGAGGTTTCGCCGCTTTTCCTGTGCTTTAAAGGCGATTCGAATCTACCTCCTGAAATCTGTTTCCTGCAATTCTGCCTTGCTTTCAAATACTCTTCGTTGCCTTCCCTCGATATATTTGTGGACGAGAGTTATCATTTTTACATCTGCAGGTTTGTGAATTGCAGTGCCCCTGAGCTCCATTTTTCAACTCGCTTTCTTGGGAGCTGGCCGCAAAAGCGCAGGATTGCTTCAGGCCCTATTCTGGTTCCGGGCGCAGGCTGAGCCTGTGGTTAATTCTTCTTCCTGATGGGAAAATAGAGTGAGCTGTGCCTGTCCCAACACCTAGAGCTAGTCTCTCATTGGTTCCCCCTCTTCCCGTTCATCCTCAGGACAAATTGCAACCTGTACGGAACAGGAGGTTAAAGGTGCTGATTCTCCAAGGAGGGAGAGTGCTAGTAAAGCGGCTGGAATGGCGAACCCGAGCACAAGGAGATGAGAAATGAGGAGCGTTTTAGAAACCTTTCCCGATCACACGGTGTACCATCTTCTGGGTTTCTGATGCATGTTTTCGATGTAGGAAGATACCCTTGAACCTGGAGATTTGGGACCCATGGGATGGGTACCACGCAGTATTCCTTTAAAGGGTCTGCGTTTGCTCCCCCAACCTCACCAAACCTCTCAGCCCCAAGAGGGTCCATCCTTATGTCTCAATCAGCTGTGGGTCTAGATATGGTCAATCCAGGTGGCATCACAGCCCCTGAACGAATTTTGTAAGAATTTCTCTCTCTTTCACGGTCTTTGTTCACGGGTATTTTAAAGTATTTGATTTTTATAATGGGGTTTAGCTGCTTTTCACTGCTGTGTTTCTGCCGCTTTACACCCACTAGACTCACTTACAGAGAGATATCAATACATAGGTTTTAACATTCTTACTAGTCAGATATATTCTTGGGCGGTGAATAGGGGGTGTTGAGTCCAGTTCACTGAGCAAGGAGTAGGTCTTGTCTATTACATATTGGGTTTATGGAACGGTATCTGAGCCAATTTGAAACCCTTGTTTTATGCATCACCCCACCTCTCCTTTCCCGTTAAGCAGCCATAGTGTGTTTTCTAAACGTGTGACTCTATTCTGTTTTGTAATTCAGTTCAAGTGTAGCGGTTCTTCCATTCCCTCTATAAGTGATATCTTCTGATAAGTGTCTTTTTCTGTGTGACTTATTTCACTTAGAATCGTCGTAGCTACATCCACTCATCATGCTGCTACTAGCCTTATGACGTTGATTTCATGGCTGAGTGATATTCCATTGTACATAAGGACCACAACTTCTTTATCCATTTTTCTCTTTCCTGGGATATTTAAGGTGTAACGAAGTGGAGGTTCTTGTCAACAGGGCAGCCCTAAACTTTGGGGTGCCTGTGTCTTGCTGATTTTTAGTTTTCCCAATTTATACGCCCATGAGTGGAAGTGCCCTATGCTCTCTAAACTGAGTTTTTTAGATGTTTCAGGACACACCGTACACTTCTCCAGAGTGGCTGTTGGCAATTTCCATCCCGCCCATCAGCGTAGCAAGGCTCCCGTTTCTCCTTGGCCTGTCCTGCATTTCTGGTTTTGACACTTTATTCAGCATGGCCCTTTTGACCGATGGGAGGCGAGACTTCTTTGTAGCGCTGATTTGCCTTTCCTGGTTGCTTGGTTGGCCAAAAAGGGCGTATGCGTTTTTTCCTGAATATATTCAGGAAAAAACGCATACGCCCTTTTTGGCCAAGGGCATCATTGTCGAGGTTTTGCCTCTTTTCCTGTGCTTTGAAGGCGATTCGAATCTACCTCCTGAAATCTGTTTCCTGCAATTCTTCCTTGCTTTCAAATCCTCTTCGTTGCCTTCCCTCGATATATTTGTGGACGAGAGTTATCATTTATAACTCTGCAGGTTTGTGAATTGCAGTGCCCCTGAGCTCCATTTTTCAACTCGCTTTCTTGGGAGCTGGCCGCAAAAGCGCAGGATTGCTTCAGGCCCTATTCTGGTTCCGGGCGCAGGCTGAGCCTGTGGTTAATTCTTCTTCCTGATGGGAAAATCCAGTGGCCTGTGCCTGTCCCAACACCTAGAGCCAGTCTCTCATTGGTTCCCCCTCTTCCCGTTCATCCTCAGGACAAATTGCAACGTGTACGGAACAGGAGGTTAAAGGTGTTGATTCTCCAAGGAGGGAGATTGCTAGTAAAGCGGCTGGAATGGCGAACCCGAGCACAAGGAGATGAGAAATGAGGAGCGTTTTAGAAACCTTTCCCGATCACACGGTGTACCATCTTCTGGGTTTCTCATGCATGTTTTCGATGTAGGAAGATGCCCTTGAACCTGGAGATTTGGGACCCATGGGATGGGTACCACGCAGTATTCCTTTAAAGGGTCTGCGTTTGCTCCCCCAACCTCACCAAACCTGTCAGCCCCAAGAGTGTCCACCCTTATGGCTCAATCAGCTGTGGGTCTAGATATGGTCAATCCAGGTGGCATCACAGCCCCTGAACGAATTTGGTAAGAATTTCTCTCTCTTTCACTGTCTTTGTTTCACGGGTTTTTAAAAGTAATTGATATTTATAATGGGGTTTAGCTGCTTTTCACTACTGTGTTTATGCCGCTTTACACCCACTAGACTCACTTACAGAGAGATATCAATACATAGGTTTTAAGATTCTTACTAGTCAGATATATTCTTGGGCGGTGAATAGGGGGTCTTGAGTCCAGTTCACTGAGCAAGGAGTAGGTCTTGTCTATTACATATTGGGTTTATGGAACGGTATCTGAGCTAATTTGAAGCCCTTGTTTTATGCATCACCCCATCTCACCTTTCCCGTTAAGCAGCCATCGTGTGTTTTCTAAACGTGTGACTCTGTTCTGTTTTGTAAGTCAGTTCAAGTGTAGCGGTTTTTCCATTCCCTCTATAAGTGATATCTTCTGATAAGTGTCTTTTTCTGTGTGACTTATTTCACTTAGAATCGTCGTACCTAAATCCACTCATCATGCTGCTACTAGCCTTATGAGGTTGATTTCATGGCTGAGTGATATTCCATTGTACATAAGGACCACAACTTCTTTATCCATTTTTCTCTTTCCTGGGATATTTAAGGTGTAACGAAGTGGAGGTTCTTGTCAACAGAGCAGCCCTAAACTTTGGGATGCCTGTGTCTTGCTGATTTTTAGTTTTCCCAATTTATACGCCCATGAGTGGAAGTGCCCTATGCTCTGTAAGCTGAGTTTTTTAGATGTTTCAGGACACACCGTACACTTCTCGAGAGTGGCTGTTGGCAATTTACATCCCGCCCATCAGCGTAGCAAGGCTCCCGTTTCTCCATGGCCTGTCCTGCATTTCTGGTTTTGACACTTTATTCAGCATGGCCCTTTTGACCGATGGGAAGCGAGACTTCTTTGTAGCGCTGATTTGCCTTTCCAGGTTGCTTGGTTGGCCAAAAAGGGCGTATGCGTTTTTTCCTGAATATATTCAGGAAAAAACGCATACGCCCTTTTTGGCCAAGGGCATCATTGTCGAGGTTTCGCCGCTTTTCCTGTGCTTTAAAGGCGATTCGAATCTACCTCCTGAAATCTGTTTCCTGCAATTCTGCCTTGCTTTCAAATACTCTTCGTTGCCTTCCCTCGATATATTTGTGGACGAGAGTTATCATTTTTACATCTGCAGGTTTGTGAATTGCAGTGCCCCTGAGCTCCATTTTTCAACTCGCTTTCTTGGGAGCTGGCCGCAAAAGCGCAGGATTGCTTCAGGCCCTATTCTGGTTCCGGGCGCAGGCTGAGCCTGTGGTTAATTCTTCTTCCTGATGGGAAAATAGAGTGAGCTGTGCCTGTCCCAACACCTAGAGCTAGTCTCTCATTGGTTCCCCCTCTTCCCGTTCATCCTCAGGACAAATTGCAACCTGTACGGAACAGGAGGTTAAAGGTGCTGATTCTCCAAGGAGGGAGAGTGCTAGTAAAGCGGCTGGAATGGCGAACCCGAGCACAAGGAGATGAGAAATGAGGAGCGTTTTAGAAACCTTTCCCGATCACACGGTGTACCATCTTCTGGGTTTCTGATGCATGTTTTCGATGTAGGAAGATACCCTTGAACCTGGAGATTTGGGACCCATGGGATGGGTACCACGCAGTATTCCTTTAAAGGGTCTGCGTTTGCTCCCCCAACCTCACCAAACCTCTCAGCCCCAAGAGGGTCCATCCTTATGTCTCAATCAGCTGTGGGTCTAGATATGGTCAATCCAGGTGGCATCACAGCCCCTGAACGAATTTTGTAAGAATTTCTCTCTCTTTCACGGTCTTTGTTCACGGGTATTTTAAAGTATTTGATTTTTATAATGGGGTTTAGCTGCTTTTCACTGCTGTGTTTCTGCCGCTTTACACCCACTTGACTCACTTACAGAGAGATATCAATACATAGGTTTTAACATTCTTACTAGTCAGATATATTCTTGGGCGGTGAATAGGGGGTGTTGAGTCCAGTTCACTGAGCAAGGAGTAGGTCTTGTCTATTACATATTGGGTTTATGGAACGGTATCTGAGCTAATTTGAAACCCTTGTTTTATGCATCACCCCACCTCTCCTTTCCCGTTAAGCAGCCATAGTGTGTTTTCTAAACGTGTGACTCTATTCTGTTTTGTAATTCAGTTCAAGTGTAGCGGTTCTTCCATTCCCTCTATAAGTGATATCTTCTGATAAGTGTCTTTTTCTGTGTGACTTATTTCACTTAGAATCGTCGTAGCTACATCCACTCATCATGCTGCTACTAGCCTTATGACGTTGATTTCATGGCTGAGTGATATTCCATTGTACATAAGGACCACAACTTCTTTATCCATTTTTCTCTTTCCTGGGATATTTAAGGTGTAACGAAGTGGAGGTTCTTGTCAACAGGGCAGCCCTAAACTTTGGGGTGCCTGTGTCTTGCTGATTTTTAGTTTTCCCAATTTATACGCCCATGAGTGGAAGTGCCCTATGCTCTCTAAACTGAGTTTTTTAGATGTTTCAGGACACACCGTACACTTCTCCAGAGTGGCTGTTGGCAATTTCCATCCCGCCCATCAGCGTAGCAAGGCTCCCGTTTCTCCTTGGCCTGTCCTGCATTTCTGGTTTTGACACTTTATTCAGCATGGCCCTTTTGACCGATGGGAGGCGAGACTTCTTTGTAGCGCTGATTTGCCTTTCCTGGTTGCTTGGTTGGCCAAAAAGGGCGTATGCGTTTTTTCCTGAATATATTCAGGAAAAAACGCATACGCCCTTTTTGGCCAAGGGCATCATTGTGGAGGTTTTGCCTCTTTTCCTGTGCTTTGAAGGCGATTCGAATCTACCTCCTGAAATCTGTTTCCTGCAATTCTGCCTTGCTTTCAAATCCTCTTCGTTGCCTTCCCTCGATATATTTGTGGACGAGAGTTATCATTTATAACTCTGCAGGTTTGTGAATTGCAGTGCCCCTGAGCTCCATTTTTCAACTCGCTTTCTTGGGAGCTGGCCGCAAAAGCGCAGGATTGCTTCAGGCCCTATTCTGGTTCCGGGCGCAGGCTGAGCCTGTGGTTAATTCTTCTTCCTGATGGGAAAATACAGTGGCCTGTGCCTGTCCCAACACCTAGAGCCAGTCTCTCATTGGTTCCCCCTCTTCCCGTTCATCCTCAGGACAAATTGCAACGTGTACGGAACAGGAGGTTAAAGGTGCTGATTCTCCAAGGAGGGAGAGTGCTAGTAAAGCGGCTGGAATGGCGAACCCGAGCACAAGGAGATGAGAAATGAGGAGCGTTTTAGAAACCTTTCCCGATCACACGGTGTACCATCTTCTGGGTTTCTCATGCATGTTTTCGATGTAGGAAGATGCCCTTGAACCTGGAGATTTGGGACCCATGGGATGGGTACCACGCAGTATTCCTTTAAAGGGTCTGCGTTTGCTCCCCCAACCTCACCAAACCTGTCAGCCCCAAGAGTGTCCACCCTTATGGCTCAATCAGCTGTGGGTCTAGATATGGTCAATACAGGTGGCATCACAGCCCCTGAACGAATTTGGTAAGAATTTCTCTCTCTTTCACTGTCTTTGTTTCACGGGTTTTTTAAAGTAAGTGATTTTTATAATGGGGTTTAGCTGCTTTTCACTACTGTGTTTATGCCGCTTTACACCCACTAGACTCACTTACAGAGAGATATCAATACATAGGTTTTAAGATTCTTACTAGTCAGATATATTCTTGGGCGGTGAATAGGGGGTGTTGAGTCCAGTTCACTGAGCAAGGAGTAGGTCTTGTCTATTACGTATTGGGTTTATGGAACGGTATCTGAGCTAATTTGAAGCCCTTGTTTTATGCATCACCCCATCTCACCTTTCCCGTTAAGCAGCCATCGTGTGTTTTCTAAACGTGTGACTCTGTTCTGTTTTGTAAGTCAGTTCAAGTGTAGCGGTTTTTCCATTCCCTCTATAAGTGATATCTTCTGATAAGTGTCTTTTTCTGTGTGACTTATTTCACTTAGAATCGTCGTACCTATATCCATTCATCATACTGCTACTAGCCTTATGAGGTTGATTTCATGGCTGAGTGATATTCCATTGTACATAAGGACCACAACTTCTTTATCCATTTTTCTCTTTCCTGGGATATTTAAGGTGTAACAAAGTGGAGGTTCTTGTCAACAGAGCAGCCCTAAACTTTGGGATGCCTGTGTCTTGCTGATTTTTAGTTTTCCCAATTTATACGCCCATGAGTGGAAGTGCCCTATGCTCTGTAAGCTGAGTTTTTTAGATGTTTCAGGACACACCGTACACTTCTCCAGAGTGGCTGTTGCCAATTTACATCCCGACCATCAGCGTAGCAAGGCTCCCGTTTCTCCATGGCCTGTCCTGCATTTCTGGTTTTGACACTTTATTCAGCATGGCCCTTTTGACCGATGGGAAGCGAGACTTCTTTGTAGCGCTGATTTGCCTTTCCAGGTTGCTTGGTTGGCCAAAAAGGGCGTATGCGTTTTTTCCTGAATATATTCAGGAAAAAACGCATACGCCCTTTTTGGCCAAGGGCATCATTGTCGAGGTTTCGCCGCTTTTCCTGTGCTTTAAAGGCGATTCGAATCTACCTCCTGAAATCTGTTTCCTGCAATTCTGCCTTGCTTTCAAATCCTCTTCGTTGCCTTCCCTCGATATATTTGTGGACGAGAGTTATCATTTTTAACTCTGCAGGTTTGTGAATTGCAGTGCCCCTGAGCTCCATTTTTCAACTCGCTTTCTTGAAGGCTAGCCGCAAAAGCGCAGGATTGCTTCAGGCCCTATTCTGGTTCCGGGTGCAGGCTGAGCCTGTGGTTAATTCTTCTTCCTGATGGGAAAATAGAGTGAGCTGTGCCTGTCCCAACACCTAGAGCTAGTCTCTCATTGGTTCCCCCTTTTCCCGTTAATCCTCAGGACAAATTGCAACCTGTACGGAACAGGAGGTTAAAGGTGCTGATTCTCCAAGGAGGGAGATTGCTAGTAAAGCGGCTGGAATGGCGAACCCGAGCCCAAGGAGGTGAGAAATGAGGAGCGTTTTAGAAACCTTTCCCGATCACACGGTGTACCATCTTCTGGGTTTCTCATGCATGTTTTCGATGTACGAAGATGCCCTTGAACCTGGAGATTTGGGACCCATGGGATGGGTACCACGCAGTATTCCTTTAAAGGGTCTGCGTTTGCTCCCCCAACCTCACCAAACCTCTCAGCCCCTGAGTGTCCCCCCTTATGTCTCAATCAGCTGTGGGTCTAGATATGGTCAATACAGGTGGCATCACAGCCCCTGAACGAATTTGGTAAGAATTTCCCTCTCTTTCACTGTCTTTGTTTCACGGGTTTTTAAAAGTAATTGATTTTTATAATGGGGTTTAGCTGCTTTTCACTGCTGTGTTTATGCTGCTTTACACCCACTAGACTCACTTACAGAGAGATATCAATACATAGGTTTTAAGATTCTCAGTAGTCATATATATTCTTGGGCGGTGAATAGGGGGACTTGAGTCCAGTTCACTGAGCAAGGAGTAGGTCTTGTCTATTACATATTGGGTTTATGGAACGGTATCTGAGCTAATTTGAAACCCTTGTTTTATGCATCACCCCATCTCACCTTTCCCGTTAAGCAGCCATAGTGTGTTTTCCAAACGTGTGACTCTGTTCTGTTTTGTAATTCAGTTCAAGTGTAGCGGTTTTTACATTACCTCTATAAGTGATATCTTAGGATCAGTGTCTTTTTCTGTGTGACTTATTTCACTTAGAATCGTCATACCTAAATCCACTCATCATGCTGCTACTAGCCTTATGACGTTGATTTCATGGCTGAGTGATATTCCTTTGTACATAAGGACCACAACTTCTTTATCCATTTTCCTCTTTCCTGGGATATTTAAGGTGTAACGAAGTGGAGGTTCTTGTCAACAGAGCAGCCCTAAACTTTGGGATGCCTGTGTCTTGCTGATTTTTAGTTTTCCCAATTTATACGCCCATGAGTGGAAGTGCCCTATGCTCTGTAAGCTGAGTTTTTTAGATGTTTCAGGACACACCGTACACTTCTCCAGAGTGGCTGTTGGCAATTTACATCCCGCCCATCAGCGTAGCAAGGCTCCCATTTCTCCATGGCCTGTCCTGCATTTCTGGTTTTGACACTTTATTCAGCATGGCCCTTTTGACCGATGGGAAGCGAGACTTCTTTGTAGCGCTGATTTGCCTTTCCAGGTTGCTTGGTAGGCCAAAAAGGGCGTATGCGTTTTTTCCTGAATATATTCAGGAAAAAACGCATACGCCCTTTTTGGCCAAGGGCATCATTGTCGAGGTTTCGCCGCTTTTCCTGTGCTTTAAAGGCGATTCGAATCTACCTCCTGAAATCTGTTTCCTGCAATTCTGCCTTGCTTTCAAATCCTCTTCGTTGCCTTCCCTCGATATATTTGTGGACGAGAGTTATCATTTATAACTCTGCAGGTTTGTGAATTGCAGTGCCCCTGAGCTCCATTTTTCAACTCGCTTTCTTGAAGGCTAGCCGCAAAAGCGCCGGATTGCTTCAGGCCCTATTCTGGTTCCGGGCGCAGGCTGAGCCTGTGGTTAATTCTTCTTCCTGATGGGAAAATAGAGTAAGCTGTGCCTGTCCCAACACCTAGAGCTAGTCTCTCATTGGTTCCCCCTCTTCCCGTTCATCCTCAGGACAAATTGCAACCTGTACGGAACAGGAGGTTAAAGGTGCTGATTCTCCAAGGAGGGAGATTGCTAGTAAAGCGGCTGGAATGGCGAACCCGAGCCCAAGGAGATGAGAAATGAGGAGCGTTTTAGAAACCTTTCCCGATCACAAGGTGTACCATCTTCTGGGTTTCTCATGCATGTTTTCGATGTACGAAGATGCCCTTGAACCTGGAGATTTGGGACCCATGGGATGGGTACCACGCAGTATTCCTTTAAAGGGTCTGCGTTTGCTCCCCCAACCTCACCAAACCTCTCAGCCCCTGAGTGTCCCCCCTTATGTCTCAATCAGCTGTGGGTCTAGATATGGTCAATACAGGTGGCATCACAGCCCCTGAACGAATTTGGTAAGAATTTCTCTCTCTTTCACTGTCTTTGTTTCACGGGTTTTTAAAAGTAATTGATTTTTATAATGGGGTTTAGCTGCTTTTCACTCCTGTGTTTATGCTGCTTTACACCCACTAGACTCACTTACAGAGAGATATCAATACATAGGTTTTAAGATTCTCAGTAGTCAGATATATTCTTGGGCGGTGAATAGGGGGACTTGAGTCCAGTTCACTGAGCAAGGAGTAGGTCTTGTCTATTACATATTGGGTTTATGGAACGGTATCTGAGCTAATTTGAAACCCTTGTTTTATGCATCACCCCATCTCACCTTTCCCGTTAAGCAGCCATAGTGTGTTTTCCAAACGTGTGACTCTGTTCTGTTTTGTAATTCAGTTCAAGTGTAGCGGTTTTTACATTACCTCTATAAGTGATATCTTAGGATCAGTGTCTTTTTCTGTGTGACTTATTTCACTTAGAATCGTCGTACCTAAATCCACTCATCATGCTGCTACTAGCCTTATGACGTTGATTTCATGGCTGAGTGATATTCCTTTGTACATAAGGACCACAACTTCTTTATCCATTTTCCTCTTTCCTGGGATATTTAAGGTGTAACGAAGTGGAGGTTCTTGTCAACAGAGCAGCCCTAAACTTTGGGATGCCTGTGTCTTGCTGATTTTTAGTTTTCCCAATTTATACGCCCATGAGTGGAAGTGCCCTATGCTCTGTAAGCTGAGTTTTTTAGATGTTTCAGGACACACCGTACACTTCTCGAGAGTGGCTGTTGGCAATTTACATCCCGCCCATCAGCGTAGCAAGGCTCCCATTTCTCCATGGCCTGTCCTGCATTTCTGGTTTTGACACTTTATTCAGCATGGCCCTTTTGACCGATGGGAAGCGAGACTCCTTTGTAGCGCTGATTTGCCTTTCCAGGTTGCTTGGTTGGCCAAAAAGGGCGTATGCGTTTTTTCCTGAATATATTCAGGAAAAAACGCATACGCCCTTTTTGGCCAAGGGCATCATTGTCGAGGTTTCGCCGCTTTTCCTGTGCTTTAAAGGCGATTCGAATCTACCTCCTGAAATCTGTTTCCTGCAATTCTGCCTTACTTTCAAATCCTCTTCGTTGCCTTCCCTCGATATATTTGTGGACGAGAGTTATCATTTTTAACTCTGCAGGTTTGTGAATTGCAGTGCCCCTGAGCTCCATTTTTCAACTCGCTTTCTTGAAGGCTAGCCGCAAAAGCGCAGGATTGCTTCAGGCCCTATTCTGGTTCCGGGCGCAGGCTGAGCCTGTGGTTAATTCTTCTTCCTGATGGGAAAATAGAGTAAGCTGTGCCTGTCCCAACACCTAGAGCTAGTCTCTCATTGGTTCCCCCTCTTCCCGTTCATCCTCAGGACAAATTGCAACCTGTACGGAACAGGAGGTTAAAGGTGCTGATTCTCCAAGGAGGGAGATTGCTAGTAAAGCGGCTGGAATGGCGAACCCGAGCCCAAGGAGATGAGAAATGAGGAGCGTTTTAGAAACCTTTCCCGATCACACGGTGTACCATCTTCTGGGTTTCTCATGCATGTTTTCGATGTACGAAGATGCCCTTGAACCTGGAGATTTGGGACCCATGGGATGGGTACCACGCAGTATTCCTTTAAAGGGTCTGCGTTTGCTCCACCAACCTCACCAAACCTCTCAGCCCCTGAGTGTCCCCCCTTATGTCTCAATCAGCTGTGGGTCTAGATATGGTCAATACAGGTGGCATCACAGCTCCTGAACGAATTTGGTAAGAATTTCTCTCTCTTTCACTGTCTTTGTTTCACGGGTTTTTAAAAGTAATTGATTTTTATAATGGGGTTTAGCTGCTTTTCACTGCTGTGTTCATGCTGCTTTACACCCACTAGACTCACTTACAGAGAGATATCAATACATAGGTTTTAAGATTCTCAGTAGTCAGATATATTCTTGGGCGGTGAATAGGGGGACTTGAGTCCAGTTCACTGAGCAAGGAGTAGGTCTTGTCTATTACATATTGGGTTTATGGAACGGTATCTGAGCTAATTTGAAACCCTTGTTTTATGCATCACCCCATCTCACCTTTCCCGTTAAGCAGCCATAGTGTGTTTTCCAAACGTGTGACTCTGTTCTGTTTTGTAATTCAGTTCAAGTGTAGCGGTTTTTACATTACCTCTATAAGTGATATCTTAGGATCAGTGTCTTTTTCTGTGTGACTTATTTCACTTAGAATCGTCGTACCTAAATCCACTCATCATGCTGCTACTAGCCTTATGACGTTGATTTCATGGCTGAGTGATATTCCTTTGTACATAAGGACCACAACTTCTTTATCCATTTTCCTCTTTCCTGGGATATTTAAGGTGTAACGAAGTGGAGGTTCTTGTCAACAGAGCAGCCCTAAACTTTGGGATGCCTGTGTCTTGCTGATTTTTAGTTTTCCCAATTTATACGCCCATGAGTGGAAGTGCCCTATGCTCTGTAAGCTGAGTTTTTTAGATGTTTCAGGACACACCGTACACTTCTCCAGAGTGGCTGTTGGCAATTTACATCCCGCCCATCAGCGTAGCAAGGCTCCCATTTCTCCATGGCCTGTCCTGCATTTCTGGTTTTGACACTTTATTCAGCATGGCCCTTTTGACCGATGGGAAGCGAGACTTCTTTGTAGCGCTGATTTGCCTTTCCAGGTTGCTTGGTAGGCCAAAAAGGGCGTATGCGTTTTTTCCTGAATATATTCAGGAAAAAACGCATACGCCCTTTTTGGCCAAGGGCATCATTGTCGAGGTTTCGCCGCTTTTCCTGTGCTTTAAAGGCGATTCGAATCTACCTCCTGAAATCTGTTTCCTGCAATTCTGCCTTGCTTTCAAATCCTCTTCGTTGCCTTCCCTCGATATATTTGTGGACGAGAGTTATCATTTATAACTCTGCAGGTTTGTGAATTGCAGTGCCCCTGAGCTCCATTTTTCAACTCGCTTTCTTGAAGGCTAGCCGCAAAAGCGCCGGATTGCTTCAGGCCCTATTCTGGTTCCGGGCGCAGGCTGAGCCTGTGGTTAATTCTTCTTCCTGATGGGAAAATAGAGTAAGCTGTGCCTGTCCCAACACCTAGAGCTAGTCTCTCATTGGTTCCCCCTCTTCCCGTTCATCCTCAGGACAAATTGCAACCTGTACGGAACAGGAGGTTAAAGGTGCTGATTCTCCAAGGAGGGAGATTGCTAGTAAAGCGGCTGGAATGGCGAACCCGAGCCCAAGGAGATGAGAAATGAGGAGCGTTTTAGAAACCTTTCCCGATCACAAGGTGTACCATCTTCTGGGTTTCTCATGCATGTTTTCGATGTACGAAGATGCCCTTGAACCTGGAGATTTGGGACCCATGGGATGGGTACCACGCAGTATTCCTTTAAAGGGTCTGCGTTTGCTCCCCCAACCTCACCAAACCTCTCAGCCCCTGAGTGTCCCCCCTTATGTCTCAATCAGCTGTGGGTCTAGATATGGTCAATACAGGTGGCATCACAGCCCCTGAACGAATTTGGTAAGAATTTCTCTCTCTTTCACTGTCTTTGTTTCACGGGTTTTTAAAAGTAATTGATTTTTATAATGGGGTTTAGCTGCTTTTCACTCCTGTGTTTATGCTGCTTTACACCCACTAGACTCACTTACAGAGAGATATCAATACATAGGTTTTAAGATTCTCAGTAGTCAGATATATTCTTGGGCGGTGAATAGGGGGACTTGAGTCCAGTTCACTGAGCAAGGAGTAGGTCTTGTCTATTACATATTGGGTTTATGGAACGGTATCTGAGCTAATTTGAAACCCTTGTTTTATGCATCACCCCATCTCACCTTTCCCGTTAAGCAGCCATAGTGTGTTTTCCAAACGTGTGACTCTGTTCTGTTTTGTAATTCAGTTCAAGTGTAGCGGTTTTTACATTACCTCTATAAGTGATATCTTAGGATCAGTGTCTTTTTCTGTGTGACTTATTTCACTTAGAATCGTCGTACCTAAATCCACTCATCATGCTGCTACTAGCCTTATGACGTTGATTTCATGGCTGAGTGATATTCCTTTGTACATAAGGACCACAACTTCTTTATCCATTTTCCTCTTTCCTGGGATATTTAAGGTGTAACGAAGTGGAGGTTCTTGTCAACAGAGCAGCCCTAAACTTTGGGATGCCTGTGTCTTGCTGATTTTTAGTTTTCCCAATTTATACGCCCATGAGTGGAAGTGCCCTATGCTCTGTAAGCTGAGTTTTTTAGATGTTTCAGGACACACCGTACACTTCTCGAGAGTGGCTGTTGGCAATTTACATCCCGCCCATCAGCGTAGCAAGGCTCCCATTTCTCCATGGCCTGTCCTGCATTTCTGGTTTTGACACTTTATTCAGCATGGCCCTTTTGACCGATGGGAAGCGAGACTCCTTTGTAGCGCTGATTTGCCTTTCCAGGTTGCTTGGTTGGCCAAAAAGGGCGTATGCGTTTTTTCCTGAATATATTCAGGAAAAAACGCATATGCCCTTTTTGGCCAAGGGCATCATTGTCGAGGTTTCGCCGCTTTTCCTGTGCTTTAAAGGCGATTCGAATCTACCTCCTGAAATCTGTTTCCTGCAATTCTGCCTTACTTTCAAATCCTCTTCGTTGCCTTCCCTCGATATATTTGTGGACGAGAGTTATCATTTTTAACTCTGCAGGTTTGTGAATTGCAGTGCCCCTGAGCTCCATTTTTCAACTCGCTTTCTTGAAGGCTAGCCGCAAAAGCGCAGGATTGCTTCAGGCCCTATTCTGGTTCCGGGCGCAGGCTGAGCCTGTGGTTAATTCTTCTTCCTGATGGGAAAATAGAGTAAGCTGTGCCTGTCCCAACACCTAGAGCTAGTCTCTCATTGGTTCCCCCTCTTCCCGTTCATCCTCAGGACAAATTGCAACCTGTACGGAACAGGAGGTTAAAGGTGCTGATTCTCCAAGGAGGGAGATTGCTAGTAAAGCGGCTGGAATGGCGAACCCGAGCCCAAGGAGATGAGAAATGAGGAGCGTTTTAGAAACCTTTCCCGATCACACGGTGTACCATCTTCTGGGTTTCTCATGCATGTTTTCGATGTACGAAGATGCCCTTGAACCTGGAGATTTGGGACCCATGGGATGGGTACCACGCAGTATTCCTTTAAAGGGTCTGCGTTTGCTCCACCAACCTCACCAAACCTCTCAGCCCCTGAGTGTCCCCCCTTATGTCTCAATCAGCTGTGGGTCTAGATATGGTCAATACAGGTGGCATCACAGCTCCTGAACGAATTTGGTAAGAATTTCTCTCTCTTTCACTGTCTTTGTTTCACGGGTTTTTAAAAGTAATTGATTTTTATAATGGGGTTTAGCTGCTTTTCACTGCTGTGTTCATGCTGCTTTACACCCACTAGACTCACTTACAGAGAGATATCAATACATAGGTTTTAAGATTCTCAGTAGTCAGATATATTCTTGGGCGGTGAATAGGGGGACTTGAGTCCAGTTCACTGAGCAAGGAGTAGGTCTTGTCTATTACATATTGGGTTTATGGAACGGTATCTGAGCTAATTTGAAACCCTTGTTTTATGCATCACCCCATCTCACCTTTCCCGTTAAGCAGCCATAGTGTGTTTTCCAAACGTGTGACTCTGTTCTGTTTTGTAATTCAGTTCAAGTGTAGCGGTTTTTACATTACCTCTATAAGTGATATCTTAGGATCAGTGTCTTTTTCTGTGTGACTTATTTCACTTAGAATCGTCGTACCTAAATCCACTCATCATGCTGCTACTAGCCTTATGACGTTGATTTCATGGCTGAGTGATATTCCTTTGTACATAAGGACCACAACTTCTTTATCCATTTTCCTCTTTCCTGGGATATTTAAGGTGTAACGAAGTGGAGGTTCTTGTCAACAGAGCAGCCCTAAACTTTGGGATGCCTGTGTCTTCCTGATTTTTAGTTTTCCCAATTTATACGCCCATGAGTGGAAGTGCCCTATGCTCTGTAAGCTGAGTTTTTTAGATGTTTCAGGACACACCGTACACTTCTCCAGAGTGGCTGTTGGCAATTTACATCCCGCCCATCAGCGTAGCAAGGCTCCCATTTCTCCATGGCCTGTCCTGCATTTCTGGTTTTGACACTTTATTCAGCATGGCCCTTTTGACCGATGGGAAGCGAGACTTCTTTGTAGCGCTGATTTGCCTTTCCAGGTTGCTTGGTAGGCCAAAAAGGGCGTATGCGTTTTTTCCTGAATATATTCAGGAAAAAACGCATACGCCCTTTTTGGCCAAGGGCATCATTGTCGAGGTTTCGCTGCTTTTCCTGTGCTTTAAAGGCGATTCGAATCTACCTCCTGAAATCTGTTTCCTGCAATTCTGCCTTGCTTTCAAATCCTCTTCGTTGCCTTCCCTCGATATATTTGTGGACGAGAGTTATCATTTATAACTCTGCAGGTTTGTGAATTGCAGTGCCCCTGAGCTCCATTTTTCAACTCGCTTTCTTGAAGGCTAGCCGCAAAAGCGCCGGATTGCTTCAGGCCCTATTCTGGTTCCGGGCGCAGGCTGAGCCTGTGGTTAATTCTTCTTCCTGATGGGAAAATAGAGTGAGCTGTGCCTGTCCCAACACCTAGAGCTAGTCTCTCATTGGTTCCCCCTCTTCCCGTTCATCCTCAGGACAAATTGCAACCTGTTCGGAACAGGAGGTTAAAGGTGCTGATTCTCCAAGGAGGGAGATTGCTAATAAAGCGGCTGGAATGGCGAACCCGAGCCCAAGGAGATGAGAAATGAGGAGCGTTTTAGAAACCTTTCCCGATCACACGGTGTACCATCTTCTGGGTTTCTCATGCATGTTTTCGATGTACGAAGATGCCCTTGAACCTGGAGATTTGGGACCCATGGGATGGGTACCACGCAGTATTCCTTTAAAGGGTCTGCGTTTGCTCCACCAACCTCACCAAACCTCTCAGCCCCTGAGTGTCCCCCCTTATGTCTCAATCAGCTGTGGGTCTAGATATGGTCAATACAGGTGGCATCACAGCTCCTGAACGAATTTGGTAAGAATTTCTCTCTCTTTCACTGTCTTTGTTTCACGGGTTTTTAAAAGTAATTGATTTTTATAATGGGGTTTAGCTGCTTTTCACTGCTGTGTTCATGCTGCTTTACACCCACTAGACTCACTTACAGAGAGATATCAATACATAGGTTTTAAGATTCTCAGTAGTCAGATATATTCTTGGGCGGTGAATAGGGGGACTTGAGTCCAGTTCACTGAGCAAGGAGTAGGTCTTGTCTATTACATATTGGGTTTATGGAACGGTATCTGAGCTAATTTGAAACCCTTGTTTTATGCATCACCCCATCTCACCTTTCCCGTTAAGCAGCCATAGTGTGTTTTCCAAACGTGTGACTCTGTTCTGTTTTGTAATTCAGTTCAAGTGTAGCGGTTTTTACATTACCTCTATAAGTGATATCTTAGGATCAGTGTCTTTTTCTGTGTGACTTATTTCACTTAGAATCGTCGTACCTAAATCCACTCATCATGCTGCTACTAGCCTTATGACGTTGATTTCATGGCTGAGTGATATTCCTTTGTACATAAGGACCACAACTTCTTTATCCATTTTCCTCTTTCCTGGGATATTTAAGGTGTAACGAAGTGGAGGTTCTTGTCAACAGAGCAGCCCTAAACTTTGGGATGCCTGTGTCTTGCTGATTTTTAGTTTTCCCAATTTATACGCCCATGAGTGGAAGTGCCCTATGCTCTGTAAGCTGAGTTTTTTAGATGTTTCAGGACACACCGTACACTTCTCCAGAGTGGCTGTTGGCAATTTACATCCCGCCCATCAGCGTAGCAAGGCTCCCATTTCTCCATGGCCTGTCCTGCATTTCTGGTTTTGACACTTTATTCAGCATGGCCCTTTTGACCGATGGGAAGCGAGACTTCTTTGTAGCGCTGATTTGCCTTTCCAGGTTGCTTGGTAGGCCAAAAAGGGCGTATGCGTTTTTTCCTGAATATATTCAGGAAAAAACGCATACGCCCTTTTTGGCCAAGGGCATCATTGTCGAGGTTTCGCCGCTTTTCCTGTGCTTTAAAGGCGATTCGAATCTACCTCCTGAAATCTGTTTCCTGCAATTCTGCCTTGCTTTCAAATCCTCTTCGTTGCCTTCCCTCGATATATTTGTGGACGAGAGTTATCATTTATAACTCTGCAGGTTTGTGAATTGCAGTGCCCCTGAGCTCCATTTTTCAACTCGCTTTCTTGAAGGCTAGCCGCAAAAGCGCCGGATTGCTTCAGGCCCTATTCTGGTTCCGGGCGCAGGCTGAGCCTGTGGTTAATTCTTCTTCCTGATGGGAAAATAGAGTAAGCTGTGCCTGTCCCAACACCTAGAGCTAGTCTCTCATTGGTTCCCCCTCTTCCCGTTCATCCTCAGGACAAATTGCAACCTGTACGGAACAGGAGGTTAAAGGTGCTGATTCTCCAAGGAGGGAGATTGCTAGTAAAGCGGCTGGAATGGCGAACCCGAGCCCAAGGAGATGAGAAATGAGGAGCGTTTTAGAAACCTTTCCCGATCACAAGGTGTACCATCTTCTGGGTTTCTCATGCATGTTTTCGATGTACGAAGATGCCCTTGAACCTGGAGATTTGGGACCCATGGGATGGGTACCACGCAGTATTCCTTTAAAGGGTCTGCGTTTGCTCCCCCAACCTCACCAAACCTCTCAGCCCCTGAGTGTCCCCCCTTATGTCTCAATCAGCTGTGGGTCTAGATATGGTCAATACAGGTGGCATCACAGCCCCTGAACGAATTTGGTAAGAATTTCTCTCTCTTTCACTGTCTTTGTTTCACGGGTTTTTAAAAGTAATTGATTTTTATAATGGGGTTTAGCTGCTTTTCACTCCTGTGTTTATGCTGCTTTACACCCACTAGACTCACTTACAGAGAGATATCAATACATAGGTTTTAAGATTCTCAGTAGTCAGATATATTCTTGGGCGGTGAATAGGGGGACTTGAGTCCAGTTCACTGAGCAAGGAGTAGGTCTTGTCTATTACATATTGGGTTTATGGAACGGTATCTGAGCTAATTTGAAACCCTTGTTTTATGCATCACCCCATCTCACCTTTCCCGTTAAGCAGCCATAGTGTGTTTTCCAAACGTGTGACTCTGTTCTGTTTTGTAATTCAGTTCAAGTGTAGCGGTTTTTACATTACCTCTATAAGTGATATCTTAGGATCAGTGTCTTTTTCTGTGTGACTTATTTCACTTAGAATCGTCGTACCTAAATCCACTCATCATGCTGCTACTAGCCTTATGACGTTGATTTCATGGCTGAGTGATATTCCTTTGTACATAAGGACCACAACTTCTTTATCCATTTTCCTCTTTCCTGGGATATTTAAGGTGTAACGAAGTGGAGGTTCTTGTCAACAGAGCAGCCCTAAACTTTGGGATGCCTGTGTCTTGCTGATTTTTAGTTTTCCCAATTTATACGCCCATGAGTGGAAGTGCCCTATGCTCTGTAAGCTGAGTTTTTTAGATGTTTCAGGACACACCGTACACTTCTCGAGAGTGGCTGTTGGCAATTTACATCCCGCCCATCAGCGTAGCAAGGCTCCCATTTCTCCATGGCCTGTCCTGCATTTCTGGTTTTGACACTTTATTCAGCATGGCCCTTTTGACCGATGGGAAGCGAGACTCCTTTGTAGCGCTGATTTGCCTTTCCAGGTTGCTTGGTTGGCCAAAAAGGGCGTATGCGTTTTTTCCTGAATATATTCAGGAAAAAACGCATACGCCCTTTTTGGCCAAGGGCATCATTGTCGAGGTTTCGCCGCTTTTCCTGTGCTTTAAAGGCGATTCGAATCTACCTCCTGAAATCTGTTTCCTGCAATTCTGCCTTACTTTCAAATCCTCTTCGTTGCCTTCCCTCGATATATTTGTGGACGAGAGTTATCATTTTTAACTCTGCAGGTTTGTGAATTGCAGTGCCCCTGAGCTCCATTTTTCAACTCGCTTTCTTGAAGGCTAGCCGCAAAAGCGCAGGATTGCTTCAGGCCCTATTCTGGTTCCGGGCGCAGGCTGAGCCTGTGGTTAATTCTTCTTCCTGATGGGAAAATAGAGTAAGCTGTGCCTGTCCCAACACCTAGAGCTAGTCTCTCATTGGTTCCCCCTCTTCCCGTTCATCCTCAGGACAAATTGCAACCTGTACGGAACAGGAGGTTAAAGGTGCTGATTCTCCAAGGAGGGAGATTGCTAGTAAAGCGGCTGGAATGGCGAACCCGAGCCCAAGGAGATGAGAAATGAGGAGCGTTTTAGAAACCTTTCCCGATCACACGGTGTACCATCTTCTGGGTTTCTCATGCATGTTTTCGATGTACGAAGATGCCCTTGAACCTGGAGATTTGGGACCCATGGGATGGGTACCACGCAGTATTCCTTTAAAGGGTCTGCGTTTGCTCCACCAACCTCACCAAACCTCTCAGCCCCTGAGTGTCCCCCCTTATGTCTCAATCAGCTGTGGGTCTAGATATGGTCAATACAGGTGGCATCACAGCTCCTGAACGAATTTGGTAAGAATTTCTCTCTCTTTCACTGTCTTTGTTTCACGGGTTTTTAAAAGTAATTGATTTTTATAATGGGGTTTAGCTGCTTTTCACTGCTGTGTTCATGCTGCTTTACACCCACTAGACTCACTTACAGAGAGATATCAATACATAGGTTTTAAGATTCTCAGTAGTCAGATATATTCTTGGGCGGTGAATAGGGGGACTTGAGTCCAGTTCACTGAGCAAGGAGTAGGTCTTGTCTATTACATATTGGGTTTATGGAACGGTATCTGAGCTAATTTGAAACCCTTGTTTTATGCATCACCCCATCTCACCTTTCCCGTTAAGCAGCCATAGTGTGTTTTCCAAACGTGTGACTCTGTTCTGTTTTGTAATTCAGTTCAAGTGTAGCGGTTTTTACATTACCTCTATAAGTGATATCTTAGGATCAGTGTCTTTTTCTGTGTGACTTATTTCACTTAGAATCGTCGTACCTAAATCCACTCATCATGCTGCTACTAGCCTTATGACGTTGATTTCATGGCTGAGTGATATTCCTTTGTACATAAGGACCACAACTTCTTTATCCATTTTCCTCTTTCCTGGGATATTTAAGGTGTAACGAAGTGGAGGTTCTTGTCAACAGAGCAGCCCTAAACTTTGGGATGCCTGTGTCTTCCTGATTTTTAGTTTTCCCAATTTATACGCCCATGAGTGGAAGTGCCCTATGCTCTGTAAGCTGAGTTTTTTAGATGTTTCAGGACACACCGTACACTTCTCCAGAGTGGCTGTTGGCAATTTACATCCCGCCCATCAGCGTAGCAAGGCTCCCATTTCTCCATGGCCTGTCCTGCATTTCTGGTTTTGACACTTTATTCAGCATGGCCCTTTTGACCGATGGGAAGCGAGACTTCTTTGTAGCGCTGATTTGCCTTTCCAGGTTGCTTGGTAGGCCAAAAAGGGCGTATGCGTTTTTTCCTGAATATATTCAGGAAAAAACGCATACGCCCTTTTTGGCCAAGGGCATCATTGTCGAGGTTTCGCTGCTTTTCCTGTGCTTTAAAGGCGATTCGAATCTACCTCCTGAAATCTGTTTCCTGCAATTCTGCCTTGCTTTCAAATCCTCTTCGTTGCCTTCCCTCGATATATTTGTGGACGAGAGTTATCATTTATAACTCTGCAGGTTTGTGAATTGCAGTGCCCCTGAGCTCCATTTTTCAACTCGCTTTCTTGAAGGCTAGCCGCAAAAGCGCCGGATTGCTTCAGGCCCTATTCTGGTTCCGGGCGCAGGCTGAGCCTGTGGTTAATTCTTCTTCCTGATGGGAAAATAGAGTGAGCTGTGCCTGTCCCAACACCTAGAGCTAGTCTCTCATTGGTTCCCCCTCTTCCCGTTCATCCTCAGGACAAATTGCAACCTGTACGGAACAGGAGGTTAAAGGTGCTGATTCTCCAAGGAGGGAGATTGCTAATAAAGCGGCTGGAATGGCGAACCCGAGCCCAAGGAGATGAGAAATGAGGAGCGTTTTAGAAACCTTTCCCGATCACACGGTGTACCATCTTCTGGGTTTCTCATGCATGTTTTCGATGTACGAAGATGCCCTTGAACCTGGAGATTTGGGACCCATGGGATGGGTACCACGCAGTATTCCTTTAAAGGGTCTGCGTTTGCTCCACCAACCTCACCAAACCTCTCAGCCCCTGAGTGTCCACCCTTATGTTTCAATCACCTGTGGGTCTAGGTATGGTCAATCCAGGTGGCATCACAGCCCGTGAAAGAATTTGGTAAGAATTTCTCTCTCTTTCACTGTCTTTGTTTCACGGGTTTTTTAAAGTAATGGGTTTTTTTTTAATATAAGCAAATTTTTTTTTAAGATTTCTTTAGTGATTGATTGATTGATTGATTGCTATGTTGTGTCTTCTTTTCTGTGCTAGGGCTTTCTCCGGTTGTGGCAAGTGGGGGCCACTCTTCGTCGCGGTGCGCGGGCCTCTCACTACTGTGGCCTCTCTTGTTGCGGAGCACAGGCTCCAGACGCGCAGGCTCAGTAGTTGTGGCTCACGGGCCTATTTGCTCCACGGCATGTGGGATCTTCCCAGTCCAGGGCTCGAACCCGTGTTTCCTGCATTAGCAGGCCGATTCTCAACCACTGCGCAACCAGGGAAGCCTAGTAATTGATTTTTTTAATGGGGTTTAGCTGCTTTTCACTGCTGTGTTTATGCCGCTTTACATCCACAAGTCTCACTTACAGAGAGATATCAATACATAGGTTTTAAGATTCTTACTAGTCAGATATATTCTTGGGCGGTGAATAGGGGGTCTTGAGTCCAGTTCACTGAGCAAGGAGTAGGTCTTGTCTATTACATATTGGGTTTATGGAATGGTATCTGAGCTAATTTCAAACCCTTGTTTTATGCATCACCCCACCTCTCCTTTCCCGTTAAGCAGCCATAGTGTGTTTTCTAAACGTGTGACTCTGTTCTGTTTTGTAATTCAGTTCAAGTGTAGCGGTTTTTACATTCCCTCTATAAGTGATATCTTAGGATCAGTGTCTTTTTCTGTGTGACTTATTTCACTTAGAATCGTCGTACCTAAATCCACTCATCATGCTGCTACTAGCCTTATGACGTTGATTTCATGGCTGAGTGATATTCCTTTGTACATAAGGACCACAACTTCTTTATCCATTTTCCTCTTTCCTGGGATATTTAAGGTGTAACGAAGTGGAGGTTCTTGTCAACAGAGCAGCCCTAAACTTTGGGATGCCTGTGTCTTGCTGATTTTTAGTTTTCCCAATTTATACGCCCATGAGTGGAAGTGCCCTATGCTCTGTAAGCTGAGTTTTTTAGATGTTTCAGGACACACCGTACACTTCTCCAGAGTGGCTGTTGGCAATTTACATCCCGCCCATCAGCGTAGCAAGGCTCCCATTTCTCCATGGCCTGTCCTGCATTTCTGGTTTTGACACTTTATTCAGCATGGCCCTTTTGACCGATGGGAAGCGAGACTTCTTTGTAGCGCTGATTTGCCTTTCCAGGTTGCTTGGTAGGCCAAAAAGGGCGTATGCGTTTTTTCCTGAATATATTCAGGAAAAAACGCATACGCCCTTTTTGGCCAAGGGCATCATTGTCGAGGTTTCGCTGCTTTTCCTGTGCTTTAAAGGCGATTCGAATCTACCTCCTGAAATCTGTTTCCTGCAATTCTGCCTTGGTTTCAAATCCTCTTCGTTGCCTTCCCTCGATATATTTGTGGACGTGAGTTATCATTTATAACTCTGCAGGTTTGTGAATTGCAGTGCCCCTGAGCTCCATTTTTCAACTCGCTTTCTTGAAGGCTAGCCGCAAAAGCGCAGGATTGCTTCAGGCCCTATTCTGGTTCCGGGCGCAGGCTGAGCCTGTGGTTAATTCTTCTTCCTGATGGGAAAATAGAGTGAGCTGTGCCTGTCCCAACACCCAGAGCTAGTCTCTCATTGGTTCCCCCTCTTCCCGTTCATCCTCAGGACAAATTGCAACCTGTACGGAACAGGAGGTTAAAGGTGCTGATTCTCCAAGGAGGGAGATTGCTAGTAAAGCGGCTGGAATGGCGAACCCGAGCCCAAGGAGATGAGAAATGAGGAGCGTTTTAGAAACCTTTCCCGATCACACGTGTACCATCTTCTGGGTTTCTCATGCATGTTTTCGATGTAGGAAGATGCCCTTGAACCTGGAGATTTGGGACCCATGGGATGGGTACCACGCAGTATTCCTTTAAAGGGTCTGCGTTTGCTTCCCCAACCTCACCAAACCTCTCAGCCCCTGAGTGTCCACCCTTATGGCTCAATCAGCTGTGGGTCTAGATATGGTCAAACCAGGTGGCATCAGAGCCCCTGAACGAATTTGGTAAGAAATTCTCTCTCTTTCACTGTCTTTGTTTCACGGGTTTTTAAAAGGAATTGATTTTTATAATGGGGTTTAGCTGCTTTTCACTGCTGTGTTTATGGCGCTTTACACCCACTTGACTCACTTACAGAGAGATATCAATACATAGGTTTTAAGATTCTTACTAGTCAGATATATTCTTGGGCGGTGAATAGGGGGTGTTGAGTCCAGTTCACTGAGCAAGGAGTAGGTCTTGTCTATTACATATTGGGTTTATGGAACGGTATCTGTGCTAATTTCAAACCCTTGTTTTATGCATCACCCCACCTCTCCTTTCCCATTAAGCAGCCATTGTGTGTTTTCTAAACGTGTGACTCTGTTCTGTTTTGTAATTCAGTTCAAGTGTAGCGGTTTTTACATTCCCTCTATAAGTGATATCTTATGATCAGTGTCTTTTTCTGTGTGACTTATTTCACTTAGAATCGTCGTAGCTAAATCCACTCATAATGCTGCTACCAGCCTTATGACGTTGATTTCATGGCTGAGTGATATTCCATTGTACATAAGGACCACAACTTCCTTATCCATTTTTCTCTTTCCTGGGATATTTAAGGTGTAATGATGTGGAGGTTCTTGTCAACAGAGCAGCCCTCAACTTTGGGGTGCCGCTGTCTTGCTGATTTTTAGTTTTCCCAATTTATACGCCCATGAGTGGAAGTGCCCTATGCTCTCTAAACTGAGTTTTTTAGATGTTTCAGGACACACCGTACACTTCTCCAGAGTGGCTGTTGGCAATTTACGTCCCGCCCATCAGCATAGCAAGGCTCCCGTTTCTCCTTGGCCTGCCCTGCATTTCTGGTTTTGACACTTTATTCAGCATGGCCCTTTTGACCGATGGGAAGCGAGACTTCTTTGTAGCGCTGATTTGCCTTTCCAGGTTGCTTGGTTGGCCAAAAAGGGCGTATGCGTTTTTTCCTGAATATATTCAGGAAAAAACGCATACGCCCTTTTTGGCCAAGGGCATCATTGTGGAGGTTTTGCCGCTTTTCCTGTGCTTTGAAGGCGATTCGAATCTACCTCCTGAAATCTGTTTCCTGCAATTCTGCCTTGCTTTCAAATCCTCTTCGTTGCCTTCCCTCAATATATTTGTGGCCGAGAGTTATCATTTATAATTCTGCAGGTTTGTGAATTGCAGGGCCCCTGAGCTCCATTTTTCAACTCGCTTTCTTGGGAGCTGGCCGCAAAAGTGCAGGATTGCTTCAGGCCCTATTCTGGTTCCGGGCGGCAGGCTGAGCCTGTGGTTAATTCTTCTTCCTGATGAGAAAATGGAGTGACCTGTGCCTGTCCCAACACCTAGAGCTAGTCTCTCAGTGGTTCCCCCTCTTCCCGTTCATCCTCAGGACAAATTGCAACCTGTACGGAACAGGAGTGTAAAGGTGCTGATTCTCCAAGGAGGGAGATTGCTAGTAAAGCGGCTGGAATGGCGAACCCGAGCACAAGGAGATGAGAAATGAGGTGCGTTTTAGAAACGTTTCCCGATCACACGGTGTACCATCTTCTGGGTTTCTCATGCATGTTTTCGATGTAGGAAGATGCCCTTGAACCTGGAGATTTGGGACCCATGGGATGGGTACCACGCAGTATTCCTTTAAAGGGTCTGCGTTTGCTCCCCCAACCTCACCAAACCTCTCAGCCCCTGAGTGTCCACCCTTATGTCTCAATCACCTGTGGGTCTAGGTATGGTCAATCCAGGTGGCATCACAGCCCCTGAACGAATTTGGTAAGAATTTCACTCTCTTTCACTGTCTTTGTTTCACGGGTTTTTTAAAGTAATGTTTTTTTTTTAAATATAAGCAAATTTTTTTTTAAGATTTCTTTAGTGATTGATTGATTGATTGATTGCTATGTTGGGTCTTCGTTTCTGTGCTAGGGCTTTCTCCAGTTGTGGCAAGTGGGGGCCACTCTTCATCGCGGTGCACGGGCCTCTCACTATTGTGGCCTCTCTTGTTGCGGAGCACAGGCTCCAGACACGCAGGCTCAGTAGTTGTGGCTCACGGGCCTAGTTGCTCCACGGCATGTGGGATCTTCCCAGACCAGGGCTCGAACCCGTGTTTCCTGCATTAGAAGGCAGATTCTCAACCACTGCGCAACCAGGGAAGCCCAGTAATTGATTTTTGTAATGGGGTTTAGCTGCTTTTCAGTGCTGTGTTTATGCTGCTTTACACCCACTATACTCACTTACAGACAGATATCAATACATAGGTTTTAAGATTCTTACTAATCAGATATATTCTTGGGCGGTGAATAGGGGGTTTTGAGTCCAGTTCACTGAGCAAGGAGTAGGTCTTGTCCATTACATATTGGGTTTATGGAACGGTATCTGAGCTAATTTGAAACCCTTGTTTTATGCATCACCCCATCTCACCTTTCCCGTTAAGCAGCCATAGTGTGTTTTCTAAACGTGTGACTCTGTTCTGTTTTGTAATTCAGTTCAAGTGTAGCGGTTTTTACATTCCCTCTATAAGTGATACCTTCTGATAAGTGTCTTTTTCTGTGTGACTTATTTCACTTAGAATCGTCATACCTAAATCCACTCATCATGCTGCTACCAGCCTTATGACGTTGATTTCATGGCTGAGTGATATTCCATTGTACATAAGGACCACAACTTCCTTATCCATTTTTCTCTTTCCTGGGATATTTAAGGTGTAACGAAGTGGAGGTTCTTGTCAACAGAGCAGCCCTAAATTTAGGGATGCCTGTGTCTTGCTGATTTATAGTTTTCCCAATTTATACGCCCATGAGTGGAAGTGCCCTATGCTCTGTAAGCTGAGTTTTTTAGATGTTTCAGGACACACCGTACACTTCTCCAGAGTGGCTGTTGGCAATTTACATCCCGCCCATCAGCGTAGCAAGGCTCCCGTTTCTCCATGGCCTGTCCTGCATTTCTGGTTTTGACACTTTATTCAGCATGGCCCTTTTGACCGATGGGAAGCGAGACTTCTTTGTAGCGCTGATTTGCCTTTCCAGGTTGCTTGGTTGGCCAAAAAGGGCGCATGCGTTTTTTCCTGAATATATTCAGGAAAAAACGCATACGCCCTTTTTGGCCAAGGGCATCATTGTCGAGGTTTCGCCGCTTTTCCTGTGCTTTAAAGGCGATTCGAATCTACCTCCTGAAATCTGTTTCCTGCAATTCTGCCTTGCTTTCACATCCTCTTCGTTGCCTTCCCTCGATATATTTGTGGACGAGAGTTATCATTTTTAACTCTGCAGGTTTCTGAATTGCAGTGCCCTGAGCTCCATTTTTCAACTCGCTTTCTTGAAGGCTGGCCGCAAAAGCGCAGGATTGCTTCAGGCCCTATTCTGGTTCTGGGCGCAGGGTGAGCCTGTGGTTAATTCTTCTTCCTGATGGGAAAATGGAGTGAGCTGTGCCTGTCCCAACACCTAGAGCTAGTCTCTCATTGGTTCCCCCTCTTCCCGTTCATCCTCAGGACAAATTGCAACCTGTACGGAACAGGAGGTTAAAGGTGCTGATTCTCCAAGGAGGGAGATTGCTAGTAAAGCGGCTGGAATGGCGAACCCGAGCCCAAGGAGATGAGAAATGAGGAGCGTTTTAGAAACCTTTCCCGATCACACGGTGTACCATCTTCTGGGTTTCTCATGCATGTTTTTGATGTAGGAAGATGCCCTTGAACCTGGAGATTTGGGACCCATGGGATGGGTACCACGCAGTATTCCTTTAAAGGGTCTGCGTTTGCTCCCCCAACCTCACCAAACCTCTCAGCCCCTGAGTGTCCACCCTTATGTCTCAATCAGCTGTGGGTCTAGATATGGTCAATCCAGGTGGCATCACAGCCCCTGAACGAATTTGGTAAGAATTTCTCTCTCTTTCACTGTCTTTGTTTCACGGGTTTTTAAAAGTAATTGATTTTTATAATGGGGTTTAGCTGCTTTTCACTGCTGTGTTTATGCTGCTTTACACCCACTAGACTCACTTACAGAGAGATATCAATACATAGGTTTTAAGATTCTTACTAGTCAGATATATTCTTCGGCGGTGAATAGGGGGTCTTGAGTCCAGTTCACGGAGCAAGGAGTAGGTCTTGTCTATTACATACTGGGTTTATGGAACGGTATCTGAGCTAATTTGAAACCCTTGTTTTATGCATCACCCCATCTCACCTTTCCCGTTAAGCAGCCATAGTGTGTTTTCTAAACGTGTGACTCTGTTCTGTTTTGTAATTCAGTTCAAGTGTAGCGGTCTTTACATTCCCTCTATAAGTGATATCTTCTGATAAGTGTCTTTTTCTGTGTGACTTATTTCACTTAGAATCGTCGTACCTATATCCACTCATCATACTGCTACTAGCCTTATGAGGTTGATTTCATGGCTGAGTGATATTCCATTGTACATAAGGACCACAACTTCTTTATCCATTTTTCTCTTTCCTGGGATATTTAAGGTGTAACGAAGTGGAGGTTCTTGTCAATAGAGCAGCCCTAAACTTTGGGATGCCTGTGTCTTGCTGATTTTTAGTTTTCCCAATTTATACGCCCATGAGTGGAAGTGCCCTATGCTCTGTAAGCTGAGTTTTTTAGATGTTTCAGGACACACCGTACACTTCTCGAGAGTGGCTGTTGGCAATTTACATCCCGCCCATCAGCGTAGCAAGGCTCCCGTTTCTCCTTGGCCTGTCCTGCATTTCTGGTTTTGACACTTTATTCACAATGGCCCTTTTGACCGATGGGAAGCGAGACTTCTATGTAGCGCTGATTTGCCTTTCCAGGTTGCTTGGTTGGCCAAAAAGGGCGTATGCGTTTTTTCCTGAATATATTCAGGAAAAAACGCATACGCCCTTTTTGGCCAAAGGCATCATTGTGGAGGTTTTGCCTCTTTTCCTGTGCTTTGAAGGCGATTCGAATCCACCTCCGGAAATCTGTTTCCTGCAATTCTGCCTTGCTTTCAAATCCTCTTCGTTGCCTTCCCTCAATATATTTGTGGACGAGAGTTATCATTTTTATCTCTTCAGGTTTGTGAATTGCAGGGCCCCTGAGCTCCATTTTTCAACTCGCTTTCTTGGGAGCTGGCCGCAAAAGCGCAGGATTGCTTCAGGACCTATTCTGTTTCCGGGCACAGGCTGAGCCTGTGGTTAATTCTTCTTCCTGATGGGAAAATAGAGTGAGCTGTGCCTGTCCCAACACCTAGAGCTAGTCTCTCATTGGTTCCCCCTCTTCCCGTTCATCCTCAGGACAAATTGCAACCTGTACGGAAAAGCAGGTTAAAGGTGCTCATTCTCCAAGGAGGCAGATTGCTAGTAAAGCGGCTGGAATGGCGAACCCGAGCACAAGGAGATGAGAAATGAGGTGCGTTTTAGAAACCTTTCCCGATCACACGGTGTACCATCTTCTGGGTTTCTCATGCATGTTTTCGATGTAGGAAGATGCCCTTGAACCTGGAGATTTGGGACCCATGGGGTGGTTACCACGCAGTAGTACTTTAAAGGATCTGCGTTTGCTCCCCCAACCTCACCAAACCTCTCAGCCCCTGAGTGTCCACCCTTATGGCTCAATCAGCTGTGGGTCTAGATATGGTCAAACCAGGTGGCATCAGAGCCCCTGAACGAATTTGGTAAGAATTTCTCTCTCTTTCACTGTCTTTGTTTCACGGGTTTTTAAAAGGGATTGATTTTTATAATGGGGTTTAGCTGCTTTTCACTGCTGTGTTTATGGCGCTTTACACCCACTTGACTCACTTACAGAGAGATATCAATACATAGGTTTTAAGATTCTTACTAGTCAGATATATTCTTGGGCGGTGAATAGGGGGTGTTGAGTCCAGTTCACTGAGCAAGGAGTAGGTCTTGTCTATTACATATTGGGTTTATGGAACGGTATCTGTGCTAATTTCAAACCCTTGTTTTATGCATCACCCCACCTCTCCTTTCCCATTAAGCAGCCATTGTGTGTTTTCTAAACGTGTGACTCTGTTCTGTTTTGTAATTCAGTTCAAGTGTAGCGGTTTTTACATTCCCTCTATAAGTGATATCTTATGATCAGTGTCTTTTTCTGTGTGACTTATTTCACTTAGAATCGTAGTAGCTAAATCCACTCATAATGCTGCTACCAGCCTTATGACGTTGATTTCATGGCTGAGTGATATTCCATTGTACATAAGGACCACAACTTCCTTATCCATTTTTCTCTTTCCTGGGATATTTAAGGTGTAATGAAGTGGAGGTTCTTGTCAACAGAGCAGCCCTCAACTTTGGGGTGCCGCTGTCTTGCTGATTTTTAGTTTTCCCAATTTATAGGCCCATGAGTGGAAGTGCCCTATGCTCTCTAAACTGAGTTTTTTAGATGTTTCAGGACACTCCGTACACTTCTCCAGAGTGGCTGTTGGCAATTTACGTCCCGCCCATCAGCATAGCAAGGCTCCCGTTTCTCCTTGGCCTGTCCTGCATTTCTGGTTTTGACACTTTATTCAGCATGGCCCTTTTGACCGATGGGAAGCGAGACTTCTTTGTAGCGCTGATTTGCCTTTCCAGGTTGCTTGGTTGGCCAAAAAGGGCGTATGCGTTTTTTCCTGAATATATTCAGGAAAAAACGCATACGCCCTTTTTGGCCAAGGGCATCATTGTGGAGGTTTTGCCGCTTTTCCTGTGCTTTGAAGTCGATTCGAATCTACCTCCTGAAATCTGTTTCCTGCAATTCTGCCTTGCTTTCAAAGCCTCTTCGTTGCCTTCCCTCAATATATTTGTGGCCGAGAGTTATCATTTATAATTCTGCAGGTTTGTGAATTGCAGGGCCCCTGAGATCCATTTTTCAACTCGCTTTCTTGGGAGCTGGCCGCAAAAGTGCAGGATTGCTTCAGGCCCTATTCTGGTTCCGGGCGGCAGGCTGAGCCTGTGGTTAATTCTTCTTCCTGATGAGAAAATGGAGTGACCTGTGCCTGTCCCAACACCTAGAGCTAGTCTCTCAGTGGTTCCCCCTCTTCCCGTTCATCCTCAGGACAAATTGCAACCTGTACGGAACAGGAGGGTAAAGGTGCTGATTCTCCAAGGAGGGAGATTGCTAGTAAAGCGGCTGGAATGGCGAACCCGAGCACAAGGAGATGAGAAATGAGGTGTGTTTTAGAAACCTTTCCCGATCACACGGTGTACCAACTTCTGGGTTTCTCATGCATGTTTTCGATGTAGGAAGATGCCCTTGAACCTGGAGATTTGGGACCCATGGGATGGGTACCACGCAGTATTCCTTTAAAGGGTCTGCGTTTGCTTCCCCAACCTCACCAAACCTCTCAGCCCCTGAGTGTCCACCCTTATGTCTCAATCACCTGTGGGTCTAGGTATGGTCAATCCAGGTGGCATCACAGCCCCTGAACGAATTTGGTAAGAATTTCTCTCTCTTTCACAGTCTTTGTTTCACGGGTTTTTTAAAGTAATGTTTTTTTTTTAAATATAAGCAAATTTTTTTTTAAGATTTCTTTAGTGATTGATTGATTGATTGATTGCTATGTTGGGTCTTCGTTTCTGTGCTAGGGCTTTCTCCAGTTGTGGCAAGTGGGGGCCACTCTTCATCGCGGTGCGCGGGCCTCTCACTATTGTGGCCTGTCTTGTTGCGGAGCACAGGCTCCAGACACGCAGGCTCAGTAGTTGTGGCTCACGGGCCTAGTTGCTCCACGGCATGTGGGATCTTCCCAGACCAGGGCTCGAACCCGTGTTTCCTGCATTAGCAGGCAGATTCTCAACCACTGCGCAACCAGGGAAGTCCAGTAATTGATTTTTGTAATGGGGTTTAGCTGCTTTTCACTGCTGTGTTTATGCTGCTTTACACCCACTAGACTCACTTACAGAGAGATATGAATACATAGGTTTTAAGATTCTTACTAATCAGATATATTCTTGGGCGGTGAATAGGGGGTTTTGAGTCCAGTTCACTGAGCAAGGAGTAGGTCTTGTCTATTACATATTGGGTTTATGGAACGGTATCTGAGCTAATTTGAAACCCTTGTTTTATGCATCACCCCATCTCACCTTTCCCGTTAAGCAGCCATAGTGTGTTTTCTAAACGTGTGACTCTGTTCTGTTTTGTAATTCAGTTCAAGTGTAGCGGTTTTTACATTGCCTCTATAAGTGATATCTTAGGATCAGTGTCTTTTTCTGTGTGACTTATTTCACTTAGAATCGTCGTACCTAAATCCACTCATCATGCTGCTACTAGCCTTATGACGTTGATTTCATGGCTGAGTGATATTCCTTTGTACATAAGGACCACAACTTTTTTATCCATTTTCCTCTTTCCTGGGATATTTAAGGTGTAACGAAGTGCAGGTTCTTGTCAACAGAGCAGCCCTAAACTTTGGGGTGCCTGTGTCTTGCTGATTTTTAGTTTTCCCAATTTATACGCCCATGAGTGGAAGTGCCCTATGCTCTGTAATCTGTGTTTTTTAGATGTTTCAGGACACACCGTACACTTCTCCAGAGTGGCTGTTGGCAATTTACATCCCGCCCATCAGCGTAGCAAGGCTCCCGTTTCTCCATGGCCTGTCCTGCATTTCTGGTTTTGACACTTTATTCAGCATGGCCCTTTTGACCGATGGGAAGCGAGACTTCTTTGTAGCGCTGATTTGCCTTTCCAGGTTGCTTGGTTGGCCAAAAAGGGCGTATGCGTTTTTTCCTGAATATATTCAGGAAAAAACGCATACGCCCCTTTTGGCCAAGGGCATCATTGTCGAGGTTTCGCCGCTTTTCCTGTGCTTTAAAGGCGATTCGAATCTACCTCCTGAAATCTGTTTCCTGCAATTCTGCCTTGCTTTCAAATCCTCTTCGTTGCCTTCCCTCGATATATTTGTGGACGAGAGTTATCATTTATAACTCTGCAGGTTTGTGAATTGCAGTGCCCCTGAGCTCCATTTTTCAACTCGCTTTCTTGAAGGCTGGCCGCAAATCGCAGGATTGCTTCAGGCCCTATTCTGGTTCCGGGCGCAGGCTGAGCCTGTGGTTAATTCTTCTTCCTGATGGGAAAATAGAGTGAGCTGTGCCTGTCCCAACACCTAGAGCTAGTCTCTCATTGGTTCCCCCTCTTCCCGTTCATCCTCAGGACAAATTGCAACCTGTACGGAACAGGAGGGTAAAGGTGCTGATTCTCCAAGGAGGGAGATTGCTAGTAAAGCGGCTGGAATGGCGAACCCGAGCCCAAGGAGATGAGAAATGAGGAGCGTTTTAGAAACCGTTCCCGATCACACGGTGTACCATCTTCTGGGTTTCTCATGCATGTTTTCGATGTAGGAAGATGCCCTTGAACCTGGAGATTTGGGACCCATGGGATGGGTACCACGCAGTATTCCTTTAAAGGGTCTGCGTTTGCTCCCCCAACCTCACCAAACCTCTCAGCCCCTGAGTGTCCACCCTTATGTCTCAATCAGCTGTGGGTCTAGATATGGTCAATACAGGTGGCATCACAGCCCCTGAACGAATTTGGTAAGAATTTCTCTCTCTTTCACTGCCTTTGTTGCACGGGTTTTTAAAAGTAATTGATTTTTATAATGGGGTTTAGCTGCTTTTCACTGCTGTGCTTATGCTGCTTTACACCCACTACACTCACTTACAGATTGATATCAATACATAGGTTTTAAGATTCTTAGTAGTCAGATATATTCTTGGGCGGTGAATAGGGGGTCTTGAGTCCAGTTCACTGAGCAAGGAGTAGGTCTTGTCTATTACATATTGGGTTTATGGAACGGTATCTGAGCTAATTTGAAACCCTTGTTTTATGCATCACCCCATCTCACCTTTCCCGTTAAGCAGCCATAGTGTGTTTTCTAAACGTGTGACTCTGTTCTGTTTTGTAATTCAGTTCAAGTGTAGCAGTTTTTACATTCCCTCTATAAGTGATATCTTCTGATAAGTGTCTTTTTCTGTGTGACTTATTTCACTTAGAATCGTCGTACCTAAATCCACTCATCATGCTGCTACTAGCCTTATGAGGTTGATTTCATGGCTGAGTGATATTCCATTGTACATAAGGACCACAACTTCTTTATCCATTTTTCTCTTTCCTGGGATATTTAAGGTGTAACAAAGTGGAGGTTCTTGTCAACAGAGCAGCCCTAAACTTTGGGATGCCTGTGTCTTGCTGATTTTTAGTTTTCCCAATTTATACGCCCATGAGTGGAAGTGCCCTATGCTCTGTAAGCTGAGTTTTTTAGATGTTTCAGGACACTCCGTACACTTCTCCAGAGTGGCTGTTGGCAATTTACATCCCGCCCATCAGCGTAGCAAGGCTCCCGTTTCTCCATGGCCTGTCCTGCATTTCTGGTTTTGACACTTTATTCAGCATGGCCCTTTTGACCGATGGGAAGCGAGACTTCTTTGTAGCGCTGATTTGCCTTTCCAGGTTGCTTGGTTGGCCAAAAAGGGCGTATGCGTTTTTTCCTGAATATATTCAGGAAAAAACGCATACGCCCTTTTTGGCCAAGGGCATCATTGTCGAGGTTTCGCCGCTTTTCCTGTGCTTTAAAGGCGATTCGAATCTACCTCCTGAAATCTGTTTCCTGCAATTCTGCCTTGCTTTCAAATCCTCTTCGTTGCCTTCCCTCGATATATTTGTGGACGAGAGTTATCATTTATAACTCTGCAGGTTTGTGAATTGCAGTGCCCCTGAGCTCCATTTTTCAACTCGCTTCCTTGAAGGCTGGCCGCAAAAGCGCAGGATTGCTTCAGGCCCTATTCTGGTTCCGGGCGCAGGCTGAGCCTGTGGTTAATTCTTCTTCCTGATGGGGAAATAGAGTGAGCTCTGCCTGTCCCAACACCTAGAGCTAGTCTCTCATTGGTTCCCCCTCTTCCCGTTCATCCTCAGGACAAATTGCAACCTGTACGGAACAGGAGGTTAAAGGTGCTGATTCTCCAAGGAGGGAGATTGCTAGTAAAGCGGCTGGAATGGCGAACCCGAGCACAAGGAGATGAGAAATGAGGTGCGTTTTAGAAACGTTTCCCGATCACACGGTGTACCATCTTCTGGGTTTCTCATGCATGTTTTCGATGTAGGAAGATGCCCTTGAACCTGGAGATTTGGGACCCATGGGATGGGTACCACGCAGTATTCCTTTAAAGGGTCTGCGTTTGCTCCCCCAACCTCACCAAACCTCTCAGCCCCTGAGTGTCCACCCTTATGTCTCAATCACCTGTGGGTCTAGGTATGGTCAATCCAGGTGGCATCACAGCCCCTGAACGAATTTGGTAAGAATTTCTCTCTCTTTCACTGTCTTTGTTTCACGGGTTTTTTAAAGTAATGGTTTTTTTTTTAAATATAAGCAAATTTTTTTTTTAAGATTTCTTTAGTGATTGATTGATTGATTGATTGCTATGTTGGGTCTTTGTTTCTGTGCTAGGGCTTTCTCCAGTTGTGGCAAGTGGGGGCCACTCTTCATCGCGGTGCGCGGGCCTCTCACTACTGTGGCCTCTCTTGTTGCGGAGCACAGGCTCCAGACGCGCAGGCTCAGTAGTTGTGGCTCACGGGCCTAGTTGCTCCACGGCATGTGGGATCTTCCCAGACCAGGGCTCGAACCCGTGTTTCCTGCATTAGCAGGCAGATTCTCAGACACTGCACAACCAGGGAAGCCCAGTAATTGATTTTTGTAATGGGGTTTAGCTGCTTTTCACTGCTGTGTTTATGCCGCTTTACATCCACAAGTCTCACTTACAGAGAGATATCAATACATAGGTTTTAAGATTCTTACTAGTCAGATATATTCTAGGGCGGTGAATAGGGGGTGTTGAGTCCAGTTCACTGAGCAAGGACTAGGTCTTGTCTATTACATATTGGGTTTATGGAATGGTATCTGAGCTAATTTCAAACCCTTGTTTTATGCATCACCCCACCTCTCCTTTCCCGTTAAGCAGCCATAGTGTGTTTTCTAAACGTGTGACTCTGTTCTGTTTTGTAGTTCAGTTCAAGTGTAGCGGTTTTTACATTCCCTCTATAAGTGATATCTTCTGATAAGTGTCTTTTTCTGTGTGACTTATTTCACTTAGAATCGTCGTACCTAAATCCACTCATCATGCTGCTGCCAGCCTTATGAGGTTGATTTCATGGCTGAGTGATATTCCATTGTACATAAGGACCACAACTTCTTTTTTTTTTTATTTTAAATTTATTTATTTAATTAATTTATTTATTTATTTTTGGCTGTGCTGCGTCTTCGGTTCGTGCGAGGGCTTTCTCTAGTTGCGGCAAGTGGGGGCCACTCTTCATCGCGGTGCGGGGACCGCTCTTCATCGCGGTGCGCGGGCCTTTCACTATCGCGGCCCCTCCCGTTGCGGGGCACAGGCTCCAGACGCGCAGGGTCAGCAGCTGTGGCTCACGGGCCCAGCCGCTCCGTGGCATGTGGGATCTTCCCAGACCAGGGCTCGAACCAGTGTCTCCTGCATTAGCAGGCAGATTCTCAACCACTGCGCAACCAGGGAAGCCCAGGACCACAACTTCTTCATCCATTTTTCTCTTTCCTGGGATATTTAAGGTGTAACGAAGTGGAGGTTCTTGTCAACAGAGCAGCCCTAAACTTTGGGATGCCTGTGTCTTGCTGATTTTTAGTTTTCCCAATTTATACACCCATGAGTGGAAGTGCCCTACGCTCTGTAAGCTGAGTTTTTTAGATGTTTCAGGACACACCGTACACTTCTCGAGAGTGGCTGTTGGCAATTTACATCCCGCCCATCAGCGTAGCAAGGCTCCCGTTTCTCCTTGGCCTGTCCTGCATTTCTGGTTTTGACACTTTATTCACAATGGCCCTTTTGACCGATGGGAAGCGAGACTTCTATGTAGCGCTGATTTGCCTTTCCAGGTTGCTTGGTTGGCCAAAAAGGGCGTATGCGTTTTTTCCTGAATATATTCAGGAAAAAACGCATACGCCCTTTTTGGCCAAAGGCATCATTGTGGAGGTTTTGCCTCTTTTCCTGTGCTTTGAAGGCGATTCGAATCCACCTCCTGAAATCTGTTTCCTGCAATTCTGCCTTGCTTTCAAATCCTCTTCGTTGCCTTCCCTCAATATATTTGTGGACGAGAGTTATCATTTTTATCTCTTCAGGTTTGTGAATTGCAGGGCCCCTGAGCTCCATTTTTCAACTCGCTTTCTTGGGAGCTGGCCGCAAAAGCGCAGGATTGCTTCAGGACCTATTCTGTTTCCGGGCACAGGCTGAGCCTGTGGTTAATTCTTCTTCCTGATGGGAAAATAGAGTGAGCTGTGCCTGTCCCAACACCTAGAGCTAGTCTCTCATTGGTTCCCCCTCTTCCCGTTCATCCTCAGGACAAATTGCAACCTGTACGGAAAAGGAGGTTAAAGGTGCTCATTCTCCAAGGAGGCAGATTGCTAGTAAAGCGGCTGGAATGGCGAACCCGAGCACAAGGAGATGAGAAATGAGGTGTGTTTTGGAAACCTTTCCCGATCACACGGTGTACCATCTTCTGGGTTTCTCATGCATGTTTTCGATGTAGGAAGATGCCCTTGAACCTGGAGATTTGGGACCCATGGGATGGTTACCACGCAGTAGTACTTTAAAGGATCTGCGTTTGCTCCCCCAACCTCACCAAACCTCTCAGCCCCTGAGTGTCCACCCTTATGGCTCAATCAGCTGTGGGTCTAGATATGGTCAAACCAGGTGGCATCAGAGCCCCTGAACGAATTTGGTAAGAATTTCTCTCTCTTTCACTGTCTTTGTTTCACGGGTTTTTAAAAGGGATTGATTTTTATAATGGGGTTTAGCTGCTTTTCACTGCTGTGTTTATGGCGCTTTACACCCACTTGACTCACTTACAGAGAGATATCAATACATAGGTTTTAAGATTCTTACTAGTCAGATATATTCTTGGGCGGTGAATAGGGGCTGTTGAGTCCAGTTCACTGAGCAAGGAGTAGGTCTTGTCTATTACATATTGGGTTTATGGAACGGTATCTGTGCTAATTTCAAACCCTTGTTTTATGCATCACCCCACCTCTCCTTTCCCATTAAGCAGCCATTGTGTGTTTTCTAAACGTGTGACTCTGTTCTGTTTTGTAATTCAGTTCAAGTGTAGCGGTTTTTACATTCCCTCTATAAGTGATATCTTATGATCAGTGTCTTTTTCTGTGTGACTTATTTCACTTAGAATCGTAGTAGCTAAATCCACTCATAATGCTGCTACCAGCCTTATGACGTTGATTTCATGGCTGAGTGATATTCCATTGTACATAAGGACCACAACTTCCTTATCCATTTTTCTCTTTCCTGGGATATTTAAGGTGTAATGAAGTGGAGGTTCTTGTCAAAAGAGCAGCCCTCAACTTTGGGGTGCCGCTGTCTTGCTGATTTTTAGTTTTCCCAATTTATAGGCCCATGAGTGGAAGTGCCCTATGCTCTCTAAACTGAGTTTTTTAGATGTTTCAGGACACACCGTACACTTCTCCAGAGTGGCTGTTGGCAATTTACGTCCCGCCCATCAGCATAGCAAGGCTCCCGTTTCTCCTTGGCCTGTCCTGCATTTCTGGTTTTGACACTTTATTCAGCATGGCCCTTTTGACCGATGGGAAGCGAGACTTCTTTGTAGCGCTGATTTGCCTTTCCAGGTTGCTTGGTTGGCCAAAAAGGGCGTATGCGTTTTTTCCTGAATATATTCAGGAAAAAACGCATACGCCCTTTTTGGCCAAGGGCATCATTGTGGAGGTTTTGCCGCTTTTCCTGTGCTTTGAAGGCGATTCGAATCTACCTCCTGAAATCTGTTTCCTGCAATTCTGCCTTGCTTTCAAAGCCTCTTCGTTGCCTTCCCTCAATATATTTGTGGCCGAGAGTTATCATTTATAATTCTGCAGGTTTGTGAATTGCAGGGCCCCTGAGCTCCATTTTTCAACTCGCTTTCTTGGGAGCTGGCCGCAAAAGTGCAGGATTGCTTCAGGCCCTATTCTGGTTCCGGGCGGCAGGCTGAGCCTGTGGTTAATTCTTCTTCCTGATGAGAAAATGGAGTGACCTGTGCCTGTCCCAACACCTAGAGCTAGTCTCTCATTGGTTCCCCCTCTTCCCGTTCATCCTCAGGACAAATTGCAACCTGTACGGAACAGGAGGGTAAAGGTGCTGATTCTCCAAGGAGGGAGATTGCTAGTAAAGCGGCTGGAATGGCGAACCCGAGCACAAGGAGATGAGAAATGAGGTGTGTTTTAGAAACCTTTCCGATCACACGGTGTACCAACTTCTGGGTTTCTCATGCATGTTTTCGATGTAGGAAGATGCCCTTGAACCTGGAGATTTGGGACCCATGGGATGGGTACCACGCAGTATTCCTTTAAAGGGTCTGCGTTTGCTTCCCCAACCTCACCAAACCTCTCAGCCCCTGAGTGTCCACCCTTATGTCTCAATCACCTGTGGGTCTAGGTATGGTCAATCCAGGTGGCATCACAGCCCCTGAACGAATTTGGTAAGAATTTCTCTCTCTTTCACAGTCTTTGTTTCACGGGTTTTTTAAAGTAATGTTTTTTTTTTAAATATAAGCAAATTTTTTTTTAAGATTTCTTTAGTGATTGATTGATTGATTGATTGCTATGTTGGGTCTTCGTTTCTGTGCTAGGGCTTTCTCCAGTTGTGGCAAGTGGGGGCCACTCTTCATCGCGGTGCGCGGGCCTCTCACTATTGTGGCCTCTCTTGTTGCGGAGCACAGGCTCCAGACACGCAGGCTCAGTAGTTGTGGCTCACGGGCCTAGTTGCTCCACGGCATGTGGGATCTTCCCAGACCAGGGCTCGAACCCGTGTTTCCTGCATTAGCAGGCAGATTCTCAACCACTGCGCAACCAGGGAAGTCCAGTAATTGATTTTTGTAATGGGGTTTAGCTGCTTTTCACTGCTGTGTTTATGCTGCTTTACACCCACTAGACTCACTTACAGAGAGATATCAATACATAGGTTTTAAGATTCTTACTAATCAGATATATTCTTGGGCGGTGAATAGGGGGTTTTGAGTCCAGTTCACTGAGCAAGGAGTAGGTCTTGTCTATTACATATTGGTTTTATGGAACGGTATCTGAGCTAATTTGAAACCCTTGTTTTATGCATCACCCCATCTCACCTTTCCCGTTAAGCAGCCATAGTGTGTTTTCTAAACGTGTGACTCTGTTCTGTTTTGTAATTCAGTTCAAGTGTAGCGGTTTTTACATTGCCTCTATAAGTGATATCTTAGGATCAGTGTCTTTTTCTGTGTGACTTATTTCACTTAGAATCGTCGTACCGAAATCCACTCATCATGCTGCTACTAGCCTTATGACGTTGATTTCATGGCTGAGTGATATTCCTTTGTACATAAGGACCACAACTTTTTTATCCATTTTCCTCTTTCCTGGGATATTTAAGGTGTAACGAAGTGGAGGTTCTTGTCAACAGAGCAGCCCTAAACTTTGGGGTGCCTGTGTCTTGCTGATTTTTAGTTTTCCCAATTTATAAGCCCATGAGTGGAAGTGCCCTATGCTCTGTAATCTGTGTTTTTTAGATGTTTCAGGACACACCGTACACTTCTCCAGAGTGGCTGTTGGCAATTTACATCCCGCCCATCAGCGTAGCAAGGCTCCCGTTTCTCCATGGCCTGTCCTGCATTTCTGGTTTTGACACTTTATTCAGCATGGCCCTTTTGACCCATGGGAAGCGAGACTTCTTTGTAGCGCTGATTTGCCTTTCCAGGTTGCTTGGTTGGCCAAAAAGGGCGTATGCTTTTTTTCCTGAATATATTCAGGAAAAAACGCATACGCCCTTTTTGGCCAAGGGCATCATTGTCGAGGTTTCGCCGCTTTTCCTGTGCTTTAAAGGCGATTCGAATCTACCTCCTGAAATCTGTTTCCTGCAATTCTGCCTTGCTTTCAAATCCTCTTCGTTGCCTTCCCTCGATATATTTGTGGACGAGAGTTATCATTTATAACTCTGCAGGTTTGTGAATTGCAGTGCCCCTGAGCTCCATTTTTCAACTCGCTTTCTTGAAGGCTGGCCGCAAATCGCAGGATTGCTTCAGGCCCTATTCTGGTTCCGGGCGCAGGCTGAGCCTGTGGTTAATTCTTCTTCCTGATGGGAAAATAGAGTGAGCTGTGCCTGTCCCAACACCTAGAGCTAGTCTCTCATTGGTTCCCCCTCTTCCCGTTCATCCTCAGGACAAATTGCAACCTGTACGGAACAGGAGGGTAAAGGTGCTGATTCTCCAAGGAGGGAGATTGCTAGTAAAGCGGCTGGAATGGCGAACCCGAGCCCAAGGAGATGAGAAATGAGGAGCGTTTTAGAAACCGTTCCCGATCACACGGTGTACCATCTTCTGGGTTTCTCATGCAGGTTTTCGATGTAGGAAGATGCCCTTGAACCTGGAGATTTGGGACCCATGGGATGGGTACCACGCAGTATTCCTTTAAAGGGTCTGCGTTTGCTCCCCCAACCTCACCAAACCTCTCAGCCCCTGAGTGTCCACCCTTATGTCTCAATCAGCTGTGGGTCTAGATATGGTCAATACAGGTGGCATCACAGCCCCTGAACGAATTTGGTAAGAATTTCTCTGTCTTTCACTGCCTTTGTTTCACGGGTTTTTAAAAGTAATTGATTTTTATAATGGGGTTTAGCTGCTTTTCACTGCTGTGCTTATGCTGCTTTACACCCACTAGACTCACTTACAGAGAGATATCAATACATAGGTTTTAAGATTCTTAGTAGTCAGATATATTCTTGGGCGGTGAATAGGGGGTCTTGAGTCCAGTTCACTGAGCAAGGAGTAGGTCTTGTCTATTACATATTGGGTTTATGGAACGGTATCTGAGCTAATTTGAAACCCTTGTTTTATGCATCACCCCATCTCACCTTTCCCGTTAAGCAGCCATAGTGTGTTTTCTAAACGTGTGACTCTGTTCTGTTTTGTAATTCAGTTCAAGTGTAGCAGTTTTTACATTCCCTGTATAAGTGATATCTTCTGATAAGTGTCTTTTTCTGTGTGACTTATTTCACTTAGAATCGTCGTACCTAAATCCACTCATCATGCTGCTACTAGCCTTATGAGGTTGATTTCATGGCTGAGTGATATTCCATTGTACATAAGGACCACAACTTCTTTATCCATTTTTCTCTTTCCTGGGATATTTAAGGTGTAACAAAGTGGAGGTTCTTGTCAACAGAGCAGCCCTAAACTTTGGGATGCCTGTGTCTTGCTGATTTTTAGTTTTCCCAATTTATACGCCCATGAGTGGAAGTGCCCTATGCTCTGTAAGCTGAGTTTTTTAGATGTTTCAGGACACTCCGTACACTTCTCCAGAGTGGCTGTTGGCAATTTACATCCCGCCCATCAGCGTAGCAAGGCTCCCGTTTCTCCATGGCCTGTCCTGCATTTCTGGTTTTGACACTTTATTCAGCATGGCCCTTTTGACCGATGGGAAGCGAGACTTCTTTGTAGCGCTGATTTGCCTTTCCAGGTTGCTTGGTTGGCCAAAAAGGGCGTATGCGTTTTTTCCTGAATATATTCAGGAAAAAACGCATACGCCCTTTTTGGCCAAGGGCATCATTGTCGAGGTTTCGCCGCTTTTCCTGTGCTTTAAAGGCGATTCGAATCTACCTCCTGAAATCTGTTTCCTGCAATTCTGCCTTGCTTTCAAATCCTCTTCGTTGCCTTCCCTCGATATATTTGTGGACGAGAGTTATCATTTATAACTCTGCAGGTTTGTGAATTGCAGTGCCCCTGAGCTCCATTTTTCAACTCGCTTCCTTGAAGGCTGGCCGCAAAAGCGCAGGATTGCTTCAGGCCCTATTCTGGTTCCGGGCGCAGGCTGAGCCTGTGGTTAATTCTTCTTCCTGATGGGGAAATAGAGTGAGCTCTGCCTGTCCCAACACCTAGAGCTAGTCTCTCATTGGTTCCCCCTCTTCCCGTTCATCCTCAGGACAAATTGCAACCTGTACGGAACAGGAGGTTAAAGGTGCTGATTCTCCAAGGAGGGAGATTGCTAGTAAAGCGGCTGGAATGGCGAACCCGAGCACAAGGAGATGAGAAATGAGGTGCGTTTTAGAAACGTTTCCCGATCACACGGTGTACCATCTTCTGGGTTTCTCATGCATGTTTTCGATGTAGGAAGATGCCCTTGAACCTGGAGATTTGGGACCCATGGGATGGGTACCACGCAGTATTCCTTTAAAGGGTCTGCGTTTGCTCCCCCAACCTCACCAAACCTCTCAGCCCCTGAGTGTCCACCCTTATGTCTCAATCACCTGTGGGTCTAGGTATGGTCAATCCAGGTGGCATCACAGCCCCTGAACGAATTTGGTAAGAATTTCTCTCTCTTTCACTGTCTTTGTTTCACGGGTTTTTTAAAGTAATGGTTTTTTTTTTAAATATAAGCAAATTTTTTTTTTAAGATTTCTTTAGTGATTGATTGATTGATTGATTGCTATGTTGGGTCTTTGTTTCTGTGCTAGGGCTTTCTCCAGTTGTGGCAAGTGGGGGCCACTCTTCATCGCGGTGCGCGGGCCTCTCACTACTGTGGCCTCTCTTGTTGCGGAGCACAGGCTCCAGACGCGCAGGCTCAGTAGTTGTGGCTCACGGGCCTAGTTGCTCCACGGCATGTGGGATCTTCCCAGACCAGGGCTCGAACCCGTGTTTCCTGCATTAGCAGGCAGATTCTCAGACACTGCACAACCAGGGAAGCCCAGTAATTGATTTTTGTAATGGGGTTTAGCTGCTTTTCACTGCTGTGTTTATGCCGCTTTACATCCACAAGTCTCACTTACAGAGAGATATCAATACATAGGTTTTAAGATTCTTACTAGTCAGATATATTCTAGGGCGGTGAATAGGGGGTGTTGAGTCCAGTTCACTGAGCAAGGACTAGGTCTTGTCTATTACATATTGGGTTTATGGAATGGTATCTGAGCTAATTTCAAACCCTTGTTTTATGCATCACCCCACCTCTCCTTTCCCGTTAAGCAGCCATAGTGTGTTTTCTAAACGTGTGACTCTGTTCTGTTTTGTAGTTCAGTTCAAGTGTAGCGGTTTTTACATTCCCTCTATAAGTGATATCTTCTGATAAGTGTCTTTTTCTGTGTGACTTATTTCACTTAGAATCGTCGTACCTAAATCCACTCATCATGCTGCTGCCAGCCTTATGAGGTTGATTTCATGGCTGAGTGATATTCCATTGTACATAAGGACCACAACTTCTTTTTTTTTTTATTTTAAATTTATTTATTTAATTAATTTATTTATTTATTTTTGGCTGTGCTGCGTCTTCGGTTCGTGCGAGGGCTTTCTCTAGTTGCGGCAAGTGGGGGCCACTCTTCATCGCGGTGCGGGGACCGCTCTTCATCGCGGTGCGCGGGCCTTTCACTATCGCGGCCCCTCCCGTTGCGGGGCACAGGCTCCAGACGCGCAGGGTCAGCAGCTGTGGCTCACGGGCCCAGCCGCTCCGTGGCATGTGGGATCTTCCCAGACCAGGGCTCGAACCAGTGTCTCCTGCATTAGCAGGCAGATTCTCAACCACTGCGCAACCAGGGAAGCCCAGGACCACAACTTCTTCATCCATTTTTCTCTTTCCTGGGATATTTAAGGTGTAACGAAGTGGAGGTTCTTGTCAACAGAGCAGCCCTAAACTTTGGGATGCCTGTGTCTTGCTGATTTTTAGTTTTCCCAATTTATACACCCATGAGTGGAAGTGCCCTACGCTCTGTAAGCTGAGTTTTTTAGATGTTTCAGGACACACCGTACACTTCTCGAGAGTGGCTGTTGGCAATTTACATCCCGCCCATCAGCGTAGCAAGGCTCCCGTTTCTCCTTGGCCTGTCCTGCATTTCTGGTTTTGACACTTTATTCACAATGGCCCTTTTGACCGATGGGAAGCGAGACTTCTATGTAGCGCTGATTTGCCTTTCCAGGTTGCTTGGTTGGCCAAAAAGGGCGTATGCGTTTTTTCCTGAATATATTCAGGAAAAAACGCATACGCCCTTTTTGGCCAAAGGCATCATTGTGGAGGTTTTGCCTCTTTTCCTGTGCTTTGAAGGCGATTCGAATCCACCTCCTGAAATCTGTTTCCTGCAATTCTGCCTTGCTTTCAAATCCTCTTCGTTGCCTTCCCTCAATATATTTGTGGACGAGAGTTATCATTTTTATCTCTTCAGGTTTGTGAATTGCAGGGCCCCTGAGCTCCATTTTTCAACTCGCTTTCTTGGGAGCTGGCCGCAAAAGCGCAGGATTGCTTCAGGACCTATTCTGTTTCCGGGCACAGGCTGAGCCTGTGGTTAATTCTTCTTCCTGATGGGAAAATAGAGTGAGCTGTGCCTGTCCCAACACCTAGAGCTAGTCTCTCATTGGTTCCCCCTCTTCCCGTTCATCCTCAGGACAAATTGCAACCTGTACGGAAAAGGAGGTTAAAGGTGCTCATTCTCCAAGGAGGCAGATTGCTAGTAAAGCGGCTGGAATGGCGAACCCGAGCACAAGGAGATGAGAAATGAGGTGTGTTTTGGAAACCTTTCCCGATCACACGGTGTACCATCTTCTGGGTTTCTCATGCATGTTTTCGATGTAGGAAGATGCCCTTGAACCTGGAGATTTGGGACCCATGGGATGGTTACCACGCAGTAGTACTTTAAAGGATCTGCGTTTGCTCCCCCAACCTCACCAAACCTCTCAGCCCCTGAGTGTCCACCCTTATGGCTCAATCAGCTGTGGGTCTAGATATGGTCAAACCAGGTGGCATCAGAGCCCCTGAACGAATTTGGTAAGAATTTCTCTCTCTTTCACTGTCTTTGTTTCACGGGTTTTTAAAAGGGATTGATTTTTATAATGGGGTTTAGCTGCTTTTCACTGCTGTGTTTATGGCGCTTTACACCCACTTGACTCACTTACAGAGAGATATCAATACATAGGTTTTAAGATTCTTACTAGTCAGATATATTCTTGGGCGGTGAATAGGGGCTGTTGAGTCCAGTTCACTGAGCAAGGAGTAGGTCTTGTCTATTACATATTGGGTTTATGGAACGGTATCTGTGCTAATTTCAAACCCTTGTTTTATGCATCACCCCACCTCTCCTTTCCCATTAAGCAGCCATTGTGTGTTTTCTAAACGTGTGACTCTGTTCTGTTTTGTAATTCAGTTCAAGTGTAGCGGTTTTTACATTCCCTCTATAAGTGATATCTTATGATCAGTGTCTTTTTCTGTGTGACTTATTTCACTTAGAATCGTAGTAGCTAAATCCACTCATAATGCTGCTACCAGCCTTATGACGTTGATTTCATGGCTGAGTGATATTCCATTGTACATAAGGACCACAACTTCCTTATCCATTTTTCTCTTTCCTGGGATATTTAAGGTGTAATGAAGTGGAGGTTCTTGTCAAAAGAGCAGCCCTCAACTTTGGGGTGCCGCTGTCTTGCTGATTTTTAGTTTTCCCAATTTATAGGCCCATGAGTGGAAGTGCCCTATGCTCTCTAAACTGAGTTTTTTAGATGTTTCAGGACACACCGTACACTTCTCCAGAGTGGCTGTTGGCAATTTACGTCCCGCCCATCAGCATAGCAAGGCTCCCGTTTCTCCTTGGCCTGTCCTGCATTTCTGGTTTTGACACTTTATTCAGCATGGCCCTTTTGACCGATGGGAAGCGAGACTTCTTTGTAGCGCTGATTTGCCTTTCCAGGTTGCTTGGTTGGCCAAAAAGGGCGTATGCGTTTTTTCCTGAATATATTCAGGAAAAAACGCATACGCCCTTTTTGGCCAAGGGCATCATTGTGGAGGTTTTGCCGCTTTTCCTGTGCTTTGAAGGCGATTCGAATCTACCTCCTGAAATCTGTTTCCTGCAATTCTGCCTTGCTTTCAAAGCCTCTTCGTTGCCTTCCCTCAATATATTTGTGGCCGAGAGTTATCATTTATAATTCTGCAGGTTTGTGAATTGCAGGGCCCCTGAGCTCCATTTTTCAACTCGCTTTCTTGGGAGCTGGCCGCAAAAGTGCAGGATTGCTTCAGGCCCTATTCTGGTTCCGGGCGGCAGGCTGAGCCTGTGGTTAATTCTTCTTCCTGATGAGAAAATGGAGTGACCTGTGCCTGTCCCAACACCTAGAGCTAGTCTCTCATTGGTTCCCCCTCTTCCCGTTCATCCTCAGGACAAATTGCAACCTGTACGGAACAGGAGGGTAAAGGTGCTGATTCTCCAAGGAGGGAGATTGCTAGTAAAGCGGCTGGAATGGCGAACCCGAGCACAAGGAGATGAGAAATGAGGTGTGTTTTAGAAACCTTTCCCGATCACACGGTGTACCAACTTCTGGGTTTCTCATGCATGTTTTCGATGTAGGAAGATGCCCTTGAACCTGGAGATTTGGGACCCATGGGATGGGTACCACGCAGTATTCCTTTAAAGGGTCTGCGTTTGCTTCCCCAACCTCACCAAACCTCTCAGCCCCTGAGTGTCCACCCTTATGTCTCAATCACCTGTGGGTCTAGGTATGGTCAATCCAGGTGGCATCACAGCCCCTGAACGAATTTGGTAAGAATTTCTCTCTCTTTCACAGTCTTTGTTTCACGGGTTTTTTAAAGTAATGTTTTTTTTTTAAATATAAGCAAATTTTTTTTTAAGATTTCTTTAGTGATTGATTGATTGATTGATTGCTATGTTGGGTCTTCGTTTCTGTGCTAGGGCTTTCTCCAGTTGTGGCAAGTGGGGGCCACTCTTCATCGCGGTGCGCGGGCCTCTCACTATTGTGGCCTCTCTTGTTGCGGAGCACAGGCTCCAGACACGCAGGCTCAGTAGTTGTGGCTCACGGGCCTAGTTGCTCCACGGCATGTGGGATCTTCCCAGACCAGGGCTCGAACCCGTGTTTCCTGCATTAGCAGGCAGATTCTCAACCACTGCGCAACCAGGGAAGTCCAGTAATTGATTTTTGTAATGGGGTTTAGCTGCTTTTCACTGCTGTGTTTATGCTGCTTTACACCCACTAGACTCACTTACAGAGAGATATCAATACATAGGTTTTAAGATTCTTACTAATCAGATATATTCTTGGGCGGTGAATAGGGGGTTTTGAGTCCAGTTCACTGAGCAAGGAGTAGGTCTTGTCTATTACATATTGGTTTTATGGAACGGTATCTGAGCTAATTTGAAACCCTTGTTTTATGCATCACCCCATCTCACCTTTCCCGTTAAGCAGCCATAGTGTGTTTTCTAAACGTGTGACTCTGTTCTGTTTTGTAATTCAGTTCAAGTGTAGCGGTTTTTACATTGCCTCTATAAGTGATATCTTAGGATCAGTGTCTTTTTCTGTGTGACTTATTTCACTTAGAATCGTCGTACCGAAATCCACTCATCATGCTGCTACTAGCCTTATGACGTTGATTTCATGGCTGAGTGATATTCCTTTGTACATAAGGACCACAACTTTTTTATCCATTTTCCTCTTTCCTGGGATATTTAAGGTGTAACGAAGTGGAGGTTCTTGTCAACAGAGCAGCCCTAAACTTTGGGGTGCCTGTGTCTTGCTGATTTTTAGTTTTCCCAATTTATAAGCCCATGAGTGGAAGTGCCCTATGCTCTGTAATCTGTGTTTTTTAGATGTTTCAGGACACACCGTACACTTCTCCAGAGTGGCTGTTGGCAATTTACATCCCGCCCATCAGCGTAGCAAGGCTCCCGTTTCTCCATGGCCTGTCCTGCATTTCTGGTTTTGACACTTTATTCAGCATGGCCCTTTTGACCCATGGGAAGCGAGACTTCTTTGTAGCGCTGATTTGCCTTTCCAGGTTGCTTGGTTGGCCAAAAAGGGCGTATGCTTTTTTTCCTGAATATATTCAGGAAAAAACGCATACGCCCTTTTTGGCCAAGGGCATCATTGTCGAGGTTTCGCCGCTTTTCCTGTGCTTTAAAGGCGATTCGAATCTACCTCCTGAAATCTGTTTCCTGCAATTCTGCCTTGCTTTCAAATCCTCTTCGTTGCCTTCCCTCGATATATTTGTGGACGAGAGTTATCATTTATAACTCTGCAGGTTTGTGAATTGCAGTGCCCCTGAGCTCCATTTTTCAACTCGCTTTCTTGAAGGCTGGCCGCAAATCGCAGGATTGCTTCAGGCCCTATTCTGGTTCCGGGCGCAGGCTGAGCCTGTGGTTAATTCTTCTTCCTGATGGGAAAATAGAGTGAGCTGTGCCTGTCCCAACACCTAGAGCTAGTCTCTCATTGGTTCCCCCTCTTCCCGTTCATCCTCGGACAAATTGCAACCTGTACGGAACAGGAGGTTAAAGGTGCTGATTCTCCAAGGAGGGAGATTGCTAGTAAAGCGGCTGGAATGGCGAACCCGAGCCCAAGGAGATGAGAAATGAGGAGCGTTTTAGAAACCTTTCCCGATCACACGGTGTACCATCTTCTGGGTTTCTCATGCATGTTTTCGATGTAGGAAGATGCCCTTGAACCTGGAGATTTGGGACCCATGGGATGGGTACCACGCAGTATTCCTTTAAAGGGTCTGCGTTTGCTCCCCCAACCTCACCAAACCTCTCAGCCCCTGAGTGTCCACCCTTATGTCTCAATCAGCTGTGGGTCTAGATATGGTCAATCCAGGTGGCATCACAGCCCCTGAACGAATTTGGTAAGAATTTCTCTCTCTTTCACTGTCTTTGTTTCACGGGTTTTTAAAAGTAATTGATTATTATAATGGGGTTTAGCTGCTTTTCACTGCTGTGTTTATGCTGCTTTACACCCACTAGACTCACTTACAGAGAGATATCAATACATAGGTTTTAAGATTCTTACTAGTCAGATATATTCTTGGGCGGTGAATAGGGTGTCTTTAGTCCAGTTCACTGAAGCAAGGAGTAGGTCTTGTCTATTACATATTGGGTTTATGGAACGGTATCTGAGCTAATTTGAAACCCTTGTTTTATGCATCAACCCATCTCACCTTTCCCGTTAAGCAGCCATAGTGTGTTTTCTAAACGTGTGACTCTGTTCTGTTTTGTAATTCAGTTCAAGTGTAGCGGTTTTTCCATTCCCTCTATAAGTGATATCTTCTGATAAGTGTCTTTTTCTGTGTGACTTATTTCACTTAGAATCGTCGTACCTAAATCCACTCATCATGCTGCTACCAGCCTTATGAGGTTGATTTCATGGCTGAGTGATATTCCATTGTACATAAGGACCACAACTTCTTTATCCATTTTTCTCTTTCCTGGGATATTTAAGGTGTAACGAAGTGGAGGTTCTTGTCAACAGAGCAGCCCTAAACTTTGGGATGCCTGTGTCTTGCTGAGTTTTAGTTTTCCCAATTTATACGCCCATGAGTGGAAGTGCCCTATGCTCTGTAAGCTGAGTTTTTTAGATGTTTCAGGACACACCGTACACTTCTCGAGAGTGGCTGTTGGCAATTTACATCCCGCCCATCAGCGTAGAAAGGCTCCCGTTTCTCCATGGCCTGTCCTGCATTTCTGGTTTTGACACTTTATTCAGCATGGCCCTTTTGACCGATGGGAAGCGAGACTTCTTTGTAGCGCTGATTTGCCTTTCCAGGTTGCTTGGTTGGCCAAAAAGGGAGTATGCGTTTGTTCCTGAATATATTCAGGAAAAAACGCATACGCCCTTTTTGGCCAAGGGCATCATTGTCGAGGTTTCGCCGCTTTTCCTGTGCTTTAAAGGCGATTCGAATCTACCTCCTGAAATCTGTTTCCTGCAATTCTGCCTTGCTTTCAAATCCTCTTGGTTGCCTTCCCTCAAAATATTTGTGGCCGAGAGTTATCATTTATAACTCTGCAGGTATGTGAATTGCAGTGCCCCTGAGCTTCATTTTTCAACTCGCTTTCTTGGGAGCTGGCCGCAAAAGCGCAGGATTGCTTCAGGCCCTATTCTGGATCTGGGCGCAGGCTGAGCCTGTGGTTAATTCTTCTTCCTGATGGGAAAATAGAGTGAGCTGTGCCTGTCCCAACACCTAGAGCTAGTCTCTCATTGGTTCCCCCTCTTCCCGTTCATCCTCAGGACAAATTGCAACCTGTACGGAACAGGAGGTTAAAGGTGCTGATTCTCCAAGGAGGGAGATTGCTAGTAAAGCGGCTGGAATGGCGAACCCGAGCACAAGGAGATGAGAAATGAGGTGCGTTTTAGAAACGTTTCCCGATCACACGGTGTACCATCTTCTGGGTTTCTCATGCATGTTTTCGATGTAGGAAGATGCCCTTGAACCTGGAGATTTGGGACCCATGGGATGGGTACCACGCAGTATTCCTTTAAAGGGTCTGCGTTTGCTTCCCCAACCTCACCAAACCTCTCAGCCCCTGAGTGTCCACCCTTATGTCTCAATCACCTGTGGGTCTAGGTATGGTCAATCCAGGTGGCATCACAGCCCCTGAACGAATTTGGTAAGAATTTCTCTCTCTTTCACTGTCTTTGTTTCACGGGTTTTTTAAAATAATGGTTTTTTTTTTAAATATAAGCAAATTTTTTTTTAAGATTTCTTTAGTGATTGATTGATTGATTGATTGCTATGTTGGGTCTTCGTTTCTGTGCTAGGGCTTTCTCCAGTTGTGGCAAGTGGGGGCCACTCTTCATCGCGGTGCGCGGGCCTCTCACTATTGTGGCCTCTCTTGTTGCGGAGCACAGGCTCCAGACGCGCAGGCTCAGTAGTTGTGGCTCACGGGCCTAGTTGCTCCACGGCATGTGGGATCTTCCCAGACCAGGGCTCGAACCCGTGTTTCCTGCATTAGCAGGCAGATTCTCAGACACTGAAAAACCAGGGAAGCCCAGTAATTGATGTTTGTAATGGGGTTTAGCTGCTTTTCACTGCTGTGTTTATGCCGCTTTACATCCACAAGTCTCACTTACAGAGAGATATCAATACATAGGTTTTAAGATTCATACTAGTCAGTTATATTCTAGGGCGGTGAATAGGGGGTGTTGAGTCCCGTTCACTGAGCAAGGAGTAGGTCTTGTTTATTACATATTGGGTTTATGGAACGGTATCTGAGCTAATTTCAAACCCTTGTTTTATGCATCACCCCACCTCTCCTTTCCCGTTAAGCAGCCATAGTGTGTTTTCTAAACGTGTGACTCTGTTCTGTTTTGTAATTCAGTTCAAGTGTAGCGGTTTTTACATTCCCTCTAGAAGTGATATCTTATGATCAGTGTCTTTTTCTCTGTGACTTATTTCACTTAGAATCGTCGTACCTAAATCCACTCATCATGCTGCTACTAGCCTTATGACGTTGATTTCATGGCTGAGTGATATTCCATTGTATATAAGGACCACAACTTCTTTATTCATTTTTCTCTTTCCTGGAATGTTTAAGGTGTAACGAAGTGGAGGTTCTTGTCAACAGAGCAGCCCTCAACTTTGGGGTGCCGCTGTCTTGCTGATTTTTAGTTTTCCCAATTTATACGCCCATGAGTGGAAGTGTCCTATGCTCTCTAAACTGAGTTGTTTAGATGTTTCAGGACACACCGTACACTTCTCCAGAGTGGCTGTTGGCAATTTACATCCCGCCCATCAGCGTAGCAAGGCTCCCGTTTCTCCTTGGCCTGTCCTGCATTTCTGGTTTTGACACTTTATTCAGCATGGCCCTTTTGACCGATGGGAAGCGAGACTTCTTTGTAGTGCTGATTTGCCTTTCCAGGTTGCTTGGTTGGCCAAATAGGGCGTATGCGTTTTTTCCTGAATATATTCAGGAAAAAACGCATACACCCTTTTTGGCCAAGGGCATCATTGTGGAGGTTTTGCCTCTTTTCCTGTGCTTTGAAGGCGATTCGAATCTACCTCCTGAAATCTGTTTCCTGCAATTCTGCCTTGCTTTCAAATCCTCTTCGTTGCCTTCCCTCAATATATTTGTGGACGAGAGTTATCATTTTTAACTCTTCAGGTTTGTGAATTGCAGGGCCCCTGAGCTCCATTGTTCAACTCGCTTTCTTGGGAGCTGGCCGCAAAAGCGCCGGATTGCTTCAGGCCCTATTCTGGTTCCGGGCACAGGCTGAGCCTGTGGTTAATTCTTCTTCCTGATGGGAAAAGAGTGTGGCCTGTGCCTGTCCCAACACCTAGAGCTAGTCTCTCATTGATTCCCCCTCTTCCCGTTCATCCTCAGGACAAATTGCAAACTGTACGGAACAGGAGGTTAAAGGTGCTGATTCTCCAAGGAGGGAGATTGCTAGTAAAGCGGCTGGAATGGCGAACCCGAGCACAAGGAGATGAGAAATGAGGTGCGTTTTAGAAACCTTTCCCGATTACACGGTGTACCATCTTCTGGGTTTCTGATACATGCTTTCGATGTAGAAAGATGCCCTTGAACCTGGAGATTTGGGACCCATGGGATGGGTACCACGCAGTAGTACTTTAAAGGGTCTGCGTTTGCCCCGCCAACCTCACCAAACCTCTCAGCCCCTGAGTGTCCACCCTTATGTCTCAATCAGCTGTGGGTCTAGATATGGTCAATCCAGGTGGCATCATAGCCCCTGAACGAATTTGGTAAGAATTTCTCTCTCTTTCACTGTATTTGTTTCACGGGATTGTAAAAGTGATTGATTTTTATAATGGGGTTTAGCTGCTTTCCACTGCTGTGTTTATGGCGCTTTACACCCACTTGACTCACTTACAGAGAGATATCAATACATAGGTTTTAAGATTCTTACTAGTCAGATATATTCTTGGTCGGTGAATAGGGGGTGTTGAGTCCAGTTCACTGAGCAAGGAGTAGGTCTTGTCTATTACATATTGGGTTTATGGAATGGTATCTGTGCTAATTTCAAACCCTTGTTTTATGCATCACCCCACCTCTCCTTTCCCGTTAAGCAGCCATTGTGTGTTTTCTAAACGTGTGCCTCTGTTCTGTTTTGTAATTCAGTTCAAGTGTAGCGGTTTTTACATTCCCTCTATAAGTGATATCTTATGATCACTGTCTTTTTCTGTGTGACTTATTTCACTTAGAATCGTCGTACCTAAATCCACTCTTCATGCTGCTACTAGCCTTATGACGTTGATTTCATGGCTGAGTGATATTCCATTATACATAAGGGCCACAATTTCTTTATCCATTTTTCTCTTTCCTGGGATATTTAAGGTGTAACGAAGTGGAGGTTCTTGTCAACAGAGCAGCCCTAAAGTTTGGTGTGCCTGTGTCTTGCTGATTTTTCTTTTTCCCAATTTATACGCCCATGAGTGGAAGTGCCCTATGTTGTCTAAGCTGAGTTTTTTAGATGTTTCAGGACACACCGTACACTTCTTCAGAGTGGCTGTTGCCAATTTTCATCCCGCCCATCAGCGTAGCAAGGCTCCCGTTTCTCCTTGGCCTGTCTTGCATTTCTGGTTTTGACACTTTATTCAGCATGGCCCTTTTGACCGATGGGAAGCGAGACTTCCTGTTAGGGCTGATTTGCCTTTCCAGCTTGCTTGGTTGGCCAAAAAGGGCGTATGCGTTTTTTCCTGAATATATTCAGCAAAAAAACGCATACGCCCTTTTTGGCCAAGGTCATCATTTTGGAGGTTTTGCCGCGTTTCTTGTGCTTTGAAGGCGATTCGAATCTACCTCCTGAAATGTTTTTCCTGCAATTCTGCCTTGCTTTCAAATCCTCTTCGTTGCCTTCCCTCAATATATTTGTGGATGAGAGTTATCATTTTTAACTCTGCACGTTTGTGAATTGCAGTGCCCCTGAGCTCCATTTTTCAACTCGCTTTCTTGGGAGCTGGCCGCAAAAGCGCAGGATTGCTCCAGGCCCTATTCTGATTCCGGGCGGCAGGCTGAGCCTGTGGTTAATTCTTCTTCCTGATGGGAAAATAGAGTGGCCTGTGCCTGTCCCAACACCTAGAGCTAGTCTCTCATTGGTTCCCCCTCTTCCCGTTCATCCTCAGGACAAATTGCAACCTGTATGGAACAGGAGGTTAAAGGTGCTGATTCTCCAAGGAGGGAGATTGCTAGTAAAGCGGCTGGAATGGCGAACCCGAGCTCAAGGAGATGAGAAATGAGGTGCGTTTTAGAAACCTTTCCCGATCACACGGTGTACCATCTTCTGGGTTTCTCATGCATGTTTTCGATGTAGGAAGATGCCCTAGAACCTGGAGATTTGGGAAACATGGGATGGGTACCACGCAGTATTCCTTTAAAGGGTCTGCGTTTGCTCACCCAATCTCACCAAACCTCTCAGCCCCTGAGTGTCCACCCTTATGTCTCAATCAGCTATGGGTCTAGATATGGTCAATCCAGGTGGCATCACAGCCCCTGAACGAATTTGGTAAGAATTTCTCTCTCTTTCACTGTCTTTGTTTCACGGGTTTTTAAAAGTGATTGATTTTTATAATGGGGTTTAGCTGCCTTTCACTGCTGTGTTTATGCCGCTTTAAACCCACTTGACTCACTTCCAGAGAGATATCAATACATAGGTTTTAAGATTCTTACTAGTCAGTTATATTCTTGGGCGGTTAATAGGGGGTGTTGAGTCCAGTTCACTGAGCAAGGAGTAGGTCTTGTTTATTACATATTGGGTTTATGGAACGGTATCTGAGCTAATTTCAAACCCTTTGTTATGCATCACCCCACCTCTCCTTTCCCGTTAAGCAGCCATTGTGTGTTTTCTAAACGTGTGCCTCTGTTTTGTTTTGTAATTCAGTTCAAGTGTAGCGGTTTTTACATTCCCTCTATAAGTGATATCTTATGATAAGTGTCTTTTTCTGTGTGACTTATTTCACTTAGAATCGTCGTACCTAAATCCACTCATCATGCTGCTACTAGCCGTATGACATTGATTTCATGGCTGAGTGCTATTCCATTGTACATAAGTAGCACAACTTCTTTATCCATTTTTCTCTATTGTGGCGAATTTAAGGTGTACTGAAGTGGAGGTTCTTGTAAACAGAGCAGCCCTAAATTGTGGGGTGCCCGTGTGTTGTTGATTGTTAATTTTCCCATTTTATACGCCCAGGAGTGGAAGTGCCCTATGCTCTCAAGCTGTGTTTTTTAGATGTTTTAGGAAACACCATACACTTCTCCAGAGTGGCCGTTGGCAATTTACATCCCGCCCATCAGCCTAACAAGGCTCCCTTTTCTCCCTGGCCTGTCCTGCATTCATGGATTCTGTACTTTTCTAGGATGGCCCCTTTGACCCATGGCAAGGGTGACTTCTTTGTAGTGCTGATTTGCTTTTCCGGCTTGCTTGGTTGGCTGAAAAGGGCGTATCCGTTTTTTCCTGAATATATTCAGGAAAAAACGCCTTAGCCCTTTTTGGCCAAGTGTAGCATTGTCGTTGTTTTGCCGCTTTTCATGTGCTTTAAAGGCGATTTGAATCTACCTCCTGAAATCTGTTTCCTGCAATTCTGCCTTCTTTCAAATCGTCTTCATTGCCTCCCCTCTATATATTTTTTGACGAGAGTGATCATTTATAACTCTGCAGGTTAGTGAATTGCAGTGCCCCTGAGCTCCATTTTTCAACTCGCTTTTTTGGGAGCTCGCCGCAAAACTGCGGGATTGCTTTAGGCCCTATTCTTGTTCTGTGGGGCAGGCTGAGCCTGTGGTTAATTCTTCTTTCTGATGGGAAATTAGAGTGATGTGTGCCTGTCACAACACGTAGAGCTACTCTTTCATGGGTTCCCCCTCTTAGCATTCATCCTCAGGACAAATTGCAACCTGTACGAGACAGGAAGTTAAAGGTGCTGATTCTCCAGTGGGGAGATTGTTACTAAAGCGCCTGGAATGGTAAACCCGAGCACCAGGAGATGAGAAATGAGGTGCGTTTCAGAAGCCTTTCCCAATCACACTGTATACCATCCACTGGGTTTCCCATGCATTTTTTCGCTGTAGGAAGATTCCTTTGAACCTGGAGATTTTAGGACCCATAGAATGGGTACAACACAGTATTACTTTAAAGGGTCTGCGTTTGCTCACCCAACCTCACCAATCCTCTCGGCCCCACGAGTGTCCAGCCTTATGTCTAATCCAGCTGTGGGTCTTGATATGGTCATTCCAGGTTGCTTCACTGCCCCTGAACGTACTATGTACGAATTTCTCTCTCTTTCACTGTCTTTGTTGGGTTTTTTTTATAACTGGGTTTAGCTGATTTTCACTGCTGTGTTTATGCCACTTTACACCCACTTGATTCACTTACAAAGCTGTATCAATACATAGGTTTTAAGATTCTTACTAGTCAAATATATTCTTGTGCCTTGAATAGGGGGTGTGGAGTCCAGTTCACTTAGAAAAGATTAAGGCTTGTCTGTTACATATGTGGTTTATGGAACGCTATCTGTGCTAATTTCAAACCCTTGTTTTATGTCTCACGCCACCTCACGTTTCCCGTTAAGTAGCCATAGTTCGTTTTCTAAATGTGTGACTCTGCTCTGTTTTGTAGTACAGGTCATGTGTAGCGATTTTTACATTGCCTCTATAAGTGATATCTTATGATAAGTGCCTTTTTCTGTGTGACTTATTTCACTTAGAATCGTCGTACGTAAATCCACTCAGCCTGCTGCTACTAGCCTTATGACATTGATTTCATGGCTGAGTGATATTCCATTGTACATAAGTACCACAATTTATTTATCCATTTTTCTGTTTTCTGGGATATTTAAGGTGTACCGAAGTGGAGGTTCTTGTAAACAGAGCAGCCCTAAACTTTGGGGTGCCCGTGTCTTGTTGATTTTCAGATTTCCCATTGTATACACCTATGAGTGGAAGAGCCCTATGCTCTCTAGCTGTGTTTTTTAGATGTTTCAGGAAACACCATACCCGAGTTACCATTGGCATTTGTCATTCCGCCCATCAGCCTAACAAGGCTCCCTTTTCTCCCTGGCCTGTCCTGCCTGCATGTCTGGTTTTTACACTTTTTAAGGATGGCCCTTTTGACCTATGGGAAGTGAGACTTCTTTGTAGTGCTGATTTTCCTTTCCGGGTTGCTTGATTGGCCAAAAAGAGCGTATGCGTTTTTCCTAAATATATTCAGGAAAAAACGCATATGCTCTTTTTGGCCAAGTGCATCATTGTCCACGTTTTCCCGCTTTTCATGTGCTTTAAAGACAATTCGTATCTTCCTCCTGAAATCTGTTTCCTGCAATTCTGCCTTGCTTTCAAATACTGTTCGTTGCCTCCCCTTGGTATATTTTTGGATGAGAGTTATCATTTATAACCCTGCAAGGTTGTGAATTCCAGTGTCCCTGAGCTACATTTTTCAAATGGCTTTTTTGAGAGCTGGCTGCAAAACCGCAGGATTGCTTCAGGCACTATTCTGGTTCCATGGGGCAGGATGAGCCTGTCGTTAATTCTTCTTCCTGATGGGAAATTAGAGTGACCTGTGCCTGTCCCAACACCTAGAGCTAGTCTCTCATGGGTTCCCCCTCATCCCGTTCATCCTCAGGACAAATTGCAACCTGTATGAAACAATAGGTTAAAGGTGCTGATTCTCCAAGTGGGGAGATTGTTGGTAAAGCTGCTGGATGGGGGGAACCCGAGCACCAGGAGATGTGAAATGAGGTGCATTTTAGAAACCTTTCCAGATCACACGGTGTATCATCATCTGGGTTTCCCATGCATGTTTTCGCTGTAGGATGATTCCCTTGAACCTGGAGATTTGGAACAAATGAAATGGGTACCACGCAGTATTACTTTAAAGGGTTTTCGTTTGCTCACCCAATCTCACCAATCCTCTCAGCCCCAACAGTTTCCAGCCTTATGTGTAATCCAGCTCTGGGTCTAGATATGCTCAATCCAAGTTGTTTCAAAGCCCCAGAACGATCTCTGTAAGAATTTCTCTCTCTTTCAATATCTTTGTTGTTTTTTTTTTTGGAATTTATTTTTATATTGGGGTTTAGCTGATTTTCACTGCTGTGTTTATACCGTTTTACACCCACTTGATTCACTTACAGAGAGATATCAATACATAGGTTTTAAGATTCTTACTAGTCAGATATATTTTTTGTGTGTTGAATAGGGGGTTTGGAGTCCAGTTCACTGAGCAAGGAATAGGGCTTGTCTGTTACATATGTGGTTTATGGAACGCTATCTGTGGTAATTTCAAACCCTTCTTTTATGCCTCACCCCACCTCACCTTTCCGTTAAGCAGCCATGGTGTGTTCTCTAAATGTGTGGCTCTATTCTGTTTTGTAGTACAGGTCCTTTGTAGCGATGTTTACATTCCCTCTATAAGTGATATCTTATAATAAGTGTCTTTTTCTGTGTGACTTATTTCATTTCTAAACGTCGTACGTAAATCCAGTCAGCATGCTGCTACTAGCCTTATAACATTTATTACATGGCTGAGTGATATTCCATTGTACATAAGTACCACAACTTCTTTATCCATTTTTCTCTCACCTGGGATATTTAAGGTGTACCGAATTGGAGTTTCTTGTAAACAGAGCAGCCCTAAACTTCGGGGTGCCCGTGTCTTGTTGAATTTTAGATTTCCCAGTTTATACGCCCATGAGTGGAAGTGCCCTATGCTCTCTAGCTGTGATTTTTAGATGTTTTAGGAAACACCATACACTTCTACAGAGTGGCCGTTGACAGTTTGCTTCCCCCCCATCAGCCTAACAAGTCTCCCTTTTCTCCATGGCCTGTCCTGCATTTCTGGTTTTTACCCTTTTTTCAGCATGGTCCCCTTTGACCGATGGGAAGTGAGACTTCTTTGTATTGCTGATTTGCATTTCCGGCTTGCTTGGAGAGTCATAATTTATAATTCTGCAGATTTGTGAATTGAAGTTTCCTGAGCTTCATTTGTCAACTCGCTTTTTTGGGAGCTGGCCGCAAAACTGGTGGTGTGCTTCTGCCCCTACTGTGGTTTCGGGCGGCAGGCTAAGCCTTTGCTTAATTCTTCTTCCTGATTGGAAATTAGAGTGACATTTGCCTGTCCGAACATCTAGGGCTTGTCTCTCATTGTTTCTCCTCCTTCCCCTTCATCCTGTGGACAAATTCCCAACTCTGTGTAACAGGACATTGAAGGTGCTGACATCCTCAAGTGGGGAGATTGTTAGGAAAGAGGCTGGTGGGGTGAACTCGACCACCGTGAGATTAAGAGATGAGGTGCCTTTTCCAAAATCTTCCTGATCCAACCGTGTACCATCTTCTGGGTATCACAGGCATGTTTTAGCTGTAGGAAAGTTCCCATGTATGTAAGGAGAACACCAGGGATTTTTCCAAATCAGTGTCTCCCCAAACCCCAATCTGGCGAATTTTTAAGCCACTGGTACATGTATGTTCATTAAGGGACTTGGGCCGTAAGCAGAGTCCGAAATTTAGGTGAGTGAAGTCTTCAGTGTCAGAAACGCTCGCCATCGGCCTCCTTTAGGTTCCTTTTTATCTGTAGTTGATACATGATGTCGATATAGATATCTATTTTTTTCAGATTATTTCCCCTTAGGGGTTATTACAAAATATTGAGTATAGTTCCCTGTGCTATACAGTAGTTCCTTGTTGATGATATATTTTATACATAGAAGTGTGTATATGTTAATCCGAAACTGTTAATTTATCCCTCCTCCCACCTTTACCCTTTGGTAATAAACTATATAAGATTTTATACTTCGCAGAAATCCAGGAGCTGAAAGAGAGGTATCATTTTCAATGGAAAATCATTCAAAACAAGATTGAACCTTCAGCCAAGATTAGTAGATCCACATCCTTGGAAAGAAATCACTGCATTTCTCTAATGTTGGCCTGAGAAATACGACAAACCCCTCCACTGAACTTGCTTATAATAAAGTGATGGAAATATCAAATGGAAGTGTTAGAAACATCTTATTTTACACGAGCCTTATACACTGCTCTTTGTTAATAACAGTTTGGCTCACGCATCTATTCTTTGAAGTTACAATGTTCTCAAATTCTGTTACTGATCCTGCAGAGTGGGCCCCAACAAGGGTCCCCCTGCCCAGTGTCATTGGAGCCAACAGATCGAGACTGAGTTTGGCTCAGAAGCAAAGGAAAACTTTATATTTTGATCAGAGAATGGAGAGGTGAGAGCGTGCGCTCCCCCGCGGGCTGTGGGCCGGGCTGCTGTGTAGGGATCCCGTCAGCGTCAGCAGGAGGGACGGGGCGGAGCTCTCGAGGGCTGGGTTGGCTGGAGCTCAGGCTCTATGTGGCGGAGTCTGCACGGGGCCCGGAGAGCTGAGGTGTCGGCCCAGCCATCTTGCACTAGGAAATCGGATCTGAAGTGCCGGGTGTGGGACCTCTGCCTGTGGAAACCTAGGAACAAGTGAAATTAGAAAAAGCACAAAGGAAAAAAAGGTTAGACTTTATTTTATTGCCCAGATTCTATTTTTATCTCCCAGGAATTTTTAATGGGCTTTGCCAGTGACAAACCCCTCCTCTGCCTCTTGTCCCATTCCACATTCTTGGGGCGCTGAGGGTGCAGACACCTCTTCTGTAAATGCTTAGTGCTGAGTTGGGTGTCCTCATACCCGGGGGGAGGGGCAGGACTTCTCCCCAGCAGCCTCCAGGTGAGGTTGATTGTCCCCAGGCCTCCTCCCTCACTGCTCGTCTGCCTGAGCACCAGCGTTGGAAGCTTTATAGATTCTAATGACCTTTCAGGGTCCAGGAAAGATATGCGCAGGGACGCTGGGGGGGCCGGTTTTACCCTGTTCCACATTGGTTCGGCCCCCTTAGGCTGACGGTTTCTGCCAGCCTAGATGCTCTGACCAGTAGTCTGCGCTTTCTTCAGTTAGGCCACTGAATTAACATACAAACAACACCAGGTGTCAGAGCCCTGCCTGCTCAACTCCCAGACAGTCCAGGGCCGGTGGTGATCCAGGACCATGACGGCCACTCAGTCAACGGCCTTTTGAAGTAGCCAGGAGTCCAGCTGGTCTCATTGGTCGCCGTCACAGTGGTGTCTGTAGGCTTTTCTATGGTGGCAGCGTTATTTACGGTTCCCCTGCCAAGTTTATTAGCTCCGCTCTGGGTGCAGTAAGTCCTGCAAGCAATAGTCTGTTCTTTTGGGGCACACTCTTGTGGTTTTCTGAGAGAAGCTCCAGGTCAAGTGATGGTCACACGAGTCGTCATGGGGGCCCGTTGCCCCAGGTTGTCTCTCTGGAGGTTGGAGTTGGAGGGCCTCCTCACTCGAGGTCATTGTGCCCACGGAGTGATCCCTGCAACTTCAGGGCATGGTGGGTGGTTAGGAACACCAAGTGGCGTCCTTTTCCCTTAGGAGGGAGCTGGCCTTGCGGGCTGCTCATTTCCAGGTTTTTAGATACCCCCAGTATCCTGGTCGGATGGGGTGGCTGGCCAATGCCTGGAGGGCATTCTTGCGTTGTTCCATTTCAAGTGGTCCCAGTTTTTGCACTAATACTCCAAGGGCGATTCGCCTTCGACCAGGAATGTAAAGGTCAAAGGGTTTAGCTAAATTAGGGAGGTCCAGGACAAGGGTCTGAATTGACTGCTCTTTCCTTTCTTGAAAGGCCGCTTCTGGATTCTATTCAAAAGGATCATCATCTTTTCCTTTCAGTGTTTCATATAGAGGCCCAGTTATTAGACTGTAGTTAGGGATCCAGATGCAGCAAACCCCGGTCTCCCCAGGAACCCCTAAGCTGTCTTCTAGTTTTAGGACGGGTGAGGCTGCAAATGGCTTCTTCCCTTTCCTGGGATGGGCTTCTCCGATCTTCTGTGAGAATGAAGCCCAGGCAGGTCACCTTAGTCTGTGATATTTGAGCCTTTTTCTTGGACACCTTCTATCTTTTATTGGCTAGGTAGTCCAGAGGCCTCCTTAGTAGGGCTGGCGATCAGAATGTCGTCTGCACATTGAAGGAGGGTTCCCTTCTCCCGAGGTAGATCTTTTAGGGCTTTAGCTAACATTTCCCCAAAGATGGTGTGGGAATTTTTGAACCCCTGGGGCAGGACGGCCCAGCAGTATTATTTTTGTTGTACATTGAGTCCTGCCACTCATAGCCAAAATTTCTTGTGACTCTGGGACTAATGGAATACAGAAGAAGGCATCATTGAAGTCTAATACAGAATACCATGTCTTGGTGGATGGTAGAATGACCAGCAGGGTATAGGAATTAGGAATTACTGGATGTATATCCTCTGTGGCTTCACTGACTGTCCTGGCGTCCTTTACCAGGTCCCCAGCAGCCCACGGGGCTCTCATGGTCAGGCCCCTCCCAAGATATGGTGCTCACCTGTGCAGGTACCCAGCAGCCCACGGGGCTCTCATTGTCAGGCCCCTCCCAGGATATGGAGCTCACCTGGGCAGGTACCCAGCAGCCCATGGGGCTCTCATTGTCAGGCCCCTCCCAGGATATGGAGCTCACCTGGGCAGGTACCCAGCAGCCCACGGGGCTCTCGTGGGCAGGCCCCTCCCAGGATATGGAGCTCACCTGGGCAGGTACCCAGCAGCCCACGGGGCTCTCGTGGGCAGGCCCCTCCCAGGATATGGAGCTCACCTGGGCAGGTACCCAGCAGCCCACGGGGCTCTCGTGGGCAGGCCCCTCCCAGGATATGGAGCTCACCTGGGCAGGTACCCAGCAGCCCACGGGGCTCTCGTGGGCAGGCCCCTCCCAGGATATGGAGCTCACCTGGGCAGGTACCCAGCAGCCCACGGGGCTCTCGTGATCAGGCCCCTCCCAGGATATGGAGCTCACCTGGGCAGGTACCCAGCAGCTCACGGGGCTCTCGTGGGCAGGCCCCTCCCTGGATATGGAGCTCACCTGGACAGGTACCCCGGCAGGGCTGGGCACACAGGAACCGTGCACATAGCCCTCATTGCAGAGCACACCCAGCACACCTGTCGCTCAGAGCTGACACAGAGCACCTCAGAGCAGGGCTTGAACTAACAAACATCAGCTCCGACAGGTCTGTGACCCTAGGCTTCTCTCTGTGTGGCCTCCCTCCGCCTGGTCTTCCAGGGGCTTCCACTGCAGCCGGGGCACCAGGCCTCTGTCTCCATCCACCACCCCTCCTCTCCCTGACTCCTGGGTTCCTCTCATTAGGAGAGGGTCTTCTTGAAGTTGTCTCCCACTCATGGACCAGATAAAATGATTAGAAAACAAGCCAGGGCTGCCGCTCCTTGTCTATCCTGACTCTCGAGACCCTACATCTGTTCCTTGGACCTGGCCAGTGCAGCAAAGCCCATTTTCTGCAACTCTGAGACCCTGAGGGGCGAAGATTGGCTGACCTGGGCAGCCTGACCCTGCCGGCCAGCCCTTCCCAGGTGTGCCTGGGTTGAGGTCAATATAAACACCCCTCCAGGCAGCAAAAGCCTCTGCAGCTGTGCCTGACGCCATATTCTCTGCCCCGTCAGCAGTCTCGGGGTTGTGCTGGTGGGAGGGAGTAGCGCCCACGGCTCTATGAGTGGCCCCGTGTGAGTGGGGCTCTGCTGGACTTTCTGCAGGAGTTGCCGGGCTGCCACCTGCTAAAGAAGGGGATGTGTCACCCACACCTGCTGCTGGAATTTCTACCCGGGCAGAGGTGAGGAAGGAAAATAGCAGTGGGGGCCGGGACAGGAGGGGTACCTCAGGCAGAGAAATGGAAAGCTTCCAGAAGAGCGCCTGGGGCCAGGACCATCCTGGCTGACCTGCAGGCACCAAGTTGTCCTGCGTGCTGTCGCTGGTGTGACTCCAAGCCCCTTCCTCTAGGCTTTAAAGTCTTTGCACACATTCAGGTGTTTTACCTGGGAAGGGTGGGAAAAGTTCAGCAGCAGCTGGCCTGGGGCTCAGCTCACGTTTATTCAGAGACGCCTCCTCACGGTCCCCCAGCTTTGCAATGAGGACGCTCCTTGCGGGGCGGGCTGCTGGCTGCATGGGAGACGATTCCCCACCTCTGACCAACTTCAGAATTGTTTACCACTGGAGCAAGTGCCCTGATAGGGTTTTCCTCTGTATGACCAGTGGGTTCTGTTTTTTTTTTTTTCTTTTTTGGTTCAAGGTAGGTTTTATTCCTCTTTTTGTATTTATAGATATAAGCATGGAAATAATTCATTCATATAAATACGTCTATGGGAAGGAAAGAACTTTTTTTCTGTTTTATTTTTTTAAAATATTATTTATGTTTTAATTTTTTAATTTTATTCATTTTTTTATACAGCAGGTTCTTACTGGTTATCTATTTTATACATATAAGTGTATATATGTCAATCCCAGGCTCGCAATTCATCCCACCACCACCACCCTGCCACTTTCCCCCCTTGGTGTCCATACATTTGTTCTCTACATCTGTGACTCTATTTCTGCCTTGCAAACCGGTTCATCTGTACCATTTTTCTAGGTTCCACATGTATGCGCTTAAATATGATATTTGTTTTTCTCTTTCTGACTTACCTCACTCTGTATGACAGTCTCAAGATCTATCCACATCTCTACAAATGACCTAATTTCATTCCTTTTTATGGCTGAGTAATATTCCATTTTATATATGTACCACATCTTTTCCATTCGTCTGTCTATGGGCATTTAGGTTGCTTCCATGACCTGGCTATTGTAAATAGTGCTGCAATGAACATTGTGTGAATATCTTTTTGAATTATGGTTTTCTCTGGGTATATGCCCAGTAGTGGGATTGCTGGGTCATATGGTAATTCTATTTTTAGTTTTTTAAGGAACCTCCATACTGTTCTCCATAGTGATTGTATCAATTTACATCCCCACAAATAGTGTAAGAGGGTTCCCTTTTCTCCACACCCTCTCCAGCATTTGTTGTTTGTAGATTTTCTGATGATGCCCATTCTAACTTGTGTGAGGTGATACCTCATTGTAGTTTTGGTTTATATTTCTCTAATAATTAGTGATGTTGAGCAGCTTTTCATGTGCTTCTTGGCCATCTGTATGTCTTCTCGGGACAAATGTCTATTTACGACATCTGCCCATTTTTGGATTGGGTTGCTTGTTTGTTTACTGTTGAGCTGCATGTGCTGTTTATATATATTGGAGATTAATCCTTTGTCCATTGATTCATTTGCAAATATTTTCTCCCATTCTGAGGTTGTCTATTCGTCTTGTTTGTAGTTTCCTTTGCTTTGCAAAAGCTTTTAGGTTTCATTTGCTCCCATTTGTTTATTTTTGTTTTTTATTCCATTACTCTAGTAGGTGGATCAAAAAAGATCTTGTTGTGATTTTTGTCAAAGAGTATTCTTCCTATGTTTTCCTCTAAGAGTTTTATAGTGCCCGGTCTTACATTTCGGTCTCTAATCCATTTTGAGTTTATTTTTTGTGTATGGTGTTAGGGAGTGTTCTAATTTCATTCTTTTACATGTAGCTGTCCATTTTCCCCAGCACCACTTTTTGAAGAGACTGTCTTTTCTCCATTGTATATCCTTGCCTCCTTTGTCATAGATTAGTGGACCATAGGTGTGTAGGTTTATCTCTGGGCTTTCTTTTTTCTTCTTTTACATCTTTATTGGAGTATAATTGCTTTACAATTGTGTGTTAGTTTCTGCTGTATAAAAAAGTGAATCAGCTATACGTATACATATAACACCATATCCCCTCCCTCTTGCACCTCCCTCTCACTCCCTTATCCCACCCCTTTAGGTGGTCACAAAGCACCGAGCTGATCTCCCTGTGCTATGTGGCTGCTTCCCAGTAGCTATCAATTTTACATTTGGTAGTGTATATATGTCCATACCACTCTCTCACTTTGTCCCAGCTTACCCTTCCCCCTCCCCGTGTCCTCAAGTCCTTTCTCTACGTCTGTGTCCTTAATCCTTTCCTGCCCCTAGGTTCTTCATAATCTTTTTTTCTTTTAGATTCCATATATGTGTTAGCATACGGTATTTGTTTTTCTCTTTCTGACTTACTTCACTCTGTAGGACAGACTCTAGATCCATCCACCTCACTACAAATAACTCAATTTCGTTTCTTTTATGGCTGAATAATGTTCCATTGTATATATGTGCCGCATCTTCTTTATCCAGTTATCTGTTGATGGACACTTAGGTTGCTTCCATGTCCTGGCTATTGTAAATAGAGCTACAATGAACATTGTGGTACATGACTCTTTTTGAATTATGGTTTTCTCAGGGTAAATGTCCAGTAGTGGGATTGCTGGGTTGTACGGTTGTTCTATTTTTAGTTTTTAAGGAACCCCCGTACCGTTCTCCCTAGTGGCTATATCAATTTACATTCCCACCAACAGTGCAAGAGGGTTCCCTTTCCTCCAATAAATGCCTCTCCAGCATTTATTGTTGGTAGATTTTTTGATGATGGCCATTCTGACTGCTGTGAGGTGATACCTCATTGTAGTTTTGATTTGCATTTCTCTAATAATTAGTGATGTTCAACATCCTTTCATGTGTTTGTTGGCAACCTGTATATCTTCTTTGGAGAAATGTCTGTTTAGGTCTTCTGCCCATTTTTGGATTGGGTTGTTTGCTTTTGTGATATTGAGCTACAGGAGCTGCTTTTTGGAGGTTAATCCTTTGCCATTTGCTTCATTTGAAAATATTTTCTCCCATTCTGATGGTTGTCTTTTCATCTTGCTTATGTTTTCCTTTGCTGTGCAAAAGATTTTAAATTTCATTAAGTCCCATTTTTTAATTTTTGTTTTTATTTCCATTTCTCTAGGAGGTGGGTCAAAAAGGATCTTGCTGTGATTTATGTCATAGACTGTTCTGCTTATGTTTTCCTCTAAGAGTTTTATAGTGGCTGGTCTTACATTTAGGTCTCTAATCCATTTTGAGTTTATTTTTGTGTATGGTGTTAGGGAGTGTTCTAATTTCATTCTTTTACATGTAGCTGTCCAGTTTTCCCAGCACCACTTACTGAAGACACGGTCTTTTCTCCATTGTATACCCTTGCCTCCTTTGTCATAGATTAGTGGACCGTAGGTACGTGGGTTTAACTCTGTGCTTTCTATCCTGTTCTATTGATCTATATTTCTGGTTTTGTGCCAGTACCATATTATCTTGATTACTGTAGCTTTGTAATATAGTCTGAAGTCTGGAAGTCTGATTCCTCCAGCTCTTTTTTTTTCCCCTCAAGACTGCTTTGGCTATCCGGGGTCTTTTGTGTCTCCCGACAAATTTTAAGATTTTTTTTCTAGTTCTGTAGAAAGTGCCAAAGGTATTTTGATAGGGATTGCATTGAATCTGTAGATTGCTTTGGGTAGTATAGTCATTTTCACAATATTGATTCTTCTAATCCAAGAACATGGTATATGTCTCCATCTGTTTATATCATCTTTGATTTCTTTCATCAGTGTCTTATAGTTTTCTGAGTACAGGTCTTTTACTTCCTTAGGTAGGTTTATTCCTAGGTATTTTATTTTTCTTGCAGTGGTAATGGGATTGTTTCCTTAATTTCTCTTTCTGTTCTTTCATTGTTAGTGTATAGGAATGCAAGCAATTTCTGTGCATTAACTTTGTATCCTGCAACTTTATCAAATTCATTGATTAGCTCCAGTGGTTTTCTGGTGGCATCTTTAGGATTCTCTATCTATGATATGATGTCATCTGCAAACAGTGACAATTTTACTTCTTCTTTTCCTTTTTGTATTCCTTTTATTTCTTTTTCTTCTCTGATTGCCATGGCTAGGACTTTCAAAACTATGTTGAATAGTAGTGGTGAGAGTGGACATCCTCGTCTTGTTCCTGATCTTAAAGGAAACGTTTTCAGTTTTTCACCATTGAGAATGATGTTTGCTGTGCGTTTGTCATATATGGCCTTTATTATGTTGAGGTAGTTTCCCTCTATACCCACAGTCTGCAGAGTTTTTATCATAAATGGGTGTTGAATTTTCTCAAAATCTTTTCCTGCATCTATTGAGATGATCATATGGTTTTATTCTACAATTTGTTAATATGGTGTATCACATTGATTTGTGTATATTGAAGAATCCTTGCATCCCTGGGATAAACCCCACTTGATCATGGTGTATGATCCTTTTAATGTGTTGTTCGATTCTGTTTGCTAGTATTTTGTTGAGGATTTTTACATCTATATTCATCAGTGATATTGGTCTATAATTTTCTTTCCTTGTAGTATCTTTGTCTGGTTTTGGTATCAGGGTGACGGTGGTCTCATAGAATGAGTTTGGGAGTGTTCCTTCCCCTGCAATTGTTTTGAAGAATTTGAGAAGGTTGGGTGTTAGCTCTTCTCTAAATGTTTGACAGAATTCACCTGTGATGCCATCTGGTTCTGGACTTTTGTTTGTTGGAAGATTTTTAATCACAGTTTCAATTTCATTGCTCGTGATAGGTTTGTTCATATTTTCTATTTCTTCCTGGTTCAGTCTTGGAAGGTTATCCCTTTCTAAGAATTTGTCCATTTCTTCCAGGTTGTCCATTTTATTGGCATAGAGTTGCTTGTAGCAGTCTCTTAGGATGCTTTGTATTCCTGTGGTGTCTGTTGTAACTTCTCCTTTTTCACTTCTAATTTTGTTGATTTGATTCCTCTCCCTCTTTTTCTTGAGTCTGGCTGAAGGTTTATCATTTTTGTTTATCTTCTCAAAGAACCAGCTTTTAGTTTGATTGATCTTTGCTTTCATTTTCTTGGCTTCTATTTCATTTATTTCTGCTTTGATCTTTATGATTTCTTTCATTCTACTAACTTTGGTTTTTGTTCTTCTTTCTCTGTTTCCTCTAGGTGTAAGGTTAGATTGTTTATTTGAGATTTTTCTTGTTTCTTGAGGTAGGCTTGTATTGCTATAAACTTCCCTCTTAGAACTGCTTTTGCTGCATCCCATAGGTTTTGGATCATCGTGTTTTTGTTGTCATTTGTCTCTAGGTAGTTTTTGATTTCCTCTTTGATTTCTTCAGTGATCTCTTGGTTATTTAGTAACGTATTGTTTAGCCTCCATGTGTTTGTGTTTTTTACGGTTTTGTCCCTGTTATTGATTTCTAATCTCATAGCATTGTGGTCGGAACAGCTGCTTGATATGATTTCAGTTTTCTTAAATTTACTGAGGCTTCATTTGTGACCCAAGATGTGATCTATCCTGGAGAATGTTCCGTGTGCAGTTGAGAAGAACGTGTAATCTGCTGTTTTGGGATGGAATGTCCTATAAATATCAATTAACTATATCTGGTCTATTTTGTCATTTAAAGCTTGTGTTTCCTTATTAATTTTCTGTCTGGATGATCTCCACTGGTGTAAGTGAGCTGTTAAAGTCCCCTGCTATTATTGTGTTACTGTTGATTTCCTCTTTTATAGCTGTTAGCAGTTGCCTTATGTATTGAGGTGCTCCTCTGTTGGGCACAGATATATTTATAATTGTTATATCTTCTTCTTGGATTGATCCCTTGACCATTATGTAGTGTCTTTCCTTGTCTCTTGTAACATTCTTTATTTTAAAGTCTATTTTATCTGATAGGAGTATTGCTACTCCAGCTTTCTTTTGATTTTCATTTGCATAGAATATATTTTTCCATCGCCTCACTTTCAGTCCGTATGTGTCCCTAGGTCTGAAATGGGTCTCTTGTAGACAGCATATATATGGGTCTTGTTTTTGTATCCATTCAGAGAGCCTGTGTCTTTTGGTTGGAACATTTAGTCCATTCACGTTTAAGGTAATCATTGATATGTATGTTCCTATTACTATTTTCTTAATTGTTATGGGTTTGTCTTGGTGGGTCCTTTGCTTCTCTTGTGTTTCCCACTTAGAGAAGTTCCTTTAGCATTTGGTGTAGAGCTGGTTTCATGGTGCTGAATTCTCTTAGCTTTTGCTTGTCTGTAGGGCTTATGATTTCTCTGTCAAATCTGAATGAGATCCTTGCTGGGTGGAGTACTCTTGGTTGTAGGTTCTTCCCTTTCATCACTTTAAATTTATGCCACTCCCTTCTGGCTTGTAGATTTTCTGCTGAGAAATCAGCTGCTATCCTTATGGGAGTTCCCTTGTATGTTATTTGCCATTTTTCCCTTGTTGCTTTCAATAATTTTTCTTTGTCTTCAATTTTTGTCAATTTGGTTACTATGTGTCTTGGCATTTTTCTCCTTTGATTTATCCTGACTGGGACTCTCTGCACTTCCTGGACTTGGGTGGCTATTTCTTTTCCCATGCTAGGGAAGTTTTCGACTATAATCTCTTCAAATGTATTCTCGGGTCCTTTCTCTCTCTCTTCTCCTTCTGGGACCCCTATGATGTGAATGTTGTTGCATTTAATGTTGTCCCAGAGGACTCTTAGGGTGTCTTCATTTATTTTCATTCTTTTTCTTTATTCTGTTCCATGGCAGTGATTTCCACCTTTCTGTCTTCCAGGTCACTTATCTGTTCTTCTGTCACAGTTATTCTGCTACTGATTCCTTCTAGTGTATTTTTCATTTCAGTTATTATATTGTTCACCTCTGTTTGTTTCTTCTTTAAGGAGCAAACACCTAGAAGAATTAATTCTTCTAGGTCTTTGTTAAGCATTTCTTGCATCTTCTCGATCTTTGCCTCCATTCTTTTGCCAAGGTCTTGGATCATGTTCACTATCATTATTCTGAATTCTTTTTCTGGAAGGTTCCCTATCTCCACCTCATTTCGTTTTTTTCCCTAGGGTTTTATCTTGTTCCTTAATCTGGTATAAAGTCATCTGCCTTTTCATATTGTCTATCTTTCTGTGAATGTGGTTTTCCTTCCACAGGCTGCAGAATTGTAGTTCTTCTTGCTTCTGCTGTCTGCTCTCCAGTGGATGAGTCTATCTTAGAGGCTTGTGCAAGCTTCCTGATGGGAGGGACTGGTGGTGAGTAGAGCTGGGTGTTGCTTTGGTGGGCAAAGCTTTAATCTGCTTGTCTGCAGATTAAATAAAACTTTAATAAAAAGTTTAATCCACTTCTCTGCTGATGCATGGGGCTGGGTTCCCTCCCTGTTGGTAGTTTCGCCTGAGGTGACCCAGCACTGGAGCCTACCTTGCTCTTGGTGGGGCTAATGGCAGACTCTGGGAGGGCTCACACCAAGGAGTATTTCCCAGAACTTCTGCTGCCAGTGTCGTTGTCCTCACGGTGAGCCACAGCCACAGCTACCACCTGCCTCTGCAGGAGACCCTCTAAAACTATCAGGTAGTTCTGGTCATTCTCCTATGGGGTCACTGCTCCTTCCCCTGGGTTCTGATGTGCTCACTACTTTGTGTGTGCCCTCCAAGAATGGAGTATCTGAGTGGAGTTGAGACTCTGAGACTCTGCGTGGAGTCGCACAGACTCTGGGTCCTGTGAAGCTTCGATGCTTTGTGGTTCTAGAAATCCTATAGGAGACGGTCCACAGCAGGTGAAGCTAATGCTGTCAGTAGAGGTGGTGAAGCCAAAGATCTGCAGTTCCGACTAGAGGTGCCGATGTACATACAGGACAAAATCATCTCGTGTGAATGTAGTTCAGGCATGTTTAAGATGAATGGAGCCATGTTAATGCCTACCATATTCTATCTTGAGCCTCTCCTCAGGGACCCCCTCCTCAGTTCCTGAGTCTCCTGTAAGTCATGTACAGGGGACTGGAGAGTGGGCTCTGTCCAATCTGAGCCCTGAGTTCCCCTGTGTGTATCTTAGGATACTTTGCATTTCTGTGGGGTCTGTTGTAACATCGACTCTTTCATTTCAGATTTATTTGGGCCCTCTCTTTTTAAAAAAAAATACTACTGTGGTCTTTTTTTCTTTACAGAAGTTTAATAAGTGTTTGATCTACCTTGACTTACTCTATGTATACTTTTTGCAGTGAGATTTTTACTTTTCTTTGTTTTCTTGTTACTATCAATAATTAGTGAGACTTCTTTTAAGCTACCTTCAACATTGATTATAAAGCTGCTTTATTAGTGATGACAGAGCCTTAATGGAAGTCATGTTCTGGTTGTAAATTAGAATGCAATGTGCCAGCAAAAAGCCCCTTAAGTTTATTTCTCATTACTTCTTGTTCTTTTTTTAATTTAATTTTTATTTTTTATCAGTGCAAATTTGATTAAAATGTTTTGTTTCTTCTAGGTGTGCAAGATGTGGTTCTTTTAAACCTATACATATATCTATTCTTCTTTGGATCATTTTCCCATGTAGGTTATGATACAATGTTGAGTAATCTTCTTTTGGTATTACGTAGGTCTTTGGTGATTACACATTTCACGTTTGTTTCTATATCTATGTTAACCCCAATATCCTAATGTATCCAATCCTCACACCTTTCCATTTGGTGAACCATAAGTTAGTTTAGTGAATCTGTGATTGCATTTCTCTGTGGAAATATCTTCATTGGTATCAATTTTTAGCTAAGACCTATAAGTGATATTATAGGATATGTGTCTTTTGCTTTCTGACTTAGTACAATTTGCCTGATTACCTCAAGAATCATACATGGTGCTGCAAATGGCATTGTTTTATTTTTTCCCCTGGCTAATATTCCATCTGTACGTGTACCAGTTCTTCTTTGGCCACGCACCTCTTGATGGACTTTTTGGTTGTCTCCATGTCTTGGCTATTGTGATACTGCTGCAATACACATTTGCTTGCCTGTGTCTTTCCAGTTCTATCTTCTTATGTTATAGTCCAAGGAGTGGGCTTGCTGTATCATATGGTAACTCAGTGTGTACGTTTTAAAGGCACCACCATTCAGTTCTCATTAGTGGCTCTTTCCAGGTTACGTCCAACTTAAAGTTGAGGGTATGCATTTCTCCAAAACACCTTCAGTATTTATTGTTTGTAGTTTTCTTGCTGAGGGTTATTCTGACAGGTGTGAGCTGATACCGCTTTGTGGTTGAATTTGCATGTGTCCCATAATCCGTTGAAATTGAGCTTTAAAGCATGTCCTTTTTATTTATCAAACAGTGATTACAGCTTAGTTCTTCAAGGTGTTTTCTTAAAGTATGTGTCACATTTTGAAAATTTTTGGCCATTACCTCCCTCGAGACATTTTGAGGGCAGTTTTCATTTACAGCCCTGCATTACTTGTTCATATGAAGTGACCATTAGCACAGGCTTTAAACCTGCTTTTGCGGTAACGGCCAGAGGGCGGCAGCCTTTCTACGTTCCCCTCTCTGGTAACTAGGGAAACAGACCTTCCGGCCTGTGGTGTTCCTCGGTTATAAATTAGAGTACAATGTGCCCGGATAAACCCACAAATGCTGATGTCTCCTTACTTTTGTTTGTTTTTTTAAAATTTAATTTATATTTAGTATTGGAGTAATATTCCATTGTGTACATGGACCACTTCTTCTTGGTGCATTCCTCGGTTGATGGACATTTTCATTGCTTTCAAGTGTTGGCTATGGTATATATTGCTGGAGTGAAGGATTGCCAGCCTGTGACTTTTTGATTCTCATTTTCTCAGGTGATAGGTCCAGCAGTGGTTTTGATTGATTGACTGGTAGCTCAATGTTTCCCTTTTCAAAGCACCTACATTGTGTTTTCATTAGTGGCTCTTAACATGCCCCCCCTTACAACCAAGGGTACGCATTTCTCCACAATCCCTTCAGCATTTATTTTTTGCAGCATTTTTGCTAATGGCCATTCTGACTGCTGTAAGCTGATAGGTATTTGTAATATGGGTATGCATGTCGTTAAATATTCTAAAATTCATCATTTTTCCACGCCTTTTTCTTTTCTGTTAAAAGAAAAAAGAAAAAAAAAGTGTGAGTACAATATCTGTCTTGAAAGTGTCTTCCTGGAACGTTGCCCTCTTTTGAATTTTTTGGTCAATTTTCAACCCCAGGATTGTTTTGAAATGTAGGTGTCATTTACAGGCCTGCAATGAGTGTGAATATTTAGGGACCATTAGCACTAGGTTTAAGCTGCTGTTGTTCGAAACGGCCACAAGGCAGCAGCATTTCTCCATTACCAAATCTGGTTACTAGGGCAGCAGAGCCGTTCTGGAAGTCGTTTTCCTAGGTTGTAAATTTGAATGGAATGGGCTGGAAAATGCCCCATAAGTTTATGTCTGATTAATTCTTTTTCGTTGTTTTAATTTTTTAAATCAGGGTAATGGTTAGAATGTTGTTTGTCCAAGGTGTACACACTCTGGTTCATTTACACATTATTTATATCTTTTTATGTAGAGATCCTCTTCCCATGTAAATTATTACAGAGTGTTCTGTAAACCTCCCTTGTTATATGGTCGGTCTTTTTGTAATATGTGTATAATATGTATTTGGATCATATCCATATCATATAGTAACACTAATCTTCATTTATCCATTCCCCCCACCTTTCCCTTTAGATGAGCAAAGTTGGTTTTCTAAATTTGTAAGTGTATTTCTCTGTGAATTGTGTTCATTTGTGTCAGTTATTAGATAACGCCTATAAGTGATATCATAGGATATAAGTCTTTTGCTTTCCGACTTACCTCATGATTTGTGATTATATCCAAGCTCATTTGTGGTGCCTCAGAGAGCAGGGTTTCATTGTTTTCCATGGCTAATATTCCATTGTATACCTGGACCACTTATTCTATATCCATTCACTTGTTGATGGACATTTTTATCGCTTCACTGCCTTGGCTATTGTGAATAATGCTGCACTGCAGCTTTTGCAACCTGTGTCTTCTCGATACTTCTCTTCTCAGGTGAGAGGTACAATGGTGCGCCTGCTGGATTGAATGGTACCTAAATTTTTACTTTGAAATGCAGCTCTTTTCTGTTCTCATTACTGGCTGTTAACCAATTTGCATCTCACCAGCAGCTAGAGGATACACAATTCTCTACAACCGCATCAGCATTTATGGTTTGTAGACTTTTTGCTGATGGTGAGTCGACTGGTGTGATTGGAAACCTTTTTGTTGATTAGATTGCATGAGTCTAATAATTCCTGAGGTTGAACCTTAATCCATTCTCCTTTTTTTTAAAGACAGTGAGTAGTACTTACCTCTTCATAGTATTTTATTGAAAAATTTGCCTGTATTAAATTTTTTTGTCCGTTTCCTACCTCAGCACAATTTTTGACGGCAGGTGTCTTTTACAGCCCTGAGTCCTTGTGAATTTTAAGTGACCATTAGCTGTGGGTTTAAAGCCGCTCTTGCGGGAAACGGCCACAAGGCGGCAGCATTTCTCCTTTACCAAATCCGGTTACTATGGCAACAGAGCCTTACTGGAAGTGGTGGTCTAGGTTGCAAATTAGAATGGAATGTGCCAGGAAAAAGCCCTTTAAGTTTATGTCTCATTACTTCTTGTTCGTATTTTTAAGTTAATTTTTATTTTTTATCACAGCAAACTTGATTACAATGTTTTGTTTGTTCTAGGTGTGCAAGATGTGGTTCTTTCACACATATACATATATCTATTCTTCTTCGGATCCTTTTCCCATGTAGGTTATGACACAATGTTGAGTAGTGTTCTCTTGGTATTCTGTAGGTCTTTGGTGATTATATATTTCACATGTGTTTGTATGTCTCTGTTAAACTCAATATGGTAATGTATCCAATCCTCAAACCTTTCCATTTGTTGAACCACAAGTTTCTTTAATGAATCTGTGATTGCCTTTCTCTGTGGAAATATCTTCGTTTGTATCAATTTTTAGGTAACAACTATATCTGTTATGATAGGATATGTGTCTTTCACTTTCTCACTTACTACAAGTTGTGTGATTACCTCTAGACTCATCTGTGGTGCTGCAAATGGCATTGTTTCATTTTTTCACTAGCTCATATTCCATCTGTACATGTAGCAGTTCTTCTTTGTCCACCCATTTGTCAGTGGACTTTTTGGTTACTTCCATATATTGGCTATTGTAATAGTATGCATTGCAGATTTGCCTGCCTGTGTCCTTCCAATTCTGTCTTTGTCGGTTATAGGTCCAGGAATAGGTCTGCTAGGTCATATGGTAGCTCAGTGTTTACCTTTTAAAAGTACCTCCATTCTGTTATCATTAGTGGCTCTTTCCAGGTTACGTCCCACTTAAAGTTGAGGGTATGCATTTCTCCACAGCACCTTCAGCCTTTATTCTTTGTAGTTTTTGCTGATGGTTATTCTGACGGGTGTGAGCTGACAACTCTTTACAGTTGAATTTGCATGTGTCTCATATTCCGTTGCAATTGAGCTTTAAGGCAAGTCATTTTTATTTTTCAAGCTGTAATTACAGCTTAGTTCTTCAAAGTGGTTTCTTAAAGTATGTGTCAAAATTTGAAATGTTTTGGCCATTACCTCCCTCAAGACATTTTGAGGGCAGGTTTCATTTTCAGCCCAACAGTACTTGTTCATATCAAGTGACCATTAGCACAGGCTTTAAACTGCTTTTGCAGGTAACGGCCACAGGGCTGCTACCTTTCTACATTCCCCACGCTGATACTAGGGAAACAGACTTTACGGCCAGTGGTGTTCCTCGGTTGTAAATTAGAGTAGAATGTGCCCAGATAAACACACAAAAGCTGATGTCTCCTTACTTTTGTTGGATTTTTAAATTTAATTTATATTTATTATTGGAGTTAATATTCTATTTTGTACATGGACCACTTCTTGGTGCATTCCTCTGTTGATGGACATTTTCGTTGCTTCCAAGTGTTGCCTATGGTAAATATTGCTGGAGTGCAGGATTGCCAGCCTGTGACTTTTTGATTCTCATTTTCTCTGGTGATAGGCCCAGCAGTGGGTGTGATTGATGGACTGGTCACTCAGTGTTTACTTTTTCAAAGCACCTCCAATGTGTTTTTATTAGTGACTTTTACAACGTCCCCCTTAGAACTGAGGGTACGCATTTCTCCACAATCACTTCAGCATTTATTGTTTGTCACCATTTTTGCTGATGGCCATTCTGACTGCTGTGATCTAATAGGTATTTGCAATTTGGGTTTGCATATCTTTCAAAATTCCTAAAATTCATCATTTTTCCACATCTTTTTCTTTTATCAAAAGAAAAATCTGTGAGCACAATATACCTCTTGAAATTATCTTCTTCGAAGGTTGCCCTCTTTTGAATTTTTTGTTCGATTTTTGACCCCAGAATTTTTTTGGAGGGCAGGTGTCATTTACAGAACTGCAAGTTGGTGAATATTTAGTGACCGTTTGCAGTGGGTTTAAAGCTGCTGTTGTGGGAAACGGCCAAAAGGAGGCAGCATTTCGCCATTCCCCAATCTAGGTACTAGGGCAGCAGAGCCTTTCTGGAAGTCGTTGTCTTAGGTTGTAAATTAGAATGGAGTTTGCCAGGAGAAATCCCCATAAGTTTATGTCTCAGTACTTCTTATTCGTTTTTTTTCCAAACACACACACTGTATTTTATTTTTACAAGAGATAAATAGACTGACATCAAGCATTGTACATGGATGATCACAACAAAAGCAACAATGATTGCAATTACCAAACATGAAACACACTCATACTATGTCATAATATTGACATTCAGTCCAGTAGTCCTTCACTGTAGCAGCTGCTTTACTTTGCAGTGAAAATTGATTTGTATATTCTTTGCCTCTGGTTCCTTGTGGGATTTTTTTTTAAATTCAAACAGAAAGTAACAAAAATTATACTTATCGTCATCAGTTCACTCAGTCCCATGGAATTAATTTTTTTTCATCTTGATCTTTTGTTAGCACTTTTATGAGTTCATTAGTTTTATCATTAGAGTTCTGAAAATGCTTATTCATTCAGTTCAGCAGTACAGTAGAGTTACCAGAAACCTGTACTTGTCAGAGTCTTTTCCATGAATTTCATGAAGATGAAACCCTTTTATAGGAACATATTTGCAAAAGCATCAGAGTACACCCAGAACTGTCTGTAAATGACAAAAGACTTAAAAATGACCAAGGTTAAAGATTTGATGAAAGTTTATAATAATGCAGTTGACAAGAAAATTAGTTATTTCTGAGATATACATTTTAAAGTAATAACTAGGATTATGAATTATAACATTATACCAAAACATATAAGATTTTTAGAAATTTCATGTAATGTCTGAAACATTTATATTAACATATTTCCATACAAATAACCGAATGAAAGTTTAGTATTAGTTGTTTTGTTTGTTTTTCTATACTGCAGGTTCTTATCAGTCATCAATTTTATACACATTAAGTGTATAAATGTCAATCCCAATCGCCCAATTCAGCACAACACCATTCCCACCCCACCGCATTTTCCCCCCCTTGGTGTCCATATGTCTGTGCTCTACATCTGTGTCTCAACTTCTGCCCTGCAAACTGGCTCATCTGTACCAATTTTCTAGGTTCCACATATCTGCGTTAATATACGATATTTGTTTTTCTCTTTCTGACTTACTTCACTCTGTATGGCAGTCTCTAGATCCATCCACGTCTCAACAAATGAAACAATTTGGTACATTTTTGTGGCTGAGTAATATTCCATTCTATATATGTACCACAACTTCTTTATCCATTGGTCTGTTGATGGGCGTTTAGGTTGCTTCCATGACCTAGCTATTGTAAATAGTGCTGTAATAAACATTCGGGTGCATGTGTATGTTTGAATTATGGTTTTCTCTGGGTGTATACCCAGTAGTGGGATTGGTGTGTCATATGGTAGCTCAATGTTTACATTTTTAAGGCACCTCCATTCTGTTCTCATTAGTGGCTCTTTACAAGTTTCATCCCACTTAAAGTTGAGGGTATGCATTCCTCCACAACACCTTCAGCATTTATTGTTTGTAGTTTTCGTGCTGATGGTTATTTTGACAAGTGTGAGCTGATACCTCTTTGTGGTTGAATTCGCATGTGCCTCATAATGCGTTGAATTGAGCTTTAAGGCATGTCCTTTTTATTTTTCAAGCTGTGATTACCCCTTATTTCTTCAAAGTGTTCTCTTTAAGTATGTGTCACATTTTGACATGTTTTGGCCATTACCTCCCTCAAGACATTTTGAGGGCAGGTTTCATTTACAGTCCTGCAGTACTTGTTCCTAGGAAATGACCATTAGCACAGGCTTTAAAGCTGCTTTTGCAGGTAACTGCCAGAGGGTAGCAGCCTATCTATGTTCCCCACCCTGGTAACTAGGGAAAAGCCCTTGCGGCCTGTGGTGTTTCTCGGTTATAAATTAGAGTGGAGTGTGCCCGGACAAAACCACAAAAGCTGATGTCTCCTTACTTTTGTTGGAATTTTAAATTTAATTTTTATTTTTCATTGGAGTAATTTTCCACTGTGTACGTGGACCACTTCTACTTTGTGCATTCCTCGGTTGATGGACATTTTCATTGCTTCCAAGTGGTGGCTATGGTAAATATTGTTGGAGTGCAAGATTGCCAGCCTGTGACTTTTTGATTCTCATTTTCTCAGGTGATAGGCCCAGCAGTGGGTGTGATTGATTGACTGGTAGCACCGTGTTTCCCTTTTCAAAGCACCTTCTTTGTGTTTTCATTAGTGGCTCTTACCACATGCCCCTTAGAATCGAGGGTTCGCATTTCCCCACAATCGCTTCAGCATTTCTTGTTTGCAGCATTTATGCTAATGGCCCTTCTGGCTGCTGTGAGCTGATAGGTTTTTGTAATTTGGGTTTCCGTGTCTTTGAAAGTTCGTAAAACTCATCATTTTTCTGCGCTGTTTTCTTTTCTGTTTTAAAAAAAAGAAACAATTGGGAGTACAGTATAACTCTTGAAATTGTCTTCTGGGAAGGTTGCCCTCTTTTGAATTTTTTGTCGATTTTTCACCCCAGAATTTTTTTAGAGAGCAGGTGTCATTTACTGAACTGCAAGTTTGGTAAATATTTAGTGACTTTTAGCAATGGGTTTAAAGCTGCTGTTGTGGGAAGTGCCCTGAAGGAGGCAGTATTTCTCCATTCCCAAATCTGGGTACTCGGAAGCAGAGTCTTTCTGGAAGTCGTGTTCCTAGGTTGTAAATTACATTGGAATGTGCATGGAGAAACACCCATAAGTTTACGTCTCATTATTTCTTCTTCGTTTTAAAAATTCTTTTAATTGGGGTAAATCTTAGAATATTGTTTGTCCTAGGTGTACACAATCTGGTTCATTTGTACATTATATATGTCTATTCAAGTACAGATCCTCTTCCCATGTAAAATGTTACAGAGTGTTCTGCAGACCTCCCTTGCTATATGGTCGGCCTTTTGGAGATGTGTATATAATATGTGTTTTTATGCATATAGTAACACTAATCTTAATTTATCCATTCCCCCCACCTTTCCTTTTAGATGAGCATAGTTTCTTTTCGAATTCTGTGTGTCTCTTTCTCTGTGGAAATATGTTCATTTGTGTCAGTTATTAGATAACGCCTATAAGTGATATCATAGAATATAGGTCTTTTGCTTTCCGACTTATCTCATGTTTCGTGATTATCTCCAGACTCATTTGTGCTGCATCAAAGAGCAAAGGATCATTGTTTTCCATGGTTAATATTCCATTGTGTACATGGACCACTTCTTCTTTATCCATTCACCTGTTGTTGCACATTTTGATTGCTCCACTGTCTTGGTTATTGTGAATAAGGCTGCACTGCAGCTTTTGCGCCCTGTGTCTTCTCGATTCTTGTCTTCTCAGGTGAGAGATCCAATGGTGCGCCTGCTGGATTGAATAGTACCTCCATTTTTACTTTTAAACACAGCTCCTTTCTGTTCTCATTATTGGCTGTTACCCTTTACGTCTCACCAGCAGGTAGAGGTTACACAGTTCTCCAAAACCCCTTCACCATTTATTGTTTGTAGACTTTTTGCTGATGGTGAGTCGACTGGTGTAAGTTGAAACTTTTTGTAGATTAGATTGCATAGGTCTAACACTCCCTGAGGTTGAGCTTTTATCCATTTTCCTTTTTCTTTTTTTTATAAATTTATTTATTTATTTATTTTTGGGTGTGTTGGGTCTTCGTTTTTGTGTGAGTGCTTTCTCCAGTTCCGGCGAGGGGGGCCACTCTTCATCGCGGTGCGCGGGCCTCTCACTGTCGTGGCCTCTCCCATTGCAGAGCACAGGCTCCAGACGCACAGGCTCAGTACTCGTGGCTCACAGGCCTAGCCGCTCTGTGGCATGTGGGATCTTCCCAGACCAGGGCTCAAACCCGTGTCCCATGCATTGGCAGGCAGATTCTTAACCACTGCTATACCAGGGAAGCCCCATTTTCCTTTTTTTTAAAAAGAGCAGGAGTAAAACTTAACTCTTCATACTCTCTTCTTAAAACATTTTCCTGTTTTGAATTTTTTGTCCATTCCCTACTTTAGCACAATTTTTTAGGGCAGCTGTCCTTTACAGCCATGAGCCCTTGGGAATGTTAAGTGACCATTAGCTGTGAGTTTAAAGCTGCTCTTGCAGGAAATGGCCACAAGGTGGCAGCAATTCCCCTTTACCAAATTTGGTTACTAGGGAAACAGAGCCTTAATGGAAGTGGTTTTCTAGGTTGTAAATTACAATGGAATGTGCCAGGAAAAAGCCCTTTAAGTTTATGTCTCATTACTTCTTGTTCATATTTGTAATTTCCTTTTAATTTTTATCCCAGCCAATATGATTACAATGGTTTGTTTGTTCTAGGTGTGCAAGATGTGGTTCTTTCACACATATACATGTATCTATTCTTCCTCGCATCCTTTTCCCATGTAGGTTATGACACAATGTTGAGTAGTTTTCCCCTGGTCTTCCATACGTCTTTGGTGGTTTTATATTTCACATGGTTTGTATATCTCTGTTAACCCCAATATGGTAATGTATCCAATCCTCATCACTTTCTATTTGGGAAACCATACTTTTTTTAATGAATCTGTGCTTGCCTTTCTCTGTGTAAATATCTTCATTGGTATCAATTTCTAAGTAACTCCTAATAGTGATATGATAGGATATGTGTCTTTTGCTTTCTCACTTACTACATGTGGCGTGTTTACGTCTAGACTCATCTATGGTGCTGCAAATGGCATTGGTTCATTTTTTTCACTAGCGAATATTACATCTGTACATGGAGCAGTTCTTCTTTGTCCACCCATCTGTTGGTGGACTTTTTTGTTACTTCCATTTCGTAGCTATTGTAATACGGTGCAATGCAGATTTGCCTGCCTCTGTCTTTCCAATTCTCTCTTTTTAGATTATAGGTCAAGGAGTGGGCCTACTGGATCATATGGTAGCTCAATGTTTCCCTTTTCAAAGCACCTACATTGTGTTTTCATTAGTGGCTCTTTACATGCCCCCCTTAAAACCAAGGGTACGCATTTCTCCACACTCCCTTCACCATTTATTTTTTGCAGCATTTTTCCTAATGGCCATTCTGAGAGCTGTGAGCTGATAGGTTTTTGTAATATGGCTATGCATGTCATTAAAATATTTAAAATCCATCATATTCCTATGCCTTTTTTTAAAAGAAAAAACCGTGAGTATAATACACCTCTTGAAATTGTCTTCTTCGAAGGTTGCCCTCTTCTGAAATTTACGGTCGATTTTTGACCCCAGAAATTTCCTGGAGGGCAGGTGTCATTTACAGAACTGCAAGTTGGTGAAAATTTAGTGACCTTTTGCAGTGCGTTCAAAGCTGCTGTTGTGGGAAACGGCCACAAGGAGGTAGCATTTCTCCATTCCCCAATCTGGGTACTAGGGCAGCAGAGCCTTTCTGGAAGTCATTGTCCTAGGTTGTAAATTAGGATGGAATTTGCCAGGAGAAATCCCCATAAGTTTATGTCTCATTACTTCTTCTTGGTTTTTACATTTTTTTTAAATCTGGGTAAAGTTTAGAATATTGTTTCTCCTAGGTGTACACAATCTGGTTCATTTGTACATTATGTATGTCTATTAATGTACAGATCCTCTTCCCATGTAAAATATTACAGTGTTCCGTCGACCTCCCTTGCTATATGTTCGGTCTTTTTGATACATGTATATAATATGTATTTGTATATGTATAGTGACACTAATCTTCATTTCTCAATTTCCCCCCTCCTTTCCTTTTCGATAGCATAGTTTGTTTTCTAAGCCTGTGAGTGTCTTTCTCTTTGGAAATATGTTCATCTGTGTCAGTTATTAGATAATGCCATAAGTGATAATATAGGCTATAGGTCTTTTGCTTTCCGACCTACTTCATGTTTTGTGATTATCTCCAGGCTCATCTGTGGTGCCTCAAAGAGCAGTGCTTCCATGTTTTCCATGGCTAATATTCCAGTGTGTACATGGACCACTTCTTCTTGGTGCGTTCCTCTGTTGATGGACATTTTCGTTGCTTCCAAGTGTTGCCTATGGTAAATATTGCTGGAGTGCAGGATTGCCAGCCTGTGATTTTTGATTTTCATTTTCTCAGGTGATAGACCCAGCAGTGGGTTTGATTGATTGACTGGTATGGTAGCTCAACGTTGACCTTTTCAAGGCACCTCAATTGTGCTTTCATTAGTGGCTCTTACCACGTCCCCCTTAGAATCGAGGGTACGCATTTGTCCACAATCACGTCAGCATTTATTGTTTGCAGCATTTTTGTTGATGGCCATTCTGACTGGTGTGAGCTGATAGGTTTTTGTAATTTGGGTTTACATGTCTGTAAAAATTCCTACAATTCATCATTTTTCCACGCCTTTTCCTTTTCTGTTAAAAGAAAAAATGTGTGAGTATAATATACCTCTTCAAATTTTCTCTTTGGAAGGTGGCACTCTAGAATTTTTGGGTCGATTTTCGACCTCAGTATTTTTTGGAGGGCCGGTGTCATTTACAGACCTGCAATTGGTGAATATTTAGTGACCTTTTGCAGTGGGTTTAAAGCTGCTGTTGTGGGAAACGGCCACAAGGATGCAGCATTTCTCCATTCCCAAATCTGGGTACTAGGGCAGCAGAGCCATGCTGGAAGTTGTTTGCCTAGGTTTTAAATTTGGATGGAATGTGCCAGGAAAACCCCCCATAAGTTTATGTCTCCTTACTCCTAGTTCGTTGTTTTAATTTTTTCAATTGGGGTAATCGTTAGAATGTTGCTTGTCCAACGTGTACACACTCTGGTTCATCTACATATTCTATATACCTATTTATGTAGAGATCCTCTTCCCGTGTAAATTATTACAGACTGTTCCGTAATCCTTCCTTGCTATATGGTCGGTCTCTTTGATATATGTATATAATATGTATTTGTATACATATGGTAATGCTAATCTTCATTTACCCATTCCCCCACCTTTCCTTTTAGATAAGCATAGTTTTTTTTAATAAGTCTGTGATTGACTTTCTCTGTGGAAATAAGTTCATTTGTGTCAGTTATTAGATAACGCCTATAAGTGATATCATAGGATATAGGACTTTTGCTTTCCGACTTACCTCGTGTTCTGTGATTATCTCCAAGATCATCTATGGTGCCTCAAAGAGCAGTGTTTCATTGTTTTCCATGGCTAGTATTCATTGTGTACATGGACCACTTCTTCTTTATCCTTTCATCTGTTGATGGACATTTTGGTTGCTTCACTGTCTTGTCTATTGTGAATAAGGCTGCAGTGCAGCTTTTGCAGCCTGGGTCTTCTTCATTCTGGTCTTCTCAGGTGAGAGGCCCATTGGTGCGCCTGCTGGATTGAATGGTACCTCAATTTTTCCTTTTAAACGCAGCTCCTTTCTGTTCTCATTATTGGCGGTTAACCCCTTTACATCTCACCAGCAGCTAGAGGGTACACATTTCTCTAAAACCTCTTCAGCATTTATTGTTTGTAGACTTTTTGCCAATGGTCATTCGACTGTTTTGAGTTGAAAACATTTTGTAGATTAGATTGCAAGAGTCTAATACTTCCTGAGGTGGAGCTTTTATCCATTTTCCTTTTTTTAAAAAGACAGTGAGGAAAACTTACCTCTTCATACTGTCTTCTTGAAAATTTTGTCTGTTTTGAATTTTTTTCTCCATTCCCTACTTCAGCACAATTTTGAGGGCAGGTGTCCTTTACAGCCCTGAGTCCTTGTGAATGGTAAGTGACCATTAGTTGTGGGTTAAAAGCTGCTGTTGCGGGAATCGGCCACAAGGCGGCAGCATTTCTCCTTTACCAAATCTGGTTACTAGGGCAACAGAGCCTTACTGGAAGTGGTGTTCTACGTTGTAAATTAGAATGGAATGTGCGAGGAAAAAGCCCTTTAAGTTTATGTCTCATTACTTCTTGTTCGTATTTTTAACTTAATTTTTATTTTTTATCACAGCAAACTTGATTACAATGTTTTGTTTGTTCTAGGTGTGCAAGATGTGGTTCTTTCACACATATACATATATCTATTCTTCTTCGGATCCTTTTCCCACGTAGCTTATGACACAATGTTGAGTAGTCTTCTCTTGGTATTGCGTAGGTCTTTGGTGATTCTATATTTCACATGTGTTTGTATCTCTCTGTTAACCTCAATATGGTAATGTATCCAATCCTCACACCTTTCCAGTTGGTGAAGCATAAGTTTTTTTAATGAATCTATGATAGTGTTTCTCTGTGGAAATATCTTTGTTTGTATCATTTTCTAGGTAACACCTATATGTGATATGATAGGATATGTGTCTTTTGCCTTCTCACTTACTCCAAGTTGCGTGATTACTTCTAGACTCATCTATGGTGCTGCAAATGGCATTGTTTCATTTTTTCACTAGCTCATATTCCATCTGTACAGGTAGCAGTTCTTCTTTGTCCACCCATCTGTCTGTGGACTTTTTGGTTACTTCCATATCTTGGCTATTGTAATACTAGGCAATGCAGATTTGCGTGCCTGTGTCCTTCCAATTCTGTCTTCTTAGTTTATAGGTCCAGGAATAGGTCTGCTGGATCATATGGTAGCTCAATGTTTACCTTTTAAAGGCACCTCTATTCTGTTCTCCTTAGTGGCTCTTTCCAGGTTAGGTCCCACTTAAAGTGGAGGGTATGTATTTCTTCCCAGCACCTTCAGCATTTATTCTTTGTAGTTTTTGCTGATGGTTATTCTGAGTGGTGTGAGCTGATACCTCTTTGTGGTTGCATTTGCATGTGTCTCATAATGCGTTGAAATTGAGCTTTAAGACATGTCCTTTTTATTTTTCCAGCTGTGATTAGAGCTTATTTCTTCAAAGTGTTTTCTTAAAGTATGTGTCACCATTGGAAATATTTTGGCCATTTTCTCCCTCAAGACATTTTGAGGGCAGGTTTCATTTACAGCCCTGCAGTACTTGTTCATATGAAGTGACCACTAGCTCAGGCTTTAAACCTGCTTTTGCAGGTAACGGCCAGAGAGCGGCAGCCTTTCTACGTTCCCCTTGCTGGTACTAGGGAAACAGACCTACCGGCCAGTGGTGTTCTTCGGTTATAAATTAGAGTGCAACGTGCCCGGGTAAACCCACAAATGTTGATGTCTCCTTGCTTTTGTTTGTTTTTAAATTTAATTTATATTTATTATTAGAGTAATATTCGATTGTGTACGTGGACCACTTCTTGGTGCATTCCTCGGTTGATGGACATTTTCATTGCTTCCAAGTGCTGGCTATGGTTAATCTTGCTGGCGTACAGGTTTGCCAGCCTGTGACTTTTTGATTCTCATTTTCTCAGGTGATAGGCCAAGCAGTGGTTGTGATTGATTGGCCGGTAGCTCAATGTTTCCCTTTTCAAAGCACCTACATTGTGTTTTCTTTAGTGGCTCTTTACATGCCCCCCCTTACAACCGAGGGTACGCATTTCTCCACACTCCCTTCACCATTTATTTTTTGCAGATTTTTCCTAATGGCCATTCTGACTGCTGTGAGCTGATAGGTTTTTGTAATATGGCTATGCATGTCATTAAAATTTTTAAAATTCATCATATTCCTATGCCTTTTTCTTAAAAGAAAAAACCGTGAGTACAATATAGCTCTTGAAATTGTCTTCTTCGAAGGTTGCCCTCTTCTGAAATTTTTGGTTGATTTTTGACCCCAGAAATTTTCTGGAGGGCAGGTGTCATTTACAGAACTGCAAGTTGGTGAAAATTTAGTGACTTTTGCAGTGCGTTCAAAGCTGCTGTTGTGGGAAACGGCCACAAGGAGGTAGCATTTCTCCATTCCCCAATCTGGGTACTAGGGCAGCAGAGCCTTTCTGGAAGTCATTGTCCTAGGTTGTAAATTAGGATGCAATTTGCCAGGAGAAATCCCCATAAGTTTATGTCTCATTACTTCTTCTTGGTTTTTACATTTTTTTTAAAATCTGGGTAAAGTTTAGAATATTGTTTCTCCTAGGTGTACACAATCTGGTTCATTTGTACATTATGTATGTCTATTAATGTACAGATCCTCTTCCCATGTAAAATATTACAGTGTTCCGTCGACCTCCCTTGCTATATGTTCGGTCTTTTTGATACATGTATATAATATGTATTTGTATATGTGTAGTGACACTAATCTTCATTTCTCAATTTCCCCCCTCCTTTCCTTTTCGATAGCATAGTTTGTTTTCTAAGCCTGTGAGTGTCTTTCTCTTTGGAAATATGTTCATCTGTGTCAGTTATTAGATAATGCCATAAGTGATAATATAGGCTATAGGTCTTTTGCTTTCCGACCTACTTCATGTTTTGTGATTATCTCCAGGCTCATCTGTGGTGCCTCAAAGAGCAGTGCTTCCATGTTTTCCATGGCTAATATTCCAGTGTGTACATGGACCACTTCTTCTTGGTGCGTTCCTCTGTTGATGGACATTTTCGTTGCTTCCAAGTGTTGCCTATGGTAAATATTGCTGGAGTGCAGGATTGCCAGCCTGTGATTTTTGATTTTCATTTTCTCAGGTGATAGACCCAGCAGTGGGTTTGATTGATTGACTGGTATGGTAGCTCAACGTTGACCTTTTCAAGGCACCTCAATTGTGCTTTCATTAGTGGCTCTTACCACGTCCCCCTTAGAATCGAGGGTACGCATTTGTCCACAATCACGTCAGCATTTATTGTTTGCAGCATTTTTGTTGATGGCCATTCTGACTGGTGTGAGCTGATAGGTTTTTGTAATTTGGGTTTACATGTCTGTAAAAATTCCTACAATTCATCATTTTTCCACGCCTTTTCCTTTTCTGTTAAAAGAAAAAATGTGTGAGTATAATATACCTCTTCAAATTTTCTCTTTGGAAGGTGGCACTCTAGAATTTTTGGGTCGATTTTCGACCTCAGTATTTTTTGGAGGGCCGGTGTCATTTACAGACCTGCAATTGGTGAATATTTAGTGACCTTTTGCAGTGGGTTTAAAGCTGCTGTTGTGGGAAACGGCCACAAGGATGCAGCATTTCTCCATTCCCAAATCTGGGTACTAGGGCAGCAGAGCCATGCTGGAAGTTGTTTGCCTAGGTTTTAAATTTGGATGGAATGTGCCAGGAAAACCCCCCATAAGTTTATGTCTCCTTACTCCTAGTTCGTTGTTTTAATTTTTTCAATTGGGGTAATCGTTAGAATGTTGCTTGTCCAACGTGTACACACTCTGGTTCATCTACATATTCTATATACCTATTTATGTAGAGATCCTCTTCCCGTGTAAATTATTACAGACTGTTCCGTAATCCTTCCTTGCTATATGGTCGGTCTCTTTGATATATGTATATAATATGTATTTGTATACATATGGTAATGCTAATCTTCATTTACCCATTCCCCCACCTTTCCTTTTAGATAAGCATAGTTTTTTTTAATAAGTCTGTGATTGACTTTCTCTGTGGAAATAAGTTCATTTGTGTCAGTTATTAGATAACGCCTATAAGTGATATCATAGGATATAGGACTTTTGCTTTCCGACTTACCTCGTGTTCTGTGATTATCTCCAAGATCATCTATGGTGCCTCAAAGAGCAGTGTTTCATTGTTTTCCATGGCTAGTATTCATTGTGTACATGGACCACTTCTTCTTTATCCTTTCATCTGTTGATGGACATTTTGGTTGCTTCACTGTCTTGTCTATTGTGAATAAGGCTGCAGTGCAGCTTTTGCAGCCTGGGTCTTCTTCATTCTGGTCTTCTCAGGTGAGAGGCCCATTGGTGCGCCTGCTGGATTGAATGGTACCTCAATTTTTCCTTTTAAACGCAGCTCCTTTCTGTTCTCATTATTGGCGGTTAACCCCTTTACATCTCACCAGCAGCTAGAGGGTACACATTTCTCTAAAACCTCTTCAGCATTTATTGTTTGTAGACTTTTTGCCAATGGTCATTCGACTGTTTTGAGTTGAAAACATTTTGTAGATTAGATTGCAAGAGTCTAATACTTCCTGAGGTGGAGCTTTTATCCATTTTCCTTTTTTTAAAAAGACAGTGAGGAAAACTTACCTCTTCATACTGTCTTCTTGAAAATTTTGTCTGTTTTGAATTTTTTTCTCCATTCCCTACTTCAGCACAATTTTGAGGGCAGGTGTCCTTTACAGCCCTGAGTCCTTGTGAATGGTAAGTGACCATTAGTTGTGGGTTAAAAGCTGCTGTTGCGGGAATCGGCCACAAGGCGGCAGCATTTCTCCTTTACCAAATCTGGTTACTAGGGCAACAGAGCCTTACTGGAAGTGGTGTTCTACGTTGTAAATTAGAATGGAATGTGCGAGGAAAAAGCCCTTTAAGTTTATGTCTCATTACTTCTTGTTCGTATTTTTAACTTAATTTTTATTTTTTATCACAGCAAACTTGATTACAATGTTTTGTTTGTTCTAGGTGTGCAAGATGTGGTTCTTTCACACATATACATATATCTATTCTTCTTCGGATCCTTTTCCCACGTAGCTTATGACACAATGTTGAGTAGTCTTCTCTTGGTATTGCGTAGGTCTTTGGTGATTCTATATTTCACATGTGTTTGTATCTCTCTGTTAACCTCAATATGGTAATGTATCCAATCCTCACACCTTTCCAGTTGGTGAAGCATAAGTTTTTTTAATGAATCTATGATAGTGTTTCTCTGTGGAAATATCTTTTTTTGTATCATTTTCTAGGTAACACCTATATGTGATATGATAGGATATGTGTCTTTTGCCTTCTCACTTACTCCAAGTTGCGTGATTACTTCTAGACTCATCTATGGTGCTGCAAATGGCATTGTTTCATTTTTTCACTAGCTCATATTCCATCTGTACAGGTAGCAGTTCTTCTTTGTCCACCCATCTGTCTGTGGACTTTTTGGTTACTTCCATATCTTGGCTATTGTAATACTAGGCAATGCAGATTTGCGTGCCTGTGTCCTTCCAATTCTGTCTTCTTAGTTTATAGGTCCAGGAATAGGTCTGCTGGATCATATGGTAGCTCAATGTTTACCTTTTAAAGGCACCTCTATTCTGTTCTCCTTAGTGGCTCTTTCCAGGTTAGGTCCCACTTAAAGTGGAGGGTATGTATTTCTTCCCAGCACCTTCAGCATTTATTCTTTGTAGTTTTTGCTGATGGTTATTCTGAGTGGTGTGAGCTGATACCTCTTTGTGGTTGCATTTGCATGTGTCTCATAATGCGTTGAAATTGAGCTTTAAGACATGTCCTTTTTATTTTTCCAGCTGTGATTAGAGCTTATTTCTTCAAAGTGTTTTCTTAAAGTATGTGTCACCATTGGAAATATTTTGGCCATTTTCTCCCTCAAGACATTTTGAGGGCAGGTTTCATTTACAGCCCTGCAGTACTTGTTCATATGAAGTGACCACTAGCTCAGGCTTTAAACCTGCTTTTGCAGGTAACGGCCAGAGAGCGGCAGCCTTTCTACGTTCCCCTTGCTGGTACTAGGGAAACAGACCTACCGGCCAGTGGTGTTCTTCGGTTATAAATTAGAGTGCAACGTGCCCGGGTAAACCCACAAATGTTGATGTCTCCTTGCTTTTGTTTGTTTTTAAATTTAATTTATATTTATTATTAGAGTAATATTCGATTGTGTACGTGGACCACTTCTTGGTGCATTCCTCGGTTGATGGACATTTTCATTGCTTCCAAGTGCTGGCTATGGTTAATCTTGCTGGCGTACAGGTTTGCCAGCCTGTGACTTTTTGATTCTCATTTTCTCAGGTGATAGGCCAAGCAGTGGTTGTGATTGATTGGCCGGTAGCTCAATGTTTCCCTTTTCAAAGCACCTACATTGTGTTTTCTTTAGTGGCTCTTTACATGCCCCCCCTTACAACCGAGGGTACGCATTTCTCCACACTCCCTTCACCATTTATTTTTTGCAGATTTTTCCTAATGGCCATTCTGACTGCTGTGAGCTGATAGGTTTTTGTAATATGGCTATGCATGTCATTAAAATTTTTAAAATTCATCATATTCCTATGCCTTTTTCTTAAAAGAAAAAACCGTGAGTACAATATAGCTCTTGAAATTGTCTTCTTCGAAGGTTGCCCTCTTCTGAAATTTTTGGTTGATTTTTGACCCCAGAAATTTTCTGGAGGGCAGGTGTCATTTACAGAACTGCAAGTTGGTGAAAATTTAGTGACTTTTGCAGTGCGTTCAAAGCTGCTGTTGTGGGAAACGGCCACAAGGAGGTAGCATTTCTCCATTCCCCAATCTGGGTACTAGGGCAGCAGAGCCTTTCTGGAAGTCATTGTCCTAGGTTGTAAATTAGGATGCAATTTGCCAGGAGAAATCCCCATAAGTTTATGTCTCATTACTTCTTCTTGGTTTTTACATTTTTTTTAAAATCTGGGTAAAGTTTAGAATATTGTTTCTCCTAGGTGTACACAATCTGGTTCATTTGTACATTATGTATGTCTATTAATGTACAGATCCTCTTCCCATGTAAAATATTACAGTGTTCCGTCGACCTCCCTTGCTATATGTTCGGTCTTTTTGATACATGTATATAATATGTATTTGTATATGTGTAGTGACACTAATCTTCATTTCTCAATTTCCCCCCTCCTTTCCTTTTCGATAGCATAGTTTGTTTTCTAAGCCTGTGAGTGTCTTTCTCTTTGGAAATATGTTCATCTGTGTCAGTTATTAGATAATGCCATAAGTGATAATATAGGCTATAGGTCTTTTGCTTTCCGACCTACTTCATGTTTTGTGATTATCTCCAGGCTCATCTGTGGTGCCTCAAAGAGCAGTGCTTCCATGTTTTCCATGGCTAATATTCCAGTGTGTACATGGACCACTTCTTCTTGGTGCGTTCCTCTGTTGATGGACATTTTCGTTGCTTCCAAGTGTTGCCTATGGTAAATATTGCTGGAGTGCAGGATTGCCAGCCTGTGATTTTTGATTTTCATTTTCTCAGGTGATAGACCCAGCAGTGGGTTTGATTGATTGACTGGTATGGTAGCTCAACGTTGACCTTTTCAAGGCACCTCAATTGTGCTTTCATTAGTGGCTCTTACCACGTCCCCCTTAGAATCGAGGGTACGAATTTGTCCACAATCACGTCAGCATTTATTGTTTGCAGCATTTTTGTTGATGGCCATTCTGACTGGTGTGAGCTGATAGGTTTTTGTAATTTGGGTTTACATGTCTGTAAAAATTCCTACAATTCATCATTTTTCCACGCCTTTTCCTTTTCTGTTAAAAGAAAAAATGTGTGAGTATAATATACCTCTTCAAATTTTCTCTTTGGAAGGTGGCACTCTAGAATTTTTGGGTCGATTTTCGACCTCAGTATTTTTTGGAGGGCCGGTGTCATTTACAGACCTGCAATTGGTGAATATTTAGTGACCTTTTGCAGTGGGTTTAAAGCTGCTGTTGTGGGAAACGGCCACAAGGATGCAGCATTTCTCCATTCCCAAATCTGGGTACTAGGGCAGCAGAGCCATTCTGGAAGTTGTTTGCCTAGGTTTTAAATTTGGATGGAATGTGCCAGGAAAACCCCCCATAAGTTTATGTCTCCTTACTCCTAGTTCGTTGTTTTAATTTTTTCAATTGGGGTAATCGTTAGAATGTTGCTTGTCCAAGGTGTACACACTCTGGTTCATCTACATATTCTATATACCTATTTATGTAGAGATCCTCTTCCCGTGTAAATTATTACAGACTGTTCCGTAATCCTTCCTTGCTATATGGTCGGTCTCTTTGATATATGTATATAATATGTATTTGTATACATATGGTAATGCTAATCTTCATTTACCCATTCCCCCACCTTTCCTTTTAGATAAGCATAGTTTTTTTTAATAAGTCTGTGATTGACTTTCTCTGTGGAAATAAGTTCATTTGTGTCAGTTATTAGATAACGCCTATAAGTGATATCATAGTATATAGGACTTTTGCTTTCCGACTTACCTCGTGTTCTGTGATTATCTCCAAGATCATCTATGGTGCCTCAAAGAGCAGTGTTTCATTGTTTTCCATGGCTAGTATGCATTGTGTACATGGACCACTTCTTCTTTATCCTTTCATCTGTTGATGGACATTTTGGTTGCTTCACTGTCTTGTCTATTGTGAATAAGGTTGCAGTGCAGCTTTTGCAGCTTGGGTCTTCTTCATTCTGGTCTTCTCAGGTGAGAGGCCCATTGGTGCGCCTGCTGGATTGAATGGTACCTCAATTTTTCCTTTTAAACGCAGCTCCTTTCTGTTCTCATTATTGGCGGTTAACCCCTTTACATCTCACCAGCAGCTAGAGGGTACACATTTCTCTAAAACCTCTTCAGCATTTATTGTTTGTAGACTTTTTGCCAATGGTCATTCGACTGGTTTGAGTTGAAAACATTTTGTAGATTAGATTGCAAGAGTCTAATACTTCCTGAGGTGGAGCTTTTATCCATTTTCCTTTTTTTAAAAAGACAGTGAGGAAAACTTACCTCTTCATACTATCTTCTTGAAAATTTTGTCTGTTTTGAATTTTTTTCTCCATTCCCTACTTCAGCACAATTTTGAGGGCAGGTGTCCTTTACAGCCCTGAGTCCTTGTGAATGGTAAGTGACCATTAGTTGTGGGTTAAAAGCTGCTGTTGCGGGAATCGGCCACAAGGCGGCAGCATTTCTCCTTTACCAAATCTGGTTACTAGGGCAACAGAGCCTTACTGGAAGTGGTGTTTTAGGTTTTAAATTAGAATGGAATGTGCGAGGAAAAAGCCCTTTAAGTTTATGTCTCATTACTTCTTGTTCGTATTTTTAACTTAATTTTTATTTTTTATCACAGCAAACTTGATTACAATGTTTTGTTTGTTCTAGGTGTGCAAGATGTGGTTCTTTCACACATATACATATATCTATTCTTCTTCGGATCCTCTTCCCACGTAGCTTATGACACAATGTTGAGTAGTCTTCTCTTGGTATTGCGTAGGTCTTTGGTGATTCTATATTTCACATGTGTTTGTATCTCTCTGTTAACCTCAATATGGTAATGTATCCAATCCTCACACCTTTCCAGTTGGTGAAGCATAAGTTTTTTTAATGAATCTATGATAGTGTTTCTCTGTGGAAATATCTTTTTTTGTATCATTTTCTAGGTAACACCTATATGTGATATGATAGGATATGTGTCTTTTGCCTTCTCACTTACTCCAAGTTGCGTGATTACTTCTAGACTCATCTATGGTGCTGCAAATGGCATTGTTTCATTTTTTCACTAGCTCATATTCCATCTGTACAGGTAGCAGTTCTTCTTTGTCCACCCATCTGTCTGTGGACTTTTTGGTTACTTCCATATCTTGGCTATTGTAATACTAGGCAATGCAGATTTGCGTGCCTGTGTCCTTCCAATTCTGTCTTCTTAGTTTATAGGTCCAGGAATAGGTCTGCTGGATCATATGGTAGCTCAATGTTTACCTTTTAAAGGCACCTCTATTCTGTTCTCCTTAGTGGCTCTTTCCAGGTTACGTCCCACTTAAAGTGGAGGGTATGTATTTCTTCCCAGCACCTTCAGCATTTATTCTTTGTAGTTTTTGCTGATGGTTATTCTGAGTGGTGTGAGCTGATACCTCTTTGTGGTTGCATTTGCATGTGTCTCATAATGCGTTGAAATTGAGCTTTAAGACATGTCCTTTTTATTTTTCCAGCTGTGATTAGAGCTTATTTCTTCAAAGTGTTTTCTTAAAGTATGTGTCACCATTGGAAATATTTTGGCCATTTTCTCCCTCAAGACATTTTGAGGGCAGGTTTCATTTACAGCCCTGCAGTACTTGTTCATATGAAGTGACCATTAGCTCAGGCTTTAAACCTGCTTTTGCAGGTAACGGCCAGAGAGCGGCAGCCTTTCTACGTTCCCCTTGCTGGTACTAGGGAAACAGACCTACCAGCCAGTGGTGTTCTTCGGTTATAAATTAGAGTGCAACGTGCCCGGGTAAACCCACAAATGTTGATGTCTCCTTGCTTTTGTTTGTTTTTAAATTTAATTTATATTTATTATTAGAGTAATATTCGATTGTGTACGTGGACCACTTCTTGGTGCATTCCTCGGTTGATGGACATTTTCATTGCTTCCAAGTGCTGGCTATGGTTAATCTTGCTGGCGTACAGGTTTGCCAGCCTGTGACTTTTTGATTCTCATTTTCTCAGGTGATAGGCCAAGCAGTGGTTGTGATTGATTGGCCGGTAGCTCAATGTTTCCCTTTTCAAAGCACCTACATTGTGTTTTCTTTAGTGGCTCTTTACATGCCCCCCCTTACAACCGAGGGTACGCATTTCTCCACACTCCCTTCACCATTTATTTTTTGCAGATTTTTCCTAATGGCCATTCTGACTGCTGTGAGCTGATAGGTTTTTGTAATATGGCTATGCATGTCATTAAAATTTTTAAAATTCATCATATTCCTATGCCTTTTTCTTAAAAGAAAAAACCGTGAGTACAATATAGCTCTTGAAATTGTCTTCTTCGAAGGTTGCCCTCTTCTGAAATTTTTGGTCGATTTTTGACCCCAGAAATTTTCTGGAGGGCAGGTGTCATTTACAGAACTGCAAGTTGGTGAAAATTTAGTGACTTTTGCAGTGCGTTCAAAGCTGCTGTTGTGGGAAACGGCCACAAGGAGGTAGCATTTCTCCATTCCCCAATCTGGGTACTAGGGCAGCAGAGCCTTTCTGGAAGTCATTGTCCTAGGTTGTAAATTAGGATGGAATTTGCCAGGAGAAATCCCCATAAGTTTATGTCTCATTACTTCTTCTTGGTTTTTACATTTTTTTTTAAATCTGGGTAAAGTTTAGAATATTGTTTCTCCTAGGTGTACACAATCTGGTTCATTTGTACATTATGTATGTCTATTAATGTACAGATCCTCTTCCCATGTAAAATATTACAGTGTTCCGTCGACCTCCCTTGCTATATGTTCGGTCTTTTTGATACATGTATATAATATGTATTTGTATATGTGTAGTGACACTAATCTTCATTTCTCAATTTCCCCCCTCCTTTCCTTTTCGATAGCATAGTTTGTTTTCTAAGCCTGTGAGTGTCTTTCTCTTTGGAAATATGTTCATCTGTGTCAGTTATTAGATAATGCCATAAGTGATAATATAGGCTATAGGTCTTTTGCTTTCCGACCTACTTCATGTTTTGTGATTATCTCCAGGCTCATCTATGGTGCCTCAAAGAGCAGTGCTTCCATGTTTTCCATGGCTAATATTCCAGTGTGTACATGGACCACTTCTTCTTGGTGCGTTCCTCTGTTGATGGACATTTTCGTTGCTTCCAAGTGTTGCCTATGGTAAATATTGCTGGAGTGCAGGATTGCCAGACTGTGATTTTTGATTTTCATTTTCTCAGGTGATAGACCCAGCAGTGGGTTTGATTGATTGACTGGTATGGTAGCTCAACGTTGACCTTTTCAAGGCACCTCAATTGTGCTTTCATTAGTGGCTCTTACCACGTCCCCCTTAGAATCGAGGGTACGAATTTGTCCACAATCACGTCAGCATTTATTGTTTGCAGCATTTTTGTTGATGGCCATTCTGACTGGTGTGAGCTGATAGGTTTTTGTAATTTGGGTTTACATGTCTGTAAAAATTCCTACAATTCATCATTTTTCCACGCCTTTTCCTTTTCTGTTAAAAGAAAAAATGTGTGAGTATAATATACCTCTTCAAATTTTCTCTTTGGAAGGTGGCACTCTAGAATTTTTGGGTCGATTTTCGACCTCAGTATTTTTTGGAGGGCCGGTGTCTTTTACAGACCTGCAATTGGTGAATATTTAGTGACCTTTTGCAGTGGGTTTAAAGCTGCTGTTGTGGGAAACGGCCACAAGGATGCAGCATTTCTCCATTCCCAAATCTGGGTACTAGGGCAGCAGAGCCATTCTGGAAGTTGTTTGCCTAGGTTTTAAATTTGGATGGAATGTGCCAGGAAAACCCCCCATAAGTTTATGTCTCCTTACTCCTAGTTCGTTATTTTAATTTTTTCAATTGGGGTAATCGTTAGAATGTTGCTTGTCCAAGGTGTACACACTCTGGTTCATCTACATATTCTATATACCTATTTATGTAGAGATCCTCTTTCCGTGTAAATTATTACAGAGTGTTCCGTAATCCTTCCTTGCTATATGGTCGGTCCCTTTGATATATGTATATAATATGTATTTGTATACATATGGTAATGCTAATCTTCATTTACCCATTCCCCCACCTTTCCTTTTAGATAAGCATAGTTTTTTTTAATAAGTCTGTGATTGACTTTCTTTGTGGAAATAAGTTCATTTGTGTCAGTTATTAGATAACGCCTATAAGTGATATCATAGGATATAGGACTTTTGCTTTCCGACTTACCTCGTGTTCTGTGATTATCTCCAAGATCATCTATGGTGCCTCAAAGAGCAGTGTTTCATTGTTTTCCATGGCTAGTATGCATTGTGTACATGGACCACTTCTTCTTTATCCTTTCATCTGTTGATGGACATTTTGGTTGCTTCACTGTCTTGTCTATTGTGAATAAGGCTGCAGTGCAGCTTTTGCAGCCCAGGTCTTCTTCATTCTGGTCTTCTCAGGTGAGAGGCCCATTGGTGTGCCTGCTGGATTGAATGGTACCTCAATATTTCCTTTTAAACGCAGCTCCTTTCTGTTCTCATTATTGGCGGTTAACCCCTTTACATCTCACCAGCAGCTAGAGGGTACACATTTCTCTAAAACCTCTTCAGCATTTATTGTTTGTACACTTTTTGCCAATGGTCATTCGACTGGTTTGAGTTGAAAACATTTTGTAGATTAGATTGCAAGAGTCTAATACTTCCTGAGGTGGAGCTTTTATCCATTTTCCTTTTTTTAAAAAGACAGTGAGGAAAACTTACTTCTTCATACTATCTTCTTGAAAATTTTGCCTGCTTTGAATTTTTTTCCTTTACAGCCCTGAGTCCTTGTGAATGGTAAGTGACCATTAGTTGTGGGTTAAAAGCTGCTGTTGCGGGAATCGGCCACAAGGCGGCAGCATTTCTCCTTTACCAAATCTGGTTACTAGGGCAACAGAGCCTTACTGGAAGTGGTGTTCTACGTTGTAAATTAGAATGGAATGTGCGAGGAAAAAGCCCTTTAAGTTTATGTCTCATTACTTCTTGTTCGTATTTTTAACTTAATTTTTATTTTTTATCACAGCAAACTTGATTACAATGTTTTGTTTGTTCTAGGTGTGCAAGATGTGGTTCTTTCACACATATACATATATCTATTCTTCTTCGGATCCTTTTCCCACGTAGCTTATGACACAATGTTGAGTAGTCTTCTCTTGGTATTGCGTAGGTCTTTGGTGATTCTATATTTCACATGTGTTTGTATCTCTCTGTTAACCTCAATATGGTAATGTATCCAATCCTCACACCTTTCCAGTTGGTGAAGCATAAGTTTTTTTAATGAATCTATGATAGTGTTTCTCTGTGGAAATATCTTTGTTTGTATCATTTTCTAGGTAACACCTATATGTGATATGATAGGATATGTGTCTTTTGCCTTCTCACTTACTCCAAGTTGCGTGATTACTTCTAGACTCATCTATGGTGCTGCAAATGGCATTGTTTCATTTTTTCACTAGCTCATATTCCATCTGTACAGGTAGCAGTTCTTCTTTGTCCACCCATCTGTCTGTGGACTTTTTGGTTACTTCCATATCTTGGCTATTGTAATACTAGGCAATGCAGATTTGCGTGCCTGTGTCCTTCCAATTCTGTCTTCTTAGTTTATAGGTCCAGGAATAGGTCTGCTGGATCATATGGTAGCTCAATGTTTACCTTTTAAAGGCACCTCTATTCTGTTCTCCTTAGTGGCTCTTTCCAGGTTAGGTCCCACTTAAAGTGGAGGGTATGTATTTCTTCCCAGCACCTTCAGCATTTATTCTTTGTAGTTTTTGCTGATGGTTATTCTGAGTGGTGTGAGCTGATACCTCTTTGTGGTTGCATTTGCATGTGTCTCATAATGCGTTGAAATTGAGCTTTAAGACATGTCCTTTTTATTTTTCCAGCTGTGATTAGAGCTTATTTCTTCAAAGTGTTTTCTTAAAGTATGTGTCACCATTGGAAATATTTTGGCCATTTTCTCCCTCAAGACATTTTGAGGGCAGGTTTCATTTACAGCCCTGCAGTACTTGTTCATATGAAGTGACCATTAGCTCAGGCTTTAAACCTGCTTTTGCAGGTAACGGCCAGAGAGCAGCAGCCTTTCTACGTTCCCCTTGCTGGTACTAGGGAAACAGACCTACCGGCCAGTGGTGTTCTTCGGTTATAAATTAGAGTGCAACGTGCCCGGGTAAACCCACAAATGTTGATGTCTCCTTGCTTTTGTTTGTTTTTAAATTTAATTTATATTTATTATTAGAGTAATATTCCATTGTGTACGTGGACCACTTCTTCTTGGTGCATTCCTCGGTTGATGGACATTTTCATTGCTTCCAAGTGCTGGCTATGGTTAATCTTGCTGGCGTACAGGTTTGCCAGCCTGTGACTTTTTGATTCTCATTTTCTCAGGTGATAGGCCAAGCAGTGGTTGTGATTGATTGGCCGGTAGCTCAATGTTTCCCTTTTCAAAGCACCTACATTGTGTTTTCTTTAGTGGCTCTTTACATGCCCCCCCTTACAACCGAGGGTACGCATTTCTCCACACTCCCTTCACCATTTATTTTTTGCAGCATTTTTCCTAATGGCCATTCTGACTGCTGTGAGCTGATAGGTTTTTGTAATATGGGTATGCATGTCATTAAAATTTTTAAAATTCATCATATTCCTATGCCTTTTTCCTAAAAGAAAAAAACCGTGAGTACAATATAGCTCTTGAAATTGTCTTCTTCGAAGGTCGCACTCTTCTGAAATTTTTGGTCGATTTTTGACCCCAGAAATTTTCTGGAGGGCAGGTGTCATTTACAGAACTGCAAGTTGGTGAAAATTTAGTGACCTTTTGCAGTGCGTTCAAAGCTGCTGTTGTGGGAAACGACCACAAGGAGGTAGCATTTCTCCATTCCCCAATCTGGGTACTAGGGCAGCAGAGCCTTTCTGGAAGTCATTGTCCTAGGTTGTAAATTAGGATGCAATTTGCCAGGAGAAATCCCCATAAGTTTATGTCTCATTACTTCTTCTTGGTTTTTACATTTTTTTAAAATCTGGGTAAAGTTTAGAATATTGTTTGTCCTAGGTGTACACAATCTGGTTCATTTGTACATTATGTATGTCTATTAATGTACAGATCCTCTTCCCATGTAAAATATTACAGTGTTCCGTCGACCTCCCTTGCTATATGTTCGGTCTTTTTGATACATGTATATAATATGTATTTGTATATGTATAGTGACACTAATCTTCATTTCTCAATTTCCCCCCTCCTTTCCTTTTCGATAGCATAGTTTGTTTTCTAAGCCTGTGAGTGTCTTTCTCTTTGGAAATATGTTCATCTGTGTCAGTTATTAGATAATGCCATAAGTGATAATATAGGCTATAGGTCTTTTGCTTTCCGACCTACTTCACGTTTTGTGATTATCTCCAGGCTCATCTGTGGTGCCTCAAAGAGCAGTGCTTCCACGTTTTCCATGGCTAATATTCCAGTGTGTACATGGACCACTTCTTCTTGGTGCGTTCCTCTGTTGATGGACATTTTCGTTGCTTCCAAGTGTTGCCTATGGTAAATATTGCTGGAGTGCAGGATTGCCAGCCTGTGATTTTTGATTTTCATTTTCTCAGGTGATAGACCCAGCAGTGGGTTTGATTGATTGACTGGTATGGTAGCTCAACGTTGACCTTTTCAAGGCACCTCAATTGTGCTTTCATTAGTGCTCTTACCACGTCTCCCTTAGAATCGAGGGTACGCATTTCTCCACAATCACGTCAGCAGTTATTGTTTGCAGCATTTTTGTTGATGGCCATTCCGACTGGTGTGAGCTGATAGGTTTTTGTAATTTGGGTTTACATGTCTGTAAAAATTCCTACAATTCATCATTTTTCCACGCCTTTTCCTTTTCTGTTAAAAGAAAAAATGTGTGAGTATAATATACCTCTTCAAATTTTCTCTTTGGAAGGTGGCACTCTAGAATTTTTGGGTCGATTTTCGACCTCAGTATTTTTTGGAGGGCCGGTGTCATTTACAGACCTGCAATTGGTGAATATTTAGTGACCTTTTGCAGTGGGTTTAAAGCTGCTGTTGTGGGAAACGGCCACAAGGATGCAGCATTTCTCCATTCCCAAATCTGGGTACTAGGGCAGCAGAGCCATGCTGGAAGTTGTTTGCCTAGGTTTTAAATTTGGATGGAATGTGCCAGGAAAACCCCCCATAAGTTTATGTCTCCTTACTCCTAGTTCGTTGTCTTAATTTTTTCAATTGGGGTAATCGTTAGAATGTTGCTTGTCCAAGGTGTACACACTCTGGTTCATCTACATATCCTATATACCTATTTATGTAGAGGTCCTCTTCCCGTGTAAATTATTACAGAGTGTTCCGAAATCCTTCCTTGCTATATGGTCGGTCTTTTTGATATATGTATATAATATGTATTTGTACACGTATGGTAACGCTAATCTTCATTTACCCATTCCCCCCACCTTTCCTTTTAGATAAGCATAGTTTTTTTTTAATAAGTCTGTGATTGACTTTCTCTGTGGAAATATGTTCATTTGTGTCAGTTATTAGATAACGCCTATAAGTGATATCATAGGATATAGGACTTTTGCTTTCCGACTTACCTCGTGTTCTGTGATTATCTCCAAGATCATCTATGGTGCCTCAAAGAGCAGTGTTTCATTGTTTTCCATGGCTAGTATTCATTGTGTACATGGACCACTTCTTCTTTATCCTTTCATCTGTTGATGGACATTTTGGTTGCTTCAGTGTCTTGTCTATTGTGAATAAGGCTGCAGTGCAGCTTTTGCAGCCCGGGTCTTCTTCATTCTGCTCTTCTCAGGTGAGAGGCCCATTGGTGCGCCTGCTGGATTGAATGGTACCTCAATTTTTCCTTTTAAACGCAGCTCCTTTCTGTTCTCATTATTGGCGGTTAACCCCTTTACATCTCACCAGCAGCTAGAGGGTACACATTTCTCTAAAACCTCTTCAGCATTTATTGTTTGTAGACTTTTTGCCCATGGTCAGTCGACTGGTTTGAGTTGAAAACTTTTTGTAGATTAGATTGCATGAGTCTAATACTTCCTGAGGTGGAGCTTTTATCCATTTTCCTTTTTTTGAACAGACAGTGAGGAAAACTTACCTCTTCATACTATCTTCTTGAAAATTTTGCCTGTTTTGAATTTTTTTTATCCATTCCCTACCTCAGCACAATTTTGAAGGCAGGTGTCCTTTACAGCCCTGAGTCCTTGTGAATGGTAAGTGACCATTAGCTGTGGGTTAAAAGCTGCTCTTGCGGGAATCGGCCAGAAGGCGGCAGCATTTCTCCTTTACCAAATCTGGTTACTAGGGCAACAGAGCCTTACTGGAAGTGGTGTTCTAGGTTTTAAATTAGAATGGAATGTGCGAGGAAGAAGCCCTTTAAGTTTATGTCTCATTACTTCTTGTTCGTATTTTTCACTTAATTTTTATTTTTTATCACAGCAAACTTGATTACAATGTTTTGTTTGCTCTAGGTGTGCAAGATGTGGTTCTTTCACACATATACATATATCTATTCTTCTTCGGATCCTTTTCCCACGTAGCTTATGACACAATGTTGACTAGTCTTCTCTTGGTATTGCGTAGGTCTTTGGTGATTCTATATTTCACATGTGTTTGTATCTCTCTGTTAACCTCAATATGGTAATGTATCCAATCCTCACACCTTTCCAGTTGGTGAAGCATAAGTTTTTTTAATGAATCTATGATAGTGTTTCTCTGTGGAAATATCTTTGTTTGTATCATTTTCTAGGTAACACCTATATGTGATATGATAGGATATGTGTCTTTTGCCTTCTCACTTACTCCAAGTTGCGTGATTACTTCTAGACTCATCTATGGTGCTGCAAATGGCATTGTTTCATTTTTTCACTAGCTCATATTCCATCTGTACAGGTAGCAGTTCTTCTTTGTCCACCCATCTGTCTGTGGACTTTTTGGTTACTTCCATATCTTGGCTATTGTAATACTAGGCAATGCAGATTTGCGTGCCTGTGTCCTTCCAATTCTGTCTTCTTAGTTTATAGGTCCAGGAATAGGTCTGCTGGATCATATGGTAGCTCAAGGTTTACCTTTTAAAGGCACCTCTATTCTGTTCTCCTTAGTGGCTCTTTCCAGGTTAGGTCCCACTTAAAGTGGAGGGTATGTATTTCTTCCCAGCATCTTCAGCATTTATTCTTTGTAGTTTTTGCTGATGGTTATTCTGAGTGGTGTGAGCTGATACCTCTTTGTGGTTGCATTTGCATGTGTCTCATAATGCGTTGAAATTGAGCTTTAAGACATGTCCTTTTTATTTTTCCAGCTGTGATTAGAGCTTATTTCTTCAAAGTGTTTTCTTAAAGTATGTGTCACCATTGGAAATATTTTGGCCATTTTCTCCCTCAAGACATTTTGAGGGCAGGTTTCATTTACAGCCCTGCAGTACTTGTTCATATGAAGTGACCATTAGCTCAGGCTTTAAACCTGCTTTTGCAGGTAACGGCCAGAGAGCGGCAGCCTTTCTACGTTCCCCTTGCTGGTACTAGGGAAACAGACCTACCGGCCAGTGGTGTTCTTCGGTTATAAATTAGAGTGCAACGTGCCCGGGTAAACCCACAAATGTTGATGTCTCCTTGCTTTTGTTTGTTTTTAAATTTAATTTATATTTATTATTAGAGTAATATTCCATTGTGTACGTGGACCACTTCTTCTTGGTGCATTCCTCGGTTGATGGACATTTTCATTGCTTCCAAGTGCTGGCTATGGTTAATCTTGCTGGCGTACAGGTTTGCCAGCCTGTGACTTTTTGATTCTCATTTTCTCAGGTGATAGGCCAAGCAGTGGTTGTGATTGATTGGCCGGTAGCTCAATGTTTCCCTTTTCAAAGCACCTACATTGTGTTTTCTTTAGTGGCTCTTTACATGCCCCCCCTTACAACCGAGGGTACGCATTTCTCCACACTCCCTTCACCATTTATTTTTTGCAGCATTTTTCCTAATGGCCATTCTGACTGCTGTGAGCTGATAGGTTTTTGTAATATGGGTATGCATGTCATTAAAATTTTTAAAATTCATCATATTCCTATGCCTTTTTCCTAAAAGAAAAAAACCGTGAGTACAATATAGCTCTTGAAATTGTCTTCTTCGAAGGTCGCACTCTTCTGAAATTTTTGGTCGATTTTTGACCGCAGAAATTTTCTGGAGGGCAGGTGTCATTTACAGAACTGCAAGTTGGTGAAAATTTAGTGACCTTTTGCAGTGCGTTCAAAGCTGCTGTTGTGGGAAACGACCACAAGGAGGTAGCATTTCTCCATTCCCCAATCTGGGTACTAGGGCAGCAGAGCCTTTCTGGAAGTCATTGTCCTAGGTTGTAAATTAGGATGCAATTTGCCAGGAGAAATCCCCATAAGTTTATGTCTCATTACTTCTTCTTGGTTTTTACATTTTTTTAAAATCTGGGTAAAGTTTAGAATATTGTTTGTCCTAGGTGTACACAATCTGGTTCATTTGTACATTATGTATGTCTATTAATGTACAGATCCTCTTCCCATGTAAAATATTACAGTGTTCCGTCGACCTCCCTTGCTATATGTTCGGTCTTTTTGATACATGTATATAATATGTATTTGTATATGTATAGTGACACTAATCTTCATTTCTCAATTTCCCCCCTCCTTTCCTTTTCGATAGCATAGTTTGTTTTCTAAGCCTGTGAGTGTCTTTCTCTTTGGAAATATGTTCATCTGTGTCAGTTATTAGATAATGCCATAAGTGATAATATAGGCTATAGGTCTTTTGCTTTCCGACCTACTTCACGTTTTGTGATTATCTCCAGGCTCATCTGTGGTGCCTCAAAGAGCAGTGCTTCCACGTTTTCCATGGCTAATATTCCAGTGTGTACATGGACCACTTCTTCTTGGTGCGTTCCTCTGTTGATGGACATTTTCGTTGCTTCCAAGTGTTGCCTATGGTAAATATTGCTGGAGTGCAGGATTGCCAGCCTGTGATTTTTGATTTTCATTTTCTCAGGTGATAGACCCAGCAGTGGGTTTGATTGATTGACTGGTATGGTAGCTCAACGTTGACCTTTTCAAGGCACCTCAATTGTGCTTTCATTAGTGCTCTTACCACGTCTGCCTTAGAATCGAGGGTACGCATTTCTCCACAATCACGTCAGCAGTTATTGTTTGCAGCATTTTTGTTGATGGCCATTCCGACTGGTGTGAGCTGATAGGTTTTTGTAATTTGGGTTTACATGTCTGTAAAAATTCCTACAATTCATCATTTTTCCACGCCTTTTCCTTTTCTGTTAAAAGAAAAAATGTGTGAGTATAATATACCTCTTCAAATTTTCTCTTTGGAAGGTGGCACTCTAGAATTTTTGGGTCGATTTTCGACCTCAGTATTTTTTGGAGGGCCGGTGTCATTTACAGACCTGCAATTGGTGAATATTTAGTGACCTTTTGCAGTGGGTTTAAAGCTGCTGTTGTGGGAAACGGCCACAAGGATGCAGCATTTCTCCATTCCCAAATCTGGGTACTAGGGCAGCAGAGCCATGCTGGAAGTTGTTTGCCTAGGTTTTAAATTTGGATGGAATGTGCCAGGAAAACCCCCCATAAGTTTATGTCTCCTTACTCCTAGTTCGTTGTCTTAATTTTTTCAATTGGGGTAATCGTTAGAATGTTGCTTGTCCAAGGTGTACACACTCTGGTTCATCTACATATCCTATATACCTATTTATGTAGAGGTCCTCTTCCCGTGTAAATTATTACAGAGTGTTCCGTAATCCTTCCTTGCTATATGGTCGGTCTTTTTGATATATGTATATAATATGTATTTGTACACGTATGGTAACGCTAATCTTCATTTACCCATTCCCCCCACCTTTCCTTTTAGATAAGCATAGTTTTTTTTTAATAAGTCTGTGATTGACTTTCTCTGTGGAAATATGTTCATTTGTGTCAGTTATTAGATAACGCCTATAAGTGATATCATAGGATATAGGACTTTTGCTTTCCGACTTACCTCGTGTTCTGTGATTATCTCCAAGATCATCTATGGTGCCTCAAAGAGCAGTGTTTCATTGTTTTCCATGGCTAGTATTCATTGTGTACATGGACCACTTCTTCTTTATCCTTTCATCTGTTGATGGACATTTTGGTTGCTTCAGTGTCTTGTCTATTGTGAATAAGGCTGCAGTGCAGCTTTTGCAGCCCGGGTCTTCTTCATTCTGGTCTTCTCAGGTGAGAGGCCCATTGGTGCGCCTGCTGGATTGAATGGTACCTCAATTTTTCCTTTTAAACGCAGCTCCTTTCTGTTCTCATTATTGGCGGTTAACCCCTTTACATCTCACCAGCAGCTAGAGGGTACACATTTCTCTAAAACCTCTTCAGCATTTATTGTTTGTAGACTTTTTGCCCATGGTCAGTCGACTGGTTTGAGTTGAAAACTTTTTGTAGATTAGATTGCATGAGTCTAATACTTCCTGAGGTGGAGCTTTTATCCATTTTCCTTTTTTTGAACAGACAGTGAGGAAAACTTACCTCTTCATACTATCTTCTTGAAAATTTTGCCTGTTTTGAATTTTTTTTTATCCATTCCCTACCTCAGCACAATTTTGAAGGCAGGTGTCCTTTACAGCCCTGAGTCCTTGTGAATGGTAAGTGACCATTAGCTGTGGGTTAAAAGCTGCTCTTGCGGGAATCGGCCAGAAGGCGGCAGCATTTCTCCTTTACCAAATCTGGTTACTAGGGCAACAGAGCCTTACTGGAAGTGGTGTTCTAGGTTTTAAATTAGAATGGAATGTGCGAGGAAGAAGCCCTTTAAGTTTATGTCTCATTACTTCTTGTTCGTATTTTTCACTTAATTTTTATTTTTTATCACAGCAAACTTGATTACAATGTTTTGTTTGCTCTAGGTGTGCAAGATGTGGTTCTTTCACACATATACATATATCTATTCTTCTTCGGATCCTTTTCCCACGTAGCTTATGACACAATGTTGACTAGTCTTCTCTTGGTATTGCGTAGGTCTTTGGTGATTCTATATTTCACATGTGTTTGTATCTCTCTGTTAACCTCAATATGGTAATGTATCCAATCCTCACACCTTTCCAGTTGGTGAAGCATAAGTTTTTTTAATGAATCTATGATAGTGTTTCTCTGTGGAAATATCTTTGTTTGTATCATTTTCTAGGTAACACCTATGTGTGATATGATAGGATATGTGTCTTTTGCCTTCTCACTTACTCCAAGTTGCGTGATTACTTCTAGACTCATCTATGGTGCTGCAAATGGCATTGTTTCATTTTTTCACTAGCTCATATTCCATCTGTACAGGTAGCAGTTCTTCTTTGTCCACCCATCTGTCGGTGGACTTTTTGGTTACTTCCATATCTTGGCTATTGTAATACTAGGCAATGCAGATTTGCGTGCCTGTGTCCTTCCAATTCTGTCTTCTTAGTTTATAGGTCCAGGAATAGGTCTGCTGGATCATATGGTAGCTCAAGGTTTACCTTTTAAAGGCACCTCTATTCTGTTCTCCTTAGTGGCTCTTTCCAGGTTAGGTCCCACTTAAAGTGGAGGGTATGTATTTCTTCCCAGCACCTTCAGCATTGATTCTTTGTAGTTTTTGCTGATGGTTATTCTGAGTGGTGTGAGCTGATACCTCTTTGTGGTTGCATTTGCATGTGTCTCATAATGCGTTGAAATTGAGCTTTAAGACATGTCCTTTTTATTTTTCCAGCTGTGATTAGAGCTTATTTCTTCAAAGTGTTTTCTTAAAGTATGTGTCACCATTGGAAATATTTTGGCCATTTTCTCCCTCAAGACATTTTGAGGGCAGGTTTCATTTACAGCCCTGCAGTACTTGTTCATATGAAGTGACCATTAGCTCAGGCTTTAAACCTGCTTTTGCAGGTAACGGCCAGAGAGCGGCAGCCTTTCTACGTTCCCCTTGCTGGTACTAGGGAAACAGACCTACCGGCCAGTGGTGTTCTTCGGTTATAAATTAGAGTGCAACGTGCCCGGGTAAACCCACAAATGTTGATGTCTCCTTGCTTTTGTTTGTTTTTAAATTTAATTTATATTTATTATTAGAGTAATATTCCATTGTGTACGTGGACCACTTCTTCTTGGTGCATTCCTCGGTTGATGGACATTTTCATTGCTTCCAAGTGCTGGCTATGGTTAATCTTGCTGGCGTACAGGTTTGCCAGCCTGTGACTTTTTGATTCTCATTTTCTCAGGTGATAGGCCAAGCAGTGGTTGTGATTGATTGGCCGGTAGCTCAGTGTTTCCCTTTTCAAAGCACCTACATTGTGTTTTCTTTAGTGGCTCTTTACATGCCCCCCCTTACAACCGAGGGTACGCATTTCTCCACACTCCCTTCACCATTTATTTTTTGCAGCATTTTTCCTAATGGCCATTCTGACTGCTGTGAGCTGATAGGTTTTTGTAATATGGGTATGCATGTCATTAAAATTTTTAAAATTCATCATATTCCTATGCCTTTTTCCTAAAAGAAAAAAACCGTGAGTACAATATAGCTCTTGAAATTGTCTTCTTCGAAGGTCGCACTCTTCTGAAATTTTTGGTCGATTTTTGACCCCAGAAATTTTCTGGAGGGCAGGTGTCATTTACAGAACTGCAAGTTGGTGAAAATTTAGTGACCTTTTGCAGTGCGTTCAAAGCTGCTGTTGTGGGAAACGACCACAAGGAGGTAGCATTTCTCCATTCCCCAATCTGGGTACTAGGGCAGCAGAGCCTTTCTGGAAGTCATTGTCCTAGGTTGTAAATTAGGATGCAATTTGCCAGGAGAAATCCCCATAAGTTTATGTCTCATTACTTCTTCTTGGTTTTTACATTTTTTTAAAATCTGGGTAAAGTTTAGAATATTGTTTGTCCTAGGTGTACACAATCTGGTTCATTTGTACATTATGTATGTCTATTAATGTACAGATCCTCTTCCCATGTAAAATATTACAGTGTTCCGTCGACCTCCCTTGCTATATGTTCGGTCTTTTTGATACATGTATATAATATGTATTTGTATATGTATAGTGACACTAATCTTCATTTCTCAATTTCCCCCCTCCTTTCCTTTTCGATAGCATAGTTTGTTTTCTAAGCCTGTGAGTGTCTTTCTCTTTGGAAATATGTTCATCTGTGTCAGTTATTAGATAATGCCATAAGTGATAATATAGGCTATAGGTCTTTTGCTTTCCGACCTACTTCACGTTTTGTGATTATCTCCAGGCTCATCTGTGGTGCCTCAAAGAGCAGTGCTTCCACGTTTTCCATGGCTAATATTCCAGTGTGTACATGGACCACTTCTTCTTGGTGCGTTCCTCTGTTGATGGACATTTTCGTTGCTTCCAAGTGTTGCCTATGGTAAATATTGCTGGAGTGCAGGATTGCCAGCCTGTGATTTTTGATTTTCATTTTCTCAGGTGATAGACCCAGCAGTGGGTTTGATTGATTGACTGGTATGGTAGCTCAACGTTGACCTTTTCAAGGCACCTCAATTGTGCTTTCATTAGTGCTCTTACCACGTCTGCCTTAGAATCGAGGGTACGCATTTCTCCACAATCACGTCAGCAGTTATTGTTTGCAGCATTTTTGTTGATGGCCATTCCGACTGGTGTGAGCTGATAGGTTTTTGTAATTTGGGTTTACATGTCTGTAAAAATTCCTACAATTCATCATTTTTCCACGCCTTTTCCTTTTCTGTTAAAAGAAAAAATGTGTGAGTATAATATACCTCTTCAAATTTTCTCTTTGGAAGGTGGCACTCTAGAATTTTTGGGTCGATTTTCGACCTCAGTATTTTTTGGAGGGCCGGTGTCATTTACAGACCTGCAATTGGTGAATATTTAGTGACCTTTTGCAGTGGGTTTAAAGCTGCTGTTGTGGGAAACGGCCACAAGGATGCAGCATTTCTCCATTCCCAAATCTGGGTACTAGGGCAGCAGAGCCATGCTGGAAGTTGTTTGCCTAGGTTTTAAATTTGGATGGAATGTGCCAGGAAAACCCCCCATAAGTTTATGTCTCCTTACTCCTAGTTCGTTGTCTTAATTTTTTCAATTGGGGTAATCGTTAGAATGTTGCTTGTCCAAGGTGTACACACTCTGGTTCATCTACATATCCTATATACCTATTTATGTAGAGGTCCTCTTCCCGTGTAAATTATTACAGAGTGTTCCGTAATCCTTCCTTGCTATATGGTCGGTCTTTTTGATATATGTATATAATATGTATTTGTACACGTATGGTAACGCTAATCTTCATTTACCCATTCCCCCCACCTTTCCTTTTAGATAAGCATAGTTTTTTTTTAATAAGTCTGTGATTGACTTTCTCTGTGGAAATATGTTCATTTGTGTCAGTTATTAGATAACGCCTATAAGTGATATCATAGGATATAGGACTTTTGCTTTCCGACTTACCTCGTGTTCTGTGATTATCTCCAAGATCATCTATGGTGCCTCAAAGAGCAGTGTTTCATTGTTTTCCATGGCTAGTATTCATTGTGTACATGGACCACTTCTTCTTTATCCTTTCATCTGTTGATGGACATTTTGGTTGCTTCAGTGTCTTGTCTATTGTGAATAAGGCTGCAGTGCAGCTTTTGCAGCCCGGGTCTTCTTCATTCTGGTCTTCTCAGGTGAGAGGCCCATTGGTGCGCCTGCTGGATTGAATGGTACCTCAATTTTTCCTTTTAAACGCAGCTCCTTTCTGTTCTCATTATTGGCGGTTAACCCCTTTACATCTCACCAGCAGCTAGAGGGTACACATTTCTCTAAAACCTCTTCAGCATTTATTGTTTGTAGACTTTTTGCCAATGGTCAGTCGACTGGTTTGAGTTGAAAACTTTTTGTAGATTAGATTGCATGAGTCTAATACTTCCTGAGGTGGAGCTTTTATCCATTTTCCTTTTTTTGAACAGACAGTGAGGAAAACTTACCTCTTCATACTATCTTCTTGAAAATTTCGCCTGTTTTGAATTTTTTTTTATCCATTCCCTACCTCAGCACAATTTTGAAGGCAGGTGTCCTTTACAGCCCTGAGTCCTTGTGAATGGTAAGTGACCATTAGCTGTGGGTTAAAAGCTGCTCTTGCGGGAATCGGCCAGAAGGCGGCAGCATTTCTCCTTTACCAAATCTGGTTACTAGGGCAACAGAGCCTTACTGGAAGTGGTGTTCTAGGTTTTAAATTAGAATGGAATGTGCGAGGAAGAAGCCCTTTAAGTTTATGTCTCATTACTTCTTGTTCGTATTTTTCACTTAATTTTTATTTTTTATCACAGCAAACTTGATTACAATGTTTTGTTTGCTCTAGGTGTGCAAGATGTGGTTCTTTCACACATATACATATATCTATTCTTCTTCGGATCCTTTTCCCACGTAGCTTATGACACAATGTTGACTAGTCTTCTCTTGGTATTGCGTAGGTCTTTGGTGATTCTATATTTCACATGTGTTTGTATCTCTCTGTTAACCTCAATATGGTAATGTATCCAATCCTCACACCTTTCCAGTTGGTGAAGCATAAGTTTTTTTAATGAATCTATGATAGTGTTTCTCTGTGGAAATATCTTTGTTTGTATCATTTTCTAGGTAACACCTATATGTGATATGATAGGATATGTGTCTTTTGCCTTCTCACTTACTCCAAGTTGCGTGATTACTTCTAGACTCATCTATGGTGCTGCAAATGGCATTGTTTCATTTTTTCACTAGCTCATATTCCATCTGTACAGGTAGCAGTTCTTCTTTGTCCACCCATCTGTCTGTGGACTTTTTGGTTACTTCCATATCTTGGCTATTGTAATACTAGGCAATGCAGATTTGCGTGCCTGTGTCCTTCCAATTCTGTCTTCTTAGTTTATAGGTCCAGGAATAGGTCTGCTGGATCATATGGTAGCTCAAGGTTTACCTTTTAAAGGCACCTCTATTCTGTTCTCCTTAGTGGCTCTTTCCAGGTTAGGTCCCACTTAAAGTGGAGGGTATGTATTTCTTCCCAGCACCTTCAGCATTGATTCTTTGTAGTTTTTGCTGATGGTTATTCTGAGTGGTGTGAGCTGATACCTCTTTGTGGTTGCATTTGCATGTGTCTCATAATGCGTTGAAATTGAGCTTTAAGACATGTCCTTTTTATTTTTCCAGCTGTGATTAGAGCTTATTTCTTCAAAGTGTTTTCTTAAAGTATGTGTCACCATTGGAAATATTTTGGCCATTTTCTCCCTCAAGACATTTTGAGGGCAGGTTTCATTTACAGCCCTGCAGTACTTGTTCATATGAAGTGACCATTAGCTCAGGCTTTAAACCTGCTTTTGCAGGTAACGGCCAGAGAGCAGCAGCCTTTCTACGTTCCCCTTGCTGGTACTAGGGAAACAGACCTACCGGCCAGTGGTGTTCTTCGGTTATAAATTAGAGTGCAACGTGCCCGGGTAAACCCACAAATGTTGATGTCTCCTTGCTTTTGTTTGTTTTTAAATTTAATTTATATTTATTATTAGAGTAATATTCCATTGTGTACGTGGACCACTTCTTCTTGGTGCATTCCTCGGTTGATGGACATTTTCATTGCTTCCAAGTGCTGGCTATGGTTAATCTTGCTGGCGTACAGGTTTGCCAGCCTGTGACTTTTTGATTCTCATTTTCTCAGGTGATAGGCCAAGCAGTGGTTGTGATTGATTGGCCGGTAGCTCAATGTTTCCCTTTTCAAAGCACCTACATTGTGTTTTCTTTAGTGGCTCTTTACATGCCCCCCCTTACAACCGAGGGTACGCATTTCTCCACACTCCCTTCACCATTTATTTTTTGCAGCATTTTTCCTAATGGCCATTCTGACTGCTGTGAGCTGATAGGTTTTTGTAATATGGGTATGCATGTCATTAAAAATTTTAAAATTCATCATATTCCTATGCCTTTTTCCTAAAAGAAAAAAACCGTGAGTACAATATAGCTCTTGAAATTGTCTTCTTCGAAGGTCGCACTCTTCTGAAATTTTTGGTCGATTTTTGACCCCAGAAATTTTCTGGAGGGCAGGTGTCATTTACAGAACTGCAAGTTGGTGAAAATTTAGTGACCTTTTGCAGTGCGTTCAAAGCTGCTGTTGTGGGAAACGACCACAAGGAGGTAGCATTTCTCCATTCCCCAATCTGGGTACTAGGGCAGCAGAGCCTTTCTGGAAGTCATTGTCCTAGGTTGTAAATTAGGATGCAATTTGCCAGGAGAAATCCCCATAAGTTTATGTCTCATTACTTCTTCTTGGTTTTTACATTTTTTTAAAATCTGGGTAAAGTTTAGAATATTGTTTGTCCTAGGTGTACACAATCTGGTTCATTTGTACATTATGTATGTCTATTAATGTACAGATCCTCTTCCCATGTAAAATATTACAGTGTTCCGTCGACCTCCCTTGCTATATGTTCGGTCTTTTTGATACATGTATATAATATGTATTTGTATATGTATAGTGACACTAATCTTCATTTCTCAATTTCCCCCCTCCTTTCCTTTTCGATAGCATAGTTTGTTTTCTAAGCCTGTGAGTGTCTTTCTCTTTGGAAATATGTTCATCTGTGTCAGTTATTAGATAATGCCATAAGTGATAATATAGGCTATAGGTCTTTTGCTTTCCGACCTACTTCACGTTTTGTGATTATCTCCAGGCTCATCTGTGGTGCCTCAAAGAGCAGTGCTTCCACGTTTTCCATGGCTAATATTCCAGTGTGTACATGGACCACTTCTTCTTGGTGCGTTCCTCTGTTGATGGACATTTTCGTTGCTTCCAAGTGTTGCCTATGGTAAATATTGCTGGAGTGCAGGATTGCCAGCCTGTGATTTTTGATTTTCATTTTCTCAGGTGATAGACCCAGCAGTGGGTTTGATTGATTGACTGGTATGGTAGCTCAACGTTGACCTTTTCAAGGCACCTCAATTGTGCTTTCATTAGTGCTCTTACCACGTCTCCCTTAGAATCGAGGGTACGCATTTCTCCACAATCACGTCAGCAGTTATTGTTTGCAGCATTTTTGTTGATGGCCATTCCGACTGGTGTGAGCTGATAGGTTTTTGTAATTTGGGTTTACATGTCTGTAAAAATTCCTACAATTCATCATTTTTCCACGCCTTTTCCTTTTCTGTTAAAAGAAAAAATGTGTGAGTATAATATACCTCTTCAAATTTTCTCTTTGGAAGGTGGCACTCTAGAATTTTTGGGTCGATTTTCGACCTCAGTATTTTTTGGAGGGCCGGTGTCATTTACAGACCTGCAATTGGTGAATATTTAGTGACCTTTTGCAGTGGGTTTAAAGCTGCTGTTGTGGGAAACGGCCACAAGGATGCAGCATTTCTCCATTCCCAAATCTGGGTACTAGGGCAGCAGAGCCATGCTGGAAGTTGTTTGCCTAGGTTTTAAATTTGGATGGAATGTGCCAGGAAAACCCCCCATAAGTTTATGTCTCCTTACTCCTAGTTCGTTGTCTTAATTTTTTCAATTGGGGTAATCGTTAGAATGTTGCTTGTCCAAGGTGTACACACTCTGGTTCATCTACATATCCTATATACCTATTTATGTAGAGGTCCTCTTCCCGTGTAAATTATTACAGAGTGTTCCGTAATCCTTCCTTGCTATATGGTCGGTCTTTTTGATATATGTATATAATATGTATTTGTACACGTATGGTAACGCTAATCTTCATTTACCCATTCCCCCCACCTTTCCTTTTAGATAAGCATAGTTTTTTTTTAATAAGTCTGTGATTGACTTTCTCTGTGGAAATATGTTCATTTGTGTCAGTTATTAGATAACGCCTATAAGTGATATCATAGGATATAGGACTTTTGCTTTCCGACTTACCTCGTGTTCTGTGATTATCTCCAAGATCATCTATGGTGCCTCAAAGAGCAGTGTTTCATTGTTTTCCATGGCTAGTATTCATTGTGTACATGGACCACTTCTTCTTTATCCTTTCATCTGTTGATGGACATTTTGGTTGCTTCAGTGTCTTGTCTATTGTGAATAAGGCTGCAGTGCAGCTTTTGCAGCCCGGGTCTTCTTCATTCTGGTCTTCTCAGGTGAGAGGCCCATTGGTGCGCCTGCTGGATTGAATGGTACCTCAATTTTTCCTTTTAAACGCAGCTCCTTTCTGTTCTCATTATTGGCGGTTAACCCCTTTACATCTCACCAGCAGCTAGAGGGTACACATTTCTCTAAAACCTCTTCAGCATTTATTGTTTGTAGACTTTTTGCCAATGGTCAGTCGACTGGTTTGAGTTGAAAACTTTTTGTAGATTAGATTGCATGAGTCTAATACTTCCTGAGGTGGAGCTTTTATCCATTTTCCTTTTTTTGAACAGACAGTGAGGAAAACTTACCTCTTCATACTATCTTCTTGAAAATTTCGCCTGTTTTGAATTTTTTTTTATCCATTCCCTACCTCAGCACAATTTTGAAGGCAGGTGTCCTTTACAGCCCTGAGTCCTTGTGAATGGTAAGTGACCATTAGCTGTGGGTTAAAAGCTGCTCTTGCGGGAATCGGCCAGAAGGCGGCAGCATTTCTCCTTTACCAAATCTGGTTACTAGGGCAACAGAGCCTTACTGGAAGTGGTGTTCTAGGTTTTAAATTAGAATGGAATGTGCGAGGAAGAAGCCCTTTAAGTTTATGTCTCATTACTTCTTGTTCGTATTTTTCACTTAATTTTTATTTTTTATCACAGCAAACTTGATTACAATGTTTTGTTTGCTCTAGGTGTGCAAGATGTGGTTCTTTCACACATATACATATATCTATTCTTCTTCGGATCCTTTTCCCACGTAGCTTATGACACAATGTTGACTAGTCTTCTCTTGGTATTGCGTAGGTCTTTGGTGATTCTATATTTCACATGTGTTTGTATCTCTCTGTTAACCTCAATATGGTAATGTATCCAATCCTCACACCTTTCCAGTTGGTGAAGCATAAGTTTTTTTAATGAATCTATGATAGTGTTTCTCTGTGGAAATATCTTTGTTTGTATCATTTTCTAGGTAACACCTATATGTGATATGATAGGATATGTGTCTTTTGCCTTCTCACTTACTCCAAGTTGCGTGATTACTTCTAGACTCATCTATGGTGCTGCAAATGGCATTGTTTCATTTTTTCACTAGCTCATATTCCATCTGTACAGGTAGCAGTTCTTCTTTGTCCACCCATCTGTCTGTGGACTTTTTGGTTACTTCCATATCTTGGCTATTGTAATACTAGGCAATGCAGATTTGCGTGCCTGTGTCCTTCCAATTCTGTCTTCTTAGTTTATAGGTCCAGGAATAGGTCTGCTGGATCATATGGTAGCTCAAGGTTTACCTTTTAAAGGCACCTCTATTCTGTTCTCCTTAGTGGCTCTTTCCAGGTTAGGTCCCACTTAAAGTGGAGGGTATGTATTTCTTCCCAGCACCTTCAGCATTGATTCTTTGTAGTTTTTGCTGATGGTTATTCTGAGTGGTGTGAGCTGATACCTCTTTGTGGTTGCATTTGCATGTGTCTCATAATGCGTTGAAATTGAGCTTTAAGACATGTCCTTTTTATTTTTCCAGCTGTGATTAGAGCTTATTTCTTCAAAGTGTTTTCTTAAAGTATGTGTCACCATTGGAAATATTTTGGCCATTTTCTCCCTCAAGACATTTTGAGGGCAGGTTTCATTTACAGCCCTGCAGTACTTGTTCATATGAAGTGACCATTAGCTCAGGCTTTAAACCTGCTTTTGCAGGTAACGGCCAGAGAGCGGCAGCCTTTCTACGTTCCCCTTGCTGGTACTAGGGAAACAGACCTACCGGCCAGTGGTGTTCTTCGGTTATAAATTAGAGTGCAACGTGCCCGGGTAAACCCACAAATGTTGATGTCTCCTTGCTTTTGTTTGTTTTTAAATTTAATTTATATTTATTATTAGAGTAATATTCCATTGTGTACGTGGACCACTTCTTCTTGGTGCATTCCTCGGTTGATGGACATTTTCATTGCTTCCAAGTGCTGGCTATGGTTAATCTTGCTGGCGTACAGGTTTGCCAGCCTGTGACTTTTTGATTCTCATTTTCTCAGGTGATAGGCCAAGCAGTGGTTGTGATTGATTGGCCGGTAGCTCAATGTTTCCCTTTTCAAAGCACCTACATTGTGTTTTCTTTAGTGGCTCTTTACATGCCCCCCCTTACAACCGAGGGTACGCATTTCTCCACACTCCCTTCACCATTTATTTTTTGCAGCATTTTTCCTAATGGCCATTCTGACTGCTGTGAGCTGATAGGTTTTTGTAATATGGGTATGCATGTCATTAAAATTTTTAAAATTCATCATATTCCTATGCCTTTTTCCTAAAAGAAAAAAACCGTGAGTACAATATAGCTCTTGAAATTGTCTTCTTCGAAGGTCGCACTCTTCTGAAATTTTTGGTCGATTTTTGACCCCAGAAATTTTCTGGAGGGCAGGTGTCATTTACAGAACTGCAAGTTGGTGAAAATTTAGTGACCTTTTGCAGTGCGTTCAAAGCTGCTGTTGTGGGAAACGACCACAAGGAGGTAGCATTTCTCCATTCCCCAATCTGGGTACTAGGGCAGCAGAGCCTTTCTGGAAGTCATTGTCCTAGGTTGTAAATTAGGATGCAATTTGCCAGGAGAAATCCCCATAAGTTTATGTCTCATTACTTCTTCTTGGTTTTTACATTTTTTTAAAATCTGGGTAAAGTTTAGAATATTGTTTGTCCTAGGTGTACACAATCTGGTTCATTTGTACATTATGTATGTCTATTAATGTACAGATCCTCTTCCCATGTAAAATATTACAGTGTTCCGTCGACCTCCCTTGCTATATGTTCGGTCTTTTTGATACATGTATATAATATGTATTTGTATATGTATAGTGACACTAATCTTCATTTCTCAATTTCCCCCCTCCTTTCCTTTTCGATAGCATAGTTTGTTTTCTAAGCCTGTGAGTGTCTTTCTCTTTGGAAATATGTTCATCTGTGTCAGTTATTAGATAATGCCATAAGTGATAATATAGGCTATAGGTCTTTTGCTTTCCGACCTACTTCACGTTTTGTGATTATCTCCAGGCTCATCTGTGGTGCCTCAAAGAGCAGTGCTTCCACGTTTTCCATGGCTAATATTCCAGTGTGTACATGGACCACTTCTTCTTGGTGCGTTCCTCTGTTGATGGACATTTTCGTTGCTTCCAAGTGTTGCCTATGGTAAATATTGCTGGAGTGCAGGATTGCCAGCCTGTGATTTTTGATTTTCATTTTCTCAGGTGATAGACCCAGCAGTGGGTTTGATTGATTGACTGGTATGGTAGCTCAACGTTGACCTTTTCAAGGCACCTCAATTGTGCTTTCATTAGTGCTCTTACCACGTCTCCCTTAGAATCGAGGGTACGCATTTCTCCACAATCACGTCAGCAGTTATTGTTTGCAGCATTTTTGTTGATGGCCATTCCGACTGGTGTGAGCTGATAGGTTTTTGTAATTTGGGTTTACATGTCTGTAAAAATTCCTACAATTCATCATTTTTCCACGCCTTTTCCTTTTCTGTTAAAAGAAAAAATGTGTGAGTATAATATACCTCTTCAAATTTTCTCTTTGGAAGGTGGCACTCTAGAATTTTTGGGTCGATTTTCGACCTCAGTATTTTTTGGAGGGCCGGTGTCATTTACAGACCTGCAATTGGTGAATATTTAGTGACCTTTTGCAGTGGGTTTAAAGCTGCTGTTGTGGGAAACGGCCACAAGGATGCAGCATTTCTCCATTCCCAAATCTGGGTACTAGGGCAGCAGAGCCATGCTGGAAGTTGTTTGCCTAGGTTTTAAATTTGGATGGAATGTGCCAGGAAAACCCCCCATAAGTTTATGTCTCCTTACTCCTAGTTCGTTGTCTTAATTTTTTCAATTGGGGTAATCGTTAGAATGTTGCTTGTCCAAGGTGTACACACTCTGGTTCATCTACATATCCTATATACCTATTTATGTAGAGGTCCTCTTCCCGTGTAAATTATTACAGAGTGTTCCGTAATCCTTCCTTGCTATATGGTCGGTCTTTTTGATATATGTATATAATATGTATTTGTACACGTATGGTAACGCTAATCTTCATTTACCCATTCCCCCCACCTTTCCTTTTAGATAAGCATAGTTTTTTTTTAATAAGTCTGTGATTGACTTTCTCTGTGGAAATATGTTCATTTGTGTCAGTTATTAGATAACGCCTATAAGTGATATCATAGGATATAGGACTTTTGCTTTCCGACTTACCTCGTGTTCTGTGATTATCTCCAAGATCATCTATGGTGCCTCAAAGAGCAGTGTTTCATTGTTTTCCATGGCTAGTATTCATTGTGTACATGGACCACTTCTTCTTTATCCTTTCATCTGTTGATGGACATTTTGGTTGCTTCAGTGTCTTGTCTATTGTGAATAAGGCTGCAGTGCAGCTTTTGCAGCCCGGGTCTTCTTCATTCTGGTCTTCTCAGGTGAGAGGCCCATTGGTGCGCCTGCTGGATTGAATGGTACCTCAATTTTTCCTTTTAAACGCAGCTCCTTTCTGTTCTCATTATTGGCGGTTAACCCCTTTACATCTCACCAGCAGCTAGAGGGTACACATTTCTCTAAAACCTCTTCAGCATTTATTGTTTGTAGACTTTTTGCCAATGGTCAGTCGACTGGTTTGAGTTGAAAACTTTTTGTAGATTAGATTGCATGAGTCTAATACTTCCTGAGGTGGAGCTTTTATCCATTTTCCTTTTTTTGAACAGACAGTGAGGAAAACTTACCTCTTCATACTATCTTCTTGAAAATTTCGCCTGTTTTGAATTTTTTTTTATCCATTCCCTACCTCAGCACAATTTTGAAGGCAGGTGTCCTTTACAGCCCTGAGTCCTTGTGAATGGTAAGTGACCATTAGCTGTGGGTTAAAAGCTGCTCTTGCGGGAATCGGCCAGAAGGCGGCAGCATTTCTCCTTTACCAAATCTGGTTACTAGGGCAACAGAGCCTTACTGGAAGTGGTGTTCTAGGTTTTAAATTAGAATGGAATGTGCGAGGAAGAAGCCCTTTAAGTTTATGTCTCATTACTTCTTGTTCGTATTTTTCACTTAATTTTTATTTTTTATCACAGCAAACTTGATTACAATGTTTTGTTTGCTCTAGGTGTGCAAGATGTGGTTCTTTCACACATATACATATATCTATTCTTCTTCGGATCCTTTTCCCACGTAGCTTATGACACAATGTTGACTAGTCTTCTCTTGGTATTGCGTAGGTCTTTGGTGATTCTATATTTCACATGTGTTTGTATCTCTCTGTTAACCTCAATATGGTAATGTATCCAATCCTCACACCTTTCCAGTTGGTGAAGCATAAGTTTTTTTAATGAATCTATGATAGTGTTTCTCTGTGGAAATATCTTTGTTTGTATCATTTTCTAGGTAACACCTATATGTGATATGATAGGATATGTGTCTTTTGCCTTCTCACTTACTCCAAGTTGCGTGATTACTTCTAGACTCATCTATGGTGCTGCAAATGGCATTGTTTCATTTTTTCACTAGCTCATATTCCATCTGTACAGGTAGCAGTTCTTCTTTGTCCACCCATCTGTCTGTGGACTTTTTGGTTACTTCCATATCTTGGCTATTGTAATACTAGGCAATGCAGATTTGCGTGCCTGTGTCCTTCCAATTCTGTCTTCTTAGTTTATAGGTCCAGGAATAGGTCTGCTGGATCATATGGTAGCTCAAGGTTTACCTTTTAAAGGCACCTCTATTCTGTTCTCCTTAGTGGCTCTTTCCAGGTTAGGTCCCACTTAAAGTGGAGGGTATGTATTTCTTCCCAGCACCTTCAGCATTGATTCTTTGTAGTTTTTGCTGATGGTTATTCTGAGTGGTGTGAGCTGATACCTCTTTGTGGTTGCATTTGCATGTGTCTCATAATGCGTTGAAATTGAGCTTTAAGACATGTCCTTTTTATTTTTCCAGCTGTGATTAGAGCTTATTTCTTCAAAGTGTTTTCTTAAAGTATGTGTCACCATTGGAAATATTTTGGCCATTTTCTCCCTCAAGACATTTTGAGGGCAGGTTTCATTTACAGCCCTGCAGTACTTGTTCATATGAAGTGACCATTAGCTCAGGCTTTAAACCTGCTTTTGCAGGTAACGGCCAGAGAGCGGCAGCCTTTCTACGTTCCCCTTGCTGGTACTAGGGAAACAGACCTACCGGCCAGTGGTGTTCTTCGGTTATAAATTAGAGTGCAACGTGCCCGGGTAAACCCACAAATGTTGATGTCTCCTTGCTTTTGTTTGTTTTTAAATTTAATTTATATTTATTATTAGAGTAATATTCCATTGTGTACGTGGACCACTTCTTCTTGGTGCATTCCTCGGTTGATGGACATTTTCATTGCTTCCAAGTGCTGGCTATGGTTAATCTTGCTGGCGTACAGGTTTGCCAGCCTGTGACTTTTTGATTCTCATTTTCTCAGGTGATAGGCCAAGCAGTGGTTGTGATTGATTGGCCGGTAGCTCAATGTTTCCCTTTTCAAAGCACCTACATTGTGTTTTCTTTAGTGGCTCTTTACATGCCCCCCCTTACAACCGAGGGTACGCATTTCTCCACACTCCCTTCACCATTTATTTTTTGCAGCATTTTTCCTAATGGCCATTCTGACTGCTGTGAGCTGATAGGTTTTTGTAATATGGGTATGCATGTCATTAAAATTTTTAAAATTCATCATATTCCTATGCCTTTTTCCTAAAAGAAAAAAACCGTGAGTACAATATAGCTCTTGAAATTGTCTTCTTCGAAGGTCGCACTCTTCTGAAATTTTTGGTCGATTTTTGACCCCAGAAATTTTCTGGAGGGCAGGTGTCATTTACAGAACTGCAAGTTGGTGAAAATTTAGTGACCTTTTGCAGTGCGTTCAAAGCTGCTGTTGTGGGAAACGACCACAAGGAGGTAGCATTTCTCCATTCCCCAATCTGGGTACTAGGGCAGCAGAGCCTTTCTGGAAGTCATTGTCCTAGGTTGTAAATTAGGATGCAATTTGCCAGGAGAAATCCCCATAAGTTTATGTCTCATTACTTCTTCTTGGTTTTTACATTTTTTTAAAATCTGGGTAAAGTTTAGAATATTGTTTGTCCTAGGTGTACACAATCTGGTTCATTTGTACATTATGTATGTCTATTAATGTACAGATCCTCTTCCCATGTAAAATATTACAGTGTTCCGTCGACCTCCCTTGCTATATGTTCGGTCTTTTTGATACATGTATATAATATGTATTTGTATATGTATAGTGACACTAATCTTCATTTCTCAATTTCCCCCCTCCTTTCCTTTTCGATAGCATAGTTTGTTTTCTAAGCCTGTGAGTGTCTTTCTCTTTGGAAATATGTTCATCTGTGTCAGTTATTAGATAATGCCATAAGTGATAATATAGGCTATAGGTCTTTTGCTTTCCGACCTACTTCACGTTTTGTGATTATCTCCAGGCTCATCTGTGGTGCCTCAAAGAGCAGTGCTTCCACGTTTTCCATGGCTAATATTCCAGTGTGTACATGGACCACTTCTTCTTGGTGCGTTCCTCTGTTGATGGACATTTTCGTTGCTTCCAAGTGTTGCCTATGGTAAATATTGCTGGAGTGCAGGATTGCCAGCCTGTGATTTTTGATTTTCATTTTCTCAGGTGATAGACCCAGCAGTGGGTTTGATTGATTGACTGGTATGGTAGCTCAACGTTGACCTTTTCAAGGCACCTCAATTGTGCTTTCATTAGTGCTCTTACCACGTCTCCCTTAGAATCGAGGGTACGCATTTCTCCACAATCACGTCAGCAGTTATTGTTTGCAGCATTTTTGTTGATGGCCATTCCGACTGGTGTGAGCTGATAGGTTTTTGTAATTTGGGTTTACATGTCTGTAAAAATTCCTACAATTCATCATTTTTCCACGCCTTTTCCTTTTCTGTTAAAAGAAAAAATGTGTGAGTATAATATACCTCTTCAAATTTTCTCTTTGGAAGGTGGCACTCTAGAATTTTTGGGTCGATTTTCGACCTCAGTATTTTTTGGAGGGCCGGTGTCATTTACAGACCTGCAATTGGTGAATATTTAGTGACCTTTTGCAGTGGGTTTAAAGCTGCTGTTGTGGGAAACGGCCACAAGGATGCAGCATTTCTCCATTCCCAAATCTGGGTACTAGGGCAGCAGAGCCATGCTGGAAGTTGTTTGCCTAGGTTTTAAATTTGGATGGAATGTGCCAGGAAAACCCCCCATAAGTTTATGTCTCCTTACTCCTAGTTCGTTGTCTTAATTTTTTCAATTGGGGTAATCGTTAGAATGTTGCTTGTCCAAGGTGTACACACTCTGGTTCATCTACATATCCTATATACCTATTTATGTAGAGGTCCTCTTCCCGTGTAAATTATTACAGAGTGTTCCGTAATCCTTCCTTGCTATATGGTCGGTCTTTTTGATATATGTATATAATATGTATTTGTACACGTATGGTAACGCTAATCTTCATTTACCCATTCCCCCCACCTTTCCTTTTAGATAAGCATAGTTTTTTTTTAATAAGTCTGTGATTGACTTTCTCTGTGGAAATATGTTCATTTGTGTCAGTTATTAGATAACGCCTATAAGTGATATCATAGGATATAGGACTTTTGCTTTCCGACTTACCTCGTGTTCTGTGATTATCTCCAAGATCATCTATGGTGCCTCAAAGAGCAGTGTTTCATTGTTTTCCATGGCTAGTATTCATTGTGTACATGGACCACTTCTTCTTTATCCTTTCATCTGTTGATGGACATTTTGGTTGCTTCAGTGTCTTGTCTATTGTGAATAAGGCTGCAGTGCAGCTTTTGCAGCCCGGGTCTTCTTCATTCTGGTCTTCTCAGGTGAGAGGCCCATTGGTGCGCCTGCTGGATTGAATGGTACCTCAATTTTTCCTTTTAAACGCAGCTCCTTTCTGTTCTCATTATTGGCGGTTAACCCCTTTACATCTCACCAGCAGCTAGAGGGTACACATTTCTCTAAAACCTCTTCAGCATTTATTGTTTGTAGACTTTTTGCCAATGGTCAGTCGACTGGTTTGAGTTGAAAACTTTTTGTAGATTAGATTGCATGAGTCTAATACTTCCTGAGGTGGAGCTTTTATCCATTTTCCTTTTTTTGAACAGACAGTGAGGAAAACTTACCTCTTCATACTATCTTCTTGAAAATTTCGCCTGTTTTGAATTTTTTTTTATCCATTCCCTACCTCAGCACAATTTTGAAGGCAGGTGTCCTTTACAGCCCTGAGTCCTTGTGAATGGTAAGTGACCATTAGCTGTGGGTTAAAAGCTGCTCTTGCGGGAATCGGCCAGAAGGCGGCAGCATTTCTCCTTTACCAAATCTGGTTACTAGGGCAACAGAGCCTTACTGGAAGTGGTGTTCTAGGTTTTAAATTAGAATGGAATGTGCGAGGAAGAAGCCCTTTAAGTTTATGTCTCATTACTTCTTGTTCGTATTTTTCACTTAATTTTTATTTTTTATCACAGCAAACTTGATTACAATGTTTTGTTTGCTCTAGGTGTGCAAGATGTGGTTCTTTCACACATATACATATATCTATTCTTCTTCGGATCCTTTTCCCACGTAGCTTATGACACAATGTTGACTAGTCTTCTCTTGGTATTGCGTAGGTCTTTGGTGATTCTATATTTCACATGTGTTTGTATCTCTCTGTTAACCTCAATATGGTAATGTATCCAATCCTCACACCTTTCCAGTTGGTGAAGCATAAGTTTTTTTAATGAATCTATGATAGTGTTTCTCTGTGGAAATATCTTTGTTTGTATCATTTTCTAGGTAACACCTATATGTGATATGATAGGATATGTGTCTTTTGCCTTCTCACTTACTCCAAGTTGCGTGATTACTTCTAGACTCATCTATGGTGCTGCAAATGGCATTGTTTCATTTTTTCACTAGCTCATATTCCATCTGTACAGGTAGCAGTTCTTCTTTGTCCACCCATCTGTCTGTGGACTTTTTGGTTACTTCCATATCTTGGCTATTGTAATACTAGGCAATGCAGATTTGCGTGCCTGTGTCCTTCCAATTCTGTCTTCTTAGTTTATAGGTCCAGGAATAGGTCTGCTGGATCATATGGTAGCTCAAGGTTTACCTTTTAAAGGCACCTCTATTCTGTTCTCCTTAGTGGCTCTTTCCAGGTTAGGTCCCACTTAAAGTGGAGGGTATGTATTTCTTCCCAGCACCTTCAGCATTGATTCTTTGTAGTTTTTGCTGATGGTTATTCTGAGTGGTGTGAGCTGATACCTCTTTGTGGTTGCATTTGCATGTGTCTCATAATGCGTTGAAATTGAGCTTTAAGACATGTCCTTTTTATTTTTCCAGCTGTGATTAGAGCTTATTTCTTCAAAGTGTTTTCTTAAAGTATGTGTCACCATTGGAAATATTTTGGCCATTTTCTCCCTCAAGACATTTTGAGGGCAGGTTTCATTTACAGCCCTGCAGTACTTGTTCATATGAAGTGACCATTAGCTCAGGCTTTAAACCTGCTTTTGCAGGTAACGGCCAGAGAGCGGCAGCCTTTCTACGTTCCCCTTGCTGGTACTAGGGAAACAGACCTACCGGCCAGTGGTGTTCTTCGGTTATAAATTAGAGTGCAACGTGCCCGGGTAAACCCACAAATGTTGATGTCTCCTTGCTTTTGTTTGTTTTTAAATTTAATTTATATTTATTATTAGAGTAATATTCCATTGTGTACGTGGACCACTTCTTCTTGGTGCATTCCTCGGTTGATGGACATTTTCATTGCTTCCAAGTGCTGGCTATGGTTAATCTTGCTGGCGTACAGGTTTGCCAGCCTGTGACTTTTTGATTCTCATTTTCTCAGGTGATAGGCCAAGCAGTGGTTGTGATTGATTGGCCGGTAGCTCAATGTTTCCCTTTTCAAAGCACCTACATTGTGTTTTCTTTAGTGGCTCTTTACATGCCCCCCCTTACAACCGAGGGTACGCATTTCTCCACACTCCCTTCACCATTTATTTTTTGCAGCATTTTTCCTAATGGCCATTCTGACTGCTGTGAGCTGATAGGTTTTTGTAATATGGGTATGCATGTCATTAAAATTTTTAAAATTCATCATATTCCTATGCCTTTTTCCTAAAAGAAAAAAACCGTGAGTACAATATAGCTCTTGAAATTGTCTTCTTCGAAGGTCGCACTCTTCTGAAATTTTTGGTCGATTTTTGACCCCAGAAATTTTCTGGAGGGCAGGTGTCATTTACAGAACTGCAAGTTGGTGAAAATTTAGTGACCTTTTGCAGTGCGTTCAAAGCTGCTGTTGTGGGAAACGACCACAAGGAGGTAGCATTTCTCCATTCCCCAATCTGGGTACTAGGGCAGCAGAGCCTTTCTGGAAGTCATTGTCCTAGGTTGTAAATTAGGATGCAATTTGCCAGGAGAAATCCCCATAAGTTTATGTCTCATTACTTCTTCTTGGTTTTTACATTTTTTTAAAATCTGGGTAAAGTTTAGAATATTGTTTGTCCTAGGTGTACACAATCTGGTTCATTTGTACATTATGTATGTCTATTAATGTACAGATCCTCTTCCCATGTAAAATATTACAGTGTTCCGTCGACCTCCCTTGCTATATGTTCGGTCTTTTTGATACATGTATATAATATGTATTTGTATATGTATAGTGACACTAATCTTCATTTCTCAATTTCCCCCCTCCTTTCCTTTTCGATAGCATAGTTTGTTTTCTAAGCCTGTGAGTGTCTTTCTCTTTGGAAATATGTTCATCTGTGTCAGTTATTAGATAATGCCATAAGTGATAATATAGGCTATAGGTCTTTTGCTTTCCGACCTACTTCACGTTTTGTGATTATCTCCAGGCTCATCTGTGGTGCCTCAAAGAGCAGTGCTTCCACGTTTTCCATGGCTAATATTCCAGTGTGTACATGGACCACTTCTTCTTGGTGCGTTCCTCTGTTGATGGACATTTTCGTTGCTTCCAAGTGTTGCCTATGGTAAATATTGCTGGAGTGCAGGATTGCCAGCCTGTGATTTTTGATTTTCATTTTCTCAGGTGATAGACCCAGCAGTGGGTTTGATTGATTGACTGGTATGGTAGCTCAACGTTGACCTTTTCAAGGCACCTCAATTGTGCTTTCATTAGTGCTCTTACCACGTCTCCCTTAGAATCGAGGGTACGCATTTCTCCACAATCACGTCAGCAGTTATTGTTTGCAGCATTTTTGTTGATGGCCATTCCGACTGGTGTGAGCTGATAGGTTTTTGTAATTTGGGTTTACATGTCTGTAAAAATTCCTACAATTCATCATTTTTCCACGCCTTTTCCTTTTCTGTTAAAAGAAAAAATGTGTGAGTATAATATACCTCTTCAAATTTTCTCTTTGGAAGGTGGCACTCTAGAATTTTTGGGTCGATTTTCGACCTCAGTATTTTTTGGAGGGCCGGTGTCATTTACAGACCTGCAATTGGTGAATATTTAGTGACCTTTTGCAGTGGGTTTAAAGCTGCTGTTGTGGGAAACGGCCACAAGGATGCAGCATTTCTCCATTCCCAAATCTGGGTACTAGGGCAGCAGAGCCATGCTGGAAGTTGTTTGCCTAGGTTTTAAATTTGGATGGAATGTGCCAGGAAAACCCCCCATAAGTTTATGTCTCCTTACTCCTAGTTCGTTGTCTTAATTTTTTCAATTGGGGTAATCGTTAGAATGTTGCTTGTCCAAGGTGTACACACTCTGGTTCATCTACATATCCTATATACCTATTTATGTAGAGGTCCTCTTCCCGTGTAAATTATTACAGAGTGTTCCGTAATCCTTCCTTGCTATATGGTCGGTCTTTTTGATATATGTATATAATATGTATTTGTACACGTATGGTAACGCTAATCTTCATTTACCCATTCCCCCCACCTTTCCTTTTAGATAAGCATAGTTTTTTTTTAATAAGTCTGTGATTGACTTTCTCTGTGGAAATATGTTCATTTGTGTCAGTTATTAGATAACGCCTATAAGTGATATCATAGGATATAGGACTTTTGCTTTCCGACTTACCTCGTGTTCTGTGATTATCTCCAAGATCATCTATGGTGCCTCAAAGAGCAGTGTTTCATTGTTTTCCATGGCTAGTATTCATTGTGTACATGGACCACTTCTTCTTTATCCTTTCATCTGTTGATGGACATTTTGGTTGCTTCAGTGTCTTGTCTATTGTGAATAAGGCTGCAGTGCAGCTTTTGCAGCCCGGGTCTTCTTCATTCTGGTCTTCTCAGGTGAGAGGCCCATTGGTGCGCCTGCTGGATTGAATGGTACCTCAATTTTTCCTTTTAAACGCAGCTCCTTTCTGTTCTCATTATTGGCGGTTAACCCCTTTACATCTCACCAGCAGCTAGAGGGTACACATTTCTCTAAAACCTCTTCAGCATTTATTGTTTGTAGACTTTTTGCCAATGGTCAGTCGACTGGTTTGAGTTGAAAACTTTTTGTAGATTAGATTGCATGAGTCTAATACTTCCTGAGGTGGAGCTTTTATCCATTTTCCTTTTTTTGAACAGACAGTGAGGAAAACTTACCTCTTCATACTATCTTCTTGAAAATTTCGCCTGTTTTGAATTTTTTTTTATCCATTCCCTACCTCAGCACAATTTTGAAGGCAGGTGTCCTTTACAGCCCTGAGTCCTTGTGAATGGTAAGTGACCATTAGCTGTGGGTTAAAAGCTGCTCTTGCGGGAATCGGCCAGAAGGCGGCAGCATTTCTCCTTTACCAAATCTGGTTACTAGGGCAACAGAGCCTTACTGGAAGTGGTGTTCTAGGTTTTAAATTAGAATGGAATGTGCGAGGAAGAAGCCCTTTAAGTTTATGTCTCATTACTTCTTGTTCGTATTTTTCACTTAATTTTTATTTTTTATCACAGCAAACTTGATTACAATGTTTTGTTTGCTCTAGGTGTGCAAGATGTGGTTCTTTCACACATATACATATATCTATTCTTCTTCGGATCCTTTTCCCACGTAGCTTATGACACAATGTTGACTAGTCTTCTCTTGGTATTGCGTAGGTCTTTGGTGATTCTATATTTCACATGTGTTTGTATCTCTCTGTTAACCTCAATATGGTAATGTATCCAATCCTCACACCTTTCCAGTTGGTGAAGCATAAGTTTTTTTAATGAATCTATGATAGTGTTTCTCTGTGGAAATATCTTTGTTTGTATCATTTTCTAGGTAACACCTATATGTGATATGATAGGATATGTGTCTTTTGCCTTCTCACTTACTCCAAGTTGCGTGATTACTTCTAGACTCATCTATGGTGCTGCAAATGGCATTGTTTCATTTTTTCACTAGCTCATATTCCATCTGTACAGGTAGCAGTTCTTCTTTGTCCACCCATCTGTCTGTGGACTTTTTGGTTACTTCCATATCTTGGCTATTGTAATACTAGGCAATGCAGATTTGCGTGCCTGTGTCCTTCCAATTCTGTCTTCTTAGTTTATAGGTCCAGGAATAGGTCTGCTGGATCATATGGTAGCTCAATGTTTACCTTTTAAAGGCACCTCTATTCTGTTCTCCTTAGTGGCTCTTTCCAGGTTAGGTCCCACTTAAAGTGGAGGGTATGTATTTCTTCCCAGCACCTTCAGCATTGATTCTTTGTAGTTTTTGCTGATGGTTATTCTGAGTGGTGTGAGCTGATACCTCTTTGTGGTTGCATTTGCATGTGTCTCATAATGCGTTGAAATTGAGCTTTAAGACATGTCCTTTTTATTTTTCCAGCTGTGATTAGAGCTTATTTCTTCAAAGTGTTTTCTTAAAGTATGTGTCACCATTGGAAATATTTTGGCCATTTTCTCCCTCAAGACATTTTGAGGGCAGGTTTCATTTACAGCCCTGCAGTACTTGTTCATATGAAGTGACCATTAGCTCAGGCTTTAAACCTGCTTTTGCAGGTAACGGCCAGAGAGCGGCAGCCTTTCTACGTTCCCCTTGCTGGTACTAGGGAAACAGACCTACCGGCCAGTGGTGTTCTTCGGTTATAAATTAGAGTGCAACGTGCCCGGGTAAACCCACAAATGTTGATGTCTCCTTGCTTTTGTTTGTTTTTAAATTTAATTTATATTTATTATTAGAGTAATATTCCATTGTGTACGTGGACCACTTCTTCTTGGTGCATTCCTCGGTTGATGGACATTTTCATTGCTTCCAAGTGCTGGCTATGGTTAATCTTGCTGGCGTACAGGTTTGCCAGCCTGTGACTTTTTGATTCTCATTTTCTCAGGTGATAGGCCAAGCAGTGGTTGTGATTGATTGGCCGGTAGCTCAATGTTTCCCTTTTCAAAGCACCTACATTGTGTTTTCTTTAGTGGCTCTTTACATGCCCCCCCTTACAACCGAGGGTACGCATTTCTCCACACTCCCTTCACCATTTATTTTTTGCAGCATTTTTCCTAATGGCCATTCTGACTGCTGTGAGCTGATAGGTTTTTGTAATATGGGTATGCATGTCATTAAAATTTTTAAAATTCATCATATTCCTATGCCTTTTTCCTAAAAGAAAAAAACTGTGAGTACAATATAGCTCTTGAAATTGTCTTCTTCGAAGGTCGCACTCTTCTGAAATTTTTGGTCGATTTTTGACCCCAGAAATTTTCTGGAGGGCAGGTGTCATTTACAGAACTGCAAGTTGGTGAAAATTTAGTGACCTTTTGCAGTGCGTTCAAAGCTGCTGTTGTGGGAAACGACCACAAGGAGGTAGCATTTCTCCATTCCCCAATCTGGGTACTAGGGCAGCAGAGCCTTTCTGGAAGTCATTGTCCTAGGTTGTAAATTAGGATGGAATTTGCCAGGAGAAATCCCCATAAGTTTATGTCTCATTACTTCTTCTTGGTTTTTACATTTTTTTAAAATCTGGGTAAAGTTTAGAATATTGTTTGTCCTAGGTGTACACAATCTGGTTCATTTGTACATTATGTATGTCTATTAATGTACAGATCCTCTTCCCATGTAAAATATTACAGTGTTCCGTCGACCTCCCTTGCTATATGTTCGGTCTTTTTGATACATGTATATAATATGTATTTGTATATGTATAGTGACACTAATCTTCATTTCTCAATTTCCCCCCTCCTTTCCTTTTCGATAGCATAGTTTGTTTTCTAAGCCTGTGAGTGTCTTTCTCTTTGGAAATATGTTCATCTGTGTCAGTTATTAGATAATGCCATAAGTGATAATATAGGCTATAGGTCTTTTGCTTTCCGACCTACTTCACGTTTTGTGATTATCTCCAGGCTCATCTGTGGTGCCTCAAAGAGCAGTGCTTCCACGTTTTCCATGGCTAATATTCCAGTGTGTACATGGACCACTTCTTCTTGGTGCGTTCCTCTGTTGATGGACATTTTCGTTGCTTCCAAGTGTTGCCTATGGTAAATATTGCTGGAGTGCAGGATTGCCAGCCTGTGATTTTTGATTTTCATTTTCTCAGGTGATAGACCCAGCAGTGGGTTTGATTGATTGACTGGTATGGTAGCTCAACGTTGACCTTTTCAAGGCACCTCAATTGTGCTTTCATTAGTGCTCTTACCACGTCTCCCTTAGAATCGAGGGTACGCATTTCTCCACAATCACGTCAGCAGTTATTGTTTGCAGCATTTTTGTTGATGGCCATTCCGACTGGTGTGAGCTGATAGGTTTTTGTAATTTGGGTTTACATGTCTGTAAAAATTCCTACAATTCATCATTTTTCCACGCCTTTTCCTTTTCTGTTAAAAGAAAAAATGTGTGAGTATAATATACCTCTTCAAATTTTCTCTTTGGAAGGTGGCACTCTAGAATTTTTGGGTCGATTTTCGACCTCAGTATTTTTTGGAGGGCCGGTGTCATTTACAGACCTGCAATTGGTGAATATTTAGTGACCTTTTGCAGTGGGTTTAAAGCTGCTGTTGTGGGAAACGGCCACAAGGATGCAGCATTTCTCCATTCCCAAATCTGGGTACTAGGGCAGCAGAGCCATGCTGGAAGTTGTTTGCCTAGGTTTTAAATTTGGATGGAATGTGCCAGGAAAACCCCCCATAAGTTTATGTCTCCTTACTCCTAGTTCGTTGTCTTAATTTTTTCAATTGGGGTAATCGTTAGAATGTTGCTTGTCCAAGGTGTACACACTCTGGTTCATCTACATATCCTATATACCTATTTATGTAGAGGTCCTCTTCCCGTGTAAATTATTACAGAGTGTTCCGTAATCCTTCCTTGCTATATGGTCGGTCTTTTTGATATATGTATATAATATGTATTTGTACACGTATGGTAACGCTAATCTTCATTTACCCATTCCCCCACCTTTCCTTTTAGATAAGCATAGTTTTTTTTTAATAAGTCTGTGATTGACTTTCTCTGTGGAAATATGTTCATTTGTGTCAGTTATTAGACAACGCCTATAAGTGATATCATAGGATATAGGACTTTTGCTTTCCGACTTACCTCGTGTTCTGTGATTATCTCCAAGATCATCTATGGTGCCTCAAAGAGCAGTGTTTCATTGTTTTCCATGGCTAGTATTCATTGTGTACATGGACCACTTCTTCTTTATCCTTTCATCTGTTGATGGACATTTTGGTTGCTTCAGTGTCTTGTCTATTGTGAATAAGGCTGCAGTGCAGCTTTTGCAGCCCGGGTCTTCTTCATTCTGGTCTTCTCAGGTGAGAGGCCCATTGGTGCGCCTGCTGGATTGAATGGTACCTCAATTTTTCCTTTTAAACGCAGCTCCTTTCTGTTCTCATTATTGGCGGTTAACCCCTTTACATCTCACCAGCAGCTAGAGGGTACACATTTCTCTAAAACCTCTTCAGCATTTATTGTTTGTAGACTTTTTGCCAATGGTCAGTCGACTGGTTTGAGTTGAAAACTTTTTGTAGATTAGATTGCATGAGTCTAATACTTCCTGAGGTGGAGCTTTTATCCATTTTCCTTTTTTTGAACAGACAGTGAGGAAAACTTACCTCTTCATACTATCTTCTTGAAAATTTCGCCTGTTTTGAATTTTTTTTTATCCATTCCCTACCTCAGCACAATTTTGAAGGCAGGTGTCCTTTACAGCCCTGAGTCCTTGTGAATGGTAAGTGACCATTAGCTGTGGGTTAAAAGCTGCTCTTGCGGGAATCGGCCAGAAGGCGGCAGCATTTCTCCTTTACCAAATCTGGTTACTAGGGCAACAGAGCCTTACTGGAAGTGGTGTTCTAGGTTTTAAATTAGAATGGAATGTGCGAGGAAGAAGCCCTTTAAGTTTATGTCTCATTACTTCTTGTTCGTATTTTTCACTTAATTTTTATTTTTTATCACAGCAAACTTGATTACAATGTTTTGTTTGCTCTAGGTGTGCAAGATGTGGTTCTTTCACACATATACATATATCTATTCTTCTTCGGATCCTTTTCCCACGTAGCTTATGACACAATGTTGACTAGTCTTCTCTTGGTATTGCGTAGGTCTTTGGTGATTCTATATTTCACATGTGTTTGTATCTCTCTGTTAACCTCAATATGGTAATGTATCCAATCCTCACACCTTTCCAGTTGGTGAAGCATAAGTTTTTTTAATGAATCTATGATAGTGTTTCTCTGTGGAAATATCTTTGTTTGTATCATTTTCTAGGTAACACCTATATGTGATATGATAGGATATGTGTCTTTTGCCTTCTCACTTACTCCAAGTTGCGTGATTACTTCTAGACTCATCTATGGTGCTGCAAATGGCATTGTTTCATTTTTTCACTAGCTCATATTCCATCTGTACAGGTAGCAGTTCTTCTTTGTCCACCCATCTGTCTGTGGACTTTTTGGTTACTTCCATATCTTGGCTATTGTAATACTAGGCAATGCAGATTTGCGTGCCTGTGTCCTTCCAATTCTGTCTTCTTAGTTTATAGGTCCAGGAATAGGTCTGCTGGATCATATGGTAGCTCAAGGTTTACCTTTTAAAGGCACCTCTATTCTGTTCTCCTTAGTGGCTCTTTCCAGGTTAGGTCCCACTTAAAGTGGAGGGTATGTATTTCTTCCCAGCACCTTCAGCATTGATTCTTTGTAGTTTTTGCTGATGGTTATTCTGAGTGGTGTGAGCTGATACCTCTTTGTGGTTGCATTTGCATGTGTCTCATAATGCGTTGAAATTGAGCTTTAAGACATGTCCTTTTTATTTTTCCAGCTGTGATTAGAGCTTATTTCTTCAAAGTGTTTTCTTAAAGTATGTGTCACCATTGGAAATATTTTGGCCATTTTCTCCCTCAAGACATTTTGAGGGCAGGTTTCATTTACAGCCCTGCAGTACTTGTTCATATGAAGTGACCATTAGCTCAGGCTTTAAACCTGCTTTTGCAGGTAACGGCCAGAGAGCGGCAGCCTTTCTACGTTCCCCTTGCTGGTACTAGGGAAACAGACCTACCGGCCAGTGGTGTTCTTCGGTTATAAATTAGAGTGCAACGTGCCCGGGTAAACCCACAAATGTTGATGTCTCCTTGCTTTTGTTTGTTTTTAAATTTAATTTATATTTATTATTAGAGTAATATTCCATTGTGTACGTGGACCACTTCTTCTTGGTGCATTCCTCGGTTGATGGACATTTTCATTGCTTCCAAGTGCTGGCTATGGTTAATCTTGCTGGCGTACAGGTTTGCCAGCCTGTGACTTTTTGATTCTCATTTTCTCAGGTGATAGGCCAAGCAGTGGTTGTGATTGATTGGCCGGTAGCTCAATGTTTCCCTTTTCAAAGCACCTACATTGTGTTTTCTTTAGTGGCTCTTTACATGCCCCCCCTTACAACCGAGGGTACGCATTTCTCCACACTCCCTTCACCATTTATTTTTTGCAGCATTTTTCCTAATGGCCATTCTGACTGCTGTGAGCTGATAGGTTTTTGTAATATGGGTATGCATGTCATTAAAATTTTTAAAATTCATCATATTCCTATGCCTTTTTCCTAAAAGAAAAAAACCGTGAGTACAATATAGCTCTTGAAATTGTCTTCTTCGAAGGTCGCACTCTTCTGAAATTTTTGGTCGATTTTTGACCCCAGAAATTTTCTGGAGGGCAGGTGTCATTTACAGAACTGCAAGTTGGTGAAAATTTAGTGACCTTTTGCAGTGCGTTCAAAGCTGCTGTTGTGGGAAACGACCACAAGGAGGTAGCATTTCTCCATTCCCCAATCTGGGTACTAGGGCAGCAGAGCCTTTCTGGAAGTCATTGTCCTAGGTTGTAAATTAGGATGGAATTTGCCAGGAGAAATCCCCATAAGTTTATGTCTCATTACTTCTTCTTGGTTTTTACATTTTTTTAAAATCTGGGTAAAGTTTAGAATATTGTTTGTCCTAGGTGTACACAATCTGGTTCATTTGTACATTATGTATGTCTATTAATGTACAGATCCTCTTCCCATGTAAAATATTACAGTGTTCCGTCGACCTCCCTTGCTATATGTTCGGTCTTTTTGATACATGTATATAATATGTATTTGTATATGTATAGTGACACTAATCTTCATTTCTCAATTTCCCCCCTCCTTTCCTTTTCGATAGCATAGTTTGTTTTCTAAGCCTGTGAGTGTCTTTCTCTTTGGAAATATGTTCATCTGTGTCAGTTATTAGATAATGCCATAAGTGATAATATAGGCTATAGGTCTTTTGCTTTCCGACCTACTTCACGTTTTGTGATTATCTCCAGGCTCATCTGTGGTGCCTCAAAGAGCAGTGCTTCCACGTTTTCCATGGCTAATATTCCAGTGTGTACATGGACCACTTCTTCTTGGTGCGTTCCTCTGTTGATGGACATTTTCGTTGCTTCCAAGTGTTGCCTATGGTAAATATTGCTGGAGTGCAGGATTGCCAGCCTGTGATTTTTGATTTTCATTTTCTCAGGTGATAGACCCAGCAGTGGGTTTGATTGATTGACTGGTATGGTAGCTCAACGTTGACCTTTTCAAGGCACCTCAATTGTGCTTTCATTAGTGCTCTTACCACGTCTCCCTTAGAATCGAGGGTACGCATTTCTCCACAATCACGTCAGCAGTTATTGTTTGCAGCATTTTTGTTGATGGCCATTCCGACTGGTGTGAGCTGATAGGTTTTTGTAATTTGGGTTTACATGTCTGTAAAAATTCCTACAATTCATCATTTTTCCACGCCTTTTCCTTTTCTGTTAAAAGAAAAAATGTGTGAGTATAATATACCTCTTCAAATTTTCTCTTTGGAAGGTGGCACTCTAGAATTTTTGGGTCGATTTTCGACCTCAGTATTTTTTGGAGGGCCGGTGTCATTTACAGACCTGCAATTGGTGAATATTTAGTGACCTTTTGCAGTGGGTTTAAAGCTGCTGTTGTGGGAAACGGCCACAAGGATGCAGCATTTCTCCATTCCCAAATCTGGGTACTAGGGCAGCAGAGCCATGCTGGAAGTTGTTTGCCTAGGTTTTAAATTTGGATGGAATGTGCCAGGAAAACCCCCCATAAGTTTATGTCTCCTTACTCCTAGTTCGTTGTCTTAATTTTTTCAATTGGGGTAATCGTTAGAATGTTGCTTGTCCAAGGTGTACACACTCTGGTTCATCTACATATCCTATATACCTATTTATGTAGAGGTCCTCTTCCCGTGTAAATTATTACAGAGTGTTCCGTAATCCTTCCTTGCTATATGGTCGGTCTTTTTGATATATGTATATAATATGTATTTGTACACGTATGGTAACGCTAATCTTCATTTACCCATTCCCCCCACCTTTCCTTTTAGATAAGCATAGTTTTTTTTTAATAAGTCTGTGATTGACTTTCTCTGTGGAAATATGTTCATTTGTGTCAGTTATTAGATAACGCCTATAAGTGATATCATAGGATATAGGACTTTTGCTTTCCGACTTACCTCGTGTTCTGTGATTATCTCCAAGATCATCTATGGTGCCTCAAAGAGCAGTGTTTCATTGTTTTCCATGGCTAGTATTCATTGTGTACATGGACCACTTCTTCTTTATCCTTTCATCTGTTGATGGACATTTTGGTTGCTTCAGTGTCTTGTCTATTGTGAATAAGGCTGCAGTGCAGCTTTTGCAGCCCGGGTCTTCTTCATTCTGGTCTTCTCAGGTGAGAGGCCCATTGGTGCGCCTGCTGGATTGAATGGTACCTCAATTTTTCCTTTTAAACGCAGCTCCTTTCTGTTCTCATTATTGGCGGTTAACCCCTTTACATCTCACCAGCAGCTAGAGGGTACACATTTCTCTAAAACCTCTTCAGCATTTATTGTTTGTAGACTTTTTGCCAATGGTCAGTCGACTGGTTTGAGTTGAAAACTTTTTGTAGATTAGATTGCATGAGTCTAATACTTCCTGAGGTGGAGCTTTTATCCATTTTCCTTTTTTTGAACAGACAGTGAGGAAAACTTACCTCTTCATACTATCTTCTTGAAAATTTCGCCTGTTTTGAATTTTTTTTTATCCATTCCCTACCTCAGCACAATTTTGAAGGCAGGTGTCCTTTACAGCCCTGAGTCCTTGTGAATGGTAAGTGACCATTAGCTGTGGGTTAAAAGCTGCTCTTGCGGGAATCGGCCAGAAGGCGGCAGCATTTCTCCTTTACCAAATCTGGTTACTAGGGCAACAGAGCCTTACTGGAAGTGGTGTTCTAGGTTTTAAATTAGAATGGAATGTGCGAGGAAGAAGCCCTTTAAGTTTATGTCTCATTACTTCTTGTTCGTATTTTTCACTTAATTTTTATTTTTTATCACAGCAAACTTGATTACAATGTTTTGTTTGCTCTAGGTGTGCAAGATGTGGTTCTTTCACACATATACATATATCTATTCTTCTTCGGATCCTTTTCCCACGTAGCTTATGACACAATGTTGACTAGTCTTCTCTTGGTATTGCGTAGGTCTTTGGTGATTCTATATTTCACATGTGTTTGTATCTCTCTGTTAACCTCAATATGGTAATGTATCCAATCCTCACACCTTTCCAGTTGGTGAAGCATAAGTTTTTTTAATGAATCTATGATAGTGTTTCTCTGTGGAAATATCTTTGTTTGTATCATTTTCTAGGTAACACCTATATGTGATATGATAGGATATGTGTCTTTTGCCTTCTCACTTACTCCAAGTTGCGTGATTACTTCTAGACTCATCTATGGTGCTGCAAATGGCATTGTTTCATTTTTTCACTAGCTCATATTCCATCTGTACAGGTAGCAGTTCTTCTTTGTCCACCCATCTGTCTGTGGACTTTTTGGTTACTTCCATATCTTGGCTATTGTAATACTAGGCAATGCAGATTTGCGTGCCTGTGTCCTTCCAATTCTGTCTTCTTAGTTTATAGGTCCAGGAATAGGTCTGCTGGATCATATGGTAGCTCAATGTTTACCTTTTAAAGGCACCTCTATTCTGTTCTCCTTAGTGGCTCTTTCCAGGTTAGGTCCCACTTAAAGTGGAGGGTATGTATTTCTTCCCAGCACCTTCAGCATTGATTCTTTGTAGTTTTTGCTGATGGTTATTCTGAGTGGTGTGAGCTGATACCTCTTTGTGGTTGCATTTGCATGTGTCTCATAATGCGTTGAAATTGAGCTTTAAGACATGTCCTTTTTATTTTTCCAGCTGTGATTAGAGCTTATTTCTTCAAAGTGTTTTCTTAAAGTATGTGTCACCATTGGAAATATTTTGGCCATTTTCTCCCTCAAGACATTTTGAGGGCAGGTTTCATTTACAGCCCTGCAGTACTTGTTCATATGAAGTGACCATTAGCTCAGGCTTTAAACCTGCTTTTGCAGGTAACGGCCAGAGAGCGGCAGCCTTTCTACGTTCCCCTTGCTGGTACTAGGGAAACAGACCTACCGGCCAGTGGTGTTCTTCGGTTATAAATTAGAGTGCAACGTGCCCGGGTAAACCCACAAATGTTGATGTCTCCTTGCTTTTGTTTGTTTTTAAATTTAATTTATATTTATTATTAGAGTAATATTCCATTGTGTACGTGGACCACTTCTTCTTGGTGCATTCCTCGGTTGATGGACATTTTCATTGCTTCCAAGTGCTGGCTATGGTTAATCTTGCTGGCGTACAGGTTTGCCAGCCTGTGACTTTTTGATTCTCATTTTCTCAGGTGATAGGCCAAGCAGTGGTTGTGATTGATTGGCCGGTAGCTCAATGTTTCCCTTTTCAAAGCACCTACATTGTGTTTTCTTTAGTGGCTCTTTACATGCCCCCCCTTACAACCGAGGGTACGCATTTCTCCACACTCCCTTCACCATTTATTTTTTGCAGCATTTTTCCTAATGGCCATTCTGACTGCTGTGAGCTGATAGGTTTTTGTAATATGGGTATGCATGTCATTAAAATTTTTAAAATTCATCATATTCCTATGCCTTTTTCCTAAAAGAAAAAAACCGTGAGTACAATATAGCTCTTGAAATTGTCTTCTTCGAAGGTCGCACTCTTCTGAAATTTTTGGTCGATTTTTGACCCCAGAAATTTTCTGGAGGGCAGGTGTCATTTACAGAACTGCAAGTTGGTGAAAATTTAGTGACCTTTTGCAGTGCGTTCAAAGCTGCTGTTGTGGGAAACGACCACAAGGAGGTAGCATTTCTCCATTCCCCAATCTGGGTACTAGGGCAGCAGAGCCTTTCTGGAAGTCATTGTCCTAGGTTGTAAATTAGGATGCAATTTGCCAGGAGAAATCCCCATAAGTTTATGTCTCATTACTTCTTCTTGGTTTTTACATTTTTTTAAAATCTGGGTAAAGTTTAGAATATTGTTTGTCCTAGGTGTACACAATCTGGTTCATTTGTACATTATGTATGTCTATTAATGTACAGATCCTCTTCCCATGTAAAATATTACAGTGTTCCGTCGACCTCCCTTGCTATATGTTCGGTCTTTTTGATACATGTATATAATATGTATTTGTATATGTATAGTGACACTAATCTTCATTTCTCAATTTCCCCCCTCCTTTCCTTTTCGATAGCATAGTTTGTTTTCTAAGCCTGTGAGTGTCTTTCTCTTTGGAAATATGTTCATCTGTGTCAGTTATTAGATAATGCCATAAGTGATAATATAGGCTATAGGTCTTTTGCTTTCCGACCTACTTCACGTTTTGTGATTATCTCCAGGCTCATCTGTGGTGCCTCAAAGAGCAGTGCTTCCACGTTTTCCATGGCTAATATTCCAGTGTGTACATGGACCACTTCTTCTTGGTGCGTTCCTCTGTTGATGGACATTTTCGTTGCTTCCAAGTGTTGCCTATGGTAAATATTGCTGGAGTGCAGGATTGCCAGCCTGTGATTTTTGATTTTCATTTTCTCAGGTGATAGACCCAGCAGTGGGTTTGATTGATTGACTGGTATGGTAGCTCAACGTTGACCTTTTCAAGGCACCTCAATTGTGCTTTCATTAGTGCTCTTACCACGTCTCCCTTAGAATCGAGGGTACGCATTTCTCCACAATCACGTCAGCAGTTATTGTTTGCAGCATTTTTGTTGATGGCCATTCCGACTGGTGTGAGCTGATAGGTTTTTGTAATTTGGGTTTACATGTCTGTAAAAATTCCTACAATTCATCATTTTTCCACGCCTTTTCCTTTTCTGTTAAAAGAAAAAATGTGTGAGTATAATATACCTCTTCAAATTTTCTCTTTGGAAGGTGGCACTCTAGAATTTTTGGGTCGATTTTCGACCTCAGTATTTTTTGGAGGGCCGGTGTCATTTACAGACCTGCAATTGGTGAATATTTAGTGACCTTTTGCAGTGGGTTTAAAGCTGCTGTTGTGGGAAACGGCCACAAGGATGCAGCATTTCTCCATTCCCAAATCTGGGTACTAGGGCAGCAGAGCCATGCTGGAAGTTGTTTGCCTAGGTTTTAAATTTGGATGGAATGTGCCAGGAAAACCCCCCATAAGTTTATGTCTCCTTACTCCTAGTTCGTTGTCTTAATTTTTTCAATTGGGGTAATCGTTAGAATGTTGCTTGTCCAAGGTGTACACACTCTGGTTCATCTACATATCCTATATACCTATTTATGTAGAGGTCCTCTTCCCGTGTAAATTATTACAGAGTGTTCCGTAATCCTTCCTTGCTATATGGTCGGTCTTTTTGATATATGTATATAATATGTATTTGTACACGTATGGTAACGCTAATCTTCATTTACCCATTCCCCCCACCTTTCCTTTTAGATAAGCATAGTTTTTTTTTAATAAGTCTGTGATTGACTTTCTCTGTGGAAATATGTTCATTTGTGTCAGTTATTAGACAACGCCTATAAGTGATATCATAGGATATAGGACTTTTGCTTTCCGACTTACCTCGTGTTCTGTGATTATCTCCAAGATCATCTATGGTGCCTCAAAGAGCAGTGTTTCATTGTTTTCCATGGCTAGTATTCATTGTGTACATGGACCACTTCTTCTTTATCCTTTCATCTGTTGATGGACATTTTGGTTGCTTCAGTGTCTTGTCTATTGTGAATAAGGCTGCAGTGCAGCTTTTGCAGCCCGGGTCTTCTTCATTCTGGTCTTCTCAGGTGAGAGGCCCATTGGTGCGCCTGCTGGATTGAATGGTACCTCAATTTTTCCTTTTAAACGCAGCTCCTTTCTGTTCTCATTATTGGCGGTTAACCCCTTTACATCTCACCAGCAGCTAGAGGGTACACATTTCTCTAAAACCTCTTCAGCATTTATTGTTTGTAGACTTTTTGCCAATGGTCAGTCGACTGGTTTGAGTTGAAAACTTTTTGTAGATTAGATTGCATGAGTCTAATACTTCCTGAGGTGGAGCTTTTATCCATTTTCCTTTTTTTGAACAGACAGTGAGGAAAACTTACCTCTTCATACTATCTTCTTGAAAATTTCGCCTGTTTTGAATTTTTTTTTATCCATTCCCTACCTCAGCACAATTTTGAAGGCAGGTGTCCTTTACAGCCCTGAGTCCTTGTGAATGGTAAGTGACCATTAGCTGTGGGTTAAAAGCTGCTCTTGCGGGAATCGGCCAGAAGGCGGCAGCATTTCTCCTTTACCAAATCTGGTTACTAGGGCAACAGAGCCTTACTGGAAGTGGTGTTCTAGGTTTTAAATTAGAATGGAATGTGCGAGGAAGAAGCCCTTTAAGTTTATGTCTCATTACTTCTTGTTCGTATTTTTCACTTAATTTTTATTTTTTATCACAGCAAACTTGATTACAATGTTTTGTTTGCTCTAGGTGTGCAAGATGTGGTTCTTTCACACATATACATATATCTATTCTTCTTCGGATCCTTTTCCCACGTAGCTTATGACACAATGTTGACTAGTCTTCTCTTGGTATTGCGTAGGTCTTTGGTGATTCTATATTTCACATGTGTTTGTATCTCTCTGTTAACCTCAATATGGTAATGTATCCAATCCTCACACCTTTCCAGTTGGTGAAGCATAAGTTTTTTTAATGAATCTATGATAGTGTTTCTCTGTGGAAATATCTTTGTTTGTATCATTTTCTAGGTAACACCTATATGTGATATGATAGGATATGTGTCTTTTGCCTTCTCACTTACTCCAAGTTGCGTGATTACTTCTAGACTCATCTATGGTGCTGCAAATGGCATTGTTTCATTTTTTCACTAGCTCATATTCCATCTGTACAGGTAGCAGTTCTTCTTTGTCCACCCATCTGTCTGTGGACTTTTTGGTTACTTCCATATCTTGGCTATTGTAATACTAGGCAATGCAGATTTGCGTGCCTGTGTCCTTCCAATTCTGTCTTCTTAGTTTATAGGTCCAGGAATAGGTCTGCTGGATCATATGGTAGCTCAAGGTTTACCTTTTAAAGGCACCTCTATTCTGTTCTCCTTAGTGGCTCTTTCCAGGTTAGGTCCCACTTAAAGTGGAGGGTATGTATTTCTTCCCAGCACCTTCAGCATTGATTCTTTGTAGTTTTTGCTGATGGTTATTCTGAGTGGTGTGAGCTGATACCTCTTTGTGGTTGCATTTGCATGTGTCTCATAATGCGTTGAAATTGAGCTTTAAGACATGTCCTTTTTATTTTTCCAGCTGTGATTAGAGCTTATTTCTTCAAAGTGTTTTCTTAAAGTATGTGTCACCATTGGAAATATTTTGGCCATTTTCTCCCTCAAGACATTTTGAGGGCAGGTTTCATTTACAGCCCTGCAGTACTTGTTCATATGAAGTGACCATTAGCTCAGGCTTTAAACCTGCTTTTGCAGGTAACGGCCAGAGAGCGGCAGCCTTTCTACGTTCCCCTTGCTGGTACTAGGGAAACAGACCTACCGGCCAGTGGTGTTCTTCGGTTATAAATTAGAGTGCAACGTGCCCGGGTAAACCCACAAATGTTGATGTCTCCTTGCTTTTGTTTGTTTTTAAATTTAATTTATATTTATTATTAGAGTAATATTCCATTGTGTACGTGGACCACTTCTTCTTGGTGCATTCCTCGGTTGATGGACATTTTCATTGCTTCCAAGTGCTGGCTATGGTTAATCTTGCTGGCGTACAGGTTTGCCAGCCTGTGACTTTTTGATTCTCATTTTCTCAGGTGATAGGCCAAGCAGTGGTTGTGATTGATTGGCCGGTAGCTCAATGTTTCCCTTTTCAAAGCACCTACATTGTGTTTTCTTTAGTGGCTCTTTACATGCCCCCCCTTACAACCGAGGGTACGCATTTCTCCACACTCCCTTCACCATTTATTTTTTGCAGCATTTTTCCTAATGGCCATTCTGACTGCTGTGAGCTGATAGGTTTTTGTAATATGGGTATGCATGTCATTAAAATTTTTAAAATTCATCATATTCCTATGCCTTTTTCCTAAAAGAAAAAAACCGTGAGTACAATATAGCTCTTGAAATTGTCTTCTTCGAAGGTCGCACTCTTCTGAAATTTTTGGTCGATTTTTGACCCCAGAAATTTTCTGGAGGGCAGGTGTCATTTACAGAACTGCAAGTTGGTGAAAATTTAGTGACCTTTTGCAGTGCGTTCAAAGCTGCTGTTGTGGGAAACGACCACAAGGAGGTAGCATTTCTCCATTCCCCAATCTGGGTACTAGGGCAGCAGAGCCTTTCTGGAAGTCATTGTCCTAGGTTGTAAATTAGGATGCAATTTGCCAGGAGAAATCCCCATAAGTTTATGTCTCATTACTTCTTCTTGGTTTTTACATTTTTTTAAAATCTGGGTAAAGTTTAGAATATTGTTTGTCCTAGGTGTACACAATCTGGTTCATTTGTACATTATGTATGTCTATTAATGTACAGATCCTCTTCCCATGTAAAATATTACAGTGTTCCGTCGACCTCCCTTGCTATATGTTCGGTCTTTTTGATACATGTATATAATATGTATTTGTATATGTATAGTGACACTAATCTTCATTTCTCAATTTCCCCCCTCCTTTCCTTTTCGATAGCATAGTTTGTTTTCTAAGCCTGTGAGTGTCTTTCTCTTTGGAAATATGTTCATCTGTGTCAGTTATTAGATAATGCCATAAGTGATAATATAGGCTATAGGTCTTTTGCTTTCCGACCTACTTCACGTTTTGTGATTATCTCCAGGCTCATCTGTGGTGCCTCAAAGAGCAGTGCTTCCACGTTTTCCATGGCTAATATTCCAGTGTGTACATGGACCACTTCTTCTTGGTGCGTTCCTCTGTTGATGGACATTTTCGTTGCTTCCAAGTGTTGCCTATGGTAAATATTGCTGGAGTGCAGGATTGCCAGCCTGTGATTTTTGATTTTCATTTTCTCAGGTGATAGACCCAGCAGTGGGTTTGATTGATTGACTGGTATGGTAGCTCAACGTTGACCTTTTCAAGGCACCTCAATTGTGCTTTCATTAGTGCTCTTACCACGTCTCCCTTAGAATCGAGGGTACGCATTTCTCCACAATCACGTCAGCAGTTATTGTTTGCAGCATTTTTGTTGATGGCCATTCCGACTGGTGTGAGCTGATAGGTTTTTGTAATTTGGGTTTACATGTCTGTAAAAATTCCTACAATTCATCATTTTTCCACGCCTTTTCCTTTTCTGTTAAAAGAAAAAATGTGTGAGTATAATATACCTCTTCAAATTTTCTCTTTGGAAGGTGGCACTCTAGAATTTTTGGGTCGATTTTCGACCTCAGTATTTTTTGGAGGGCCGGTGTCATTTACAGACCTGCAATTGGTGAATATTTAGTGACCTTTTGCAGTGGGTTTAAAGCTGCTGTTGTGGGAAACGGCCACAAGGATGCAGCATTTCTCCATTCCCAAATCTGGGTACTAGGGCAGCAGAGCCATGCTGGAAGTTGTTTGCCTAGGTTTTAAATTTGGATGGAATGTGCCAGGAAAACCCCCCATAAGTTTATGTCTCCTTACTCCTAGTTCGTTGTCTTAATTTTTTCAATTGGGGTAATCGTTAGAATGTTGCTTGTCCAAGGTGTACACACTCTGGTTCATCTACATATCCTATATACCTATTTATGTAGAGGTCCTCTTCCCGTGTAAATTATTACAGAGTGTTCCGTAATCCTTCCTTGCTATATGGTCGGTCTTTTTGATATATGTATATAATATGTATTTGTACACGTATGGTAACGCTAATCTTCATTTACCCATTCCCCCCACCTTTCCTTTTAGATAAGCATAGTTTTTTTTTAATAAGTCTGTGATTGACTTTCTCTGTGGAAATATGTTCATTTGTGTCAGTTATTAGATAACGCCTATAAGTGATATCATAGGATATAGGACTTTTGCTTTCCGACTTACCTCGTGTTCTGTGATTATCTCCAAGATCATCTATGGTGCCTCAAAGAGCAGTGTTTCATTGTTTTCCATGGCTAGTATTCATTGTGTACATGGACCACTTCTTCTTTATCCTTTCATCTGTTGATGGACATTTTGGTTGCTTCAGTGTCTTGTCTATTGTGAATAAGGCTGCAGTGCAGCTTTTGCAGCCCGGGTCTTCTTCATTCTGGTCTTCTCAGGTGAGAGGCCCATTGGTGCGCCTGCTGGATTGAATGGTACCTCAATTTTTCCTTTTAAACGCAGCTCCTTTCTGTTCTCATTATTGGCGGTTAACCCCTTTACATCTCACCAGCAGCTAGAGGGTACACATTTCTCTAAAACCTCTTCAGCATTTATTGTTTGTAGACTTTTTGCCAATGGTCAGTCGACTGGTTTGAGTTGAAAACTTTTTGTAGATTAGATTGCATGAGTCTAATACTTCCTGAGGTGGAGCTTTTATCCATTTTCCTTTTTTTGAACAGACAGTGAGGAAAACTTACCTCTTCATACTATCTTCTTGAAAATTTCGCCTGTTTTGAATTTTTTTTTATCCATTCCCTACCTCAGCACAATTTTGAAGGCAGGTGTCCTTTACAGCCCTGAGTCCTTGTGAATGGTAAGTGACCATTAGCTGTGGGTTAAAAGCTGCTCTTGCGGGAATCGGCCAGAAGGCGGCAGCATTTCTCCTTTACCAAATCTGGTTACTAGGGCAACAGAGCCTTACTGGAAGTGGTGTTCTAGGTTTTAAATTAGAATGGAATGTGCGAGGAAGAAGCCCTTTAAGTTTATGTCTCATTACTTCTTGTTCGTATTTTTCACTTAATTTTTATTTTTTATCACAGCAAACTTGATTACAATGTTTTGTTTGCTCTAGGTGTGCAAGATGTGGTTCTTTCACACATATACATATATCTATTCTTCTTCGGATCCTTTTCCCACGTAGCTTATGACACAATGTTGACTAGTCTTCTCTTGGTATTGCGTAGGTCTTTGGTGATTCTATATTTCACATGTGTTTGTATCTCTCTGTTAACCTCAATATGGTAATGTATCCAATCCTCACACCTTTCCAGTTGGTGAAGCATAAGTTTTTTTAATGAATCTATGATAGTGTTTCTCTGTGGAAATATCTTTGTTTGTATCATTTTCTAGGTAACACCTATATGTGATATGATAGGATATGTGTCTTTTGCCTTCTCACTTACTCCAAGTTGCGTGATTACTTCTAGACTCATCTATGGTGCTGCAAATGGCATTGTTTCATTTTTTCACTAGCTCATATTCCATCTGTACAGGTAGCAGTTCTTCTTTGTCCACCCATCTGTCTGTGGACTTTTTGGTTACTTCCATATCTTGGCTATTGTAATACTAGGCAATGCAGATTTGCGTGCCTGTGTCCTTCCAATTCTGTCTTCTTAGTTTATAGGTCCAGGAATAGGTCTGCTGGATCATATGGTAGCTCAAGGTTTACCTTTTAAAGGCACCTCTATTCTGTTCTCCTTAGTGGCTCTTTCCAGGTTAGGTCCCACTTAAAGTGGAGGGTATGTATTTCTTCCCAGCACCTTCAGCATTTATTCTTTGTAGTTTTTGCTGATGGTTATTCTGAGTGGTGTGAGCTGATACCTCTTTGTGGTTGCATTTGCATGTGTCTCATAATGCGTTGAAATTGAGCTTTAAGACATGTCCTTTTTATTTTTCCAGCTGTGATTAGAGCTTATTTCTTCAAAGTGTTTTCTTAAAGTATGTGTCACCATTGGAAATATTTTGGCCATTTTCTCCCTCAAGACATTTTGAGGGCAGGTTTCATTTACAGCCCTGCAGTACTTGTTCATATGAAGTGACCATTAGCTCAGGCTTTAAACCTGCTTTTGCAGGTAACGGCCAGAGAGCGGCAGCCTTTCTACGTTCCCCTTGCTGGTACTAGGGAAACAGACCTACCGGCCAGTGGTGTTCTTCGGTTATAAATTAGAGTGCAACGTGCCCGGGTAAACCCACAAATGTTGATGTCTCCTTGCTTTTGTTTGTTTTTAAATTTAATTTATATTTATTATTAGAGTAATATTCCATTGTGTACGTGGACCACTTCTTCTTGGTGCATTCCTCGGTTGATGGACATTTTCATTGCTTCCAAGTGCTGGCTATGGTTAATCTTGCTGGCGTACAGGTTTGCCAGCCTGTGACTTTTTGATTCTCATTTTCTCAGGTGATAGGCCAAGCAGTGGTTGTGATTGATTGGCCGGTAGCTCAATGTTTCCCTTTTCAAAGCACCTACATTGTGTTTTCTTTAGTGGCTCTTTACATGCCCCCCCTTACAACCGAGGGTACGCATTTCTCCACACTCCCTTCACCATTTATTTTTTGCAGCATTTTTCCTAATGGCCATTCTGACTGCTGTGAGCTGATAGGTTTTTGTAATATGGGTATGCATGTCATTAAAATTTTTAAAATTCATCATATTCCTATGCCTTTTTCCTAAAAGAAAAAAACCGTGAGTACAATATAGCTCTTGAAATTGTCTTCTTCGAAGGTCGCACTCTTCTGAAATTTTTGGTCGATTTTTGACCCCAGAAATTTTCTGGAGGGCAGGTGTCATTTACAGAACTGCAAGTTGGTGAAAATTTAGTGACCTTTTGCAGTGCGTTCAAAGCTGCTGTTGTGGGAAACGACCACAAGGAGGTAGCATTTCTCCATTCCCCAATCTGGGTACTAGGGCAGCAGAGCCTTTCTGGAAGTCATTGTCCTAGGTTGTAAATTAGGATGCAATTTGCCAGGAGAAATCCCCATAAGTTTATGTCTCATTACTTCTTCTTGGTTTTTACATTTTTTTAAAATCTGGGTAAAGTTTAGAATATTGTTTGTCCTAGGTGTACACAATCTGGTTCATTTGTACATTATGTATGTCTATTAATGTACAGATCCTCTTCCCATGTAAAATATTACAGTGTTCCGTCGACCTCCCTTGCTATATGTTCGGTCTTTTTGATACATGTATATAATATGTATTTGTATATGTATAGTGACACTAATCTTCATTTCTCAATTTCCCCCCTCCTTTCCTTTTCGATAGCATAGTTTGTTTTCTAAGCCTGTGAGTGTCTTTCTCTTTGGAAATATGTTCATCTGTGTCAGTTATTAGATAATGCCATAAGTGATAATATAGGCTATAGGTCTTTTGCTTTCCGACCTACTTCACGTTTTGTGATTATCTCCAGGCTCATCTGTGGTGCCTCAAAGAGCAGTGCTTCCACGTTTTCCATGGCTAATATTCCAGTGTGTACATGGACCACTTCTTCTTGGTGCGTTCCTCTGTTGATGGACATTTTCGTTGCTTCCAAGTGTTGCCTATGGTAAATATTGCTGGAGTGCAGGATTGCCAGCCTGTGATTTTTGATTTTCATTTTCTCAGGTGATAGACCCAGCAGTGGGTTTGATTGATTGACTGGTATGGTAGCTCAACGTTGACCTTTTCAAGGCACCTCAATTGTGCTTTCATTAGTGCTCTTACCACGTCTCCCTTAGAATCGAGGGTACGCATTTCTCCACAATCACGTCAGCAGTTATTGTTTGCAGCATTTTTGTTGATGGCCATTCCGACTGGTGTGAGCTGATAGGTTTTTGTAATTTGGGTTTACATGTCTGTAAAAATTCCTACAATTCATCATTTTTCCACGCCTTTTCCTTTTCTGTTAAAAGAAAAAATGTGTGAGTATAATATACCTCTTCAAATTTTCTCTTTGGAAGGTGGCACTCTAGAATTTTTGGGTCGATTTTCGACCTCAGTATTTTTTGGAGGGCCGGTGTCATTTACAGACCTGCAATTGGTGAATATTTAGTGACCTTTTGCAGTGGGTTTAAAGCTGCTGTTGTGGGAAACGGCCACAAGGATGCAGCATTTCTCCATTCCCAAATCTGGGTACTAGGGCAGCAGAGCCATGCTGGAAGTTGTTTGCCTAGGTTTTAAATTTGGATGGAATGTGCCAGGAAAACCCCCCATAAGTTTATGTCTCCTTACTCCTAGTTCGTTGTCTTAATTTTTTCAATTGGGGTAATCGTTAGAATGTTGCTTGTCCAAGGTGTACACACTCTGGTTCATCTACATATCCTATATACCTATTTATGTAGAGGTCCTCTTCCCGTGTAAATTATTACAGAGTGTTCCGTAATCCTTCCTTGCTATATGGTCGGTCTTTTTGATATATGTATATAATATGTATTTGTACACGTATGGTAACGCTAATCTTCATTTACCCATTCCCCCCACCTTTCCTTTTAGATAAGCATAGTTTTTTTTTAATAAGTCTGTGATTGACTTTCTCTGTGGAAATATGTTCATTTGTGTCAGTTATTAGATAACGCCTATAAGTGATATCATAGGATATAGGACTTTTGCTTTCCGACTTACCTCGTGTTCTGTGATTATCTCCAAGATCATCTATGGTGCCTCAAAGAGCAGTGTTTCATTGTTTTCCATGGCTAGTATTCATTGTGTACATGGACCACTTCTTCTTTATCCTTTCATCTGTTGATGGACATTTTGGTTGCTTCAGTGTCTTGTCTATTGTGAATAAGGCTGCAGTGCAGCTTTTGCAGCCCGGGTCTTCTTCATTCTGGTCTTCTCAGGTGAGAGGCCCATTGGTGCGCCTGCTGGATTGAATGGTACCTCAATTTTTCCTTTTAAACGCAGCTCCTTTCTGTTCTCATTATTGGCGGTTAACCCCTTTACATCTCACCAGCAGCTAGAGGGTACACATTTCTCTAAAACCTCTTCAGCATTTATTGTTTGTAGACTTTTTGCCAATGGTCAGTCGACTGGTTTGAGTTGAAAACTTTTTGTAGATTAGATTGCATGAGTCTAATACTTCCTGAGGTGGAGCTTTTATCCATTTTCCTTTTTTTGAACAGACAGTGAGGAAAACTTACCTCTTCATACTATCTTCTTGAAAATTTCGCCTGTTTTGAATTTTTTTTTATCCATTCCCTACCTCAGCACAATTTTGAAGGCAGGTGTCCTTTACAGCCCTGAGTCCTTGTGAATGGTAAGTGACCATTAGCTGTGGGTTAAAAGCTGCTCTTGCGGGAATCGGCCAGAAGGCGGCAGCATTTCTCCTTTACCAAATCTGGTTACTAGGGCAACAGAGCCTTACTGGAAGTGGTGTTCTAGGTTTTAAATTAGAATGGAATGTGCGAGGAAGAAGCCCTTTAAGTTTATGTCTCATTACTTCTTGTTCGTATTTTTCACTTAATTTTTATTTTTTATCACAGCAAACTTGATTACAATGTTTTGTTTGCTCTAGGTGTGCAAGATGTGGTTCTTTCACACATATACATATATCTATTCTTCTTCGGATCCTTTTCCCACGTAGCTTATGACACAATGTTGACTAGTCTTCTCTTGGTATTGCGTAGGTCTTTGGTGATTCTATATTTCACATGTGTTTGTATCTCTCTGTTAACCTCAATATGGTAATGTATCCAATCCTCACACCTTTCCAGTTGGTGAAGCATAAGTTTTTTTAATGAATCTATGATAGTGTTTCTCTGTGGAAATATCTTTGTTTGTATCATTTTCTAGGTAACACCTATATGTGATATGATAGGATATGTGTCTTTTGCCTTCTCACTTACTCCAAGTTGCGTGATTACTTCTAGACTCATCTATGGTGCTGCAAATGGCATTGTTTCATTTTTTCACTAGCTCATATTCCATCTGTACAGGTAGCAGTTCTTCTTTGTCCACCCATCTGTCTGTGGACTTTTTGGTTACTTCCATATCTTGGCTATTGTAATACTAGGCAATGCAGATTTGCGTGCCTGTGTCCTTCCAATTCTGTCTTCTTAGTTTATAGGTCCAGGAATAGGTCTGCTGGATCATATGGTAGCTCAAGGTTTACCTTTTAAAGGCACCTCTATTCTGTTCTCCTTAGTGGCTCTTTCCAGGTTAGGTCCCACTTAAAGTGGAGGGTATGTATTTCTTCCCAGCACCTTCAGCATTGATTCTTTGTAGTTTTTGCTGATGGTTATTCTGAGTGGTGTGAGCTGATACCTCTTTGTGGTTGCATTTGCATGTGTCTCATAATGCGTTGAAATTGAGCTTTAAGACATGTCCTTTTTATTTTTCCAGCTGTGATTAGAGCTTATTTCTTCCAAGTGTTTTCTTAAAGTATGTGTCACCATTGGAAATATTTTGGCCATTTTCTCCCTCAAGACATTTTGAGGGCAGGTTTCATTTACAGCCCTGCAGTACTTGTTCATATGAAGTGACCATTAGCTCAGGCTTTAAACCTGCTTTTGCAGGTAACGGCCAGAGAGCGGCAGCCTTTCTACGTTCCCCTTGCTGGTACTAGGGAAACAGACCTACCGGCCAGTGGTGTTCTTCGGTTATAAATTAGAGTGCAACGTGCCCGGGTAAACCCACAAATGTTGATGTCTCCTTGCTTTTGTTTGTTTTTAAATTTAATTTATATTTATTATTAGAGTAATATTCCATTGTGTACGTGGACCACTTCTTCTTGGTGCATTCCTCGGTTGATGGACATTTTCATTGCTTCCAAGTGCTGGCTATGGTTAATCTTGCTGGCGTACAGGTTTGCCAGCCTGTGACTTTTTGAATCTCATTTTCTCAGGTGATAGGCCAAGCAGTGGTTGTGATTGATTGACCGGTAGCTCAATGTTTCCCTTTTCAAAGCACCTACATTGTGTTTTCTTTAGTGGCTCTTTACATGCCCCCCCTTACAACCGAGGGTACGCATTTCTCCACACTCCCTTCACCATTTATTTTTTGCAGCATTTTTCCTAATGGCCATTCTGACTGCTGTGAGCTGATAGGTTTTTGTAATATGGGTATGCATGTCATTAAAATTTTTAAAATTCATCATATTCCTATGCCTTTTTCCTAAAAGAAAAAAACCGTGAGTACAATATAGCTCTTGAAATTGTCTTCTTCGAAGGTCGCACTCTTCTGAAATTTTTGGTCGATTTTTGACCCCAGAAATTTTCTGGAGGGCAGGTGTCATTTACAGAACTGCAAGTTGGTGAAAATTTAGTGACCTTTTGCAGTGCGTTCAAAGCTGCTGTTGTGGGAAACGACCACAAGGAGGTAGCATTTCTCCATTCCCCAATCTGGGTACTAGGGCAGCAGAGCCTTTCTGGAAGTCATTGTCCTAGGTTGTAAATTAGGATGGAATTTGCCAGGAGAAATCCCCATAAGTTTATGTCTCATTACTTCTTCTTGGTTTTTACATTTTTTAAAAATCTGGGTAAAGTTTAGAATATTGTTTGTCCTAGGTGTACACAATCTGGTTCATTTGTACATTATGTATGTCTATTAATGTACAGATCCTCTTCCCATGTAAAATATTACAGTGTTCCGTCGACCTCCCTTGCTATATGTTCGGTCTTTTTGATACATGTATATAATATGTATTTGTATATGTATAGTGACACTAATCTTCATTTCTCAATTTCCCCCCTCCTTTCCTTTTCGATAGCATAGTTTGTTTTCTAAGCCTGTGAGTGTCTTTCTCTTTGGAAATATGTTCATCTGTGTCAGTTATTAGATAATGCCATAAGTGATAATATAGGCTATAGGTCTTTTGCTTTCCGACCTACTTCACGTTTTGTGATTATCTCCAGGCTCATCTGTGGTGCCTCAAAGAGCAGTGCTTCCACGTTTTCCATGGCTAATATTCCAGTGTGTACATGGACCACTTCTTCTTGGTGCGTTCCTCTGTTGATGGACATTTTCGTTGCTTCCAAGTGTTGCCTATGGTAAATATTGCTGGAGTGCAGGATTGCCAGCCTGTGATTTTTGATTTTCATTTTCTCAGGTGATAGACCCAGCAGTGGGTTTGATTGATTGACTGGTATGGTAGCTCAACGTTGACCTTTTCAAGGCACCTCAATTGTGCTTTCATTAGTGCTCTTACCACGTCTCCCTTAGAATCGAGGGTACGCATTTCTCCACAATCACGTCAGCAGTTATTGTTTGCAGCATTTTTGTTGATGGCCATTCCGACTGGTGTGAGCTGATAGGTTTTTGTAATTTGGGTTTACATGTCTGTAAAAATTCCTACAATTCATCATTTTTCCACGCCTTTTCCTTTTCTGTTAAAAGAAAAAATGTGTGAGTATAATATACCTCTTCAAATTTTCTCTTTGGAAGGTGGCACTCTAGAATTTTTGGGTCGATTTTCGACCTCAGTATTTTTTGGAGGGCCGGTGTCATTTACAGACCTGCAATTGGTGAATATTTAGTGACCTTTTGCAGTGGGTTTAAAGCTGCTGTTGTGGGAAACGGCCACAAGGATGCAGCATTTCTCCATTCCCAAATCTGGGTACTAGGGCAGCAGAGCCATGCTGGAAGTTGTTTGCCTAGGTTTTAAATTTGGATGGAATGTGCCAGGAAAACCCCCCATAAGTTTATGTCTCCTTACTCCTAGTTCGTTGTCTTAATTTTTTCAATTGGGGTAATCGTTAGAATGTTGCTTGTCCAAGGTGTACACACTCTGGTTCATCTACATATCCTATATACCTATTTATGTAGAGGTCCTCTTCCCGTGTAAATTATTACAGAGTGTTCCGTAATCCTTCCTTGCTATATGGTCGGTCTTTTTGATATATGTATATAATATGTATTTGTACACGTATGGTAACGCTAATCTTCATTTACCCATTCCCCCCACCTTTCCTTTTAGATAAGCATAGTTTTTTTTTAATAAGTCTGTGATTGACTTTCTCTGTGGAAATATGTTCATTTGTGTCAGTTATTAGACAACGCCTATAAGTGATATCATAGGATATAGGACTTTTGCTTTCCGACTTACCTCGTGTTCTGTGATTATCTCCAAGATCATCTATGGTGCCTCAAAGAGCAGTGTTTCATTGTTTTCCATGGCTAGTATTCATTGTGTACATGGACCACTTCTTCTTTATCCTTTCATCTGTTGATGGACATTTTGGTTGCTTCAGTGTCTTGTCTATTGTGAATAAGGCTGCAGTGCAGCTTTTGCAGCCCGGGTCTTCTTCATTCTGGTCTTCTCAGGTGAGAGGCCCATTGGTGCGCCTGCTGGATTGAATGGTACCTCAATTTTTCCTTTTAAACGCAGCTCCTTTCTGTTCTCATTATTGGCGGTTAACCCCTTTACATCTCACCAGCAGCTAGAGGGTACACATTTCTCTAAAACCTCTTCAGCATTTATTGTTTGTAGACTTTTTGCCAATGGTCAGTCGACTGGTTTGAGTTGAAAACTTTTTGTAGATTAGATTGCATGAGTCTAATACTTCCTGAGGTGGAGCTTTTATCCATTTTCCTTTTTTTGAACAGACAGTGAGGAAAACTTACCTCTTCATACTATCTTCTTGAAAATTTTGCCTGTTTTGAATTTTTTTTTATCCATTCCCTACCTCAGCACAATTTTGAAGGCAGGTGTCCTTTACAGCCCTGAGTCCTTGTGAATGGTAAGTGACCATTAGCTGTGGGTTAAAAGCTGCTCTTGCGGGAATCGGCCAGAAGGCGGCAGCATTTCTCCTTTACCAAATCTGGTTACTAGGGCAACAGAGCCTTACTGGAAGTGGTGTTCTAGGTTTTAAATTAGAATGGAATGTGCGAGGAAGAAGCTCTTTAAGTTTATGTCTCATTACTTCTTGTTCGTATTTTTCACTTAATTTTTATTTTTTATCACAGCAAACTTGATTACAATGTTTTGTTTGCTCTAGGTGTGCAAGATGTGGTTCTTTCACACATATACATATATCTATTCTTCTTCGGATCCTTTTCCCACGTAGCTTATGACACAATGTTGACTAGTCTTCTCTTGGTATTGCGTAGGTCTTTGGTGATTCTATATTTCACATGTGTTTGTATCTCTCTGTTAACCTCAATATGGTAATGTATCCAATCCTCACACCTTTCCAGTTGGTGAAGCATAAGTTTTTTTAATGAATCTATGATAGTGTTTCTCTGTGGAAATATCTTTGTTTGTATCATTTTCTAGGTAACACCTATATGTGATATGATAGGATATGTGTCTTTTGCCTTCTCACTTACTCCAAGTTGCGTGATTACTTCTAGACTCATCTATGGTGCTGCAAATGGCATTGTTTCATTTTTTCACTAGCTCATATTCCATCTGTACAGGTAGCAGTTCTTCTTTGTCCACCCATCTGTCTGTGGACTTTTTGGTTACTTCCATATCTTGGCTATTGTAATACTAGGCAATGCAGATTTGCGTGCCTGTGTCCTTCCAATTCTGTCTTCTTAGTTTATAGGTCCAGGAATAGGTCTGCTGGATCATATGGTAGCTCAAGGTTTACCTTTTAAAGGCACCTCTATTCTGTTCTCCTTAGTGGCTCTTTCCAGGTTAGGTCCCACTTAAAGTGGAGGGTATGTATTTCTTCCCAGCACCTTCAGCATTTATTCTTTGTAGTTTTTGCTGATGGTTATTCTGAGTGGTGTGAGCTGATACCTCTTTGTGGTTGCATTTGCATGTGTCTCATAATGCGTTGAAATTGAGCTTTAAGACATGTCCTTTTTATTTTTCCAGCTGTGATTAGAGCTTATTTCTTCAAAGTGTTTTCTTAAAGTATGTGTCACCATTGGAAATATTTTGGCCATTTTCTCCCTCAAGACATTTTGAGGGCAGGTTTCATTTACAGCCCTGCAGTACTTGTTCATATGAAGTGACCATTAGCTCAGGCTTTAAACCTGCTTTTGCAGGTAACGGCCAGAGAGCGGCAGCCTTTCTACGTTCCCCTTGCTGGTACTAGGGAAACAGACCTACCGGCCAGTGGTGTTCTTCGGTTATAAATTAGAGTGCAACGTGCCCGGGTAAACCCACAAATGTTGATGTCTCCTTGCTTTTGTTTGTTTTTAAATTTAATTTATATTTATTATTAGAGTAATATTCCATTGTGTACGTGGACCACTTCTTCTTGGTGCATTCCTCGGTTGATGGACATTTTCATTGCTTCCAAGTGCTGGCTATGGTTAATCTTGCTGGCGTACAGGTTTGCCAGCCTGTGACTTTTTGATTCTCATTTTCTCAGGTGATAGGCCAAGCAGTGGTTGTGATTGATTGGCCGGTAGCTCAATGTTTCCCTTTTCAAAGCACCTACATTGTGTTTTCTTTAGTGGCTCTTTACATGCCCCCCCTTACAACCGAGGGTACGCATTTCTCCACACTCCCTTCACCATTTATTTTTTGCAGCATTTTTCCTAATGGCCATTCTGACTGCTGTGAGCTGATAGGTTTTTGTAATATGGGTATGCATGTCATTAAAATTTTTAAAATTCATCATATTCCTATGCCTTTTTCCTAAAAGAAAAAAACCGTGAGTACAATATAGCTCTTGAAATTGTCTTCTTCGAAGGTCGCACTCTTCTGAAATTTTTGGTCGATTTTTGACCCCAGAAATTTTCTGGAGGGCAGGTGTCATTTACAGAACTGCAAGTTGGTGAAAATTTAGTGACCTTTTGCAGTGCGTTCAAAGCTGCTGTTGTGGGAAACGACCACAAGGAGGTAGCATTTCTCCATTCCCCAATCTGGGTACTAGGGCAGCAGAGCCTTTCTGGAAGTCATTGTCCTAGGTTGTAAATTAGGATGCAATTTGCCAGGAGAAATCCCCATAAGTTTATGTCTCATTACTTCTTCTTGGTTTTTACATTTTCTTAAAATCTGGGTAAAGTTTAGAATATTGTTTGTCCTAGGTGTACACAATCTGGTTCATTTGTACATTATGTATGTCTATTAATGTACAGATCCTCTTCCCATGTAAAATATTACAGTGTTCCGTCGACCTCCCTTGCTATATGTTCGGTCTTTTTGATACATGTATATAATATGTATTTGTATATGTATAGTGACACTAATCTTCATTTCTCAATTTCCCCCCTCCTTTCCTTTTCGATAGCATAGTTTGTTTTCTAAGCCTGTGAGTGTCTTTCTCTTTGGAAATATGTTCATCTGTGTCAGTTATTAGATAATGCCATAAGTGATAATATAGGCTATAGGTCTTTTGCTTTCCGACCTACTTCACGTTTTGTGATTATCTCCAGGCTCATCTGTGGTGCCTCAAAGAGCAGTGCTTCCACGTTTTCCATGGCTAATATTCCAGTGTGTACATGGACCACTTCTTCTTGGTGCGTTCCTCTGTTGATGGACATTTTCGTTGCTTCCAAGTGTTGCCTATGGTAAATATTGCTGGAGTGCAGGATTGCCAGCCTGTGATTTTTGATTTTCATTTTCTCAGGTGATAGACCCAGCAGTGGGTTTGATTGATTGACTGGTATGGTAGCTCAACGTTGACCTTTTCAAGGCACCTCAATTGTGCTTTCATTAGTGCTCTTACCACGTCTCCCTTAGAATCGAGGGTACGCATTTCTCCACAATCACGTCAGCAGTTATTGTTTGCAGCATTTTTGTTGATGGCCATTCCGACTGGTGTGAGCTGATAGGTTTTTGTAATTTGGGTTTACATGTCTGTAAAAATTCCTACAATTCATCATTTTTCCACGCCTTTTCCTTTTCTGTTAAAAGAAAAAATGTGTGAGTATAATATACCTCTTCAAATTTTCTCTTTGGAAGGTGGCACTCTAGAATTTTTGGGTCGATTTTCGACCTCAGTATTTTTTGGAGGGCCGGTGTCATTTACAGACCTGCAATTGGTGAATATTTAGTGACCTTTTGCAGTGGGTTTAAAGCTGCTGTTGTGGGAAACGGCCACAAGGATGCAGCATTTCTCCATTCCCAAATCTGGGTACTAGGGCAGCAGAGCCATGCTGGAAGTTGTTTGCCTAGGTTTTAAATTTGGATGGAATGTGCCAGGAAAACCCCCCATAAGTTTATGTCTCCTTACTCCTAGTTCGTTGTCTTAATTTTTTCAATTGGGGTAATCGTTAGAATGTTGCTTGTCCAAGGTGTACACACTCTGGTTCATCTACATATCCTATATACCTATTTATGTAGAGGTCCTCTTCCCGTGTAAATTATTACAGAGTGTTCCGTAATCCTTCCTTGCTATATGGTCGGTCTTTTTGATATATGTATATAATATGTATTTGTACACGTATGGTAACGCTAATCTTCATTTACCCATTCCCCCCACCTTTCCTTTTAGATAAGCATAGTTTTTTTTTAATAAGTCTGTGATTGACTTTCTCTGTGGAAATATGTTCATTTGTGTCAGTTATTAGATAACGCCTATAAGTGATATCATAGGATATAGGACTTTTGCTTTCCGACTTACCTCGTGTTCTGTGATTATCTCCAAGATCATCTATGGTGCCTCAAAGAGCAGTGTTTCATTGTTTTCCATGGCTAGTATTCATTGTGTACATGGACCACTTCTTCTTTATCCTTTCATCTGTTGATGGACATTTTGGTTGCTTCAGTGTCTTGTCTATTGTGAATAAGGCTGCAGTGCAGCTTTTGCAGCCCGGGTCTTCTTCATTCTGGTCTTCTCAGGTGAGAGGCCCATTGGTGCGCCTGCTGGATTGAATGGTACCTCAATTTTTCCTTTTAAACGCAGCTCCTTTCTGTTCTCATTATTGGCGGTTAACCCCTTTACATCTCACCAGCAGCTAGAGGGTACACATTTCTCTAAAACCTCTTCAGCATTTATTGTTTGTAGACTTTTTGCCAATGGTCAGTCGACTGGTTTGAGTTGAAAACTTTTTGTAGATTAGATTGCATGAGTCTAATACTTCCTGAGGTGGAGCTTTTATCCATTTTCCTTTTTTTGAACAGACAGTGAGGAAAACTTACCTCTTCATACTATCTTCTTGAAAATTTCGCCTGTTTTGAATTTTTTTTTATCCATTCCCTACCTCAGCACAATTTTGAAGGCAGGTGTCCTTTACAGCCCTGAGTCCTTGTGAATGGTAAGTGACCATTAGCTGTGGGTTAAAAGCTGCTCTTGCGGGAATCGGCCAGAAGGCGGCAGCATTTCTCCTTTACCAAATCTGGTTACTAGGGCAACAGAGCCTTACTGGAAGTGGTGTTCTAGGTTTTAAATTAGAATGGAATGTGCGAGGAAGAAGCCCTTTAAGTTTATGTCTCATTACTTCTTGTTCGTATTTTTCACTTAATTTTTATTTTTTATCACAGCAAACTTGATTACAATGTTTTGTTTGCTCTAGGTGTGCAAGATGTGGTTCTTTCACACATATACATATATCTATTCTTCTTCGGATCCTTTTCCCACGTAGCTTATGACACAATGTTGACTAGTCTTCTCTTGGTATTGCGTAGGTCTTTGGTGATTCTATATTTCACATGTGTTTGTATCTCTCTGTTAACCTCAATATGGTAATGTATCCAATCCTCACACCTTTCCAGTTGGTGAAGCATAAGTTTTTTTAATGAATCTATGATAGTGTTTCTCTGTGGAAATATCTTTGTTTGTATCATTTTCTAGGTAACACCTATATGTGATATGATAGGATATGTGTCTTTTGCCTTCTCACTTACTCCAAGTTGCGTGATTACTTCTAGACTCATCTATGGTGCTGCAAATGGCATTGTTTCATTTTTTCACTAGCTCATATTCCATCTGTACAGGTAGCAGTTCTTCTTTGTCCACCCATCTGTCTGTGGACTTTTTGGTTACTTCCATATCTTGGCTATTGTAATACTAGGCAATGCAGATTTGCGTGCCTGTGTCCTTCCAATTCTGTCTTCTTAGTTTATAGGTCCAGGAATAGGTCTGCTGGATCATATGGTAGCTCAAGGTTTACCTTTTAAAGGCACCTCTATTCTGTTCTCCTTAGTGGCTCTTTCCAGGTTAGGTCCCACTTAAAGTGGAGGGTATGTATTTCTTCCCAGCACCTTCAGCATTTATTCTTTGTAGTTTTTGCTGATGGTTATTCTGAGTGGTGTGAGCTGATACCTCTTTGTGGTTGCATTTGCATGTGTCTCATAATGCGTTGAAATTGAGCTTTAAGACATGTCCTTTTTATTTTTCCAGCTGTGATTAGAGCTTATTTCTTCAAAGTGTTTTCTTAAAGTATGTGTCACCATTGGAAATATTTTGGCCATTTTCTCCCTCAAGACATTTTGAGGGCAGGTTTCATTTACAGCCCTGCAGTACTTGTTCATATGAAGTGACCATTAGCTCAGGCTTTAAACCTGCTTTTGCAGGTAACGGCCAGAGAGCGGCAGCCTTTCTACGTTCCCCTTGCTGGTACTAGGGAAACAGACCTACCGGCCAGTGGTGTTCTTCGGTTATAAATTAGAGTGCAACGTGCCCGGGTAAACCCACAAATGTTGATGTCTCCTTGCTTTTGTTTGTTTTTAAATTTAATTTATATTTATTATTAGAGTAATATTCCATTGTGTACGTGGACCACTTCTTCTTGGTGCATTCCTCGGTTGATGGACATTTTCATTGCTTCCAAGTGCTGGCTATGGTTAATCTTGCTGGCGTACAGGTTTGCCAGCCTGTGACTTTTTGATTCTCATTTTCTCAGGTGATAGGCCAAGCAGTGGTTGTGATTGATTGGCCGGTAGCTCAATGTTTCCCTTTTCAAAGCACCTACATTGTGTTTTCTTTAGTGGCTCTTTACATGCCCCCCCTTACAACCGAGGGTACGCATTTCTCCACACTCCCTTCACCATTTATTTTTTGCAGCATTTTTCCTAATGGCCATTCTGACTGCTGTGAGCTGATAGGTTTTTGTAATATGGGTATGCATGTCATTAAAATTTTTAAAATTCATCATATTCCTATGCCTTTTTCCTAAAAGAAAAAAACCGTGAGTACAATATAGCTCTTGAAATTGTCTTCTTCGAAGGTCGCACTCTTCTGAAATTTTTGGTCGATTTTTGACCCCAGAAATTTTCTGGAGGGCAGGTGTCATTTACAGAACTGCAAGTTGGTGAAAATTTAGTGACCTTTTGCAGTGCGTTCAAAGCTGCTGTTGTGGGAAACGACCACAAGGAGGTAGCATTTCTCCATTCCCCAATCTGGGTACTAGGGCAGCAGAGCCTTTCTGGAAGTCATTGTCCTAGGTTGTAAATTAGGATGCAATTTGCCAGGAGAAATCCCCATAAGTTTATGTCTCATTACTTCTTCTTGGTTTTTACATTTTTTTAAAATCTGGGTAAAGTTTAGAATATTGTTTGTCCTAGGTGTACACAATCTGGTTCATTTGTACATTATGTATGTCTATTAATGTACAGATCCTCTTCCCATGTAAAATATTACAGTGTTCCGTCGACCTCCCTTGCTATATGTTCGGTCTTTTTGATACATGTATATAATATGTATTTGTATATGTATAGTGACACTAATCTTCATTTCTCAATTTCCCCCCTCCTTTCCTTTTCGATAGCATAGTTTGTTTTCTAAGCCTGTGAGTGTCTTTCTCTTTGGAAATATGTTCATCTGTGTCAGTTATTAGATAATGCCATAAGTGATAATATAGGCTATAGGTCTTTTGCTTTCCGACCTACTTCACGTTTTGTGATTATCTCCAGGCTCATCTGTGGTGCCTCAAAGAGCAGTGCTTCCACGTTTTCCATGGCTAATATTCCAGTGTGTACATGGACCACTTCTTCTTGGTGCGTTCCTCTGTTGATGGACATTTTCGTTGCTTCCAAGTGTTGCCTATGGTAAATATTGCTGGAGTGCAGGATTGCCAGCCTGTGATTTTTGATTTTCATTTTCTCAGGTGATAGACCCAGCAGTGGGTTTGATTGATTGACTGGTATGGTAGCTCAACGTTGACCTTTTCAAGGCACCTCAATTGTGCTTTCATTAGTGCTCTTACCACGTCTCCCTTAGAATCGAGGGTACGCATTTCTCCACAATCACGTCAGCAGTTATTGTTTGCAGCATTTTTGTTGATGGCCATTCCGACTGGTGTGAGCTGATAGGTTTTTGTAATTTGGGTTTACATGTCTGTAAAAATTCCTACAATTCATCATTTTTCCACGCCTTTTCCTTTTCTGTTAAAAGAAAAAATGTGTGAGTATAATATACCTCTTCAAATTTTCTCTTTGGAAGGTGGCACTCTAGAATTTTTGGGTCGATTTTCGACCTCAGTATTTTTTGGAGGGCCGGTGTCATTTACAGACCTGCAATTGGTGAATATTTAGTGACCTTTTGCAGTGGGTTTAAAGCTGCTGTTGTGGGAAACGGCCACAAGGATGCAGCATTTCTCCATTCCCAAATCTGGGTACTAGGGCAGCAGAGCCATGCTGGAAGTTGTTTGCCTAGGTTTTAAATTTGGATGGAATGTGCCAGGAAAACCCCCCATAAGTTTATGTCTCCTTACTCCTAGTTCGTTGTCTTAATTTTTTCAATTGGGGTAATCGTTAGAATGTTGCTTGTCCAAGGTGTACACACTCTGGTTCATCTACATATCCTATATACCTATTTATGTAGAGGTCCTCTTCCCGTGTAAATTATTACAGAGTGTTCCGTAATCCTTCCTTGCTATATGGTCGGTCTTTTTGATATATGTATATAATATGTATTTGTACACGTATGGTAACGCTAATCTTCATTTACCCATTCCCCCCACCTTTCCTTTTAGATAAGCATAGTTTTTTTTTAATAAGTCTGTGATTGACTTTCTCTGTGGAAATATGTTCATTTGTGTCAGTTATTAGATAACGCCTATAAGTGATATCATAGGATATAGGACTTTTGCTTTCCGACTTACCTCGTGTTCTGTGATTATCTCCAAGATCATCTATGGTGCCTCAAAGAGCAGTGTTTCATTGTTTTCCATGGCTAGTATTCATTGTGTACATGGACCACTTCTTCTTTATCCTTTCATCTGTTGATGGACATTTTGGTTGCTTCAGTGTCTTGTCTATTGTGAATAAGGCTGCAGTGCAGCTTTTGCAGCCCGGGTCTTCTTCATTCTGGTCTTCTCAGGTGAGAGGCCCATTGGTGCGCCTGCTGGATTGAATGGTACCTCAATTTTTCCTTTTAAACGCAGCTCCTTTCTGTTCTCATTATTGGCGGTTAACCCCTTTACATCTCACCAGCAGCTAGAGGGTACACATTTCTCTAAAACCTCTTCAGCATTTATTGTTTGTAGACTTTTTGCCAATGGTCAGTCGACTGGTTTGAGTTGAAAACTTTTTGTAGATTAGATTGCATGAGTCTAATACTTCCTGAGGTGGAGCTTTTATCCATTTTCCTTTTTTTGAACAGACAGTGAGGAAAACTTACCTCTTCATACTATCTTCTTGAAAATTTCGCCTGTTTTGAATTTTTTTTTATCCATTCCCTACCTCAGCACAATTTTGAAGGCAGGTGTCCTTTACAGCCCTGAGTCCTTGTGAATGGTAAGTGACCATTAGCTGTGGGTTAAAAGCTGCTCTTGCGGGAATCGGCCAGAAGGCGGCAGCATTTCTCCTTTACCAAATCTGGTTACTAGGGCAACAGAGCCTTACTGGAAGTGGTGTTCTAGGTTTTAAATTAGAATGGAATGTGCGAGGAAGAAGCCCTTTAAGTTTATGTCTCATTACTTCTTGTTCGTATTTTTCACTTAATTTTTATTTTTTATCACAGCAAACTTGATTACAATGTTTTGTTTGCTCTAGGTGTGCAAGATGTGGTTCTTTCACACATATACATATATCTATTCTTCTTCGGATCCTTTTCCCACGTAGCTTATGACACAATGTTGACTAGTCTTCTCTTGGTATTGCGTAGGTCTTTGGTGATTCTATATTTCACATGTGTTTGTATCTCTCTGTTAACCTCAATATGGTAATGTATCCAATCCTCACACCTTTCCAGTTGGTGAAGCATAAGTTTTTTTAATGAATCTATGATAGTGTTTCTCTGTGGAAATATCTTTGTTTGTATCATTTTCTAGGTAACACCTATATGTGATATGATAGGATATGTGTCTTTTGCCTTCTCACTTACTCCAAGTTGCGTGATTACTTCTAGACTCATCTATGGTGCTGCAAATGGCATTGTTTCATTTTTTCACTAGCTCATATTCCATCTGTACAGGTAGCAGTTCTTCTTTGTCCACCCATCTGTCTGTGGACTTTTTGGTTACTTCCATATCTTGGCTATTGTAATACTAGGCAATGCAGATTTGCGTGCCTGTGTCCTTCCAATTCTGTCTTCTTAGTTTATAGGTCCAGGAATAGGTCTGCTGGATCATATGGTAGCTCAAGGTTTACCTTTTAAAGGCACCTCTATTCTGTTCTCCTTAGTGGCTCTTTCCAGGTTAGGTCCCACTTAAAGTGGAGGGTATGTATTTCTTCCCAGCACCTTCAGCATTGATTCTTTGTAGTTTTTGCTGATGGTTATTCTGAGTGGTGTGAGCTGATACCTCTTTGTGGTTGCATTTGCATGTGTCTCATAATGCGTTGAAATTGAGCTTTAAGACATGTCCTTTTTATTTTTCCAGCTGTGATTAGAGCTTATTTCTTCAAAGTGTTTTCTTAAAGTATGTGTCACCATTGGAAATATTTTGGCCATTTTCTCCCTCAAGACATTTTGAGGGCAGGTTTCATTTACAGCCCTGCAGTACTTGTTCATATGAAGTGACCATTAGCTCAGGCTTTAAACCTGCTTTTGCAGGTAACGGCCAGAGAGCGGCAGCCTTTCTACGTTCCCCTTGCTGGTACTAGGGAAACAGACCTACCGGCCAGTGGTGTTCTTCGGTTATAAATTAGAGTGCAACGTGCCCGGGTAAACCCACAAATGTTGATGTCTCCTTGCTTTTGTTTGTTTTTAAATTTAATTTATATTTATTATTAGAGTAATATTCCATTGTGTACGTGGACCACTTCTTCTTGGTGCATTCCTCGGTTGATGGACATTTTCATTGCTTCCAAGTGCTGGCTATGGTTAATCTTGCTGGCGTACAGGTTTGCCAGCCTGTGACTTTTTGATTCTCATTTTCTCAGGTGATAGGCCAAGCAGTGGTTGTGATTGATTGGCCGGTAGCTCAATGTTTCCCTTTTCAAAGCACCTACATTGTGTTTTCTTTAGTGGCTCTTTACATGCCCCCCCTTACAACCGAGGGTACGCATTTCTCCACACTCCCTTCACCATTTATTTTTTGCAGCATTTTTCCTAATGGCCATTCTGACTGCTGTGAGCTGATAGGTTTTTGTAATATGGGTATGCATGTCATTAAAATTTTTAAAATTCATCATATTCCTATGCCTTTTTCCTAAAAGAAAAAAACCGTGAGTACAATATAGCTCTTGAAATTGTCTTCTTCGAAGGTCGCACTCTTCTGAAATTTTTGGTCGATTTTTGACCCCAGAAATTTTCTGGAGGGCAGGTGTCATTTACAGAACTGCAAGTTGGTGAAAATTTAGTGACCTTTTGCAGTGCGTTCAAAGCTGCTGTTGTGGGAAACGACCACAAGGAGGTAGCATTTCTCCATTCCCCAATCTGGGTACTAGGGCAGCAGAGCCTTTCTGGAAGTCATTGTCCTAGGTTGTAAATTAGGATGCAATTTGCCAGGAGAAATCCCCATAAGTTTATGTCTCATTACTTCTTCTTGGTTTTTACATTTTTTTAAAATCTGGGTAAAGTTTAGAATATTGTTTGTCCTAGGTGTACACAATCTGGTTCATTTGTACATTATGTATGTCTATTAATGTACAGATCCTCTTCCCATGTAAAATATTACAGTGTTCCGTCGACCTCCCTTGCTATATGTTCGGTCTTTTTGATACATGTATATAATATGTATTTGTATATGTATAGTGACACTAATCTTCATTTCTCAATTTCCCCCCTCCTTTCCTTTTCGATAGCATAGTTTGTTTTCTAAGCCTGTGAGTGTCTTTCTCTTTGGAAATATGTTCATCTGTGTCAGTTATTAGATAATGCCATAAGTGATAATATAGGCTATAGGTCTTTTGCTTTCCGACCTACTTCACGTTTTGTGATTATCTCCAGGCTCATCTGTGGTGCCTCAAAGAGCAGTGCTTCCACGTTTTCCATGGCTAATATTCCAGTGTGTACATGGACCACTTCTTCTTGGTGCGTTCCTCTGTTGATGGACATTTTCGTTGCTTCCAAGTGTTGCCTATGGTAAATATTGCTGGAGTGCAGGATTGCCAGCCTGTGATTTTTGATTTTCATTTTCTCAGGTGATAGACCCAGCAGTGGGTTTGATTGATTGACTGGTATGGTAGCTCAACGTTGACCTTTTCAAGGCACCTCAATTGTGCTTTCATTAGTGCTCTTACCACGTCTCCCTTAGAATCGAGGGTACGCATTTCTCCACAATCACGTCAGCAGTTATTGTTTGCAGCATTTTTGTTGATGGCCATTCCGACTGGTGTGAGCTGATAGGTTTTTGTAATTTGGGTTTACATGTCTGTAAAAATTCCTACAATTCATCATTTTTCCACGCCTTTTCCTTTTCTGTTAAAAGAAAAAATGTGTGAGTATAATATACCTCTTCAAATTTTCTCTTTGGAAGGTGGCACTCTAGAATTTTTGGGTCGATTTTCGACCTCAGTATTTTTTGGAGGGCCGGTGTCATTTACAGACCTGCAATTGGTGAATATTTAGTGACCTTTTGCAGTGGGTTTAAAGCTGCTGTTGTGGGAAACGGCCACAAGGATGCAGCATTTCTCCATTCCCAAATCTGGGTACTAGGGCAGCAGAGCCATGCTGGAAGTTGTTTGCCTAGGTTTTAAATTTGGATGGAATGTGCCAGGAAAACCCCCCATAAGTTTATGTCTCCTTACTCCTAGTTCGTTGTCTTAATTTTTTCAATTGGGGTAATCGTTAGAATGTTGCTTGTCCAAGGTGTACACACTCTGGTTCATCTACATATCCTATATACCTATTTATGTAGAGGTCCTCTTCCCGTGTAAATTATTACAGAGTGTTCCGTAATCCTTCCTTGCTATATGGTCGGTCTTTTTGATATATGTATATAATATGTATTTGTACACGTATGGTAACGCTAATCTTCATTTACCCATTCCCCCCACCTTTCCTTTTAGATAAGCATAGTTTTTTTTTAATAAGTCTGTGATTGACTTTCTCTGTGGAAATATGTTCATTTGTGTCAGTTATTAGATAACGCCTATAAGTGATATCATAGGATATAGGACTTTTGCTTTCCGACTTACCTCGTGTTCTGTGATTATCTCCAAGATCATCTATGGTGCCTCAAAGAGCAGTGTTTCATTGTTTTCCATGGCTAGTATTCATTGTGTACATGGACCACTTCTTCTTTATCCTTTCATCTGTTGATGGACATTTTGGTTGCTTCAGTGTCTTGTCTATTGTGAATAAGGCTGCAGTGCAGCTTTTGCAGCCCGGGTCTTCTTCATTCTGGTCTTCTCAGGTGAGAGGCCCATTGGTGCGCCTGCTGGATTGAATGGTACCTCAATTTTTCCTTTTAAACGCAGCTCCTTTCTGTTCTCATTATTGGCGGTTAACCCCTTTACATCTCACCAGCAGCTAGAGGGTACACATTTCTCTAAAACCTCTTCAGCATTTATTGTTTGTAGACTTTTTGCCAATGGTCAGTCGACTGGTTTGAGTTGAAAACTTTTTGTAGATTAGATTGCATGAGTCTAATACTTCCTGAGGTGGAGCTTTTATCCATTTTCCTTTTTTTGAACAGACAGTGAGGAAAACTTACCTCTTCATACTATCTTCTTGAAAATTTCGCCTGTTTTGAATTTTTTTTTATCCATTCCCTACCTCAGCACAATTTTGAAGGCAGGTGTCCTTTACAGCCCTGAGTCCTTGTGAATGGTAAGTGACCATTAGCTGTGGGTTAAAAGCTGCTCTTGCGGGAATCGGCCAGAAGGCGGCAGCATTTCTCCTTTACCAAATCTGGTTACTAGGGCAACAGAGCCTTACTGGAAGTGGTGTTCTAGGTTTTAAATTAGAATGGAATGTGCGAGGAAGAAGCCCTTTAAGTTTATGTCTCATTACTTCTTGTTCGTATTTTTCACTTAATTTTTATTTTTTATCACAGCAAACTTGATTACAATGTTTTGTTTGCTCTAGGTGTGCAAGATGTGGTTCTTTCACACATATACATATATCTATTCTTCTTCGGATCCTTTTCCCACGTAGCTTATGACACAATGTTGACTAGTCTTCTCTTGGTATTGCGTAGGTCTTTGGTGATTCTATATTTCACATGTGTTTGTATCTCTCTGTTAACCTCAATATGGTAATGTATCCAATCCTCACACCTTTCCAGTTGGTGAAGCATAAGTTTTTTTAATGAATCTATGATAGTGTTTCTCTGTGGAAATATCTTTGTTTGTATCATTTTCTAGGTAACACCTATATGTGATATGATAGGATATGTGTCTTTTGCCTTCTCACTTACTCCAAGTTGCGTGATTACTTCTAGACTCATCTATGGTGCTGCAAATGGCATTGTTTCATTTTTTCACTAGCTCATATTCCATCTGTACAGGTAGCAGTTCTTCTTTGTCCACCCATCTGTCTGTGGACTTTTTGGTTACTTCCATATCTTGGCTATTGTAATACTAGGCAATGCAGATTTGCGTGCCTGTGTCCTTCCAATTCTGTCTTCTTAGTTTATAGGTCCAGGAATAGGTCTGCTGGATCATATGGTAGCTCAAGGTTTACCTTTTAAAGGCACCTCTATTCTGTTCTCCTTAGTGGCTCTTTCCAGGTTAGGTCCCACTTAAAGTGGAGGGTATGTATTTCTTCCCAGCACCTTCAGCATTTATTCTTTGTAGTTTTTGCTGATGGTTATTCTGAGTGGTGTGAGCTGATACCTCTTTGTGGTTGCATTTGCATGTGTCTCATAATGCGTTGAAATTGAGCTTTAAGACATGTCCTTTTTATTTTTCCAGCTGTGATTAGAGCTTATTTCTTCCAAGTGTTTTCTTAAAGTATGTGTCACCATTGGAAATATTTTGGCCATTTTCTCCCTCAAGACATTTTGAGGGCAGGTTTCATTTACAGCCCTGCAGTACTTGTTCATATGAAGTGACCATTAGCTCAGGCTTTAAACCTGCTTTTGCAGGTAACGGCCAGAGAGCGGCAGCCTTTCTACGTTCCCCTTGCTGGTACTAGGGAAACAGACCTACCGGCCAGTGGTGTTCTTCGGTTATAAATTAGAGTGCAACGTGCCCGGGTAAACCCACAAATGTTGATGTCTCCTTGCTTTTGTTTGTTTTTAAATTTAATTTATATTTATTATTAGAGTAATATTCCATTGTGTACGTGGACCACTTCTTCTTGGTGCATTCCTCGGTTGATGGACATTTTCATTGCTTCCAAGTGCTGGCTATGGTTAATCTTGCTGGCGTACAGGTTTGCCAGCCTGTGACTTTTTGATTCTCATTTTCTCAGGTGATAGGCCAAGCAGTGGTTGTGATTGATTGGCCGGTAGCTCAATGTTTCCCTTTTCAAAGCACCTACATTGTGTTTTCTTTAGTGGCTCTTTACATGCCCCCCCTTACAACCGAGGGTACGCATTTCTCCACACTCCCTTCACCATTTATTTTTTGCAGCATTTTTCCTAATGGCCATTCTGACTGCTGTGAGCTGATAGGTTTTTGTAATATGGGTATGCATGTCATTAAAATTTTTAAAATTCATCATATTCCTATGCCTTTTTCCTAAAAGAAAAAAACCGTGAGTACAATATAGCTCTTGAAATTGTCTTCTTCGAAGGTCGCACTCTTCTGAAATTTTTGGTCGATTTTTGACCCCAGAAATTTTCTGGAGGGCAGGTGTCATTTACAGAACTGCAAGTTGGTGAAAATTTAGTGACCTTTTGCAGTGCGTTCAAAGCTGCTGTTGTGGGAAACGACCACAAGGAGGTAGCATTTCTCCATTCCCCAATCTGGGTACTAGGGCAGCAGAGCCTTTCTGGAAGTCATTGTCCTAGGTTGTAAATTAGGATGCAATTTGCCAGGAGAAATCCCCATAAGTTTATGTCTCATTACTTCTTCTTGGTTTTTACATTTTTTTAAAATCTGGGTAAAGTTTAGAATATTGTTTGTCCTAGGTGTACACAATCTGGTTCATTTGTACATTATGTATGTCTATTAATGTACAGATCCTCTTCCCATGTAAAATATTACAGTGTTCCGTCGACCTCCCTTGCTATATGTTCGGTCTTTTTGATACATGTATATAATATGTATTTGTATATGTATAGTGACACTAATCTTCATTTCTCAATTTCCCCCCTCCTTTCCTTTTCGATAGCATAGTTTGTTTTCTAAGCCTGTGAGTGTCTTTCTCTTTGGAAATATGTTCATCTGTGTCAGTTATTAGATAATGCCATAAGTGATAATATAGGCTATAGGTCTTTTGCTTTCCGACCTACTTCACGTTTTGTGATTATCTCCAGGCTCATCTGTGGTGCCTCAAAGAGCAGTGCTTCCACGTTTTCCATGGCTAATATTCCAGTGTGTACATGGACCACTTCTTCTTGGTGCGTTCCTCTGTTGATGGACATTTTCGTTGCTTCCAAGTGTTGCCTATGGTAAATATTGCTGGAGTGCAGGATTGCCAGCCTGTGATTTTTGATTTTCATTTTCTCAGGTGATAGACCCAGCAGTGGGTTTGATTGATTGACTGGTATGGTAGCTCAACGTTGACCTTTTCAAGGCACCTCAATTGTGCTTTCATTAGTGCTCTTACCACGTCTCCCTTAGAATCGAGGGTACGCATTTCTCCACAATCACGTCAGCAGTTATTGTTTGCAGCATTTTTGTTGATGGCCATTCCGACTGGTGTGAGCTGATAGGTTTTTGTAATTTGGGTTTACATGTCTGTAAAAATTCCTACAATTCATCATTTTTCCACGCCTTTTCCTTTTCTGTTAAAAGAAAAAATGTGTGAGTATAATATACCTCTTCAAATTTTCTCTTTGGAAGGTGGCACTCTAGAATTTTTGGGTCGATTTTCGACCTCAGTATTTTTTGGAGGGCCGGTGTCATTTACAGACCTGCAATTGGTGAATATTTAGTGACCTTTTGCAGTGGGTTTAAAGCTGCTGTTGTGGGAAACGGCCACAAGGATGCAGCATTTCTCCATTCCCAAATCTGGGTACTAGGGCAGCAGAGCCATGCTGGAAGTTGTTTGCCTAGGTTTTAAATTTGGATGGAATGTGCCAGGAAAACCCCCCATAAGTTTATGTCTCCTTACTCCTAGTTCGTTGTCTTAATTTTTTCAATTGGGGTAATCGTTAGAATGTTGCTTGTCCAAGGTGTACACACTCTGGTTCATCTACATATCCTATATACCTATTTATGTAGAGGTCCTCTTCCCGTGTAAATTATTACAGAGTGTTCCGTAATCCTTCCTTGCTATATGGTCGGTCTTTTTGATATATGTATATAATATGTATTTGTACACGTATGGTAACGCTAATCTTCATTTACCCATTCCCCCCACCTTTCCTTTTAGATAAGCATAGTTTTTTTTAATAAGTCTGTGATTGACTTTCTCTGTGGAAATATGTTCATTTGTGTCAGTTATTAGATAACGCCTATAAGTGATATCATAGGATATAGGACTTTTGCTTTCCGACTTACCTCGTGTTCTGTGATTATCTCCAAGATCATCTATGGTGCCTCAAAGAGCAGTGTTTCATTGTTTTCCATGGCTAGTATTCATTGTGTACATGGACCACTTCTTCTTTATCCTTTCATCTGTTGATGGACATTTTGGTTGCTTCAGTGTCTTGTCTATTGTGAATAAGGCTGCAGTGCAGCTTTTGCAGCCCGGGTCTTCTTCATTCTGGTTTTCTCAGGTGAGAGGCCCATTGGTGCGCCTGCTGGATTGAATGGTACCTCAATTTTTCCTTTTAAACGCAGCTCCTTTCTGTTCTCATTATTGGCGGTTAACCCCTTTACATCTCACCAGCAGCTAGAGGGTACACATTTCTCTAAAACCTCTTCAGCATTTATTGTTTGTAGACTTTTTGCCAATGGTCAGTCGACTGGTTTGAGTTGAAAACTTTTTGTAGATTAGATTGCATGAGTCTAATACTTCCTGAGGTGGAGCTTTTATCCATTTTCCTTCTTTTGAACAGACAGTGAGGAAAACTTACCTCTTCATACTATCTTCTTGAAAATTTTGCCTGTTTTGAATTTTTTTTTATCCATTCCCTACCTCAGCACAATTTTGAAGGCAGGTGTCCTTTACAGCCCTGAGTCCTTGTGAATGGTAAGTGACCATTAGCTGTGGGTTAAAAGCTGCTCTTGCGGGAATCGGCCAGAAGGCGGCAGCATTTCTCCTTTACCAAATCTGGTTACTAGGGCAACAGAGCCTTACTGGAAGTGGTGTTCTAGGTTTTAAATTAGAATGGAATGTGCGAGGAAGAAGCCCTTTAAGTTTATGTCTCATTACTTCTTGTTCGTATTTTTCACTTAATTTTTATTTTTTATCACAGCAAACTTGATTACAATGTTTTGTTTGCTCTAGGTGTGCAAGATGTGGTTCTTTCACACATATACATATATCTATTCTTCTTCGGATCCTTTTCCCACGTAGCTTATGACACAATGTTGACTAGTCTTCTCTTGGTATTGCGTAGGTCTTTGGTGATTCTATATTTCACATGTGTTTGTATCTCTCTGTTAACCTCAATATGGTAATGTATCCAATCCTCACACCTTTCCAGTTGGTGAAGCATAAGTTTTTTTAATGAATCTATGATAGTGTTTCTCTGTGGAAATATCTTTGTTTGTATCATTTTCTAGGTAACACCTATATGTGATATGATAGGATATGTGTCTTTTGCCTTCTCACTTACTCCAAGTTGCGTGATTACTTCTAGACTCATCTATGGTGCTGCAAATGGCATTGTTTCATTTTTTCACTAGCTCATATTCCATCTGTACAGGTAGCAGTTCTTCTTTGTCCACCCATCTGTCTGTGGACTTTTTGGTTACTTCCATATCTTGGCTATTGTAATACTAGGCAATGCAGATTTGCGTGCCTGTGTCCTTCCAATTCTGTCTTCTTAGTTTATAGGTCCAGGAATAGGTCTGCTGGATCATATGGTAGCTCAATGTTTACCTTTTCAAAGCACCTACATTGTGTTTTCTTTAGTGGCTCTTTACATGCCCCCCCTTACAACCGAGGGTACGCATTTCTCCACACTCCCTTCACCATTTATTTTTTGCAGCATTTTTCCTAATGGCCATTCTGACTGCTGTGAGCTGATAGGTTTTTGTAATATGGGTATGCATGTCATTAAAATTTTTAAAATTCATCATATTCCTATGCCTTTTTCCTAAAAGAAAAAAACCGTGAGTACAATATAGCTCTTGAAATTGTCTTCTTCGAAGGTCGCACTCTTCTGAAATTTTTGGTCGATTTTTGACCCCAGAAATTTTCTGGAGGGCAGGTGTCATTTACAGAACTGCAAGTTGGTGAAAATTTAGTGACCTTTTGCAGTGCGTTCAAAGCCGCTGTTGTGGGAAACGACCACAAGGAGGTAGCATTTCTCCATTCCCCAATCTGGGTACTAGGGCAGCAGAGCCTTTCTGGAAGTCATTGTCCTAGGTTGTAAATTAGGATGCAATTTGCCAGGAGAAATCCCCATAAGTTTATGTCTCATTACTTCTTCTTGGTTTTTACATTTTTTTAAAATCTGGGTAAAGTTTAGAATATTGTTTGTCCTAGGTGTACACAATCTGGTTCATTTGTACATTATGTATGTCTATTAATGTACAGATCCTCTTCCCATGTAAAATATTACAGTGTTCCGTCGACCTCCCTTGCTATATGTTCGGTCTTTTTGATACATGTATATAATATGTATTTGTATATGTATAGTGACACTAATCTTCATTTCTCAATTTCCCCCCTCCTTTCCTTTTCGATAGCATAGTTTGTTTTCTAAGCCTGTGAGTGTCTTTCTCTTTGGAAATATGTTCATCTGTGTCAGTTATTAGATAATGCCATAAGTGATAATATAGGCTATAGGTCTTTTGCTTTCCGACCTACTTCACGTTTTGTGATTATCTCCAGGCTCATCTGTGGTGCCTCAAAGAGCAGTGCTTCCACGTTTTCCATGGCTAATATTCCAGTGTGTACATGGACCACTTCTTCTTGGTGCGTTCCTCTGTTGATGGACATTTTCGTTGCTTCCAAGTGTTGCCTATGGTAAATATTGCTGGAGTGCAGGATTGCCAGCCTGTGATTTTTGATTTTCATTTTCTCAGGTGATAGACCCAGCAGTGGGTTTGATTGATTGACTGGTATGGTAGCTCAACGTTGACCTTTTCAAGGCACCTCAATTGTGCTTTCATTAGTGCTCTTACCACGTCTGCCTTAGAATCGAGGGTACGCATTTCTCCACAATCACGTCAGCAGTTATTGTTTGCAGCATTTTTGTTGATGGCCATTCCGACTGGTGTGAGCTGATAGGTTTTTGTAATTTGGGTTTACATGTCTGTAAAAATTCCTACAATTCATCATTTTTCCACGCCTTTTCCTTTTCTGTTAAAAGAAAAAATGTGTGAGTATAATATACCTCTTCAAATTTTCTCTTTGGAAGGTGGCACTCTAGAATTTTTGGGTCGATTTTCGACCTCAGTATTTTTTGGAGGGCCGGTGTCATTTACAGACCTGCAATTGGTGAATATTTAGTGACCTTTTGCAGTGGGTTTAAAGCTGCTGTTGTGGGAAACGGCCACAAGGATGCAGCATTTCTCCATTCCCAAATCTGGGTACTAGGGCAGCAGAGCCATGCTGGAAGTTGTTTGCCTAGGTTTTAAATTTGGATGGAATGTGCCAGGAAAACCCCCCATAAGTTTATGTCTCCTTACTCCTAGTTCGTTGTCTTAATTTTTTCAATTGGGGTAATCGTTAGAATGTTGCTTGTCCAAGGTGTACACACTCTGGTTCATCTACATATCCTATATACCTATTTATGTAGAGGTCCTCTTCCCGTGTAAATTATTACAGAGTGTTCCGTAATCCTTCCTTGCTATATGGTCGGTCTTTTTGATATATGTATATAATATGTATTTGTACACGTATGGTAACGCTAATCTTCATTTACCCATTCCCCCCACCTTTCCTTTTAGATAAGCATAGTTTTTTTTTAATAAGTCTGTGATTGACTTTCTCTGTGGAAATATGTTCATTTGTGTCAGTTATTAGATAACGCCTATAAGTGATATCATAGGATATAGGACTTTTGCTTTCCGACTTACCTCGTGTTCTGTGATTATCTCCAAGATCATCTATGGTGCCTCAAAGAGCAGTGTTTCATTGTTTTCCATGGCTAGTATTCATTGTGTACATGGACCACTTCTTCTTTATCCTTTCATCTGTTGATGGACATTTTGGTTGCTTCAGTGTCTTGTCTATTGTGAATAAGGCTGCAGTGCAGCTTTTGCAGCCCGGGTCTTCTTCATTCTGGTCTTCTCAGGTGAGAGGCCCATTGGTGCGCCTGCTGGATTGAATGGTACCTCAATTTTTCCTTTTAAACGCAGCTCCTTTCTGTTCTCATTATTGGCGGTTAACCCCTTTACATCTCACCAGCAGCTAGAGGGTACACATTTCTCTAAAACCTCTTCAGCATTTATTGTTTGTAGACTTTTTGCCAATGGTCAGTCGACTGGTTTGAGTTGAAAACTTTTTGTAGATTAGATTGCATGAGTCTAATACTTCCTGAGGTGGAGCTTTTATCCATTTTCCTTTTTTTGAACAGACAGTGAGGAAAACTTACCTCTTCATACTATCTTCTTGAAAATTTCGCCTGTTTTGAATTTTTTTTTATCCATTCCCTACCTCAGCACAATTTTGAAGGCAGGTGTCCTTTACAGCCCTGAGTCCTTGTGAATGGTAAGTGACCATTAGCTGTGGGTTAAAAGCTGCTCTTGCGGGAATCGGCCAGAAGGCGGCAGCATTTCTCCTTTACCAAATCTGGTTACTAGGGCAACAGAGCCTTACTGGAAGTGGTGTTCTAGGTTTTAAATTAGAATGGAATGTGCGAGGAAGAAGCCCTTTAAGTTTATGTCTCATTACTTCTTGTTCGTATTTTTCACTTAATTTTTATTTTTTATCACAGCAAACTTGATTACAATGTTTTGTTTGCTCTAGGTGTGCAAGATGTGGTTCTTTCACACATATACATATATCTATTCTTCTTCGGATCCTTTTCCCACGTAGCTTATGACACAATGTTGACTAGTCTTCTCTTGGTATTGCGTAGGTCTTTGGTGATTCTATATTTCACATGTGTTTGTATCTCTCTGTTAACCTCAATATGGTAATGTATCCAATCCTCACACCTTTCCAGTTGGTGAAGCATAAGTTTTTTTAATGAATCTATGATAGTGTTTCTCTGTGGAAATATCTTTGTTTGTATCATTTTCTAGGTAACACCTATATGTGATATGATAGGATATGTGTCTTTTGCCTTCTCACTTACTCCAAGTTGCGTGATTACTTCTAGACTCATCTATGGTGCTGCAAATGGCATTGTTTCATTTTTTCACTAGCTCATATTCCATCTGTACAGGTAGCAGTTCTTCTTTGTCCACCCATCTGTCTGTGGACTTTTTGGTTACTTCCATATCTTGGCTATTGTAATACTAGGCAATGCAGATTTGCGTGCCTGTGTCCTTCCAATTCTGTCTTCTTAGTTTATAGGTCCAGGAATAGGTCTGCTGGATCATATGGTAGCTCAAGGTTTACCTTTTAAAGGCACCTCTATTCTGTTCTCCTTAGTGGCTCTTTCCAGGTTAGGTCCCACTTAAAGTGGAGGGTATGTATTTCTTCCCAGCACCTTCAGCATTTATTCTTTGTAGTTTTTGCTGATGGTTATTCTGAGTGGTGTGAGCTGATACCTCTTTGTGGTTGCATTTGCATGTGTCTCATAATGCGTTGAAATTGAGCTTTAAGACATGTCCTTTTTATTTTTCCAGCTGTGATTAGAGCTTATTTCTTCCAAGTGTTTTCTTAAAGTATGTGTCACCATTGGAAATATTTTGGCCATTTTCTCCCTCAAGACATTTTGAGGGCAGGTTTCATTTACAGCCCTGCAGTACTTGTTCATATGAAGTGACCATTAGCTCAGGCTTTAAACCTGCTTTTGCAGGTAACGGCCAGAGAGCGGCAGCCTTTCTACGTTCCCCTTGCTGGTACTAGGGAAACAGACCTACCGGCCAGTGGTGTTCTTCGGTTATAAATTAGAGTGCAACGTGCCCGGGTAAACCCACAAATGTTGATGTCTCCTTGCTTTTGTTTGTTTTTAAATTTAATTTATATTTATTATTAGAGTAATATTCCATTGTGTACGTGGACCACTTCTTCTTGGTGCATTCCTCGGTTGATGGACATTTTCATTGCTTCCAAGTGCTGGCTATGGTTAATCTTGCTGGCGTACAGGTTTGCCAGCCTGTGACTTTTTGATTCTCATTTTCTCAGGTGATAGGCCAAGCAGTGGTTGTGATTGATTGGCCGGTAGCTCAATGTTTCCCTTTTCAAAGCACCTACATTGTGTTTTCTTTAGTGGCTCTTTACATGCCCCCCCTTACAACCGAGGGTACGCATTTCTCCACACTCCCTTCACCATTTATTTTTTGCAGCATTTTTCCTAATGGCCATTCTGACTGCTGTGAGCTGATAGGTTTTTGTAATATGGGTATGCATGTCATTAAAATTTTTAAAATTCATCATATTCCTATGCCTTTTTCCTAAAAGAAAAAAACCGTGAGTACAATATAGCTCTTGAAATTGTCTTCTTCGAAGGTCGCACTCTTCTGAAATTTTTGGTCGATTTTTGACCCCAGAAATTTTCTGGAGGGCAGGTGTCATTTACAGAACTGCAAGTTGGTGAAAATTTAGTGACCTTTTGCAGTGCGTTCAAAGCTGCTGTTGTGGGAAACGACCACAAGGAGGTAGCATTTCTCCATTCCCCAATCTGGGTACTAGGGCAGCAGAGCCTTTCTGGAAGTCATTGTCCTAGGTTGTAAATTAGGATGCAATTTGCCAGGAGAAATCCCCATAAGTTTATGTCTCATTACTTCTTCTTGGTTTTTACATTTTTTTAAAATCTGGGTAAAGTTTAGAATATTGTTTGTCCTAGGTGTACACAATCTGGTTCATTTGTACATTATGTATGTCTATTAATGTACAGATCCTCTTCCCATGTAAAATATTACAGTGTTCCGTCGACCTCCCTTGCTATATGTTCGGTCTTTTTGATACATGTATATAATATGTATTTGTATATGTATAGTGACACTAATCTTCATTTCTCAATTTCCCCCCTCCTTTCCTTTTCGATAGCATAGTTTGTTTTCTAAGCCTGTGAGTGTCTTTCTCTTTGGAAATATGTTCATCTGTGTCAGTTATTAGATAATGCCATAAGTGATAATATAGGCTATAGGTCTTTTGCTTTCCGACCTACTTCACGTTTTGTGATTATCTCCAGGCTCATCTGTGGTGCCTCAAAGAGCAGTGCTTCCACGTTTTCCATGGCTAATATTCCAGTGTGTACATGGACCACTTCTTCTTGGTGCGTTCCTCTGTTGATGGACATTTTCGTTGCTTCCAAGTGTTGCCTATGGTAAATATTGCTGGAGTGCAGGATTGCCAGCCTGTGATTTTTGATTTTCATTTTCTCAGGTGATAGACCCAGCAGTGGGTTTGATTGATTGACTGGTATGGTAGCTCAACGTTGACCTTTTCAAGGCACCTCAATTGTGCTTTCATTAGTGCTCTTACCACGTCTCCCTTAGAATCGAGGGTACGCATTTCTCCACAATCACGTCAGCAGTTATTGTTTGCAGCATTTTTGTTGATGGCCATTCCGACTGGTGTGAGCTGATAGGTTTTTGTAATTTGGGTTTACATGTCTGTAAAAATTCCTACAATTCATCATTTTTCCACGCCTTTTCCTTTTCTGTTAAAAGAAAAAATGTGTGAGTATAATATACCTCTTCAAATTTTCTCTTTGGAAGGTGGCACTCTAGAATTTTTGGGTCGATTTTCGACCTCAGTATTTTTTGGAGGGCCGGTGTCATTTACAGACCTGCAATTGGTGAATATTTAGTGACCTTTTGCAGTGGGTTTAAAGCTGCTGTTGTGGGAAACGGCCACAAGGATGCAGCATTTCTCCATTCCCAAATCTGGGTACTAGGGCAGCAGAGCCATGCTGGAAGTTGTTTGCCTAGGTTTTAAATTTGGATGGAATGTGCCAGGAAAACCCCCCATAAGTTTATGTCTCCTTACTCCTAGTTCGTTGTCTTAATTTTTTCAATTGGGGTAATCGTTAGAATGTTGCTTGTCCAAGGTGTACACACTCTGGTTCATCTACATATCCTATATACCTATTTATGTAGAGGTCCTCTTCCCGTGTAAATTATTACAGAGTGTTCCGTAATCCTTCCTTGCTATATGGTCGGTCTTTTTGATATATGTATATAATATGTATTTGTACACGTATGGTAACGCTAATCTTCATTTACCCATTCCCCCCACCTTTCCTTTTAGATAAGCATAGTTTTTTTTAATAAGTCTGTGATTGACTTTCTCTGTGGAAATATGTTCATTTGTGTCAGTTATTAGATAACGCCTATAAGTGATATCATAGGATATAGGACTTTTGCTTTCCGACTTACCTCGTGTTCTGTGATTATCTCCAAGATCATCTATGGTGCCTCAAAGAGCAGTGTTTCATTGTTTTCCATGGCTAGTATTCATTGTGTACATGGACCACTTCTTCTTTATCCTTTCATCTGTTGATGGACATTTTGGTTGCTTCAGTGTCTTGTCTATTGTGAATAAGGCTGCAGTGCAGCTTTTGCAGCCCGGGTCTTCTTCATTCTGGTTTTCTCAGGTGAGAGGCCCATTGGTGCGCCTGCTGGATTGAATGGTACCTCAATTTTTCCTTTTAAACGCAGCTCCTTTCTGTTCTCATTATTGGCGGTTAACCCCTTTACATCTCACCAGCAGCTAGAGGGTACACATTTCTCTAAAACCTCTTCAGCATTTATTGTTTGTAGACTTTTTGCCAATGGTCAGTCGACTGGTTTGAGTTGAAAACTTTTTGTAGATTAGATTGCATGAGTCTAATACTTCCTGAGGTGGAGCTTTTATCCATTTTCCTTCTTTTGAACAGACAGTGAGGAAAACTTACCTCTTCATACTATCTTCTTGAAAATTTTGCCTGTTTTGAATTTTTTTTTATCCATTCCCTACCTCAGCACAATTTTGAAGGCAGGTGTCCTTTACAGCCCTGAGTCCTTGTGAATGGTAAGTGACCATTAGCTGTGGGTTAAAAGCTGCTCTTGCGGGAATCGGCCAGAAGGCGGCAGCATTTCTCCTTTACCAAATCTGGTTACTAGGGCAACAGAGCCTTACTGGAAGTGGTGTTCTAGGTTTTAAATTAGAATGGAATGTGCGAGGAAGAAGCCCTTTAAGTTTATGTCTCATTACTTCTTGTTCGTATTTTTCACTTAATTTTTATTTTTTATCACAGCAAACTTGATTACAATGTTTTGTTTGCTCTAGGTGTGCAAGATGTGGTTCTTTCACACATATACATATATCTATTCTTCTTCGGATCCTTTTCCCACGTAGCTTATGACACAATGTTGACTAGTCTTCTCTTGGTATTGCGTAGGTCTTTGGTGATTCTATATTTCACATGTGTTTGTATCTCTCTGTTAACCTCAATATGGTAATGTATCCAATCCTCACACCTTTCCAGTTGGTGAAGCATAAGTTTTTTTAATGAATCTATGATAGTGTTTCTCTGTGGAAATATCTTTGTTTGTATCATTTTCTAGGTAACACCTATATGTGATATGATAGGATATGTGTCTTTTGCCTTCTCACTTACTCCAAGTTGCGTGATTACTTCTAGACTCATCTATGGTGCTGCAAATGGCATTGTTTCATTTTTTCACTAGCTCATATTCCATCTGTACAGGTAGCAGTTCTTCTTTGTCCACCCATCTGTCTGTGGACTTTTTGGTTACTTCCATATCTTGGCTATTGTAATACTAGGCAATGCAGATTTGCGTGCCTGTGTCCTTCCAATTCTGTCTTCTTAGTTTATAGGTCCAGGAATAGGTCTGCTGGATCATATGGTAGCTCAATGTTTACCTTTTCAAAGCACCTACATTGTGTTTTCTTTAGTGGCTCTTTACATGCCCCCCCTTACAACCGAGGGTACGCATTTCTCCACACTCCCTTCACCATTTATTTTTTGCAGCATTTTTCCTAATGGCCATTCTGACTGCTGTGAGCTGATAGGTTTTTGTAATATGGGTATGCATGTCATTAAAATTTTTAAAATTCATCATATTCCTATGCCTTTTTCCTAAAAGAAAAAAACCGTGAGTACAATATAGCTCTTGAAATTGTCTTCTTCGAAGGTCGCACTCTTCTGAAATTTTTGGTCGATTTTTGACCCCAGAAATTTTCTGGAGGGCAGGTGTCATTTACAGAACTGCAAGTTGGTGAAAATTTAGTGACCTTTTGCAGTGCGTTCAAAGCCGCTGTTGTGGGAAACGACCACAAGGAGGTAGCATTTCTCCATTCCCCAATCTGGGTACTAGGGCAGCAGAGCCTTTCTGGAAGTCATTGTCCTAGGTTGTAAATTAGGATGCAATTTGCCAGGAGAAATCCCCATAAGTTTATGTCTCATTACTTCTTCTTGGTTTTTACATTTTTTTAAAATCTGGGTAAAGTTTAGAATATTGTTTGTCCTAGGTGTACACAATCTGGTTCATTTGTACATTATGTATGTCTATTAATGTACAGATCCTCTTCCCATGTAAAATATTACAGTGTTCCGTCGACCTCCCTTGCTATATGTTCGGTCTTTTTGATACATGTATATAATATGTATTTGTATATGTATAGTGACACTAATCTTCATTTCTCAATTTCCCCCCTCCTTTCCTTTTCGATAGCATAGTTTGTTTTCTAAGCCTGTGAGTGTCTTTCTCTTTGGAAATATGTTCATCTGTGTCAGTTATTAGATAATGCCATAAGTGATAATATAGGCTATAGGTCTTTTGCTTTCCGACCTACTTCACGTTTTGTGATTATCTCCAGGCTCATCTGTGGTGCCTCAAAGAGCAGTGCTTCCACGTTTTCCATGGCTAATATTCCAGTGTGTACATGGACCACTTCTTCTTGGTGCGTTCCTCTGTTGATGGACATTTTCGTTGCTTCCAAGTGTTGCCTATGGTAAATATTGCTGGAGTGCAGGATTGCCAGCCTGTGATTTTTGATTTTCATTTTCTCAGGTGATAGACCCAGCAGTGGGTTTGATTGATTGACTGGTATGGTAGCTCAACGTTGACCTTTTCAAGGCACCTCAATTGTGCTTTCATTAGTGCTCTTACCACGTCTGCCTTAGAATCGAGGGTACGCATTTCTCCACAATCACGTCAGCAGTTATTGTTTGCAGCATTTTTGTTGATGGCCATTCCGACTGGTGTGAGCTGATAGGTTTTTGTAATTTGGGTTTACATGTCTGTAAAAATTCCTACAATTCATCATTTTTCCACGCCTTTTCCTTTTCTGTTAAAAGAAAAAATGTGTGAGTATAATATACCTCTTCAAATTTTCTCTTTGGAAGGTGGCACTCTAGAATTTTTGGGTCGATTTTCGACCTCAGTATTTTTTGGAGGGCCGGTGTCATTTACAGACCTGCAATTGGTGAATATTTAGTGACCTTTTGCAGTGGGTTTAAAGCTGCTGTTGTGGGAAACGGCCACAAGGATGCAGCATTTCTCCATTCCCAAATCTGGGTACTAGGGCAGCAGAGCCATGCTGGAAGTTGTTTGCCTAGGTTTTAAATTTGGATGGAATGTGCCAGGAAAACCCCCCATAAGTTTATGTCTCCTTACTCCTAGTTCGTTGTCTTAATTTTTTCAATTGGGGTAATCGTTAGAATGTTGCTTGTCCAAGGTGTACACACTCTGGTTCATCTACATATCCTATATACCTATTTATGTAGAGGTCCTCTTCCCGTGTAAATTATTACAGAGTGTTCCGTAATCCTTCCTTGCTATATGGTCGGTCTTTTTGATATATGTATATAATATGTATTTGTACACGTATGGTAACGCTAATCTTCATTTACCCATTCCCCCCACCTTTCCTTTTAGATAAGCATAGTTTTTTTTTAATAAGTCTGTGATTGACTTTCTCTGTGGAAATATGTTCATTTGTGTCAGTTATTAGATAACGCCTATAAGTGATATCATAGGATATAGGACTTTTGCTTTCCGACTTACCTCGTGTTCTGTGATTATCTCCAAGATCATCTATGGTGCCTCAAAGAGCAGTGTTTCATTGTTTTCCATGGCTAGTATTCATTGTGTACATGGACCACTTCTTCTTTATCCTTTCATCTGTTGATGGACATTTTGGTTGCTTCAGTGTCTTGTCTATTGTGAATAAGGCTGCAGTGCAGCTTTTGCAGCCCGGGTCTTCTTCATTCTGGTCTTCTCAGGTGAGAGGCCCATTGGTGCGCCTGCTGGATTGAATGGTACCTCAATTTTTCCTTTTAAACGCAGCTCCTTTCTGTTCTCATTATTGGCGGTTAACCCCTTTACATCTCACCAGCAGCTAGAGGGTACACATTTCTCTAAAACCTCTTCAGCATTTATTGTTTGTAGACTTTTTGCCAATGGTCAGTCGACTGGTTTGAGTTGAAAACTTTTTGTAGATTAGATTGCATGAGTCTAATACTTCCTGAGGTGGAGCTTTTATCCATTTTCCTTTTTTTGAACAGACAGTGAGGAAAACTTACCTCTTCATACTATCTTCTTGAAAATTTTGCCTGTTTTGAATTTTTTTTTATCCATTCCCTACCTCAGCACAATTTTGAAGGCAGGTGTCCTTTACAGCCCTGAGTCCTTGTGAATGGTAAGTGACCATTAGCTGTGGGTTAAAAGCTGCTCTTGCGGGAATCGGCCAGAAGGCGGCAGCATTTCTCCTTTACCAAATCTGGTTACTAGGGCAACAGAGCCTTACTGGAAGTGGTGTTCTAGGTTTTAAATTAGAATGGAATGTGCGAGGAAGAAGCCCTTTAAGTTTATGTCTCATTACTTCTTGTTCGTATTTTTCACTTAATTTTTATTTTTTATCACAGCAAACTTGATTACAATGTTTTGTTTGCTCTAGGTGTGCAAGATGTGGTTCTTTCACACATATACATATATCTATTCTTCTTCGGATCCTTTTCCCACGTAGCTTATGACACAATGTTGACTAGTCTTCTCTTGGTATTGCGTAGGTCTTTGGTGATTCTATATTTCACATGTGTTTGTATCTCTCTGTTAACCTCAATATGGTAATTATCCAATCCTCACACCTTTCCAGTTGGTGAAGCATAAGTTTTTTTAATGAATCTATGATAGTGTTTCTCTGTGGAAATATCTTTGTTTGTATCATTTTCTAGGTAACACCTATATGTGATATGATAGGATATGTGTCTTTTGCCTTCTCACTTACTCCAAGTTGCGTGATTACTTCTAGACTCATCTATGGTGCTGCAAATGGCATTGTTTCATTTTTTCACTAGCTCATATTCCATCTGTACAGGTAGCAGTTCTTCCTTGTCCACCCATCTGTCTGTGGACTTTTTGGTTACTTCCATATCTTGGCTATTGTAATACTAGGCAATGCAGATTTGCGTGCCTGTGTCCTTCCAATTCTGTCTTCTTAGTTTATAGGTCCAGGAATAGGTCTGCTGGATCATATGGTAGCTCAAGGTTTACCTTTTAAAGGCACCTCTATTCTGTTCTCCTTAGTGGCTCTTTCCAGGTTAGGTCCCACTTAAAGTGGAGGGTATGTATTTCTTCCCAGCACCTTCAGCATTTATTCTTTGTAGTTTTTGCTGATGGTTATTCTGAGTGGTGTGAGCTGATACCTCTTTGTGGTTGCATTTGCATGTGTCTCATAATGCGTTGAAATTGAGCTTTAAGACATGTCCTTTTTATTTTTCCAGCTGTGATTAGAGCTTATTTCTTCAAAGTGTTTTCTTAAAGTATGTGTCACCATTGGAAATATTTTGGCCATTTTCTCCCTCAAGACATTTTGAGGGCAGGTTTCATTTACAGCCCTGCAGTACTTGTTCATATGAAGTGACCATTAGCTCAGGCTTTAAACCTGCTTTTGCAGGTAACGGCCAGAGAGCGGCAGCCTTTCTACGTTCCCCTTGCTGGTACTAGGGAAACAGACCTACCGGCCAGTGGTGTTCTTCGGTTATAAATTAGAGTGCAACGTGCCCGGGTAAACCCACAAATGTTGATGTCTCCTTGCTTTTGTTTGTTTTTAAATTTAATTTATATTTATTATTAGAGTAATATTCCATTGTGTACGTGGACCACTTCTTCTTGGTGCATTCCTCGGTTGATGGACATTTTCATTGCTTCCAAGTGCTGGCTATGGTTAATCTTGCTGGCGTACAGGTTTGCCAGCCTGTGACTTTTTGATTCTCATTTTCTCAGGTGATAGGCCAAGCAGTGGTTGTGATTGATTGGCCGGTAGCTCAATGTTTCCCTTTTCAAAGCACCTACATTGTGTTTTCTTTAGTGGCTCTTTACATGCCCCCCCTTACAACCGAGGGTACGCATTTCTCCACACTCCCTTCACCATTTATTTTTTGCAGCATTTTTCCTAATGGCCATTCTGACTGCTGTGAGCTGATAGGTTTTTGTAATATGGGTATGCATGTCATTAAAATTTTTAAAATTCATCATATTCCTATGCCTTTTTCCTAAAAGAAAAAAACCGTGAGTACAATATAGCTCTTGAAATTGTCTTCTTCGAAGGTCGCACTCTTCTGAAATTTTTGGTCGATTTTTGACCCCAGAAATTTTCTGGAGGGCAGGTGTCATTTACAGAACTGCAAGTTGGTGAAAATTTAGTGACCTTTTGCAGTGCGTTCAAAGCTGCTGTTGTGGGAAACGACCACAAGGAGGTAGCATTTCTCCATTCCCCAATCTGGGTACTAGGGCAGCAGAGCCTTTCTGGAAGTCATTGTCCTAGGTTGTAAATTAGGATGCAATTTGCCAGGAGAAATCCCCATAAGTTTATGTCTCATTACTTCTTCTTGGTTTTTACATTTTTTAAAAATCTGGGTAAAGTTTAGAATATTGTTTGTCCTAGGTGTACACAATCTGGTTCATTTGTACATTATGTATGTCTATTAATGTACAGATCCTCTTCCCATGTAAAATATTACAGTGTTCCGTCGACCTCCCTTGCTATATGTTCGGTCTTTTTGATACATGTATATAATATGTATTTGTATATGTATAGTGACACTAATCTTCATTTCTCAATTTCCCCCCTCCTTTCCTTTTCGATAGCATAGTTTGTTTTCTAAGCCTGTGAGTGTCTTTCTCTTTGGAAATATGTTCATCTGTGTCAGTTATTAGATAATGCCATAAGTGATAATATAGGCTATAGGTCTTTTGCTTTCCGACCTACTTCACGTTTTGTGATTATCTCCAGGCTCATCTGTGGTGCCTCAAAGAGCAGTGCTTCCACGTTTTCCATGGCTAATATTCCAGTGTGTACATGGACCACTTCTTCTTGGTGCGTTCCTCTGTTGATGGACATTTTCGTTGCTTCCAAGTGTTGCCTATGGTAAATATTGCTGGAGTGCAGGATTGCCAGCCTGTGATTTTTGATTTTCATTTTCTCAGGTGATAGACCCAGCAGTGGGTTTGATTGATTGACTGGTATGGTAGCTCAACGTTGACCTTTTCAAGGCACCTCAATTGTGCTTTCATTAGTGCTCTTACCACGTCTCCCTTAGAATCGAGGGTACGCATTTCTCCACAATCACGTCAGCAGTTATTGTTTGCAGCATTTTTGTTGATGGCCATTCCGACTGGTGTGAGCTGATAGGTTTTTGTAATTTGGGTTTACATGTCTGTAAAAATTCCTACAATTCATCATTTTTCCACGCCTTTTCCTTTTCTGTTAAAAGAAAAAATGTGTGAGTATAATATACCTCTTCAAATTTTCTCTTTGGAAGGTGGCACTCTAGAATTTTTGGGTCGATTTTCGACCTCAGTATTTTTTGGAGGGCCGGTGTCATTTACAGACCTGCAATTGGTGAATATTTAGTGACCTTTTGCAGTGGGTTTAAAGCTGCTGTTGTGGGAAACGGCCACAAGGATGCAGCATTTCTCCATTCCCAAATCTGGGTACTAGGGCAGCAGAGCCATGCTGGAAGTTGTTTGCCTAGGTTTTAAATTTGGATGGAATGTGCCAGGAAAACCCCCCATAAGTTTATGTCTCCTTACTCCTAGTTCGTTGTCTTAATTTTTTCAATTGGGGTAATCGTTAGAATGTTGCTTGTCCAAGGTGTACACACTCTGGTTCATCTACATATCCTATATACCTATTTATGTAGAGGTCCTCTTCCCGTGTAAATTATTACAGAGTGTTCCGTAATCCTTCCTTGCTATATGGTCGGTCTTTTTGATATATGTATATAATATGTATTTGTACACGTATGGTAACGCTAATCTTCATTTACCCATTCCCCCCACCTTTCCTTTTAGATAAGCATAGTTTTTTTTTAATAAGTCTGTGATTGACTTTCTCTGTGGAAATATGTTCATTTGTGTCAGTTATTAGATAACGCCTATAAGTGATATCATAGGATATAGGACTTTTGCTTTCCGACTTACCTCGTGTTCTGTGATTATCTCCAAGATCATCTATGGTGCCTCAAAGAGCAGTGTTTCATTGTTTTCCATGGCTAGTATTCATTGTGTACATGGACCACTTCTTCTTTATCCTTTCATCTGTTGATGGACATTTTGGTTGCTTCAGTGTCTTGTCTATTGTGAATAAGGCTGCAGTGCAGCTTTTGCAGCCCGGGTCTTCTTCATTCTGGTCTTCTCAGGTGAGAGGCCCATTGGTGCGCCTGCTGGATTGAATGGTACCTCAATTTTTCCTTTTAAACGCAGCTCCTTTCTGTTCTCATTATTGGCGGTTAACCCCTTTACATCTCACCAGCAGCTAGAGGGTACACATTTCTCTAAAACCTCTTCAGCATTTATTGTTTGTAGACTTTTTGCCAATGGTCAGTCGACTGGTTTGAGTTGAAAACTTTTTGTAGATTAGATTGCATGAGTCTAATACTTCCTGAGGTGGAGCTTTTATCCATTTTCCTTTTTTTGAACAGACAGTGAGGAAAACTTACCTCTTCATACTATCTTCTTGAAAATTTCGCCTGTTTTGAATTTTTTTTTATCCATTCCCTACCTCAGCACAATTTTGAAGGCAGGTGTCCTTTACAGCCCTGAGTCCTTGTGAATGGTAAGTGACCATTAGCTGTGGGTTAAAAGCTGCTCTTGCGGGAATCGGCCAGAAGGCGGCAGCATTTCTCCTTTACCAAATCTGGTTACTAGGGCAACAGAGCCTTACTGGAAGTGGTGTTCTAGGTTTTAAATTAGAATGGAATGTGCGAGGAAGAAGCCCTTTAAGTTTATGTCTCATTACTTCTTGTTCGTATTTTTCACTTAATTTTTATTTTTTATCACAGCAAACTTGATTACAATGTTTTGTTTGCTCTAGGTGTGCAAGATGTGGTTCTTTCACACATATACATATATCTATTCTTCTTCGGATCCTTTTCCCACGTAGCTTATGACACAATGTTGACTAGTCTTCTCTTGGTATTGCGTAGGTCTTTGGTGATTCTATATTTCACATGTGTTTGTATCTCTCTGTTAACCTCAATATGGTAATGTATCCAATCCTCACACCTTTCCAGTTGGTGAAGCATAAGTTTTTTTAATGAATCTATGATAGTGTTTCTCTGTGGAAATATCTTTGTTTGTATCATTTTCTAGGTAACACCTATATGTGATATGATAGGATATGTGTCTTTTGCCTTCTCACTTACTCCAAGTTGCGTGATTACTTCTAGACTCATCTATGGTGCTGCAAATGGCATTGTTTCATTTTTTCACTAGCTCATATTCCATCTGTACAGGTAGCAGTTCTTCTTTGTCCACCCATCTGTCTGTGGACTTTTTGGTTACTTCCATATCTTGGCTATTGTAATACTAGGCAATGCAGATTTGCGTGCCTGTGTCCTTCCAATTCTGTCTTCTTAGTTTATAGGTCCAGGAATAGGTCTGCTGGATCATATGGTAGCTCAATGTTTACCTTTTCAAAGCACCTACATTGTGTTTTCTTTAGTGGCTCTTTACATGCCCCCCCTTACAACCGAGGGTACGCATTTCTCCACACTCCCTTCACCATTTATTTTTTGCAGCATTTTTCCTAATGGCCATTCTGACTGCTGTGAGCTGATAGGTTTTTGTAATATGGGTATGCATGTCATTAAAATTTTTAAAATTCATCATATTCCTATGCCTTTTTCCTAAAAGAAAAAAACCGTGAGTACAATATAGCTCTTGAAATTGTCTTCTTCGAAGGTCGCACTCTTCTGAAATTTTTGGTCGATTTTTGACCCCAGAAATTTTCTGGAGGGCAGGTGTCATTTACAGAACTGCAAGTTGGTGAAAATTTAGTGACCTTTTGCAGTGCGTTCAAAGCCGCTGTTGTGGGAAACGACCACAAGGAGGTAGCATTTCTCCATTCCCCAATCTGGGTACTAGGGCAGCAGAGCCTTTCTGGAAGTCATTGTCCTAGGTTGTAAATTAGGATGCAATTTGCCAGGAGAAATCCCCATAAGTTTATGTCTCATTACTTCTTCTTGGTTTTTACATTTTTTTAAAATCTGGGTAAAGTTTAGAATATTGTTTGTCCTAGGTGTACACAATCTGGTTCATTTGTACATTATGTATGTCTATTAATGTACAGATCCTCTTCCCATGTAAAATATTACAGTGTTCCGTCGACCTCCCTTGCTATATGTTCGGTCTTTTTGATACATGTATATAATATGTATTTGTATATGTATAGTGACACTAATCTTCATTTCTCAATTTCCCCCCTCCTTTCCTTTTCGATAGCATAGTTTGTTTTCTAAGCCTGTGAGTGTCTTTCTCTTTGGAAATATGTTCATCTGTGTCAGTTATTAGATAATGCCATAAGTGATAATATAGGCTATAGGTCTTTTGCTTTCCGACCTACTTCACGTTTTGTGATTATCTCCAGGCTCATCTGTGGTGCCTCAAAGAGCAGTGCTTCCACGTTTTCCATGGCTAATATTCCAGTGTGTACATGGACCACTTCTTCTTGGTGCGTTCCTCTGTTGATGGACATTTTCGTTGCTTCCAAGTGTTGCCTATGGTAAATATTGCTGGAGTGCAGGATTGCCAGCCTGTGATTTTTGATTTTCATTTTCTCAGGTGATAGACCCAGCAGTGGGTTTGATTGATTGACTGGTATGGTAGCTCAACGTTGACCTTTTCAAGGCACCTCAATTGTGCTTTCATTAGTGCTCTTACCACGTCTCCCTTAGAATCGAGGGTACGCATTTCTCCACAATCACGTCAGCAGTTATTGTTTGCAGCATTTTTGTTGATGGCCATTCCGACTGGTGTGAGCTGATAGGTTTTTGTAATTTGGGTTTACATGTCTGTAAAAATTCCTACAATTCATCATTTTTCCACGCCTTTTCCTTTTCTGTTAAAAGAAAAAATGTGTGAGTATAATATACCTCTTCAAATTTTCTCTTTGGAAGGTGGCACTCTAGAATTTTTGGGTCGATTTTCGACCTCAGTATTTTTTGGAGGGCCGGTGTCATTTACAGACCTGCAATTGGTGAATATTTAGTGACCTTTTGCAGTGGGTTTAAAGCTGCTGTTGTGGGAAACGGCCACAAGGATGCAGCATTTCTCCATTCCCAAATCTGGGTACTAGGGCAGCAGAGCCATGCTGGAAGTTGTTTGCCTAGGTTTTAAATTTGGATGGAATGTGCCAGGAAAACCCCCCATAAGTTTATGTCTCCTTACTCCTAGTTCGTTGTCTTAATTTTTTCAATTGGGGTAATCGTTAGAATGTTGCTTGTCCAAGGTGTACACACTCTGGTTCATCTACATATCCTATATACCTATTTATGTAGAGGTCCTCTTCCCGTGTAAATTATTACAGAGTGTTCCGTAATCCTTCCTTGCTATATGGTCGGTCTTTTTGATATATGTATATAATATGTATTTGTACACGTATGGTAACGCTAATCTTCATTTACCCATTCCCCCCACCTTTCCTTTTAGATAAGCATAGTTTTTTTTTAATAAGTCTGTGATTGACTTTCTCTGTGGAAATATGTTCATTTGTGTCAGTTATTAGATAACGCCTATAAGTGATATCATAGGATATAGGACTTTTGCTTTCCGACTTACCTCGTGTTCTGTGATTATCTCCAAGATCATCTATGGTGCCTCAAAGAGCAGTGTTTCATTGTTTTCCATGGCTAGTATTCATTGTGTACATGGACCACTTCTTCTTTATCCTTTCATCTGTTGATGGACATTTTGGTTGCTTCAGTGTCTTGTCTATTGTGAATAAGGCTGCAGTGCAGCTTTTGCAGCCCGGGTCTTCTTCATTCTGGTCTTCTCAGGTGAGAGGCCCATTGGTGCGCCTGCTGGATTGAATGGTACCTCAATTTTTCCTTTTAAACGCAGCTCCTTTCTGTTCTCATTATTGGCGGTTAACCCCTTTACATCTCACCAGCAGCTAGAGGGTACACATTTCTCTAAAACCTCTTCAGCATTTATTGTTTGTAGACTTTTTGCCAATGGTCAGTCGACTGGTTTGAGTTGAAAACTTTTTGTAGATTAGATTGCATGAGTCTAATACTTCCTGAGGTGGAGCTTTTATCCATTTTCCTTTTTTTGAACAGACAGTGAGGAAAACTTACCTCTTCATACTATCTTCTTGAAAATTTTGCCTGTTTTGAATTTTTTTTTATCCATTCCCTACCTCAGCACAATTTTGAAGGCAGGTGTCCTTTACAGCCCTGAGTCCTTGTGAATGGTAAGTGACCATTAGCTGTGGGTTAAAAGCTGCTCTTGCGGGAATCGGCCAGAAGGCGGCAGCATTTCTCCTTTACCAAATCTGGTTACTAGGGCAACAGAGCCTTACTGGAAGTGGTGTTCTAGGTTTTAAATTAGAATGGAATGTGCGAGGAAGAAGCCCTTTAAGTTTATGTCTCATTACTTCTTGTTCGTATTTTTCACTTAATTTTTATTTTTTATCACAGCAAACTTGATTACAATGTTTTGTTTGCTCTAGGTGTGCAAGATGTGGTTCTTTCACACATATACATATATCTATTCTTCTTCGGATCCTTTTCCCACGTAGCTTATGACACAATGTTGACTAGTCTTCTCTTGGTATTGCGTAGGTCTTTGGTGATTCTATATTTCACATGTGTTTGTATCTCTCTGTTAACCTCAATATGGTAATGTATCCAATCCTCACACCTTTCCAGTTGGTGAAGCATAAGTTTTTTTAATGAATCTATGATAGTGTTTCTCTGTGGAAATATCTTTGTTTGTATCATTTTCTAGGTAACACCTATATGTGATATGATAGGATATGTGTCTTTTGCCTTCTCACTTACTCCAAGTTGCGTGATTACTTCTAGACTCATCTATGGTGCTGCAAATGGCATTGTTTCATTTTTTCACTAGCTCATATTCCATCTGTACAGGTAGCAGTTCTTCTTTGTCCACCCATCTGTCTGTGGACTTTTTGGTTACTTCCATATCTTGGCTATTGTAATACTAGGCAATGCAGATTTGCGTGCCTGTGTCCTTCCAATTCTGTCTTCTTAGTTTATAGGTCCAGGAATAGGTCTGCTGGATCATATGGTAGCTCAATGTTTACCTTTTAAAGGCACCTCTATTCTGTTCTCCTTAGTGGCTCTTTCCAGGTTAGGTCCCACTTAAAGTGGAGGGTATGTATTTCTTCCCAGCACCTTCAGCATTTATTCTTTGTAGTTTTTGCTGATGGTTATTCTGAGTGGTGTGAGCTGATACCTCTTTGTGGTTGCATTTGCATGTGTCTCATAATGCGTTGAAATTGAGCTTTAAGACATGTCCTTTTTATTTTTCCAGCTGTGATTAGAGCTTATTTCTTCAAAGTGTTTTCTTAAAGTATGTGTCACCATTGGAAATATTTTGGCCATTTTCTCCCTCAAGACATTTTGAGGGCAGGTTTCATTTACAGCCCTGCAGTACTTGTTCATATGAAGTGACCATTAGCTCAGGCTTTAAACCTGCTTTTGCAGGTAACGGCCAGAGAGCGGCAGCCTTTCTACGTTCCCCTTGCTGGTACTAGGGAAACAGACCTACCGGCCAGTGGTGTTCTTCGGTTATAAATTAGAGTGCAACGTGCCCGGGTAAACCCACAAATGTTGATGTCTCCTTGCTTTTGTTTGTTTTTAAATTTAATTTATATTTATTATTAGAGTAATATTCCATTGTGTACGTGGACCACTTCTTCTTGGTGCATTCCTCGGTTGATGGACATTTTCATTGCTTCCAAGTGCTGGCTATGGTTAATCTTGCTGGCGTACAGGTTTGCCAGCCTGTGACTTTTTGATTCTCATTTTCTCAGGTGATAGGCCAAGCAGTGGTTGTGATTGATTGGCCGGTAGCTCAATGTTTCCCTTTTCAAAGCACCTACATTGTGTTTTCTTTAGTGGCTCTTTACATGCCCCCCCTTACAACCGAGGGTACGCATTTCTCCACACTCCCTTCACCATTTATTTTTTGCAGCATTTTTCCTAATGGCCATTCTGACTGCTGTGAGCTGATAGGTTTTTGTAATATGGGTATGCATGTCATTAAAATTTTTAAAATTCATCATATTCCTATGCCTTTTTCCTAAAAGAAAAAAACCGTGAGTACAATATAGCTCTTGAAATTGTCTTCTTCGAAGGTCGCACTCTTCTGAAATTTTTGGTCGATTTTTGACCCCAGAAATTTTCTGGAGGGCAGGTGTCATTTACAGAACTGCAAGTTGGTGAAAATTTAGTGACCTTTTGCAGTGCGTTCAAAGCCGCTGTTGTGGGAAACGACCACAAGGAGGTAGCATTTCTCCATTCCCCAATCTGGGTACTAGGGCAGCAGAGCCTTTCTGGAAGTCATTGTCCTAGGTTGTAAATTAGGATGCAATTTGCCAGGAGAAATCCCCATAAGTTTATGTCTCATTACTTCTTCTTGGTTTTTACATTTTCTTAAAATCTGGGTAAAGTTTAGAATATTGTTTGTCCTAGGTGTACACAATCTGGTTCATTTGTACATTATGTATGTCTATTAATGTACAGATCCTCTTCCCATGTAAAATATTACAGTGTTCCGTCGACCTCCCTTGCTATATGTTCGGTCTTTTTGATACATGTATATAATATGTATTTGTATATGTATAGTGACACTAATCTTCATTTCTCAATTTCCCCCCTCCTTTCCTTTTCGATAGCATAGTTTGTTTTCTAAGCCTGTGAGTGTCTTTCTCTTTGGAAATATGTTCATCTGTGTCAGTTATTAGATAATGCCATAAGTGATAATATAGGCTATAGGTCTTTTGCTTTCCGACCTACTTCACGTTTTGTGATTATCTCCAGGCTCATCTGTGGTGCCTCAAAGAGCAGTGCTTCCACGTTTTCCATGGCTAATATTCCAGTGTGTACATGGACCACTTCTTCTTGGTGCGTTCCTCTGTTGATGGACATTTTCGTTGCTTCCAAGTGTTGCCTATGGTAAATATTGCTGGAGTGCAGGATTGCCAGCCTGTGATTTTTGATTTTCATTTTCTCAGGTGATAGACCCAGCAGTGGGTTTGATTGATTGACTGGTATGGTAGCTCAACGTTGACCTTTTCAAGGCACCTCAATTGTGCTTTCATTAGTGCTCTTACCACGTCTCCCTTAGAATCGAGGGTACGCATTTCTCCACAATCACGTCAGCAGTTATTGTTTGCAGCATTTTTGTTGATGGCCATTCCGACTGGTGTGAGCTGATAGGTTTTTGTAATTTGGGTTTACATGTCTGTAAAAATTCCTACAATTCATCATTTTTCCACGCCTTTTCCTTTTCTGTTAAAAGAAAAAATGTGTGAGTATAATATACCTCTTCAAATTTTCTCTTTGGAAGGTGGCACTCTAGAATTTTTGGGTCGATTTTCGACCTCAGTATTTTTTGGAGGGCCGGTGTCATTTACAGACCTGCAATTGGTGAATATTTAGTGACCTTTTGCAGTGGGTTTAAAGCTGCTGTTGTGGGAAACGGCCACAAGGATGCAGCATTTCTCCATTCCCAAATCTGGGTACTAGGGCAGCAGAGCCATGCTGGAAGTTGTTTGCCTAGGTTTTAAATTTGGATGGAATGTGCCAGGAAAACCCCCCATAAGTTTATGTCTCCTTACTCCTAGTTCGTTGTCTTAATTTTTTCAATTGGGGTAATCGTTAGAATGTTGCTTGTCCAAGGTGTACACACTCTGGTTCATCTACATATCCTATATACCTATTTATGTAGAGGTCCTCTTCCCGTGTAAATTATTACAGAGTGTTCCGTAATCCTTCCTTGCTATATGGTCGGTCTTTTTGATATATGTATATAATATGTATTTGTACATGTATGGTAACGCTAATCTTCATTTACCCATTCCCCCCACCTTTCCTTTTAGATAAGCATAGTTTTTTTTTAATAAGTCTGTGATTGACTTTCTCTGTGGAAATATGTTCATTTGTGTCAGTTATTAGATAACGCCTATAAGTGATATCATAGGATATAGGACTTTTGCTTTCCGACTTACCTCGTGTTCTGTGATTATCTCCAAGATCATCTATGGTGCCTCAAAGAGCAGTGTTTCATTGTTTTCCATGGCTAGTATTCATTGTGTACATGGACCACTTCTTCTTTATCCTTTCATCTGTTGATGGACATTTTGGTTGCTTCAGTGTCTTGTCTATTGTGAATAAGGCTGCAGTGCAGCTTTTGCAGCCCGGGTCTTCTTCATTCTGGTCTTCTCAGGTGAGAGGCCCATTGGTGCGCCTGCTGGATTGAATGGTACCTCAATTTTTCCTTTTAAACGCAGCTCCTTTCTGTTCTCATTATTGGCGGTTAACCCCTTTACATCTCACCAGCAGCTAGAGGGTACACATTTCTCTAAAACCTCTTCAGCATTTATTGTTTGTAGACTTTTTGCCAATGGTCAGTCGACTGGTTTGAGTTGAAAACTTTTTGTAGATTAGATTGCATGAGTCTAATACTTCCTGAGGTGGAGCTTTTATCCATTTTCCTTTTTTTGAACAGACAGTGAGGAAAACTTACCTCTTCATACTATCTTCTTGAAAATTTCGCCTGTTTTGAATTTTTTTTTATCCATTCCCTACCTCAGCACAATTTTGAAGGCAGGTGTCCTTTACAGCCCTGAGTCCTTGTGAATGGTAAGTGACCATTAGCTGTGGGTTAAAAGCTGCTCTTGCGGGAATCGGCCAGAAGGCGGCAGCATTTCTCCTTTACCAAATCTGGTTACTAGGGCAACAGAGCCTTACTGGAAGTGGTGTTCTAGGTTTTAAATTAGAATGGAATGTGCGAGGAAGAAGCCCTTTAAGTTTATGTCTCATTACTTCTTGTTCGTATTTTTCACTTAATTTTTATTTTTTATCACAGCAAACTTGATTACAATGTTTTGTTTGCTCTAGGTGTGCAAGATGTGGTTCTTTCACACATATACATATATCTATTCTTCTTCGGATCCTTTTCCCACGTAGCTTATGACACAATGTTGACTAGTCTTCTCTTGGTATTGCGTAGGTCTTTGGTGATTCTATATTTCACATGTGTTTGTATCTCTCTGTTAACCTCAATATGGTAATGTATCCAATCCTCACACCTTTCCAGTTGGTGAAGCATAAGTTTTTTTAATGAATCTATGATAGTGTTTCTCTGTGGAAATATCTTTGTTTGTATCATTTTCTAGGTAACACCTATATGTGATATGATAGGATATGTGTCTTTTGCCTTCTCACTTACTCCAAGTTGCGTGATTACTTCTAGACTCATCTATGGTGCTGCAAATGGCATTGTTTCATTTTTTCACTAGCTCATATTCCATCTGTACAGGTAGCAGTTCTTCTTTGTCCACCCATCTGTCTGTGGACTTTTTGGTTACTTCCATATCTTGGCTATTGTAATACTAGGCAATGCAGATTTGCGTGCCTGTGTCCTTCCAATTCTGTCTTCTTAGTTTATAGGTCCAGGAATAGGTCTGCTGGATCATATGGTAGCTCAATGTTTACCTTTTAAAGGCACCTCTATTCTGTTCTCCTTAGTGGCTCTTTCCAGGTTAGGTCCCACTTAAAGTGGAGGGTATGTATTTCTTCCCAGCACCTTCAGCATTTATTCTTTGTAGTTTTTGCTGATGGTTATTCTGAGTGGTGTGAGCTGATACCTCTTTGTGGTTGCATTTGCATGTGTCTCATAATGCGTTGAAATTGAGCTTTAAGACATGTCCTTTTTATTTTTCCAGCTGTGATTAGAGCTTATTTCTTCAAAGTGTTTTCTTAAAGTATGTGTCACCATTGGAAATATTTTGGCCATTTTCTCCCTCAAGACATTTTGAGGGCAGGTTTCATTTACAGCCCTGCAGTACTTGTTCATATGAAGTGACCATTAGCTCAGGCTTTAAACCTGCTTTTGCAGGTAACGGCCAGAGAGCGGCAGCCTTTCTACGTTCCCCTTGCTGGTACTAGGGAAACAGACCTACCGGCCAGTGGTGTTCTTCGGTTATAAATTAGAGTGCAACGTGCCCGGGTAAACCCACAAATGTTGATGTCTCCTTGCTTTTGTTTGTTTTTAAATTTAATTTATATTTATTATTAGAGTAATATTCCATTGTGTACGTGGACCACTTCTTCTTGGTGCATTCCTCGGTTGATGGACATTTTCATTGCTTCCAAGTGCTGGCTATGGTTAATCTTGCTGGCGTACAGGTTTGCCAGCCTGTGACTTTTTGATTCTCATTTTCTCAGGTGATAGGCCAAGCAGTGGTTGTGATTGATTGGCCGGTAGCTCAATGTTTCCCTTTTCAAAGCACCTACATTGTGTTTTCTTTAGTGGCTCTTTACATGCCCCCCCTTACAACCGAGGGTACGCATTTCTCCACACTCCCTTCACCATTTATTTTTTGCAGCATTTTTCCTAATGGCCATTCTGACTGCTGTGAGCTGATAGGTTTTTGTAATATGGGTATGCATGTCATTAAAATTTTTAAAATTCATCATATTCCTATGCCTTTTTCCTAAAAGAAAAAAACCGTGAGTACAATATAGCTCTTGAAATTGTCTTCTTCGAAGGTCGCACTCTTCTGAAATTTTTGGTCGATTTTTGACCCCAGAAATTTTCTGGAGGGCAGGTGTCATTTACAGAACTGCAAGTTGGTGAAAATTTAGTGACCTTTTGCAGTGCGTTCAAAGCTGCTGTTGTGGGAAACGACCACAAGGAGGTAGCATTTCTCCATTCCCCAATCTGGGTACTAGGGCAGCAGAGCCTTTCTGGAAGTCATTGTCCTAGGTTGTAAATTAGGATGCAATTTGCCAGGAGAAATCCCCATAAGTTTATGTCTCATTACTTCTTCTTGGTTTTTACATTTTCTTAAAATCTGGGTAAAGTTTAGAATATTGTTTGTCCTAGGTGTACACAATCTGGTTCATTTGTACATTATGTATGTCTATTAATGTACAGATCCTCTTCCCATGTAAAATATTACAGTGTTCCGTCGACCTCCCTTGCTATATGTTCGGTCTTTTTGATACATGTATATAATATGTATTTGTATATGTATAGTGACACTAATCTTCATTTCTCAATTTCCCCCCTCCTTTCCTTTTCGATAGCATAGTTTGTTTTCTAAGCCTGTGAGTGTCTTTCTCTTTGGAAATATGTTCATCTGTGTCAGTTATTAGATAATGCCATAAGTGATAATATAGGCTATAGGTCTTTTGCTTTCCGACCTACTTCACGTTTTGTGATTATCTCCAGGCTCATCTGTGGTGCCTCAAAGAGCAGTGCTTCCACGTTTTCCATGGCTAATATTCCAGTGTGTATATGGACCACTTCTTCTTGGTGCGTTCCTCTGTTGATGGACATTTTCGTTGCTTCCAAGTGTTGCCTATGGTAAATATTGCTGGAGTGCAGGATTGCCAGCCTGTGATTTTTGATTTTCATTTTCTCAGGTGATAGACCCAGCAGTGGGTTTGATTGATTGACTGGTATGGTAGCTCAACGTTGACCTTTTCAAGGCACCTCAATTGTGCTTTCATTAGTGCTCTTACCACGTCTCCCTTAGAATCGAGGGTACGCATTTCTCCACAATCACGTCAGCAGTTATTGTTTGCAGCATTTTTGTTGATGGCCATTCTGACTGGTGTGAGCTGATAGGTTTTTGTAATTTGGGTTTACATGTCTGTAAAAATTCCTACAATTCATCATTTTTCCACGCCTTTTCCTTTTCTGTTAAAAGAAAAAATGTGTGAGTATAATATACCTCTTCAAATTTTCTCTTTGGAAGGTGGCACTCTAGAATTTTTGGGTCGATTTTCGACCTCAGTATTTTTTGGAGGGCCGGTGTCATTTACAGACCTGCAATTGGTGAATATTTAGTGACCTTTTGCAGTGGGTTTAAAGCTGCTGTTGTGGGAAACGGCCACAAGGATGCAGCATTTCTCCATTCCCAAATCTGGGTACTAGGGCAGCAGAGCCATGCTGGAAGTTGTTTGCCTAGGTTTTAAATTTGGATGGAATGTGCCAGGAAAACCCCCCATAAGTTTATGTCTCCTTACTCCTAGTTCGTTGTCTTAATTTTTTCAATTGGGGTAATCGTTAGAATGTTGCTTGTCCAAGGTGTACACACTCTGGTTCATCTACATATCCTATATACCTATTTATGTAGAGGTCCTCTTCCCGTGTAAATTATTACAGAGTGTTCCGTAATCCTTCCTTGCTATATGGTCGGTCTTTTTGATATATGTATATAATATGTATTTGTACACGTATGGTAACGCTAATCTTCATTTACCCATTCCCCCCACCTTTCCTTTTAGATAAGCATAGTTTTTTTTTAATAAGTCTGTGATTGACTTTCTCTGTGGAAATATGTTCATTTGTGTCAGTTATTAGATAACGCCTATAAGTGATATCATAGGATATAGGACTTTTGCTTTCCGACTTACCTCGTGTTCTGTGATTATCTCCAAGATCATCTATGGTGCCTCAAAGAGCAGTGTTTCATTGTTTTCCATGGCTAGTATTCATTGTGTACATGGACCACTTCTTCTTTATCCTTTCATCTGTTGATGGACATTTTGGTTGCTTCAGTGTCTTGTCTATTGTGAATAAGGCTGCAGTGCAGCTTTTGCAGCCCGGGTCTTCTTCATTCTGGTCTTCTCAGGTGAGAGGCCCATTGGTGCGCCTGCTGGATTGAATGGTACCTCAATTTTTCCTTTTAAACGCAGCTCCTTTCTGTTCTCATTATTGGCGGTTAACCCCTTTACATCTCACCAGCAGCTAGAGGGTACACATTTCTCTAAAACCTCTTCAGCATTTATTGTTTGTAGACTTTTTGCCAATGGTCAGTCGACTGGTTTGAGTTGAAAACTTTTTGTAGATTAGATTGCATGAGTCTAATACTTCCTGAGGTGGAGCTTTTATCCATTTTCCTTTTTTTGAACAGACAGTGAGGAAAACTTACCTCTTCATACTATCTTCTTGAAAATTTTGCCTGTTTTGAATTTTTTTTTATCCATTCCCTACCTCAGCACAATTTTGAAGGCAGGTGTCCTTTACAGCCCTGAGTCCTTGTGAATGGTAAGTGACCATTAGCTGTGGGTTAAAAGCTGCTCTTGCGGGAATCGGCCAGAAGGCGGCAGCATTTCTCCTTTACCAAATCTGGTTACTAGGGCAACAGAGCCTTACTGGAAGTGGTGTTCTAGGTTTTAAATTAGAATGGAATGTGCGAGGAAGAAGCCCTTTAAGTTTATGTCTCATTACTTCTTGTTCGTATTTTTCACTTAATTTTTATTTTTTATCACAGCAAACTTGATTACAATGTTTTGTTTGCTCTAGGTGTGCAAGATGTGGTTCTTTCACACATATACATATATCTATTCTTCTTCGGATCCTTTTCCCACGTAGCTTATGACACAATGTTGACTAGTCTTCTCTTGGTATTGCGTAGGTCTTTGGTGATTCTATATTTCACATGTGTTTGTATCTCTCTGTTAACCTCAATATGGTAATGTATCCAATCCTCACACCTTTCCAGTTGGTGAAGCATAAGTTTTTTTAATGAATCTATGATAGTGTTTCTCTGTGGAAATATCTTTGTTTGTATCATTTTCTAGGTAACACCTATATGTGATATGATAGGATATGTGTCTTTTGCCTTCTCACTTACTCCAAGTTGCGTGATTACTTCTAGACTCATCTATGGTGCTGCAAATGGCATTGTTTCATTTTTTCACTAGCTCATATTCCATCTGTACAGGTAGCAGTTCTTCTTTGTCCACCCATCTGTCTGTGGACTTTTTGGTTACTTCCATATCTTGGCTATTGTAATACTAGGCAATGCAGATTTGCGTGCCTGTGTCCTTCCAATTCTGTCTTCTTAGTTTATAGGTCCAGGAATAGGTCTGCTGGATCATATGGTAGCTCAAGGTTTACCTTTTAAAGGCACCTCTATTCTGTTCTCCTTAGTGGCTCTTTCCAGGTTAGGTCCCACTTAAAGTGGAGGGTATGTATTTCTTCCCAGCACCTTCAGCATTTATTCTTTGTAGTTTTTGCTGATGGTTATTCTGAGTGGTGTGAGCTGATACCTCTTTGTGGTTGCATTTGCATGTGTCTCATAATGCGTTGAAATTGAGCTTTAAGACATGTCCTTTTTATTTTTCCAGCTGTGATTAGAGCTTATTTCTTCAAAGTGTTTTCTTAAAGTATGTGTCACCATTGGAAATATTTTGGCCATTTTCTCCCTCAAGACATTTTGAGGGCAGGTTTCATTTACAGCCCTGCAGTACTTGTTCATATGAAGTGACCATTAGCTCAGGCTTTAAACCTGCTTTTGCAGGTAACGGCCAGAGAGCGGCAGCCTTTCTACGTTCCCCTTGCTGGTACTAGGGAAACAGACCTACCGGCCAGTGGTGTTCTTCGGTTATAAATTAGAGTGCAACGTGCCCGGGTAAACCCACAAATGTTGATGTCTCCTTGCTTTTGTTTGTTTTTAAATTTAATTTATATTTATTATTAGAGTAATATTCCATTGTGTACGTGGACCACTTCTTCTTGGTGCATTCCTCGGTTGATGGACATTTTCATTGCTTCCAAGTGCTGGCTATGGTTAATCTTGCTGGCGTACAGGTTTGCCAGCCTGTGACTTTTTGATTCTCATTTTCTCAGGTGATAGGCCAAGCAGTGGTTGTGATTGATTGGCCGGTAGCTCAATGTTTCCCTTTTCAAAGCACCTACATTGTGTTTTCTTTAGTGGCTCTTTACATGCCCCCCCTTACAACCGAGGGTACGCATTTCTCCACACTCCCTTCACCATTTATTTTTTGCAGCATTTTTCCTAATGGCCATTCTGACTGCTGTGAGCTGATAGGTTTTTGTAATATGGGTATGCATGTCATTAAAATTTTTAAAATTCATCATATTCCTATGCCTTTTTCCTAAAAGAAAAAAACCGTGAGTACAATATAGCTCTTGAAATTGTCTTCTTCGAAGGTCGCACTCTTCTGAAATTTTTGGTCGATTTTTGACCCCAGAAATTTTCTGGAGGGCAGGTGTCATTTACAGAACTGCAAGTTGGTGAAAATTTAGTGACCTTTTGCAGTGCGTTCAAAGCTGCTGTTGTGGGAAACGACCACAAGGAGGTAGCATTTCTCCATTCCCCAATCTGGGTACTAGGGCAGCAGAGCCTTTCTGGAAGTCATTGTCCTAGGTTGTAAATTAGGATGCAATTTGCCAGGAGAAATCCCCATAAGTTTATGTCTCATTACTTCTTCTTGGTTTTTACATTTTTTTAAAATCTGGGTAAAGTTTAGAATATTGTTTGTCCTAGGTGTACACAATCTGGTTCATTTGTACATTATGTATGTCTATTAATGTACAGATCCTCTTCCCATGTAAAATATTACAGTGTTCCGTCGACCTCCCTTGCTATATGTTCGGTCTTTTTGATACATGTATATAATATGTATTTGTATATGTATAGTGACACTAATCTTCATTTCTCAATTTCCCCCCTCCTTTCCTTTTCGATAGCATAGTTTGTTTTCTAAGCCTGTGAGTGTCTTTCTCTTTGGAAATATGTTCATCTGTGTCAGTTATTAGATAATGCCATAAGTGATAATATAGGCTATAGGTCTTTTGCTTTCCGACCTACTTCACGTTTTGTGATTATCTCCAGGCTCATCTGTGGTGCCTCAAAGAGCAGTGCTTCCACGTTTTCCATGGCTAATATTCCAGTGTGTACATGGACCACTTCTTCTTGGTGCGTTCCTCTGTTGATGGACATTTTCGTTGCTTCCAAGTGTTGCCTATGGTAAATATTGCTGGAGTGCAGGATTGCCAGCCTGTGATTTTTGATTTTCATTTTCTCAGGTGATAGACCCAGCAGTGGGTTTGATTGATTGACTGGTATGGTAGCTCAACGTTGACCTTTTCAAGGCACCTCAATTGTGCTTTCATTAGTGCTCTTACCACGTCTCCCTTAGAATCGAGGGTACGCATTTCTCCACAATCACGTCAGCAGTTATTGTTTGCAGCATTTTTGTTGATGGCCATTCTGACTGGTGTGAGCTGATAGGTTTTTGTAATTTGGGTTTACATGTCTGTAAAAATTCCTACAATTCATCATTTTTCCACGCCTTTTCCTTTTCTGTTAAAAGAAAAAATGTGTGAGTATAATATACCTCTTCAAATTTTCTCTTTGGAAGGTGGCACTCTAGAATTTTTGGGTCGATTTTCGACCTCAGTATTTTTTGGAGGGCCGGTGTCATTTACAGACCTGCAATTGGTGAATATTTAGTGACCTTTTGCAGTGGGTTTAAAGCTGCTGTTGTGGGAAACGGCCACAAGGATGCAGCATTTCTCCATTCCCAAATCTGGGTACTAGGGCAGCAGAGCCATGCTGGAAGTTGTTTGCCTAGGTTTTAAATTTGGATGGAATGTGCCAGGAAAACCCCCCATAAGTTTATGTCTCCTTACTCCTAGTTCGTTGTCTTAATTTTTTCAATTGGGGTAATCGTTAGAATGTTGCTTGTCCAAGGTGTACACACTCTGGTTCATCTACATATCCTATATACCTATTTATGTAGAGGTCCTCTTCCCGTGTAAATTATTACAGAGTGTTCCGTAATCCTTCCTTGCTATATGGTCGGTCTTTTTGATATATGTATATAATATGTATTTGTACACGTATGGTAACGCTAATCTTCATTTACCCATTCCCCCCACCTTTCCTTTTAGATAAGCATAGTTTTTTTTTAATAAGTCTGTGATTGACTTTCTCTGTGGAAATATGTTCATTTGTGTCAGTTATTAGATAACGCCTATAAGTGATATCATAGGATATAGGACTTTTGCTTTCCGACTTACCTCGTGTTCTGTGATTATCTCCAAGATCATCTATGGTGCCTCAAAGAGCAGTGTTTCATTGTTTTCCATGGCTAGTATTCATTGTGTACATGGACCACTTCTTCTTTATCCTTTCATCTGTTGATGGACATTTTGGTTGCTTCAGTGTCTTGTCTATTGTGAATAAGGCTGCAGTGCAGCTTTTGCAGCCCGGGTCTTCTTCATTCTGGTCTTCTCAGGTGAGAGGCCCATTGGTGCGCCTGCTGGATTGAATGGTACCTCAATTTTTCCTTTTAAACGCAGCTCCTTTCTGTTCTCATTATTGGCGGTTAACCCCTTTACATCTCACCAGCAGCTAGAGGGTACACATTTCTCTAAAACCTCTTCAGCATTTATTGTTTGTAGACTTTTTGCCAATGGTCAGTCGACTGGTTTGAGTTGAAAACTTTTTGTAGATTAGATTGCATGAGTCTAATACTTCCTGAGGTGGAGCTTTTATCCATTTTCCTTCTTTTGAACAGACAGTGAGGAAAACTTACCTCTTCATACTATCTTCTTGAAAATTTTGCCTGTTTTGAATTTTTTTTTATCCATTCCCTACCTCAGCACAATTTTGAAGGCAGGTGTCCTTTACAGCCCTGAGTCCTTGTGAATGGTAAGTGACCATTAGCTGTGGGTTAAAAGCTGCTCTTGCGGGAATCGGCCAGAAGGCGGCAGCATTTCTCCTTTACCAAATCTGGTTACTAGGGCAACAGAGCCTTACTGGAAGTGGTGTTCTAGGTTTTAAATTAGAATGGAATGTGCGAGGAAGAAGCCCTTTAAGTTTATGTCTCATTACTTCTTGTTCGTATTTTTCACTTAATTTTTATTTTTTATCACAGCAAACTTGATTACAATGTTTTGTTTGCTCTAGGTGTGCAAGATGTGGTTCTTTCACACATATACATATATCTATTCTTCTTCGGATCCTTTTCCCACGTAGCTTATGACACAATGTTGACTAGTCTTCTCTTGGTATTGCGTAGGTCTTTGGTGATTCTATATTTCACATGTGTTTGTATCTCTCTGTTAACCTCAATATGGTAATGTATCCAATCCTCACACCTTTCCAGTTGGTGAAGCATAAGTTTTTTTAATGAATCTATGATAGTGTTTCTCTGTGGAAATATCTTTGTTTGTATCATTTTCTAGGTAACACCTATATGTGATATGATAGGATATGTGTCTTTTGCCTTCTCACTTACTCCAAGTTGCGTGATTACTTCTAGACTCATCTATGGTGCTGCAAATGGCATTGTTTCATTTTTTCACTAGCTCATATTCCATCTGTACAGGTAGCAGTTCTTCTTTGTCCACCCATCTGTCTGTGGACTTTTTGGTTACTTCCATATCTTGGCTATTGTAATACTAGGCAATGCAGATTTGCGTGCCTGTGTCCTTCCAATTCTGTCTTCTTAGTTTATAGGTCCAGGAATAGGTCTGCTGGATCATATGGTAGCTCAATGTTTACCTTTTAAAGGCACCTCTATTCTGTTCTCCTTAGTGGCTCTTTCCAGGTTAGGTCCCACTTAAAGTGGAGGGTATGTATTTCTTCCCAGCACCTTCAGCATTTATTCTTTGTAGTTTTTGCTGATGGTTATTCTGAGTGGTGTGAGCTGATACCTCTTTGTGGTTGCATTTGCATGTGTCTCATAATGCGTTGAAATTGAGCTTTAAGACATGTCCTTTTTATTTTTCCAGCTGTGATTAGAGCTTATTTCTTCAAAGTGTTTTCTTAAAGTATGTGTCACCATTGGAAATATTTTGGCCATTTTCTCCCTCAAGACATTTTGAGGGCAGGTTTCATTTACAGCCCTGCAGTACTTGTTCATATGAAGTGACCATTAGCTCAGGCTTTAAACCTGCTTTTGCAGGTAACGGCCAGAGAGCGGCAGCCTTTCTACGTTCCCCTTGCTGGTACTAGGGAAACAGACCTACCGGCCAGTGGTGTTCTTCGGTTATAAATTAGAGTGCAACGTGCCCGGGTAAACCCACAAATGTTGATGTCTCCTTGCTTTTGTTTGTTTTTAAATTTAATTTATATTTATTATTAGAGTAATATTCCATTGTGTACGTGGACCACTTCTTCTTGGTGCATTCCTCGGTTGATGGACATTTTCATTGCTTCCAAGTGCTGGCTATGGTTAATCTTGCTGGCGTACAGGTTTGCCAGCCTGTGACTTTTTGATTCTCATTTTCTCAGGTGATAGGCCAAGCAGTGGTTGTGATTGATTGGCCGGTAGCTCAATGTTTCCCTTTTCAAAGCACCTACATTGTGTTTTCTTTAGTGGCTCTTTACATGCCCCCCCTTACAACCGAGGGTACGCATTTCTCCACACTCCCTTCACCATTTATTTTTTGCAGCATTTTTCCTAATGGCCATTCTGACTGCTGTGAGCTGATAGGTTTTTGTAATATGGGTATGCATGTCATTAAAATTTTTAAAATTCATCATATTCCTATGCCTTTTTCCTAAAAGAAAAAAACCGTGAGTACAATATAGCTCTTGAAATTGTCTTCTTCGAAGGTCGCACTCTTCTGAAATTTTTGGTCGATTTTTGACCCCAGAAATTTTCTGGAGGGCAGGTGTCATTTACAGAACTGCAAGTTGGTGAAAATTTAGTGACCTTTTGCAGTGCGTTCAAAGCCGCTGTTGTGGGAAACGACCACAAGGAGGTAGCATTTCTCCATTCCCCAATCTGGGTACTAGGGCAGCAGAGCCTTTCTGGAAGTCATTGTCCTAGGTTGTAAATTAGGATGCAATTTGCCAGGAGAAATCCCCATAAGTTTATGTCTCATTACTTCTTCTTGGTTTTTACATTTTCTTAAAATCTGGGTAAAGTTTAGAATATTGTTTGTCCTAGGTGTACACAATCTGGTTCATTTGTACATTATGTATGTCTATTAATGTACAGATCCTCTTCCCATGTAAAATATTACAGTGTTCCGTCGACCTCCCTTGCTATATGTTCGGTCTTTTTGATACATGTATATAATATGTATTTGTATATGTATAGTGACACTAATCTTCATTTCTCAATTTCCCCCCTCCTTTCCTTTTCGATAGCATAGTTTGTTTTCTAAGCCTGTGAGTGTCTTTCTCTTTGGAAATATGTTCATCTGTGTCAGTTATTAGATAATGCCATAAGTGATAATATAGGCTATAGGTCTTTTGCTTTCCGACCTACTTCACGTTTTGTGATTATCTCCAGGCTCATCTGTGGTGCCTCAAAGAGCAGTGCTTCCACGTTTTCCATGGCTAATATTCCAGTGTGTACATGGACCACTTCTTCTTGGTGCGTTCCTCTGTTGATGGACATTTTCGTTGCTTCCAAGTGTTGCCTATGGTAAATATTGCTGGAGTGCAGGATTGCCAGCCTGTGATTTTTGATTTTCATTTTCTCAGGTGATAGACCCAGCAGTGGGTTTGATTGATTGACTGGTATGGTAGCTCAACGTTGACCTTTTCAAGGCACCTCAATTGTGCTTTCATTAGTGCTCTTACCACGTCTCCCTTAGAATCGAGGGTACGCATTTCTCCACAATCACGTCAGCAGTTATTGTTTGCAGCATTTTTGTTGATGGCCATTCCGACTGGTGTGAGCTGATAGGTTTTTGTAATTTGGGTTTACATGTCTGTAAAAATTCCTACAATTCATCATTTTTCCACGCCTTTTCCTTTTCTGTTAAAAGAAAAAATGTGTGAGTATAATATACCTCTTCAAATTTTCTCTTTGGAAGGTGGCACTCTAGAATTTTTGGGTCGATTTTCGACCTCAGTATTTTTTGGAGGGCCGGTGTCATTTACAGACCTGCAATTGGTGAATATTTAGTGACCTTTTGCAGTGGGTTTAAAGCTGCTGTTGTGGGAAACGGCCACAAGGATGCAGCATTTCTCCATTCCCAAATCTGGGTACTAGGGCAGCAGAGCCATGCTGGAAGTTGTTTGCCTAGGTTTTAAATTTGGATGGAATGTGCCAGGAAAACCCCCCATAAGTTTATGTCTCCTTACTCCTAGTTCGTTGTCTTAATTTTTTCAATTGGGGTAATCGTTAGAATGTTGCTTGTCCAAGGTGTACACACTCTGGTTCATCTACATATCCTATATACCTATTTATGTAGAGGTCCTCTTCCCGTGTAAATTATTACAGAGTGTTCCGTAATCCTTCCTTGCTATATGGTCGGTCTTTTTGATATATGTATATAATATGTATTTGTACACGTATGGTAACGCTAATCTTCATTTACCCATTCCCCCCACCTTTCCTTTTAGATAAGCATAGTTTTTTTTTAATAAGTCTGTGATTGACTTTCTCTGTGGAAATATGTTCATTTGTGTCAGTTATTAGATAACGCCTATAAGTGATATCATAGGATATAGGACTTTTGCTTTCCGACTTACCTCGTGTTCTGTGATTATCTCCAAGATCATCTATGGTGCCTCAAAGAGCAGTGTTTCATTGTTTTCCATGGCTAGTATTCATTGTGTACATGGACCACTTCTTCTTTATCCTTTCATCTGTTGATGGACATTTTGGTTGCTTCAGTGTCTTGTCTATTGTGAATAAGGCTGCAGTGCAGCTTTTGCAGCCCGGGTCTTCTTCATTCTGGTCTTCTCAGGTGAGAGGCCCATTGGTGCGCCTGCTGGATTGAATGGTACCTCAATTTTTCCTTTTAAACGCAGCTCCTTTCTGTTCTCATTATTGGCGGTTAACCCCTTTACATCTCACCAGCAGCTAGAGGGTACACATTTCTCTAAAACCTCTTCAGCATTTATTGTTTGTAGACTTTTTGCCAATGGTCAGTCGACTGGTTTGAGTTGAAAACTTTTTGTAGATTAGATTGCATGAGTCTAATACTTCCTGAGGTGGAGCTTTTATCCATTTTCCTTTTTTTGAACAGACAGTGAGGAAAACTTACCTCTTCATACTATCTTCTTGAAAATTTCGCCTGTTTTGAATTTTTTTTTATCCATTCCCTACCTCAGCACAATTTTGAAGGCAGGTGTCCTTTACAGCCCTGAGTCCTTGTGAATGGTAAGTGACCATTAGCTGTGGGTTAAAAGCTGCTCTTGCGGGAATCGGCCAGAAGGCGGCAGCATTTCTCCTTTACCAAATCTGGTTACTAGGGCAACAGAGCCTTACTGGAAGTGGTGTTCTAGGTTTTAAATTAGAATGGAATGTGCGAGGAAGAAGCCCTTTAAGTTTATGTCTCATTACTTCTTGTTCGTATTTTTCACTTAATTTTTATTTTTTATCACAGCAAACTTGATTACAATGTTTTGTTTGCTCTAGGTGTGCAAGATGTGGTTCTTTCACACATATACATATATCTATTCTTCTTCGGATCCTTTTCCCACGTAGCTTATGACACAATGTTGACTAGTCTTCTCTTGGTATTGCGTAGGTCTTTGGTGATTCTATATTTCACATGTGTTTGTATCTCTCTGTTAACCTCAATATGGTAATGTATCCAATCCTCACACCTTTCCAGTTGGTGAAGCATAAGTTTTTTTAATGAATCTATGATAGTGTTTCTCTGTGGAAATATCTTTGTTTGTATCATTTTCTAGGTAACACCTATATGTGATATGATAGGATATGTGTCTTTTGCCTTCTCACTTACTCCAAGTTGCGTGATTACTTCTAGACTCATCTATGGTGCTGCAAATGGCATTGTTTCATTTTTTCACTAGCTCATATTCCATCTGTACAGGTAGCAGTTCTTCTTTGTCCACCCATCTGTCTGTGGACTTTTTGGTTACTTCCATATCTTGGCTATTGTAATACTAGGCAATGCAGATTTGCGTGCCTGTGTCCTTCCAATTCTGTCTTCTTAGTTTATAGGTCCAGGAATAGGTCTGCTGGATCATATGGTAGCTCAAGGTTTACCTTTTAAAGGCACCTCTATTCTGTTCTCCTTAGTGGCTCTTTCCAGGTTAGGTCCCACTTAAAGTGGAGGGTATGTATTTCTTCCCAGCACCTTCAGCATTTATTCTTTGTAGTTTTTGCTGATGGTTATTCTGAGTGGTGTGAGCTGATACCTCTTTGTGGTTGCATTTGCATGTGTCTCATAATGCGTTGAAATTGAGCTTTAAGACATGTCCTTTTTATTTTTCCAGCTGTGATTAGAGCTTATTTCTTCAAAGTGTTTTCTTAAAGTATGTGTCACCATTGGAAATATTTTGGCCATTTTCTCCCTCAAGACATTTTGAGGGCAGGTTTCATTTACAGCCCTGCAGTACTTGTTCATATGAAGTGACCATTAGCTCAGGCTTTAAACCTGCTTTTGCAGGTAACGGCCAGAGAGCGGCAGCCTTTCTACGTTCCCCTTGCTGGTACTAGGGAAACAGACCTACCGGCCAGTGGTGTTCTTCGGTTATAAATTAGAGTGCAACGTGCCCGGGTAAACCCACAAATGTTGATGTCTCCTTGCTTTTGTTTGTTTTTAAATTTAATTTATATTTATTATTAGAGTAATATTCCATTGTGTACGTGGACCACTTCTTCTTGGTGCATTCCTCGGTTGATGGACATTTTCATTGCTTCCAAGTGCTGGCTATGGTTAATCTTGCTGGCGTACAGGTTTGCCAGCCTGTGACTTTTTGATTCTCATTTTCTCAGGTGATAGGCCAAGCAGTGGTTGTGATTGATTGGCCGGTAGCTCAATGTTTCCCTTTTCAAAGCACCTACATTGTGTTTTCTTTAGTGGCTCTTTACATGCCCCCCCTTACAACCGAGGGTACGCATTTCTCCACACTCCCTTCACCATTTATTTTTTGCAGCATTTTTCCTAATGGCCATTCTGACTGCTGTGAGCTGATAGGTTTTTGTAATATGGGTATGCATGTCATTAAAATTTTTAAAATTCATCATATTCCTATGCCTTTTTCCTAAAAGAAAAAAACCGTGAGTACAATATAGCTCTTGAAATTGTCTTCTTCGAAGGTCGCACTCTTCTGAAATTTTTGGTCGATTTTTGACCCCAGAAATTTTCTGGAGGGCAGGTGTCATTTACAGAACTGCAAGTTGGTGAAAATTTAGTGACCTTTTGCAGTGCGTTCAAAGCTGCTGTTGTGGGAAACGACCACAAGGAGGTAGCATTTCTCCATTCCCCAATCTGGGTACTAGGGCAGCAGAGCCTTTCTGGAAGTCATTGTCCTAGGTTGTAAATTAGGATGCAATTTGCCAGGAGAAATCCCCATAAGTTTATGTCTCATTACTTCTTCTTGGTTTTTACATTTTTTTAAAATCTGGGTAAAGTTTAGAATATTGTTTGTCCTAGGTGTACACAATCTGGTTCATTTGTACATTATGTATGTCTATTAATGTACAGATCCTCTTCCCATGTAAAATATTACAGTGTTCCGTCGACCTCCCTTGCTATATGTTCGGTCTTTTTGATACATGTATATAATATGTATTTGTATATGTATAGTGACACTAATCTTCATTTCTCAATTTCCCCCCTCCTTTCCTTTTCGATAGCATAGTTTGTTTTCTAAGCCTGTGAGTGTCTTTCTCTTTGGAAATATGTTCATCTGTGTCAGTTATTAGATAATGCCATAAGTGATAATATAGGCTATAGGTCTTTTGCTTTCCGACCTACTTCACGTTTTGTGATTATCTCCAGGCTCATCTGTGGTGCCTCAAAGAGCAGTGCTTCCACGTTTTCCATGGCTAATATTCCAGTGTGTACATGGACCACTTCTTCTTGGTGCGTTCCTCTGTTGATGGACATTTTCGTTGCTTCCAAGTGTTGCCTATGGTAAATATTGCTGGAGTGCAGGATTGCCAGCCTGTGATTTTTGATTTTCATTTTCTCAGGTGATAGACCCAGCAGTGGGTTTGATTGATTGACTGGTATGGTAGCTCAACGTTGACCTTTTCAAGGCACCTCAATTGTGCTTTCATTAGTGCTCTTACCACGTCTCCCTTAGAATCGAGGGTACGCATTTCTCCACAATCACGTCAGCAGTTATTGTTTGCAGCATTTTTGTTGATGGCCATTCTGACTGGTGTGAGCTGATAGGTTTTTGTAATTTGGGTTTACATGTCTGTAAAAATTCCTACAATTCATCATTTTTCCACGCCTTTTCCTTTTCTGTTAAAAGAAAAAATGTGTGAGTATAATATACCTCTTCAAATTTTCTCTTTGGAAGGTGGCACTCTAGAATTTTTGGGTCGATTTTCGACCTCAGTATTTTTTGGAGGGCCGGTGTCATTTACAGACCTGCAATTGGTGAATATTTAGTGACCTTTTGCAGTGGGTTTAAAGCTGCTGTTGTGGGAAACGGCCACAAGGATGCAGCATTTCTCCATTCCCAAATCTGGGTACTAGGGCAGCAGAGCCATGCTGGAAGTTGTTTGCCTAGGTTTTAAATTTGGATGGAATGTGCCAGGAAAACCCCCCATAAGTTTATGTCTCCTTACTCCTAGTTCGTTGTCTTAATTTTTTCAATTGGGGTAATCGTTAGAATGTTGCTTGTCCAAGGTGTACACACTCTGGTTCATCTACATATCCTATATACCTATTTATGTAGAGGTCCTCTTCCCGTGTAAATTATTACAGAGTGTTCCGTAATCCTTCCTTGCTATATGGTCGGTCTTTTTGATATATGTATATAATATGTATTTGTACACGTATGGTAACGCTAATCTTCATTTACCCATTCCCCCCACCTTTCCTTTTAGATAAGCATAGTTTTTTTTTAATAAGTCTGTGATTGACTTTCTCTGTGGAAATATGTTCATTTGTGTCAGTTATTAGATAACGCCTATAAGTGATATCATAGGATATAGGACTTTTGCTTTCCGACTTACCTCGTGTTCTGTGATTATCTCCAAGATCATCTATGGTGCCTCAAAGAGCAGTGTTTCATTGTTTTCCATGGCTAGTATTCATTGTGTACATGGACCACTTCTTCTTTATCCTTTCATCTGTTGATGGACATTTTGGTTGCTTCAGTGTCTTGTCTATTGTGAATAAGGCTGCAGTGCAGCTTTTGCAGCCCGGGTCTTCTTCATTCTGGTCTTCTCAGGTGAGAGGCCCATTGGTGCGCCTGCTGGATTGAATGGTACCTCAATTTTTCCTTTTAAACGCAGCTCCTTTCTGTTCTCATTATTGGCGGTTAACCCCTTTACATCTCACCAGCAGCTAGAGGGTACACATTTCTCTAAAACCTCTTCAGCATTTATTGTTTGTAGACTTTTTGCCAATGGTCAGTCGACTGGTTTGAGTTGAAAACTTTTTGTAGATTAGATTGCATGAGTCTAATACTTCCTGAGGTGGAGCTTTTATCCATTTTCCTTTTTTTGAACAGACAGTGAGGAAAACTTACCTCTTCATACTATCTTCTTGAAAATTTTGCCTGTTTTGAATTTTTTTTTATCCATTCCCTACCTCAGCACAATTTTGAAGGCAGGTGTCCTTTACAGCCCTGAGTCCTTGTGAATGGTAAGTGACCATTAGCTGTGGGTTAAAAGCTGCTCTTGCGGGAATCGGCCAGAAGGCGGCAGCATTTCTCCTTTACCAAATCTGGTTACTAGGGCAACAGAGCCTTACTGGAAGTGGTGTTCTAGGTTTTAAATTAGAATGGAATGTGCGAGGAAGAAGCCCTTTAAGTTTATGTCTCATTACTTCTTGTTCGTATTTTTCACTTAATTTTTATTTTTTATCACAGCAAACTTGATTACAATGTTTTGTTTGCTCTAGGTGTGCAAGATGTGGTTCTTTCACACATATACATATATCTATTCTTCTTCGGATCCTTTTCCCACGTAGCTTATGACACAATGTTGACTAGTCTTCTCTTGGTATTGCGTAGGTCTTTGGTGATTCTATATTTCACATGTGTTTGTATCTCTCTGTTAACCTCAATATGGTAATGTATCCAATCCTCACACCTTTCCAGTTGGTGAAGCATAAGTTTTTTTAATGAATCTATGATAGTGTTTCTCTGTGGAAATATCTTTGTTTGTATCATTTTCTAGGTAACACCTATATGTGATATGATAGGATATGTGTCTTTTGCCTTCTCACTTACTCCAAGTTGCGTGATTACTTCTAGACTCATCTATGGTGCTGCAAATGGCATTGTTTCATTTTTTCACTAGCTCATATTCCATCTGTACAGGTAGCAGTTCTTCTTTGTCCACCCATCTGTCTGTGGACTTTTTGGTTACTTCCATATCTTGGCTATTGTAATACTAGGCAATGCAGATTTGCGTGCCTGTGTCCTTCCAATTCTGTCTTCTTAGTTTATAGGTCCAGGAATAGGTCTGCTGGATCATATGGTAGCTCAAGGTTTACCTTTTAAAGGCACCTCTATTCTGTTCTCCTTAGTGGCTCTTTCCAGGTTAGGTCCCACTTAAAGTGGAGGGTATGTATTTCTTCCCAGCACCTTCAGCATTTATTCTTTGTAGTTTTTGCTGATGGTTATTCTGAGTGGTGTGAGCTGATACCTCTTTGTGGTTGCATTTGCATGTGTCTCATAATGCGTTGAAATTGAGCTTTAAGACATGTCCTTTTTATTTTTCCAGCTGTGATTAGAGCTTATTTCTTCAAAGTGTTTTCTTAAAGTATGTGTCACCATTGGAAATATTTTGGCCATTTTCTCCCTCAAGACATTTTGAGGGCAGGTTTCATTTACAGCCCTGCAGTACTTGTTCATATGAAGTGACCATTAGCTCAGGCTTTAAACCTGCTTTTGCAGGTAACGGCCAGAGAGCGGCAGCCTTTCTACGTTCCCCTTGCTGGTACTAGGGAAACAGACCTACCGGCCAGTGGTGTTCTTCGGTTATAAATTAGAGTGCAACGTGCCCGGGTAAACCCACAAATGTTGATGTCTCCTTGCTTTTGTTTGTTTTTAAATTTAATTTATATTTATTATTAGAGTAATATTCCATTGTGTACGTGGACCACTTCTTCTTGGTGCATTCCTCGGTTGATGGACATTTTCATTGCTTCCAAGTGCTGGCTATGGTTAATCTTGCTGGCGTACAGGTTTGCCAGCCTGTGACTTTTTGATTCTCATTTTCTCAAGTGATAGGCCAAGCAGTGGTTGTGATTGATTGACCGGTAGCTCAATGTTTCCCTTTTCAAAGCACCTACATTGTGTTTTCTTTAGTGGCTCTTTACATGCCCCCCCTTACAACCGAGGGTACGCATTTCTCCACACTCCCTTCACCATTTATTTTTTGCAGCATTTTTCCTAATGGCCATTCTGACTGCTGTGAGCTGATAGGTTTTTGTAATATGGCTATGCATGTCATTAAAATTTTTAAAATTCATCATATTCCTATGCCTTTTTCTTAAAAGAAAAAACCGTGAGTACAATATAGCTCTTGAAATTGTCTTCTTCGAAGGTTGCCCTCTTCTGAAATTTTTGGTCGATTTTTGACCCCAGAAATGTTCTGGAGGGCAGGTGTCATTTACAGAACTGCAAGTTGGTGAAAATTTAGTGACTTTTGCAGTGAGTTCAAAGCTGCTGTTGTGGGAAACGGCCACAAGGAGGTAGCATTTCTCCATTCCCCAATCTGGGTACTAGGGCAGCAGAGCCTTTCTGGAAGTCATTGTCCTAGGTTGTAAATTAGGATGGAATTGGCCAGGAGAAATCCCCATAAGTTTATGTCTCATTACTTCTTCTTGGTTTTTACATTTTTTTTTAAATCTGGGTAAAGTTTAGAATATTGTTTCTCCTAGGTGTACACAATCTGGTTCATTTGTACATTATGTATGTCTATTAATGTACAGATCCTCTTCCCATGTAAAATATTACAGTGTTCCGTCGACCTCCCTTGCTATATGTTCGGTCTTTTTGATACATGTATATAATATGTATTTGTATATGTATAGTGACACTAATCTTCATTTCTCAATTTCCCCCCTCCTTTCCTTTTCGATAGCATAGTTTGTTTTCTAAGCCTGTGAGTGTCTTTCTCTTTGGAAATATGTTCATCTGTGTCAGTTATTAGATAATGCCATAAGTGATAATATAGGCTATAGGTCTTTTGCTTTCCGACCTACTTCATGTTTTGTGATTATCTCCAGGCTCATCTATGGTGCCTCAAAGAGCAGTGCTTCCATGTTTTCCATGGCTAATATTCCAGTGTGTACATGGACCACTTCTTCTTGGTGCGTTCCTCTGTTGATGGACATTTTCGTTGCTTCCAAGTGTTGCCTATGGTAAATATTGCTGGAGTGCAGGATTGCCAGCCTGTGATTTTTGATTTTCATTTTCTCAGGTGATAGACCCAGCAGTGGGTTTGATTGATTGACTGGTATGGTAGCTCAACGTTGACCTTTTCAAGGCACCTCAATTGTGCTTTCATTAGTGGCTCTTACCACGTCCCCCTTAGAATCGAGGGTACGCATTTGTCCACAATCACGTCAGCATTTATTGTTTGCAGCATTTTTGTTGATGGCCATTCTGACTGGTGTGAGCTGATAGGTTTTTGTAATTTGGGTTTACATGTCTGTAAAAATTCCTACAATTCATCATTTTTCCACGCCTTTTCCTTTTCTGTTAAAAGAAAAAAGAAAAAATGTGTGAGTATAATATACCTCTTCAAATTTTCTCTTTGGAAGGTGGCACTCTAGAATTTTTGGGTCGATTTTCGACCTCAGTATTTTTTGGAGGGCCGGTGTCATTTACAGACCTGCAATTGGTGAATATTTAGTGACCTTTTGCAGTGGGTTTAAAGCTGCTGTTGTGGGAAACGGCCACAAGGATGCAGCATTTCTCCATTCCCAAATCTGGGTACTAGGGCAGCAGAGCCATGCTGGAAGTTGTTTGCCTAGGTTTTAAATTTGGATGGAATGTGCCAGGAAAACCCCCCATAAGTTTATGTCTCCTTACTCCTAGTTCGTTGTTTTAATTTTTTCAATTGGGGTAATGGTGAGAATGTTGCTTGTCCAAGGTGTACACACTCTGGTTCATCTACATATTCTATATACCTATTTATGTAGAGATCCTCTTCCCGTGTAAATTATTACAGAGTGTTCCGTAATCCTTCCTTGCTATATGGTCGGTCTCTTTGATATATGTATATAATATGTATTTGTATACATATGGTAATGCTAATCTTCATTTACCCATTCCCCCACCTTTCCTTTTAGATAAGCATAGTTTTTTTAATAAGTCTGTGATTGACTTTCTCTGTGGAAATAAGTTCATTTGTGTCAGTTATTAGATAACGCCTATAAGTGATATCATAGGATATAGGACTTTTGCTTTCCGACTTACCTCGTGTTCTGTGATTATCTCCAAGATCATCTATGGTGCCTCAAAGAGCAGTGGTTCATTGTTTTCCATAGCTAGTATTCATTGTGTACATGGACCACTTCTTCTTTATCCTTTCATCTGTTGATGGACATTTTGGTAGCTTCACTGTCTTGTCTATTGTGAATAAGGCTGCAGTGCAGCTTTTGCAGCCCGGGTCTTCTTCATTCTGGTCTTCTCAGGTGAGAGGCCCATTGGTGTGCCTGCTGGATTGAATGGTACCTCAATATTTCCTTTTAAACGCAGCTCCTTTCTGTTCTCATTATTGGCGGTTAACCCCTTTACATCTCACCAGCAGCTAGAGGGTACACATTTCTCTAAAACCTCTTCAGCATTTATTGTTTGTACACTTTTTGCCAATGGTCATTCGACTGGTTTGAGTTGAAAACATTTTGTAGATTAGATTGCAAGAGTCTAATACTTCCTGAGGTGGAGCTTTTATCCATTTTCCTTTTTTTAAAAAGACAGTGAGGAAAACTTACCTCTTCATACTATCTTCTTGAAAATTTTGCCTGCTTTGAATTTTTTTCCTTTACAGCCCTGAGTCCTTGTGAATGGTAAGTGACCATTAGTTGTGGGTTAAAAGCTGCTGTTGCGGGAATCGGCCACAAGGCGGCAGCAATTCTCCTTTACCAAATCTGGTTACTAGGGCAACAGAGCCTTACTGGAAGTGGTGTTCTACGTTGTAAATTAGAATGGAATGTGCGAGGAAAAAGCCCTTTAAGTTTATGTCTCATTACTTCTTGTTCGTATTTTTAACTTAATTTTTATTTTTTATCACAGCAAACTTGATTACAATGTTTTGTTTGTTCTAGGTGTGCAAGATGTGGTTCTTTCACACATATACATATATCTATTCTTCTTCGGATCCTTTTCCCACGTAGCTTATGACACAATGTTGAGTAGTCTTCTCTTGGTATTGCGTAGGTCTTTGGTGATTCTATATTTCACATGTGTTTGTATCTCTCTGTTACCCTCAATATGGTAATGTATCCAATCCTCACACCTTTCCAGTTGGTGAAGCATAAGTTTTTTTAATGAATCTATGATAGTGTTTCTCTGTGGAAATATCTTTGTTTGTATCATTTTCTAGGTAACACCTATATGTGATATGATAGGATATGTGTCTTTTGCCTTCTCACTTACTCCAAGTTGCGTGATTACTTCTAGACTCATCTATGGTGCTGCAAATGGCATTGTTTCATTTTTTCACTAGCTCATATTCCATCTGTACAGGTAGCAGTTCTTCTTTGTCCACCCATCTGTCTGTGGACTTTTTGGTTACTTCCATATCTTGGCTATTGTAATACTAGGCAATGCAGATTTGCGTGCCTGTGTCCTTCCAATTCTGTCTTCTTAGTTTATAGGTCCAGGAATAGGTCTGCTGGATCATATGGTAGCTCAATGTTTACCTTTTAAAGGCACCTCTATTCTGTTCTCCTTAGTGGCTCTTTCCAGGTTAGGTCCCACTTAAAGTGGAGGGTATGTATTTCTTCCCAGCACCTTCAGCATTTATTCTTTGTAGTTTTTGCTGATGGTTATTCTGAGTGGTGTGAGCTGATACCTCTTTGTGGTTGCATTTGCATGTGTCTCATAATGCGTTGAAATTGAGCTTTAAGACATGTCCTTTTTATTTTTCCAGCTGTGATTAGAGCTTATTTCTTCAAAGTGTTTTCTTAAAGTATGTGTCACCATTGGAAATATTTTGGCCATTTTCTCCCTCAAGACATTTTGAGGGCAGGTTTCATTTACAGCCCTGCAGTACTTGTTCATATGAAGTGACCATTAGCTCAGGCTTTAAACCTGCTTTTGCAGGTAACGGCCAGAGAGCGGCAGCCTTTCTACGTTCCCCTTGCTGGTACTAGGGAAACAGACCTACCGGCCAGTGGTGTTCTTCGGTTATAAATTAGAGTGCAACGTGCCCGGGTAAACCCACAAATGTTGATGTCTCCTTGCTTTTGTTTGTTTTTAAATTTAATTTATATTTATTATTAGAGTAATATTCCATTGTGTACGTGGACCACTTCTTCTTGGTGCATTCCTCGGTTGATGGACATTTTCATTGCTTCCAAGTGCTGGCTATGGTTAATCTTGCTGGCGTACAGGTTTGCCAGCCTGTGACTTTTTGATTCTCATTTTCTCAGGTGATAGGCCAAGCAGTGGTTGTGATTGATTGGCCGGTAGCTCAATGTTTCCCTTTTCAAAGCACCTACATTGTGTTTTCTTTAGTGGCTCTTTACATGCCCCCCCTTACAACCGAGGGTACGCATTTCTCCACACTCCCTTCACCATTTATTTTTTGCAGCATTTTTCCTAATGGCCATTCTGACTGCTGTGAGCTGATAGGTTTTTGTAATATGGGTATGCATGTCATTAAAATTTTTAAAATTCATCATATTCCTATGCCTTTTTCCTAAAAGAAAAAAACCGTGAGTACAATATAGCTCTTGAAATTGTCTTCTTCGAAGGTCGCACTCTTCTGAAATTTTTGGTCGATTTTTGACCCCAGAAATTTTCTGGAGGGCAGGTGTCATTTACAGAACTGCAAGTTGGTGAAAATTTAGTGACCTTTTGCAGTGCGTTCAAAGCTGCTGTTGTGGGAAACGACCACAAGGAGGTAGCATTTCTCCATTCCCCAATCTGGGTACTAGGGCAGCAGAGCCTTTCTGGAAGTCATTGTCCTAGGTTGTAAATTAGGATGCAATTTGCCAGGAGAAATCCCCATAAGTTTATGTCTCATTACTTCTTCTTGGTTTTTACATTTTTTTAAAATCTGGGTAAAGTTTAGAATATTGTTTGTCCTAGGTGTACACAATCTGGTTCATTTGTACATTATGTATGTCTATTAATGTACAGATCCTCTTCCCATGTAAAATATTACAGTGTTCCGTCGACCTCCCTTGCTATATGTTCGGTCTTTTTGATACATGTATATAATATGTATTTGTATATGTATAGTGACACTAATCTTCATTTCTCAATTTCCCCCCTCCTTTCCTTTTCGATAGCATAGTTTGTTTTCTAAGCCTGTGAGTGTCTTTCTCTTTGGAAATATGTTCATCTGTGTCAGTTATTAGATAATGCCATAAGTGATAATATAGGCTATAGGTCTTTTGCTTTCCGACCTACTTCACGTTTTGTGATTATCTCCAGGCTCATCTGTGGTGCCTCAAAGAGCAGTGCTTCCACGTTTTCCATGGCTAATATTCCAGTGTGTACATGGACCACTTCTTCTTGGTGCGTTCCTCTGTTGATGGACATTTTCGTTGCTTCCAAGTGTTGCCTATGGTAAATATTGCTGGAGTGCAGGATTGCCAGCCTGTGATTTTTGATTTTCATTTTCTCAGGTGATAGACCCAGCAGTGGGTTTGATTGATTGACTGGTATGGTAGCTCAACGTTGACCTTTTCAAGGCACCTCAATTGTGCTTTCATTAGTGCTCTTACCACGTCTCCCTTAGAATCGAGGGTACGCATTTCTCCACAATCACGTCAGCAGTTATTGTTTGCAGCATTTTTGTTGATGGCCATTCTGACTGGTGTGAGCTGATAGGTTTTTGTAATTTGGGTTTACATGTCTGTAAAAATTCCTACAATTCATCATTTTTCCACGCCTTTTCCTTTTCTGTTAAAAGAAAAAATGTGTGAGTATAATATACCTCTTCAAATTTTCTCTTTGGAAGGTGGCACTCTAGAATTTTTGGGTCGATTTTCGACCTCAGTATTTTTTGGAGGGCCGGTGTCATTTACAGACCTGCAATTGGTGAATATTTAGTGACCTTTTGCAGTGGGTTTAAAGCTGCTGTTGTGGGAAACGGCCACAAGGATGCAGCATTTCTCCATTCCCAAATCTGGGTACTAGGGCAGCAGAGCCATGCTGGAAGTTGTTTGCCTAGGTTTTAAATTTGGATGGAATGTGCCAGGAAAACCCCCCATAAGTTTATGTCTCCTTACTCCTAGTTCGTTGTCTTAATTTTTTCAATTGGGGTAATCGTTAGAATGTTGCTTGTCCAAGGTGTACACACTCTGGTTCATCTACATATCCTATATACCTATTTATGTAGAGGTCCTCTTCCCGTGTAAATTATTACAGAGTGTTCCGTAATCCTTCCTTGCTATATGGTCGGTCTTTTTGATATATGTATATAATATGTATTTGTACACGTATGGTAACGCTAATCTTCATTTACCCATTCCCCCCACCTTTCCTTTTAGATAAGCATAGTTTTTTTTTAATAAGTCTGTGATTGACTTTCTCTGTGGAAATATGTTCATTTGTGTCAGTTATTAGATAACGCCTATAAGTGATATCATAGGATATAGGACTTTTGCTTTCCGACTTACCTCGTGTTCTGTGATTATCTCCAAGATCATCTATGGTGCCTCAAAGAGCAGTGTTTCATTGTTTTCCATGGCTAGTATTCATTGTGTACATGGACCACTTCTTCTTTATCCTTTCATCTGTTGATGGACATTTTGGTTGCTTCAGTGTCTTGTCTATTGTGAATAAGGCTGCAGTGCAGCTTTTGCAGCCCGGGTCTTCTTCATTCTGGTCTTCTCAGGTGAGAGGCCCATTGGTGCGCCTGCTGGATTGAATGGTACCTCAATTTTTCCTTTTAAACGCAGCTCCTTTCTGTTCTCATTATTGGCGGTTAACCCCTTTACATCTCACCAGCAGCTAGAGGGTACACATTTCTCTAAAACCTCTTCAGCATTTATTGTTTGTAGACTTTTTGCCAATGGTCAGTCGACTGGTTTGAGTTGAAAACTTTTTGTAGATTAGATTGCATGAGTCTAATACTTCCTGAGGTGGAGCTTTTATCCATTTTCCTTTTTTTGAACAGACAGTGAGGAAAACTTACCTCTTCATACTATCTTCTTGAAAATTTTGCCTGTTTTGAATTTTTTTTTATCCATTCCCTACCTCAGCACAATTTTGAAGGCAGGTGTCCTTTACAGCCCTGAGTCCTTGTGAATGGTAAGTGACCATTAGCTGTGGGTTAAAAGCTGCTCTTGCGGGAATCGGCCAGAAGGCGGCAGCATTTCTCCTTTACCAAATCTGGTTACTAGGGCAACAGAGCCTTACTGGAAGTGGTGTTCTAGGTTTTAAATTAGAATGGAATGTGCGAGGAAGAAGCCCTTTAAGTTTATGTCTCATTACTTCTTGTTCGTATTTTTCACTTAATTTTTATTTTTTATCACAGCAAACTTGATTACAATGTTTTGTTTGCTCTAGGTGTGCAAGATGTGGTTCTTTCACACATATACATATATCTATTCTTCTTCGGATCCTTTTCCCACGTAGCTTATGACACAATGTTGACTAGTCTTCTCTTGGTATTGCGTAGGTCTTTGGTGATTCTATATTTCACATGTGTTTGTATCTCTCTGTTAACCTCAATATGGTAATGTATCCAATCCTCACACCTTTCCAGTTGGTGAAGCATAAGTTTTTTTAATGAATCTATGATAGTGTTTCTCTGTGGAAATATCTTTGTTTGTATCATTTTCTAGGTAACACCTATATGTGATATGATAGGATATGTGTCTTTTGCCTTCTCACTTACTCCAAGTTGCGTGATTACTTCTAGACTCATCTATGGTGCTGCAAATGGCATTGTTTCATTTTTTCACTAGCTCATATTCCATCTGTACAGGTAGCAGTTCTTCTTTGTCCACCCATCTGTCTGTGGACTTTTTGGTTACTTCCATATCTTGGCTATTGTAATACTAGGCAATGCAGATTTGCGTGCCTGTGTCCTTCCAATTCTGTCTTCTTAGTTTATAGGTCCAGGAATAGGTCTGCTGGATCATATGGTAGCTCAAGGTTTACCTTTTAAAGGCACCTCTATTCTGTTCTCCTTAGTGGCTCTTTCCAGGTTAGGTCCCACTTAAAGTGGAGGGTATGTATTTCTTCCCAGCACCTTCAGCATTTATTCTTTGTAGTTTTTGCTGATGGTTATTCTGAGTGGTGTGAGCTGATACCTCTTTGTGGTTGCATTTGCATGTGTCTCATAATGCGTTGAAATTGAGCTTTAAGACATGTCCTTTTTATTTTTCCAGCTGTGATTAGAGCTTATTTCTTCAAAGTGTTTTCTTAAAGTATGTGTCACCATTGGAAATATTTTGGCCATTTTCTCCCTCAAGACATTTTGAGGGCAGGTTTCATTTACAGCCCTGCAGTACTTGTTCATATGAAGTGACCATTAGCTCAGGCTTTAAACCTGCTTTTGCAGGTAACGGCCAGAGAGCGGCAGCCTTTCTACGTTCCCCTTGCTGGTACTAGGGAAACAGACCTACCGGCCAGTGGTGTTCTTCGGTTATAAATTAGAGTGCAACGTGCCCGGGTAAACCCACAAATGTTGATGTCTCCTTGCTTTTGTTTGTTTTTAAATTTAATTTATATTTATTATTAGAGTAATATTCCATTGTGTACGTGGACCACTTCTTCTTGGTGCATTCCTCGGTTGATGGACATTTTCATTGCTTCCAAGTGCTGGCTATGGTTAATCTTGCTGGCGTACAGGTTTGCCAGCCTGTGACTTTTTGATTCTCATTTTCTCAGGTGATAGGCCAAGCAGTGGTTGTGATTGATTGGCTGGTAGCTCAATGTTTCCCTTTTCAAAGCACCTACATTGTGTTTTCTTTAGTGGCTCTTTACATGCCCCCCCTTACAACCGAGGGTACGCATTTCTCCACACTCCCTTCACCATTTATTTTTTGCAGCATTTTTCCTAATGGCCATTCTGACTGCTGTGAGCTGATAGGTTTTTGTAATATGGGTATGCATGTCATTAAAATTTTTAAAATTCATCATATTCCTATGCCTTTTTCCTAAAAGAAAAAAACCGTGAGTACAATATAGCTCTTGAAATTGTCTTCTTCGAAGGTCGCACTCTTCTGAAATTTTTGGTCGATTTTTGACCCCAGAAATTTTCTGGAGGGCAGGTGTCATTTACAGAACTGCAAGTTGGTGAAAATTTAGTGACCTTTTGCAGTGCGTTCAAAGCTGCTGTTGTGGGAAACGACCACAAGGAGGTAGCATTTCTCCATTCCCCAATCTGGGTACTAGGGCAGCAGAGCCTTTCTGGAAGTCATTGTCCTAGGTTGTAAATTAGGATGCAATTTGCCAGGAGAAATCCCCATAAGTTTATGTCTCATTACTTCTTCTTGGTTTTTACATTTTTTTAAAATCTGGGTAAAGTTTAGAATATTGTTTGTCCTAGGTGTACACAATCTGGTTCATTTGTACATTATGTATGTCTATTAATGTACAGATCCTCTTCCCATGTAAAATATTACAGTGTTCCGTCGACCTCCCTTGCTATATGTTCGGTCTTTTTGATACATGTATATAATATGTATTTGTATATGTATAGTGACACTAATCTTCATTTCTCAATTTCCCCCCTCCTTTCCTTTTCGATAGCATAGTTTGTTTTCTAAGCCTGTGAGTGTCTTTCTCTTTGGAAATATGTTCATCTGTGTCAGTTATTAGATAATGCCATAAGTGATAATATAGGCTATAGGTCTTTTGCTTTCCGACCTACTTCACGTTTTGTGATTATCTCCAGGCTCATCTGTGGTGCCTCAAAGAGCAGTGCTTCCACGTTTTCCATGGCTAATATTCCAGTGTGTACATGGACCACTTCTTCTTGGTGCGTTCCTCTGTTGATGGACATTTTCGTTGCTTCCAAGTGTTGCCTATGGTAAATATTGCTGGAGTGCAGGATTGCCAGCCTGTGATTTTTGATTTTCATTTTCTCAGGTGATAGACCCAGCAGTGGGTTTGATTGATTGACTGGTATGGTAGCTCAACGTTGACCTTTTCAAGGCACCTCAATTGTGCTTTCATTAGTGCTCTTACCACGTCTCCCTTAGAATCGAGGGTACGCATTTCTCCACAATCACGTCAGCAGTTATTGTTTGCAGCATTTTTGTTGATGGCCATTCTGACTGGTGTGAGCTGATAGGTTTTTGTAATTTGGGTTTACATGTCTGTAAAAATTCCTACAATTCATCATTTTTCCACGCCTTTTCCTTTTCTGTTAAAAGAAAAAATGTGTGAGTATAATATACCTCTTCAAATTTTCTCTTTGGAAGGTGGCACTCTAGAATTTTTGGGTCGATTTTCGACCTCAGTATTTTTTGGAGGGCCGGTGTCATTTACAGACCTGCAATTGGTGAATATTTAGTGACCTTTTGCAGTGGGTTTAAAGCTGCTGTTGTGGGAAACGGCCACAAGGATGCAGCATTTCTCCATTCCCAAATCTGGGTACTAGGGCAGCAGAGCCATGCTGGAAGTTGTTTGCCTAGGTTTTAAATTTGGATGGAATGTGCCAGGAAAACCCCCCATAAGTTTATGTCTCCTTACTCCTAGTTCGTTGTCTTAATTTTTTCAATTGGGGTAATCGTTAGAATGTTGCTTGTCCAAGGTGTACACACTCTGGTTCATCTACATATCCTATATACCTATTTATGTAGAGGTCCTCTTCCCGTGTAAATTATTACAGAGTGTTCCGTAATCCTTCCTTGCTATATGGTCGGTCTTTTTGATATATGTATATAATATGTATTTGTACACGTATGGTAACGCTAATCTTCATTTACCCATTCCCCCCACCTTTCCTTTTAGATAAGCATAGTTTTTTTTAATAAGTCTGTGATTGACTTTCTCTGTGGAAATATGTTCATTTGTGTCAGTTATTAGATAACGCCTATAAGTGATATCATAGGATATAGGACTTTTGCTTTCCGACTTACCTCGTGTTCTGTGATTATCTCCAAGATCATCTATGGTGCCTCAAAGAGCAGTGTTTCATTGTTTTCCATGGCTAGTATTCATTGTGTACATGGACCACTTCTTCTTTATCCTTTCATCTGTTGATGGACATTTTGGTTGCTTCAGTGTCTTGTCTATTGTGAATAAGGCTGCAGTGCAGCTTTTGCAGCCCGGGTCTTCTTCATTCTGGTCTTCTCAGGTGAGAGGCCCATTGGTGCGCCTGCTGGATTGAATGGTACCTCAATTTTTCCTTTTAAACGCAGCTCCTTTCTGTTCTCATTATTGGCGGTTAACCCCTTTACATCTCACCAGCAGCTAGAGGGTACACATTTCTCTAAAACCTCTTCAGCATTTATTGTTTGTAGACTTTTTGCCAATGGTCAGTCGACTGGTTTGAGTTGAAAACTTTTTGTAGATTAGATTGCATGAGTCTAATACTTCCTGAGGTGGAGCTTTTATCCATTTTCCTTCTTTTGAACAGACAGTGAGGAAAACTTACCTCTTCATACTATCTTCTTGAAAATTTTGCCTGTTTTGAATTTTTTTTTATCCATTCCCTACCTCAGCACAATTTTGAAGGCAGGTGTCCTTTACAGCCCTGAGTCCTTGTGAATGGTAAGTGACCATTAGCTGTGGGTTAAAAGCTGCTCTTGCGGGAATCGGCCAGAAGGCGGCAGCATTTCTCCTTTACCAAATCTGGTTACTAGGGCAACAGAGCCTTACTGGAAGTGGTGTTCTAGGTTTTAAATTAGAATGGAATGTGCGAGGAAGAAGCCCTTTAAGTTTATGTCTCATTACTTCTTGTTCGTATTTTTCACTTAATTTTTATTTTTTATCACAGCAAACTTGATTACAATGTTTTGTTTGCTCTAGGTGTGCAAGATGTGGTTCTTTCACACATATACATATATCTATTCTTCTTCGGATCCTTTTCCCACGTAGCTTATGACACAATGTTGACTAGTCTTCTCTTGGTATTGCGTAGGTCTTTGGTGATTCTATATTTCACATGTGTTTGTATCTCTCTGTTAACCTCAATATGGTAATGTATCCAATCCTCACACCTTTCCAGTTGGTGAAGCATAAGTTTTTTTAATGAATCTATGATAGTGTTTCTCTGTGGAAATATCTTTGTTTGTATCATTTTCTAGGTAACACCTATATGTGATATGATAGGATATGTGTCTTTTGCCTTCTCACTTACTCCAAGTTGCGTGATTACTTCTAGACTCATCTATGGTGCTGCAAATGGCATTGTTTCATTTTTTCACTAGCTCATATTCCATCTGTACAGGTAGCAGTTCTTCTTTGTCCACCCATCTGTCTGTGGACTTTTTGGTTACTTCCATATCTTGGCTATTGTAATACTAGGCAATGCAGATTTGCGTGCCTGTGTCCTTCCAATTCTGTCTTCTTAGTTTATAGGTCCAGGAATAGGTCTGCTGGATCATATGGTAGCTCAATGTTTACCTTTTCAAAGCACCTACATTGTGTTTTCTTTAGTGGCTCTTTACATGCCCCCCCTTACAACCGAGGGTACGCATTTCTCCACACTCCCTTCACCATTTATTTTTTGCAGCATTTTTCCTAATGGCCATTCTGACTGCTGTGAGCTGATAGGTTTTTGTAATATGGGTATGCATGTCATTAAAATTTTTAAAATTCATCATATTCCTATGCCTTTTTCCTAAAAGAAAAAAACCGTGAGTACAATATAGCTCTTGAAATTGTCTTCTTCGAAGGTCGCACTCTTCTGAAATTTTTGGTCGATTTTTGACCCCAGAAATTTTCTGGAGGGCAGGTGTCATTTACAGAACTGCAAGTTGGTGAAAATTTAGTGACCTTTTGCAGTGCGTTCAAAGCCGCTGTTGTGGGAAACGACCACAAGGAGGTAGCATTTCTCCATTCCCCAATCTGGGTACTAGGGCAGCAGAGCCTTTCTGGAAGTCATTGTCCTAGGTTGTAAATTAGGATGCAATTTGCCAGGAGAAATCCCCATAAGTTTATGTCTCATTACTTCTTCTTGGTTTTTACATTTTTTTAAAATCTGGGTAAAGTTTAGAATATTGTTTGTCCTAGGTGTACACAATCTGGTTCATTTGTACATTATGTATGTCTATTAATGTACAGATCCTCTTCCCATGTAAAATATTACAGTGTTCCGTCGACCTCCCTTGCTATATGTTCGGTCTTTTTGATACATGTATATAATATGTATTTGTATATGTATAGTGACACTAATCTTCATTTCTCAATTTCCCCCCTCCTTTCCTTTTCGATAGCATTGTTTGTTTTCTAAGCCTGTGAGTGTCTTTCTCTTTGGAAATATGTTCATCTGTGTCAGTTATTAGATAATGCCATAAGTGATAATATAGGCTATAGGTCTTTTGCTTTCCGACCTACTTCACGTTTTGTGATTATCTCCAGGCTCATCTGTGGTGCCTCAAAGAGCAGTGCTTCCACGTTTTCCATGGCTAATATTCCAGTGTGTACATGGACCACTTCTTCTTGGTGCGTTCCTCTGTTGATGGACATTTTCGTTGCTTCCAAGTGTTGCCTATGGTAAATATTGCTGGAGTGCAGGATTGCCAGCCTGTGATTTTTGATTTTCATTTTCTCAGGTGATAGACCCAGCAGTGGGTTTGATTGATTGACTGGTATGGTAGCTCAACGTTGACCTTTTCAAGGCACCTCAATTGTGCTTTCATTAGTGCTCTTACCACGTCTCCCTTAGAATCGAGGGTACGCATTTCTCCACAATCACGTCAGCAGTTATTGTTTGCAGCATTTTTGTTGATGGCCATTCCGACTGGTGTGAGCTGATAGGTTTTTGTAATTTGGGTTTACATGTCTGTAAAAATTCCTACAATTCATCATTTTTCCACGCCTTTTCCTTTTCTGTTAAAAGAAAAAATGTGTGAGTATAATATACCTCTTCAAATTTTCTCTTTGGAAGGTGGCACTCTAGAATTTTTGGGTCGATTTTCGACCTCAGTATTTTTTGGAGGGCCGGTGTCATTTACAGACCTGCAATTGGTGAATATTTAGTGACCTTTTGCAGTGGGTTTAAAGCTGCTGTTGTGGGAAACGGCCACAAGGATGCAGCATTTCTCCATTCCCAAATCTGGGTACTAGGGCAGCAGAGCCATGCTGGAAGTTGTTTGCCTAGGTTTTAAATTTGGATGGAATGTGCCAGGAAAACCCCCCATAAGTTTATGTCTCCTTACTCCTAGTTCGTTGTCTTAATTTTTTCAATTGGGGTAATCGTTAGAATGTTGCTTGTCCAAGGTGTACACACTCTGGTTCATCTACATATCCTATATACCTATTTATGTAGAGGTCCTCTTCCCGTGTAAATTATTACAGAGTGTTCCGTAATCCTTCCTTGCTATATGGTCGGTCTTTTTGATATATGTATATAATATGTATTTGTACACGTATGGTAACGCTAATCTTCATTTACCCATTCCCCCCACCTTTCCTTTTAGATAAGCATAGTTTTTTTTTAATAAGTCTGTGATTGACTTTCTCTGTGGAAATATGTTCATTTGTGTCAGTTATTAGATAACGCCTATAAGTGATATCATAGGATATAGGACTTTTGCTTTCCGACTTACCTCGTGTTCTGTGATTATCTCCAAGATCATCTATGGTGCCTCAAAGAGCAGTGTTTCATTGTTTTCCATGGCTAGTATTCATTGTGTACATGGACCACTTCTTCTTTATCCTTTCATCTGTTGATGGACATTTTGGTTGCTTCAGTGTCTTGTCTATTGTGAATAAGGCTGCAGTGCAGCTTTTGCAGCCCGGGTCTTCTTCATTCTGGTCTTCTCAGGTGAGAGGCCCATTGGTGCGCCTGCTGGATTGAATGGTACCTCAATTTTTCCTTTTAAACGCAGCTCCTTTCTGTTCTCATTATTGGCGGTTAACCCCTTTACATCTCACCAGCAGCTAGAGGGTACACATTTCTCTAAAACCTCTTCAGCATTTATTGTTTGTAGACTTTTTGCCAATGGTCAGTCGACTGGTTTGAGTTGAAAACTTTTTGTAGATTAGATTGCATGAGTCTAATACTTCCTGAGGTGGAGCTTTTATCCATTTTCCTTCTTTTGAACAGACAGTGAGGAAAACTTACCTCTTCATACTATCTTCTTGAAAATTTTGCCTGTTTTGAATTTTTTTTTATCCATTCCCTACCTCAGCACAATTTTGAAGGCAGGTGTCCTTTACAGCCCTGAGTCCTTGTGAATGGTAAGTGACCATTAGCTGTGGGTTAAAAGCTGCTCTTGCGGGAATCGGCCAGAAGGCGGCAGCATTTCTCCTTTACCAAATCTGGTTACTAGGGCAACAGAGCCTTACTGGAAGTGGTGTTCTAGGTTTTAAATTAGAATGGAATGTGCGAGGAAGAAGCCCTTTAAGTTTATGTCTCATTACTTCTTGTTCGTATTTTTCACTTAATTTTTATTTTTTATCACAGCAAACTTGATTACAATGTTTTGTTTGCTCTAGGTGTGCAAGATGTGGTTCTTTCACACATATACATATATCTATTCTTCTTCGGATCCTTTTCCCACGTAGCTTATGACACAATGTTGACTAGTCTTCTCTTGGTATTGCGTAGGTCTTTGGTGATTCTATATTTCACATGTGTTTGTATCTCTCTGTTAACCTCAATATGGTAATGTATCCAATCCTCACACCTTTCCAGTTGGTGAAGCATAAGTTTTTTTAATGAATCTATGATAGTGTTTCTCTGTGGAAATATCTTTGTTTGTATCATTTTCTAGGTAACACCTATATGTGATATGATAGGATATGTGTCTTTTGCCTTCTCACTTACTCCAAGTTGCGTGATTACTTCTAGACTCATCTATGGTGCTGCAAATGGCATTGTTTCATTTTTTCACTAGCTCATATTCCATCTGTACAGGTAGCAGTTCTTCTTTGTCCACCCATCTGTCTGTGGACTTTTTGGTTACTTCCATATCTTGGCTATTGTAATACTAGGCAATGCAGATTTGCGTGCCTGTGTCCTTCCAATTCTGTCTTCTTAGTTTATAGGTCCAGGAATAGGTCTGCTGGATCATATGGTAGCTCAATGTTTACCTTTTCAAAGCACCTACATTGTGTTTTCTTTAGTGGCTCTTTACATGCCCCCCCTTACAACCGAGGGTACGCATTTCTCCACACTCCCTTCACCATTTATTTTTTGCAGCATTTTTCCTAATGGCCATTCTGACTGCTGTGAGCTGATAGGTTTTTGTAATATGGGTATGCATGTCATTAAAATTTTTAAAATTCATCATATTCCTATGCCTTTTTCCTAAAAGAAAAAAACCGTGAGTACAATATAGCTCTTGAAATTGTCTTCTTCGAAGGTCGCACTCTTCTGAAATTTTTGGTCGATTTTTGACCCCAGAAATTTTCTGGAGGGCAGGTGTCATTTACAGAACTGCAAGTTGGTGAAAATTTAGTGACCTTTTGCAGTGCGTTCAAAGCCGCTGTTGTGGGAAACGACCACAAGGAGGTAGCATTTCTCCATTCCCCAATCTGGGTACTAGGGCAGCAGAGCCTTTCTGGAAGTCATTGTCCTAGGTTGTAAATTAGGATGCAATTTGCCAGGAGAAATCCCCATAAGTTTATGTCTCATTACTTCTTCTTGGTTTTTACATTTTTTTAAAATCTGGGTAAAGTTTAGAATATTGTTTGTCCTAGGTGTACACAATCTGGTTCATTTGTACATTATGTATGTCTATTAATGTACAGATCCTCTTCCCATGTAAAATATTACAGTGTTCCGTCGACCTCCCTTGCTATATGTTCGGTCTTTTTGATACATGTATATAATATGTATTTGTATATGTATAGTGACACTAATCTTCATTTCTCAATTTCCCCCCTCCTTTCCTTTTCGATAGCATTGTTTGTTTTCTAAGCCTGTGAGTGTCTTTCTCTTTGGAAATATGTTCATCTGTGTCAGTTATTAGATAATGCCATAAGTGATAATATAGGCTATAGGTCTTTTGCTTTCCGACCTACTTCACGTTTTGTGATTATCTCCAGGCTCATCTGTGGTGCCTCAAAGAGCAGTGCTTCCACGTTTTCCATGGCTAATATTCCAGTGTGTACATGGACCACTTCTTCTTGGTGCGTTCCTCTGTTGATGGACATTTTCGTTGCTTCCAAGTGTTGCCTATGGTAAATATTGCTGGAGTGCAGGATTGCCAGCCTGTGATTTTTGATTTTCATTTTCTCAGGTGATAGACCCAGCAGTGGGTTTGATTGATTGACTGGTATGGTAGCTCAACGTTGACCTTTTCAAGGCACCTCAATTGTGCTTTCATTAGTGCTCTTACCACGTCTCCCTTAGAATCGAGGGTACGCATTTCTCCACAATCACGTCAGCAGTTATTGTTTGCAGCATTTTTGTTGATGGCCATTCCGACTGGTGTGAGCTGATAGGTTTTTGTAATTTGGGTTTACATGTCTGTAAAAATTCCTACAATTCATCATTTTTCCACGCCTTTTCCTTTTCTGTTAAAAGAAAAAATGTGTGAGTATAATATACCTCTTCAAATTTTCTCTTTGGAAGGTGGCACTCTAGAATTTTTGGGTCGATTTTCGACCTCAGTATTTTTTGGAGGGCCGGTGTCATTTACAGACCTGCAATTGGTGAATATTTAGTGACCTTTTGCAGTGGGTTTAAAGCTGCTGTTGTGGGAAACGGCCACAAGGATGCAGCATTTCTCCATTCCCAAATCTGGGTACTAGGGCAGCAGAGCCATGCTGGAAGTTGTTTGCCTAGGTTTTAAATTTGGATGGAATGTGCCAGGAAAACCCCCCATAAGTTTATGTCTCCTTACTCCTAGTTCGTTGTCTTAATTTTTTCAATTGGGGTAATCGTTAGAATGTTGCTTGTCCAAGGTGTACACACTCTGGTTCATCTACATATCCTATATACCTATTTATGTAGAGGTCCTCTTCCCGTGTAAATTATTACAGAGTGTTCCGTAATCCTTCCTTGCTATATGGTCGGTCTTTTTGATATATGTATATAATATGTATTTGTACACGTATGGTAACGCTAATCTTCATTTACCCATTCCCCCCACCTTTCCTTTTAGATAAGCATAGTTTTTTTTTAATAAGTCTGTGATTGACTTTCTCTGTGGAAATATGTTCATTTGTGTCAGTTATTAGATAACGCCTATAAGTGATATCATAGGATATAGGACTTTTGCTTTCCGACTTACCTCGTGTTCTGTGATTATCTCCAAGATCATCTATGGTGCCTCAAAGAGCAGTGTTTCATTGTTTTCCATGGCTAGTATTCATTGTGTACATGGACCACTTCTTCTTTATCCTTTCATCTGTTGATGGACATTTTGGTTGCTTCAGTGTCTTGTCTATTGTGAATAAGGCTGCAGTGCAGCTTTTGCAGCCCGGGTCTTCTTCATTCTGGTCTTCTCAGGTGAGAGGCCCATTGGTGCGCCTGCTGGATTGAATGGTACCTCAATTTTTCCTTTTAAACGCAGCTCCTTTCTGTTCTCATTATTGGCGGTTAACCCCTTTACATCTCACCAGCAGCTAGAGGGTACACATTTCTCTAAAACCTCTTCAGCATTTATTGTTTGTAGACTTTTTGCCAATGGTCAGTCGACTGGTTTGAGTTGAAAACTTTTTGTAGATTAGATTGCATGAGTCTAATACTTCCTGAGGTGGAGCTTTTATCCATTTTCCTTTTTTTGAACAGACAGTGAGGAAAACTTACCTCTTCATACTATCTTCTTGAAAATTTTGCCTGTTTTGAATTTTTTTTTATCCATTCCCTACCTCAGCACAATTTTGAAGGCAGGTGTCCTTTACAGCCCTGAGTCCTTGTGAATGGTAAGTGACCATTAGCTGTGGGTTAAAAGCTGCTCTTGCGGGAAACGGCCAGAAGGCGGCAGCATTTCTCCTTTACCAAATCTGGTTACTAGGGCAACAGAGCCTTACTGGAAGTGGTGTTCTAGGTTTTAAATTAGAATGGAATGTGCGAGGAAGAAGCCCTTTAAGTTTATGTCTCATTACTTCTTGTTCGTATTTTTCACTTAATTTTTATTTTTTATCACAGCAAACTTGATTACAATGTTTTGTTTGCTCTAGGTGTGCAAGATGTGGTTCTTTCACACATATACATATATCTATTCTTCTTCGGATCCTTTTCCCACGTAGCTTATGACACAATGTTGACTAGTCTTCTCTTGGTATTGCGTAGGTCTTTGGTGATTCTATATTTCACATGTGTTTGTATCTCTCTGTTAACCTCAATATGGTAATGTATCCAATCCTCACACCTTTCCAGTTGGTGAAGCATAAGTTTTTTTAATGAATCTATGATAGTGTTTCTCTGTGGAAATATCTTTGTTTGTATCATTTTCTAGGTAACACCTATATGTGATATGATAGGATATGTGTCTTTTGCCTTCTCACTTACTCCAAGTTGCGTGATTACTTCTAGACTCATCTATGGTGCTGCAAATGGCATTGTTTCATTTTTTCACTAGCTCATATTCCATCTGTACAGGTAGCAGTTCTTCTTTGTCCACCCATCTGTCTGTGGACTTTTTGGTTACTTCCATATCTTGGCTATTGTAATACTAGGCAATGCAGATTTGCGTGCCTGTGTCCTTCCAATTCTGTCTTCTTAGTTTATAGGTCCAGGAATAGGTCTGCTGGATCATATGGTAGCTCAATGTTTACCTTTTCAAAGCACCTACATTGTGTTTTCTTTAGTGGCTCTTTACATGCCCCCCCTTACAACCGAGGGTACGCATTTCTCCACACTCCCTTCACCATTTATTTTTTGCAGCATTTTTCCTAATGGCCATTCTGACTGCTGTGAGCTGATAGGTTTTTGTAATATGGGTATGCATGTCATTAAAATTTTTAAAATTCATCATATTCCTATGCCTTTTTCCTAAAAGAAAAAAACCGTGAGTACAATATAGCTCTTGAAATTGTCTTCTTCGAAGGTCGCACTCTTCTGAAATTTTTGGTCGATTTTTGACCCCAGAAATTTTCTGGAGGGCAGGTGTCATTTACAGAACTGCAAGTTGGTGAAAATTTAGTGACCTTTTGCAGTGCGTTCAAAGCCGCTGTTGTGGGAAACGACCACAAGGAGGTAGCATTTCTCCATTCCCCAATCTGGGTACTAGGGCAGCAGAGCCTTTCTGGAAGTCATTGTCCTAGGTTGTAAATTAGGATGCAATTTGCCAGGAGAAATCCCCATAAGTTTATGTCTCATTACTTCTTCTTGGTTTTTACATTTTTTTAAAATCTGGGTAAAGTTTAGAATATTGTTTGTCCTAGGTGTACACAATCTGGTTCATTTGTACATTATGTATGTCTATTAATGTACAGATCCTCTTCCCATGTAAAATATTACAGTGTTCCGTCGACCTCCCTTGCTATATGTTCGGTCTTTTTGATACATGTATATAATATGTATTTGTATATGTATAGTGACACTAATCTTCATTTCTCAATTTCCCCCCTCCTTTCCTTTTCGATAGCATAGTTTGTTTTCTAAGCCTGTGAGTGTCTTTCTCTTTGGAAATATGTTCATCTGTGTCAGTTATTAGATAATGCCATAAGTGATAATATAGGCTATAGGTCTTTTGCTTTCCGACCTACTTCACGTTTTGTGATTATCTCCAGGCTCATCTGTGGTGCCTCAAAGAGCAGTGCTTCCACGTTTTCCATGGCTAATATTCCAGTGTGTACATGGACCACTTCTTCTTGGTGCGTTCCTCTGTTGATGGACATTTTCGTTGCTTCCAAGTGTTGCCTATGGTAAATATTGCTGGAGTGCAGGATTGCCAGCCTGTGATTTTTGATTTTCATTTTCTCAGGTGATAGACCCAGCAGTGGGTTTGATTGATTGACTGGTATGGTAGCTCAACGTTGACCTTTTCAAGGCACCTCAATTGTGCTTTCATTAGTGCTCTTACCACGTCTCCCTTAGAATCGAGGGTACGCATTTCTCCACAATCACGTCAGCAGTTATTGTTTGCAGCATTTTTGTTGATGGCCATTCCGACTGGTGTGAGCTGATAGGTTTTTGTAATTTGGGTTTACATGTCTGTAAAAATTCCTACAATTCATCATTTTTCCACGCCTTTTCCTTTTCTGTTAAAAGAAAAAATGTGTGAGTATAATATACCTCTTCAAATTTTCTCTTTGGAAGGTGGCACTCTAGAATTTTTGGGTCGATTTTCGACCTCAGTATTTTTTGGAGGGCCGGTGTCATTTACAGACCTGCAATTGGTGAATATTTAGTGACCTTTTGCAGTGGGTTTAAAGCTGCTGTTGTGGGAAACGGCCACAAGGATGCAGCATTTCTCCATTCCCAAATCTGGGTACTAGGGCAGCAGAGCCATGCTGGAAGTTGTTTGCCTAGGTTTTAAATTTGGATGGAATGTGCCAGGAAAACCCCCCATAAGTTTATGTCTCCTTACTCCTAGTTCGTTGTCTTAATTTTTTCAATTGGGGTAATCGTTAGAATGTTGCTTGTCCAAGGTGTACACACTCTGGTTCATCTACATATCCTATATACCTATTTATGTAGAGGTCCTCTTCCCGTGTAAATTATTACAGAGTGTTCCGTAATCCTTCCTTGCTATATGGTCGGTCTTTTTGATATATGTATATAATATGTATTTGTACACGTATGGTAACGCTAATCTTCATTTACCCATTCCCCCCACCTTTCCTTTTAGATAAGCATAGTTTTTTTTTAATAAGTCTGTGATTGACTTTCTCTGTGGAAATATGTTCATTTGTGTCAGTTATTAGATAACGCCTATAAGTGATATCATAGGATATAGGACTTTTGCTTTCCGACTTACCTCGTGTTCTGTGATTATCTCCAAGATCATCTATGGTGCCTCAAAGAGCAGTGTTTCATTGTTTTCCATGGCTAGTATTCATTGTGTACATGGACCACTTCTTCTTTATCCTTTCATCTGTTGATGGACATTTTGGTTGCTTCAGTGTCTTGTCTATTGTGAATAAGGCTGCAGTGCAGCTTTTGCAGCCCGGGTCTTCTTCATTCTGGTCTTCTCAGGTGAGAGGCCCATTGGTGCGCCTGCTGGATTGAATGGTACCTCAATTTTTCCTTTTAAACGCAGCTCCTTTCTGTTCTCATTATTGGCGGTTAACCCCTTTACATCTCACCAGCAGCTAGAGGGTACACATTTCTCTAAAACCTCTTCAGCATTTATTGTTTGTAGACTTTTTGCCAATGGTCAGTCGACTGGTTTGAGTTGAAAACTTTTTGTAGATTAGATTGCATGAGTCTAATACTTCCTGAGGTGGAGCTTTTATCCATTTTCCTTTTTTTGAACAGACAGTGAGGAAAACTTACCTCTTCATACTATCTTCTTGAAAATTTTGCCTGTTTTGAATTTTTTTTTATCCATTCCCTACCTCAGCACAATTTTGAAGGCAGGTGTCCTTTACAGCCCTGAGTCCTTGTGAATGGTAAGTGACCATTAGCTGTGGGTTAAAAGCTGCTCTTGCGGGAATCGGCCAGAAGGCGGCAGCATTTCTCCTTTACCAAATCTGGTTACTAGGGCAACAGAGCCTTACTGGAAGTGGTGTTCTAGGTTTTAAATTAGAATGGAATGTGCGAGGAAGAAGCCCTTTAAGTTTATGTCTCATTACTTCTTGTTCGTATTTTTCACTTAATTTTTATTTTTTATCACAGCAAACTTGATTACAATGTTTTGTTTGCTCTAGGTGTGCAAGATGTGGTTCTTTCACACATATACATATATCTATTCTTCTTCGGATCCTTTTCCCACGTAGCTTATGACACAATGTTGACTAGTCTTCTCTTGGTATTGCGTAGGTCTTTGGTGATTCTATATTTCACATGTGTTTGTATCTCTCTGTTAACCTCAATATGGTAATGTATCCAATCCTCACACCTTTCCAGTTGGTGAAGCATAAGTTTTTTTAATGAATCTATGATAGTGTTTCTCTGTGGAAATATCTTTGTTTGTATCATTTTCTAGGTAACACCTATATGTGATATGATAGGATATGTGTCTTTTGCCTTCTCACTTACTCCAAGTTGCGTGATTACTTCTAGACTCATCTATGGTGCTGCAAATGGCATTGTTTCATTTTTTCACTAGCTCATATTCCATCTGTACAGGTAGCAGTTCTTCTTTGTCCACCCATCTGTCTGTGGACTTTTTGGTTACTTCCATATCTTGGCTATTGTAATACTAGGCAATGCAGATTTGCGTGCCTGTGTCCTTCCAATTCTGTCTTCTTAGTTTATAGGTCCAGGAATAGGTCTGCTGGATCATATGGTAGCTCAATGTTTACCTTTTAAAGGCACCTCTATTCTGTTCTCCTTAGTGGCTCTTTCCAGGTTAGGTCCCACTTAAAGTGGAGGGTATGTATTTCTTCCCAGCACCTTCAGCATTTATTCTTTGTAGTTTTTGCTGATGGTTATTCTGAGTGGTGTGAGCTGATACCTCTTTGTGGTTGCATTTGCATGTGTCTCATAATGCGTTGAAATTGAGCTTTAAGACATGTCCTTTTTATTTTTCCAGCTGTGATTAGAGCTTATTTCTTCAAAGTGTTTTCTTAAAGTATGTGTCACCATTGGAAATATTTTGGCCATTTTCTCCCTCAAGACATTTTGAGGGCAGGTTTCATTTACAGCCCTGCAGTACTTGTTCATATGAAGTGACCATTAGCTCAGGCTTTAAACCTGCTTTTGCAGGTAACGGCCAGAGAGCGGCAGCCTTTCTACGTTCCCCTTGCTGGTACTAGGGAAACAGACCTACCGGCCAGTGGTGTTCTTCGGTTGTAAATTAGAGTGCAACGTGCCCGGGTAAACCCACAAATGTTGATGTCTCCTTGCTTTTGTTTGTTTTTAAATTTAATTTATATTTATTATTAGAGTAATATTCCATTGTGTACGTGGACCACTTCTTCTTGGTGCATTCCTCGGTTGATGGACATTTTCATTGCTTCCAAGTGCTGGCTATGGTTAATCTTGCTGGCGTACAGGTTTGCCAGCCTGTGACTTTTTGATTCTCATTTTCTCAGGTGATAGGCCAAGCAGTGGTTGTGATTGATTGGCCGGTAGCTCAATGTTTCCCTTTTCAAAGCACCTACATTGTGTTTTCTTTAGTGGCTCTTTACATGCCCCCCCTTACAACCGAGGGTACGCATTTCTCCACACTCCCTTCACCATTTATTTTTTGCAGCATTTTTCCTAATGGCCATTCTGACTGCTGTGAGCTGATAGGTTTTTGTAATATGGGTATGCATGTCATTAAAATTTTTAAAATTCATCATATTCCTATGCCTTTTTCCTAAAAGAAAAAAACCGTGAGTACAATATAGCTCTTGAAATTGTCTTCTTCGAAGGTCGCACTCTTCTGAAATTTTTGGTCGATTTTTGACCCCAGAAATTTTCTGGAGGGCAGGTGTCATTTACAGAACTGCAAGTTGGTGAAAATTTAGTGACCTTTTGCAGTGCGTTCAAAGCCGCTGTTGTGGGAAACGACCACAAGGAGGTAGCATTTCTCCATTCCCCAATCTGGGTACTAGGGCAGCAGAGCCTTTCTGGAAGTCATTGTCCTAGGTTGTAAATTAGGATGCAATTTGCCAGGAGAAATCCCCATAAGTTTATGTCTCATTACTTCTTCTTGGTTTTTACATTTTTTTAAAATCTGGGTAAAGTTTAGAATATTGTTTGTCCTAGGTGTACACAATCTGGTTCATTTGTACATTATGTATGTCTATTAATGTACAGATCCTCTTCCCATGTAAAATATTACAGTGTTCCGTCGACCTCCCTTGCTATATGTTCAGTCTTTTTGATACATGTATATAATATGTATTTGTATATGTATAGTGACACTAATCTTCATTTCTCAATTTCCCCCCTCCTTTCCTTTTCGATAGCATTGTTTGTTTTCTAAGCCTGTGAGTGTCTTTCTCTTTGGAAATATGTTCATCTGTGTCAGTTATTAGATAATGCCATAAGTGATAATATAGGCTATAGGTCTTTTGCTTTCCGACCTACTTCACGTTTTGTGATTATCTCCAGGCTCATCTGTGGTGCCTCAAAGAGCAGTGCTTCCACGTTTTCCATGGCTAATATTCCAGTGTGTACATGGACCACTTCTTCTTGGTGCGTTCCTCTGTTGATGGACATTTTCGTTGCTTCCAAGTGTTGCCTATGGTAAATATTGCTGGAGTGCAGGATTGCCAGCCTGTGATTTTTGATTTTCATTTTCTCAGGTGATAGACCCAGCAGTGGGTTTGATTGATTGACTGGTATGGTAGCTCAACGTTGACCTTTTCAAGGCACCTCAATTGTGCTTTCATTAGTGCTCTTACCACGTCTCCCTTAGAATCGAGGGTACGCATTTCTCCACAATCACGTCAGCAGTTATTGTTTGCAGCATTTTTGTTGATGGCCATTCCGACTGGTGTGAGCTGATAGGTTTTTGTAATTTGGGTTTACATGTCTGTAAAAATTCCTACAATTCATCATTTTTCCACGCCTTTTCCTTTTCTGTTAAAAGAAAAAATGTGTGAGTATAATATACCTCTTCAAATTTTCTCTTTGGAAGGTGGCACTCTAGAATTTTTGGGTCGATTTTCGACCTCAGTATTTTTTGGAGGGCCGGTGTCATTTACAGACCTGCAATTGGTGAATATTTAGTGACCTTTTGCAGTGGGTTTAAAGCTGCTGTTGTGGGAAACGGCCACAAGGATGCAGCATTTCTCCATTCCCAAATCTGGGTACTAGGGCAGCAGAGCCATGCTGGAAGTTGTTTGCCTAGGTTTTAAATTTGGATGGAATGTGCCAGGAAAACCCCCCATAAGTTTATGTCTCCTTACTCCTAGTTCGTTGTCTTAATTTTTTCAATTGGGGTAATCGTTAGAATGTTGCTTGTCCAAGGTGTACACACTCTGGTTCATCTACATATCCTATATACCTATTTATGTAGAGGTCCTCTTCCCGTGTAAATTATTACAGAGTGTTCCGTAATCCTTCCTTGCTATATGGTCGGTCTTTTTGATATATGTATATAATATGTATTTGTACACGTATGGTAACGCTAATCTTCATTTACCCATTCCCCCCACCTTTCCTTTTAGATAAGCATAGTTTTTTTTTAATAAGTCTGTGATTGACTTTCTCTGTGGAAATATGTTCATTTGTGTCAGTTATTAGATAACGCCTATAAGTGATATCATAGGATATAGGACTTTTGCTTTCCGACTTACCTCGTGTTCTGTGATTATCTCCAAGATCATCTATGGTGCCTCAAAGAGCAGTGTTTCATTGTTTTCCATGGCTAGTATTCATTGTGTACATGGACCACTTCTTCTTTATCCTTTCATCTGTTGATGGACATTTTGGTTGCTTCAGTGTCTTGTCTATTGTGAATAAGGCTGCAGTGCAGCTTTTGCAGCCCGGGTCTTCTTCATTCTGGTCTTCTCAGGTGAGAGGCCCATTGGTGCGCCTGCTGGATTGAATGGTACCTCAATTTTTCCTTTTAAACGCAGCTCCTTTCTGTTCTCATTATTGGCGGTTAACCCCTTTACATCTCACCAGCAGCTAGAGGGTACACATTTCTCTAAAACCTCTTCAGCATTTATTGTTTGTAGACTTTTTGCCAATGGTCAGTCGACTGGTTTGAGTTGAAAACTTTTTGTAGATTAGATTGCATGAGTCTAATACTTCCTGAGGTGGAGCTTTTATCCATTTTCCTTTTTTTGAACAGACAGTGAGGAAAACTTACCTCTTCATACTATCTTCTTGAAAATTTTGCCTGTTTTGAATTTTTTTTTATCCATTCCCTACCTCAGCACAATTTTGAAGGCAGGTGTCCTTTACAGCCCTGAGTCCTTGTGAATGGTAAGTGACCATTAGCTGTGGGTTAAAAGCTGCTCTTGCGGGAATCGGCCAGAAGGCGGCAGCATTTCTCCTTTACCAAATCTGGTTACTAGGGCAACAGAGCCTTACTGGAAGTGGTGTTCTAGGTTTTAAATTAGAATGGAATGTGCGAGGAAGAAGCCCTTTAAGTTTATGTCTCATTACTTCTTGTTCGTATTTTTCACTTAATTTTTATTTTTTATCACAGCAAACTTGATTACAATGTTTTGTTTGCTCTAGGTGTGCAAGATGTGGTTCTTTCACACATATACATATATCTATTCTTCTTCGGATCCTTTTCCCACGTAGCTTATGACACAATGTTGACTAGTCTTCTCTTGGTATTGCGTAGGTCTTTGGTGATTCTATATTTCACATGTGTTTGTATCTCTCTGTTAACCTCAATATGGTAATGTATCCAATCCTCACACCTTTCCAGTTGGTGAAGCATAAGTTTTTTTAATGAATCTGTGATAGTGTTTCTCTGTGGAAATATCTTTGTTTGTATCATTTTCTAGGTAACACCTATATGTGATATGATAGGATATGTGTCTTTTGCCTTCTCACTTACTCCAAGTTGCGTGATTACTTCTAGACTCATCTATGGTGCTGCAAATGGCATTGTTTCATTTTTTCACTAGCTCATATTCCATCTGTACAGGTAGCAGTTCTTCTTTGTCCACCCATCTGTCTGTGGACTTTTTGGTTACTTCCATATCTTGGCTATTGTAATACTAGGCAATGCAGATTTGCGTGCCTGTGTCCTTCCAATTCTGTCTTCTTAGTTTATAGGTCCAGGAATAGGTCTGCTGGATCATATGGTAGCTCAATGTTTACCTTTTAAAGGCACCTCTATTCTGTTCTCCTTAGTGGCTCTTTCCAGGTTAGGTCCCACTTAAAGTGGAGGGTATGTATTTCTTCCCAGCACCTTCAGCATTTATTCTTTGTAGTTTTTGCTGATGGTTATTCTGAGTGGTGTGAGCTGATACCTCTTTGTGGTTGCATTTGCATGTGTCTCATAATGCGTTGAAATTGAGCTTTAAGACATGTCCTTTTTATTTTTCCAGCTGTGATTAGAGCTTATTTCTTCAAAGTGTTTTCTTAAAGTATGTGTCACCATTGGAAATATTTTGGCCATTTTCTCCCTCAAGACATTTTGAGGGCAGGTTTCATTTACAGCCCTGCAGTACTTGTTCATATGAAGTGACCATTAGCTCAGGCTTTAAACCTGCTTTTGCAGGTAACGGCCAGAGAGCGGCAGCCTTTCTACGTTCCCCTTGCTGGTACTAGGGAAACAGACCTACCGGCAAGTGGTGTTCTTCGGTTATAAATTAGAGTGCAACGTGCCCGGGTAAACCCACAAATGTTGATGTCTCCTTGCTTTTGTTTGTTTTTAAATTTAATTTATATTTATTATTAGAGTAATATTCCATTGTGTACGTGGACCACTTCTTCTTGGTGCATTCCTCGGTTGATGGACATTTTCATTGCTTCCAAGTGCTGGCTATGGTTAATCTTGCTGGCGTACAGGTTTGCCAGCCTGTGACTTTTTGATTCTCATTTTCTCAGGTGATAGGCCAAGCAGTGCTTGTGATTGATTGGCCGGTAGCTCAATGTTTCCCTTTTCAAAGCACCTACATTGTGTTTTCTTTAGTGGCTCTTTACATGCCCCCCCTTACAACCGAGGGTACGCATTTCTCCACACTCCCTTCACCATTTATTTTTTGCAGCATTTTTCCTAATGGCCATTCTGACTGCTGTGAGCTGATAGGTTTTTGTAATATGGGTATGCATGTCATTAAAATTTTTAAAATTCATCATATTCCTATGCCTTTTTCCTAAAAGAAAAAAACCGTGAGTACAATATAGCTCTTGAAATTGTCTTCTTCGAAGGTCGCACTCTTCTGAAATTTTTGGTCGATTTTTGACCCCAGAAATTTTCTGGAGGGCAGGTGTCATTTACAGAACTGCAAGTTGGTGAAAATTTAGTGACCTTTTGCAGTGCGTTCAAAGCTGCTGTTGTGGGAAACGACCACAAGGAGGTAGCATTTCTCCATTCCCCAATCTGGGTACTAGGGCAGCAGAGCCTTTCTGGAAGTCATTGTCCTAGGTTGTAAATTAGGATGCAATTTGCCAGGAGAAATCCCCATAAGTTTATGTCTCATTACTTCTTCTTGGTTTTTACATTTTTTTAAAATCTGGGTAAAGTTTAGAATATTGTTTGTCCTAGGTGTACACAGTCTGGTTCATTTGTACATTATGTATGTCTATTAATGTACAGATCCTCTTCCCATGTAAAATATTACAGTGTTCCGTCGACCTCCCTTGCTATATGTTCGGTCTTTTTGATACATGTATATAATATGTATTTGTATATGTATAGTGACACTAATCTTCATTTCTCAATTTCCCCCCTCCTTTCCTTTTCGATAGCATAGTTTGTTTTCTAAGCCTGTGAGTGTCTTTCTCTTTGGAAATATGTTCATCTGTGTCAGTTATTAGATAATGCCATAAGTGATAATATAGGCTATAGGTCTTTTGCTTTCCGACCTACTTCACGTTTTGTGATTATCTCCAGGCTCATCTGTGGTGCCTCAAAGAGCAGTGCTTCCACGTTTTCCATGGCTAATATTCCAGTGTGTACATGGACCACTTCTTCTTGGTGCGTTCCTCTGTTGATGGACATTTTCGTTGCTTCCAAGTGTTGCCTATGGTAAATATTGCTGGAGTGCAGGATTGCCAGCCTGTGATTTTTGATTTTCATTTTCTCAGGTGATAGACCCAGCAGTGGGTTTGATTGATTGACTGGTATGGTAGCTCAACGTTGAACTTTTCAAGGCACCTCAATTGTGCTTTCATTAGTGCTCTTACCACGTCTCCCTTAGAACCGAGGGTACGCATTTCTCCACAATCACGTCAGCAGTTATTGTTTGCAGCATTTTTGTTGATGGCCATTCCGACTGGTGTGAGCTGATAGGTTTTTGTAATTTGGGTTTACATGTCTGTAAAAATTCCTACAATTCATCATTTTTCCACGCCTTTTCCTTTTCTGTTAAAAGAAAAAATGTGTGAGTATAATATACCTCTTCAAATTTTCTCTTTGGAAGGTGGCACTCTAGAATTTTTGGGTCGATTTTCGACCTCAGTATTTTTTGGAGGGCCGGTGTCATTTACAGACCTGCAATTGGTGAATATTTAGTGACCTTTTGCAGTGGGTTTAAAGCTGCTGTTGTGGGAAACGGCCACAAGGATGCAGCATTTCTCCATTCCCAAATCTGGGTACTAGGGCAGCAGAGCCATGCTGGAAGTTGTTTGCCTAGGTTTTAAATTTGGATGGAATGTGCCAGGAAAACCCCCCATAAGTTTATGTCTCCTTACTCCTAGTTCGTTGTCTTAATTTTTTCAATTGGGGTAATCGTTAGAATGTTGCTTGTCCAAGGTGTACACACTCTGGTTCATCTACATATCCTATATACCTATTTATGTAGAGGTCCTCTTCCCGTGTAAATTATTACAGAGTGTTCCGTAATCCTTCCTTGCTATATGGTCGGTCTTTTTGATATATGTATATAATATGTATTTGTACACGTATGGTAACGCTAATCTTCATTTACCCATTCCCCCCACCTTTCCTTTTAGATAAGCATAGTTTTTTTTAATAAGTCTGTGATTGACTTTCTCTGTGGAAATATGTTCATTTGTGTCAGTTATTAGATAACGCCTATAAGTGATATCATAGGATATAGGACTTTTGCTTTCCGACTTACCTCGTGTTCTGTGATTATCTCCAAGATCATCTATGGTGCCTCAAAGAGCAGTGTTTCATTGTTTTCCATGGCTAGTATTCATTGTGTACATGGACCACTTCTTCTTTATCCTTTCATCTGTTGATGGACATTTTGGTTGCTTCAGTGTCTTGTCTATTGTGAATAAGGCTGCAGTGCAGCTTTTGCAGCCCGGGTCTTCTTCATTCTGGTCTTCTCAGGTGAGAGGCCCATTGGTGCGCCTGCTGGATTGAATGGTACCTCAATTTTTCCTTTTAAACGCAGCTCCTTTCTGTTCTCATTATTGGCGGTTAACCCCTTTACATCTCACCAGCAGCTAGAGGGTACACATTTCTCTAAAACCTCTTCAGCATTTATTGTTTGTAGACTTTTTGCCAATGGTCAGTCGACTGGTTTGAGTTGAAAACTTTTTGTAGATTAGATTGCATGAGTCTAATACTTCCTGAGGTGGAGCTTTTATCCATTTTCCTTTTTTTGAACAGACAGTGAGGAAAACTTACCTCTTCATACTATCTTCTTGAAAATTTTGCCTGTTTTGAATTTTTTTTTATCCATTCCCTACCTCAGCACAATTTTGAAGGCAGGTGTCCTTTACAGCCCTGAGTCCTTGTGAATGGTAAGTGACCATTAGCTGTGGGTTAAAAGCTGCTCTTGCGGGAATCGGCCAGAAGGCGGCAGCATTTCTCCTTTACCAAATCTGGTTACTAGGGCAACAGAGCCTTACTGGAAGTGGTGTTCTAGGTTTTAAATTAGAATGGAATGTGCGAGGAAGAAGCCCTTTAAGTTTATGTCTCATTACTTCTTGTTCGTATTTTTCACTTAATTTTTATTTTTTATCACAGCAAACTTGATTACAATGTTTTGTTTGCTCTAGGTGTGCAAGATGTGGTTCTTTCACACATATACATATATCTATTCTTCTTCGGATCCTTTTCCCACGTAGCTTATGACACAATGTTGACTAGTCTTCTCTTGGTATTGCGTAGGTCTTTGGTGATTCTATATTTCACATGTGTTTGTATCTCTCTGTTAACCTCAATATGGTAATGTATCCAATCCTCACACCTTTCCAGTTGGTGAAGCATAAGTTTTTTTAATGAATCTATGATAGTGTTTCTCTGTGGAAATATCTTTGTTTGTATCATTTTCTAGGTAACACCTATATGTGATATGATAGGATATGTGTCTTTTGCCTTCTCACTTACTCCAAGTTGCGTGATTACTTCTAGACTCATCTATGGTGCTGCAAATGGCATTGTTTCATTTTTTCACTAGCTCATATTCCATCTGTACAGGTAGCAGTTCTTCTTTGTCCACCCATCTGTCTGTGGACTTTTTGGTTACTTCCATATCTTGGCTATTGTAATACTAGGCAATGCAGATTTGCGTGCCTGTGTCCTTCCAATTCTGTCTTCTTAGTTTATAGGTCCAGGAATAGGTCTGCTGGATCATATGGTAGCTCAAGGTTTACCTTTTAAAGGCACCTCTATTCTGTTCTCCTTAGTGGCTCTTTCCAGGTTAGGTCCCACTTAAAGTGGAGGGTATGTATTTCTTCCCAGCACCTTCAGCATTTATTCTTTGTAGTTTTTGCTGATGGTTATTCTGAGTGGTGTGAGCTGATACCTCTTTGTGGTTGCATTTGCATGTGTCTCATAATGCGTTGAAATTGAGCTTTAAGACATGTCCTTTTTATTTTTCCAGCTGTGATTAGAGCTTATTTCTTCAAAGTGTTTTCTTAAAGTATGTGTCACCATTGGAAATATTTTGGCCATTTTCTCCCTCAAGACATTTTGAGGGCAGGTTTCATTTACAGCCCTGCAGTACTTGTTCATATGAAGTGACCATTAGCTCAGGCTTTAAACCTGCTTTTGCAGGTAACGGCCAGAGAGCGGCAGCCTTTCTACGTTCCCCTTGCTGGTACTAGGGAAACAGACCTACCGGCCAGTGGTGTTCTTCGGTTATAAATTAGAGTGCAACGTGCCCGGGTAAACCCACAAATGTTGATGTCTCCTTGCTTTTGTTTGTTTTTAAATTTAATTTATATTTATTATTAGAGTAATATTCCATTGTGTACGTGGACCACTTCTTCTTGGTGCATTCCTCGGTTGATGGACATTTTCATTGCTTCCAAGTGCTGGCTATGGTTAATCTTGCTGGCGTACAGGTTTGCCAGCCTGTGACTTTTTGATTCTCATTTTCTCAGGTGATAGGCCAAGCAGTGGTTGTGATTGATTGGCCGGTAGCTCAATGTTTCCCTTTTCAAAGCACCTACATTGTGTTTTCTTTAGTGGCTCTTTACATGCCCCCCCTTACAACCGAGGGTACGCATTTCTCCACACTCCCTTCACCATTTATTTTTTGCAGCATTTTTCCTAATGGCCATTCTGACTGCTGTGAGCTGATAGGTTTTTGTAATATGGGTATGCATGTCATTAAAATTTTTAAAATTCATCATATTCCTATGCCTTTTTCCTAAAAGAAAAAAACCGTGAGTACAATATAGCTCTTGAAATTGTCTTCTTCGAAGGTCGCACTCTTCTGAAATTTTTGGTCGATTTTTGACCCCAGAAATTTTCTGGAGGGCAGGTGTCATTTACAGAACTGCAAGTTGGTGAAAATTTAGTGACCTTTTGCAGTGCGTTCAAAGCTGCTGTTGTGGGAAACGACCACAAGGAGGTAGCATTTCTCCATTCCCCAATCTGGGTACTAGGGCAGCAGAGCCTTTCTGGAAGTCATTGTCCTAGGTTGTAAATTAGGATGCAATTTGCCAGGAGAAATCCCCATAAGTTTATGTCTCATTACTTCTTCTTGGTTTTTACATTTTTTAAAAATCTGGGTAAAGTTTAGAATATTGTTTGTCCTAGGTGTACACAGTCTGGTTCATTTGTACATTATGTATGTCTATTAATGTACAGATCCTCTTCCCATGTAAAATATTACAGTGTTCCGTCGACCTCCCTTGCTATATGTTCGGTCTTTTTGATACATGTATATAATATGTATTTGTATATGTATAGTGACACTAATCTTCATTTCTCAATTTCCCCCCTCCTTTCCTTTTCGATAGCATAGTTTGTTTTCTAAGCCTGTGAGTGTCTTTCTCTTTGGAAATATGTTCATCTGTGTCAGTTATTAGATAATGCCATAAGTGATAATATAGGCTATAGGTCTTTTGCTTTCCGACCTACTTCACGTTTTGTGATTATCTCCAGGCTCATCTGTGGTGCCTCAAAGAGCAGTGCTTCCACGTTTTCCATGGCTAATATTCCAGTGTGTACATGGACCACTTCTTCTTGGTGCGTTCCTCTGTTGATGGACATTTTCGTTGCTTCCAAGTGTTGCCTATGGTAAATATTGCTGGAGTGCAGGATTGCCAGCCTGTGATTTTTGATTTTCATTTTCTCAGGTGATAGACCCAGCAGTGGGTTTGATTGATTGACTGGTATGGTAGCTCAACGTTGACCTTTTCAAGGCACCTCAATTGTGCTTTCATTAGTGCTCTTACCACGTCTCCCTTAGAATCGAGGGTACGCATTTCTCCACAATCACGTCAGCAGTTATTGTTTGCAGCATTTTTGTTGATGGCCATTCCGACTGGTGTGAGCTGATAGGTTTTTGTAATTTGGGTTTACATGTCTGTAAAAATTCCTACAATTCATCATTTTTCCACGCCTTTTCCTTTTCTGTTAAAAGAAAAAATGTGTGAGTATAATATACCTCTTCAAATTTTCTCTTTGGAAGGTGGCACTCTAGAATTTTTGGGTCGATTTTCGACCTCAGTATTTTTTGGAGGGCCGGTGTCATTTACAGACCTGCAATTGGTGAATATTTAGTGACCTTTTGCAGTGGGTTTAAAGCTGCTGTTGTGGGAAATGGCCACAAGGATGCAGCATTTCTCCATTCCCAAATCTGGGTACTAGGGCAGCAGAGCCATGCTGGAAGTTGTTTGCCTAGGTTTTAAATTTGGATGGAATGTGCCAGGAAAACCCCCCATAAGTTTATGTCTCCTTACTCCTAGTTCGTTGTCTTAATTTTTTCAATTGGGGTAATCGTTAGAATGTTGCTTGTCCAAGGTGTACACACTCTGGTTCATCTACATATCCTATATACCTATTTATGTAGAGGTCCTCTTCCCGTGTAAATTATTACAGAGTGTTCCGTAATCCTTCCTTGCTATATGGTCGGTCTTTTTGATATATGTATATAATATGTATTTGTACACGTATGGTAACGCTAATCTTCATTTACCCATTCCCCCCACCTTTCCTTTTAGATAAGCATAGTTTTTTTTAATAAGTCTGTGATTGACTTTCTCTGTGGAAATATGTTCATTTGTGTCAGTTATTAGATAACGCCTATAAGTGATATCATAGGATATAGGACTTTTGCTTTCCGACTTACCTCGTGTTCTGTGATTATCTCCAAGATCATCTATGGTGCCTCAAAGAGCAGTGTTTCATTGTTTTCCATGGCTAGTATTCATTGTGTACATGGACCACTTCTTCTTTATCCTTTCATCTGTTGATGGACATTTTGGTTGCTTCAGTGTCTTGTCTATTGTGAATAAGGCTGCAGTGCAGCTTTTGCAGCCCGGGTCTTCTTCATTCTGGTCTTCTCAGGTGAGAGGCCCATTGGTGCGCCTGCTGGATTGAATGGTACCTCAATTTTTCCTTTTAAACGCAGCTCCTTTCTGTTCTCATTATTGGCGGTTAACCCCTTTACATCTCACCAGCAGCTAGAGGGTACACATTTCTCTAAAACCTCTTCAGCATTTATTGTTTGTAGACTTTTTGCCCATGGTCAGTCGACTGGTTTGAGTTGAAAACTTTTTGTAGATTAGATTGCATGAGTCTAATACTTCCTGAGGTGGAGCTTTTATCCATTTTCCTTTTTTTGAACAGACAGTGAGGAAAACTTACCTCTTCATACTATCTTCTTGAAAATTTTGCCTGTTTTGAATTTTTTTTAATCCATTCCCTACCTCAGCACAATTTTGAAGGCAGGTGTCCTTTACAGCCCTGAGTCCTTGTGAATGGTAAGTGACCATTAGCTGTGGGTTAAAAGCTGCTCTTGCGGGAATCGGCCAGAAGGCGGCAGCATTTCTCCTTTACCAAATCTGGTTACTAGGGCAACAGAGCCTTACTGGAAGTGGTGTTCTAGGTTTTAAATTAGAATGGAATGTGCGAGGAAGAAGCCCTTTTAGTTTATGTCTCATTACTTCTTGTTCGTATTTTTCACTTAATTTTTATTTTTTATCACAGCAAACTTGATTACAATGTTTTGTTTGCTCTAGGTGTGCAAGATGTGGTTCTTTCACACATATACATATATCTATTCTTCTTCGGATCCTTTTCCCACGTAGCTTATGACACAATGTTGACTAGTCTTCTCTTGGTATTGCGTAGGTCTTTGGTGATTCTATATTTCACATGTGTTTGTATCTCTCTGTTAACCTCAATATGGTAATGTATCCAATCCTCACACCTTTCCAGTTGGTGAAGCATAAGTTTTTTTAATGAATCTATGATAGTGTTTCTCTGTGGAAATATCTTTGTTTGTATCATTTTCTAGGTAACACCTATATGTGATATGATAGGATATGTGTCTTTTGCCTTCTCACTTACTCCAAGTTGCGTGATTACTTCTAGACTCATCTATGGTGCTGCAAATGGCATTGTTTCATTTTTTCACTAGCTCATATTCCATCTGTACAGGTAGCAGTTCTTCTTTGTCCACCCATCTGTCTGTGGACTTTTTGGTTACTTCCATATCTTGGCTATTGTAATACTAGGCAATGCAGATTTGCGTGCCTGTGTCCTTCCAATTCTGTCTTCTTAGTTTATAGGTCCAGGAATAGGTCTGCTGGATCATATGGTAGCTCAATGTTTACCTTTTAAAGGCACCTCTATTCTGTTCTCCTTAGTGGCTCTTTCCAGGTTAGGTCCCACTTAAAGTGGAGGGTATGTATTTCTTCCCAGCACCTTCAGCATTGATTCTTTGTAGTTTTTGCTGATGGTTATTCTGAGTGGTGTGAGCTGATACCTCTTTGTGGTTGCATTTGCATGTGTCTCATAATGCGTTGAAATTGAGCTTTAAGACATGTCCTTTTTATTTTTCCAGCTGTGATTAGAGCTTATTTCTTCAAAGTGTTTTCTTAAAGTATGTGTCACCATTGGAAATATTTTGGCCATTTTCTCCCTCAAGACATTTTGAGGGCAGGTTTCATTTACAGCCCTGCAGTACTTGTTCATATGAAGTGACCATTAGCTCAGGCTTTAAACCTGCTTTTGCAGGTAACGGCCAGAGAGCGGCAGCCTTTCTACGTTCCCCTTGCTGGTACTAGGGAAACAGACCTACCGGCCAGTGGTGTTCTTCGGTTATAAATTAGAGTGCAACGTGCCCGGGTAAACCCACAAATGTTGATGTCTCCTTGCTTTTGTTTGTTTTTAAATTTAATTTATATTTATTATTAGAGTAATATTCCATTGTGTACGTGGACCACTTCTTCTTGGTGCATTCCTCGGTTGATGGACATTTTCATTGCTTCCAAGTGCTGGCTATGGTTAATCTTGCTGGCGTACAGGTTTGCCAGCCTGTGACTTTTTGATTCTCATTTTCTCAGGTGATAGGCCAAGCAGTGGTTGTGATTGATTGGCCGGTAGCTCAATGTTTCCCTTTTCAAAGCACCTACATTGTGTTTTCTTTAGTGGCTCTTTACATGCCCCCCCTTACAACCGAGGGTACGCATTTCTCCACACTCCCTTCACCATTTATTTTTTGCAGCATTTTTCCTAATGGCCATTCTGACTGCTGTGAGCTGATAGGTTTTTGTAATATGGGTATGCATGTCATTAAAATTTTTAAAATTCATCATATTCCTATGCCTTTTTCCTAAAAGAAAAAAACCGTGAGTACAATATAGCTCTTGAAATTGTCTTCTTCGAAGGTCGCACTCTTCTGAAATTTTTGGTCGATTTTTGACCCCAGAAATTTTCTGGAGGGCAGGTGTCATTTACAGAACTGCAAGTTGGTGAAAATTTAGTGACCTTTTGCAGTGCGTTCAAAGCTGCTGTTGTGGGAAACGACCACAAGGAGGTAGCATTTCTCCATTCCCCAATCTGGGTACTAGGGCAGCAGAGCCTTTCTGGAAGTCATTGTCCTAGGTTGTAAATTAGGATGGAATTTGCCAGGAGAAATCCCCATAAGTTTATGTCTCATTACTTCTTCTTGGTTTTTACATTTTTTTAAAATCTGGGTAAAGTTTAGAATATTGTTTGTCCTAGGTGTACACAATCTGGTTCATTTGTACATTCTGTATGTCTATTAATGTACAGATCCTCTTCCCATGTAAAATATTACAGTGTTCCGTCGACCTCCCTTGCTATATGTTCGGTCTTTTTGATACATGTATATAATATGTATTTGTATATGTATAGTGACACTAATCTTCATTTCTCAATTTCCCCCCTCCTTTCCTTTTCGATAGCATAGTTTGTTTTCTAAGCCTGTGAGTGTCTTTCTCTTTGGAAATATGTTCATCTGTGTCAGTTATTAGATAATGCCATAAGTGATAATATAGGCTATAGGTCTTTTGCTTTCCGACCTACTTCACGTTTTGTGATTATCTCCAGGCTCATCTGTGGTGCCTCAAAGAGCAGTGCTTCCACGTTTTCCATGGCTAATATTCCAGTGTGTACATGGACCACTTCTTCTTGGTGCGTTCCTCTGTTGATGGACATTTTCGTTGCTTCCAAGTGTTGCCTATGGTAAATATTGCTGGAGTGCAGGATTGCCAGCCTGTGATTTTTGATTTTCATTTTCTCAGGTGATAGACCCAGCAGTGGGTTTGATTGATTGACTGGTATGGTAGCTCAACGTTGACCTTTTCAAGGCACCTCAATTGTGCTTTCATTAGTGCTCTTACCACGTCTCCCTTAGAATCGAGGGTACGCATTTCTCCACAATCACGTCAGCAGTTATTGTTTGCAGCATTTTTGTTGATGGCCATTCCGACTGGTGTGAGCTGATAGGTTTTTGTAATTTGGGTTTACATGTCTGTAAAAATTCCTACAATTCATCATTTTTCCACGCCTTTTCCTTTTCTGTTAAAAGAAAAAATGTGTGAGTATAATATACCTCTTCAAATTTTCTCTTTGGAAGGTGGCACTCTAGAATTTTTGGGTCGATTTTCGACCTCAGTATTTTTTGGAGGGCCGGTGTCATTTACAGACCTGCAATTGGTGAATATTTAGTGACCTTTTGCAGTGGGTTTAAAGCTGCTGTTGTGGGAAACGGCCACAAGGATGCAGCATTTCTCCATTCCCAAATCTGGGTACTAGGGCAGCAGAGCCATGCTGGAAGTTGTTTGCCTAGGTTTTAAATTTGGATGGAATGTGCCAGGAAAACCCCCCATAAGTTTATGTCTCCTTACTCCTAGTTCGTTGTCTTAATTTTTTCAATTGGGGTAATCGTTAGAATGTTGCTTGTCCAAGGTGTACACACTCTGGTTCATCTACATATCCTATATACCTATTTATGTAGAGGTCCTCTTCCCGTGTAAATTATTACAGAGTGTTCCGTAATCCTTCCTTGCTATATGGTCGGTCTTTTTGATATATGTATATAATATGTATTTGTACACGTATGGTAACGCTAATCTTCATTTACCCATTCCCCCCACCTTTCCTTTTAGATAAGCATAGTTTTTTTAATAAGTCTGTGATTGACTTTCTCTGTGGAAATATGTTCATTTGTGTCAGTTATTAGATAACGCCTATAAGTGATATCATAGGATATAGGACTTTTGCTTTCCGACTTACCTCGTGTTCTGTGATTATCTCCAAGATCATCTATGGTGCCTCAAAGAGCAGTGTTTCATTGTTTTCCATGGCTAGTATTCATTGTGTACATGGACCACTTCTTCTTTATCCTTTCATCTGTTGATGGACATTTTGGTTGCTTCAGTGTCTTGTCTATTGTGAATAAGGCTGCAGTGCAGCTTTTGCAGCCCGGGTCTTCTTCATTCTGGTCTTCTCAGGTGAGAGGCCCATTGGTGTGCCTGCTGGATTGAATGGTACCTCAATTTTTCCTTTTAAACGCAGCTCCTTTCTGTTCTCATTATTGGCGGTTAACCCCTTTACATCTCACCAGCAGCTAGAGGGTACACATTTCTCTAAAACCTCTTCAGCATTTATTGTTTGTAGACTTTTTGCCAATGGTCAGTCGACTGGTTTGAGTTGAAAACTTTTTGTAGATTAGATTGCATGAGTCTACTACTTCCTGAGGTGGAGCTTTTATCCATTTTCCTTTTTTTGAACAGACAGTGAGGAAAACTTACCTCTTCATACTATCTTCTTGAAAATTTTGCCTGTTTTGAATTTTTTTTATCCATTCCCTACCTCAGCACAATTTTGAAGGCAGGTGTCCTTTACAGCCCTGAGTCCTTGTGAATGGTAAGTGACCATTAGCTGTGGGTTAAAAGCTGCTCTTGCGGGAATCAGCCAGAAGGCGGCAGCATTTCTCCTTTACCAAATCTGGTTACTAGGGCAACAGAGCCTTACTGGAAGTGGTGTTCTAGGTTTTAAATTAGAATGGAATGTGCGAGGAAGAAGCCCTTTTAGTTTATGTCTCATTACTTCTTGTTCGTATTTTTCACTTAATTTTTATTTTTTATCACAGCAAACTTGATTACAATGTTTTGTTTGCTCTAGGTGTGCAAGATGTGGTTCTTTCACACATATACATATATCTATTCTTCTTCGGATCCTTTTCCCACGTAGCTTATGACACAATGTTGACTAGTCTTCTCTTGGTATTGCGTAGGTCTTTGGTGATTCTATATTTCACATGTGTTTGTATCTCTCTGTTAACCTCAATATGGTAATGTATCCAATCCTCACACCTTTCCAGTTGGTGAAGCATAAGTTTTTTTAATGAATCTATGATAGTGTTTCTCTGTGGAAATATCTTTGTTTGTATCATTTTCTAGGTAACACCTATATGTGATATGATAGGATATGTGTCTTTTGCCTTCTCACTTACTCCAAGTTGCGTGATTACTTCTAGACTCATCTATGGTGCTGCAAATGGCATTGTTTCATTTTTTCACTAGCTCATATTCCATCTGTACAGGTAGCAGTTCTTCTTTGTCCACCCATCTGTCTGTGGACTTTTTGGTTACTTCCATATCTTGGCTATTGTAATACTAGGCAATGCAGATTTGCGTGCCTGTGTCCTTCCAATTCTGTCTTCTTAGTTTATAGGTCCAGGAATAGGTCTGCTGGATCATATGGTAGCTCAAGGTTTACCTTTTAAAGGCACCTCTATTCTGTTCTCCTTAGTGGCTCTTTCCAGGTTAGGTCCCACTTAAAGTGGAGGGTATGTATTTCTTCCCAGCACCTTCAGCATTTATTCTTTGTAGTTTTTGCTGATGTTTATTCTGAGTGGTGTGAGCTGATACCTCTTTGTGGTTGCATTTGCATGTGTCTCATAATGCGTTGAAATTGAGCTTTAAGACATGTCCTTTTTATTTTTCCAGCTGTGCTTAGAGCTTATTTCTTCAAAGTGTTTTCTTAAAGTATGTGTCACCATTGGAAATATTTTGGCCATTTTCTCCCTCAAGACATTTTGAGGGCAGGTTTCATTTACAGCCCTGCAGTACTTGTTCATATGAAGTGACCATTAGCTCAGGCTTTAAACCTGCTTTTGCAGGTAACGGCCAGAGAGCGGCAGCCTTTCTACGTTCCCCTTGCTGGTACTAGGGAAACAGACCTACCGGCCAGTGGTGTTCTTCGGTTATAAATTAGAGTGCAACGTGCCCGGGTAAACCCACAAATGTTGATGTCTCCTTGCTTTTGTTTGTTTTTAAATTTAATTTATATTTATTATTAGAGTAATATTCCATTGTGTACGTGGACCACTTCTTCTTGGTGCATTCCTCGGTTGATGGACATTTTCATTGCTTCCAAGTGCTGGCTATGGTTAATCTTGCTGGCGTACAGGTTTGCCAGCCTGTGACTTTTTGATTCTCATTTTCTCAGGTGATAGGCCAAGCAGTGGTTGTGATTGATTGGCCGGTAGCTCAATGTTTCCCTTTTCAAAGCACCTACATTGTGTTTTCTTTAGTGGCTCTTTACATGCCCCCCCTTACAACCGAGGGTACGCATTTCTCCACACTCCCTTCACCATTTATTTTTTGCAGCATTTTTCCTAATGGCCATTCTGACTGCTGTGAGCTGATAGGTTTTTGTAATATGGGTATGCATGTCATTAAAATTTTTAAAATTCATCATATTCCTATGCCTTTTTCCTAAAAGAAAAAAACCGTGAGTACAATATAGCTCTTGAAATTGTCTTCTTCGAAGGTCGCACTCTTCTGAAATTTTTGGTCGATTTTTGACCCCAGAAATTTTCTGGAGGGCAGGTGTCATTTACAGAACTGCAAGTTGGTGAAAATTTAGTGACCTTTTGCAGTGCGTTCAAAGCTGCTGTTGTGGGAAACGACCACAAGGAGGTAGCATTTCTCCATTCCCCAATCTGGGTACTAGGGCAGCAGAGCCTTTCTGGAAGTCATTGTCCTAGGTTGTAAATTAGGATGCAATTTGCCAGGAGAAATCCCCATAAGTTTATGTCTCATTACTTCTTCTTGGTTTTTACATTTTTTAAAAATCTGGGTAAAGTTTAGAATATTGTTTGTCCTAGGTGTACACAATCTGGTTCATTTGTACATTATGTATGTCTATTAATGTACAGATCCTCTTCCCATGTAAAATATTACAGTGTTCCGTCGACCTCCCTTGCTATATGTTCGGTCTTTTTGATACATGTATATAATATGTATTTGTATATGTATAGTGACACTAATCTTCATTTCTCAATTTCCCCCCTCCTTTCCTTTTCGATAGCATAGTTTGTTTTCTAAGCCTGTGAGTGTCTTTCTCTTTGGAAATATGTTCATCTGTGTCAGTTATTAGATAATGCCATAAGTGATAATATAGGCTATAGGTCTTTTGCTTTCCGACCTACTTCACGTTTTGTGATTATCTCCAGGCTCATCTGTGGTGCCTCAAAGAGCAGTGCTTCCACGTTTTCCATGGCTAATATTCCAGTGTGTACATGGACCACTTCTTCTTGGTGCGTTCCTCTGTTGATGGACATTTTCGTTGCTTCCAAGTGTTGCCTATGGTAAATATTGCTGGAGTGCAGGATTGCCAGCCTGTGATTTTTGATTTTCATTTTCTCAGGTGATAGACCCAGCAGTGGGTTTGATTGATTGACTGGTATGGTAGCTCAACGTTGACCTTTTCAAGGCACCTCAATTGTGCTTTCATTAGTGCTCTTACCACGTCTCCCTTAGAATCGAGGGTACGCATTTCTCCACAATCACGTCAGCAGTTATTGTTTGCAGCATTTTTGTTGATGGCCATTCCGACTGGTGTGAGCTGATAGGTTTTTGTAATTTGGGTTTACATGTCTGTAAAAATTCCTACAATTCATCATTTTTCCACGCCTTTTCCTTTTCTGTTAAAAGAAAAAATGTGTGAGTATAATATACCTCTTCAAATTTTCTCTTTGGAAGGTGGCACTCTAGAATTTTTGGGTCGATTTTCGACCTCAGTATTTTTTGGAGGGCCGGTGTCATTTACAGACCTGCAATTGGTGAATATTTAGTGACCTTTTGCAGTGGGTTTAAAGCTGCTGTTGTGGGAAACGGCCACAAGGATGCAGCATTTCTCCATTCCCAAATCTGGGTACTAGGGCAGCAGAGCCATGCTGGAAGTTGTTTGCCTAGGTTTTAAATTTGGATGGAATGTGCCAGGAAAACCCCCCATAAGTTTATGTCTCCTTACTCCTAGTTCGTTGTCTTAATTTTTTCAATTGGGGTAATCGTTAGAATGTTGCTTGTCCAAGGTGTACACACTCTGGTTCATCTACATATCCTATATACCTATTTATGTAGAGGTCCTCTTCCCGTGTAAATTATTACAGAGTGTTCCGTAATCCTTCCTTGCTATATGGTCGGTCTTTTTGATATATGTATATAATATGTATTTGTACACGTATGGTAACGCTAATCTTCATTTACCCATTCCCCCCACCTTTCCTTTTAGATAAGCATAGTTTTTTTTAATAAGTCTGTGATTGACTTTCTCTGTGGAAATATGTTCATTTGTGTCAGTTATTAGACAACGCCTATAAGTGATATCATAGGATATAGGACTTTTGCTTTCCGACTTACCTCGTGTTCTGTGATTATCTCCAAGATCATCTATGGTGCCTCAAAGAGCAATGTTTCATTGTTTTCCATGGCTAGTATTCATTGTGTACATGGACCACTTCTTCTTTATCCTTTCATCTGTTGATGGACATTTTGGTTGCTTCAGTGTCTTGTCTATTGTGAATAAGGCTGCAGTGCAGCTTTTGCAGCCCGGGTCTTCTTCATTCTGGTCTTCTCAGGTGAGAGGCCCATTGGTGCGCCTGCTGGATTGAATGGTACCTCAATTTTTCCTTTTAAACGCAGCTCCTTTCTGTTCTCATTATTGGCGGTTAACCCCTTTACATCTCACCAGCAGCTAGAGGGTACACATTTCTCTAAAACCTCTTCAGCATTTATTGTTTGTAGACTTTTTGCCAATGGTCAGTCGACTGGTTTGAGTTGAAAACTTTTTGTAGATTAGATTGCATGAGTCTAATACTTCCTGAGGTGGAGCTTTTATCCATTTTCCTTTTTTTGAACAGACAGTGAGGAAAACTTACCTCTTCATACTATCTTCTTGAAAATTTTGCCTGTTTTGAATTTTTTTTTATCCATTCCCTACCTCAGCACAATTTTGAAGGCAGGTGTCCTTTACAGCCCTGAGTCCTTGTGAATGGTAAGTGACCATTAGCTGTGGGTTAAAAGCTGCTCTTGCGGGAATCGGCCAGAAGGCGGCAGCATTTCTCCTTTACCAAATCTGGTTACTAGGGCAACAGAGCCTTACTGGAAGTGGTGTTCTAGGTTTTAAATTAGAATGGAATGTGCGAGGAAGAAGCTCTTTAAGTTTATGTCTCATTACTTCTTGTTCGTATTTTTCACTTAATTTTTATTTTTTATCACAGCAAACTTGATTACAATGTTTTGTTTGCTCTAGGTGTGCAAGATGTGGTTCTTTCACACATATACATATATCTATTCTTCTTCGGATCCTTTTCCCACGTAGCTTATGACACAATGTTGACTAGTCTTCTCTTGGTATTGCGTAGGTCTTTGGTGATTCTATATTTCACATGTGTTTGTATCTCTCTGTTAACCTCAATATGGTAATGTATCCAATCCTCACACCTTTCCAGTTGGTGAAGCATAAGTTTTTTTAATGAATCTATGATAGTGTTTCTCTGTGGAAATATCTTTGTTTGTATCATTTTCTAGGTAACACCTATATGTGATATGATAGGATATGTGTCTTTTGCCTTCTCACTTACTCCAAGTTGCGTGATTACTTCTAGACTCATCTATGGTGCTGCAAATGGCATTGTTTCATTTTTTCACTAGCTCATATTCCATCTGTACAGGTAGCAGTTCTTCTTTGTCCACCCATCTGTCTGTGGACTTTTTGGTTACTTCCATATCTTGGCTATTGTAATACTAGGCAATGCAGATTTGCGTGCCTGTGTCCTTCCAATTCTGTCTTCTTAGTTTATAGGTCCAGGAATAGGTCTGCTGGATCATATGGTAGCTCAAGGTTTACCTTTTAAAGGCACCTCTATTCTGTTCTCCTTAGTGGCTCTTTCCAGGTTAGGTCCCACTTAAAGTGGAGGGTATGTATTTCTTCCCAGCACCTTCAGCATTTATTCTTTGTAGTTTTTGCTGATGGTTATTCTGAGTGGTGTGAGCTGATACCTCTTTGTGGTTGCATTTGCATGTGTCTCATAATGCGTTGAAATTGAGCTTTAAGACATGTCCTTTTTATTTTTCCAGCTGTGCTTAGAGCTTATTTCTTCAAAGTGTTTTCTTAAAGTATGTGTCACCATTGGAAATATTTTGGCCATTTTCTCCCTCAAGACATTTTGAGGGCAGGTTTCATTTACAGCCCTGCAGTACTTGTTCATATGAAGTGACCATTAGCTCAGGCTTTAAACCTGCTTTTGCAGGTAACGGCCAGAGAGCGGCAGCCTTTCTACGTTCCCCTTGCTGGTACTAGGGAAACAGACCTACCGGCCAGTGGTGTTCTTCGGTTATAAATTAGAGTGCAACGTGCCCGGGTAAACCCACAAATGTTGATGTCTCCTTGCTTTTGTTTGTTTTTAAATTTAATTTATATTTATTATTAGAGTAATATTCCATTGTGTACGTGGACCACTTCTTCTTGGTGCATTCCTCGGTTGATGGACATTTTCATTGCTTCCAAGTGCTGGCTATGGTTAATCTTGCTGGCGTACAGGTTTGCCAGCCTGTGACTTTTTGATTCTCATTTTCTCAGGTGATAGGCCAAGCAGTGGTTGTGATTGATTGGCCGGTAGCTCAATGTTTCCCTTTTCAAAGCACCTACATTGTGTTTTCTTTAGTGGCTCTTTACATGCCCCCCCTTACAACCGAGGGTACGCATTTCTCCACACTCCCTTCACCATTTATTTTTTGCAGCATTTTTCCTAATGGCCATTCTGACTGCTGTGAGCTGATAGGTTTTTGTAATATGGGTATGCATGTCATTAAAATTTTTAAAATTCATCATATTCCTATGCCTTTTTCCTAAAAGAAAAAAACCGTGAGTACAATATAGCTCTTGAAATTGTCTTCTTCGAAGGTCGCACTCTTCTGAAATTTTTGGTCGATTTTTGACCCCAGAAATTTTCTGGAGGGCAGGTGTCATTTACAGAACTGCAAGTTGGTGAAAATTTAGTGACCTTTTGCAGTGCGTTCAAAGCTGCTGTTGTGGGAAACGACCACAAGGAGGTAGCATTTCTCCATTCCCCAATCTGGGTACTAGGGCAGCAGAGCCTTTCTGGAAGTCATTGTCCTAGGTTGTAAATTAGGATGCAATTTGCCAGGAGAAATCCCCATAAGTTTATGTCTCATTACTTCTTCTTGGTTTTTACATTTTTTTAAAATCTGGGTAAAGTTTAGAATATTGTTTGTCCTAGGTGTACACAATCTGGTTCATTTGTACATTATGTATGTCTATTAATGTACAGATCCTCTTCCCATGTAAAATATTACAGTGTTCCGTCGACCTCCCTTGCTATATGTTCGGTCTTTTTGATACATGTATATAATATGTATTTGTATATGTATAGTGACACTAATCTTCATTTCTCAATTTCCCCCCTCCTTTCCTTTTCGATAGCATAGTTTGTTTTCTAAGCCTGTGAGTGTCTTTCTCTTTGGAAATATGTTCATCTGTGTCAGTTATTAGATAATGCCATAAGTGATAATATAGGCTATAGGTCTTTTGCTTTCCGACCTACTTCACGTTTTGTGATTATCTCCAGGCTCATCTGTGGTGCCTCAAAGAGCAGTGCTTCCACGTTTTCCATGGCTAATATTCCAGTGTGTACATGGACCACTTCTTCTTGGTGCGTTCCTCTGTTGATGGACATTTTCGTTGCTTCCAAGTGTTGCCTATGGTAAATATTGCTGGAGTGCAGGATTGCCAGCCTGTGATTTTTGATTTTCATTTTCTCAGGTGATAGACCCAGCAGTGGGTTTGATTGATTGACTGGTATGGTAGCTCAACGTTGACCTTTTCAAGGCACCTCAATTGTGCTTTCATTAGTGCTCTTACCACGTCTCCCTTAGAATCGAGGGTACGCATTTCTCCACAATCACGTCAGCAGTTATTGTTTGCAGCATTTTTGTTGATGGCCATTCTGACTGGTGTGAGCTGATAGGTTTTTGTAATTTGGGTTTACATGTCTGTAAAAATTCCTACAATTCATCATTTTTCCACGCCTTTTCCTTTTCTGTTAAAAGAAAAAATGTGTGAGTATAATATACCTCTTCAAATTTTCTCTTTGGAAGGTGGCACTCTAGAATTTTTGGGTCGATTTTCGACCTCAGTATTTTTTGGAGGGCCGGTGTCATTTACAGACCTGCAATTGGTGAATATTTAGTGACCTTTTGCAGTGGGTTTAAAGCTGCTGTTGTGGGAAATGGCCACAAGGATGCAGCATTTCTCCATTCCCAAATCTGGGTACTAGGGCAGCAGAGCCATGCTGGAAGTTGTTTGCCTAGGTTTTAAATTTGGATGGAATGTGCCAGGAAAACCCCCCATAAGTTTATGTCTCCTTACTCCTAGTTCGTTGTCTTAATTTTTTCAATTGGGGTAATCGTTAGAATGTTGCTTGTCCAAGGTGTACACACTCTGGTTCATCTACATATCCTATATACCTATTTATGTAGAGGTCCTCTTCCCGTGTAAATTATTACAGAGTGTTCCGTAATCCTTCCTTGCTATATGGTCTGTCTTTTTGATATATGTATATAATATGTATTTGTACACGTATGGTAACGCTAATCTTCATTTACCCATTCCCCCCACCTTTCCTTTTAGATAAGCATAGTTTTTTTTAATAAGTCTGTGATTGACTTTCTCTGTGGAAATATGTTCATTTGTGTCAGTTATTAGATAACGCCTATAAGTGATATCATAGGATATAGGACTTTTGCTTTCCGACTTACCTCGTGTTCTGTGATTATCTCCAAGATCATCTATGGTGCCTCAAAGAGCAGTGTTTCATTGTTTTCCATGGCTAGTATTCATTGTGTACATGGACCACTTCTTCTTTATCCTTTCATCTGTTGATGGACATTTTGGTTGCTTCAGTGTCTTGTCTATTGTGAATAAGGCTGCAGTGCAGCTTTTGCAGCCCGGGTCTTCTTCATTCTGGTCTTCTCAGGTGAGAGGCCCATTGGTGCGCCTGCTGGATTGAATGGTACCTCAATTTTTCCTTTTAAACGCAGCTCCTTTCTGTTCTCATTATTGGCGGTTAACCCCTTTACATCTCACCAGCAGCTAGAGGGTACACATTTCTCTAAAACCTCTTCAGCATTTATTGTTTGTAGACTTTTTGCCCATGGTCAGTCGACTGGTTTGAGTTGAAAACTTTTTGTAGATTAGATTGCATGAGTCTAATACTTCCTGAGGTGGAGCTTTTATCCATTTTCCTTTTTTTGAACAGACAGTGAGGAAAACTTACCTCTTCATACTATCTTCTTGAAAATTTTGCCTGTTTTGAATTTTTTTTATCCATTCCCTACCTCAGCACAATTTTGAAGGCAGGTGTCCTTTACAGCCCTGAGTCCTTGTGAATGGTAAGTGACCATTAGCTGTGGGTTAAAAGCTGCTCTTGCGGGAATCGGCCAGAAGGCGGCAGCATTTCTCCTTTACCAAATCTGGTTACTAGGGCAACAGAGCCTTACTGGAAGTGGTGTTCTAGGTTTTAAATTAGAATGGAATGTGCGAGGAAGAAGCCCTTTAAGTTTATGTCTCATTACTTCTTGTTCGTATTTTTCACTTAATTTTTATTTTTTATCACAGCAAACTTGATTACAATGTTTTGTTTGCTCTAGGTGTGCAAGATGTGGTTCTTTCACACATATACATATATCTATTCTTCTTCGGATCCTTTTCCCACGTAGCTTATGACACAATGTTGACTAGTCTTCTCTTGGTATTGCGTAGGTCTTTGGTGATTCTATATTTCACATGTGTTTGTATCTCTCTGTTAACCTCAATATGGTAATGTATCCAATCCTCACACCTTTCCAGTTGGTGAAGCATAAGTTTTTTTAATGAATCTATGATAGTGTTTCTCTGTGGAAATATCTTTGTTTGTATCATTTTCTAGGTAACACCTATATGTGATATGATAGGATATGTGTCTTTTGCCTTCTCACTTACTCCAAGTTGCGTGATTACTTCTAGACTCATCTATGGTGCTGCAAATGGCATTGTTTCATTTTTTCACTAGCTCATATTCCATCTGTACAGGTAGCAGTTCTTCTTTGTCCACCCATCTGTCGGTGGACTTTTTGGTTACTTCCATATCTTGGCTATTGTAATACTAGGCAATGCAGATTTGCGTGCCTGTGTCCTTCCAATTCTGTCTTCTTAGTTTATAGGTCCAGGAATAGGTCTGCTGGATCATATGGTAGCTCAATGTTTACCTTTTAAAGGCACCTCTATTCTGTTCTCCTTAGTGGCTCTTTCCAGGTTAGGTCCCACTTAAAGTGGAGGGTATGTATTTCTTCCCAGCACCTTCAGCATTTATTCTTTGTAGTTTTTGCTGATGTTTATTCTGAGTGGTGTGAGCTGATACCTCTTTGTGGTTGCATTTGCATGTGTCTCATAATGCGTTGAAATTGAGCTTTAAGACATGTCCTTTTTATTTTTCCAGCTGTGATTAGAGCTTATTTCTTCAAAGTGTTTTCTTAAAGTATGTGTCACCATTGGAAATATTTTGGCCATTTTCTCCCTCAAGACATTTTGAGGGCAGGTTTCATTTACAGCCCTGCAGTACTTGTTCATATGAAGTGACCATTAGCTCAGGCTTTAAACCTGCTTTTGCAGGTAACGGCCAGAGAGCGGCAGCCTTTCTACGTTCCCCTTGCTGGTACTAGGGAAACAGACCTACCGGCCAGTGGTGTTCTTCGGTTATAAATTAGAGTGCAACGTGCCCGGGTAAACCCACAAATGTTGATGTCTCCTTGCTTTTGTTTGTTTTTAAATTTAATTTATATTTATTATTAGAGTAATATTCCATTGTGTACGTGGACCACTTCTTCTTGGTGCATTCCTCGGTTGATGGACATTTTCATTGCTTCCAAGTGCTGGCTATGGTTAATCTTGCTGGCGTACAGGTTTGCCAGCCTGTGACTTTTTGATTCTCATTTTCTCAGGTGATAGGCCAAGCAGTGGTTGTGATTGATTGGCCGGTAGCTCAATGTTTCCCTTTTCAAAGCACCTACATTGTGTTTTCTTTAGTGGCTCTTTACATGCCCCCCCTTACAACCGAGGGTACGCATTTCTCCACACTCCCTTCACCATTTATTTTTTGCAGCATTTTTCCTAATGGCCATTCTGACTGCTGTGAGCTGATAGGTTTTTGTAATATGGGTATGCATGTCATTAAAATTTTTAAAATTCATCATATTCCTATGCCTTTTTCCTAAAAGAAAAAAACCGTGAGTACAATATAGCTCTTGAAATTGTCTTCTTCGAAGGTCGCACTCTTCTGAAATTTTTGGTCGATTTTTGACCCCAGAAATTTTCTGGAGGGCAGGTGTCATTTACAGAACTGCAAGTTGGTGAAAATTTAGTGACCTTTTGCAGTGCGTTCAAAGCTGCTGTTGTGGGAAACGACCACAAGGAGGTAGCATTTCTCCATTCCCCAATCTGGGTACTAGGGCAGCAGAGCCTTTCTGGAAGTCATTGTCCTAGGTTGTAAATTAGGATGCAATTTGCCAGGAGAAATCCCCATAAGTTTATGTCTCATTACTTCTTCTTGGTTTTTACATTTTTTTAAAATCTGGGTAAAGTTTAGAATATTGTTTGTCCTAGGTGTACACAATCTGGTTCATTTGTACATTATGTATGTCTATTAATGTACAGATCCTCTTCCCATGTAAAATATTACAGTGTTCCGTCGACCTCCCTTGCTATATGTTCGGTCTTTTTGATACATGTATATAATATGTATTTGTATATGTATAGTGACACTAATCTTCATTTCTCAATTTCCCCCCTCCTTTCCTTTTCGATAGCATAGTTTGTTTTCTAAGCCTGTGAGTGTCTTTCTCTTTGGAAATATGTTCATCTGTGTCAGTTATTAGATAATGCCATAAGTGATAATATAGGCTATAGGTCTTTTGCTTTCCGACCTACTTCACGTTTTGTGATTATCTCCAGGCTCATCTGTGGTGCCTCAAAGAGCAGTGCTTCCACGTTTTCCATGGCTAATATTCCAGTGTGTACATGGACCACTTCTTCTTGGTGCGTTCCTCTGTTGATGGACATTTTCGTTGCTTCCAAGTGTTGCCTATGGTAAATATTGCTGGAGTGCAGGATTGCCAGCCTGTGATTTTTGATTTTCATTTTCTCAGGTGATAGACCCAGCAGTGGGTTTGATTGATTGACTGGTATGGTAGCTCAACGTTGACCTTTTCAAGGCACCTCAATTGTGCTTTCATTAGTGTTCTTACCACGTCTCCCTTAGAATCGAGGGTACGCATTTCTCCACAATCACGTCAGCAGTTATTGTTTGCAGCATTTTTGTTGATGGCCATTCTGACTGGTGTGAGCTGATAGGTTTTTGTAATTTGGGTTTACATGTCTGTAAAAATTCCTACAATTCATCATTTTTCCACGCCTTTTCCTTTTCTGTTAAAAGAAAAAATGTGTGAGTATAATATACCTCTTCAAATTTTCTCTTTGGAAGGTGGCACTCTAGAATTTTTGGGTCGATTTTCGACCTCAGTATTTTTTGGAGGGCCGGTGTCATTTACAGACCTGCAATTGGTGAATATTTAGTGACCTTTTGCAGTGGGTTTAAAGCTGCTGTTGTGGGAAACGGCCACAAGGATGCAGCATTTCTCCATTCCCAAATCTGGGTACTAGGGCAGCAGAGCCATGCTGGAAGTTGTTTGCCTAGGTTTTAAATTTGGATGGAATGTGCCAGGAAAACCCCCCATAAGTTTATGTCTCCTTACTCCTAGTTCGTTGTCTTAATTTTTTCAATTGGGGTAATCGTTAGAATGTTGCTTGTCCAAGGTGTACACACTCTGGTTCATCTACATATCCTATATACCTATTTATGTAGAGGTCCTCTTCCCGTGTAAATTATTACAGAGTGTTCCGTAATCCTTCCTTGCTATATGGTCGGTCTTTTTGATATATGTATATAATATGTATTTGTACACGTATGGTAACGCTAATCTTCATTTACCCATTCCCCCCACCTTTCCTTTTAGATAAGCATAGTTTTTTTTTAATAAGTCTGTGATTGACTTTCTCTGTGGAAATATGTTCATTTGTGTCAGTTATTAGATAACGCCTATAAGTGATATCATAGGATATAGGACTTTTGCTTTCCGACTTACCTCGTGTTCTGTGATTATCTCCAAGATCATCTATGGTGCCTCAAAGAGCAGTGTTTCATTGTTTTCCATGGCTAGTATTCATTGTGTACATGGACCACTTCTTCTTTATCCTTTCATCTGTTGATGGACATTTTGGTTGCTTCAGTGTCTTGTCTATTGTGAATAAGGCTGCAGTGCAGCTTTTGCAGCCCGGGTCTTCTTCATTCTGGTCTTCTCAGGTGAGAGGCCCATTGGTGCGCCTGCTGGATTGAATGGTACCTCAATTTTTCCTTTTAAACGCAGCTCCTTTCTGTTCTCATTATTGGCGGTTAACCCCTTTACATCTCACCAGCAGCTAGAGGGTACACATTTCTCTAAAACCTCTTCAGCATTTATTGTTTGTAGACTTTTTGCCCATGGTCAGTCGACTGGTTTGAGTTGAAAACTTTTTGTAGATTAGATTGCATGAGTCTAATACTTCCTGAGGTGGAGCTTTTATCCATTTTCCTTCTTTTGAACAGACAGTGAGGAAAACTTACCTCTTCATACTATCTTCTTGAAAATTTTGCCTGTTTTGAATTTTTTTTTATCCATTCCCTACCTCAGCACAATTTTGAAGGCAGGTGTCCTTTACAGCCCTGAGTCCTTGTGAATGGTAAGTGACCATTAGCTGTGGGTTAAAAGCTGCTCTTGCGGGAATCGGCCAGAAGGCGGCAGCATTTCTCCTTTACCAAATCTGGTTACTAGGGCAACAGAGCCTTACTGGAAGTGGTGTTCTAGGTTTTAAATTAGAATGGAATGTGCGAGGAAGAAGCCCTTTAAGTTTATGTCTCATTACTTCTTGTTCGTATTTTTCACTTAATTTTTATTTTTTATCACAGCAAACTTGATTACAATGTTTTGTTTGCTCTAGGTGTGCAAGATGTGGTTCTTTCACACATATACATATATCTATTCTTCTTCGGATCCTTTTCCCACGTAGCTTATGACACAATGTTGACTAGTCTTCTCTTGGTATTGCGTAGGTCTTTGGTGATTCTATATTTCACATGTGTTTGTATCTCTCTGTTAACCTCAATATGGTAATGTATCCAATCCTCACACCTTTCCAGTTGGTGAAGCATAAGTTTTTTTAATGAATCTATGATAGTGTTTCTCTGTGGAAATATCTTTGTTTGTATCATTTTCTAGGTAACACCTATATGTGATATGATAGGATATGTGTCTTTTGCCTTCTCACTTACTCCAAGTTGCGTGATTACTTCTAGACTCATCTATGGTGCTGCAAATGGCATTGTTTCATTTTTTCACTAGCTCATATTCCATCTGTACAGGTAGCAGTTCTTCTTTGTCCACCCATCTGTCGGTGGACTTTTTGGTTACTTCCATATCTTGGCTATTGTAATACTAGGCAATGCAGATTTGCGTGCCTGTGTCCTTCCAATTCTGTCTTCTTAGTTTATAGGTCCAGGAATAGGTCTGCTGGATCATATGGTAGCTCAATGTTTACCTTTTAAAGGCACCTCTATTCTGTTCTCCTTAGTGGCTCTTTCCAGGTTAGGTCCCACTTAAAGTGGAGGGTATGTATTTCTTCCCAGCACCTTCAGCATTTATTCTTTGTAGTTTTTGCTGATGGTTATTCTGAGTGGTGTGAGCTGATACCTCTTTGTGGTTGCATTTGCATGTGTCTCATAATGCGTTGAAATTGAGCTTTAAGACATGTCCTTTTTATTTTTCCAGCTGTGATTAGAGCTTATTTCTTCAAAGTGTTTTCTTAAAGTATGTGTCACCATTGGAAATATTTTGGCCATTTTCTCCCTCAAGACATTTTGAGGGCAGGTTTCATTTACAGCCCTGCAGTACTTGTTCATATGAAGTGACCATTAGCTCAGGCTTTAAACCTGCTTTTGCAGGTAACGGCCAGAGAGCGGCAGCCTTTCTACGTTCCCCTTGCTGGTACTAGGGAAACAGACCTACCGGCCAGTGGTGTTCTTCGGTTATAAATTAGAGTGCAACGTGCCCGGGTAAACCCACAAATGTTGATGTCTCCTTGCTTTTGTTTGTTTTTAAATTTAATTTATATTTATTATTAGAGTAATATTCCATTGTGTACGTGGACCACTTCTTCTTGGTGCATTCCTCGGTTGATGGACATTTTCATTGCTTCCAAGTGCTGGCTATGGTTAATCTTGCTGGCGTACAGGTTTGCCAGCCTGTGACTTTTTGATTCTCATTTTCTCAGGTGATAGGCCAAGCAGTGGTTGTGATTGATTGGCCGGTAGCTCAATGTTTCCCTTTTCAAAGCACCTACATTGTGTTTTCTTTAGTGGCTCTTTACATGCCCCCCCTTACAACCGAGGGTACGCATTTCTCCACACTCCCTTCAGCATTTATTTTTTGCAGCATTTTTCCTAATGGCCATTCTGACTGCTGTGAGCTGATAGGTTTTTGTAATATGGGTATGCATGTCATTAAAATTTTTAAAATTCATCATATTCCTATGCCTTTTTCCTAAAAGAAAAAAACCGTGAGTACAATATAGCTCTTGAAATTGTCTTCTTCGAAGGTCGCACTCTTCTGAAATTTTTGGTCGATTTTTGACCCCAGAAATTTTCTGGAGGGCAGGTGTCATTTACAGAACTGCAAGTTGGTGAAAATTTAGTGACCTTTTGCAGTGCGTTCAAAGCTGCTGTTGTGGGAAACGACCACAAGGAGGTAGCATTTCTCCATTCCCCAATCTGGGTACTAGGGCAGCAGAGCCTTTCTGGAAGTCATTGTCCTAGGTTGTAAATTAGGATGCAATTTGCCAGGAGAAATCCCCATAAGTTTATGTCTCATTACTTCTTCTTGGTTTTTACATTTTCTTAAAATCTGGGTAAAGTTTAGAATATTGTTTGTCCTAGGTGTACACAATCTGGTTCATTTGTACATTCTGTATGTCTATTAATGTACAGATCCTCTTCCCATGTAAAATATTACAGTGTTCCGTCGACCTCCCTTGCTATATGTTCGGTCTTTTTGATACATGTATATAATATGTATTTGTATATGTATAGTGACACTAATCTTCATTTCTCAATTTCCCCCCTCCTTTCCTTTTCGATAGCATAGTTTGTTTTCTAAGCCTGTGAGTGTCTTTCTCTTTGGAAATATGTTCATCTGTGTCAGTTATTAGATAATGCCATAAGTGATAATATAGGCTATAGGTCTTTTGCTTTCCGACCTACTTCACGTTTTGTGATTATCTCCAGGCTCATCTGTGGTGCCTCAAAGAGCAGTGCTTCCACGTTTTCCATGGCTAATATTCCAGTGTGTACATGGACCACTTCTTCTTGGTGCGTTCCTCTGTTGATGGACATTTTCGTTGCTTCCAAGTGTTGCCTATGGTAAATATTGCTGGAGTGCAGGATTGCCAGCCTGTGATTTTTGATTTTCATTTTCTCAGGTGATAGACCCAGCAGTGGGTTTGATTGATTGACTGGTATGGTAGCTCAACGTTGACCTTTTCAAGGCACCTCAATTGTGCTTTCATTAGTGCTCTTACCACGTCTCCCTTAGAATCGAGGGTACGCATTTCTCCACAATCACGTCAGCAGTTATTGTTTGCAGCATTTTTGTTGATGGCCATTCTGACTGGTGTGAGCTGATAGGTTTTTGTAATTTGGGTTTACATGTCTGTAAAAATTCCTACAATTCATCATTTTTCCACGCCTTTTCCTTTTCTGTTAAAAGAAAAAATGTGTGAGTATAATATACCTCTTCAAATTTTCTCTTTGGAAGGTGGCACTCTAGAATTTTTGGGTCGATTTTCGACCTCAGTATTTTTTGGAGGGCCGGTGTCATTTACAGACCTGCAATTGGTGAATATTTAGTGACCTTTTGCAGTGGGTTTAAAGCTGCTGTTGTGGGAAACGGCCACAAGGATGCAGCATTTCTCCATTCCCAAATCTGGGTACTAGGGCAGCAGAGCCATGCTGGAAGTTGTTTGCCTAGGTTTTAAATTTGGATGGAATGTGCCAGGAAAACCCCCCATAAGTTTATGTCTCCTTACTCCTAGTTCGTTGTCTTAATTTTTTCAATTGGGGTAATCGTTAGAATGTTGCTTGTCCAAGGTGTACACACTCTGGTTCATCTACATATCCTATATACCTATTTATGTAGAGGTCCTCTTCCCGTGTAAATTATTACAGAGTGTTCCGTAATCCTTCCTTGCTATATGGTCGGTCTTTTTGATATATGTATATAATATGTATTTGTACACGTATGGTAACGCTAATCTTCATTTACCCATTCCCCCCACCTTTCCTTTTAGATAAGCATAGTTTTTTTTTAATAAGTCTGTGATTGACTTTCTCTGTGGAAATATGTTCATTTGTGTCAGTTATTAGATAACGCCTATAAGTGATATCATAGGATATAGGACTTTTGCTTTCCGACTTACCTCGTGTTCTGTGATTATCTCCAAGATCATCTATGGTGCCTCAAAGAGCAGTGTTTCATTGTTTTCCATGGCTAGTATTCATTGTGTACATGGACCACTTCTTCTTTATCCTTTCATCTGTTGATGGACATTTTGGTTGCTTCAGTGTCTTGTCTATTGTGAATAAGGCTGCAGTGCAGCTTTTGCAGCCCGGGTCTTCTTCATTCTGGTCTTCTCAGGTGAGAGGCCCATTGGTGCGCCTGCTGGATTGAATGGTACCTCAATTTTTCCTTTTAAACGCAGCTCCTTTCTGTTCTCATTATTGGCGGTTAACCCCTTTACATCTCACCAGCAGCTAGAGGGTACACATTTCTCTAAAACCTCTTCAGCATTTATTGTTTGTAGACTTTTTGCCCATGGTCAGTCGACTGGTTTGAGTTGAAAACTTTTTGTAGATTAGATTGCATGAGTCTAATACTTCCTGAGGTGGAGCTTTTATCCATTTTCCTTCTTTTGAACAGACAGTGAGGAAAACTTACCTCTTCATACTATCTTCTTGAAAATTTTGCCTGTTTTGAATTTTTTTTTATCCATTCCCTACCTCAGCACAATTTTGAAGGCAGGTGTCCTTTACAGCCCTGAGTCCTTGTGAATGGTAAGTGACCATTAGCTGTGGGTTAAAAGCTGCTCTTGCGGGAATCGGCCAGAAGGCGGCAGCATTTCTCCTTTACCAAATCTGGTTACTAGGGCAACAGAGCCTTACTGGAAGTGGTGTTCTAGGTTTTAAATTAGAATGGAATGTGCGAGGAAGAAGCCCTTTAAGTTTATGTCTCATTACTTCTTGTTCGTATTTTTCACTTAATTTTTATTTTTTATCACAGCAAACTTGATTACAATGTTTTGTTTGCTCTAGGTGTGCAAGATGTGGTTCTTTCACACATATACATATATCTATTCTTCTTCGGATCCTTTTCCCACGTAGCTTATGACACAATGTTGACTAGTCTTCTCTTGGTATTGCGTAGGTCTTTGGTGATTCTATATTTCACATGTGTTTGTATCTCTCTGTTAACCTCAATATGGTAATGTATCCAATCCTCACACCTTTCCAGTTGGTGAAGCATAAGTTTTTTTAATGAATCTATGATAGTGTTTCTCTGTGGAAATATCTTTGTTTGTATCATTTTCTAGGTAACACCTATATGTGATATGATAGGATATGTGTCTTTTGCCTTCTCACTTACTCCAAGTTGCGTGATTACTTCTAGACTCATCTATGGTGCTGCAAATGGCATTGTTTCATTTTTTCACTAGCTCATATTCCATCTGTACAGGTAGCAGTTCTTCTTTGTCCACCCATCTGTCGGTGGACTTTTTGGTTACTTCCATATCTTGGCTATTGTAATACTAGGCAATGCAGATTTGCGTGCCTGTGTCCTTCCAATTCTGTCTTCTTAGTTTATAGGTCCAGGAATAGGTCTGCTGGATCATATGGTAGCTCAATGTTTACCTTTTAAAGGCACCTCTATTCTGTTCTCCTTAGTGGCTCTTTCCAGGTTAGGTCCCACTTAAAGTGGAGGGTATGTATTTCTTCCCAGCACCTTCAGCATTTATTCTTTGTAGTTTTTGCTGATGGTTATTCTGAGTGGTGTGAGCTGATACCTCTTTGTGGTTGCATTTGCATGTGTCTCATAATGCGTTGAAATTGAGCTTTAAGACATGTCCTTTTTATTTTTCCAGCTGTGATTAGAGCTTATTTCTTCAAAGTGTTTTCTTAAAGTATGTGTCACCATTGGAAATATTTTGGCCATTTTCTCCCTCAAGACATTTTGAGGGCAGGTTTCATTTACAGCCCTGCAGTACTTGTTCATATGAAGTGACCATTAGCTCAGGCTTTAAACCTGCTTTTGCAGGTAACGGCCAGAGAGCGGCAGCCTTTCTACGTTCCCCTTGCTGGTACTAGGGAAACAGACCTACCGGCCAGTGGTGTTCTTCGGTTATAAATTAGAGTGCAACGTGCCCGGGTAAACCCACAAATGTTGATGTCTCCTTGCTTTTGTTTGTTTTTAAATTTAATTTATATTTATTATTAGAGTAATATTCCATTGTGTACGTGGACCACTTCTTCTTGGTGCATTCCTCGGTTGATGGACATTTTCATTGCTTCCAAGTGCTGGCTATGGTTAATCTTGCTGGCGTACAGGTTTGCCAGCCTGTGACTTTTTGATTCTCATTTTCTCAGGTGATAGGCCAAGCAGTGGTTGTGATTGATTGGCCGGTAGCTCAATGTTTCCCTTTTCAAAGCACCTACATTGTGTTTTCTTTAGTGGCTCTTTACATGCCCCCCCTTACAACCGAGGGTACGCATTTCTCCACACTCCCTTCAGCATTTATTTTTTGCAGCATTTTTCCTAATGGCCATTCTGACTGCTGTGAGCTGATAGGTTTTTGTAATATGGGTATGCATGTCATTAAAATTTTTAAAATTCATCATATTCCTATGCCTTTTTCCTAAAAGAAAAAAACCGTGAGTACAATATAGCTCTTGAAATTGTCTTCTTCGAAGGTCGCACTCTTCTGAAATTTTTGGTCGATTTTTGACCCCAGAAATTTTCTGGAGGGCAGGTGTCATTTACAGAACTGCAAGTTGGTGAAAATTTAGTGACCTTTTGCAGTGCGTTCAAAGCTGCTGTTGTGGGAAACGACCACAAGGAGGTAGCATTTCTCCATTCCCCAATCTGGGTACTAGGGCAGCAGAGCCTTTCTGGAAGTCATTGTCCTAGGTTGTAAATTAGGATGCAATTTGCCAGGAGAAATCCCCATAAGTTTATGTCTCATTACTTCTTCTTGGTTTTTACATTTTTTTAAAATCTGGGTAAAGTTTAGAATATTGTTTGTCCTAGGTGTACACAATCTGGTTCATTTGTACATTCTGTATGTCTATTAATGTACAGATCCTCTTCCCATGTAAAATATTACAGTGTTCCGTCGACCTCCCTTGCTATATGTTCGGTCTTTTTGATACATGTATATAATATGTATTTGTATATGTATAGTGACACTAATCTTCATTTCTCAATTTCCCCCCTCCTTTCCTTTTCGATAGCATAGTTTGTTTTCTAAGCCTGTGAGTGTCTTTCTCTTTGGAAATATGTTCATCTGTGTCAGTTATTAGATAATGCCATAAGTGATAATATAGGCTATAGGTCTTTTGCTTTCCGACCTACTTCACGTTTTGTGATTATCTCCAGGCTCATCTGTGGTGCCTCAAAGAGCAGTGCTTCCACGTTTTCCATGGCTAATATTCCAGTGTGTACATGGACCACTTCTTCTTGGTGCGTTCCTCTGTTGATGGACATTTTCGTTGCTTCCAAGTGTTGCCTATGGTAAATATTGCTGGAGTGCAGGATTGCCAGCCTGTGATTTTTGATTTTCATTTTCTCAGGTGATAGACCCAGCAGTGGGTTTGATTGATTGACTGGTATGGTAGCTCAACGTTGACCTTTTCAAGGCACCTCAATTGTGCTTTCATTAGTGCTCTTACCACGTCTCCCTTAGAATCGAGGGTACGCATTTCTCCACAATCACGTCAGCAGTTATTGTTTGCAGCATTTTTGTTGATGGCCATTCTGACTGGTGTGAGCTGATAGGTTTTTGTAATTTGGGTTTACATGTCTGTAAAAATTCCTACAATTCATCATTTTTCCACGCCTTTTCCTTTTCTGTTAAAAGAAAAAATGTGTGAGTATAATATACCTCTTCAAATTTTCTCTTTGGAAGGTGGCACTCTAGAATTTTTGGGTCGATTTTCGACCTCAGTATTTTTTGGAGGGCCGGTGTCATTTACAGACCTGCAATTGGTGAATATTTAGTGACCTTTTGCAGTGGGTTTAAAGCTGCTGTTGTGGGAAACGGCCACAAGGATGCAGCATTTCTCCATTCCCAAATCTGGGTACTAGGGCAGCAGAGCCATGCTGGAAGTTGTTTGCCTAGGTTTTAAATTTGGATGGAATGTGCCAGGAAAACCCCCCATAAGTTTATGTCTCCTTACTCCTAGTTCGTTGTCTTAATTTTTTCAATTGGGGTAATCGTTAGAATGTTGCTTGTCCAAGGTGTACACACTCTGGTTCATCTACATATCCTATATACCTATTTATGTAGAGGTCCTCTTCCCGTGTAAATTATTACAGAGTGTTCCGTAATCCTTCCTTGCTATATGGTCGGTCTTATTGATATATGTATATAATATGTATTTGTACACGTATGGTAACGCTAATCTTCATTTACCCATTCCCCCCACCTTTCCTTTTAGATAAGCATAGTTTTTTTTTAATAAGTCTGTGATTGACTTTCTCTGTGGAAATATGTTCATTTGTGTCAGTTATTAGATAACGCCTATAAGTGATATCATAGGATATAGGACTTTTGCTTTCCGACTTACCTCGTGTTCTGTGATTATCTCCAAGATCATCTATGGTGCCTCAAAGAGCAGTGTTTCATTGTTTTCCATGGCTAGTATTCATTGTGTACATGGACCACTTCTTCTTTATCCTTTCATCTGTTGATGGACATTTTGGTTGCTTCAGTGTCTTGTCTATTGTGAATAAGGCTGCAGTGCAGCTTTTGCAGCCCGGGTCTTCTTCATTCTGGTCTTCTCAGGTGAGAGGCCCATTGGTGCGCCTGCTGGATTGAATGGTACCTCAATTTTTCCTTTTAAACGCAGCTCCTTTCTGTTCTCATTATTGGCGGTTAACCCCTTTACATCTCACCAGCAGCTAGAGGGTACACATTTCTCTAAAACCTCTTCAGCATTTATTGTTTGTAGACTTTTTGCCCATGGTCAGTCGACTGGTTTGAGTTGAAAACTTTTTGTAGATTAGATTGCATGAGTCTAATACTTCCTGAGGTGGAGCTTTTATCCATTTTCCTTCTTTTGAACAGACAGTGAGGAAAACTTACCTCTTCATACTATCTTCTTGAAAATTTTGCCTGTTTTGAATTTTTTTTTATCCATTCCCTACCTCAGCACAATTTTGAAGGCAGGTGTCCTTTACAGCCCTCAGTCCTTGTGAATGGTAAGTGACCATTAGCTGTGGGTTAAAAGCTGCTCTTGCGGGAATCGGCCAGAAGGCGGCAGCATTTCTCCTTTACCAAATCTGGTTACTAGGGCAACAGAGCCTTACTGGAAGTGGTGTTCTAGGTTTTAAATTAGAATGGAATGTGCGAGGAAGAAGCCCTTTAAGTTTATGTCTCATTACTTCTTGTTCGTATTTTTCACTTAATTTTTATTTTTTATCACAGCAAACTTGATTACAATGTTTTGTTTGCTCTAGGTGTGCAAGATGTGGTTCTTTCACACATATACATATATCTATTCTTCTTCGGATCCTTTTCCCACGTAGCTTATGACACAATGTTGACTAGTCTTCTCTTGGTATTGCGTAGGTCTTTGGTGATTCTATATTTCACATGTGTTTGTATCTCTCTGTTAACCTCAATATGGTAATGTATCCAATCCTCACACCTTTCCAGTTGGTGAAGCATAAGTTTTTTTAATGAATCTATGATAGTGTTTCTCTGTGGAAATATCTTTGTTTGTATCATTTTCTAGGTAACACCTATATGTGATATGATAGGATATGTGTCTTTTGCCTTCTCACTTACTCCAAGTTGCGTGATTACTTCTAGACTCATCTATGGTGCTGCAAATGGCATTGTTTCATTTTTTCACTAGCTCATATTCCATCTGTACAGGTAGCAGTTCTTCTTTGTCCACCCATCTGTCGGTGGACTTTTTGGTTACTTCCATATCTTGGCTATTGTAATACTAGGCAATGCAGATTTGCGTGCCTGTGTCCTTCCAATTCTGTCTTCTTAGTTTATAGGTCCAGGAATAGGTCTGCTGGATCATATGGTAGCTCAAGGTTTACCTTTTAAAGGCACCTCTATTCTGTTCTCCTTAGTGGCTCTTTCCAGGTTAGGTCCCACTTAAAGTGGAGGGTATGTATTTCTTCCCAGCACCTTCAGCATTTATTCTTTGTAGTTTTTGCTGATGGTTATTCTGAGTGGTGTGAGCTGATACCTCTTTGTGGTTGCATTTGCATGTGTCTCATAATGCGTTGAAATTGAGCTTTAAGACATGTCCTTTTTATTTTTCCAGCTGTGATTAGAGCTTATTTCTTCAAAGCGTTTTCTTAAAGTATGTGTCACCATTGGAAATATTTTGGCCATTTTCTCCCTCAAGACATTTTGAGGGCAGGTTTCATTTACAGCCCTGCAGTACTTGTTCATATGAAGTGACCATTAGCTCAGGCTTTAAACCTGCTTTTGCAGGTAACGGCCAGAGAGCGGCAGCCTTTCTACGTTCCCCTTGCTGGTACTAGGGAAACAGACCTACTGGCCAGTGGTGTTCTTCGGTTATAAATTAGAGTGCAACGTGCCCGGGTAAACCCACAAATGTTGATGTCTCCTTGCTTTTGTTTGTTTTTAAATTTAATTTATATTTATTATTAGAGTAATATTCCATTGTGTACGTGGACCACTTCTTCTTGGTGCATTCCTCGGTTGATGGACATTTTCATTGCTTCCAAGTGCTGGCTATGGTTAATCTTGCTGGCGTACAGGTTTGCCAGCCTGTGACTTTTTGATTCTCATTTTCTCAGGTGATAGGCCAAGCAGTGGTTGTGATTGATTGGCCGGTAGCTCAATGTTTCCCTTTTCAAAGCACCTACATTGTGTTTTCTTTAGTGGCTCTTTACATGCCCCCCCTTACAACCGAGGGTACGCATTTCTCCACACTCCCTTCACCATTTATTTTTTGCAGCATTTTTCCTAATGGCCATTCTGACTGCTGTGAGCTGATAGGTTTTTGTAATATGGGTATGCATGTCATTAAAATTTTTAAAATTCATCATATTCCTATGCCTTTTTCCTAAAAGAAAAAAACCGTGAGTACAATATAGCTCTTGAAATTGTCTTCTTCGAAGGTCGCACTCTTCTGAAATTTTTGGTCGATTTTTGACCCCAGAAATTTTCTGGAGGGCAGGTGTCATTTACAGAACTGCAAGTTGGTGAAAATTTAGTGACCTTTGCAGTGCGTTCAAAGCTGCTGTTGTGGGAAACGACCACAAGGAGGTAGCATTTCTCCATTCCCCAATCTGGGTACTAGGGCAGCAGAGCCTTTCTGGAAGTCATTGTCCTAGGTTGTAAATTAGGATGCAATTTGCCAGGAGAAATCCCCATAAGTTTATGTCTCATTACTTCTTCTTGGTTTTTACATTTTTTTAAAATCTGGGTAAAGTTTAGAATATTGTTTGTCCTAGGTGTACACAATCTGGTTCATTTGTACATTCTGTATGTCTATTAATGTACAGATCCTCTTCCCATGTAAAATATTACAGTGTTCCATCGACCTCCCTTGCTATATGTTCGGTCTTTTTGATACATGTATATAATATGTATTTGTATATGTATAGTGACACTAATCTTCATTTCTCAATTTCCCCCCTCCTTTCCTTTTCGATAGCATAGTTTGTTTTCTAAGCCTGTGAGTGTCTTTCTCTTTGGAAATATGTTCATCTGTGTCAGTTATTAGATAATGCCATAAGTGATAATATAGGCTATAGGTCTTTTGCTTTCCGACCTACTTCACGTTTTGTGATTATCTCCAGGCTCATCTGTGGTGCCTCAAAGAGCAGTGCTTCCACGTTTTCCATGGCTAATATTCCAGTGTGTACATGGACCACTTCTTCTTGGTGCGTTCCTCTGTTGATGGACATTTTCGTTGCTTCCAAGTGTTGCCTATGGTAAATATTGCTGGAGTGCAGGATTGCCAGCCTGTGATTTTTGATTTTCATTTTCTCAGGTGATAGACCCAGCAGTGGGTTTGATTGATTGACTGGTATGGTAGCTCAACGTTGACCTTTTCAAGGCACCTCAATTGTGCTTTCATTAGTGCTCTTACCACGTCTCCCTTAGAATCGAGGGTACGCATTTCTCCACAATCACGTCAGCAGTTATTGTTTGCAGCATTTTTGTTGATGGCCATTCTGACTGGTGTGAGCTGATAGGTTTTTGTAATTTGGGTTTACATGTCTGTAAAAATTCCTACAATTCATCATTTTTCCACACCTTTTCCTTTTCTGTTAAAAGAAAAAATGTGTGAGTATAATATACCTCTTCAAATTTTCTCTTTGGAAGGTGGCACTCTAGAATTTTTGGGTCGATTTTCGACCTCAGTATTTTTTGGAGGGCCGGTGTCATTTACAGACCTGCAATTGGTGAATATTTAGTGACCTTTTGCAGTGGGTTTAAAGCTGCTGTTGTGGGAAACGGCCACAAGGATGCAGCATTTCTCCATTCCCAAATCTGGGTACTAGGGCAGCAGAGCCATGCTGGAAGTTGTTTGCCTAGGTTTTAAATTTGGATGGAATGTGCCAGGAAAACCCCCCATAAGTTTATCTCTCCTTACTCCTAGTTCGTTGTCTTAATTTTTTCAATTGGGGTAATCGTTAGAATGTTGCTTGTCCAAGGTGTACACACTCTGGTTCATCTACATATCCTATATACCTATTTATGTAGAGGTCCTCTTCCCGTGTAAATTATTACAGAGTGTTCCGTAATCCTTCCTTGCTATATGGTCGGTCTTTTTGATATATGTATATAATATGTATTTGTACACGTATGGTAACGCTAATCTTCATTTACCCATTCCCCCCACCTTTCCTTTTAGATAAGCATAGTTTTTTTTTAATAAGTCTGTGATTGACTTTCTCTGTGGAAATATGTTCATTTGTGTCAGTTATTAGATAACGCCTATAAGTGATATCATAGGATATAGGACTTTTGCTTTCCGACTTACCTCGTGTTCTGTGATTATCTCCAAGATCATCTATGGTGCCTCAAAGAGCAGTGTTTCATTGTTTTCCATGGCTAGTATTCATTGTGTACATGGACCACTTCTTCTTTATCCTTTCATCTGTTGATGGACATTTTGGTTGCTTCAGTGTCTTGTCTATTGTGAATAAGGCTGCAGTGCAGCTTTTGCAGCCCGGGTCTTCTTCATTCTGGTCTTCTCAGGTGAGAGGCCCATTGGTGCGCCTGCTGGATTGAATGGTACCTCAATTTTTCCTTTTAAACGCAGCTCCTTTCTGTTCTCATTATTGGCGGTTAACCCCTTTACATCTCACCAGCAGCTAGAGGGTACACATTTCTCTAAAACCTCTTCAGCATTTATTGTTTGTAGACTTTTTGCCCATGGTCAGTCGACTGGTTTGAGTTGAAAACTTTTTGTAGATTAGATTGCATGAGTCTAATACTTCCTGAGGTGGAGCTTTTATCCATTTTCCTTCTTTTGAACAGACAGTGAGGAAAACTTACCTCTTCATACTATCTTCTTGAAAATTTTGCCTGTTTTGAATTTTTTTTTATCCATTCCCTACCTCAGCACAATTTTGAAGGCAGGTGTCCTTTACAGCCCTGAGTCCTTGTGAATGGTAAGTGACCATTAGCTGTGGGTTAAAAGCTGCTCTTGCGGGAATCGGCCAGAAGGCGGCAGCATTTCTCCTTTACCAAATCTGGTTACTAGGGCAACAGAGCCTTACTGGAAGTGGTGTTCTAGGTTTTAAATTAGAATGGAATGTGCGAGGAAGAAGCCCTTTAAGTTTATGTCTCATTACTTCTTGTTCGTATTTTTCACTTAATTTTTATTTTTTATCACAGCAAACTTGATTACAATGTTTTGTTTGCTCTAGGTGTGCAAGATGTGGTTCTTTCACACATATACATATATCTATTCTTCTTCGGATCCTTTTCCCACGTAGCTTATGACACAATGTTGACTAGTCTTCTCTTGGTATTGCGTAGGTCTTTGGTGATTCTATATTTCACATGTGTTTGTATCTCTCTGTTAACCTCAATATGGTAATGTATCCAATCCTCACACCTTTCCAGTTGGTGAAGCATAAGTTTTTTTAATGAATCTATGATAGTGTTTCTCTGTGGAAATATCTTTGTTTGTATCATTTTCTAGGTAACACCTATATGTGATATGATAGGATATGTGTCTTTTGCCTTCTCACTTACTCCAAGTTGCGTGATTACTTCTAGACTCATCTATGGTGCTGCAAATGGCATTGTTTCATTTTTTCACTAGCTCATATTCCATCTGTACAGGTAGCAGTTCTTCTTTGTCCACCCATCTGTCTGTGGACTTTTTGGTTACTTCCATATCTTGGCTATTGTAATACTAGGCAATGCAGATTTGCGTGCCTGTGTCCTTCCAATTCTGTCTTCTTAGTTTATAGGTCCAGGAATAGGTCTGCTGGATCATATGGTAGCTCAATGTTTACCTTTTAAAGGCACCTCTATTCTGTTCTCCTTAGTGGCTCTTTCCAGGTTAGGTCCCACTTAAAGTGGAGGGTATGTATTTCTTCCCAGCACCTTCAGCATTTATTCTTTGTAGTTTTTGCTGATGGTTATTCTGAGTGGTGTGAGCTGATACCTCTTTGTGGTTGCATTTGCATGTGTCTCATAATGCGTTGAAATTGAGCTTTAAGACATGTCCTTTTTATTTTTCCAGCTGTGATTAGAGCTTATTTCTTCCAAGTGTTTTCTTAAAGTATGTGTCACCATTGGAAATATTTTGGCCATTTTCTCCCTCAAGACATTTTGAGGGCAGGTTTCATTTACAGCCCTGCAGTACTTGTTCATATGAAGTGACCATTAGCTCAGGCTTTAAACCTGCTTTTGCAGGTAACGGCCAGAGAGCGGCAGCCTTTCTACGTTCTCCTTGCTGGTACTAGGGAAACAGACCTACCGGCCAGTGGTGTTCTTCGGTTATAAATTAGAGTGCAACGTGCCCGGGTAAACCCACAAATGTTGATGTCTCCTTGCTTTTGTTTGTTTTTAAATTTAATTTATATTTATTATTAGAGTAATATTCCATTGTGTACGTGGACCACTTCTTCTTGGTGCATTCCTCGGTTGATGGACATTTTCATTGCTTCCAAGTGCTGGCTATGGTTAATCTTGCTGGCGTACAGGTTTGCCAGCCTGTGACTTTTTGATTCTCATTTTCTCAGGTGATAGGCCAAGCAGTGGTTGTGATTGATTGGCCGGTAGCTCAATGTTTCCCTTTTCAAAGCACCTACATTGTGTTTTCTTTAGTGGCTCTTTACATGCCCCCCCTTACAACCGAGGGTACGCATTTCTCCACACTCCCTTCACCATTTATTTTTTGCAGCATTTTTCCTAATGGCCATTCTGACTGCTGTGAGCTGATAGGTTTTTGTAATATGGGTATGCATGTCATTAAAATTTTTAAAATTCATCATATTCCTATGCCTTTTTCCTAAAAGAAAAAAACCGTGAGTACAATATAGCTCTTGAAATTGTCTTCTTCGAAGGTCGCACTCTTCTGAAATTTTTGGTCGATTTTTGACCCCAGAAATTTTCTGGAGGGCAGGTGTCATTTACAGAACTGCAAGTTGGTGAAAATTTAGTGACCTTTTGCAGTGCGTTCAAAGCTGCTGTTGTGGGAAACGACCACAAGGAGGTAGCATTTCTCCATTCCCCAATCTGGGTACTAGGGCAGCAGAGCCTTTCTGGAAGTCATTGTCCTAGGTTGTAAATTAGGATGCAATTTGCCAGGAGAAATCCCCATAAGTTTATGTCTCATTACTTCTTCTTGGTTTTTACATTTTTTTAAAATCTGGGTAAAGTTTAGAATATTGTTTGTCCTAGGTGTACACAATCTGGTTCATTTGTACATTCTGTATGTCTATTAATGTACAGATCCTCTTCCCATGTAAAATATTACAGTGTTCCGTCGACCTCCCTTGCTATATGTTCGGTCTTTTTGATACATGTATATAATATGTATTTGTATATGTATAGTGACACTAATCTTCATTTCTCAATTTCCCCCCTCCTTTCCTTTTCGATAGCATAGTTTGTTTTCTAAGCCTGTGAGTGTCTTTCTCTTTGGAAATATGTTCATCTGTGTCAGTTATTAGATAATGCCATAAGTGATAATATAGGCTATAGGTCTTTTGCTTTCCGACCTACTTCACGTTTTGTGATTATCTCCAGGCTCATCTGTGGTGCCTCAAAGAGCAGTGCTTCCACGTTTTCCATGGCTAATATTCCAGTGTGTACATGGACCACTTCTTCTTGGTGCGTTCCTCTGTTGATGGACATTTTCGTTGCTTCCAAGTGTTGCCTATGGTAAATATTGCTGGAGTGCAGGATTGCCAGCCTGTGATTTTTGATTTTCATTTTCTCAGGTGATAGACCCAGCAGTGGGTTTGATTGATTGACTGGTATGGTAGCTCAACGTTGACCTTTTCAAGGCACCTCAATTGTGCTTTCATTAGTGCTCTTACCACGTCTCCCTTAGAATCGAGGGTACGCATTTCTCCACAATCACGTCAGCAGTTATTGTTTGCAGCATTTTTGTTGATGGCCATTCTGACTGGTGTGAGCTGATAGGTTTTGTAATTTGGGTTTACATGTCTGTAAAAATTCCTACAATTCATCATTTTTCCACGCCTTTTCCTTTTCTGTTAAAAGAAAAAATGTGTGAGTATAATATACCTCTTCAAATTTTCTCTTTGGAAGGTGGCACTCTAGAATTTTTGGGTCGATTTTCGACCTCAGTATTTTTTGGAGGGCCGGTGTCATTTACAGACCTGCAATTGGTGAATATTTAGTGACCTTTTGCAGTGGGTTTAAAGCTGCTGTTGTGGGAAACGGCCACAAGGATGCAGCATTTCTCCATTCCCAAATCTGGGTACTAGGGCAGCAGAGCCATTCTGGAAGTTGTTTGCCTAGGTTTTAAATTTGGATGGAATGTGCCAGGAAAACCCCCCATAAGTTTATGTCTCCTTACTCCTAGTTCATTGTTTTAATTTTTTCAATTGGGGTAATGGTGAGAATGTTGCTTGTCCAAGGTGTACACACTCTGGTTCATCTACATATTCTATATACCTATTTATGTAGAGATCCTCTTCCCGTGTAAATTATTACAGAGTGTTCCGTAATCCTTCCTTGCTATATGGTCGGTCTCTTTGATATATGTATATAATATGTATTTGTATACATATGGTAATGCTAATCTTCATTTACCCATTCCCCCACCTTTCCTTTTAGATAAGCATAGTTTTTTTAATATGTCTGTGATTGACTTTCTCTGTGGAAATATGTTCATTTGTGTCAGTTATTAGATAACGCCTATAAGTGATATCATAGGATATAGGACTTTTGCTTTCCGACTTACCTCGTGTTCTGTGATTATCTCCAAGATCATCTATGGTGCCTCAAAGAGCAGTGTTTCATTGTTTTCCATGGCTAGTATTCATTGTGTACATGGACCACTTCTTCTTTATCCTTTCATCTGTTGATGGACATTTTGGTTGCTTCACTGTCTTGTCTATTGTGAATAAGGCTGCAGTGCAGCTTTTGCAGCCTGCGTTTTCTTCATTCTGGTCTTATCAGGTGAGAGGCCCATTGGTGCGCCTGCTGGATTGAATGGTACCTCAATTTTTCCTTTTAAAGGCAGCTCCTTTCTGTTCTCATTATTGGCAGTTAACCCCTTTACATCTCACCAGCAGCTAGAGGGTACACATTTCTCTAAAACCTCTTCAGCATTTATTGTTTGTAGACTTTTTGCCAATGGTCAGTCGACTGGTTTGAGTTGAAAACTTTTTGTAGATTAGATTGCAAGAATCTAATACTTCCTGAGGTGGAGCTTTTATCCATTTTCCTTTTTTTAAAAAGAGAGTGAGGAAAACTTACCTCTTCATACTATCTTCTTGAAAATTTTGCCAGATTTGAATTTTTTTTTATCCATTCCCTACCTCAGCACAATTTTGAAGGCAGGTGTCCTTTACAGCCCTGAGTCCTTGTGAATGGTAAGTGACCATTAGCTGTGGGTTAAAAGCTGCTCTTGCGGGAATCGGCCAGAAGGTGGCAGCATTTCTCCTTTACCAAATCTGGTTACTAGGGCAACAGAGCCTTACTGGAAGTGGTGTTCTAGGTTTTAAATTAGAATGGAATGTGCGAGGAAAAAGCCCTTTAAGTTTATGTCTCATTACTTCTTGTTCGTATTTTTCACTTAATTTTTATTTTTTATCACAGCAAACTTGATTACAATGTTTTGTTTGCTCTAGGTGTGCAAGATGTGGTTCTTTCACACATATACATATATCTATTCTTCTTCGGATCCTTTTCCCATGTAGCTTATGACACAATGTTGAGGAGTCTTCTCTTGGTATTGCGTAGGTCTTTGGTGATTCTATATTTCACATGTGTTTGTATCTCTCTGTTAACCTCAATATGGTAATGTATCCAATCCTCACACCTTTCCAGTTGGTGAAGCATAAGTTTTTTTAATGAATCTATGATAGTGTTTCTCTGTGGAAATATCTTTGTTTGTATCATTTTCTAGGTAACACCTATATGTGATATGATAGGATATGTGTCTTTTGCCTTCTCACTTACTCCAAGTTGCGTGATTACTTCTAGACTCATCTATGGTGCTGCAAATGGCATTGTTTCATTTTTTCACTAGCTCATATTCCATCTGTACAGGTAGCAGTTCTTCTTTGTCCACCCATCTGTCTGTGGACTTTTTGGTTACTTCCATATCTTGGCTATTGTAATACTAGGCAATGCAGATTTGCGTGCCTGTGTTCTTCCAATTCTGTCTTCTTAGTTTATAGGTCCAGGAATAGGTCTGCTGGATCATATGGTAGCTCAATGTTTACCTTTTAAAGGCACCTCTATTCTGTTCTCCTTAGTGGCTCTTTCCAGGTTAGGTCCCACTCAAAGTGGAGGGTATGTATTTCTTCCCAGCACCTTCAGCATTTATTCTTTGTAGTTTTTGCTGATGGTTATTCTGAGTGGTGTGTGCTGATACCTCTTTGTGGTTGAATTTGCATGTGTCTCATAATGCGTTGAAATTGAGCTTTAAGACATGTCCTTTTTATTTTTCCAGCTGTGATTAGAGCTTATTTCTTCAAAGTGTTTTCTTAAAGTATGTGTCACCATTTGAAATATTTTGGCCATTATCTCCCTCAAGACATTTTGAGGGCAGGTTTCATCTACAGCCCTGCAGTACTTGTTCATATGAAGTGACCATTAGCTCAGGCTTTAAACCTGCTTTTGCATGTAACAGCCAGAGAGCAGCAGCCTTTCTACGTTCCCCACTCTGGTAACTAGGGAAACAGTCCTTCTGGCCAGTGGTGGTCCTGGGTTATAAATTAGCATGGAATGTGCCCCGATAAACCCAGAAAAGCTGATGTCTCCTTACTTTTGTTTTTTTTTTAATTTAATTTTTATTTTTATTGGAGTAATATTACATTGTGTACATGGAGCACATCCTCTTTGTGCATTCCTCTGGTGATGCACATATTCATTCCTTCCAAATATTGGCTATGGTAAATGTTGCTGGAGTGCAGGATTGCCAACTCTTGTCTTTCTGATCATCATCTTCTCAGTTGATATCCCCAGCAGTTGGCATGGAAAAATGCTCAACCTCTTGAATTAATAAAGACATGCTAATCCAATCTCCAAAACATTTACCTCACAACAGTCAGAATGATCATCACCAAAAAAATCTACAAATGATAAATGGTGAATGGGTATTAGAGAACTGTGTACCCTCTAGCAGCTGATTGGATGTAAACTGGTAACAGTCAGTAGTGAGAACATAATGGAGGTGAGTTTAAATGTAAACATTGAGCTACTATATGATCTGGAAAGCCCACTGCTGGGACTATCACCTTAGAAGACCAGAATCAAAAAGTCACAGGCTGGCAATCCTGCACTGCAGCAGTATTTACCATAGCCAAATGTTGGAAACAACCAAAATGTCCTTCAACAGATGAATGCACAAAGAAGAAGTTTTCATTGTACACAGTCGAATATTAGCCATGGAAAAGAATGAAACAGTGACGTTTGCAACACCATAGAAAGACCTAGAGATAATCACACAACTTGAAGTAACAAAGAAACTGAAAGACAGATATCCTATGATATCACTTTTGGGTTTTACATAAAAATTGATACACATGAACTTATTTCCAAGACAAGGGCCCTAATGGATGAAGAAAACAAAATTATATTTAACCAAATGAAAAGGTGTGAGGCATGTATAAATTAGTATATGCTGGATGACAGACCTATACAAATACATATGAAAAATATAAACCACCAAAACCTAGGCTATACTTACAGAGGTCTACTCAACACTCTGTAATAACCTACGTGGGATAGGATCCAAAGATCTATAGATACATATATATAATGAACCAGATTCTGTACACCTAGAAGAAACACAACGTTTTAATCAAATTTGCTCTAATAAAAAATAAATTTAAAAATCAAACAGAAAGTAAGGATATATAAGCTGTTGGGTGTTGTCTTGGCACATTCCACTCTAATTTTCAGCCTACTAACCCGATTTCCAGGAAGGCTCTGTTGCCCAAGTGCCGAGAGTTGGAAATGTAGAAATGCTGCCTCCTTGTGGCCATTTAACGCAAGACCAGCTTTAACCCCACAGCTAATGGTCAGTTATATTCACAAGGACTCAGGGCTGTAAAGGACACCTGCCCTCAAAAAATGTCCTGAGGCAGGGAATGGGCAAAAAACTCAACACACAGCAAATTTTTCAAAAAGATCATTGGTAAGTTTTACTCACTTTTTTTTAAGGGGTAAGTTTTACTCACTTTTTTTAAAAAAGGAAAATGGATATAAACTAAACATAAAGAAGTATTAGACTAATGCAAATCTAATCTACAAAAAGTTTCAACTTGCACCAGTCAAATAACCATTAGCAAAACATCTACGAACAATAAATGCTGAAGGGGTTTCAGCCAACTCTGTGCCCTGTAGCAGCTGGTGAGATGTAAAGTGGTAAGAGCCAATAATGAGAAGAGAAAGGAGCTGTGTTTAAAAGTAAAAATTGAGCCACCATTTGATCCAGCAGGACCAGAGCTGGGCCTATCACCAGAGAAGAGCAGAATCGAGAAGACACAGGCTGCAAGAGCTGCACTGCAGCAGTATTCACAATAGGCAAGACAAGGAAGCAACCAAAATGCCCATCAACATGAATAGACAAAGAAGAAGTGGTCGGGGTACACAATGGAATATTTGCCATGGAAAACAATGAAACACTGCTCTTTGCAGCACCGTAGATGAGCCTAGATTTAATCACAAAACATGAGGTAATTTGGAAAGCAAAAGAAAAATATACTATGATATTACTTAGAGGTATGATCTAACAACTGACACAAATGAACATATTTCCACAGAGAAAGACACTCACAGAGTGAGAAGACAAACTATGCTTATGTTTAAGATAACAGTGAGCATACGTATAGAAATACATATTAAATACATATATCAAAAAGACCGACCATATAGAAATGGAGGTCTATGGAACACTCTAATAATTTACATGAGAAGGTGAACTGTACATGAAGAAATATATGTAATGTACAATTGAAATAGAATGTGTACACCTAGGAAAAACAATATTCTAAAAATTAAAATAATGACCAAGAAGTAATGACACATAAACTTCAGGGTCTTTTTCCTGGCACATTCCATTCTAATTTACAACGTAGAACACCACTTCCAGTAAGGCTCTGTTGCCCTAGTAACAAGATATGGTACAGGAGAAATGCTGCCGCCTTGTGGCCGATTCCCGCAAGAACAGCATTTAACCCACAGCTAATGGTCACTTACCATTCACAAGGACTCAGGGCTGTAAAGGACACCAGCCCTCAAAATTGTTCTGAGGTAGGGAATGGATAAAAAAATTCAAAAGAGGCAAAATTTTCAAGAAGATAGTATGAAGAGGTAAGTTTTCCTCACTCTCTTTTTAAAGAAAGGAAAATGGATAAAAGGTCATTCTCAGGGAGTGTTAGACCCATGCAATCTAATCTACAAAAAGTTTCAACTCAAACCAGTCGACTGACCATCAGCAAAAAGTCTACAAAAAATAAATGCTGAAGGGGTTTCGGAGAACAGTGTAACCTCTACCTGCTGGTGAGACATAAAGGGGTAACAGCCAATAATGAGAACAGAAAGGATCTGTGTTTAAAAGTAAAAATGGAGGTACCATTCAATCCAGCAGGTGCACCATTGGACCTCTCACATGAGAAGACAAGAATCGAGAAGACACAGGCCGCCAAAGCTGCAGAGCAGCCTTATTCACAATAGCCAAGACAGGGAAGCAATCAAAATGTCCAACAACAGGTGAATGGATCAAGAAGAAGTGGTCCATGTACACAATGGAATATTAGCCCTGGAAAACAATGAACCATTGCTCTTTGAGGCACCACAAATGAGTCTGGAGATAATCACGAAACATGAGGTAAGTCGGAAAGCAAAAGACCTATATTCTATGATATCACTTATAGGCGTTATCTAATAACTGACACAAATGAACATATTTCCACAGAGAAAGACATTCACAGACTTCGAAAAGAAACTATGCTCATCTAAAAGGAAAGGTGGGGGGAATGGATAAATTAAGATTAGTGTTCCTATATGTATACAAACACATATTATATACATATCTCAAAAAGACCGATCATATAGCAATGGAGGTCTGCAGAACCCTCTGTAACATTTTACATGGGAAGAGGATCTGTACTTGAATAGACATATATAATGTACAAATGAAGCAGATTGTGTACACCTAGGACAAACAATATTCTAAGCTTTACCCCAATTAAAAATCTTTTTTAACCCAAGAAGAGATAATGAGACATCAACTTATGGGGGTTTCTCTATGCACATTCCAATGTAATTTACAACCTAGGAACACGACTTCCAGAAAGGCTCTGCTGCTCTAGTACCCAGGTTTGGGAATGGAGAAATGCTGAATGCTTGAGGCCTCTTCCCACAAAAGCAGCTTTAAACCCATTGCTAAAGGTCACTAAATGTTCAACACACTTGCAGTTCGGTAAATGACACCTGCTCTCTAAAAATTTCTGGGGTGGAAAATCGACCAAAAATTTCAAAAGAGGGCAAACTTCCAAGAAGACAATTTCAAGAGTTATACTGTACTCCCTATTGTTTCCTTTTTTTAACAGAAAAGAAAAAGGCGGGGAAAAATGATGAGTTTTACGAATTTTCAAAGACATGCAAACGCAAATTACAAAACCCTATCCGCTCACAGCAGCCAGAAGGGCCATTAGCAAAAATGCTGCAAACAATAAATGCTGACGCGATTGTGGAGAAATGCGTACCCTCGATTCTAAGGGGGACGTGGTAAGAGCCACTCATGAAAACACAAAGAAGGTGCTTTGAAAAGGGAAACACGGTGCCACCAGTCAATCAATCACACCCACTGCTGGGCTTATCACCTGAGAAAAATGAGAATCAAAAAGTCACAGGCTGGCAATCCTGCACTCCAAGAATATTTACCATAGCCAACACTTGGAAGCAAAGAAAATGTCCATCAACCGAGGAGTGCACAAAGTAGAAGTGGTCCACGTACTCAGTGGAAAATTACTCCAATAAAACATAAAAATTAAATTTAAAAATCCAACCAAAGTAAGGAGACATCAGCTTGTGTGGGTTTGTCTGGGCACACTCCACTCTAATTTATAACCGAGAAACACCACAGGCCGCAAAGACTTTTCCCTAGTTACCAAGGTGGGGGAGATAGAAAGGTTGCCAGCCTCTGGCAGTTACCTGCAAAAGCAGCTTTAAAGCCTGTGCTAATGGTCATTTCATAGGAACAAGTACTGCAGAACTGTAAATGAAACCTGCCCTCAAAATGTCTTGAGGGAGGTAATGGCCACAACATTTCAAAATGTGACACATACTTAAAGAGAACACTTTGAAGAACTAAGGGGTAATCACAGCTTGAAAAAGAAAAAGGACATGCCTTAAAGCTCAATTTCAACAGATTATGTGACACATTCGAATTCAACCACAGAGAGGTATCAGCTCACACTTGTCAGAATAACCATCAGCAAGGAAACTACAAACAATAAATGCTGAAGATGTTGTGGAGAAATGCATACCCTCAACTTCTAAGGGGACGTAACTTGGAAAGGGCCACGAATGAGAAGAGAATGGAGGTGCCGTAAAAAGGTAAACATTGAGCTACCATATGATCCAGCAGGCCCACTCCTCGACGTATAAACTAAGAAGAGAGAATTGGAAAGACACAGGCAGGCAAATCTGCATTGCACAGTATGACAAGAGCCAAGATATGGAAGTAACCAAAAAGTCCACCAACAGATGGGTGGACAAAGAAGAACTCCTCCATGTACAGATGGAATATTCGCTAGTGAAAAAAATGAAACAATGCCATTTGCAGCACCATAGATGAGTCTAGACGTAATCACGCCACCTGTAGTAAGTGAGAAAGCAAAAGACACATATCCTATCATATCACTTTTAAGAGTTACTTAAAAATTGATACCAATGAAGATATTTCCACAGAGAAAGGCAATCACAGATTCATTAGAAAACTTATGGTTCACCAAAGAGAAAGGGATGAGGATTGGATACATTACCATATTGGCGTTAACAGAGATATACAAACCATGTGAAATATATAACCACCAAAGACGTACGGAAGACCAGGAGAAGACTACTCAACATTGTGTCATAACCTACATGGGAAAAGGATGCGAGGAAGAATAGATACATGTATATGTGTGAAAGGACCACATCTTGCACACCTAGAACAAACAAACCATTGTAATCATATTGGCTGGGATAAAAAATAAAAAGTACATTACAAATATGAACAAGAAGTAATGAGACATAAACCTAAAGCGCTTTTTCCTGGCACATTCCATTCTAATTTACAACCTAGAACACCACTTCCATTAAGGCTCTGTTTCCCTAGTAACCAAATTTGGTAAAGGGGAAATCCTGCCACCTTGTGGCCGTTTCCTGCAAGGACAGCTTTAAACGCACAGCTAATGGTCACTTAACATTCACAAGGACTCAGGGCTGTAAAGGACACCTGCCCTAACAAATTGTGCTGAAGTAGGGAATGGACCATAAATTCAAAACAGGCAAATGTTTCAGGAAGAGAGTATGAAGAGTTAAGTTTTACTCACGCTCTTTTTTAAAAAAAGGAAAATGCATAAAAGCTCAACCTCAGGGAGGGTTAGACCCATGCAATCTAATCTACAAAAAGTTTCAACTTACACCAGTCGAATGACCATCAGCAAAAAGTCTACAAACAATAAATGCTGAAGGGATTTTAGAGAACTGTGCACCCTCTACCTGCAGGTGAGAGGTAAAGGGGTAACAGCCAATAATGAGAACAGAAAGGAGCTGTGTTTAAAAGTAAAAATGGAGGTACCATTCAATCCAGCAGGTGCACCATTGGACCTCTCACCTGAGAAGACAAGAATCGAGAAGACACAGGCCGCCAAAGCTGCAGAGCAGCCTTATTCACAATAGCCAAGACAGGGAAGCAATCAAAATGTCCAACAACAGGTGAATGGATCAAGAAGAAGTGGTCCATGTACACAATGGAATATTAGCCCTGGAAAACAATGAACCATTGCTCTTTGAGGCACCACAAATGAGTCTGGAGATAATCACGAAACATGAGGTAAGTCGGAAAGCAAAAGACCTATATTCTATGATATCACTTATAGGCGTTATCTAATAACTGACACAAATGAACATATTTCCACAGAGAAAGACATTCACAGACTTCGAAAAGAAACTATGCTCATCTAAAAGGAAAGGTGGGGGGAATGGATAAATTAAGATTAGTGTTCCTATATGTATACAAACACATATTATATACATATCTCAAAAAGACCGATCATATAGCAATGGACGTCTGCAGAACCCTCTGTAACATTTTATATGGGAAGAGGATCTGTACTTGAAAAGACATGCATAATGTACAAATGAACCAGATTGTGTACACCTAGGACAAACAATATTCTAAGCTTTACACCAAGTAAAACTTTTTTTAACCCAAGAAGAAATAATGAGACATCAACTTATGGGGGTTTCTCCATGCACATTCCAATGTAATTTACAGCCTAGGAACACGACTCCCAGAAAGGCTCTGCTGCCCTAGTACCCAGGTTTGGGAATGGAGAAATGATGCCTCCTTGAGGCCACGTCCCACAACAGCAGCTTTAAACCCATTGCTAAAGGTCACTAAATATTTACCGAACTTGCAGTTCGGTAAAAGACATCTGCTCTCTAAAAAAATTCTGAGGTGTAATATCGACCAAAAATTTCCAGAGAGGGCAACCTTCCAAGAAAACAATTCCAAGGGTTATACTGTACTCCCAATTGTTTCCTTTTTTTTAACAGAAAAGAAAACGGTGGAGAAAAATGATGAGTTTTACGAATTTTCAAAGACATGCAAACCCAAATTACAAAAACCTATCAGCGCACAGCAGCCAGAAGGGCCATTAGCAAAAATGCTGCAAACAATAAATGCTGAAGCGATTGTGGAGAAATGCGTACCCTCGATTCTAAGGGGGACGTGGTAAGAGCCACTCATGAAAACACAAAGAAGGTGCTTTGAAAAGGGAAACACGGTGCCACCAGTCAATCAATCACACCCACTGCTGGGCTTATCACCTGAGAAAAATGAGAATCAAAAAGTCACAGGCTGGCAATCCTGCACTCCAAGAATATTTACCGTAGCCAACACTTGGAAGCAAAGAAAATGTCCATCAACCAAGGAGTGCACAAAGTAGAAGTGGTCCACGTACTCAGTGGAAAATTACTCCAATAAAACATAAAAATTAAATTTAAAAATCCAACCAAAGTAAGGAGACATCAGCTTGTGTGGGTTTGTCTGGGCACACTCCACTCTAATTTATAACCGAGAAACACCACAGGCCGCAAAGGCTTTTCCCTAGTTACCAAGGTGGGGGAGATAGAAAGGTTGCCAGCCTCTGGCAGTTACCTGCAAAAGCAGCTTTAAAGCCTGTGCTAATGGTCATTTCATAGGAACAAGTACTGCAGAACTGTAAATGAAACCTGCCCTCAAAATGGCTTGAGGGAGGTAATGGCCACAACATTTCAAAATGTGACACATACTTAAAGAGAACACTTTGAAGAACTAAGGGGTAATCACAGCTTGAAAAAGAAAAAGGACATGCCTTAAAGCTCAATTTCAACAGATTATGTGACACATTCGAATTCAACCACAGAGAGGTATCAGCTCACACTTGTCAGAATAACCATCAGCAAGGAAACTACAAACAATAGATGCTGAAGGTGTTGTGGAGAAATGCATACCCTCAACTTCTAAGGGGACGTAACTTGGAAAGGGCCACGAATGAGAAGAGAATGGAGGTGCCGTAAAAAGGTAAACATTGAGCTACCATATGATCCAGCAGGCCCACTCCTCGACGTATAACCTAAGAAGAGAGAATTGGAAAGACACAGGCAGGCAAATCTGCATTGCACAGTATGACAAGAGCCAAGATATGGAAGTAACCAAAAAGTCCACCAACAGATGGGTGGACAAAGAAGAACTCCTCCATGTACAGATGGAATATTCGCTAGTGAAAAAAATGAAACAATGCCATTTGCAGCACCATAGATGAGTCTAGACGTAATCACGCCACCTGTAGTAAGTGAGAAAGCAAAAGACACATATCCTATCATATCACTTTTAAGAGTTACTTAAAAATTGACACCAATGAAGATATTTCCACAGAGAAAGGCAATCACAGATTCATTAGAAAACTTATGGTTCACCAAATAGAAAGGGATGAGGATTGGATCCATTACCATATTGGCGTCAACAGAGATATACAAACCATGTGAAATATATAACCACCAAAGACGTACGGAAGACCAGGAGAAGACTACTCAACATTGTGTCATAACCTACATGGGAAAAGGATGCGAGGAAGTATAGATACATGTATATGTGTGAAAGGACCACATCTTGCACACCTAGAACAAACAAACCATTGTAATCATATTGGCTGGGATAAAAAATAAAAAGTAAATTACAAATATGAACAAGAAGTAATGAGACATAAACCTAAAGGGCTTTTTCCTGGCACATTCCATTCTAATTTACAACCTAGAACACCACTTCCATTAAGGCTCTGTTTCCCTAGTAACCAAATTTGGTAAAGGGGAAATCCTGCCACCTTGTGGCCGTTTCCTGCAAGGACAGCTTTAAACGCACAGCTAATGGTCACTTAACATTCACAAGGACTCAGGGCTGTAAAGGACACCTGCCCTAACAAATTGTGCTGAAGTAGGGAATGGACCAAAAATTCAAAACAGGCAAATGTTTCAGGAAGAGAGTATGAAGAGTTAAGTTTTACTCACGCTCTTTTTTAAAAAAAGGAAAATGCATAAAAGCTCAACCTCAGGGAGGGTTAGACCCATGCAATCTAATCTACAAAAAGTTTCAACTTACACCAGTCGACCATCAGCAAAAAGTCTACAAAAAATAAATGCTGAAGGGATTTTAGAGAACTGTGCACCCTCTACCTGCAGGTGAGAGGTAAAGGGGTAACAGCCAATAATGAGAACAGAAAGGAGCTGTGTTTAAAAGTAAAAATGGAGGTACCATTCAATCCAGCAGGCGCACCATTGGACCTCTCACCTGAGAAGACAAGAATCGAGAAGACACAGGCCGCCAAAGCTGCAGAGCAGCCTTATTCACAATAGCCAAGACAGGGAAGCAATCAAAATGTCCAACAACAGGTGAATGGATCAAGAAGAAGTGGTCCATGTACACAATGGAATATTAGCCCTGGAAAACAATGAACCATTGCTCTTTGAGGCACCACAAATGAGTCTGGAGATAATCACGAAACATGAGGTAAGTCGGAAAGCAAAAGACCTATATTCTATGATATCACTTATAGGCGTTATCTAATAACTGACACAAATGAACATATTTCCACAGAGAAAGACATTCACAGACTTCGAAAAGAAACTATGCTCATCTAAAAGGAAAGGTGGGGGGAATGGATAAATTAAGATTAGTGTTCCTATATGTATACAAACCCATATTATATACATATCTCAAAAAGACCGATCATATAGCAATGGACGTCTGCAGAACCCTCTGTAACATTTTATATGGGAAGAGGATCTGTACTTGAAAAGACATGCATAATGTACAAATGAACCAGATTGTGTACACCTAGGACAAACAATATTCTAAGCTTTACACCAAGTAAAACTTTTTTTAACCCAAGAAGAAATAATGAGACATCAACTTATGGGGGTTTCTCCATGCACATTCCAATGTAATTTACAGCCTAGGAACACGACTCCCAGAAAGGCTCTGCTGCCCTAGTACCCAGGTTTGGGAATGGAGAAATGCTGCCTCCTTGAGGCCACGTCCCACAACAGCAGCTTTAAACCCATTGCTAAAGGTCACTAAATATTTACCGAACTTGCAGTTCGGTAAAAGACACCTGCTCTCTAAAAAAATTCTGGGATGGAAAATCGACCAAAAATTTCAAAAGAGGGCAACCTTCCAAGGAAACAATTTCAAGATTTATATTGTACTCCCAATTGTTTCCTTTTTTTTTAACAGAAAAGAAAACGGTGGAGAAAAATGATGAGTTTTACGAATATTCAAAGACATGCAAACCCAAATTACAAAAACCTATCAGCGCACAGCAGCCAGAAGGGCCATTAGCAAAAATGCTGCAAACAAATGCTGAAGCGATTGTGGAGAAATGCGTACCCTCGATTCTAAGGGGGACGTGGTAAGAGCCACTCATGAAAACACAAAGAAGGTGCTTTGAAAAGGGAAACACGGTGCCACCAGTCAATCAATCACACCCACTGCTGGGCTTATCACCTGAGAAAAATGAAAATCAAAAAGTCACAGGCTGTAATAAGAACCTGCAGTATAAAAAAACAAACAAAACAACTAATACTAAACTTTCATTGGGTTATTTGTATGGAAATATGTTAATATAAATGTTTCAGACATTACATGAAATTTCTAAAAATCTTATATTTGTATTTGTATGGAAATATGTATGGAAATATGTTAATATAAATGTTTCAGACATTACATGAAATTTCTAAAAATCTTGTATTTGTATGGAAATATGTATGAAAATATGTTAATATAAATGTTTCAGACATTACATGAAATTTCTAAAAATCTTATATTTGTATGGAAATATGTATGGAAATATGTTAATATAAATGTTTCAGACATTACATGAAATTTCTAAAAATCTTATATTTGTATTTGTATGGAAATATGTATGGAAATATGTTAATATAAATGTTTCAGACATTACAGGAAACTTCTAAAAATCTTATATGTTCTGGTATAATGTTATAAGTAATAATCCTAGTTATTACTTTAAAATGTATATCTCAGAAATAACTAATTTTCTTGTCAACTGCATTATTATGAACTTTCATCAAATCTTTAACCATGGTCATTTTTAAGTCTTTTGTCATTTACAGACAGTTCTGGGTGTACTCTGATGATTTTGCAAATATGTTCCTATAAAAGAGTTTCATCTTCAAGAAATTCATGGAAAAGACTCTGACAAGTACAGGTTTCTGGTAACTGACTGTACTGCTGAACTGAATGAATAAGCATTTTCAGAACTCTAATGAAAAACTGATGAACTCATAAAACTGCTAACAAAAGATCAAGATGAAAAAAAAGAAATTAATTACATGGGACTGAGTGAACTGATGAGGATGAGTATAATTTTTGTGACTTTCTGTCTGAATTTAAAAAAAAAATCCCACAAGGACTCAGAGGAAAAGAATATACAAATCAATTTTCACTGCAAAGTAAAGGAGCTGTTACAGTGGAGGATTACTGGACTGAATGTCAATATTATGACATAGTATAAGTGTGTTTCATGTTTGGTAATTGCAATCATTGTTGCTTTTGTTGTGGTCATCCATGTACAATGCTTGGTGTCAGTCTATCTATCTCTTGTAAAAATAAAAAAAATAAAAAAATAAAATAAAATAAAATAATCCAATATTTTCACAAACGCAAAACTGAAAAATACAAAATCTAACTATTAGAATTTCAAAAAGCATTTTAATTAGTTTTATAAATAAAAGTTATGAAATTGGAATAATCAAAATATTCAAGTACTGATGTAGAAAAATAAAGAATAAATTAATCCAGGAAAAAAAAAAAAAGTCACAGGCTGGCAATCCTGCACTCCAAGAATATTTACCATAGCCAACACTTGGAAGCAAAGAAAATGTCCATCAACCGAGGAGTGCACAAAGTAGAAGTGGTCCATGTACTCAGTGGAAAATTACTCCAATAAAAAATAAAAATTAAATTTAAAAATCCAACCAAAGTAAGGAGACATCAGCTTGTGTGGGTTTGTCTGGGCACACTCCACTCTAATTTATAACCGAGAAACACCACAGGCCGCAAAGGCTTTTCCCTAGTTACCAGGGTGGGGGACATAGAAAGGCTGCCAGCCTCTGGCAGTTACCTGCAAAAGCAGCTTTAAAGCCTGTGCTAATGGTCATTTCATAGGAACAAGTACTGCAGAACTGTAAATGAAACCTGCCCTCAAAATGGCTTGAGGGAGGTAATGGCCACAACATTTCAAAATGTGACACATACTTAAAGAGAACACTTTGAAGAACTAAGGGGTAATCACAGCTTGAAAAAGAAAAAGGACATGCCTTAAAGCTCAATTTCAACAGATTATGTGACACATTCGAATTCAACCACAGAGAGGTATCAGCTCACACTTGTCAGAATAACCATCAGCAAGAAAACTACAAACAAAAAATGCTGAAGGTGTTGTGGAGAAATGCATACCCTCAGCTTCTAAGGGGATGTAACTTGGAAAGGGCCACGAATGAGAAGAGAATGGAGGTGCCGTAAAAAGGTAAACATTGAGCTACCATATGATCCAGCAGGCCCACTCCTCGACGTATAACCTAAGAAGAGAGAATTGGAAAGACACAGGCAGGCAAATCTGCATTGCACAGTATGACAAGAGCCAAGATATGGAAGTAACCAAAAAGTCCACCAACAGATGGGTGGACAAAGAAGAACTCCTCCATGTACAGATGGAATATTCGCTAGTGAAAAAAATGAAACAATGCCATTTGCAGCACCATAGATGAGTCTAGACGTAATCACGCCAACTGTAGTAAATGAGAAAGCAAAAGACACATATCCTATCATATCACTTTTAAGAGTTACTTAAAAATTGATACCAATGAAGATATTTCCACAGAGAAAGGCAATCACAGATTCATTAGAAAACTTATGGTTCACCAAATAGAAAGGGATGAGGATTGGATACATTACCATATTGGCGTTAACAGAGATATACAAACCATGTGAAATATATAACCACCAAAGACGTACGGAAGACCAGGAGAAGACTACTCAACATTGTGTCATAACCTACATGGGAAAAGGATGCGAGGAAGAATAGATACATGTATATGTGTGAAAGGACCACATCTTGCACACCTAGAACAAACAAACCATTGTAATCATATTGGCTGGGATAAAAAATAAAAAGTACATTACAAATATGAACAAGAAGTAATGAGACATAAACCTAAAGGGCTTTTTCCTGGCACATTCCATTCTAATTTACAACCTAGAACACCACTTCCATTAAGGCTCTGTTTCCCTAGTAACCAAATTAGGTAAAGGGGAAATGCTGCCACCTTGTGGCCGTTTCCTGCAAGAACAGCTTTAAACGCACAGCTAATGGTCACTTAACATTCACAAGGACTCAGGGCTGTAAAGGACACCTGCCCTAACAAATTGTGCTGAAGTAGGGAATGGACCAAAAATTCAAAACAGGCAAATGTTTCAGGAAGAGAGTATGAAGAGTTAAGTTTTACTCACGCTCTTTTTTAAAAAAAGGAAAATGCATAAAAGCTCAACCTCAGGGAGGGTTAGACCCATGCAATCTAATCTACAAAAAGTTTCAACTTACACCAGTCGACCATCAGCAAAAAGTCTACAAAAAATAAATGCTGAAGGGATTTTAGAGAACTGTGCACCCTCTACCTGCAGGTGAGAGGTAAAGGGGTAACAGCCAATAATGAGAACAGAAAGGAGCTGTGTTTAAAAGTAAAAATGGAGGTACCATTCAATCCAGCAGGCGCACCATTGGACCTCTCACCTGAGAAGACAAGAATCGAGAAGACACAGGCCGCCAAAGCTGCAGAGCAGCCTTATTCACTATAGCCAAGACAGGGAAGCAATCAAAATGTCCAACAACAGGTGAATGGATCAAGAAGAAGTGGTCCATGTACACAATGGAATATTAGCCCTGGAAAACAATGAACCATTGCTCTTTGAGGCACCACAAATGAGTCTGGAGATAATCACGAAACATGAGGTAAGTCGGAAAGCAAAAGACCTATATTCTATGATATCACTTATAGGCGTTATCTAATAACTGACACAAATGAACATATTTCCACAGAGAAAGACATTCACAGACTTCGAAAAGAAACTATGCTCATCTAAAAGGAAAGGTGGGGGGAATGGATAAATTAAGATTAGTGTTCCTATATGTATACAAACCCATATTATATACATATCTCAAAAAGACCGATCATATAGCAATGGACGTCTGCAGAACCCTCTGTAACATTTTATATGGGAAGAGGATCTGTACTTGAAAAGACATGCATAATGTACAAATGAACCAGATTGTGTACACCTAGGACAAACAATATTCTAAGCTTTACACCAAGTAAAACTTTTTTTAACCCAAGAAGAAATAATGAGACATCAACTTATGGGGGTTTCTCCATGCACATTCCAATGTAATTTACAGCCTAGGAACACGACTCCCAGAAAGGCTCTGCTGCCCTAGTACCCAGGTTTGGGAATGGAGAAATGCTGCCTCCTTGAGGCCACGTCCCACAACAGCAGCTTTAAACCCATTGCTAAAGGTCACTAAATATTTACCGAACTTGCAGTTCGGTAAAAGACACCTGCTCTCTAAAAAAATTCTGGGATGGAAAATCGACCAAAAATTTCAAAAGAGGGCAACCTTCCAAGGAAACAATTTCAAGATTTATATTGTACTCCCAATTGTTTCCTTTTTTTTTAACAGAAAAGAAAACGGTGGAGAAAAATGATGAGTTTTACGAATATTCAAAGACATGCAAACCCAAATTACAAAAACCTATCAGCGCACAGCAGCCAGAAGGGCCATTAGCAAAAATGCTGCAAACAAATGCTGAAGCGATTGTGGAGAAATGCGTACCCTCGATTCTAAGGGGGACGTGGTAAGAGCCACTCATGAAAACACAAAGAAGGTGCTTTGAAAAGGGAAACACGGTGCCACCAGTCAATCAATCACACCCACTGCTGGGCTTATCACCTGAGAAAAATGAGAATCAAAAAGTCACAGGCTGTAATAAGAACCTGCAGTATAAAAAAAACAAACAAAACAACTAATACTAAACTTTCATTGGGTTATTTGTATGGAAATATGTTAATATAAATGTTTCAGACATTACATGAAATTTCTAAAAATCTTATATTTGTATTTGTATGGAAATATGTATGGAAATATGTTAATATAAATGTTTCAGACATTACATGAAATTTCTAAAAATCTTGTATTTGTATGGAAATATGTATGAAAATATGTTAATATAAATGTTTCAGACATTACATGAAATTTCTAAAAATCTTATATTTGTATGGAAATATGTATGGAAATATGTTAATATAAATGTTTCAGACATTACATGAAATTTCTAAAAATCTTATATTTGTATTTGTATGGAAATATGTATGGAAATATGTTAATATAAATGTTTCAGACATTACAGGAAACTTCTAAAAATCTTATATGTTCTGGTATAATGTTATAAGTAATAATCCTAGTTATTACTTTAAAATGTATATCTCAGAAATAACTAATTTTCTTGTCAACTGCATTATTATGAACTTTCATCAAATCTTTAACCATGGTCATTTTTAAGTCTTTTGTCATTTACAGACAGTTCTGGGTGTACTCTGATGATTTTGCAAATATGTTCCTATAAAAGAGTTTCATCTTCAAGAAATTCATGGAAAAGACTCTGACAAGTACAGGTTTCTGGTAACTGACTGTACTGCTGAACTGAATGAATAAGCATTTTCAGAACTCTAATGAAAAACTGATGAACTCATAAAACTGCTAACAAAAGATCAAGATGAAAAAAAAGAAATTAATTACATGGGACTGAGTGAACTGATGAGGATGAGTATAATTTTTGTGACTTTCTGTCTGAATTTAAAAAAAAAATCCCACAAGGACTCAGAGGAAAAGAATATACAAATCAATTTTCACTGCAAAGTAAAGGAGCTGTTACAGTGGAGGATTACTGGACTGAATGTCAATATTATGACATAGTATAAGTGTGTTTCATGTTTGGTAATTGCAATCATTGTTGCTTTTGTTGTGGTCATCCATGTACAATGCTTGGTGTCAGTCTATCTATCTCTTGTAAAAATAAAAAAAATAAAAAAATAAAATAAAATAAAATAATCCAATATTTTCACAAACGCAAAACTGAAAAATACAAAATCTAACTATTAGAATTTCAAAAAGCATTTTAATTAGTTTTATAAATAAAAGTTATGAAATTGGAATAATCAAAATATTCAAGTACTGATGTAGAAAAATAAAGAATAAATTAATCCAGGAAAAAAAAAAAAAAAGTCACAGGCTGGCAATCCTGCACTCCAAGAGTATTTACCATAGCCAACACTTGGAAGCAAAGAAAATGTCCATCAACCGAGGAGTGCACAAAGTAGAAGTGGTCCATGTACTCAGTGGAAAATTACTCCAATAAAAAATAAAAATTAAATTTAAAAATCCAACCAAAGTAAGGAGACATCAGCTTGTGTGGGTTTGTCTGGGCACACTCCACTCTAATTTATAACCGAGAAACACCACAGGCCGCAAAGGCTTTTCCCTAGTTACCAGGGTGGGGGACATAGAAAGGCTGCCAGCCTCTGGCAGTTACCTGCAAAAGCAGCTTTAAAGCCTGTGCTAATGGTCATTTCATAGGAACAAGTACTGCAGAACTGTAAATGAAACCTGCCCTCAAAATGGCTTGAGGGAGGTAATGGCCACAACATTTCAAAATGTGACACATACTTAAAGAGAACACTTTGAAGAACTAAGGGGTAATCACAGCTTGAAAAAGAAAAAGGACATGCCTTAAAGCTCAATTTCAACAGATTATGTGACACATTCGAATTCAACCACAGAGAGGTATCAGCTCACACTTGTCAGAATAACCATCAGCAAGAAAACTACAAACAAAAAATGCTGAAGGTGTTGTGGAGAAATGCATACCCTCAGCTTCTAAGGGGACGTAACTTGGAAAGGGCCACGAATGAGAAGAGAATGGAGGTGCCGTAAAAAGGTAAACATTGAGCTACCATATGATCCAGCAGGCCCACTCCTCGACGTATAACCTAAGAAGAGAGAATTGGAAAGACACAGGCAGGCAAATCTGCATTGCACAGTATGACAAGAGCCAAGATATGGAAGTAACCAAAAAGTCCACCAACAGATGGGTGGACAAAGAAGAACTCCTCCATGTACAGATGGAATATTCGCTAGTGAAAAAAATGAAACAATGCCATTTGCAGCACCATAGATGAGTCTAGACGTAATCACGCCACCTGTAGTAAGTGAGAAAGCAAAAGACACATATCCTATCATATCACTTTTAAGAGTTACTTAAAAATTGACACCAATGAAGATATTTCCACAGAGAAAGGCAATCACAGATTCATTAGAAAACTTATGGTTCACCAAATAGAAAGGGATGAGGATTGGATCCATTACCATATTGGCGTTAACAGAGATATACAAACCATGTGAAATATATAACCACCAAAGACGTACGGAAGACCAGGAGAAGACTACTCAACATTGTGTCATAACCTACATGGGAAAAGGATGCGAGGAAGTATAGATACATGTATATGTGTGAAAGGACCACATCTTGCACACCTAGAACAAACAAACCATTGTAATCATATTGGCTGGGATAAAAAATAAAAAGTAAATTACAAATATGAACAAGAAGTAATGAGACATAAACCTAAAGGGCTTTTTCCTGGCACATTCCATTCTAATTTACAACCTAGAACACCACTTCCATTAAGGCTCTGTTTCCCTAGTAACCAAATTTGGTAAAGGGGAAATCCTGCCACCTTGTGGCCGTTTCCTGCAAGGACAGCTTTAAACGCACAGCTAATGGTCACTTAACATTCACAAGGACTCAGGGCTGTAAAGGACACCTGCCCTAACAAATTGTGCTGAAGTAGGGAATGGACCATAAATTCAAAACAGGCAAATGTTTCAGGAAGAGAGTATGAAGAGTTAAGTTTTACTCACGCTCTTTTTTAAAAAAAGGAAAATGCATAAAAGCTCAACCTCAGGGAGGGTTAGACCCATGCAATCTAATCTACAAAAAGTTTCAACTTACACCAGTCGAATGACCATCAGCAAAAAGTCTACAAACAATAAATGCTGAAGGGATTTTAGAGAACTGTGCACCCTCTACCTGCAGGAGAGAGGTAAAGGGGTAACAGCCAATAATGAGAACAGAAAGGAGCTGTGTTTAAAAGTAAAAATGGAGGTACCATTCAATCCAGCAGGTGCACCATTGGACCTCTCACATGAGAAGAAAAGAATCGAGAAGACACAGCCCCAAAAGCTGCAGTGCAGCCTTATGCACAATAGCCAAGACAGTGAAGCAATCAAAATGTTCAACAACAGGTGAATTGATAAAGAAGAAGTGGTCCATGTACACAATAGAATATTAGCCATGGAAAACAATGAACCATTGCTCTTTGATGCACCACAAATGAGTCTGGAGATAATCATGAAAGATGAGGTAAGTTGGAAAGCAAAAGACCTGTATTGTATGATATCACTTATAGTCGTTATCTAATAACTGACGCAAATGAACATATTTCCACAGAGAAAAACACTAACAGACTTTGAAATGAAACTATGCTCATCTAAAGTGAAAGGTGGGGGGAATGGATAAATTAAGATTAGTGTTACTATATGTATACAAACACATATTATTTACATATCTCAAAAAGACCGATCATATAGCAATGGAGGTCTGCAGAACCCTCTGTAACATTTTACATGGGAAGAGGATCTGTACTTGAATAGACATATATAATGTACAAATGAAGCAGATTGTGTACACCTAGGACAAACAATATTCCAAGCTTTACCCCAATTAAAAATCTTTTTTAACCCAAGAAGAGATAATGAGACATAAACTTATGGGGGTTTCTCTATGCACATTCCAATGTAATTTACAACCTACGAACACGACTTCCAGAAAGGCTCTGCTGCTCTAGTACCCAGGTTTGGGAATGGAGAAATGCTGAATGCTTGAGGCCTCTTCCCACAAAAGCAGCTTTAAACCCATTGCTAAAGGTCACTAAATGTTCAACACACTTGCAGTTCGGTAAATGACACCTGCTCTCTAAAAATTTCTGGGGTGGAAAATCGACCAAAAATTTCAAAAGAGGGCAAACTTCCAAGAAGACAATTTCAAGAGTTATACTGTACTCCCTATTGTTTCCTTTTTTTAACAGAAAAGAAAAAGGCGGGGAAAAATGATGAGTTTTACGAATTTTCAAAGACATGCAAACGCAAATTACAAAACCCTATCCGCTCACAGCAGCCAGAAGGGCCATTAGCAAAAATGCTGCAAACAATAAATGCTGACGCGATTGTGGAGAAATGCGTACCCTCGATTCTAAGGGGGACGTGGTAAGAGCCACTCATGAAAACACAAAGAAGGTGCTTTGAAAAGGGAAACACGGTGCCACCAGTCAATCAATCACACCCACTGCTGGGCTTATCACCTGAGAAAAATGAGAATCAAAATGTCACAGGCTGGCAATCCTGCACTCCAAGAATATTTACCATAGCCAACACTTGGAAGCAAAGAAAATGTCCATCAACCGAGGAGTGCACAAAGTAGAAGTGGTCCACGTACTCAGTGGAAAATTACTCCAATAAAAAATAAAAATTAAATTTAAAAATCCAACCAAAGTAAGGAGACATCAGCTTGTGTGGGTTTGTCTGGGCACACTCCACTCTAATTTATAACCGAGAAACACCACAGGCCGCAAAGGCTTTTCCCTAGTTACCAGGGTGGGGGACATAGAAAGGCTGCCAGCCTCTGGCAGTTACCTGCAAAAGCAGCTTTAAAGCCTGTGCTAATGGTCATTTCATAGGAACAAGTACTGCAGAACTGTAAATGAAACCTGCCCTCAAAATGTCTTGAGGGAGGTAATGGCCACAACATTTCAAAATGTGACACATACTTAAAGAGAACACTTTGAAGAACTAAGGGGTAATCACAGCTTGAAAAAGAAAAAGGACATGCCTTAAAGCTCAATTTCAACAGATTATGTGACACATTCGAATTCAACCACAGAGAGGTATCAGCTCACACTTGTCAGAATAACCATCAGCAAGGAAACTACAAACAATAAATGCTGAAGGTGTTGTGGAGAAATGCATACCCTCAACTTCTAAGGGGACGTAACTTGGAAAGGGCCACGAATGAGAAGAGAATGGAGGTGCCGTAAAAAGGTAAACATTGAGCTACCATATGATCCAGCAGGCCCACTCCTCGACGTATAACCTAAGAAGAGAGAATTGGAAAGACACAGGCAGGCAAATCTGCATTGCACAGTATGACAAGAGCCAAGATATGGAAGTAACCAAAAAGTCCACCAACAGATGGGTGGACAAAGAAGAACTCCTCCATGTACAGATGGAATATTCGCTAGTGAAAAAAATGAAACAATGCCTTTTGCAGCACCATAGATGAGTCTAGATGTAATCACGCCACCTGTAGTAAGTGAGAAAGCAAAAGACACATATCCTATCATATCACTTTTAAGAGTTACTTAAAAATTGATACCAATGAAGATATTTCCACAGAGAAAGGCAATCACAGATTCATTAGAAAACTTATGGTTCACCAAAGAGGAAGGGATGAGGATTGGATACATTACCATATTGGCGTTAACAGAGATATACAAACCATGTGAAATATATAACCACCAAAGACGTACGGAAGACCAGGAGAAGACTACTCAACATTGTGTCATAACCTACATGGGAAAAGGATGCGAGGAAGAATAGATACATGTATATGTGTGAAAGGACCACATCTTGCACACCTAGAACAAACAAACCATTGTAATCATATTGGCTGGGATAAAAAATAAAAAGTACATTACAAATATGAACAAGAAGTAATGAGACATAAACCTAAAGCGCTTTTTCCTGGCACATTCCATTCTAATTTACAACCTAGAACACCACTTCCATTAAGGCTCTGTTTCCCTAGTAACCAAATTTGGTAAAGGGGAAATCCTGCCACCTTGTGGCCGTTTCCTGCAAGGACAGCTTTAAACGCACAGCTAATGGTCACTTAACATTCACAAGGACTCAGGGCTGTAAAGGACACCTGCCCTAACAAATTGTGCTGAAGTAGGGAATGGACCATAAATTCAAAACAGGCAAATGTTTCAGGAAGAGAGTATGAAGAGTTAAGTTTTACTCACGCTCTTTTTTAAAAAAAGGAAAATGCATAAAAGCTCAACCTCAGGGAGGGTTAGACCCATGCAATCTAATCTACAAAAAGTTTCAACTTACACCAGTCGAATGACCATCAGCAAAAAGTCTACAAAAAATAAATGCTGAAGGGATTTTAGAGAACTGTGCACCCTCTACCTGCAGGTGAGAGGTAAAGGGGTAACAGCCAATAATGAGAACAGAAAGGAGCTGTGTTTAAAAGTAAAAATGGAGGTACCATTCAATCCAGCAGGTGCACCATTGGACCTCTCACCTGAGAAGACAAGAATCGAGAAGACACAGGCCGCCAAAGCTGCAGAGCAGCCTTATTCACAATAGCCAAGACAGGGAAGCAATCAAAATGTCCAACAACAGGTGAATGGATCAAGAAGAAGTGGTCCATGTACACAATGGAATATTAGCCCTGGAAAACAATGAACCATTGCTCTTTGAGGCACCACAAATGAGTCTGGAGATAATCACGAAACATGAGGTAAGTCGGAAAGCAAAAGACCTATATTCTATGATATCACTTATAGGCGTTATCTAATAACTGACACAAATGAACATATTTCCAGAGAGAAAGACATTCACAGACTTCGAAAAGAAACTATGCTCATCTAAAAGGAAAGGTGGGGGGAATGGATAAATTAAGATTAGTGTTCCTATATGTATACAAACACATATTATATACATATCTCAAAAAGACCGATCATATAGCAATGGACGTCTGCAGAACCCTCTGTAACATTTTATATGGGAAGAGGATCTGTACTTGAAAAGACATGCATAATGTACAAATGAACCAGATTGTGTACACCTAGGACAAACAATATTCTAAGCTTTACACCAAGTAAAACTTTTTTTAACCCAAGAAGAAATAATGAGACATCAACTTATGGGGGTTTCTCCATGCACATTCCAATGTAATTTACAGCCTAGGAACACGACTCCCAGAAAGGCTCTGCTGCCCTAGTACCCAGGTTTGGGAATAGAGAAATCCTGCCTCCTTGAGGCCACGTCCCACAACAGCAGCTTTAAACCCATTGCTAAAGGTCACTAAATATTTACCGAACTTGCAGTTCGGTAAAAGACATCTGCTCTCTAAAAAAATTCTGAGGTGGAATATCGACCAAAAATTTCCAGAGAGGGCAACCTTCCAAGAAAACAATTCCAAGGGTTATACTGTACTCCCAATTGTTTCCTTTTTTTTAACAGAAAAGAAAACGGTGGAGAAAAATGATGAGTTTTACGAATTTTCAAAGACATGCAAACCCAAATTACAAAAACCTATCAGCGCACAGCAGCCAGAAGGGCCATTAGCAAAAATGCTGCAAACAATAAATGCTGAAGCGATTGTGGAGAAATGCGTACCCTCGATTCTAAGGGGGACGTGGTAAGAGCCACTCATGAAAACACAAAGAAGGTGCTTTGAAAAGGGAAACACGGTGCCACCAGTCAATCAATCACACCCACTGCTGGGCTTATCACCTGAGAAAAATGAGAATCAAAATGTCACAGGCTGGCAATCCTGCACTCCAAGAATATTTACCATAGCCAACACTTGGAAGCAAAGAAAATGTCCATCAACCGAAGAGTGCACAAAGTAGAAGTGGTCCACGTACTCAGTGGAAAATTACTCCAATAAAAAATAAAAATTAAATTTAAAAATCCAACCAAAGTAAGGAGACATCAGCTTGTGTGGGTTTGTCTGGGCACACTCCACTCTAATTTATAACTGAGAAACACCACAGGCCGCAAAGGCTTTTCCCTAGTTACCAGGGTGGGGGACATAGAAAGGCTGCCAGCCTCTGGCAGTTACCTGCAAAAGCAGCTTTAAAGCCTGTGCTAATGGTCATTTCATAGGAACAAGTACTGCAGAACTGTAAATGAAACCTGCCCTCAAAATGTCTTGAGGGAGGTAATGGCCACAACATTTCAAAATGTGACACATACTTAAAGAGAACACTTTGAAGAACTAAGGGGTAATCACAGCTTGAAAAAGAAAAAGGACATGCCTTAAAGCTCAATTTCAACAGATTATGTGACACATTCGAATTCAACCACAGAGAGGTATCAGCTCACACTTGTCAGAATAACCATCAGCAAGGAAACTACAAACAATAAATGCTGAAGGTGTTGTGGAGAAATGCATACCCTCAACTTCTAAGGGGACGTAACTTGGAAAGGGCCACGAATGAGAAGAGAATGGAGGTGCCGTAAAAAGGTAAACATTGAGCTACCATATGATCCAGCAGGCCCACTCCTCGACGTATAACCTAAGAAGAGAGAATTGGAAAGACACAGGCAGGCAAATCTGCATTGCACAGTATGACAAGAGCCAAGATATGGAAGTAACCAAAAAGTCCACCAACAGATGGGTGGACAAAGAAGAACTCCTCCATGTACAGATGGAATATTCGCTAGTGAAAAAAATGAAACAATGCCTTTTGCAGCACCATAGATGAGTCTAGATGTAATCACGCCACCTGTAGTAAGTGAGAAAGCAAAAGACACATATCCTATCATATCACTTTTAAGAGTTACTTAAAAATTGATACCAATGAAGATATTTCCACAGAGAAAGGCAATCACAGATTCATTAGAAAACTTATGGTTCACCAAAGAGGAAGGGATGAGGATTGGATACATTACCATATTGGCGTTAACAGAGATATACAAACCATGTGAAATATATAACCACCAAAGACGTACGGAAGACCAGGAGAAGACTACTCAACATTGTGTCATAACCTACATGGGAAAAGGATGCGAGGAAGAATAGATACATGTATATGTGTGAAAGGACCACATCTTGCACACCTAGAACAAACAAACCATTGTAATCATATTGGCTGGGATAAAAAATAAAAAGTACATTACAAATATGAACAAGAAGTAATGAGACATAAACCTAAAGGGCTTTTTCCTGGCACATTCCATTCTAATTTACAACCTAGAACACCACTTCCATTAAGGCTCTGTTTCCCTAGTAACCAAATTTGGTAAAGGGGAAATCCTGCCACCTTGTGGCCGTTTCCTGCAAGGACAGCTTTAAACGCACAGCTAATGGTCACTTAACATTCACAAGGACTCAGGGCTGTAAAGGACACCTGCCCTAACAAATTGTGCTGAAGTAGGGAATGGACCAAAAATTCAAAACAGGCAAATGTTTCAGGAAGAGAGTATGAAGAGTTAAGTTTTACTCACGCTCTTTTTTAAAAAAAGGAAAATGCATAAAAGCTCAACCTCAGGGAGGGTTAGACCCATGCAATCTAATCTACAAAAAGTTTCAACTTACACCAGTCGAATGACCATCAGCAAAAAGTCTACAAAAAATAAATGCTGAAGGGATTTTAGAGAACTGTGCACCCTCTACCTGCAGGTGAGAGGTAAAGGGGTAACAGCCAATAATGAGAACAGAAAGGAGCTGTGTTTAAAAGTAAAAATGGAGGTACCATTCAATCCAGCAGGCGCACCATTGGACCTCTCACCTGAGAAGACAAGAATCGAGAAGACACAGGCCGCCAAAGCTGCAGAGCAGCCTTATTCACAATAGCCAAGACAGGGAAGCAATCAAAATGTCCAACAACAGGTGAATGGATCAAGAAGAAGTGGTCCATGTACACAATGGAATATTAGCCCTGGAAAACAATGAACCATTGCTCTTTGAGGCACCACAAATGAGTCTGGAGATAATCACGAAACATGAGGTAAGTCGGAAAGCAAAAGACCTATATTCTATGATATCACTTATAGGCGTTATCTAATAACTGACACAAATGAACATATTTCCACAGAGAAAGACATTCACAGACTTCGAAAAGAAACTATGCTCATCTAAAAGGAAAGGTGGGGGGAATGGATAAATTAAGATTAGTGTTCCTATATGTATACAAACCCATATTATATACATATCTCAAAAAGACCGATCATATAGCAATGGACGTCTGCAGAACCCTCTGTAACATTTTATATGGGAAGAGGATCTGTACTTGAAAAGACATGCATAATGTACAAATGAACCAGATTGTGTACACCTAGGACAAACAATATTCTAAGCTTTACACCAAGTAAAACTTTTTTTAACCCAAGAAGAAATAATGAGACATCAACTTATGGGGGTTTCTCCATGCACATTCCAATGTAATTTACAGCCTAGGAACACGACTCCCAGAAAGGCTCTGCTGCCCTAGTACCCAGGTTTGGGAATAGAGAAATCCTGCCTCCTTGAGGCCACGTCCCACAACAGCAGCTTTAAACCCATTGCTAAAGGTCACTAAATATTTACCGAACTTGCAGTTCGGTAAAAGACATCTGCTCTCTAAAAAAATTCTGAGGTGGAATATCGACCAAAAATTTCCAGAGAGGGCAACCTTCCAAGAAAACAATTCCAAGGGTTATACTGTACTCCCAATTGTTTCCTTTTTTTTAACAGAAAAGAAAACGGTGGAGAAAAATGATGAGTTTTACGAATTTTCAAAGACATGCAAACCCAAATTACAAAAACCTATCAGCGCACAGCAGCCAGAAGGGCCATTAGCAAAAATGCTGCAAACAATAAATGCTGAAGCGATTGTGGAGAAATGCGTACCCTCGATTCTAAGGGGGACGTGGTAAGAGCCACTCATGAAAACACAAAGAAGGTGCTTTGAAAAGGGAAACACGGTGCCACCAGTCAATCAATCACACCCACTGCTGGGCTTATCACCTGAGAAAAATGAGAATCAAAAAGTCACAGGCTGGCAATCCTGCACTCCAAGAATATTTACCATAGCCAACACTTGGAAGCAAAGAAAATGTCCATCAACCAAGGAGTGCACAAAGTAGAAGTGGTCCACGTACTCAGTGGAAAATTACTCCAATAAAACATAAAAATTAAATTTAAAAATCCAACCAAAGTAAGGAGACATCAGCTTGTGTGGGTTTGTCTGGGCACACTCCACTCTAATTTATAACCGAGAAACACCACAGGCCGCAAAGGCTTTTCCCTAGTTACCAGGGTGGGGGACATAGAAAGGCTGCCAGCCTCTGGCAGTTACCTGCAAAAGCAGCTTTAAAGCCTGTGCTAATGGTCATTTCATAGGAACAAGTACTGCAGAACTGTAAATGAAACCTGCCCTCAAAATGTCTTGAGGGAGGTAATGGCCACAACATTTCAAAATGTGACACATACTTAAAGAGAACACTTTGAAGAACTAAGGGGTAATCACAGCTTGAAAAAGAAAAAGGACATGCCTTAAAGCTCAATTTCAACAGATTATGTGACACATTCGAATTCAACCACAGAGAGGTATCAGCTCACACTTGTCAGAATAACCATCAGCAAGGAAACTACAAACAATAAATGCTGAAGGTGTTGTGGAGAAATGCATACCCTCAACTTCTAAGGGGACGTAACTTGGAAAGGGCCACGAATGAGAAGAGAATGGAGGTGCCGTAAAAAGGTAAACATTGAGCTACCATATGATCCAGCAGGCCCACTCCTCGACGTATAACCTAAGAAGAGAGAATTGGAAAGACACAGGCAGGCAAATCTGCATTGCACAGTATGACAAGAGCCAAGATATGGAAGTAACCAAAAAGTCCACCAACAGATGGGTGGACAAAGAAGAACTCCTCCATGTACAGATGGAATATTCGCTAGTGAAAAAAATGAAACAATGCCATTTGCAGCACCATAGATGAGTCTAGACGTAATCACGCCACCTGTAGTAAGTGAGAAAGCAAAAGACACATATCCTATCATATCACTTTTAAGAGTTACTTAAAAATTGATACCAATGAAGATATTTCCACAGAGAAAGGCAATCACAGATTCATTAGAAAACTTATGGTTCACCAAATAGAAAGGGATGAGGATTGGATCCATTACCATATTGGCGTTAACAGAGATATACAAACCATGTGAAATATATAACCACCAAAGACGTACGGAAGACCAGGAGAAGACTACTCAACATTGTGTCATAACCTACATGGGAAAAGGATGCGAGGAAGAATAGAGACATGTATATGTGTGAAAGGACCACATCTTGCACACCTAGAACAAACAAACCATTGTAATCATATTGGCTGGGATAAAAAATAAAAAGTACATTACAAATATGAACAAGAAGTAATGAGACATAAACCTAAAGCGCTTTTTCCTGGCACATTCCATTCTAAATTACAACCTAGAACACCACTTCCATTAAGGCTCTGTTTCCCTAGTAACCAAATTTGGTAAAGGGGAAATCCTGCCACCTTGTGGCCGTTTCCTGCAAGGACAGCTTTAAACGCACAGCTAATGGTCACTTAACATTCACAAGGACTCAGGGCTGTAAAGGACACCTGCCCTAACAAATTGTGCTGAAGTAGGGAATGGACCAAAAATTCAAAACAGGCAAATGTTTCAGGAAGAGAGTATGAAGAGTTAAGTTTTACTCACGCTCTTTTTTTAAAAAAGGAAAATGCATAAAAGCTCAAACTCAGGGAGGGTTAGACCCATGCAATCTAATCTACAAAAAGTTTCAACTTACACCAGTCGAATGACCATCAGCAAAAAGTCTACAAACAATAAATGCTGAAGGGATTTTAGAGAACTGTGCACCCTCTACCTGCAGGTGAGAGGTAAAGGGGTAACAGCCAATAATGAGAACAGAAAGGAGCTGTGTTTAAAAGTAAAAATGGAGGTACCATTCAATCCAGCAGGCGCACCATTGGACCTCTCACCTGAGAAGACAAGAATCGAGAAGACACAGGCCGCCAAAGCTGCAGAGCAGCCTTATTCACAATAGCCAAGACAGGGAAGCAATCAAAATGTCCAACAACAGGTGAATGGATCAAGAAGAAGTGGTCCATGTACACAATGGAATATTAGCCCTGGAAAACAATGAACCATTGCTCTTTGAGGCACCACAAATGAGTCTGGAGATAATCACGAAACATGAGGTAAGTCGGAAAGCAAAAGACCTATATTCTATGATATCACTTATAGGCGTTATCTAATAACTGACACAAATGAACATATTTCCACAGAGAAAGACATTCACAGACTTCGAAAAGAAACTATGCTCATCTAAAAGGAAAGGTGGGGGGAATGGATAAATTAAGATTAGTGTTCCTATATGTATACAAACCCATATTATATACATATCTCAAAAAGACCGATCATATAGCAATGGACGTCTGCAGAACCCTCTGTAACATTTTATATGGGAAGAGGATCTGTACTTGAAAAGACATGCATAATGTACAAATGAACCAGATTGTGTACACCTAGGACAAACAATATTCTAAGCTTTACACCAAGTAAAACTTTTTTTAACCCAAGAAGAAATAATGAGACATCAACTTATGGGGGTTTCTCCATGCACATTCCAATGTAATTTACAGCCTAGGAACACGACTCCCAGAAAGGCTCTGCTGCCCTAGTACCCAGGTTTGGGAATGGAGAAATGCTGCCTCCTTGAGGCCACGTCCCACAACAGCAGCTTTAAACCCATTGCTAAAGGTCACTAAATATTTACCGAACTTGCAGTTCGGTAAAAGACACCTGCTCTCTAAAAAAATTCTGGGATGGAAAATCGACCAAAAATTTCAAAAGAGGGCAACCTTCCAAGGAAACAATTTCAAGATTTATATTGTACTCCCAATTGTTTCCTTTTTTTTAACAGAAAAGAAAACGGTGGAGAAAAATGATGAGTTTTACGAATATTCAAAGACATGCAAACCCAAATTACAAAAACCTATCAGCGCACAGCAGCCAGAAGGGCCATTAGCAAAAATGCTGCAAACAATAAATGCTGAAGCGATTGTGGAGAAATGCGTACCCTCGATTCTAAGGGGGACGTGGTAAGAGCCACTCATGAAAACACAAAGAAGGTGCTTTGAAAAGGGAAACACGGTGCCACCAGTCAATCAATCACACCCACTGCTGGGCTTATCACCTGAGAAAAATGAGAATCAAAAAGTCACAGGCTGTAATAAGAACCTGCAGTATAAAAAAACAAACAAAACAACTAATACTAAACTTTCATTGGGTTATTTGTATGGAAATATGTTAATATAAATGTTTCACACATTACATGAAATTTCTAAAAATCTTATATTTGTATTTGTATGGAAATATGTTAATATAAATGTTTCAGACATTACATGAAATTTCTAAAAATCTTGTATTTGTATGGAAATATGTATGAAAATATGTTAATATAAATGTTTCAGACATTACATGAAATTTCTAAAAATCTTATATTTGTATTTGTATGGAAATATGTATGGAAATATGTTAATATAAATGTTTCAGACATTACATGAAATTTCTAAAAATCTTATATTTGTATTTGTATGGAAATATGTATGGAAATATGTTAATATAAATGTTTCAGACATTACATGAAATTTCTAAAAATCTTATATTTGTATTTGTATGGAAATATGTATGGAAATATGTTAATATAAATGTTTCAGACATTACAGGAAACTTCTAAAAATCTTATATGTTCTGGTATAATGTTATAAGTAATAATCCTTGTTATTACTTTAAAATGTATATCTCAGAAATAACTAATTTTCTTGTCAACTGCATTATTATGAACTTTCATCAAATCTTTAACCATGGTCATTTTTAAGTCTTTTGTCATTTACAGACAGTTCTGGGTGTACTCTGATGATTTTGCAAATATGTTCCTATAAAAGAGTTTCATCTTCAAGAAATTCATGGAAAAGACTCTGACAAGTACAGGTTTCTGGTAACTGACTGTACTGCTGAACTGAATGAATAAGCATTTTCAGAACTCTAATGAAAAACTGATGAACTCATAAAACTGCTAACAAAAGATCAAGATGAAAAAAAAGAAATTAATTACATGGGACTGAGTGAACTGATGAGGATGAGTATAATTTTTGTGACTTTCTGTCTGAATTAAAAAAAAAAATCCCACAAGGACTCAGAGGAAAAGAATATACAAATCAATTTTCACTGCAAAGTAAAGGAGCTATTACAGTGGAGGATTACTGGACTGAATGTCAATATTATGACATAGTATAAGTGTGTTTCATGTTTGGTAATTGCAATCATTGTTGCTTTTGTTGTGGTCATCCATGTACAATGCTTGGTCTCAGTCTACCTATCTCTTGTAAAAATAAAAAAAATAAAAAAATAAAATAAAATAAAATAAAATAATCCAATATTTTCACAAACGCAAAACTGAAAAATACAAAATCTAACTATTTGAATTTCAAAAAGCATTTTAATTAGTTTTATAAATAAAAGTTATGAAATTGGAATAATCAAAATATTCAAGTACTGATGTAGAAAAATAAAGAATAAATTAATCCAGGAAAAAAAAAAAAAAGTCACAGGCTGGCAATCCTGCACTCCAAGAATATTTACCATAGCCAACACTTGGAAGCAAAGAAAATGTCCATCAACCGAGGAGTGCACAAAGTAGAAGTGGTCCATGTACTCAGTGGAAAATTACTCCAATAAAAAATAAAAATTAAATTTAAAAATCCAACCAAAGTAAGGAGACATCAGCTTGTGTGGGTTTGTCTGGGCACACTCCACTCTAATTTATAACCGAGAAACACCACAGGCCGCAAAGGCTTTTCCCTAGTTACCAGGGTGGGGGACATAGAAAGGCTGCCAGCCTCTGGCAGTTACCTGCAAAAGCAGCTTTAAAGCCTGTGCTAATGGTCATTTCATAGGAACAAGTACTGCAGAACTGTAAATGAAACCTGCCCTCAAAATGGCTTGAGGGAGGTAATGGCCACAACATTTCAAAATGTGACACATACTTAAAGAGAACACTTTGAAGAACTAAGGGGTAATCACAGCTTGAAAAAGAAAAAGGACATGCCTTAAAGCTCAATTTCAACAGATTATGTGACACATTCGAATTCAACCACAGAGAGGTATCAGCTCACACTTGTCAGAATAACCATCAGCAAGAAAACTACAAACAAAAAATGCTGAAGGTGTTGTGGAGAAATGCATACCCTCAGCTTCTAAGGGGACGTAACTTGGAAAGGGCCACGAATGAGAAGAGAATGGAGGTGCCGTAAAAAGGTAAACATTGAGCTACCATATGATCCAGCAGGCCCACTCCTCGACGTATAACCTAAGAAGAGAGAATTGGAAAGACACAGGCAGGCAAATCTGCATTGCACAGTATGACAAGAGCCAAGATATGGAAGTAACCAAAAAGTCCACCAACAGATGGGTGGACAAAGAAGAACTCCTCCATGTACAGATGGAATATTCGCTAGTGAAAAAAATGAAACAATGCCATTTGCAGCACCATAGATGAGTCTAGACGTAATCACGCCACCTGTAGTAAGTGAGAAAGCAAAAGACACATATCCTATCATATCACTTTTAAGAGTTACTTAAAAATTGACACCAATGAAGATATTTCCACAGAGAAAGGCAATCACAGATTCATTAGAAAACTTATGGTTCACCAAATAGAAAGGGATGAGGATTGGATCCATTACCATATTGGCGTTAACAGAGATATACAAACCATGTGAAATATATAACCACCAAAGACGTACGGAAGACCAGGAGAAGACTACTCAACATTGTGTCATAACCTACATGGGAAAAGGATGCGAGGAAGTATAGATACATGTATATGTGTGAAAGGACCACATCTTGCACACCTAGAACAAACAAACCATTGTAATCATATTGGCTGGGATAAAAAATAAAAAGTAAATTACAAATATGAACAAGAAGTAATGAGACATAAACCTAAAGGGCTTTTTCCTGGCACATTCCATTCTAATTTACAACCTAGAACACCACTTCCATTAAGGCTCTGTTTCCCTAGTAACCAAATTTGGTAAAGGGGAAATCCTGCCACCTTGTGGCCGTTTCCTGCAAGGACAGCTTTAAACGCACAGCTAATGGTCACTTAACATTCACAAGGACTCAGGGCTGTAAAGGACACCTGCCCTAACAAATTGTGCTGAAGTAGGGAATGGACCAAAAATTCAAAACAGGCAAATGTTTCAGGAAGAGAGTATGAAGAGTTAAGTTTTACTCACGCTCTTTTTTTAAAAAAGGAAAATGCATAAAAGCTCAACCTCAGGGAGGGTTAGACCCATGCAATCTAATCTACAAAAAGTTTCAACTTACACCAGTCGAATGACCATCAGCAAAAAGTCTACAAACAATAAATGCTGAAGGGATTTTAGAGAACTGTGCACCCTCTACCTGCAGGTGAGAGGTAAAGGGGTAACAGCCAATAATGAGAACAGAAAGGAGCTGTGTTTAAAAGTAAAAATGGAGGTACCATTCAATCCAGCAGGCGCACCATTGGACCTCTCACCTGAGAAGACAGGAATCGAGAAGACACAGGCCGCCAAAGCTGCAGAGCAGCCTTATTCACAATAGCCAAGACAGGGAAGCAATCAAAATGTCCAACAACAGGTGAATGGATCAAGAAGAAGTGGTCCATGTACACAATGGAATATTAGCCCTGGAAAACAATGAACCATTGCTCTTTGAGGCACCACAAATGAGTCTGGAGATAATCACGAAACATGAGGTAAGTCGGAAAGCAAAAGACCTATATTCTATGATATCACTTATAGGCGTTATCTAATAACTGACACAAATGAACATATTTCCACAGAGAAAGACATTCACAGACTTCGAAAAGAAACTATGCTCATCTAAAAGGAAAGGTGGGGGGAATGGATAAATTAAGATTAGTGTTCCTATATGTATACAAACCCATATTATATACATATCTCAAAAAGACCGATCATATAGCAATGGACGTCTGCAGAACCCTCTGTAACATTTTATATGGGAAGAGGATCTGTACTTGAAAAGACATGCATAATGTACAAATGAACCAGATTGTGTACACCTAGGACAAACAATATTCTAAGCTTTACACCAAGTAAAACTTTTTTTAACCCAAGAAGAAATAATGAGACATCAACTTATGGGGGTTTCTCCATGCACATTCCAATGTAATTTACAGCCTAGGAACACGACTCCCAGAAAGGCTCTGCTGCCCTAGTACCCAGGTTTGGGAATGGAGAAATGCTGCCTCCTTGAGGCCACGTCCCACAACAGCAGCTTTAAACCCATTGCTAAAGGTCACTAAATATTTACCGAACTTGCAGTTCGGTAAAAGACACCTGCTCTCTAAAAAAATTCTGGGATGGAAAATCGACCAAAAATTTCAAAAGAGGGCAACCTTCCAAGGAAACAATTTCAAGATTTATATTGTACTCCCAATTGTTTCCTTTTTTTTTAACAGAAAAGAAAACGGTGGAGAAAAATGATGAGTTTTACGAATATTCAAAGACATGCAAACCCAAATTACAAAAACCTATCAGCGCACAGCAGCCAGAAGGGCCATTAGCAAAAATGCTGCAAACAAATGCTGAAGCGATTGTGGAGAAATGCGTACCCTCGATTCTAAGGGGGACGTGGTAAGAGCCACTCATGAAAACACAAAGAAGGTGCTTTGAAAAGGGAAACACGGTGCCACCAGTCAATCAATCACACCCACTGCTGGGCTTATCACCTGAGAAAATGAGAATCAAAAAGTCACAGGCTGGCAATCCTGCATTCCAAGAATATTTACCTTAGCCAACACTTGGAAGCAAAGAAAATGTCCATCAACCGAGGAATGCACAAAGTAGAAGTGGTCCACGTACTCAGTGGAAAATTACTCCAATAAAAAATAAAAATTAAATTTAAAGATCCAACCAAAGTAAGGAGACATCAGCTTGTGTGGGTTTGTCCGGGCACACTCCACTCTAATTTATAACCGAGAAACACCACAGGCCGCAAGGGCTTTTCCCTAGTTACCAGGGTGGGGGACATAGAAAGGCTGTCACCCTCTGGCAGTTACCTGCAAGAGCAGCTTTAAAGCCTGTGCTAATGGTCATTTCATAGGAACAAGTACTGCAGAACTGTAAATGAAACCTGCCCTTGAAATGTCTTGAGGGAGATAATGGCCACAACATTTCAAAATGTGACACATACTTAAAGAGAACACTTTGAAGAACTAAGGGGTAATCACAGCTTGGAAAAGAAAAAGGACATGCCTTAAAGCTCAATTTCAACAGATTATGTGACACATTCAAATTCAACCACACAGAGGTATCAGCTCACACTTGTCAGAATAACCATCAGCAAGAAAACTACAAACAATAAATGCTGAAGTTGTTGTGGAGAAATGCATACCCTCAACTTCTAAGGGGATGTAACTTGAAAAGGGCCACGAATGAGAACAGAATGGAGGTGCCGTAAAAAGGTAAACATTGAGCTACCATATGATCCAGCAGGCCCACGCCTCGACGTATAACCTAAGAAGAGAGAATTGGAAAGACACAGGCAGGCAAATCTGCATTGCACAGTATGACAAGAGCCAAGATATGGAAGTAACCCAAAAGTCCACCAACAGATGGGTGGACAAAGAAGAACTCCTCCATGTAAAAATGAAATATTCGCTAGTGAAAAAAATGAAACAATGCCATTTGCAGCACCAAAGATGAGTCTAGACGTAATCACGCCACCTGTAGTAAGTGAGAAAGCAAAAGACACATATCCTATCATATCACTTTTAAGAGTTACTTAAAAATTGATACCAATGAAGATATTTCCACGGAGAAATGCAATCACTGATTCATTAGAAAATTTATGGTTCACCAAATAGAAAGGGATGAGGATTGGATACATTACCATATTGGGGTTAACAGAGATATACAAACCATGTGAAATATATAACCACCAAAGACGTACGGAAGACCAGGAGAAGACTACTCAACATTGTGTCATAACCTACATGGGAAAAGGATGCGAGGAAGAATAGATACATGTATATGTGTGAAAGGACCACATCTTGCACACCTAGAACAAACAAACCATTGTAATCATATTGGCTGGGATAAAAAATAAAAAGTACATTACAAATATGAACAAGAAGTAATGAGACATAAACCTAAAGGGCTTTTTCCTGGCACATTCCATTCTAATTTACAACCTAGAACACCACTTCCATTAAGGCTCTGTTTCCCTAGTAACCAAATTTGGTAAAGGGGAAATGCTGCCACCTTGTGGCCGTTTCCTGCAAGAACAGCTTTAAACGCACAGCTAATGGTCACTTAACATTCCAAAGGACTCAGGGCTGTAAAGGACACCTGCCCTAAAAAATTGTGCTGAATTAGGGAATGGACAAAAAAATTCAAAACAGGCAAATGTTTCAGGAAGAGAGTATGAAGAGTTAAGTTTTACTCACGCTCTTTTTTTAAAAAAGGAAAATGCAGAAAAGCTCAACCTCAGGGAGGGTTAGACCCATGCAATCTAATCTACAAAAAGTTTCAACTTACACCAGTCGAATGACCATCAGCAAAAAGTCTAAAAACAATAAATGCTGAAGGGATTTTAGAGAACTGTGCACCCTCTACCTGCAGGTGAGAGGTAAAGGGGTAACAGCCAATAATGAGAACAGAAAGGAGCTGTGTTTAAAAGTAAAAATGGAGGTACCATTCAATCCAGCAGGCGCACCATTGGGCCTCTCACCTGAGAAGACAAGAATCGAGAAGACACAGGCCGCAAAATCTGCAGAGCAGACTTATTCACAATAACCAAGACAGGGAAGCAATCAAAATGTCCAACAACAGGTGAATGGATCAAGAAGAAGTGGTCCATGTACACAATGGAATACTAGCCCTGGAAAACAATGAACCATTGCTCTTTGAGGCACCACAAATGAGTCTGGAGATAATCACGAAACATGAGGTAAGTCGGAAAGCAAAAGACCTATATTCTATGATATCACTTATAGGCGTTATCTAATAACTGACACAAATGAACATATTTCCACAGAGAAAGACATTCACAGACTTCGAAAAGAAACTATGCTCATCTAAAAGGAAAGGTGGGGGGAATGGATAAATTAAGATTAGTGTTCCTATATGTATACAAACCCATATTATATACATATCTCAAAAAGACCGATCATATAGCAATGGACGTCTGCAGAACCCCCTGTAACATTTTATATGGGAAGAGGATCTGTACTTGAAAAGACATGCATAATGTACAAATGAACCAGATTGTGTACACCTAGGACAAACAATATTCTAAGCTTTACACCAAGTAAAACTTTTTTTAACCCAAGAAGAAATAATGAGACATCAACTTATGGCGGTTTCTCCATGCACATTCCAATGTAATTTACAGCCTAGGAACACGACTCCCAGAAAGGCTCTGCTACCCTAGTACCCAGGTTTGGGAATGGAGAAATGCTGCCTCCTTGAGGCCACTTCCCACAACAGCAGCTTTAAACCCATTTGTAAAGGTCACTAAATATTTACCGAACTTGGAGTTCGGTAAAAGACATCTGCTCTCTAAAAAAATTCTGAGGTGGAATATCGACCAAAAATTTCCAGAGAGGGCAACCTTCCAAGAAAACAATTCCAAGAGTTATACTGTACTCCCAATTGTTTCCTTTTTTTTAACAGAAAAGAAAACGGTGGAGAAAAATGATGAGTTTTACGAATTTTCAAAGACATGCAAACCCAAATTACAAAAACCTATCAGCGCACAGCAGCCAGAAGGGCCATTAGCAAAAATGCTGCAAACAATAAATGCTGAAGCGATTGTGGAGAAATGCGTACCCTCGATTCTAAGGGGGACGTGGTAAGAGCCACTAAAGAAAACACAAAGAAGGTGCTTTGAAAAGGGAAACACGGTGCCACCAGTCAATCAATCACACCCACTGCTGGTCTTATCACCTGAGAAAATGAGAATCAAAAAGTCACAGGCTGGCAATCCTGCATTCCAAGAATATTTACCTTAGCCAACACTTGGAAGCAAAGAAAATGTCCATCAACCGAGGAATGCACAAAGTAGAAGTGGTCCACGTACTCAGTGGAAAATTACTCCAATAAAAAATAAAAATTAAATTTAAAGATCCAACCAAAGTAAGGAGACATCAGCTTGTGTGGGTTTGTCCGGGCACACTCCACTCTAATTTATAACCGAGAAACACCACAGGCCGCAAGGGCTTTTCCCTAGTTACCAGGGTGGGGGACATAGAAAGGCTGTCACCCTCTGGCAGTTACCTGCAAGAGCAGCTTTAAAGCCTGTGCTAATGGTCATTTCATAGGAACAAGTACTGCAGAACTGTAAATGAAACCTGCCCTTGAAATGTCTTGAGGGAGATAATGGCCACAACATTTCAAAATGTGACACATACTTAAAGAGAACACTTTGAAGAACTAAGGGGTAATCACAGCTTGGAAAAGAAAAAGGACATGCCTTAAAGCTCAATTTCAACAGATTATGTGACACATTCAAATTCAACCACACAGAGGTATCAGCTCACACTTGTCAGAATAACCATCAGCAAGAAAACTACAAACAATAAATGCTGAAGTTGTTGTGGAGAAATGCATACCCTCAACTTCTAAGGGGATGTAACTTGAAAAGGGCCACGAATGAGAACAGAATGGAGGTGCCGTAAAAAGGTAAACATTGAGCTACCATATGATCCAGCAGGCCCACGCCTCGACGTATAACCTAAGAAGAGAGAATTGGAAAGACACAGGCAGGCAAATCTGCATTGCACAGTATGACAAGAGCCAAGATATGGAAGTAACCCAAAAGTCCACCAACAGATGGGTGGACAAAGAAGAACTCCTCCATGTAAAAATGAAATATTCGCTAGTGAAAAAAATGAAACAATGCCATTTGCAGCACCAAAGATGAGTCTAGACGTAATCACGCCACCTGTAGTAAGTGAGAAAGCAAAAGACACATATCCTATCATATCACTTTTAAGAGTTACTTAAAAATTGATACCAATGAAGATATTTCCACGGAGAAATGCAATCACTGATTCATTAGAAAATTTATGGTTCACCAAATAGAAAGGGATGAGGATTGGATACATTACCATATTGGGGTTAACAGAGATATACAAACCATGTGAAATATATAACCACCAAAGACGTACGGAAGACCAGGAGAAGACTACTCAACATTGTGTCATAACCTACATGGGAAAAGGATGCGAGGAAGAATAGATACATGTATATGTGTGAAAGGACCACATCTTGCACACCTAGAACAAACAAACCATTGTAATCATATTGGCTGGGATAAAAAATAAAAAGTACATTACAAATATGAACAAGAAGTAATGAGACATAAACCTAAAGGGCTTTTTCCTGGCACATTCCATTCTAATTTATAACCTAGAACACCACTTCCATTAAGGCTCTGTTTCCCTAGTAACCAAATTTGGTAAAGGGGAAATGCTGCCACCTTGTGGCCGTTTCCTGCAAGAACAGCTTTAAACGCACAGCTAATGGTCACTTAACATTCCAAAGGACTCAGGGCTGTAAAGGACACCTGCCCTAAAAAATTGTGCTGAATTAGGGAATGGACAAAAAAATTCAAAACAGGCAAATGTTTCAGGAAGAGAGTATGAAGAGTTAAGTTTTACTCACGCTCTTTTTTTAAAAAAGGAAAATGCAGAAAAGCTCAACCTCAGGGAGGGTTAGACCCATGCAATCTAATCTACAAAAAGTTTCAACTTACACCAGTCGAATGACCATCAGCAAAAAGTCTAAAAACAATAAATGCTGAAGGGATTTTAGAGAACTGTGCACCCTCTACCTGCAGGTGAGAGGTAAAGGGGTAACAGCCAATAATGAGAACAGAAAGGAGCTGTGTTTAAAAGTAAAAATGGAGGTACCATTCAATCCAGCAGGCGCACCATTGGGCCTCTCACCTGAGAAGACAAGAATCGAGAAGACACAGGCCGCAAAATCTGCAGAGCAGACTTATTCACAATAACCAAGACAGGGAAGCAATCAAAATGTCCAACAACAGGTGAATGGATCAAGAAGAAGTGGTCCATGTACACAATGGAATACTAGCCCTGGAAAACAATGAACCATTGCTCTTTGAGGCACCACAAATGAGTCTGGAGATAATCACGAAACATGAGGTAAGTCGGAAAGCAAAAGACCTATATTCTATGATATCACTTATAGGCGTTATCTAATAACTGACACAAATGAACATATTTCCACAGAGAAAGACATTCACAGACTTCGAAAAGAAACTATGCTCATCTAAAAGGAAAGGTGGGGGGAATGGATAAATTAAGATTAGTGTTCCTATATGTATACAAACCCATATTATATACATATCTCAAAAAGACCGATCATATAGCAATGGACGTCTGCAGAACCCCCTGTAACATTTTATATGGGAAGAGGATCTGTACTTGAAAAGACATGCATAATGTACAAATGAACCAGATTGTGTACACCTAGGACAAACAATATTCTAAGCTTTACACCAAGTAAAACTTTTTTTAACCCAAGAAGAAATAATGAGACATCAACTTATGGCGGTTTCTCCATGCACATTCCAATGTAATTTACAGCCTAGGAACACGACTCCCAGAAAGGCTCTGCTACCCTAGTACCCAGGTTTGGGAATGGAGAAATGCTGCCTCCTTGAGGCCACTTCCCACAACAGCAGCTTTAAACCCATTTGTAAAGGTCACTAAATATTTACCGAACTTGGAGTTCGGTAAAAGACATCTGCTCTCTAAAAAAATTCTGAGGTGGAATATCGACCAAAAATTTCCAGAGAGGGCAACCTTCCAAGAAAACAATTCCAAGAGTTATACTGTACTCCCAATTGTTTCCTTTTTTTTAACAGAAAAGAAAACGGTGGAGAAAAATGATGAGTTTTACGAATTTTCAAAGACATGCAAACCCAAATTACAAAAACCTATCAGCGCACAGCAGCCAGAAGGGCCATTAGCAAAAATGCTGCAAACAATAAATGCTGAAGCGATTGTGGAGAAATGCGTACCCTCGATTCTAAGGGGGACGTGGTAAGAGCCACTAAAGAAAACACAAAGAAGGTGCTTTGAAAAGGGAAACACGGTGCCACCAGTCAATCAATCACACCCACTGCTGGTCTTATCACCTGAGAAAATGAGAATCAAAAAGTCACAGGCTGGCAATCCTGCATTCCAAGAATATTTACCTTAGCCCACACTTGGAAGCAAAGAAAATGTCCATCAACCGAGGAATGCACAAAGTAGAAGTGGTCCACGTACTCAGTGGAAAATTACTCCAATAAAAAATAAAAATTAAATTTAAAGATCCAACCAAAGTAAGGAGACATCAGCTTGTGTGGGTTTGTCCGGGCACACTCCACTCTAATTTATAACCGAGAAACACCACAGGGCGCAAGGGCTTTTCCCTAGTTACCAGGGTGGGGGACATAGAAAGGCTGTCACCCTCTGGCAGTTACCTGCAAGAGCAGCTTTAAAGCCTGTGCTAATGGTCATTTCATAGGAACAAGTACTGCAGAACTGTAAATGAAACCTGCCCTTGAAATGTCTTGAGGGAGATAATGGCCACAACATTTCAAAATGTGACACATACTTAAAGAGAACACTTTGAAGAACTAAGGGGTAATCACAGCTTGGAAAAGAAAAAGGACATGCCTTAAAGCTCAATTTCAACAGATTATGTGACACATTCAAATTCAACCACACAGAGGTATCAGCTCACACTTGTCAGAATAACCATCAGCAAGAAAACTACAAACAATAAATGCTGAAGTTGTTGTGGAGAAATGCATACCCTCAACTTCTAAGGGGATGTAACTTGAAAAGGGCCACGAATGAGAACAGAATGGAGGTGCCGTAAAAAGGTAAACATTGAGCTACCATATGATCCAGCAGGCCCACGCCTCGACGTATAACCTAAGAAGAGAGAATTGGAAAGACACAGGCAGGCAAATCTGCATTGCACAGTATGACAAGAGCCAAGATATGGAAGTAACCCAAAAGTCCACCAACAGATGGGTGGACAAAGAAGAACTCCTCCATGTAAAAATGAAATATTCGCTAGTGAAAAAAATGAAACAATGCCATTTGCAGCACCAAAGATGAGTCTAGACGTAATCACGCCACCTGTAGTAAGTGAGAAAGCAAAAGACACATATCCTATCATATCACTTTTAAGAGTTACTTAAAAATTGATACCAATGAAGATATTTCCACGGAGAAATGCAATCACTGATTCATTAGAAAATTTATGGTTCACCAAATAGAAAGGGATGAGGATTGGATACATTACCATATTGGGGTTAACAGAGATATACAAACCATGTGAAATATATAACCACCAAAGACGTACGGAAGACCAGGAGAAGACTACTCAACATTGTGTCATAACCTACATGGGAAAAGGATGCGAGGAAGAATAGATACATGTATATGTGTGAAAGGACCACATCTTGCACACCTAGAACAAACAAACCATTGTAATCATATTGGCTGGGATAAAAAATAAAAAGTACATTACAAATATGAACAAGAAGTAATGAGACATAAACCTAAAGGGCTTTTTCCTGGCACATTCCATTCTAATTTACAACCTAGAACACCACTTCCATTAAGGCTCTGTTTCCCTAGTAACCAAATTTGGTAAAGGGGAAATGCTGCCACCTTGTGGCCGTTTCCTGCAAGAACAGCTTTAAACGCACAGCTAATGGTCACTTAACATTCCAAAGGACTCAGGGCTGTAAAGGACACCTGCCCTAAAAAATTGTGCTGAATTAGGGAATGGACAAAAAAATTCAAAACAGGCAAATGTTTCAGGAAGAGAGTATGAAGAGTTAAGTTTTACTCACGCTCTTTTTTTAAAAAAGGAAAATGCATAAAAGCTCAACCTCAGGGAGGGTTAGACCCATGCAATCTAATCTACAAAAAGTTTCAACTTACACCAGTCGAATGACCATCAGCAAAAAGTCTAAAAACAATAAATGCTGAAGGGATTTTAGAGAACTGTGCACCCTCTACCTGCAGGTGAGAGGTAAAGGGGTAACAGCCAATAATGAGAACAGAAAGGAGCTGTGTTTAAAAGTAAAAATGGAGGTACCATTCAATCCAGCAGGCGCACCATTGGGCCTCTCACCTGAGAAGACAAGAATCGAGAAGACACAGGCCGCAAAATCTGCAGAGCAGACTTATTCACAATAACCAAGACAGGGAAGCAATCAAAATGTCCAACAACAGGTGAATGGATCAAGAAGAAGTGGTCCATGTACACAATGGAATACTAGCCCTGGAAAACAATGAACCATTGCTCTTTGAGGCACCACAAATGAGTCTGGAGATAATCACGAAACATGAGGTAAGTCGGAAAGCAAAAGACCTATATTCTATGATATCACTTATAGGCGTTATCTAATAACTGACACAAATGAACATATTTCCACAGAGAAAGACATTCACAGACTTCGAAAAGAAACTATGCTCATCTAAAAGGAAAGGTGGGGGGAATGGATAAATTAAGATTAGTGTTCCTATATGTATACAAACCCATATTATATACATATCTCAAAAAGACCGATCATATAGCAATGGACGTCTGCAGAACCCCCTGTAACATTTTATATGGGAAGAGGATCTGTACTTGAAAAGACATGCATAATGTACAAATGAACCAGATTGTGTACACCTAGGACAAACAATATTCTAAGCTTTACACCAAGTAAAACTTTTTTTAACCCAAGAAGAAATAATGAGACATCAACTTATGGCGGTTTCTCCATGCACATTCCAATGTAATTTACAGCCTAGGAACACGACTCCCAGAAAGGCTCTGCTGCCCTAGTACCCAGGTTTGGGAATGGAGAAATGCTGCCTCCTTGAGGCCACGTCCCACAACAGCAGCTTTAAACCCATTGCTAAAGGTCACTAAATATTTACCGAACTTGCAGTTCGGTAAAAGACACCTGCTCTCTAAAAAAATTCTGGGATGGAAAATCGACCAAAAATTTCAAAAGAGGGCAACCTTCCAAGAAAACAATTTCAATATTTATATAGTACTCCCAATTGTTTCCTTTTTTTTAACAGAAAAGAAAACGGTGGAGAAAAATGATGAGTTTTACGAATATTCAAAGACATGCAAACCCAAATTACAAAAACCTATCAGCGCACAGCAGCCAGAAGGGCCATTAGCAAAAATGCTGCAAACAATAAATGCTGAAGCGATTGTGGAGAAATGCGTACCCTCGATTCTAAGGGGGACGTGGTAAGAGCCACTCATGAAAACACAAAGAAGGTGCTTTGAAAAGGGAAACACGGTGCCACCAGTCAATCAATCACACCCACTGCTGGGCTTATCACCTGAGAAAAATGAGAATCAAAAAGTCACAGGCTGGCAATCCTGCACTCCAAGAATATTTACCTTAGCCAACACTTGGAAGCAAAGAAAATGTCCATCAACCGAGGAGTGCACAAAGTAGAAGTGGTCCACGTACTCAGTGGAAAATTACTCCAATAAAAAATAAAAATTAAATTTAAAAATCCAACCAAAGTAAGGAGACATCAGCTTGTGTGGGTTTGTCTGGGCACACTCCACTCTAATTTATAAATGAGAAACACCACAGGCCGCAAAGGCTTTTCCCTAGTTACCAGGGTGGGGGACATAGAAAGGCTGCCAGCCTCTGGCAGTTACCTGCAAAAGCAGCTTTAAAGCCTGTGCTAATGGTCATTTCATAGGAACAAGTACTGCAGAACTGTAAATGAAACCTGCCCTCAAAATGTCTTGAGTGAGGTAATGGCCACAACATTTCAAAATGTGACACATACTTAAAGAGAACACTTTGAAGAACTAAGGGGTAATCACAGCTTGAAAAAGAAAAAGGACATGCCTTAAAGCTCAATTTCAACAGATTATGTGACACATTCGAATTCAACCACAGAGAGGTATCAGCTCACACTTGTCAGAATAACCATCAGCAAGAAAACTACAAACAATAAATGCTGAAGGTGTTGTGGAGAAATGCATACCCTCAACTTCTAAGGGGACGTAACTTGGAAAGGGCCACGAATGAGAAGAGAATGGAGGTGCCGTAAAAAGGTAAACATTGAGCTACCATATGATCCAGCAGGCCCACTCCTCGACGTATAACCTAAGAAGAGAGAATTGGAAAGACACAGGCAGGCAAATCTGCATTGCACAGTATGACAAGAGCCAAGATATGGAAGTAACCAAAAAGTCCACCAACAGATGGGTGGACAAAGAAGAACTCCTCCATGTACAGATGGAATATTCGCTAGTGAAAAAAATGAAACAATGCCATTTGCAGCACCATAGATGAGTCTAGACGTAATCACGCCACCTGTAGTAAGTGAGAAAGCAAAAGACACATATCCTATCATATCACTTTTAAGAGTTACTTAAAAATTGACACCAATGAAGATATTTCCACAGAGAAAGGCAATCACAGATTCATTAGAAAACTTATGGTTCACCAAATAGAAAGGGATGAGGATTGGATCCATTACCATATTGGCGTTAACAGAGATATACAAACCATGTGAAATATATAACCACCAAAGACGTACGGAAGACCAGGAGAAGACTACTCAACATTGTGTCATAACCTACATGGGAAAAGGATGCGAGGAAGAATAGAGACATGTATATGTGTGAAAGGACCACATCTTGCACACCTAGAACAAACAAATCATTGTAATCATATTGGCTGGGATAAAAAATAAAAAGTAAATTACAAATATGAACAAGAAGTAATGAGACATAAACCTAAAGGGCTTTTTCCTGGCACATTCCATTCTAATTTACAACCTAGAACACCACTTCCATTAAGGCTCTGTTTCCCTAGTAACCAAATTAGGTAAAGGGGAAATGCTGCCACCTTGTGGCCGTTTCCTGCAAGGACAGCTTTAAACGCACAGCTAATGGTCACTTAACATTCACAAGGACTCAGGGCTGTAAAGGACACCTGCCCTAACAAATTGTGCTGAAGTAGGGAATGGACCAAAAATTCAAAACAGGCAAATGTTTCAGGAAGAGAGTATGAAGAGTTAAGTTTTACTCACGCTCTTTTTTTAAAAAAGGAAAATGCATAAAAGCTCAACCTCAGGGAGGGTTAGACCCATGCAATCTAATCTACAAAAAGTTTCAACTTACACCAGTCGAATGACCATCAGCAAAAAGTCTACAAAAAATAAATGCTGAAGGGATTTTAGAGAACTGTGCACCCTCTACCTGCAGGTGAGAGGTAAAGGGGTAACAGCCAATAATGAGAACAGAAAGGAGCTGTGTTTAAAAGTAAAAATGGAGGTACCATTCAATCCAGCAGGCGCACCATTGGACCTCTCACCTGAGAAGACAAGAATCGAGAAGACACAGGCCGCCAAAGCTGCAGAGCAGCCTTATTCACAATAGCCAAGACAGGGAAGCAATCAAAATGTCCAACAACAGGTGAATGGATCAAGAAGAAGTGGTCCATGTACACAATGGAATATTAGCCCTGGAAAACAATGAACCATTGCTCTTTGAGGCACCACAAATGAGTCTGGAGATAATCACGAAACATGAGGTAAGTCGGAAAGCAAAAGACCTATATTCTATGATATCACTTATAGGCGTTATCTAATAACTGACACAAATGAACATATTTCCACAGAGAAAGACATTCACAGACTTCGAAAAGAAACTATGCTCATCTAAAAGGAAAGGTGGGGGGAATGGATAAATTAAGATTAGTGTTCCTATATGTATACAAACCCATATTATATACATATCTCAAAAAGACCGATCATATAGCAATGGACGTCTGCAGAACCCTCTGTAACATTTTATATGGGAAGAGGATCTGTACTTGAAAAGACATGCATAATGTACAAATGAACCAGATTGTGTACACCTAGGACAAACAATATTCTAAGCTTTACACCAAGTAAAACTTTTTTTAACCCAAGAAGAAATAATGAGACATCAACTTATGGGGGTTTCTCCATGCACATTCCAATGTAATTTACAGCCTAGGAACACGACTCCCAGAAAGGCTCTGCTGCCCTAGTACCCAGGTTTGGGAATGGAGAAATGCTGCCTCCTTGAGGCCACGTCCCACAACAGCAGCTTTAAACCCATTGCTAAAGGTCACTAAATATTTACCGAACTTGCAGTTCGGTAAAAGACACCTGCTCTCTAAAAAAATTCTGGGATGGAAAATCGACCAAAAATTTCAAAAGAGGGCAACCTTCCAAGGAAACAATTTCAAGATTTATATTGTACTCCCAATTGTTTCCTTTTTTTTTAACAGAAAAGAAAACGGTGGAGAAAAATGATGAGTTTTACGAATATTCAAAGACATGCAAACCCAAATTACAAAAACCTATCAGCGCACAGCAGCCAGAAGGGCCATTAGCAAAAATGCTGCAAACAATAAATGCTGAAGCGATTGTGAAGAAATGCGTACCCTCGATTCTAAGGGGGACGTGGTAAGAGCCACTCATGAAAACACAAAGAAGGTGCTTTGAAAAGGGAAACACGGTGCCACCAGTCAATCAATCACACCCACTGCTGGGCTTATCACCTGAGAAAAATGAGAATCAAAAAGTCACAGGCTGTAATAAGAACCTGCAGTATAAAAAAACAAACAAAACAACTAATACTAAACTTTCATTGGGTTATTTGTATGGAAATATGTTAATATAAATGTTTCAGACATTACATGAAATTTCTAAAAATCTTATATTTGTATTTGTATGGAAATATGTATGGAAATATGTTAATATAAATGTTTCAGACATTACATGAAATTTCTAAAAATCTTGTATTTGTATGGAAATATGTATGAAAATATGTTAATATAAATGTTTCAGACATTACATGAAATTTCTAAAAATCTTATATTTGTATTTGTATGGAAATATGTATGGAAATATGTTAATATAAATGTTTCAGACATTATATGAAATTTCTAAAAATCTTATATTTGTATTTGTATGGAAATATGCATGGAAATATGTTAATATAAATGTTTCAGACATTACATGAAATTTCTAAAAATCTTATATTTGTATTTGTATGGAAATATGTATGGAAATATGTTAATATAAATGTTTCAGACATTACAGGAAACTTCTAAAAATCTTATATGTTCTGGTATAATGTTATAAGTAATAATCCTAGTTATTACTTTAAAATGTATATCTCAGAAATAACTAATTTTCTTGTCAACTGCATTATTATGAACTTTCATCAAATCTTTAACCATGGTCATTTTTAAGTCTTTTGTCATTTACAGACAGTTCTGGGTGTACTCTGATGATTTTGCAAATATGTTCCTATAAAAGAGTTTCATCTTCAAGAAATTCATGGAAAAGACTCTGACAAGTACAGGTTTCTGGTAACTGACTGTACTGCTGAACTGAATGAATAAGCATTTTCAGAACTCTAATGAAAAACTGATGAACTCATAAAACTGCTAACAAAAGATCAAGATGAAAAAAAAGAAATTAATTACATGGGACTGAGTGAACTGATGAGGATGAGTATAATTTTTGTGACTTTCTGTCTGAATTAAAAAAAAAATCCCACAAGGACTCAGAGGAAAAGAATATACAAATCAATTTTCACTGCAAAGTAAAGGAGCTGTTACAGTGGAGGATTACTGGACTGAATGTCAATATTATGACATAGTATAAGTGTGTTTCATGTTTGGTAATTGCAATCATTGTTGCTTTTGTTGTGGTCATCCATGTACAATGCTTGGTGTCAGTCTATCTATCTCTTGTAAAAATAAAAAAAATAAAAAAATAAAATAAAATAAAATAATCCAATATTTTCACAAACGCAAAACTGAAAAATACAAAATCTAACTATTAGAATTTCAAAAAGCATTTTAATTAGTTTTATAAATAAAAGTTATGAAATTGGAATAATCAAAATATTCAAGTACTGATGTAGAAAAATAAAGAATAAATTAATCCAGGAAAAAAAAAAAAAAAGTCACAGGCTGGCAATCCTGCACTCCAAGAATATTTACCATAGCCAACACTTGGAAGCAAAGAAAATGTCCATCAACCGAGGAGTGCACAAAGTAGAAGTGGTCCATGTACTCAGTGGAAAATTACTCCAATAAAAAATAAAAATTAAATTTAAAAATCCAACCAAAGTAAGGAGACATCAGCTTGTGTGGGTTTGTCTGGGCACACTCCACTCTAATTTATAACCGAGAAACACCACAGGCCGCAAAGGCTTTTCCCTAGTTACCAGGGTGGGGGACATAGAAAGGCTGCCAGCCTCTGGCAGTTACCTGCAAAAGCAGCTTTAAAGCCTGTGCTAATGGTCATTTCATAGGAACAAGTACTGCAGAACTGTAAATGAAACCTGCCCTCAAAATGGCTTGAGGGAGGTAATGGCCACAACATTTCAAAATGTGACACATACTTAAAGAGAACACTTTGAAGAACTAAGGGGTAATCACAGCTTGGAAAAGAAAAAGGACATGCCTTAAAGCTCAATTTCAACAGATTATGTGACACATTCAAATTCAACCACACAGAGGTATCAGCTCACACTTGTCAGAATAACCATCAGCAAGAAAACTACAAACAATAAATGCTGAAGTTGTTGTGGAGAAATGCATACCCTCAACTTCTAAGGGGATGTAACTTGAAAAGGGCCACGAATGAGAACAGAATGGAGGTGCCGTAAAAAGGTAAACATTGAGCTACCATATGATCCAGCAGGCCCACGCCTCGACGTATAACCTAGGAAGAGAGAATTGGAAAGACACAGGCAGGCAAATCTGCATTGCACAGTATGACAAGGGCCAAGATATTTAAGTAACCCAAAAGTCCACCAACAGATGGGTGGACAAAGAAGAACTCCTCCATGTAAAAATGAAATATTCGCTAGTGAAAAAAATGAAACAATGCCATTTGCAGCACCAAAGATGAGTCTAGACGTAATCACGCCACCTGTAGTAAGTGAGAAAGCAAAAGACACATATCCTATCATATCACTTTTAAGAGTTACTTAAAAATTGATACCAATGAAGATATTTCCACGGAGAAATGCAATCACTGATTCATTAGAAAATTTATGGTTCACCAAATAGAAAGGGAAGAGGATTGGATACATTACCATATTGGGGTTAACAGAGATATACAAACCATGTGAAATATATAACCACCAAAGACGTACGGAAGACCAGGAGAAGACTACTCAACATTGTGTCATAACCTACATGGGAAAAGGATGCGAGGAAGAATAGATACATGTATATGTGTGAAAGGACCACATCTTGCACACCTAGAACAAACAAACCATTGTAATCATATTGGCTGGGATAAAAAATAAAAAGTAAATTACAAATATGAACAAGAAGTAATGAGACATAAACCTAAAGGGCTTTTTCCTGGCACATTCCATTCTAATTTACAACCTAGAACACCACTTCCATTAAGGCTCTGTTTCCCTAGTAACCAAATTTGGTAAAGGGGAAATGCTGCCACCTTGTGGCCGTTTCCTGCAAGAACAGCTTTAAACGCACAGCTAATGGTCACTTAACATTCCAAAGGACTCAGGGCTGTAAAGGACACCTGCCCTAAAAAATTGTGCTGAAGTAGGGAATGGACAAAAAAATTCAAAACAGGCAAATGTTTCAGGAAGAGAGTATGAAGAGTTAAGTTTTACTCACGCTCTTTTTTTAAAAAAGGAAAATGCATAAAAGCTCAACCTCAGGGAGGGTTAGACCCATGCAATCTAATCTACAAAAAGTTTCAACTTACACCAGTCGAATGACCATCAGCAAAAAGTCTACAAACAATAAATGCTGAAGGGATTTTAGAGAACTGTGCACCCTCTACCTGCAGGTGAGAGGTAAAGGGGTAACAGCCAATAATGAGAACAGAAAGGAGCTGTGTTTAAAAGTAAAAATGGAGGTACCATTCAATCCAGCAGGCGCACCATTGGACCTCTCACCTGAGAAGACAAGAATCGAGAAGACACAGGCCGCCAAAGCTGCAGAGCAGCCTTATTCACAATAGCCAAGACAGGGAAGCAATCAAAATGTCCAACAACAGGTGAATGGATCAAGAAGAAGTGGTCCATGTACACAATGGAATATTAGCCCTGGAAAACAATGAACCATTGCTCTTTGAGGCACCACAAATGAGTCTGGAGATAATCACGAAACATGAGGTAAGTCGGAAAGCAAAAGACCTATATTCTATGATATCACTTATAGGCGTTATCTAATAACTGACACAAATGAACATATTTCCACAGAGAAAGACATTCACAGACTTCGAAAAGAAACTATGCTCATCTAAAAGGAAAGGTGGGGGGAATGGATAAATTAAGATTAGTGTTCCTATATGTATACAAACCCATATTATATACATATCTCAAAAAGACCGATCATATAGCAATGGACGTCTGCAGAACCCTCTGTAACATTTTATATGGGAAGAGGATCTGTACTTGAAAAGACATGCATAATGTACAAATGAACCAGATTGTGTACACCTAGGACAAACAATATTCTAAGCTTTACACCAAGTAAAACTTTTTTTAACCCAAGAAGAAATAATGAGACATCAACTTATGGGGGTTTCTCCATGCACATTCCAATGTAATTTACAGCCTAGGAACACGACTCCCAGAAAGGCTCTGCTGCCCTAGTACCCAGGTTTGGGAATGGAGAAATGCTGCCTCCTTGAGGCCACGTCCCACAACAGCAGCTTTAAACCCATTGCTAAAGGTCACTAAATATTTACCGAACTTGCAGTTCGGTAAAAGACACCTGCTCTCTAAAAAAATTCTGGGATGGAAAATCGACCAAAAATTTCAAAAGAGGGCAACCTTCCAAGGAAACAATTTCAAGATTTATATTGTACTCCCAATTGTTTCCTTTTTTTTTAACAGAAAAGAAAACGGTGGAGAAAAATGATGAGTTTTACGAATATTCAAAGACATGCAAACCCAAATTACAAAAACCTATCAGCGCACAGCAGCCAGAAGGGCCATTAGCAAAAATGCTGCAAACAAATGCTGAAGCGATTGTGGAGAAATGCGTACCCTCGATTCTAAGGGGGACGTGGTAAGAGCCACTCATGAAAACACAAAGAAGGTGCTTTGAAAAGGGAAACACGGTGCCACCAGTCAATCAATCACACCCACTGCTGGGCTTATCACCTGAGAAAAATGAGAATCAAAAAGTCACAGGCTGTAATAAGAACCTGCAGTATAAAAAAACAAACAAAACAACTAATACTAAACTTTCATTGGGTTATTTGTATGGAAATATGTTAATATAAATGTTTCAGACATTACATGAAATTTCTAAAAATCTTATATTTGTATTTGTATGGAAATATGTATGGAAATATGTTAATATAAATGTTTCAGACATTACATGAAATTTCTAAAAATCTTGTATTTGTATGGAAATATGTATGAAAATATGTTAATATAAATGTTTCAGACATTACATGAAATTTCTAAAAATCTTATATTTGTATTTGTATGGAAATATGTATGGAAATATGTTAATATAAATGTTTCAGACATTACATGAAATTTCTAAAAATCTTATATTTGTATGGAAATATGTATGGAAATATGTTAATATAAATGTTTCAGACATTACATGAAATTTCTAAAAATCTTATATTTGTATTTGTATGGAAATATGTATGGAAATATGTTAATATAAATGTTTCAGACATTACAGGAAACTTCTAAAAATCTTATATGTTCTGGTATAATGTTATAAGTAATAATCCTAGTTATTACTTTAAAATGTATATCTCAGAAATAACTAATTTTCTTGTCAACTGCATTATTATGAACTTTCATCAAATCTTTAACCATGGTCATTTTTAAGTCTTTTGTCATTTACAGACAGTTCTGGGTGTACTCTGATGATTTTGCAAATATGTTCCTATAAAAGAGTTTCATCTTCAAGAAATTCATGGAAAAGACTCTGACAAGTACAGGTTTCTGGTAACTGACTGTACTGCTGAACTGAATGAATAAGCATTTTCAGAACTCTAATGAAAAACTGATGAACTCATAAAACTGCTAACAAAAGATCAAGATGAAAAAAAAGAAATTAATTACATGGGACTGAGTGAACTGATGAGGATGAGTATAATTTTTGTGACTTTCTGTCTGAATTAAAAAAAAAAATCCCACAAGGACTCAGAGGAAAAGAATATACAAATCAATTTTCACTGCAAAGTAAAGGAGCTATTACAGTGGAGGATTACTGGACTGAATGTCAATATTATGACATAGTATAAGTGTGTTTCATGTTTGGTAATTGCAATCATTGTTGCTTTTGTTGTGGTCATCCATGTACAATGCTTGGTCTCAGTCTACCTATCTCTTGTAAAAATAAAAAAAATAAAAAAATAAAATAAAATAAAATAAAATAATCCAATATTTTCACAAACGCAAAACTGAAAAATACAAAATCTAACTATTTGAATTTCAAAAAGCATTTTAATTAGTTTTATAAATAAAAGTTATGAAATTGGAATAATCAAAATATTCAAGTACTGATGTAGAAAAATAAAGAATAAATTAATCCAGGAAAAAAAAAAAAAAAGTCACAGGCTGGCAATCCTGCACTCCAAGAATATTTACCATAGCCAACACTTGGAAGCAAAGAAAATGTCCATCAACCGAGGAGTGCACAAAGTAGAAGTGGTCCATGTACTCAGTGGAAAATTACTCCAATAAAAAATAAAAATTAAATTTAAAAATCCAACCAAAGTAAGGAGACATCAGCTTGTGTGGGTTTGTCTGGGCACACTCCACTCTAATTTATAACCGAGAAACACCACAGGCCGCAAAGGCTTTTCCCTAGTTACCAGGGTGGGGGACATAGAAAGGCTGCCAGCCTCTGGCAGTTACCTGCAAAAGCAGCTTTAAAGCCTGTGCTAATGGTCATTTCATAGGAACAAGTACTGCAGAACTGTAAATGAAACCTGCCCTCAAAATGTCTTGAGGGAGGTAATGGCCACAACATTTCAAAATGTGACACATACTTAAAGAGAACACTTTGAAGAACTAAGGGGTAATCACAGCTTGAAAAAGAAAAAGGACATGCCTTAAAGCTCAATTTCAACAGATTATGTGACACATTCGAATTCAACCACAGAGAGGTATCAGCTCACACTTGTCAGAATAACCATCAGCAAGAAAACTACAAACAAAAAATGCTGAAGGTGTTGTGGAGAAATGCATACCCTCAGCTTCTAAGGGGACGTAACTTGGAAAGGGCCACGAATGAGAAGAGAATGGAGGTGCCGTAAAAAGGTAAACATTGAGCTACGATATGATCCAGCAGGCCCACTCCTCGACGTATAACCTAAGAAGAGAGAATTGGAAAGACACAGGCAGGCAAATCTGCATTGCACAGTATGACAAGAGCCAAGATATGGAAGTAACCAAAAAGTCCACCAACAGATGGGTGGACAAAGAAGAACTCCTCTATGTACAGATGGAATATTCGCTAGTGAAAAAAATGAAACAATGCCATTTGCAGCACCATAGATGAGTCTAGACGTAATCACGCCACCTGTAGTAAATGAGAAAGCAAAAGACACATATCCTATCATATCACTTTTAAGAGTTACTTAAAAATTGATACCAATGAAGATATTTCCACAGAGAAAGGCAATCACAGATTCATTAGAAAACTTATGGTTCACCAAATAGAAAGGGATGAGGATTGGATCCATTACCATATTGGCGTCAACAGAGATATACAAACCATGTGAAATATATAACCACCAAAGACGTACGGAAGACCAGGAGAAGACTACTCAACATTGTGTCATAACCTACATGGGAAAAGGATGCGAGGAAGAATAGAGACATGTATATGTGTGAAAGGACCACATCTTGCACCCCTAGAACAAACAAACCATTGTAATCATATTGGCTGGGATAAAAAATAAAAAGTAAATTACAAATATGAACAAGAAGTAATGAGACATAAACCTAAAGGGCTTTTTCCTGGCACATTCCATTCTAATTTACAACCTAGAACACCACTTCCTTTAAGGCTCTGTTTCCCTAGTAACCAAATTTGGTAAAGGGGAAATCCTGCCACCTTGTGGCCGTTTCCTGCAAGGACAGCTTTAAACGCACAGCTAATGGTCACTTAACATTCACAAGGACTCAGGGCTGTAAAGGACACCTGCCCTGACAAATTGTGCTGAAGTAGGGAATGGACCAAAAATTCAAAACAGGCAAATGTTTCAGGAAGAGAGTATGAAGAGTTAAGTTTTACTCACGCTCTTTTTTAAAAAAAGGAAAATGCATAAAAGCTCAACCTCAGGGAGGGTTAGACCCATGCAATCTAATCTACAAAAAGTTTCAACTTACACCAGTCGAATGACCATCAGCAAAAAGTCTACAAAAAATAAATGCTGAAGGGATTTTAGAGAACTGTGCACCCTCTACCTGCAGGTGAGAGGTAAAGGGGTAACAGCCAATAATGAGAACAGAAAGGAGCTGTGTTTAAAAGTAAAAATGGAGGTACCATTCAATCCAGCAGGCGCACCGTTGGACCTCTCACCTGAGAAGACAAGAATCGAGAAGACACAGGCCGCCAAAGCTGCAGAGCAGCCTTATTCACAATAGCCAAGACAGGGAAGCAATCAAAATGTCCAACAACAGGTGAATGGATCAAGAAGAAGTGGTCCATGTACACAATGGAATATTAGCCCTGGAAAACAATGAACCATTGCTCTTTGAGGCACCACAAATGAGTCTGGAGATAATCACGAAACATGAGGTAAGTCGGAAAGCAAAAGACCTATATTCTATGATATCACTTATAGGCGTTATCTAATAACTGACACAAATGAACATATTTCCACAGAGAAAGACATTCACAGACTTCGAAAAGAAACTATGCTCATCTAAAAGGAAAGGTGGGGGGAATGGATAAATTAAGATTAGTGTTCCTATATGTATACAAACCCATATTATATACATATCTCAAAAAGACCGATCATATAGCAATGGACGTCTGCAGAACCCTCTGTAACATTTTATATGGGAAGAGGATCTGTACTTGAAAAGACATGCATAATGTACAAATGAACCAGATTGTGTACACCTAGGACAAACAATATTCTAAGCTTTACACCAAGTAAAACTTTTTTTAACCCAAGAAGAAATAATGAGACATCAACTTATGGGGGTTTCTCCATGCACATTCCAATGTAATTTACAGCCTAGGAACACGACTCCCAGAAAGGCTCTGCTGCCCTAGTACCCAGGTTTGGGAATGGAGAAATGCTGCCTCCTTGAGGCCACGTCCCACAACAGCAGCTTTAAACCCATTGCTAAAGGTCACTAAATATTTACCGAACTTGCAGTTCGGTAAAAGACACCTGCTCTCTAAAAAAATTCTGGGATGGAAAATCGACCAAAAATTTCAAAAGAGGGCAACCTTCCAAGGAAACAATTTCAAGATTTATATTGTACTCCCAATTGTTTCCTTTTTTTTTAACAGAAAAGAAAACGGTGGAGAAAAATGATGAGTTTTACGAATATTCAAAGACATGCAAACCCAAATTACAAAAACCTATCAGCGCACAGCAGCCAGAAGGGCCATTAGCAAAAATGCTGCAAACAAATGCTGAAGCGATTGTGGAGAAATGCGTACCCTCGATTCTAAGGGGGACGTGGTAAGAGCCACTCATGAAAACACAAAGAAGGTGCTTTGAAAAGGGAAACACGGTGCCACCAGTCAATCAATCACACACACTGCTGGGCTTATCACCTGAGAAAAATGAGAATCAAAAAGTCACAGGCTGTAATAAGAACCTGCAGTATAAAAAAACAAACAAAACAACTAATACTAAACTTTCATTGGGTTATTTGTATGGAAATATGTTAATATAAATGTTTCAGACATTACATGAAATTTCTAAAAATCTTATATTTGTATTTGTATGGAAATATGTTAATATAAATGTTTCAGACATTACATGAAATTTCTAAAAATCTTGTATTTGTATGGAAATATGTATGAAAATATGTTAATATAAATGTTTCAGACATTACATGAAATTTCTAAAAATCTTATATTTGTATTTGTATGGAAATATGTATGGAAATATGTTAATATAAATGTTTCAGACATTACATGAAATTTCTAAAAATCTTATATTTGTATTTGTATGGAAATATGTATGGAAATATGTTAATATAAATGTTTCAGACATTACATGAAATTTCTAAAAATCTTATATTTGTATTTGTATGGAAATATGTATGGAAATATGTTAATATAAATGTTTCAGACATTACAGGAAACTTCTAAAAATCTTATATGTTCTGGTATAATGTTATAAGTAATAATCCTAGTTATTACTTTAAAATGTATATCTCAGAAATAACTAATTTTCTTGTCAACTGCATTATTATGAACTTTCATCAAATCTTTAACCATGGTCATTTTTAAGTCTTTTGTCATTTACAGACAGTTCTGGGTGTACTCTGATGATTTTGCAAATATGTTCCTATAAAAGAGTTTCATCTTCAAGAAATTCATGGAAAAGACTCTGACAAGTACAGGTTTCTGGTAACTGACTGTACTGCTGAACTGAATGAATAAGCATTTTCAGAACTCTAATGAAAAACTGATGAACTCATAAAACTGCTAACAAAAGATCAAGATGAAAAAAAAGAAATTAATTACATGGGACTGAGTGAACTGATGAGGATGAGTATAATTTTTGTGACTTTCTGTCTGAATTTAAAAAAAAAATCCCACAAGGACTCAGAGGAAAAGAATATACAAATCAATTTTCACTGCAAAGTAAAGGAGCTGTTACAGTGGAGGATTACTGGACTGAATGTCAATATTATGACATAGTATAAGTGTGTTTCATGTTTGGTAATTGCAATCATTGTTGCTTTTGTTGTGGTCATCCATGTACAATGCTTGGTGTCAGTCTATCTATCTCTTGTAAAAATAAAAAAAATAAAAAAATAAAATAAAATAAAATAAAATAATCCAATATTTTCACAAACGCAAAACTGAAAAATACAAAATCTAACTATTTGAATTTCAAAAAGCATTTTAATTAGTTTTATAAATAAAAGTTATGAAATTGGAATAATCAAAATATTCAAGTACTGATGTAGAAAAATAAAGAATAAATTAATCCAGGAAAAAAAAAAAAAAAGTCACAGGCTGGCAATCCTGCACTCCAAGAATATTTACCATAGCCAACACTTGGAAGCAAAGAAAATGTCCATCAACCGAGGAGTGCACAAAGTAGAAGTGGTCCATGTACTCAGTGGAAAATTACTCCAATAAAAAATAAAAATTAAATTTAAAAATCCAACCAAAGTAAGGAGACATCAGCTTGTGTGGGTTTGTCTGGGCACACTCCACTCTAATTTATAACCGAGAAACACCACAGGCCGCAAAGGCTTTTCCCTAGTTACCAGGGTGGGGGACATAGAAAGGCTGCCAGCCTCTGGCAGTTACCTGCAAAAGCAGCTTTAAAGCCTGTGCTAATGGTCATTTCATAGGAACAAGTACTGCAGAACTGTAAATGAAACCTGCCCTCAAAATGGCTTGAGGGAGGTAATGGCCACAACATTTCAAAATGTGACACATACTTAAAGAGAACACTTTGAAGAACTAAGGGGTAATCACAGCTTGAAAAAGAAAAAGGACATGCCTTAAAGCTCAATTTCAACAGATTATGTGACACATTCGAATTCAACCACAGAGAGGTATCAGCTCACACTTGTCAGAATAACCATCAGCAAGAAAACTACAAACAAAAAATGCTGAAGGTGTTGTGGAGAAATGCATACCCTCAGCTTCTAAGGGGACGTAACTTGGAAAGGGCCACGAATGAGAAGAGAATGGAGGTGCCGTAAAAAGGTAAACATTGAGCTACCATATGATCCAGCAGGCCCACTCCTCGACGTATAACCTAAGAAGAGAGAATTGGAAAGACACAGGCAGGCAAATCTGCATTGCACAGTATGACAAGAGCCAAGATATGGAAGTAACCAAAAAGTCCACCAACAGATGGGTGGACAAAGAAGAACTCCTCCATGTACAGATGGAATATTCGCTAGTGAAAAAAATGAAACAATGCCATTTGCAGCACCATAGATGAGTCTAGACGTAATCACGCCACCTGTAGTAAGTGAGAAAGCAAAAGACACATATCCTATCATATCACTTTTAAGAGTTACTTAAAAATTGACACCAATGAAGATATTTCCACAGAGAAAGGCAATCACAGATTCATTAGAAAACTTATGGTTCACCAAATAGAAAGGGATGAGGATTGGATCCATTACCATATTGGCGTTAACAGAGATATACAAACCATGTGAAATATATAACCACCAAAGACGTACGGAAGACCAGGAGAAGACTACTCAACATTGTGTCATAACCTACATGGGAAAAGGATGCGAGGAAGTATAGATACATGTATATGTGTGAAAGGACCACATCTTGCACACCTAGAACAAACAAACCATTGTAATCATATTGGCTGGGATAAAAAATAAAAAGTAAATTACAAATATGAACAAGAAGTAATGAGACATAAACCTAAAGGGCTTTTTCCTGGCACATTCCATTCTAATTTACAACCTAGAACACCACTTCCATTAAGGCTCTGTTTCCTAGTAACCAAATTTGGTAAAGGGGAAATCCTGCCACCTTGTGGCCGTTTCCTGCAAGGACAGCTTTAAACGCACAGCTAATGGTCACTTAACATTCACAAGGACTCAGGGCTGTAAAGGACACCTGCCCTAACAAATTGTGCTGAAGTAGGGAATGGACCAAAAATTCAAATCAGGCAAATGTTTCAGGAAGAGAGTATGAAGAGTTAAGTTTTACTCACGCTCTTTTTTTAAAAAAGGAAAATGCATAAAAGCTCAACCTCAGGGAGGGTTAGACCCATGCAATCTAATCTACAAAAAGTTTCAACTTACACCAGTCGAATGACCATCAGCAAAAAGTCTACAAACAATAAATGCTGAAGGGATTTTAGAGAACTGTGCACCCTCTACCTGCAGGTGAGAGGTAAAGGGGTAACAGCCAATAATGAGAACAGAAAGGAGCTGTGTTTAAAAGTAAAAATGGAGGTACCATTCAATCCAGCAGGTGCACCATTGGACCTCTCACATGAGAAGAAAAGAATCGAGAAGACACAGCCCCAAAAGCTGCAGTGCAGCCTTATGCACAATAGCCAAGACAGTGAAGCAATCAAAATGTTCAACAACAGGTGAATTGATAAAGAAGAAGTGGTCCATGTACACAATAGAATATTAGCCCTGGAAAACAATGAACCATTGCTCTTTGAGGCACCACAAATGAGTCTGGAGATAATCATGAAAGATGAGGTAAGTTGGAAAGCAAAAGACCTGTATTGTATGATATCACTTATAGTCGTTATCTAATAACTGACGCAAATGAACATATTTCCACAGAGAAAAACACTAACAGACTTTGAAATGAAACTATGCTCATCTAAAGTGAAAGGTGGGGGGAATGGATAAATTAAGATTAGTGTTACTATATGTATACAAACACATATTATTTACATATCTCAAAAAGACCGATCATATAGCAATGGAGGTCTGCAGAACCCTCTGTAACATTTTACATGGGAAGAGGATCTGTACTTGAATAGACATATATAATGTACAAATGAAGCAGATTGTGTACACCTAGGACAAACAATATTCTAAGCTTTACCCCAATTAAAAATCTTTTTTAACCCAAGAAGAGATAATGAGACATAAACTTATGGGGGTTTCTCTATGCACATTCCAATGTAATTTACAACCTAGGAACACGACTTCCAGAAAGGCTCTGCTGCTCTAGAACCCAGGTTTGGGAATGGAGAAATGCTGAATGCTTGAGGCCTCTTCCCACAAAAGCAGCTTTAAACCCATTGCTAAAGGTCACTAAATGTTCAACACACTTGCAGTTCGGTAAATGACACCTGCTCTCTAAAAATTTCTGGGGTGGAAAATCGACCAAAAATTTCAAAAGAGGGCAAACTTCCAAGAAGACAATTTCAAGAGTTATACTGTACTCCCTATTGTTTCCTTTTTTTAACAGAAAAGAAAAAGGCGGGGAAAAATGATGAGTTTTACGAATTTTCAAAGACATGCAAACGCAAATTACAAAACGCTATCCGCTCACAGCAGCCAGAAGGGCCATTAGCAAAAATGCTGCAAACAATAAATGCTGACGCGATTGTGGAGAAATGCGTACCCTCGATTCTAAGGGGGACGTGGTAAGAGCCACTCATGAAAACACAAAGAAGGTGCTTTGAAAAGGGAAACACGGTGCCACCAGTCAATCAATCACACCCACTGCTGGGCTTATCACCTGAGAAAAATGAGAATCAAAAAGTCACAGGCTGGCAATCCTGCACTCCAAGAATATTTACCATAGCCAACACTTGGAAGCAAAGAAAATGTCCATCAACCGAGGAGTGCACAAAGTAGAAGTGGTCCACGTACTCAGTGGAAAATTACTCCAATAAAAAATAAAAATTAAATTTAAAAATCCAACCAAAGTAAGGAGACATCAGCTTGTGTGGGTTTGTCTGGGCACACTCCACTCTAATTTATAACCGAGAAACACCACAGGCCGCAAAGGCTTTTCCCTAGTTACCAGGGTGGGGGACATAGAAAGGCTGCCAGCCTCTGGCAGTTACCTGCAAAAGCAGCTTTAAAGCCTGTGCTAATGGTCATTTCATAGGAACAAGTACTGCAGAACTGTAAATGAAACCTGCCCTCAAAATGGCTTGAGGGAGGTAATGGCCACAACATTTCAAAATGTGACACATACTTAAAGAGAACACTTTGAAGAACTAAGGGGTAATCACAGCTTGAAAAAGAAAAAGGACATGCCTTAAAGCTCAATTTCAACAGATTATGTGACACATTCGAATTCAACCACAGAGAGGTATCAGCTCACACTTGTCAGAATAACCATCAGCAAGGAAACTACAAACAATAAATGCTGAAGGTGTTGTGGAGAAATGCATACCCTCAACGTCTAAGGGGACGTAACTTGGAAAGGGCCACGAATGAGAAGAGAATGGAGGTGCCGTAAAAAGGTAAACATTGAGCTACCATATGATCCAGCAGGCCCACTCCTCGACGTATAACCTAAGAAGAGAGAATTGGAAAGACACAGGCAGGCAAATCTGCATTGCACAGTATGACAAGAGCCAAGATATGGAAGTAACCAAAAAGTCCACCAACAGATGGGTGGACAAAGAAGAACTCCTCCATGTACAGATGGAATATTCGCTAGTGAAAAAAATGAAACAATGCCTTTTGCAGCACCATAGATGAGTCTAGATGTAATCACGCCACCTGTAGTAAGTGAGAAAGCAAAAGACACATATCCTATCATATCACTTTTAAGAGTTACTTAAAAATTGATACCAATGAAGATATTTCCACAGAGAAAGGCAATCACAGATTCATTAGAAAACTTATGGTTCACCAAAGAGGAAGGGATGAGGATTGGATACATTACCATATTGGCGTTAACAGAGATATACAAACCATGTGAAATATATAACCACCAAAGACGTACGGAAGACCAGGAGAAGACTACTCAACATTGTGTCATAACCTACATGGGAAAAGGATGCGAGGAAGAATAGATACATGTATATGTGTGAAAGGACCACATCTTGCACACCTAGAACAAACAAACCATTGTAATCATATTGGCTGGGATAAAAAATAAAAAGTACATTACAAATATGAACAAGAAGTAATGAGACTTAAACCTAAAGCGCTTTTTCCTGGCACATTCCATTCTAATTTACAACCTAGAACACCACTTCCATTAAGGCTCTGTTTCCCTAGTAACCAAATTTGGTAAAGGGGAAATCCTGCCACCTTGTGGCCGTTTCCTGCAAGGACAGCTTTAAACGCACAGCTAATGGTCACTTAACATTCACAAGGACTCAGGGCTGTAAAGGACACCTGCCCTAACAAATTGTGCTGAAGTAGGGAATGGACCATAAATTCAAAACAGGCAAATGTTTCAGGAAGAGAGTATGAAGAGTTAAGTTTTACTCACGCTCTTTTTTAAAAAAAGGAAAATGCATAAAAGCTCAACCTCAGGGAGGGTTAGACCCATGCAATGTAATCTACAAAAAGTTTCAACTTACACCAGTCGAATGACCATCAGCAAAAAGTCTACAAAAAATAAATGCTGAAGGGATTTTAGAGAACTGTGCACCCTCTACCTGCAGGTGAGAGGTAAAGGGGTAACAGCCAATAATGAGAACAGAAAGGAGCTGTGTTTAAAAGTAAAAATGGAGGTACCATTCAATCCAGCAGGTGCACCATTGGACCTCTCACCTGAGAAGACAAGAATCGAGAAGACACAGGCCGCCAAAGCTGCAGAGCAGCCTTATACACAATAGCCAAGACAGGGAAGCAATCAAAATGTCCAACAACAGGTGAATGGATCAAGAAGAAGTGGTCCATGTACACAATGGAATATTAGCCCTGGAAAACAATGAACCATTGCTCTTTGAGGCACCACAAATGAGTCTGGAGATAATCACGAAACATGAGGTAAGTCGGAAAGCAAAAGACCTATATTCTATGATATCACTTATAGGCGTTATCTAATAACTGACACAAATGAACATATTTCCACAGAGAAAGACATTCACAGACTTCGAAAAGAAACTATGCTCATCTAAAAGGAAAGGTGGGGGGAATGGATAAATTAAGATTAGTGTTCCTATATGTATACAAACACATATTATATACATATCTCAAAAAGACCGATCATATAGCAATGGACGTCTGCAGAACCCTCTGTAACATTTTATATGGGAAGAGGATCTGTACTTGAAAAGACATGCATAATGTACAAATGAACCAGATTGTGTACACCTAGGACAAACAATATTCTAAGCTTTACACCAAGTAAAACTTTTTTTAACCCAAGAAGAAATAATGAGACATCAACTTATGGGGGTTTCTCCATGCACATTCCAATGTAATTTACAGCCTAGGAACACGACTCCCAGAAAGGCTCTGCTGCCCTAGTACCCAGGTTTGGGAATAGAGAAATGCTGCCTCCTTGAGGCCACGTCCCACAACAGCAGCTTTAAACCCATTGCTAAAGGTCACTAAATATTTACCGAACTTGCAGTTCGGTAAAAGACATCTGCTCTCTAAAAAAATTCTGAGGTGTAATATCGACCAAAAATTTCCAGAGAGGGCAACCTTCCAAGAAAACAATTCCAAGGGTTATACTGTACTCCCAATTGTTTCCTTTTTTTAACAGAAAAGAAAACGGTGGAGAAAAATGATGAGTTTTACGAATTTTCAAAGACATGCAAACCCAAATTACAAAAACCTATCAGCGCACAGCAGCCAGAAGGGCCATTAGCAAAAATGCTGCAAACAATAAATGCTGAAGCGATTGTGGAGAAATGCGTACCCTCGATTCTAAGGGGGACGTGGTAAGAGCCACTCATGAAAACACAAAGAAGGTGCTTTGAAAAGGGAAACACGGTGCCACCAGTCAATCAATCACACCCACTGCTGGGCTTATCACCTGAGAAAAATGAGAATCAAAAAGTCACAGGCTGGCAATCCTGCACTCCAAGAATATTTACCATAGCCAACACTTGGAAGCAAAGAAAATGTCCATCAACCAAGGAGTGCACAAAGTAGAAGTGGTCCACGTACTCAGTGGAAAATTACTCCAATAAAACATAAAAATTAAATTTAAAAATCCAACCAAAGTAAGGAGACATCAGCTTGTGTGGGTTTGTCTGGGCACACTCCACTCTAATTTATAACCGAGAAACACCACAGGCCGCAAAGGCTTTTCCCTAGTTACCAGGGTGGGGGACATAGAAAGGCTGCCAGCCTCTGGCAGTTACCTGCAAAAGCAGCTTTAAAGCCTGTGCTAATGGTCATTTCATAGGAACAAGTACTGCAGAACTGTAAATGAAACCTGCCCTCAAAATGTCTTGAGGGAGGTAATGGCCACAACATTTCAAAATGTGACACATACTTAAAGAGAACACTTTGAAGAACTAAGGGGTAATCACAGCTTGAAAAAGAAAAAGGACATGCCTTAAAGCTCAATTTCAACAGATTATGTGACACATTCGAATTCAACCACAGAGAGGTATCAGCTCACACTTGTCAGAATAACCATCAGCAAGGAAACTACAAACAATAAATGCTGAAGGTGTTGTGGAGAAATGCATACCCTCAACTTCTAAGGGGACGTAACTTGGAAAGGGCCACGAATGAGAAGAGAATGGAGGTGCCGTAAAAAGGTAAACATTGAGCTACCATATGATCCAGCAGGCCCACTCCTCGACGTATAACCTAAGAAGAGAGAATTGGAAAGACACAGGCAGGCAAATCTGCATTGCACAGTATGACAAGAGCCAAGATATGGAAGTAACCAAAAAGTCCACCAACAGATGGGTGGACAAAGAAGAACTCCTCCATGTACAGATGGAATATTCGCTAGTGAAAAAAATGAAACAATGCCATTTGCAGCACCATAGATGAGTCTAGACGTAATCACGCCACCTGTAGTAAGTGAGAAAGCAAAAGACACATATCCTATCATATCACTTTTAAGAGTTACTTAAAAATTGATACCAATGAAGATATTTCCACAGAGAAAGGCAATCACAGATTCATTAGAAAACTTATGGTTCACCAAATAGAAAGGGATGAGGATTGGATCCATTACCATATTGGCGTTAACAGAGATATACAAACCATGTGAAATATATAACCACCAAAGACGTACGGAAGACCAGGAGAAGACTACTCAACATTGTGTCATAACCTACATGGGAAAAGGATGCGAGGAAGAATAGAGACATGTATATGTGTGAAAGGACCACATCTTGCACACCTAGAACAAACAAACCATTGTAATCATATTGGCTGGGATAAAAAATAAAAAGTACATTACAAATATGAACAAGAAGTAATGAGACATAAACCTAAAGCGCTTTTTCCTGGCACATTCCATTCTAAATTACAACCTAGAACACCACTTCCATTAAGGCTCTGTTTCCCTAGTAACCAAATTTGGTAAAGGGGAAATCCTGCCACCTTGTGGCCGTTTCCTGCAAGGACAGCTTTAAACGCACAGCTAATGGTCACTTAACATTCACAAGGACTCAGGGCTGTAAAGGACACCTGCCCTAACAAATTGTGCTGAAGTAGGGAATGGACCAAAAATTCAAAACAGGCAAATGTTTCAGGAAGAGAGTATGAAGAGTTAAGTTTTACTCACGCTCTTTTTTTAAAAAAGGAAAATGCATAAAAGCTCAACCTCAGGGAGGGTTAGACCCATGCAATCTAATCTACAAAAAGTTTCAACTTACACCAGTCGAATGACCATCAGCAAAAAGTCTACAAAAAATAAATGCTGAAGGGATTTTAGAGAACTGTGCACCCTCTACCTGCAGGTGAGAGGTAAAGGGGTAACAGCCAATAATGAGAACAGAAAGGAGCTGTGTTTAAAAGTAAAAATGGAGGTACCATTCAATCCAGCAGGCGCACCATTGGACCTCTCACCTGAGAAGACAAGAATCGAGAAGACACAGGCCGCCAAAGCTGCAGAGCAGCCTTATTCACAATAGCCAAGACAGGGAAGCAATCAAAATGTCCAACAACAGGTGAATGGATCAAGAAGAAGTGGTCCATGTACACAATGGAATATTAGCCCTGGAAAACAATGAACCATTGCTCTTTGAGGCACCACAAATGAGTCTGGAGATAATCACGAAACATGAGGTAAGTCGGAAAGCAAAAGACCTATATTCTATGATATCACTTATAGGCGTTATCTAATAACTGACACAAATGAACATATTTCCACAGAGAAAGACATTCACAGACTTCGAAAAGAAACTATGCTCATCTAAACGGAAAGGTGGGGGGAATGGATAAATTAAGATTAGTGTTCCTATATGTATACAAACCCATATTATATACATATCTCAAAAAGACCGATCATATAGCAATGGACGTCTGCAGAACCCTCTGTAACATTTTATATGGGAAGAGGATCTGTACTTGAAAAGACATGCATAATGTACAAATGAACCAGATTGTGTACACCTAGGACAAACAATATTCTAAGCTTTACACCAAGTAAAACTTTTTTTAACCCAAGAAGAAATAATGAGACATCAACTTATGGGGGTTTCTCCATGCACATTCCAATGTAATTTACAGCCTAGGAACACGACTCCCAGAAAGGCTCTGCTGCCCTAGTACCCAGGTTTGGGAATGGAGAAATGCTGCCTCCTTGAGGCCACGTCCCACAACAGCAGCTTTAAACCCATTGCTAAAGGTCACTAAATATTTACCGAACTTGCAGTTCGGTAAAAGACACCTGCTCTCTAAAAAAATTCTGGGATGGAAAATCGACCAAAAATTTCAAAAGAGGGCAACCTTCCAAGGAAACAATTTCAAGATTTATATTGTACTCCCAATTGTTTCCTTTTTTTTAACAGAAAAGAAAACGGTGGAGAAAAATGATGAGTTTTACGAATATTCAAAGACATGCAAACCCAAATTACAAAAACCTATCAGCGCACAGCAGCCAGAAGGGCCATTAGCAAAAATGCTGCAAACAATAAATGCTGAAGCGATTGTGGAGAAATGCGTACCCTCGATTCTAAGGGGGACGTGGTAAGAGCCACTCATGAAAACACAAAGAAGGTGCTTTGAAAAGGGAAACACGGTGCCACCAGTCAATCAATCACACCCACTGCTGGGCTTATCACCTGAGAAAAATGAGAATCAAAAAGTCACAGGCTGTAATAAGAACCTGCAGTATAAAAAAACAAACAAAACAACTAATACTAAACTTTCATTGGGTTATTTGTATGGAAATATGTTAATATAAATGTTTCAGACATTACATGAAATTTCTAAAAATCTTATATTTGTATTTGTATGGAAATATGTTAATATAAATGTTTCAGACAGTACATGAAATTTCTAAAAATCTTGTATTTGTATGGAAATATGTATGAAAATATGTTAATATAAATGTTTCAGACATTACATGAAATTTCTAAAAATCTTATATTTGTATTTGTATGGAAATATGTATGGAAATATGTTAATATAAATGTTTCAGACATTACATGAAATTTCTAAAAATCTTATATTTGTATTTGTATGGAAATATGTATGGAAATATGTTAATATAAATGTTTCAGACATTACATGAAATTTCTAAAAATCTTATATTTGTATTTGTATGGAAATATGTATGGAAATATGTTAATATAAATGTTTCAGACATTACAGGAAACTTCTAAAAATCTTATATGTTCTGGTATAATGTTATAAGTAATAATCCTTGTTATTACTTTAAAATGTATATCTCAGAAATAACTAATTTTCTTGTCAACTGCATTATTATGAACTTTCATCAAATCTTTAACCATGGTCATTTTTAAGTCTTTTGTCATTTACAGACAGTTCTGGGTGTACTCTGATGATTTTGCAAATATGTTCCTATAAAAGAGTTTCATCTTCAAGAAATTCATGGAAAAGACTCTGACAAGTACAGGTTTCTGGTAACTGACTGTACTGCTGAACTGAATGAATAAGCATTTTCAGAACTCTAATGAAAAACTGATGAACTCATAAAACTGCTAACAAAAGATCAAGATGAAAAAAAAGAAATTAATTACATGGGACTGAGTGAACTGATGAGGATGAGTATAATTTTTGTGACTTTCTGTCTGAATTAAAAAAAAAATCGCACAAGGACTCAGAGGAAAAGAATATACAAATCAATTTTCACTGCAAAGTAAAGGAGCTGTTACAGTGGAGGATTACTGGACTGAATGTCAATATTATGACATAGTATAAGTGTGTTTCATGTTTGGTAATTGCAATCATTGTTGCTTTTGTTGTGGTCATCCATGTACAATGCTTGGTGTCAGTCTATCTATCTCTTGTAAAAATAAAAAAAATAAAAAAATAAAATAAAATAAAATAAAATAATCCAATATTTTCACAAACGCAAAACTGAAAAATACAAAATCTAACTATTTGAATTTCAAAAAGCATTTTAATTAGTTTTATAAATAAAAGTTATGAAATTGGAATAATCAAAATATTCAAGTACTGATGTAGAAAAATAAAGAATAAATTAATCCAGGAAAAAAAAAAAAGTCACAGGCTGGCAATCCTGCACTCCAAGAATATTTACCATAGCCAACACTTGGAAGCAAAGAAAATGTCCATCAACCGAGGAGTGCACAAAGTAGAAGTGGTCCATGTACTCAGTGGAAAATTACTCCAATAAAAAATAAAAATTAAATTTAAAAATCCAACCAAAGTAAGGAGACATCAGCTTGTGTGGGTTTGTCTGGGCACACTCCACTCTAATTTATAACCGAGAAACACCACAGGCCGCAAAGGCTTTTCCCTAGTTACCAGGGTGGGGGACATAGAAAGGCTGCCAGCCTCTGGCAGTTACCTGCAAAAGCAGCTTTAAAGCCTGTGCTAATGGTCATTTCATAGGAACAAGTACTGCAGAACTGTAAATGAAACCTGCCCTCAAAATGTCTTGAGGGAGGTAATGGCCACAACATTTCAAAATGTGACACATACTTAAAGAGAACACTTTGAAGAACTAAGGGGTAATCACAGCTTGAAAAAGAAAAAGGACATGCCTTAAAGCTCAATTTCAACAGATTATGTGACACATTCGAATTCAACCACAGAGAGGTATCAGCTCACACTTGTCAGAATAACCATCAGCAAGAAAACTACAAACAAAAAATGCTGAAGGTGTTGTGGAGAAATGCATACCCTCAGCTTCTAAGGGGACGTAACTTGGAAAGGGCCACGAATGAGAAGAGAATGGAGGTGCCGTAAAAAGGTAAACATTGAGCTACCATATGATCCAGCAGGCCCACTCCTCGACGTATAACCTAAGAAGAGAGAATTGGAAAGACACAGGCAGGCAAATCTGCATTGCACAGTATGACAAGAGCCAAGATATGGAAGTAACCAAAAAGTCCACCAACAGATGGGTGGACAAAGAAGAACTCCTCCATGTACAGATGGAATATTCGCTAGTGAAAAAAATGAAACAATGCCATTTGCAGCACCATAGATGAGTCTAGACGTAATCACGCCACCTGTAGTAAGTGAGAAAGCAAAAGACACATATCCTATCATATCACTTTTAAGAGTTACTTAAAAATTGACACCAATGAAGATATTTCCACAGAGAAAGGCAATCACAGATTCATTAGAAAACTTATGGTTCACCAAATAGAAAGGGATGAGGATTGGATCCATTACCATATTGGCGTTAACAGAGATATACAAACCATGTGAAATATATAACCACCAAAGACGTACGGAAGACCAGGAGAAGACTACTCAACATTGTGTCATAACCTACATGGGAAAAGGATGCGAGGAAGTATAGATACATGTATATGTGTGAAAGGACCACATCTTGCACACCTAGAACAAACAAACCATTGTAATCATATTGGCTGGGATAAAAAATAAAAAGTAAATTACAAATATGAACAAGAAGTAATGAGACATAAACCTAAAGGGCTTTTTCCTGGCACATTCCATTCTAATTTACAACCTAGAACACCACTTCCATTAAGGCTCTGTTTCCCTAGTAACCAAATTTGGTAAAGGGGAAATCCTGCCACCTTGTGGCCGTTTCCTGCAAGGACAGCTTTAAACGCACAGCTAATGGTCACTTAACATTCACAAGGACTCAGGGCTGTAAAGGACACCTGCCCTAACAAATTGTGCTGAAGTAGGGAATGGACCAAAAATTCAAAACAGGCAAATGTTTCAGGAAGAGAGTATGAAGAGTTAAGTTTTACTCACGCTCTTTTTTTAAAAAAGGAAAATGCATAAAAGCTCAACCTCAGGGAGGGTTAGACCCATGCAATCTAATCTACAAAAAGTTTCAACTTACACCAGTCGAATGACCATCAGCAAAAAGTCTACAAAAAATAAATGCTGAAGGGATTTTAGAGAACTGTGCACCCTCTACCTGCAGGTGAGAGGTAAAGGGGTAACAGCCAATAATGAGAACAGAAAGGAGCTGTGTTTAAAAGTAAAAATGGAGGTACCATTCAATCCAGCAGGCGCACCATTGGACCTCTCACCTGAGAAGACAAGAATCGAGAAGACACAGGCCGCCAAAGCTGCAGAGCAGCCTTATTCACAATAGCCAAGACAGGGAAGCAATCAAAATGTCCAACAACAGGTGAATGGATCAAGAAGAAGTGGTCCATGTACACAATGGAATATTAGCCCTGGAAAACAATGAACCATTGCTCTTTGAGGCACCACAAATGAGTCTGGAGATAATCACGAAACATGAGGTAAGTCGGAAAGCAAAAGACCTATATTCTATGATATCACTTATAGGCGTTATCTAATAACTGACACAAATGAACATATTTCCACAGAGAAAGACATTCACAGACTTCGAAAAGAAACTATGCTCATCTAAACGGAAAGGTGGGGGGAATGGATAAATTAAGATTAGTGTTCCTATATGTATACAAACCCATATTATATACATATCTCAAAAAGACCGATCATATAGCAATGGACGTCTGCAGAACCCTCTGTAACATTTTATATGGGAAGAGGATCTGTACTTGAAAAGACATGCATAATGTACAAATGAACCAGATTGTGTACACCTAGGACAAACAATATTCTAAGCTTTACACCAAGTAAAACTTTTTTTAACCCAAGAAGAAATAATGAGACATCAACTTATGGGGGTTTCTCCATGCACATTCCAATGTAATTTACAGCCTAGGAACACGACTCCCAGAAAGGCTCTGCTGCCCTAGTACCCAGGTTTGGGAATGGAGAAATGCTGCCTCCTTGAGGCCACGTCCCACAACAGCAGCTTTAAACCCATTGCTAAAGGTCACTAAATATTTACCGAACTTGCAGTTCGGTAAAAGACACCTGCTCTCTAAAAAAATTCTGGGATGGAAAATCGACCAAAAATTTCAAAAGAGGGCAACCTTCCAAGGAAACAATTTCAAGATTTATATTGTACTCCCAATTGTTTCCTTTTTTTTAACAGAAAAGAAAACGGTGGAGAAAAATGATGAGTTTTACGAATATTCAAAGACATGCAAACCCAAATTACAAAAACCTATCAGCGCACAGCAGCCAGAAGGGCCATTAGCAAAAATGCTGCAAACAATAAATGCTGAAGCGATTGTGGAGAAATGCGTACCCTCGATTCTAAGGGGGACGTGGTAAGAGCCACTCATGAAAACACAAAGAAGGTGCTTTGAAAAGGGAAACACGGTGCCACCAGTCAATCAATCACACCCACTGCTGGGCTTATCACCTGAGAAAAATGAGAATCAAAAAGTCACAGGCTGTAATAAGAACCTGCAGTATAAAAAAACAAACAAAACAACTAATACTAAACTTTCATTGGGTTATTTGTATGGAAATATGTTAATATAAATGTTTCAGACATTACATGAAATTTCTAAAAATCTTATATTTGTATTTGTATGGAAATATGTTAATATAAATGTTTCAGACAGTACATGAAATTTCTAAAAATCTTGTATTTGTATGGAAATATGTATGAAAATATGTTAATATAAATGTTTCAGACATTACATGAAATTTCTAAAAATCTTATATTTGTATTTGTATGGAAATATGTATGGAAATATGTTAATATAAATGTTTCAGACATTACATGAAATTTCTAAAAATCTTATATTTGTATTTGTATGGAAATATGTATGGAAATATGTTAATATAAATGTTTCAGACATTACATGAAATTTCTAAAAATCTTATATTTGTATTTGTATGGAAATATGTATGGAAATATGTTAATATAAATGTTTCAGACATTACAGGAAACTTCTAAAAATCTTATATGTTCTGGTATAATGTTATAAGTAATAATCCTTGTTATTACTTTAAAATGTATATCTCAGAAATAACTAATTTTCTTGTCAACTGCATTATTATGAACTTTCATCAAATCTTTAACCATGGTCATTTTTAAGTCTTTTGTCATTTACAGACAGTTCTGGGTGTACTCTGATGATTTTGCAAATATGTTCCTATAAAAGAGTTTCATCTTCAAGAAATTCATGGAAAAGACTCTGACAAGTACAGGTTTCTGGTAACTGACTGTACTGCTGAACTGAATGAATAAGCATTTTCAGAACTCTAATGAAAAACTGATGAACTCATAAAACTGCTAACAAAAGATCAAGATGAAAAAAAAGAAATTAATTACATGGGACTGAGTGAACTGATGAGGATGAGTATAATTTTTGTGACTTTCTGTCTGAATTAAAAAAAAAATCGCACAAGGACTCAGAGGAAAAGAATATACAAATCAATTTTCACTGCAAAGTAAAGGAGCTGTTACAGTGGAGGATTACTGGACTGAATGTCAATATTATGACATAGTATAAGTGTGTTTCATGTTTGGTAATTGCAATCATTGTTGCTTTTGTTGTGGTCATCCATGTACAATGCTTGGTGTCAGTCTATCTATCTCTTGTAAAAATAAAAAAAATAAAAAAATAAAATAAAATAAAATAAAATAATCCAATATTTTCACAAACGCAAAACTGAAAAATACAAAATCTAACTATTTGAATTTCAAAAAGCATTTTAATTAGTTTTATAAATAAAAGTTATGAAATTGGAATAATCAAAATATTCAAGTACTGATGTAGAAAAATAAAGAATAAATTAATCCAGGAAAAAAAAAAAAGTCACAGGCTGGCAATCCTGCACTCCAAGAATATTTACCATAGCCAACACTTGGAAGCAAAGAAAATGTCCATCAACCGAGGAGTGCACAAAGTAGAAGTGGTCCATGTACTCAGTGGAAAATTACTCCAATAAAAAATAAAAATTAAATTTAAAAATCCAACCAAAGTAAGGAGACATCAGCTTGTGTGGGTTTGTCTGGGCACACTCCACTCTAATTTATAACCGAGAAACACCACAGGCCGCAAAGGCTTTTCCCTAGTTACCAGGGTGGGGGACATAGAAAGGCTGCCAGCCTCTGGCAGTTACCTGCAAAAGCAGCTTTAAAGCCTGTGCTAATGGTCATTTCATAGGAACAAGTACTGCAGAACTGTAAATGAAACCTGCCCTCAAAATGTCTTGAGGGAGGTAATGGCCACAACATTTCAAAATGTGACACATACTTAAAGAGAACACTTTGAAGAACTAAGGGGTAATCACAGCTTGAAAAAGAAAAAGGACATGCCTTAAAGCTCAATTTCAACAGATTATGTGACACATTCGAATTCAACCACAGAGAGGTATCAGCTCACACTTGTCAGAATAACCATCAGCAAGAAAACTACAAACAAAAAATGCTGAAGGTGTTGTGGAGAAATGCATACCCTCAGCTTCTAAGGGGACGTAACTTGGAAAGGGCCACGAATGAGAAGAGAATGGAGGTGCCGTAAAAAGGTAAACATTGAGCTACCATATGATCCAGCAGGCCCACTCCTCGACGTATAACCTAAGAAGAGAGAATTGGAAAGACACAGGCAGGCAAATCTGCATTGCACAGTATGACAAGAGCCAAGATATGGAAGTAACCAAAAAGTCCACCAACAGATGGGTGGACAAAGAAGAACTCCTCCATGTACAGATGGAATATTCGCTAGTGAAAAAAATGAAACAATGCCATTTGCAGCACCATAGATGAGTCTAGACGTAATCACGCCACCTGTAGTAAGTGAGAAAGCAAAAGACACATATCCTATCATATCACTTTTAAGAGTTACTTAAAAATTGACACCAATGAAGATATTTCCACAGAGAAAGGCAATCACAGATTCATTAGAAAACTTATGGTTCACCAAATAGAAAGGGATGAGGATTGGATCCATTACCATATTGGCGTTAACAGAGATATACAAACCATGTGAAATATATAACCACCAAAGACGTACGGAAGACCAGGAGAAGACTACTCAACATTGTGTCATAACCTACATGGGAAAAGGATGCGAGGAAGTATAGATACATGTATATGTGTGAAAGGACCACATCTTGCACACCTAGAACAAACAAACCATTGTAATCATATTGGCTGGGATAAAAAATAAAAAGTAAATTACAAATATGAACAAGAAGTAATGAGACATAAACCTAAAGGGCTTTTTCCTGGCACATTCCATTCTAATTTACAACCTAGAACACCACTTCCATTAAGGCTCTGTTTCCCTAGTAACCAAATTTGGTAAAGGGGAAATCCTGCCACCTTGTGGCCGTTTCCTGCAAGGACAGCTTTAAACGCACAGCTAATGGTCACTTAACATTCACAAGGACTCAGGGCTGTAAAGGACACCTGCCCTAACAAATTGTGCTGAAGTAGGGAATGGACCAAAAATTCAAAACAGGCAAATGTTTCAGGAAGAGAGTATGAAGAGTTAAGTTTTACTCACGCTCTTTTTTTAAAAAAGGAAAATGCATAAAAGCTCAACCTCAGGGAGGGTTAGACCCATGCAATCTAATCTACAAAAAGTTTCAACTTACACCAGTCGAATGACCATCAGCAAAAAGTCTACAAACAATAAATGCTGAAGGGATTTTAGAGAACTGTGCACCCTCTACCTGCAGGTGAGAGGTAAAGGGGTAACAGCCAATAATGAGAACAGAAAGGAGCTGTGTTTAAAAGTAAAAATGGAGGTACCATTCAATCCAGCAGGCGCACCATTGGACCTCTCACCTGAGAAGACAAGAATCGAGAAGACACAGGCCGCCAAAGCTGCAGAGCAGCCTTATTCACAATAGCCAAGACAGGGAAGCAATCAAAATGTCCAACAACAGGTGAATGGATCAAGAAGAAGTGGTCCATGTACACAATGGAATATTAGCCCTGGAAAACAATGAACCATTGCTCTTTGAGGCACCACAAATGAGTCTGGAGATAATCACGAAACATGAGGTAAGTCGGAAAGCAAAAGACCTATATTCTATGATATCACTTATAGGCGTTATCTAATAACTGACACAAATGAACATATTTCCACAGAGAAAGACATTCACAGACTTCGAAAAGAAACTATGCTCATCTAAAAGGAAAGGTGAGGGGAATGGATAAATTAAGATTAGTGTTCCTATATGTATACAAACCCATATTATATACATATCTCAAAAAGACCGATCATATAGCAATGGACGTCTGCAGAACCCTCTGTAACATTTTATATGGGAAGAGGATCTGTACTTGAAAAGACATGCATAATGTACAAATGAACCAGATTGTGTACACCTAGGACAAACAATATTCTAAGCTTTACACCAAGTAAAACTTTTTTTAACCCAAGAAGAAATAATGAGACATCAACTTATGGGGGTTTCTCCATGCACATTCCAATGTAATTTACAGCCTAGGAACACGACTCCCAGAAAGGCTCTGCTGCCCTAGTACCCAGGTTTGGGAATGGAGAAATGCTGCCTCCTTGAGGCCACGTCCCACAACAGCAGCTTTAAACCCATTGCTAAAGGTCACTAAATATTTACCGAACTTGCAGTTCGGTAAAAGACACCTGCTCTCTAAAAAAATTCTGGGATGGAAAATCGACCAAAAATTTCAAAAGAGGGCAAACTTCCAAGGAAACAATTTCAAGATTTATATTGTACTCCCAATTGTTTCCTTTTTTTTAACAGAAAAGAAAACGGTGGAGAAAAATGATGAGTTTTACGAATATTCAAAGACATGCAAACCCAAATTACAAAAACCTATCAGCGCACAGCAGCCAGAAGGGCCATTAGCAAAAATGCTGCAAACAATAAATGCTGAAGCGATTGTGGAGAAATGCGTACCCTCGATTCTAAGGGGGACGTGGTAAGAGCCACTCATGAAAACACAAAGAAGGTGCTTTGAAAAGGGAAACACGGTGCCACCAGTCAATCAATCACACCCACTGCTGGGCTTATCACCTGAGAAAAATGAGAATCAAAAAGTCACAGGCTGTAATAAGAACCTGCAGTATAAAAAAACAAACAAAACAACTAATACTAAACTTTCATTGGGTTATTTGTATGGAAATATGTTAATATAAATGTTTCAGACATTACATGAAATTTCTAAAAATCTTATATTTGTATTTGTATGGAAATATGTTAATATAAATGTTTCAGACATTACATGAAATTTCTAAAAATCTTATATTTGTATTTGTATGGAAATATGTTAATATAAATGTTTCAGACATTACATGAAATTTTTAAAAATCTTGTATTTGTATGGAAATATGTATGAAAATATGTTAATATAAATGTTTCAGACATTACATGAAATTTCTAAAAATCTTATATTTGTATTTGTATGGAAATATGTATGGAAATATGTTAATATAAATGTTTCAGACATTACATGAAATTTCTAAAAATCTTATATTTGTATTTGTATGGAAATATGTATGGAAATATGTTAATATAAATGTTTCAGACATTACATGAAATTTCTAAAAATCTTATATTTGTATTTGTATGGAAATATGTATGGAAATATGTTAATATAAATGTTTCAGACATTACAGGAAACTTCTAAAAATCTTATATGTTCTGGTATAATGTTATAAGTAATAATCCTTGTTATTACTTTAAAATGTATATCTCAGAAATAACTAATTTTCTTGTCAACTGCATTATTATGAACTTTCATCAAATATTTAACCATGGTCATTTTTAAGTCTTTTGTCATTTACAGACAGTTCTGGGTGTACTCTGATGATTTTGCAAATATGTTCCTATAAAAGAGTTTCATCTTCAAGAAATTCATGGAAAAGACTCTGACAAGTACAGGTTTCTGGTAACTGACTGTACTGCTGAACTGAATGAATAAGCATTTTCAGAACTCTAATGAAAAACTGATGAACTCATAAAACTGCTAACAAAAGATCAAGATGAAAAAAAAGAAATTAATTACATGGGACTGAGTGAACTGATGAGGATGAGTATAATTTTTGTGACTTTCTGTCTGAATTTAAAAAAAAATCGCACAAGGACTCAGAGGAAAAGAATATACAAATCAATTTTCACTGCAAAGTAAAGGAGCTGTTACAGTGGAGGATTACTGGACTGAATGTCAATATTATGACATAGTATAAGTGTGTTTCATGTTTGGTAATTGCAATCATTGTTGCTTTTGTTGTGGTCATCCATGTACAATGCTTGGTGTCAGTCTATCTATCTCTTGTAAAAATAAAAAAAATAAAAAAATAAAATAAAATAAAATAAAATAATCCAATATTTTCACAAACGCAAAACTGAAAAATACAAAATCTAACTATTTGAATTTCAAAAAGCATTTTAATTAGTTTTATAAATAAAAGTTATGAAATTGGAATAATCAAAATATTCAAGTACTGATGTAGAAAAATAAAGAATAAATTAATCCAGGAAAAAAAAAAAAAAGTCACAGGCTGGCAATCCTGCACTCCAAGAATATTTACCATAGCCAACACTTGGAAGCAAAGAAAATGTCCATCAACCGAGGAGTGCACAAAGTAGAAGTGGTCCATGTACTCAGTGGAAAATTACTCCAATAAAAAATAAAAATTAAATTTAAAAATCCAACCAAAGTAAGGAGACATCAGCTTGTGTGGGTTTGTCTGGGCACACTCCACTCTAATTTATAACCGAGAAACACCACAGGCCGCAAAGGCTTTTCCCTAGTTACCAGGGTGGGGGACATAGAAAGGCTGCCAGCCTCTGGCAGTTACCTGCAAAAGCAGCTTTAAAGCCTGTGCTAATGGTCATTTCATAGGAACAAGTACTGCAGAACTGTAAATGAAACCTGCCCTCAAAATGTCTTGAGGGAGGTAATGGCCACAACATTTCAAAATGTGACACATACTTAAAGAGAACACTTTGAAGAACTAAGGGGTAATCACAGCTTGAAAAAGAAAAAGGACATGCCTTAAAGCTCAATTTCAACAGATTATGTGACACATTCGAATTCAACCACAGAGAGGTATCAGCTCACACTTGTCAGAATAACCATCAGCAAGAAAACTACAAACAAAAAATGCTGAAGGTGTTGTGGAGAAATGCATACCCTCAGCTTCTAAGGGGACGTAACTTGGAAAGGGCCACGAATGAGAAGAGAATGGAGGTGCCGTAAAAAGGTAAACATTGAGCTACCATATGATCCAGCAGGCCCACTCCTCGACGTATAACCTAAGAAGAGAGAATTGGAAAGACACAGGCAGGCAAATCTGCATTGCACAGTATGACAAGAGCCAAGATATGGAAGTAACCAAAAAGTCCACCAACAGATGGGTGGACAAAGAAGAACTCCTCCATGTACAGATGGAATATTCGCTAGTGAAAAAAATGAAACAATGCCATTTGCAGCACCATAGATGAGTCTAGACGTAATCACGCCACCTGTAGTAAGTGAGAAAGCAAAAGACACATATCCTATCATATCACTTTTAAGAGTTACTTAAAAATTGACACCAATGAAGATATTTCCACAGAGAAAGGCAATCACAGATTCATTAGAAAACTTATGGTTCACCAAATAGAAAGGGATGAGGATTGGATCCATTACCATATTGGCGTCAACAGAGATATACAAACCATGTGAAATATATAACCACCAAAGACGTACGGAAGACCAGGAGAAGACTACTCAACATTGTGTCATAACCTACATGGGAAAAGGATGCGAGGAAGTATAGATACATGTATATGTGTGAAAGGACCACATCTTGCACACCTAGAACAAACAAACCATTGTAATCATATTGGCTGGGATAAAAAATAAAAAGTAAATTACAAATATGAACAAGAAGTAATGAGACATAAACCTAAAGGGCTTTTTCCTGGCACATTCCATTCTAATTTACAACCTAGAACACCACTTCCATTAAGGCTCTGTTTCCCTAGTAACCAAATTTGGTAAAGGGGAAATCCTGCCACCTTGTGGCCGTTTCCTGCAAGGACAGCTTTAAACGCACAGCTAATGGTCACTTAACATTCACAAGGACTCAGGGCTGTAAAGGACACCTGCCCTAACAAATTGTGCTGAAGTAGGGAATGGACCAAAAATTCAAAACAGGCAAATGTTTCAGGAAGAGAGTATGAAGAGTTAAGTTTTACTCACGCTCTTTTTTTAAAAAAGGAAAATGCATAAAAGCTCAACCTCAGGGAGGGTTAGACCCATGCAATCTAATCTACAAAAAGTTTCAACTTACACCAGTCGAATGACCATCAGCAAAAAGTCTACAAACAATAAATGCTGAAGGGATTTTAGAGAACTGTGCACCCTCTACCTGCAGGTGAGAGGTAAAGGGGTAACAGCCAATAATGAGAACAGAAAGGAGCTGTGTTTAAAAGTAAAAATGGAGGTACCATTCAATCCAGCAGGCGCACCATTGGACCTCTCACCTGAGAAGACAAGAATCGAGAAGACACAGGCCGCCAAAGCTGCAGAGCAGCCTTATTCACAATAGCCAAGACAGGGAAGCAATCAAAATGTCCAACAACAGGTGAATGGATCAAGAAGAAGTGGTCCATGTACACAATGGAATATTAGCCCTGGAAAACAATGAACCATTGCTCTTTGAGGCACCACAAATGAGTCTGGAGATAATCACGAAACATGAGGTAAGTCGGAAAGCAAAAGACCTATATTCTATGATATCACTTATAGGCGTTATCTAATAACTGACACAAATGAACATATTTCCACAGAGAAAGACATTCACAGACTTCGAAAAGAAACTATGCTCATCTAAAAGGAAAGGTGGGGGGAATGGATAAATTAAGATTAGTGTTCCTATATGTATACAAACCCATATTATATACATATCTCAAAAAGACCGATCATATAGCAATGGACGTCTGCAGAACCCTCTGTAACATTTTATATGGGAAGAGGATCTGTACTTGAAAAGACATGCATAATGTACAAATGAACCAGATTGTGTACACCTAGGACAAACAATATTCTAAGCTTTACACCAAGTAAAACTTTTTTTAACCCAAGAAGAAATAATGAGACATCAACTTATGGGGGTTTCTCCATGCACATTCCAATGTAATTTACAGCCTAGGAACACGACTCCCAGAAAGGCTCTGCTGCCCTAGTACCCAGGTTTGGGAATGGAGAAATGCTGCCTCCTTGAGGCCACGTCCCACAACAGCAGCTTTAAACCCATTGCTAAAGGTCACTAAATATTTACCGAACTTGCAGTTCGGTAAAAGACACCTGCTCTCTAAAAAAATTCTGGGATGGAAAATCGACCAAAAATTTCAAAAGAGGGCAACCTTCCAAGGAAACAATTTCAAGATTTATATTGTACTCCCAATTGTTTCCTTTTTTTTAACAGAAAAGAAAACGGTGGAGAAAAATGATGAGTTTTACGAATATTCAAAGACATGCAAACCCAAATTACAAAAACCTATCAGCGCACAGCAGCCAGAAGGGCCATTAGCAAAAATGCTGCAAACAATAAATGCTGAAGCGATTGTGGAGAAATGCGTACCCTCGATTCTAAGGGGGACGTGGTAAGAGCCACTCATGAAAACACAAAGAAGGTGCTTTGAAAAGGGAAACACGGTGCCACCAGTCAATCAATCACACCCACTGCTGGGCTTATCACCTGAGAAAAATGAGAATCAAAAAGTCACAGGCTGTAATAAGAACCTGCAGTATAAAAAAACAAACAAAACAACTAATACTAAACTTTCATTGGGTTATTTGTATGGAAATATGTTAATATAAATGTTTCAGACATTACATGAAATTTCTAAAAATCTTATATTTGTATTTGTATGGAAATATGTTAATATAAATGTTTCAGACAGTACATGAAATTTCTAAAAATCTTGTATTTGTATGGAAATATGTATGAAAATATGTTAATATAAATGTTTCAGACATTACATGAAATTTCTAAAAATCTTATATTTGTATTTGTATGGAAATATGTATGGAAATATGTTAATATAAATGTTTCAGACATTACATGAAATTTCTAAAAATCTTATATTTGTATTTGTATGGAAATATGTATGGAAATATGTTAATATAAATGTTTCAGACATTACATGAAATTTCTAAAAATCTTATATTTGTATTTGTATGGAAATATGTATGGAAATATGTTAATATAAATGTTTCAGACATTACAGGAAACTTCTAAAAATCTTATATGTTCTGGTATAATGTTATAAGTAATAATCCTTGTTATTACTTTAAAATGTATATCTCAGAAATAACTAATTTTCTTGTCAACTGCATTATTATGAACTTTCATCAAATCTTTAACCATGGTCATTTTTAAGTCTTTTGTCATTTACAGACAGTTCTGGGTGTACTCTGATGATTTTGCAAATATGTTCCTATAAAAGAGTTTCATCTTCAAGAAATTCATGGAAAAGACTCTGACAAGTACAGGTTTCTGGTAACTGACTGTACTGCTGAACTGAATGAATAAGCATTTTCAGAACTCTAATGAAAAACTGATGAACTCATAAAACTGCTAACAAAAGATCAAGATGAAAAAAAAGAAATTAATTACATGGGACTGAGTGAACTGATGAGGATGAGTATAATTTTTGTGACTTTCTGTCTGAATTTAAAAAAAAATCGCACAAGGACTCAGAGGAAAAGAATATACAAATCAATTTTCACTGCAAAGTAAAGGAGCTGTTACAGTGGAGGATTACTGGACTGAATGTCAATATTATGACATAGTATAAGTGTGTTTCATGTTTGGTAATTGCAATCATTGTTGCTTTTGTTGTGGTCATCCATGTACAATGCTTGGTGTCAGTCTATCTATCTCTTGTAAAAATAAAAAAAATAAAAAAATAAAATAAAATAAAATAAAATAATCCAATATTTTCACAAACGCAAAACTGAAAAATACAAAATCTAACTATTTGAATTTCAAAAAGCATTTTAATTAGTTTTATAAATAAAAGTTATGAAATTGGAATAATCAAAATATTCAAGTACTGATGTAGAAAAATAAAGAATAAATTAATCCAGGAAAAAAAAAAAAAGTCACAGGCTGGCAATCCTGCACTCCAAGAATATTTACCATAGCCAACACTTGGAAGCAAAGAAAATGTCCATCAACCGAGGAGTGCACAAAGTAGAAGTGGTCCATGTACTCAGTGGAAAATTACTCCAATAAAAAATAAAAATTAAATTTAAAAATCCAACCAAAGTAAGGAGACATCAGCTTGTGTGGGTTTGTCTGGGCACACTCCACTCTAATTTATAACCGAGAAACACCACAGGCCGCAAAGGCTTTTCCCTAGTTACCAGGGTGGGGGACATAGAAAGGCTGCCAGCCTCTGGCAGTTACCTGCAAAAGCAGCTTTAAAGCCTGTGCTAATGGTCATTTCATAGGAACAAGTACTGCAGAACTGTAAATGAAACCTGCCCTCAAAATGTCTTGAGGGAGGTAATGGCCACAACATTTCAAAATGTGACACATACTTAAAGAGAACACTTTGAAGAACTAAGGGGTAATCACAGCTTGAAAAAGAAAAAGGACATGCCTTAAAGCTCAATTTCAACAGATTATGTGACACATTCGAATTCAACCACAGAGAGGTATCAGCTCACACTTGTCAGAATAACCATCAGCAAGAAAACTACAAACAAAAAATGCTGAAGGTGTTGTGGAGAAATGCATACCCTCAGCTTCTAAGGGGACGTAACTTGGAAAGGGCCACGAATGAGAAGAGAATGGAGGTGCCGTAAAAAGGTAAACATTGAGCTACCATATGATCCAGCAGGCCCACTCCTCGACGTATAACCTAAGAAGAGAGAATTGGAAAGACACAGGCAGGCAAATCTGCATTGCACAGTATGACAAGAGCCAAGATATGGAAGTAACCAAAAAGTCCACCAACAGATGGGTGGACAAAGAAGAACTCCTCCATGTACAGATGGAATATTCGCTAGTGAAAAAAATGAAACAATGCCATTTGCAGCACCATAGATGAGTCTAGACGTAATCACGCCACCTGTAGTAAGTGAGAAAGCAAAAGACACATATCCTATCATATCACTTTTAAGAGTTACTTAAAAATTGACACCAATGAAGATATTTCCACAGAGAAAGGCAATCACAGATTCATTAGAAAACTTATGGTTCACCAAATAGAAAGGGATGAGGATTGGATCCATTACCATATTGGCGTCAACAGAGATATACAAACCATGTGAAATATATAACCACCAAAGACGTACGGAAGACCAGGAGAAGACTACTCAACATTGTGTCATAACCTACATGGGAAAAGGATGCGAGGAAGTATAGATACATGTATATGTGTGAAAGGACCACATCTTGCACACCTAGAACAAACAAACCATTGTAATCATATTGGCTGGGATAAAAAATAAAAAGTAAATTACAAATATGAACAAGAAGTAATGAGACATAAACCTAAAGGGCTTTTTCCTGGCACATTCCATTCTAATTTACAACCTAGAACACCACTTCCATTAAGGCTCTGTTTCCCTAGTAACCAAATTTGGTAAAGGGGAAATCCTGCCACCTTGTGGCCGTTTCCTGCAAGGACAGCTTTAAACGCACAGCTAATGGTCACTTAACATTCACAAGGACTCAGGGCTGTAAAGGACACCTGCCCTAACAAATTGTGCTGAAGTAGGGAATGGACCAAAAATTCAAAACAGGCAAATGTTTCAGGAAGAGAGTATGAAGAGTTAAGTTTTACTCACGCTCTTTTTTTAAAAAAGGAAAATGCATAAAAGCTCAACCTCAGGGAGGGTTAGACCCATGCAATCTAATCTACAAAAAGTTTCAACTTACACCAGTCGAATGACCATCAGCAAAAAGTCTACAAACAATAAATGCTGAAGGGATTTTAGAGAACTGTGCACCCTCTACCTGCAGGTGAGAGGTAAAGGGGTAACAGCCAATAATGAGAACAGAAAGGAGCTGTGTTTAAAAGTAAAAATGGAGGTACCATTCAATCCAGCAGGCGCACCATTGGACCTCTCACCTGAGAAGACAAGAATCGAGAAGACACAGGCCGCCAAAGCTGCAGAGCAGCCTTATTCACAATAGCCAAGACAGGGAAGCAATCAAAATGTCCAACAACAGGTGAATGGATCAAGAAGAAGTGGTCCATGTACACAATGGAATATTAGCCCTGGAAAACAATGAACCATTGCTCTTTGAGGCACCACAAATGAGTCTGGAGATAATCACGAAACATGAGGTAAGTCGGAAAGCAAAAGACCTATATTCTATGATATCACTTATAGGCGTTATCTAATAACTGACACAAATGAACATATTTCCACAGAGAAAGACATTCACAGACTTCGAAAAGAAACTATGCTCATCTAAAAGGAAAGGTGGGGGGAATGGATAAATTAAGATTAGTGTTCCTATATGTATACAAACCCATATTATATACATATCTCAAAAAGACCGATCATATAGCAATGGACGTCTGCAGAACCCTCTGTAACATTTTATATGGGAAGAGGATCTGTACTTGAAAAGACATGCATAATGTACAAATGAACCAGATTGTGTACACCTAGGACAAACAATATTCTAAGCTTTACACCAAGTAAAACTTTTTTTAACCCAAGAAGAAATAATGAGACATCAACTTATGGGGGTTTCTCCATGCACATTCCAATGTAATTTACAGCCTAGGAACACGACTCCCAGAAAGGCTCTGCTGCCCTAGTACCCAGGTTTGGGAATGGAGAAATGCTGCCTCCTTGAGGCCACGTCCCACAACAGCAGCTTTAAACCCATTGCTAAAGGTCACTAAATATTTACCGAACTTGCAGTTCGGTAAAAGACACCTGCTCTCTAAAAAAATTCTGGGATGGAAAATCGACCAAAAATTTCAAAAGAGGGCAACCTTCCAAGGAAACAATTTCAAGATTTATATTGTACTCCCAATTGTTTCCTTTTTTTTAACAGAAAAGAAAACGGTGGAGAAAAATGATGAGTTTTACGAATATTCAAAGACATGCAAACCCAAATTACAAAAACCTATCAGCGCACAGCAGCCAGAAGGGCCATTAGCAAAAATGCTGCAAACAATAAATGCTGAAGCGATTGTGGAGAAATGCGTACCCTCGATTCTAAGGGGGACGTGGTAAGAGCCACTCATGAAAACACAAAGAAGGTGCTTTGAAAAGGGAAACACGGTGCCACCAGTCAATCAATCACACCCACTGCTGGGCTTATCACCTGAGAAAAATGAGAATCAAAAAGTCACAGGCTGTAATAAGAACCTGCAGTATAAAAAAACAAACAAAACAACTAATACTAAACTTTCATTGGGTTATTTGTATGGAAATATGTTAATATAAATGTTTCAGACATTACATGAAATTTCTAAAAATCTTATATTTGTATTTGTATGGAAATATGTTAATATAAATGTTTCAGACATTACATGAAATTTCTAAAAATCTTATATTTGTATTTGTATGGAAATATGTTAATATAAATGTTTCAGACATTACATGAAATTTTTAAAAATCTTGTATTTGTATGGAAATATGTATGAAAATATGTTAATATAAATGTTTCAGACATTACATGAAATTTCTAAAAATCTTATATTTGTATTTGTATGGAAATATGTATGGAAATATGTTAATATAAATGTTTCAGACATTACATGAAATTTCTAAAAATCTTATATTTGTATTTGTATGGAAATATGTATGGAAATATGTTAATATAAATGTTTCAGACATTACATGAAATTTCTAAAAATCTTATATTTGTATTTGTATGGAAATATGTATGGAAATATGTTAATATAAATGTTTCAGACATTACAGGAAACTTCTAAAAATCTTATATGTTCTGGTATAATGTTATAAGTAATAATCCTTGTTATTACTTTAAAATGTATATCTCAGAAATAACTAATTTTCTTGTCAACTGCATTATTATGAACTTTCATCAAATATTTAACCATGGTCATTTTTAAGTCTTTTGTCATTTACAGACAGTTCTGGGTGTACTCTGATGATTTTGCAAATATGTTCCTATAAAAGAGTTTCATCTTCAAGAAATTCATGGAAAAGACTCTGACAAGTACAGGTTTCTGGTAACTGACTGTACTGCTGAACTGAATGAATAAGCATTTTCAGAACTCTAATGAAAAACTGATGAACTCATAAAACTGCTAACAAAAGATCAAGATGAAAAAAAAGAAATTAATTACATGGGACTGAGTGAACTGATGAGGATGAGTATAATTTTTGTGACTTTCTGTCTGAATTTAAAAAAAAATCGCACAAGGACTCAGAGGAAAAGAATATACAAATCAATTTTCACTGCAAAGTAAAGGAGCTGTTACAGTGGAGGATTACTGGACTGAATGTCAATATTATGACATAGTATAAGTGTGTTTCATGTTTGGTAATTGCAATCATTGTTGCTTTTGTTGTGGTCATCCATGTACAATGCTTGGTGTCAGTCTATCTATCTCTTGTAAAAATAAAAAAAATAAAAAAATAAAATAAAATAAAATAAAATAATCCAATATTTTCACAAACGCAAAACTGAAAAATACAAAATCTAACTATTTGAATTTCAAAAAGCATTTTAATTAGTTTTATAAATAAAAGTTATGAAATTGGAATAATCAAAATATTCAAGTACTGATGTAGAAAAATAAAGAATAAATTAATCCAGGAAAAAAAAAAAAAAGTCACAGGCTGGCAATCCTGCACTCCAAGAATATTTACCATAGCCAACACTTGGAAGCAAAGAAAATGTCCATCAACCGAGGAGTGCACAAAGTAGAAGTGGTCCATGTACTCAGTGGAAAATTACTCCAATAAAAAATAAAAATTAAATTTAAAAATCCAACCAAAGTAAGGAGACATCAGCTTGTGTGGGTTTGTCTGGGCACACTCCACTCTAATTTATAACCGAGAAACACCACAGGCCGCAAAGGCTTTTCCCTAGTTACCAGGGTGGGGGACATAGAAAGGCTGCCAGCCTCTGGCAGTTACCTGCAAAAGCAGCTTTAAAGCCTGTGCTAATGGTCATTTCATAGGAACAAGTACTGCAGAACTGTAAATGAAACCTGCCCTCAAAATGTCTTGAGGGAGGTAATGGCCACAACATTTCAAAATGTGACACATACTTAAAGAGAACACTTTGAAGAACTAAGGGGTAATCACAGCTTGAAAAAGAAAAAGGACATGCCTTAAAGCTCAATTTCAACAGATTATGTGACACATTCGAATTCAAACACAGAGAGGTATCAGCTCACACTTGTCAGAATAACCATCAGCAAGAAAACTACAAACAAAAAATGCTGAAGGTGTTGTGGAGAAATGCATACCCTCAGCTTCTAAGGGGACGTAACTTGGAAAGGGCCACGAATGAGAAGAGAATGGAGGTGCCGTAAAAAGGTAAACATTGAGCTACCATATGATCCAGCAGGCCCACTCCTCGACGTATAACCTAAGAAGAGAGAATTGGAAAGACACAGGCAGGCAAATCTGCATTGCACAGTATGACAAGAGCCAAGATATGGAAGTAACCAAAAAGTCCACCAACAGATGGGTGGACAAAGAAGAACTCCTCCATGTACAGATGGAATATTCGCTAGTGAAAAAAATGAAACAATGCCATTTGCAGCACCATAGATGAGTCTAGACGTAATCACGCCACCTGTAGTAAGTGAGAAAGCAAAAGACACATATCCTATCATATCACTTTTAAGAGTTACTTAAAAATTGACACCAATGAAGATATTTCCACAGAGAAAGGCAATCACAGATTCATTAGAAAACTTATGGTTCACCAAATAGAAAGGGATGAGGATTGGATCCATTACCATATTGGCGTCAACAGAGATATACAAACCATGTGAAATATATAACCACCAAAGACGTACGGAAGACCAGGAGAAGACTACTCAACATTGTGTCATAACCTACATGGGAAAAGGATGCGAGGAAGTATAGATACATGTATATGTGTGAAAGGACCACATCTTGCACACCTAGAACAAACAAACCATTGTAATCATATTGGCTGGGATAAAAAATAAAAAGTAAATTACAAATATGAACAAGAAGTAATGAGACATAAACCTAAAGGGCTTTTTCCTGGCACATTCCATTCTAATTTACAACCTAGAACACCACTTCCATTAAGGCTCTGTTTCCCTAGTAACCAAATTTGGTAAAGGGGAAATCCTGCCACCTTGTGGCCGTTTCCTGCAAGGACAGCTTTAAACGCACAGCTAATGGTCACTTAACATTCACAAGGACTCAGGGCTGTAAAGGACACCTGCCCTAACAAATTGTGCTGAAGTAGGGAATGGACCAAAAATTCAAAACAGGCAAATGTTTCAGGAAGAGAGTATGAAAAGTTAAGTTTTACTCACGCTCTTTTTTTAAAAAAGGAAAATGCATAAAAGCTCAACCTCAGGGAGGGTTAGACCCATGCAATCTAATCTACAAAAAGTTTCAACTTACACCAGTCGAATGACCATCAGCAAAAAGTCTACAAACAATAAATGCTGAAGGGATTTTAGAGAACTGTGCACCCTCTACCTGCAGGTGAGAGGTAAAGGGGTAACAGCCAATAATGAGAACAGAAAGGAGCTGTGTTTAAAAGTAAAAATGGAGGTACCATTCAATCCAGCAGGCGCACCATTGGACCTCTCACCTGAGAAGACAAGAATCGAGAAGACACAGGCCGCCAAAGCTGCAGAGCAGCCTTATTCACAATAGCCAAGACAGGGAAGCAATCAAAATGTCCAACAACAGGTGAATGGATCAAGAAGAAGTGGTCCATGTACACAATGGAATATTAGCCCTGGAAAACAATGAACCATTGCTCTTTGAGGCACCACAAATGAGTCTGGAGATAATCACGAAACATGAGGTAAGTCGGAAAGCAAAAGACCTATATTCTATGATATCACTTATAGGCGTTATCTAATAACTGACACAAATGAACATATTTCCACAGAGAAAGACATTCACAGACTTCGAAAAGAAACTATGCTCATCTAAAAGGAAAGGTGAGGGGAATGGATAAATTAAGATTAGTGTTCCTATATGTATACAAACCCATATTATATACATATCTCAAAAAGACCGATCATATAGCAATGGACGTCTGCAGAACCCTCTGTAACATTTTATATGGGAAGAGGATCTGTACTTGAAAAGACATGCATAATGTACAAATGAACCAGATTGTGTACACCTAGGACAAACAATATTCTAAGCTTTACACCAAGTAAAACTTTTTTTAACCCAAGAAGAAATAATGAGACATCAACTTATGGGGGTTTCTCCATGCACATTCCAATGTAATTTACAGCCTAGGAACACGACTCCCAGAAAGGCTCTGCTGCCCTAGTACCCAGGTTTGGGAATGGAGAAATGCTGCCTCCTTGAGGCCACGTCCCACAACAGCAGCTTTAAACCCATTGCTAAAGGTCACTAAATATTTACCGAACTTGCAGTTCGGTAAAAGACACCTGCTCTCTAAAAAAATTCTGGGATGGAAAATCGACCAAAAATTTCAAAAGAGGGCAACCTTCCAAGGAAACAATTTCAAGATTTATATTGTACTCCCAATTGTTTCCTTTTTTTTAACAGAAAAGAAAACGGTGGAGAAAAATGATGAGTTTTACGAATATTCAAAGACATGCAAACCCAAATTACAAAAACCTATCAGCGCACAGCAGCCAGAAGGGCCATTAGCAAAAATGCTGCAAACAATAAATGCTGAAGCGATTGTGGAGAAATGCGTACCCTCGATTCTAAGGGGGACGTGGTAAGAGCCACTCATGAAAACACAAAGAAGGTGCTTTGAAAAGGGAAACACGGTGCCACCAGTCAATCAATCACACCCACTGCTGGGCTTATCACCTGAGAAAAATGAGAATCAAAAAGTCACAGGCTGTAATAAGAACCTGCAGTATAAAAAAACAAACAAAACAACTAATACTAAACTTTCATTGGGTTATTTGTATGGAAATATGTTAATATAAATGTTTCAGACATTACATGAAATTTCTAAAAATCTTATATTTGTATTTGTATGGAAATATGTTAATATAAATGTTTCAGACATTACATGAAATTTCTAAAAATCTTATATTTGTATTTGTATGGAAATATGTTAATATAAATGTTTCAGACATTACATGAAATTTTTAAAAATCTTGTATTTGTATGGAAATATGTATGAAAATATGTTAATATAAATGTTTCAGACATTACATGAAATTTCTAAAAATCTTATATTTGTATTTGTATGGAAATATGTATGGAAATATGTTAATATAAATGTTTCAGACATTACATGAAATTTCTAAAAATCTTATATTTGTATTTGTATGGAAATATGTATGGAAATATGTTAATATAAATGTTTCAGACATTACATGAAATTTCTAAAAATCTTATATTTGTATTTGTATGGAAATATGTATGGAAATATGTTAATATAAATGTTTCAGACATTACAGGAAACTTCTAAAAATCTTATATGTTCTGGTATAATGTTATAAGTAATAATCCTTGTTATTACTTTAAAATGTATATCTCAGAAATAACTAATTTTCTTGTCAACTGCATTATTATGAACTTTCATCAAATCTTTAACCATGGTCATTTTTAAGTCTTTTGTCATTTACAGACAGTTCTGGGTGTACTCTGATGATTTTGCAAATATGTTCCTATAAAAGAGTTTCATCTTCAAGAAATTCATGGAAAAGACTCTGACAAGTACAGGTTTCTGGTAACTGACTGTACTGCTGAACTGAATGAATAAGCATTTTCAGAACTCTAATGAAAAACTGATGAACTCATAAAACTGCTAACAAAAGATCAAGATGAAAAAAAAGAAATTAATTACATGGGACTGAGTGAACTGATGAGGATGAGTATAATTTTTGTGACTTTCTGTCTGAATTAAAAAAAAAATCGCACAAGGACTCAGAGGAAAAGAATATACAAATCAATTTTCACTGCAAAGTAAAGGAGCTGTTACAGTGGAGGATTACTGGACTGAATGTCAATATTATGACATAGTATAAGTGTGTTTCATGTTTGGTAATTGCAATCATTGTTGCTTTTGTTGTGGTCATCCATGTACAATGCTTGGTGTCAGTCTATCTATCTCTTGTAAAAATAAAAAAAATAAAAAAATAAAATAAAATAAAATAAAATAATCCAATATTTTCACAAACGCAAAACTGAAAAATACAAAATCTAACTATTTGAATTTCAAAAAGCATTTTAATTAGTTTTATAAATAAAAGTTATGAAATTGGAATAATCAAAATATTCAAGTACTGATGTAGAAAAATAAAGAATAAATTAATCCAGGAAAAAAAAAAAAGTCACAGGCTGGCAATCCTGCACTCCAAGAATATTTACCATAGCCAACACTTGGAAGCAAAGAAAATGTCCATCAACCGAGGAGTGCACAAAGTAGAAGTGGTCCATGTACTCAGTGGAAAATTACTCCAATAAAAAATAAAAATTAAATTTAAAAATCCAACCAAAGTAAGGAGACATCAGCTTGTGTGGGTTTGTCTGGGCACACTCCACTCTAATTTATAACCGAGAAACACCACAGGCCGCAAAGGCTTTTCCCTAGTTACCAGGGTGGGGGACATAGAAAGGCTGCCAGCCTCTGGCAGTTACCTGCAAAAGCAGCTTTAAAGCCTGTGCTAATGGTCATTTCATAGGAACAAGTACTGCAGAACTGTAAATGAAACCTGCCCTCAAAATGTCTTGAGGGAGGTAATGGCCACAACATTTCAAAATGTGACACATACTTAAAGAGAACACTTTGAAGAACTAAGGGGTAATCACAGCTTGAAAAAGAAAAAGGACATGCCTTAAAGCTCAATTTCAACAGATTATGTGACACATTCGAATTCAACCACAGAGAGGTATCAGCTCACACTTGTCAGAATAACCATCAGCAAGAAAACTACAAACAAAAAATGCTGAAGGTGTTGTGGAGAAATGCATACCCTCAGCTTCTAAGGGGACGTAACTTGGAAAGGGCCACGAATGAGAAGAGAATGGAGGTGCCGTAAAAAGGTAAACATTGAGCTACCATATGATCCAGCAGGCCCACTCCTCGACGTATAACCTAAGAAGAGAGAATTGGAAAGACACAGGCAGGCAAATCTGCATTGCACAGTATGACAAGAGCCAAGATATGGAAGTAACCAAAAAGTCCACCAACAGATGGGTGGACAAAGAAGAACTCCTCCATGTACAGATGGAATATTCGCTAGTGAAAAAAATGAAACAATGCCATTTGCAGCACCATAGATGAGTCTAGACGTAATCACGCCACCTGTAGTAAGTGAGAAAGCAAAAGACACATATCCTATCATATCACTTTTAAGAGTTACTTAAAAATTGACACCAATGAAGATATTTCCACAGAGAAAGGCAATCACAGATTCATTAGAAAACTTATGGTTCACCAAATAGAAAGGGATGAGGATTGGATCCATTACCATATTGGCGTCAACAGAGATATACAAACCATGTGAAATATATAACCACCAAAGACGTACGGAAGACCAGGAGAAGACTACTCAACATTGTGTCATAACCTACATGGGAAAAGGATGCGAGGAAGTATAGATACATGTATATGTGTGAAAGGACCACATCTTGCACACCTAGAACAAACAAACCATTGTAATCATATTGGCTGGGATAAAAAATAAAAAGTAAATTACAAATATGAACAAGAAGTAATGAGACATAAACCTAAAGGGCTTTTTCCTGGCACATTCCATTCTAATTTACAACCTAGAACACCACTTCCATTAAGGCTCTGTTTCCCTAGTAACCAAATTTGGTAAAGGGGAAATCCTGCCACCTTGTGGCCGTTTCCTGCAAGGACAGCTTTAAACGCACAGCTAATGGTCACTTAACATTCACAAGGACTCAGGGCTGTAAAGGACACCTGCCCTAACAAATTGTGCTGAAGTAGGGAATGGACCAAAAATTCAAAACAGGCAAATGTTTCAGGAAGAGAGTATGAAGAGTTAAGTTTTACTCACGCTCTTTTTTTAAAAAAGGAAAATGCATAAAAGCTCAACCTCAGGGAGGGTTAGACCCATGCAATCTAATCTACAAAAAGTTTCAACTTACACCAGTCGAATGACCATCAGCAAAAAGTCTACAAACAATAAATGCTGAAGGGATTTTAGAGAACTGTGCACCCTCTACCTGCAGGTGAGAGGTAAAGGGGTAACAGCCAATAATGAGAACAGAAAGGAGCTGTGTTTAAAAGTAAAAATGGAGGTACCATTCAATCCAGCAGGCGCACCATTGGACCTCTCACCTGAGAAGACAAGAATCGAGAAGACACAGGCCGCCAAAGCTGCAGAGCAGCCTTATTCACAATAGCCAAGACAGGGAAGCAATCAAAATGTCCAACAACAGGTGAATGGATCAAGAAGAAGTGGTCCATGTACACAATGGAATATTAGCCCTGGAAAACAATGAACCATTGCTCTTTGAGGCACCACAAATGAGTCTGGAGATAATCACGAAACATGAGGTAAGTCGGAAAGCAAAAGACCTATATTCTATGATATCACTTATAGGCGTTATCTAATAACTGACACAAATGAACATATTTCCACAGAGAAAGACATTCACAGACTTCGAAAAGAAACTATGCTCATCTAAAAGGAAAGGTGGGGGGAATGGATAAATTAAGATTAGTGTTCCTATATGTATACAAACCCATATTATATACATATCTCAAAAAGACCGATCATATAGCAATGGACGTCTGCAGAACCCTCTGTAACATTTTATATGGGAAGAGGATCTGTACTTGAAAAGACATGCATAATGTACAAATGAACCAGATTGTGTACACCTAGGACAAACAATATTCTAAGCTTTACACCAAGTAAAACTTTTTTTAACCCAAGAAGAAATAATGAGACATCAACTTATGGGGGTTTCTCCATGCACATTCCAATGTAATTTACAGCCTAGGAACACGACTCCCAGAAAGGCTCTGCTGCCCTAGTACCCAGGTTTGGGAATGGAGAAATGCTGCCTCCTTGAGGCCACGTCCCACAACAGCAGCTTTAAACCCATTGCTAAAGGTCACTAAATATTTACCGAACTTGCAGTTCGGTAAAAGACACCTGCTCTCTAAAAAAATTCTGGGATGGAAAATCGACCAAAAATTTCAAAAGAGGGCAACCTTCCAAGGAAACAATTTCAAGATTTATATTGTACTCCCAATTGTTTCCTTTTTTTTAACAGAAAAGAAAACGGTGGAGAAAAATGATGAGTTTTACGAATATTCAAAGACATGCAAACCCAAATTACAAAAACCTATCAGCGCACAGCAGCCAGAAGGGCCATTAGCAAAAATGCTGCAAACAATAAATGCTGAAGCGATTGTGGAGAAATGCGTACCCTCGATTCTAAGGGGGACGTGGTAAGAGCCACTCATGAAAACACAAAGAAGGTGCTTTGAAAAGGGAAACATGGTGCCACCAGTCAATCAGTCACACCCACTGCTGGGCTTATCACCTGAGAAAAATGAGAATCAAAAAGTCACAGGCTGTAATAAGAACCTGCAGTATAAAAAAACAAACAAAACAACTAATACTAAACTTTCATTGGGTTATTTGTATGGAAATATGTTAATATAAATGTTTCAGACATTACATGAAATTTCTAAAAATCTTATATTTGTATTTGTATGGAAATATGTTAATATAAATGTTTCAGACATTACATGAAATTTCTAAAAATCTTATATTTGTATTTGTATGGAAATATGTTAATATAAATGTTTCAGACATTACATGAAATTTCTAAAAATCTTGTATTTGTATGGAAATATGTATGAAAATATGTTAATATAAATGTTTCAGATATTACATGAAATTTCTAAAAATCTTATATTTGTATTTGTATGGAAATATGTATGGAAATATGTTAATATAAATGTTTCAGACATTACATGAAATTTCTAAAAATCTTATATTTGTATTTGTATGGAAATATGTATGGAAATATGTTAATATAAATGTTTCAGACATTACATGAAATTTCTAAAAATCTTATATTTGTATTTGTATGGAAATATGTATGGAAATATGTTAATATAAATGTTTCAGATATTACAGGAAACTTCTAAAAATCTTATATGTTCTGGTATAATGTTATAAGTAATAATCCTTGTTATTACTTTAAAATGTATATCTCAGAAATAACTAATTTTCTTGTCAACTGCATTATTATGAACTTTCATCAAATCTTTAACCATGGTCATTTTTAAGTCTTTTGTCATTTACAGACAGTTCTGGGTGTACTCTGATGATTTTGCAAATATGTTCCTATAAAAGAGTTTCATCTTCAAGAAATTCATGGAAAAGACTCTGACAAGTACAGGTTTCTGGTAACTGACTGTACTGCTGAACTGAATGAATAAGCATTTTCAGAACTCTAATGAAAAACTGATGAACTCATAAAACTGCTAACAAAAGATCAAGATGAAAAAAAAGAAATTAATTACATGGGACTGAGTGAACTGATGAGGATGAGTATAATTTTTGTGACTTTCTGTCTGAATTAAAAAAAAAATCCCACAAGGACTCAGAGGAAAAGAATATACAAATCAATTTTCACTGCAAAGTAAAGGAGCTGTTACAGTGGAGGATTACTGGACTGAATGTCAATATTATGACATAGTATAAGTGTGTTTCATGTTTGGTAATTGCAATCATTGTTGCTTTTGTTGTGGTCATCCATGTACAATGCTTGGTGTCAGTCTATCTATCTCTTGTAAAAATAAAAAAAATAAAAAAATAAAATAAAATAAAATAAAATAATCCAATATTTTCACAAACGCAAAACTGAAAAATACAAAATCTAACTATTTGAATTTCAAAAAGCATTTTAATTAGTTTTATAAATAAAAGTTATGAAATTGGAATAATCAAAATATTCAAGTACTGATGTAGAGAAATAAAGAATAAATTAATCCAGGAAAAAAAAAAAAAGTCACAGGCTGGCAATCCTGCACTCCAAGAATATTTACCATAGCCAACACTTGGAAGCAAAGAAAATGTCCATCAACCGAGGAGTGCACAAAGTAGAAGTGGTCCATGTACTCAGTGGAAAATTACTCCAATAAAAAATAAAAATTAAATTTAAAAATCCAACCAAAGTAAGGAGACATCAGCTTGTGTGGGTTTGTCTGGGCACACTCCACTCTAATTTATAACCGAGAAACACCACAGGCCGCAAAGGCTTTTCCCTAGTTACCAGGGTGGGGGACATAGAAAGGCTGCCAGCCTCTGGCAGTTACCTGCAAAAGCAGCTTTAAAGCCTGTGCTAATGGTCATTTCATAGGAACAAGTACTGCAGAACTGTAAATGAAACCTGCCCTCAAAATGGCTTGAGGGAGGTAATGGCCACAACATTTCAAAATGTGACACATACTTAAAGAGAACACTTTGAAGAACTAAGGGGTAATCACAGCTTGAAAAAGAAAAAGGACATGCCTTAAAGCTCAATTTCAACAGATTATGTGACACATTCGAATTCAACCACAGAGAGGTATCAGCTCACACTTGTCAGAATAACCATCAGCAAGAAAACTACAAACAAAAAATGCTGAAGGTGTTGTGGAGAAATGCATACCCTCAGCTTCTAAGGGGACGTAACTTGGAAAGGGCCACGAATGAGAAGAGAATGGAGGTGCCGTAAAAAGGTAAACATTGAGCTACCATATGATCCAGCAGGCCCACTCCTCGACGTATAACCTAAGAAGAGAGAATTGGAAAGACACAGGCAGGCAAATCTGCATTGCACAGTATGACAAGAGCCAAGATATGGAAGTAACCAAAAAGTCCACCAACAGATGGGTGGACAAAGAAGAACTCCTCCATGTACAGATGGAATATTCGCTAGTGAAAAAAATGAAACAATGCCATTTGCAGCACCATAGATGAGTCTAGACGTAATCACGCCACCTGTAGTAAGTGAGAAAGCAAAAGACACATATCCTATCATATCACTTTTAAGAGTTACTTAAAAATTGACACCAATGAAGATATTTCCACAGAGAAAGGCAATCACAGATTCATTAGAAAACTTATGGTTCACCAAATAGAAAGGGATGAGGATTGGATCCATTACCATATTGGTGTTAACAGAGATATACAAACCATGTGAAATATATAACCACCAAAGACGTACAGAAGACCAGGAGAAGACTACTCAACATTGTGTCATAACCTACATGGGAAAAGGATGCGAGGAAGTATAGATACATGTATATGTGTGAAAGGACCACATCTTGCACACCTAGAACAAACAAACCATTGTAATCATATTGGCTGGGATAAAAAATAAAAAGTACATTACAAATATGAACAAGAAGTAATGAGACATAAACCTAAAGGGCTTTTTCCTGGCACATTCCATTCTAATTTACAACCTAGAACACCACTTCCATTAAGGCTCTGTTTCCCTAGTAACCAAATTTGGTAAAGGGGAAATCCTGCCACCTTGTGGCCGTTTCCTGCAAGGACAGCTTTAAACGCACAGCTAATGGTCACTTAACATTCACAAGGACTCAGGGCTGTAAAGGACACCTGCCCTAACAAATTGTGCTGAAGTAGGGAATGGACCAAAAATTCAAAACAGGCAAATGTTTCAGGAAGAGAGTATGAAGAGTTAAGTTTTACTCACGCTCTTTTTTAAAAAAAGGAAAATGCATAAAAGCTCAACCTCAGGGAGGGTTAGACCCATGCAATCTAATCTACAAAAAGTTTCAACTTACACCAGTCGAATGACCATCAGCAAAAAGTCTACAAACAATAAATGCTGAAGGGATTTTAGAGAACTGTGCACCCTCTACCTGCAGGTGAGAGGTAAAGGGGTAACAGCCAATAATGAGAACAGAAAGGAGCTGTGTTTAAAAGTAAAAATGGAGGTACCATTCAATCCAGCAGGCGCACCATTGGACCTCTCACCTGAGAAGACAAGAATCGAGAAGACACAGGCCGCCAAACCTGCAGAGCAGCCTTATTCACAATAGCCAAGACAGGGAAGCAATCAAAATGTCCAACAACAGGTGAATGGATCAAGAAGAAGTGGTCCATGTACACAATGGAATATTAGCCCTGGAAAACAATGAACCATTGCTCTTTGAGGCACCACAAATGAGTCTGGAGATAATCACGAAACATGAGGTAAGTCGGAAAGCAAAAGACCTATATTCTATGATATCACTTATAGGCGTTATCTAATAACTGACACAAATGAACATATTTCCACAGAGAAAGACATTCACAGACTTCGAAAAGAAACTATGCTCATCTAAAAGGAAAGGTGGGGGGAATGGATAAATTAAGATTAGTGTTCCTATATGTATACAAACCCATATTATATACATATCTCAAAAAGACCGATCATATAGCAATGGACGTCTGCAGAACCCTCTGTAACATTTTATATGGGAAGAGGATCTGTACTTGAAAAGACATGCATAATGTACAAATGAACCAGATTGTGTACACCTAGGACAAACAATATTCTAAGCTTTACACCAAGTAAAACTTTTTTTAACCCAAGAAGAAATAATGAGACATCAACTTATGGGGGTTTCTCCATGCACATTCCAATGTAATTTACAGCCTAGGAACACGACTCCCAGAAAGGCTCTGCTGCCCTAGTACCCAGGTTTGGGAATGGAGAAATGCTGCCTCCTTGAGGCCACGTCCCACAACAGCAGCTTTAAACCCATTGCTAAAGGTCACTAAATATTTACCGAACTTGCAGTTCGGTAAAAGACACCTGCTCTCTAAAAAAATTCTGGGATGGAAAATCGACCAAAAATTTCAAAAGAGGGCAACCTTCCAAGGAAACAATTTCAAGATTTATATTGTACTCCCAATTGTTTCCTTTTTTTTTAACAGAAAAGAAAACGGTGGAGAAAAATGATGAGTTTTACGAATATTCAAAGACATGCAAACCCAAATTACAAAAACCTATCAGCGCACAGCAGCCAGAAGGGCCATTAGCAAAAATGCTGCAAACAAATGCTGAAGCGATTGTGGAGAAATGCGTACCCTCGATTCTAAGGGGGACGTGGTAAGAGCCACTCATGAAAACACAAAGAAGGTGCTTTGAATAGGGAAACACGGTGCCACCAGTCAATCAATCACACCCACTGCTGGGCTTATCACCTGAGAAAAATGAGAATCAAAAAGTCACAGGCTGTAATAAGAACCTGCAGTATAAAAAAACAAACAAAACAACTAATACTAAACTTTCATTGGGTTATTTGTATGGAAATATGTTAATATAAATGTTTCAGACATTACATGAAATTTCTAAAAATCTTATATTTGTATTTGTATGGAAATATGTATGGAAATATGTTAATATAAATGTTTCAGACATTACATGAAATTTCTAAAAATCTTGTATTTGTATGGAAATATGTATGAAAATATGTTAATATAAATGTTTCAGACATTACATGAAATTTCTAAAAATCTTATATTTGTATTTGTATGGAAATATGTATGGAAATATGTTAATATAAATGTTTCAGACATTATATGAAATTTCTAAAAATCTTATATTTGTATTTGTATGGAAATATGCATGGAAATATGTTAATATAAATGTTTCAGACATTACATGAAATTTCTAAAAATCTTATATTTGTATTTGTATGGAAATATGTATGGAAATATGTTAATATAAATGTTTCAGACATTACAGGAAACTTCTAAAAATCTTATATGTTCTGGTATAATGTTATAAGTAATAATCCTAGTTATTACTTTAAAATGTATATCTCAGAAATAACTAATTTTCTTGTCAACTGCATTATTATGAACTTTCATCAAATCTTTAACCATGGTCATTTTTAAGTCTTTTGTCATTTACAGACAGTTCTGGGTGTACTCTGATGATTTTGCAAATATGTTCCTATAAAAGAGTTTCATCTTCAAGAAATTCATGGAAAAGACTCTGAAAAGTACAGGTTTCTGGTAACTGACTGTACTGCTGAACTGAATGAATAAGCATTTTCAGAACTCTAATGAAAAACTGATGAACTCATAAAACTGCTAACAAAAGATCAAGATGAAAAAAAAGAAATTAATTACATGGGACTGAGTGAACTGATGAGGATGAGTATAATTTTTGTGACTTTCTGTCTGAATTAAAAAAAAAAATCCCACAAGGACTCAGAGGAAAAGAATATACAAATCAATTTTCACTGCAAAGTAAAGGAGCTGTTACAGTGGAGGATTACTGGACTGAATGTCAATATTATGACATAGTATAAGTGTGTTTCATGTTTGGTAATTGCAATCATTGTTGCTTTTGTTGTGGTCATCCATGTACAATGCTTGGTCTCAGTCTACCTATCTCTTGTAAAAATAAAAAAAATAAAAAAATAAAATAAAATAAAATAAAATAATCCAATATTTTCACAAACGCAAAACTGAAAAATATAAAATCTAACTATTTGAATTTCAAAAAGCATTTTAATTAGTTTTATAAATAAAAGTTATGAAATTGGAATAATCAAAATATTCAAGTACTGATGTAGAAAAATAAAGAATAAATTAATCCAGGAAAAAAAAAAAAAAAGTCACAGGCTGGCAATCCTGCACTCCAAGAATATTTACCATAGCCAACACTTGGAAGCAAAGAAAATGTCCATCAACCGAGGAGTGCACAAAGTAGAAGTGGTCCATGTACTCAGTGGAAAATTACTCCAATAAAAAATAAAAATTAAATTTAAAAATCCAACCAAAGTAAGGAGACATCAGCTTGTGTGGGTTTGTCTGGGCACACTCCACTCTAATTTATAAATGAGAAACACCACAGGCCGCAAAGGCTTTTCCCTAGTTACCAGGGTGGGGGACATAGAAAGGCTGCCAGCCTCTGGCAGTTACCTGCAAAAGCAGCTTTAAAGCCTGTGCTAATGGTCATTTCATAGGAACAAGTACTGCAGAACTGTAAATGAAACCTGCCCTCAAAATGTCTTGAGTGAGGTAATGGCCACAACATTTAAAAATGTGACACATACTTAAAGAGAACACTTTGAAGAAGTAAGGGGTAATCACAGCTTGAAAAAGAAAAAGGACATGCCTTAAAGCTCAATTTCAACAGATTATGTGACACATTCGAATTCAACCACAGAGAGGTATCAGCTCACACTTGTCAGAATAACCATCAGCAAGAAAACTACAAACAAAAAATGCTGAAGGTGTTGTGGAGAAATGCATACCCTCAGCTTCTAAGGGGACGTAACTTGGAAAGGGCCACGAATGAGAAGAGAATGGAGGTGCCGTAAAAAGGTAAACATTGAGCTACCATATGATCCAGCAGGCCCACTCCTCGACGTATAACCTAAGAAGAGAGAATTGGAAAGACACAGGCAGGCAAATCTGCATTGCACAGTATGACAAGAGCCAAGATATGGAAGTAACCAAAAAGTCCACCAACAGATGGGTGGACAAAGAAGAACTCCTCTTTGTACAGATGGAATATTCGCTAGTGAAAAAAATGAAACAATGCCATTTGCAGCACCATAGATGAGTCTAGACGTAATCACGCCAACTGTAGTAAATGAGAAAGCAAAAGACACATATCCTATCATATCACTTTTAAGAGTTACTTAAAAATTGATACCAATGAAGATATTTCCACAGAGAAAGGCAATCACAGATTCATTAGAAAACATATGGTTCACCAAATAGAAAGGGATGAGGATTGGATCCATTACCATATTGGCGTTAACAGAGATATACAAACCATGTGAAATATATAACCACCAAAGACGTACGGAAGACCAGGAGAAGACTACTCAACATTGTGTCATAACCTACATGGGAAAAGGATGCGAGGAAGAATAGAGACATGTATATGTGTGAAAGGACCACATCTTGCACACCTAGAACAAACAAACCATTGTAATCATATTGGCTGGGATAAAAAATAAAAAGTACATTACAAATATGAACAAGAAGTAATGAGACATAAACCTAAAGGGCTTTTTCCTGGCACATTCCATTCTAATTTACAACCTAGAACACCACTTCCTTTAAGGCTCTGTTTCCCTAGTAACCAAATTTGGTAAAGGGGAAATCCTGCCACCTTGTGGCCGTTTCCTGCAAGGACAGCTTTAAACGCACAGCTAATGGTCACTTAACATTCACAAGGACTCAGGGCTGTAAAGGACACCTGCCCTGACAAATTGTGCTGAAGTAGGGAATGGACCAAAAATTCAAAACAGGCAAATGTTTCAGGAAGAGAGTATGAAGAGTTAAGTTTTACTCACGCTCTTTTTTAAAAAAAGGAAAATGCATAAAAGCTCAACCTCAGGGAGGGTTAGACCCATGCAATCTAATCTACAAAAAGTTTCAACTTACACCAGTCGAATGACCATCAGCAAAAAGTCTACAAACAATAAATGCTGAAGGGATTTTAGAGAACTGTGCACCCTCTACCTGCAGGTGAGAGGTAAAGGGGTAACAGCCAATAATGAGAACAGAAAGGAGCTGTGTTTAAAAGTAAAAATGGAGGTACCATTCAATCCAGCAGGCGCACCATTGGACCTCTCACCTGAGAAGACAAGAATCGAGAAGACACAGGCCGCCAAACCTGCAGAGCAGCCTTATTCACAATAGCCAAGACAGGGAAGCAATCAAAATGTCCAACAACAGGTGAATGGATCAAGAAGAAGTGGTCCATGTACACAATGGAATATTAGCCCTGGAAAACAATGAACCATTGCTCTTTGAGGCACCACAAATGAGTCTGGAGATAATCACGAAACATGAGGTAAGTCGGAAAGCAAAAGACCTATATTCTATGATATCACTTATAGGCGTTATCTAATAACTGACACAAATGAACATATTTCCACAGAGAAAGACATTCACAGACTTCGAAAAGAAACTATGCTCATCTAAAAGGAAAGGTGGGGGGAATGGATAAATTAAGATTAGTGTTCCTATATGTATACAAACCCATATTATATACATATCTCAAAAAGACCGATCATATAGCAATGGACGTCTGCAGAACCCTCTGTAACATTTTATATGGGAAGAGGATCTGTACTTGAAAAGACATGCATAATGTACAAATGAACCAGATTGTGTACACCTAGGACAAACAATATTCTAAGCTTTACACCAAGTAAAACTTTTTTTAACCCAAGAAGAAATAATGAGACATCAACTTATGGGGGTTTCTCCATGCACATTCCAATGTAATTTACAGCCTAGGAACACGACTCCCAGAAAGGCTCTGCTGCCCTAGTACCCAGGTTTGGGAATGGAGAAATGCTGCCTCCTTGAGGCCACGTCCCACAACAGCAGCTTTAAACCCATTGCTAAAGGTCACTAAATATTTACCGAACTTGCAGTTCGGTAAAAGACACCTGCTCTCTAAAAAAATTCTGGGATGGAAAATCGACCAAAAATTTCAAAAGAGGGCAACCTTCCAAGGAAACAATTTCAAGATTTATATTGTACTCCCAATTGTTTCCTTTTTTTTTAACAGAAAAGAAAACGGTGGAGAAAAATGATGAGTTTTACGAATATTCAAAGACATGCAAACCCAAATTACAAAAACCTATCAGCGCACAGCAGCCAGAAGGGCCATTAGCAAAAATGCTGCAAACAAATGCTGAAGCGATTGTGGAGAAATGCGTACCCTCGATTCTAAGGGGGACGTGGTAAGAGCCACTCATGAAAACACAAAGAAGGTGCTTTGAATAGGGAAACACGGTGCCACCAGTCAATCAATCACACCCACTGCTGGGCTTATCACCTGAGAAAAATGAGAATCAAAAAGTCACAGGCTGTAATAAGAACCTGCAGTATAAAAAAACAAACAAAACAACTAATACTAAACTTTCATTGGGTTATTTGTATGGAAATATGTTAATATAAATGTTTCAGACATTACATGAAATTTCTAAAAATCTTATATTTGTATTTGTATGGAAATATGTATGGAAATATGTTAATATAAATGTTTCAGACATTACATGAAATTTCTAAAAATCTTGTATTTGTATGGAAATATGTATGAAAATATGTTAATATAAATGTTTCAGACATTACATGAAATTTCTAAAAATCTTATATTTGTATTTGTATGGAAATATGTATGGAAATATGTTAATATAAATGTTTCAGACATTATATGAAATTTCTAAAAATCTTATATTTGTATTTGTATGGAAATATGCATGGAAATATGTTAATATAAATGTTTCAGACATTACATGAAATTTCTAAAAATCTTATATTTGTATTTGTATGGAAATATGTATGGAAATATGTTAATATAAATGTTTCAGACATTACAGGAAACTTCTAAAAATCTTATATGTTCTGGTATAATGTTATAAGTAATAATCCTAGTTATTACTTTAAAATGTATATCTCAGAAATAACTAATTTTCTTGTCAACTGCATTATTATGAACTTTCATCAAATCTTTAACCATGGTCATTTTTAAGTCTTTTGTCATTTACAGACAGTTCTGGGTGTACTCTGATGATTTTGCAAATATGTTCCTATAAAAGAGTTTCATCTTCAAGAAATTCATGGAAAAGACTCTGAAAAGTACAGGTTTCTGGTAACTGACTGTACTGCTGAACTGAATGAATAAGCATTTTCAGAACTCTAATGAAAAACTGATGAACTCATAAAACTGCTAACAAAAGATCAAGATGAAAAAAAAGAAATTAATTACATGGGACTGAGTGAACTGATGAGGATGAGTATAATTTTTGTGACTTTCTGTCTGAATTAAAAAAAAAAATCCCACAAGGACTCAGAGGAAAAGAATATACAAATCAATTTTCACTGCAAAGTAAAGGAGCTGTTACAGTGGAGGATTACTGGACTGAATGTCAATATTATGACATAGTATAAGTGTGTTTCATGTTTGGTAATTGCAATCATTGTTGCTTTTGTTGTGGTCATCCATGTACAATGCTTGGTCTCAGTCTACCTATCTCTTGTAAAAATAAAAAAAATAAAAAAATAAAATAAAATAAAATAAAATAATCCAATATTTTCACAAACGCAAAACTGAAAAATATAAAATCTAACTATTTGAATTTCAAAAAGCATTTTAATTAGTTTTATAAATAAAAGTTATGAAATTGGAATAATCAAAATATTCAAGTACTGATGTAGAAAAATAAAGAATAAATTAATCCAGGAAAAAAAAAAAAAAAGTCACAGGCTGGCAATCCTGCACTCCAAGAATATTTACCATAGCCAACACTTGGAAGCAAAGAAAATGTCCATCAACCGAGGAGTGCACAAAGTAGAAGTGGTCCATGTACTCAGTGGAAAATTACTCCAATAAAAAATAAAAATTAAATTTAAAAATCCAACCAAAGTAAGGAGACATCAGCTTGTGTGGGTTTGTCTGGGCACACTCCACTCTAATTTATAAATGAGAAACACCACAGGCCGCAAAGGCTTTTCCCTAGTTACCAGGGTGGGGGACATAGAAAGGCTGCCAGCCTCTGGCAGTTACCTGCAAAAGCAGCTTTAAAGCCTGTGCTAATGGTCATTTCATAGGAACAAGTACTGCAGAACTGTAAATGAAACCTGCCCTCAAAATGTCTTGAGTGAGGTAATGGCCACAACATTTAAAAATGTGACACATACTTAAAGAGAACACTTTGAAGAAGTAAGGGGTAATCACAGCTTGAAAAAGAAAAAGGACATGCCTTAAAGCTCAATTTCAACAGATTATGTGACACATTCGAATTCAACCACAGAGAGGTATCAGCTCACACTTGTCAGAATAACCATCAGCAAGAAAACTACAAACAAAAAATGCTGAAGGTGTTGTGGAGAAATGCATACCCTCAGCTTCTAAGGGGACGTAACTTGGAAAGGGCCACGAATGAGAAGAGAATGGAGGTGCCGTAAAAAGGTAAACATTGAGCTACCATATGATCCAGCAGGCCCACTCCTCGACGTATAACCTAAGAAGAGAGAATTGGAAAGACACAGGCAGGCAAATCTGCATTGCACAGTATGACAAGAGCCAAGATATGGAAGTAACCAAAAAGTCCACCAACAGATGGGTGGACAAAGAAGAACTCCTCTTTGTACAGATGGAATATTCGCTAGTGAAAAAAATGAAACAATGCCATTTGCAGCACCATAGATGAGTCTAGACGTAATCACGCCAACTGTAGTAAATGAGAAAGCAAAAGACACATATCCTATCATATCACTTTTAAGAGTTACTTAAAAATTGATACCAATGAAGATATTTCCACAGAGAAAGGCAATCACAGATTCATTAGAAAACATATGGTTCACCAAATAGAAAGGGATGAGGATTGGATCCATTACCATATTGGCGTTAACAGAGATATACAAACCATGTGAAATATATAACCACCAAAGACGTACGGAAGACCAGGAGAAGACTACTCAACATTGTGTCATAACCTACATGGGAAAAGGATGCGAGGAAGAATAGAGACATGTATATGTGTGAAAGGACCACATCTTGCACACCTAGAACAAACAAACCATTGTAATCATATTGGCTGGGATAAAAAATAAAAAGTACATTACAAATATGAACAAGAAGTAATGAGACATAAACCTAAAGGGCTTTTTCCTGGCACATTCCATTCTAATTTACAACCTAGAACACCACTTCCTTTAAGGCTCTGTTTCCCTAGTAACCAAATTTGGTAAAGGGGAAATCCTGCCACCTTGTGGCCGTTTCCTGCAAGGACAGCTTTAAACGCACAGCTAATGGTCACTTAACATTCACAAGGACTCAGGGCTGTAAAGGACACCTGCCCTGACAAATTGTGCTGAAGTAGGGAATGGACCAAAAATTCAAAACAGGCAAATGTTTCAGGAAGAGAGTATGAAGAGTTAAGTTTTACTCACGCTCTTTTTTAAAAAAAGGAAAATGCATAAAAGCTCAACCTCAGGGAGGGTTAGACCCATGCAATCTAATCTACAAAAAGTTTCAACTTACACCAGTCGAATGACCATCAGCAAAAAGTCTACAAAAAATAAATGCTGAAGGGATTTTAGAGAACTGTGCACCCTCTACCTGCAGGTGAGAGGTAAAGGGGTAACAGCCAATAATGAGAACAGAAAGGAGCTGTGTTTAAAAGTAAAAATGGAGGTACCATTCAATCCAGCAGGCGCACCATTGGACCTCTCACCTGAGAAGACAAGAATCGAGAAGACACAGGCCGCCAAACCTGCAGAGCAGCCTTATTCACAATAGCCAAGACAGGGAAGCAATCAAAATGTCCAACAACAGGTGAATGGATCAAGAAGAAGTGGTCCATGTACACAATGGAATATTAGCCCTGGAAAACAATGAACCATTGCTCTTTGAGGCACCACAAATGAGTCTGGAGATAATCACGAAACATGAGGTAAGTCGGAAAGCAAAAGACCTATATTCTATGATATCACTTATAGGCGTTATCTAATAACTGACACAAATGAACATATTTCCACAGAGAAAGACATTCACAGACTTCGAAAAGAAACTATGCTCATCTAAAAGGAAAGGTGGGGGGAATGGATAAATTAAGATTAGTGTTCCTATATGTATACAAACCCATATTATATACATATCTCAAAAAGACCGATCATATAGCAATGGACGTCTGCAGAACCCTCTGTAACATTTTATATGAGAAGAGGATCTGTACTTGAAAAGACATGCATAATGTACAAATGAACCAGATTGTGTACACCTAGGACAAACAATATTCTAAGCTTTACACCAAGTAAAACTTTTTTTACCCCAAGAAGAAATAATGAGACATCAACTTATGGGGGTTTCTCCATGCACATTCCAATGTAATTTACAGCCTAGGAACACGACTCCCAGAAAGGCTCTGCTACCCTAGTACTCAGGTTTGGGAATGGAGAAATGCTGCCTCCTTGAGGCCACTTCCCACAACAGCAGCTTTAAACCCATTTGTAAAGGTCACTAAATATTTACCGAACTTGGAGTTCGGTAAAAGACATCTGCTCTCTAAAAAAATTCTGAGGTGGAATATCGACCAAAAATTTCCAGAGAGGGCAACCTTCCAAGAAAACAATTCCAAGAGTTATACTGTACTCCCAATTGTTTCCTTTTTTTTAACAGAAAAGAAAACGGTGGAGAAAAATGATGAGTTTTACGAATTTTCAAAGACATGCAAACCCAAATTACAAAAACCTATCAGCGCACAGCAGCCAGAAGGGCCATTAGCAAAAATGCTGCAAACAATAAATGCTGAAGCGATTGTGGAGAAATGCGTACCCTCGATTCTAAGGGGGACGTGGTAAGAGCCACTAAAGAAAACACAAAGAAGGTGCTTTGAAAAGGGAAACACGGTGCCACCAGTCAATCAATCACACCCACTGCTGGGCTTATCACCTGAGAAAATGAGAATCAAAAAGTCACAGGCTGGCAATCCTGCATTCCAAGAATATTTACCTTAGCCAACACTTGGAAGCAAAGAAAATGTCCATCAACCGAGGAATGCACAAAGTAGAAGTGGTCCACCTACTCAGTGGAAAATTACTGCAATAAAAAATAAAAATTAAATTTAAAGATCCAACCAAAGTAAGGAGACATCAGCTTGTGTGGGTTTGTCCGGGCACACTCCACTCTAATTTATAACCGAGAAACACCACAGGCCGCAAGGGCTTTTCCCTAGTTACCAGGGTGGGGGACATAGAAAGGCTGTCACCCTCTGGCAGTTACCTGCAAGAGCAGCTTTAAAGCCTGTGCTAATGGTCATTTCATAGGAACAAGTACTGCAGAACTGTAAATGAAACCTGCCCTTGAAATGTCTTGAGGGAGATAATGGCCACAACATTTCAAAATGTGACACATACTTAAAGAGAACACTTTGAAGAACTAAGGGGTAATCACAGCTTGGAAAAGAAAAAGGACATGCCTTAAAGCTCAATTTCAACAGATTATGTGACACATTCAAATTCAACCACACAGAGGTATCAGCTCACACTTGTCAGAATAACCATCAGCAAGAAAACTACAAACAATAAATGCTGAAGTTGTTGTGGAGAAATGCATACCCTCAACTTCTAAGGGGATGTAACTTGAAAAGGGCCACGAATGAGAACAGAATTGAGGTGCCGTAAAAAGGTAAACATTGAGCTACCATATGATCCAGCAGGCCCACGCCTCGACGTATAACCTAAGAAGAGAGAATTGGAAAGACACAGGCAGGCAAATCTGCATTGCACAGTATGACAAGAGCCAAGATATGGAAGTAACCCAAAAGTCCACCAACAGATGGGTGGACAAAGAAGAACTCCTCCATGTAAAAATGAAATATTCGCTAGTGAAAAAAATGAAACAATGCCATTTGCAGCACCAAAGATGAGTCTAGACGTAATCACGCCACCTGTAGTAAGTGAGAAAGCAAAAGACACATATCCTATCATATCACTTTTAAGAGTTACTTAAAAATTGATACCAATGAAGATATTTCCAAGGAGAAATGCAATCACTGATTCATTAGAAAATTTATGGTTCACCAAATAGAAAGGGATGAGGATTGGATACATTACCATATTGGGGTTAACAGAGATATACAAACCATGTGAAATATATAACCACCAAAGACGTACGGAAGACCAGGAGAAGACTACTCAACATTGTGTCATAACCTACATGGGAAAAGGATGCGAGGAAAAATAGATACATGTATATGTGTGAAAGGACCACATCTTGCACACCTAGAACAAACAAACCATTGTAATCATATTGGCTGGGATAAAAAATAAAAAGTACATTACAAATATGAACAAGAAGTAATGAGACATAAACCTAAAGGGCTTTTTCCTGGCACATTCCATTCTAATTTACAACCTAGAACACCACTTCCATTAAGGCTCTGTTTCCCTAGTAACCAAATTTGGTAAAGGGGAAATGCTGCCACCTTGTGGCCGTTTCCTGCAAGAACAGCTTTAAACGCACAGCTAATGGTCACTTAACATTCCAAAGGACTCAGGGCTGTAAAGGACACCTGCCCTAAAAAATTGTGCTGAAGTAGGGAATGGACAAAAAAATTCAAAACAGGCAAATGTTTCAGGAAGAGAGTATGAAGAGTTAAGTTTTACTCACGCTCTTTTTTTAAAAAAGGAAAATGCATAAAAGCTCAACCTCAGGGAGGGTTAGACCCATGCAATCTAATCTACAAAAAGTTTCAACTTACACCAGTCGAATGACCATCAGCAAAAAGTCTACAAACAATAAATGCTGAAGGGATTTTAGAGAACTGTGCACCCTCTACCTGCAGGTGAGAGGTAAAGGGGTAACAGCCAATAATGAGAACAGAAAGGAGCTGTGTTTAAAAGTAAAAATGGAGGTACCATTCAATCCAGCAGGCGCACCATTGGGCCTCTCACCTGAGAAGACAAGAATCGAGAAGACACAGGCCGCAAAATCTGCAGAGCAGACTTATTCACAATAACCAAGACAGGGAAGCAATCAAAATGTCCAACAACAGGTGAATGGATCAAGAAGAAGTGGTCCATGTACACAATGGAATACTAGCCCTGGAAAACAATGAACAATTGCTCTTTGAGGCACCACAAATGAGTCTGGAGATAATCACGAAACATGAGGTAAGTCGGAAAGCAAAAGACCTATATTCTATGATATCACTTATAGGCGTTATCTAATAACTGACACAAATGAACATATTTCCACAGAGAAAGACATTCACAGACTTCGAAAAGAAACTATGCTCATCTAAAAGGAAAGGTGGGGGGAATGGATAAATTAAGATTAGTGTTCCTATATGTATACAAACCCATATTATATACATATCTCAAAAAGACCGATCATATAGCAATGGACGTCTGCAGAACCCCCTGTAACATTTAATATGGGAAGAGGATCTGTACTTGAAAAGACATGCATAATGTACAAATGAACCAGATTGTGTACACCTAGGACAAACAATATTCTAAGCTTTACACCAAGTAAAACTTTTTTTAACCCAAGAAGAAATAATGAGACATCAACTTATGGCGGTTTCTCCATGCACATTCCAATGTAATTTACAGCCTAGGAACACGACTCCCAGAAAGGCTCTGCTACCCTAGTACCCAGGTTTGGGAATGGAGAAATGCTGCCTCCTTGAGGCCACTTCCCACAACAGCAGCTTTAAACCCATTTGTAAAGGTCACTAAATATTTACCGAACTTGGAGTTCGGTAAAAGACATCTGCTCTCTAAAAAAATTCTGAGGTGGAATATCGACCAAAAATTTCCAGAGAGGGCAACCTTCCAAGAAAACAATTCCAAGAGTTATACTGTACTCCCAATTGTTTCCTTTTTTTTAACAGAAAAGAAAACGGTGGAGAAAAATGATGAGTTTTACGAATTTTCAAAGACATGCAAACCCAAATTACAAAAACCTATCAGCGCACAGCAGCCAGAAGGGCCATTAGCAAAAATGCTGCAAACAATAAATGCTGAAGCGATTGTGGAGAAATGCGTACCCTCGATTCTAAGGGGGACGTGGTAAGAGCCACTAAAGAAAACACAAAGAAGGTGCTTTGAAAAGGGAAACACGGTGCCACCAGTCAATCAATCACACCCACTGCTGGTCTTATCACCTGAGAAAATGAGAATCAAAAAGTCACAGGCTGGCAATCCTGCATTCCAAGAATATTTACCTTAGCCAACACTTGGAAGCAAAGAAAATGTCCATCAACCGAGGAATGCACAAAGTAGAAGTGGTCCACGTACTCAGTGGAAAATTACTCCAATAAAAAATAAAAATTAAATTTAAAGATCCAACAAAAGTAAGGAGACATCAGCTTGTGTGGGTTTGTCCGGGCACACTCCACTCTAATTTATAACCGAGAAACACCACAGGCCGCAAGGGCTTTTCCCTAGTTACCAGGGTGGGGGACATAGAAAGGCTGTCACCCTCTGGCAGTTACCTGCAAGAGCAGCTTTAAAGCCTGTGCTAATGGTCATTTCATAGGAACAAGTACTGCAGAACTGTAAATGAAACCTGCCCTTGAAATGTCTTGAGGGAGATAATGGCCACAACATTTCAAAATGTGACACATACTTAAAGAGAACACTTTGAAGAACTAAGGGGTAATCACAGCTTGGAAAAGAAAAAGGACATGCCTTAAAGCTCAATTTCAACAGATTATGTGACACATTCAAATTCAACCACACAGAGGTATCAGCTCACACTTGTCAGAATAACCATCAGCAAGAAAACTACAAACAATAAATGCTGAAGTTGTTGTGGAGAAATGCATACCCTCAACTTCTAAGGGGATGTAACTTGAAAAGGGCCACGAATGAGAACAGAATGGAGGTGCCGTAAAAAGGTAAACATTGAGCTACCATATGATCCAGCAGGCCCACGCCTCGACGTATAACCTAAGAAGAGAGAATTGGAAAGACACAGGCAGGCAAATCTGCATTGCACAGTATGACAAGAGCCAAGATATGGAAGTAACCCAAAAGTCCACCAACAGATGGGTGGACAAAGAAGAACTCCTCCATGTAAAAATGAAATATTCGCTAGTGATAAAAATGAAACAATGCCATTTGCAGCACCAAAGATGAGTCTAGACGTAATCACGCCACCTGTAGTAAGTGAGAAAGCAAAAGACACATATCCTATCATATCACTTTTAAGAGTTACTTAAAAATTGATACCAATGAAGATATTTCCACGGAGAAATGCAATCACTGATTCATTAGAAAATTTATGGTTCACCAAATAGAAAGGGATGAGGATTGGATACATTACCATATTGGGGTTAACAGAGATATACAAACCATGTGAAATATATAACCACCAAAGACGTACGGAAGACCAGGAGAAGACTACTCAACATTGTGTCATAACCTACATGGGAAAAGGATGCGAGGAAGAATAGATACATGTATATGTGTGAAAGGACCACATCTTGCACACCTAGAACAAACAAACCATTGTAATCATATTGGCTGGGATAAAAAATAAAAAGTACATTACAAATATGAACAAGAAGTAATGAGACATAAACCTAAAGGGCTTTTTCCTGGCACATTCCATTCTAATTTACAACCTAGAACACCACTTCCATTAAGGCTCTGTTTCCCTAGTAACCAAATTTGGTAAAGGGGAAATGCTGCCACCTTGTGGCCGTTTCCTGCAAGAACAGCTTTAAACGCACAGCTAATGGTCACTTAACATTCCAAAGGACTCAGGGCTGTAAAGGACACCTGCCCTAAAAAATTGTGCTGAATTAGGGAATGGACAAAAAAATTCAAAACAGGCAAATGTTTCAGGAAGAGAGTATGAAGAGTTAAGTTTTACTCACGCTCTTTTTTTAAAAAAGGAAAATGCATAAAAGCTCAACCTCAGGGAGGGTTAGACCCATGCAATCTAATCTACAAAAAGTTTCAACTTACACCAGTCGAATGACCATCTGCAAAAAGTCTAAAAACAATAAATGCTGAAGGGATTTTAGAGAACTGTGCACCCTCTACCTGCAGGTGAGAGGTAAAGGGGTAACAGCCAATAATGAGAACAGAAAGGAGCTGTGTTTAAAAGTAAAAATGGAGGTACCATTCAATCCAGCAGGCGCACCATTGGGCCTCTCACCTGAGAAGACAAGAATCGAGAAGACACAGGCCGCAAAATCTGCAGAGCAGACTTATTCACAATAACCAAGACAGGGAAGCAATCAAAATGTCCAACAACAGGTGAATGGATCAAGAAGAAGTGGTCCATGTACACAATGGAATACTAGCCCTGGAAAACAATGAACCATTGCTCTTTGAGGCACCACAAATGAGTCTGGAGATAATCACGAAACATGAGGTAAGTCGGAAAGCAAAAGACCTATATTCTATGATATCACTTATAGGCGTTATCTAATAACTGACACAAATGAACATATTTCCACAGAGAAAGACATTCACAGACTTCGAAAAGAAACTATGCTCATCTAAAAGGAAAGGTGGGGGGAATGGATAAATTAAGATTAGTGTTCCTATATGTATACAAACCCATATTATATACATATCTCAAAAAGACCGATCATATAGCAATGGACGTCTGCAGAACCCTCTGTAACATTTTATATGGGAAGAGGATCTGTACTTGAAAAGACATGCATAATGTACAAATGAACCAGATTGTGTACACCTAGGACAAACAATATTCTAAGCTTTACACCAAGTAAAACTTTTTTTAACCCAAGAAGAAATAATGAGACATCAACTTATGGGGGTTTCTCCATGCACATTCCAATGTAATTTACAGCCTAGGAACACGACTCCCAGAAAGGCTCTGCTGCCCTAGTACCCAGGTTTGGGAATGGAGAAATGCTGCCTCCTTGAGGCCACGTCCCACAACAGCAGCTTTAAACCCATTGCTAAAGGTCACTAAATATTTACCGAACTTGCAGTTCGGTAAAAGACACCTGCTCTCTAAAAAAATTCTGGGATGGAAAATCGACCAAAAATTTCAAAAGAGGGCAACCTTCCAAGAAAACAATTTCAAGATTTATATTGTACTCCCAATTGTTTCTTTTTTTTAACAGAAAAGAAAACGGTGGAGAAAAATGATGAGTTTTACGAATTTTCAAAGACATGCAAACCCAAATTACAAAAACCTATCAGCGCACAGCAGCCAGAAGGGCCATTACAAAAATGCTGCAAACAATAAATGCTGAAGCGATTGTGGAGAAATGCGTACCCTCGATTCTAAGGGCGACGGGGTAAGAGTCACTCATGAAAACACAAAGAAGGTGCTTTGAAAAGGGAAACACGGTGCCACCAGTCAATCAATCACACCCACTGCTGGGCTTATCACCTGAGAAAAATGAGAATCAAAAAGTCACAGGCTGGCAATCCTGCACTCCAAGAATATTTACCATAGCCAACACTTGGAAGCAAAGAAAATGTCCATCAACCGAGGAGTGCACAAAGTAATAGTGGTCCACGTACTCAGTGGAAAATTACTCCAATAAAAAATAAAAATTAAATTTAAAAATCCAACCAAAGTAAGGAGACATCAGCTTGTGTGGGTTTGTCTGGGCACACTCCACTCTAATTTATAACCGAGAAACACCACAGGCCGCAAAGGCTTTTCCCTAGTTACCAGGGTGGGGGACATAGAAAGGCTGCCAGCCTCTGGCAGTTACCTGCAAAAGCAGCTTTAAAGCCTGTGCTAATGGTCATTTCATAGGAACAAGTACTGCAGAACTGTAAATGAAACCTGCCCTCAAAATGTCTTGAGGGAGGTAATGGCCACAACATTTCAAAATGTGACACATACTTAAAGAGAACACTTTGAAGAACTAAGGGGTAATCACAGCTTGAAAAAGAAAAAGGACATGCCTTAAAGCTCAATTTCAACAGATTATGTGACACATTCGAATTCAACCACAGAGAGGTATCAGCTCACACTTGTCAGAATAACCATCAGCAAGAAAACTACAAACAATAAGTGCTGAAGGTGTTGTGGAGAAATGCATACCCTCAACTTCTAAGGGGACGTAACTTGGAAAGGGCCACGAATGAGAAGAGAATGGAGGTGCCGTAAAAAGGTAAACATTGAGCTACCATATGATCCAGCAGGCCCACTCCTCGACGTATAACCTAAGAAGAGAGAATTGGAAAGACACAGGCAGGCAAATCTGCATTGCACAGTATGACAAGAGCCAAGATATGGAAGTAACCAAAAAGTCCACCAACAGATGGGTGGACAAAGAAGAACTCCTCCATGTACAGATGGAATATTCGCTAGTGAAAAAAATGAAACAATGCCATTTGCAGCACCATAGATGAGTCTAGACGTAATCACGCCCCCTGTAGTAAGTGAGAAAGCAAAAGACACATATCCTATCATATCACTTTTAAGAGTTACTTAAAAATTGACACCAATGAAGATATTTCCACAGAGAAAGGCAATCACAGATTCATTAGAAAACTTATGGTTCACCAAATAGAAAGGGATGAGGATTGGATACATTACCATATTGGCGTTAACAGAGATATACAAACCATGTGAAATATATAACCACCAAAGACGTACGGAAGACCAGGAGAAGACTACTCAACATTGTGTCATAACCTACATGGGAAAAGGATGCGAGGAAGAATAGATACATGTATATGTGTGAAAGGACCACATCTTGCACACCTAGAACAAACAAACCATTGTAATCATATTGGCTGGGATAAAAAATAAAAAGTACATTACAAATATGAACAAGAAGTAATGAGACATAAACCTAAAGGGCTTTTTCCTGGCACATTCCATTCTAATTTACAACCTAGAACACCAATTCCATTAAGGCTCTGTTTCCCTAGTAACCAAATTTGGTAAAGGGGAAATGCTGCCACCTTGTGGCCGTTTCCTGCAAGGACAGCTTTAAACGCACAGCTAATGGTCACTTAACATTCCAAAGGACTCAGGGCTGTAAAGGACACCTGCCCTAAAAAATTGTGCTGAAGTAGGGAATGGACAAAAAAAATTCAAAACAGGCAAATGTTTCAGGAAGAGAGTATGAAGAGTTAAGTTTTACTCACGCTCTTTTTTTAAAAAAGGAAAATGCATAAAAGCTCAACCTCAGGGAGGGTTAGACCCATGCAATCTAATCTACAAAAAGTTTCAACTTACACCAGTCGAATGACCATCAGCAAAAAGTCTAAAAACAATAAATGCTGAAGGAATTTTAGAGAACTGTGCACCCTCTACCTGCAAGTGAGAGGTAAAGGGGTAACAGCCAATAATGAGAACAGAAAGGAGCTGTGTTTAAAAGTAAAAATGGAGGTACCATTCAATCCAGCAGGCGCACCATTGGGCCTCTCACCTGAGAAAACAAGGATCGAGAAGACACAGGCCGCAAAATCTGCAGAGCAGACTTATTCACAATAACCAAGACAGGGAAGCAATCAAAATGTCCAACAACAGGTGAATGGATCAAGAAGAAGTGGTCCATGTACACAATGGAATACTAGCCCTGGAAAACAATGAACCATTGCTCTTTGAGGCACCACAAATGAGTCTGGAGATAATCACGAAACATGAGGTAAGTCGGAAAGCAAAAGACCTATATTCTATGATATCACTTATAGGCGTTATCTAATAACTGACACAAATGAACATATTTCCACAGAGAAAGACATTCACAGACTTCGAAAAGAAACTATGCTCATCTAAAAGGAAAGGTGGGGGGAATGGTTAAATTAAGATTAGTGTTCCTATATGTATACAAACACATATTATATACATATCTCAAAAAGACCGATCATATAGCAATGGACGTCTGCAGAACCCTCTGTAACATTTTATATGGGAAGAGGATCTGTACTTGAAAAGACATGCATAATGTACAAATGAACCAGATTGTGTACACCTAGGACAAACAATATTCTAAGCTTTACACCAAGTAAAACTTTTTTTAACCCAAGAAGAAATAATGAGACATCAACTTATGGGGGTTTCTCCATGCACATTCCAATGTAATTTACAGCCTAGGAACACGACTCCCAGAAAGGCTCTGCTGCCCTAGTACCCAGGTTTGGGAATAGAGAAATCCTGCCTCCTTGAGGCCACGTCCCACAACAGCAGCTTTAAACCCATTGCTAAAGGTCACTAAATATTTACCGAACTTGCAGTTCGGTAAAAGACATCTGCTCTCTAAAAAAATTCTGAGGTGGAATATCGACCAAAAATTTCCAGAGAGGGCAACCTTCCAAGAAAACAATTCCAAGGGTTATACTGTACTCCCAATTGTTTCCTTTTTTTTAACAGAAAAGAAAACGGTGGAGAAAAATGATGAGTTTTACGAATTTTCAAAGACATGCAAACCCAAATTACAAAAACCTATCAGCGCACAGCAGCCAGAAGGGCCATTAGCAAAAATGCTGCAAACAATAAATGCTGAAGCGATTGTGGAGAAATGCGTACCCTCGATTCTAAGGGGGACGTGGTAAGAGCCACTCATGAAAACACAAAGAAGGTGCTTTGAAAAGGGAAACACGGTGCCACCAGTCAATCAATCACACCCACTGCTGGGCTTATCACCTGAGAAAAATGAGAATCAAAAAGTCACAGGCTGGCAATCCTGCACTCCAAGAATATTTACCATAGCCAACACTTGGAAGCAAAGAAAATGTCCATCAACCGAAGAGTGCACAAAGTAGAAGTGGTCCACATACTCAGTGGAAAATTACTCCAATAAAACATAAAAATTGAATTTAAAAATCCAACCAAAGTAAGGAGACATCAGCTTGTGTGGGTTTGTCTGGGCACACTCCACTCTAATTTATAACTGAGAAACACCACAGGCCGCAAAGGCTTTTCCCTAGTTACCAGGGTGGGGGACATAGAAAGGCTGCCAGCCTCTGGCAGTTACCTGCAAAAGCAGCTTTAAAGCCTGTGCTAATGGTCATTTCATAGGAACAAGTACTGCAGAACTGTAAATGAAACCTGCCCTCAAAATGGCTTGAGGGAGGTAATGGCCACAACATTTCAAAATGTGACACATACTTAAAGAGAACACTTTGAAGAACTAAGGGGTAATCACAGCTTGAAAAAGAAAAAGGACATGCCTTAAAGCTCAATTTCAACAGATTATGTGACACATTCGAATTCAACCACAGAGAGGTATCAGCTCACACTTGTCAGAATAACCATCAGCAAGGAAACTACAAACAATAAATGCTGAAGGTGTTGTGGAGAAATGCATACCCTCAACTTCTAAGGGGACGTAACTTGGAAAGGGCCACGAATGAGAAGAGAATGGAGGTGCCGTAAAAAGGTAAACATTGAGCTACCATATGATCCAGCAGGCCCACTCCTCGACGTATAACCTAAGAAGAGAGAATTGGAAAGACACAGGCAGGCAAATCTGCATTGCACAGTATGACAAGAGCCAAGATATGGAAGTAACCAAAAAGTCCACCAACAGATGGGTGGACAAAGAAGAACTCCTCCATGTACAGATGGAATATTCGCTAGTGAAAAAAATGAAACAATGCCATTTGCAGCACCATAGATGAGTCTAGATGTAATCACGCCACCTGTAGTAAGTGAGAAAGCAAAAGACACATATCCTATCATATCACTTTTAAGAGTTACTTAAAAATTGACACCAATGAATATATTTCCACAGAGAAAGGCAATCACAGATTCATTAGAAAACTTATGGTTCACCAAATAGAAAGGGATGAGGATTGGATACATTACCATATTGGCGTCAACAGAGATATACAAACCATGTGAAATATATAACCACCAAAGACGTACGGAAGACCAGGAGAAGACTACTCAACATTGTGTCATAACCTACATGGGAAAAGGATGCGAGGAAGTATAGATACATGTATATGTGTGAAAGGACCACATCTTGCACACCTAGAACAAACAAACCATTGTAATCATATTGGCTGGGATAAAAAATAAAAAGTACATTACAAATATGAACAAGAAGTAATGAGACATAAACCTAAAGGGCTTTTTCCTGGCACATTCCATTCTAATTTACAACCTAGAACACCACTTCCATTAAGGCTCTGTTTCCCTAGTAACCAAATTTGGTAAAGGGGAAATCCTGCCACCTTGTGGCCGTTTCCTGCAAGGACAGCTTTAAACGCACAGCTAATGGTCACTTAACATTCACAAGGACTCAGGGCTGTAAAGGACACCTGCCCTAACAAATTGTGCTGAAGTAGGGAATGGAGCAAAAATTCAAAACAGGCAAATGTTTCAGGAAGAGAGTATGAAGAGTTAAGTTTTACTCACGCTCTTTTTTTAAAAAAAGGAAAATGCATAAAAGCTCAACCTCAGGGAGGGTTAGACCCATGCAATCTAATCTACAAAAAGTTTCAACTTACACCAGTCGAATGACCATCAGCAAAAAGTCTACAAACAATAAATGCTGAAGGGATTTTAGAGAACTGTGCACCCTCTACCTGCAGGTGAGAGGTAAAGGGGTAACAGCCAATAATGAGAACAGAAAGGAGCTGTGTTTAAAAGTAAAAATGGAGGTACCATTCAATCCAGCAGGCGCACCATTGGACCTCTCACCTGAGAAGACAAGAATCGAGAAGACACAGGCCGCCAAAGCTGCAGAGCAGCCTTATTCACAATAGCCAAGACAGGGAAGCAATCAAAATGTCCAACAACAGGTGAATGGATCAAGAAGAAGTGGTCCATGTACACAATGGAATATTAGCCCTGGAAAACAATGAACCATTGCTCTTTGAGGCACCACAAATGAGTCTGGAGATAATCACGAAACATGAGGTAAGTCGGAAAGCAAAAGACCTATATTCTATGATATCACTTATAGGCGTTATCTAATAACTGACACAAATGAACATATTTCCACAGAGAAAGACATTCACAGACTTCGAAAAGAAACTATGCTCATCTAAAAGGAAAGGTGGGGGGAATGGATAAATTAAGATTAGTGTTCCTATATGTATACAAACCCATATTATATACATATCTCAAAAAGACCGATCATATAGCAATGGACGTCTGCAGAACCCTCTGTAACATTTTATATGGGAAGAGGATCTGTACTTGAAAAGACATGCATAATGTACAAATGAACCAGATTGTGTACACCTAGGACAAACAATATTCTAAGCTTTACACCAAGTAAAACTTTTTTTAACCCAAGAAGAAATAATGAGACATCAACTTATGGGGGTTTCTCCATGCACATTCCAATGTAATTTACAGCCTAGGAACACGACTCCCAGAAAGGCTCTGCTGCCCTAGTACCCAGGTTTGGGAATGGAGAAATGCTGCCTCCTTGAGGCCACGTCCCACAACAGCAGCTTTAAACCCATTGCTAAAGGTCACTAAATATTTACCGAACTTGCAGTTCGGTAAAAGACACCTGCTCTCTAAAAAAATTCTGGGATGGAAAATCGACCAAAAATTTCAAAAGAGGGCAACCTTCCAAGGAAACAATTTCAAGATTTATATTGTACTCCCAATTGTTTCCTTTTTTTTTAACAGAAAAGAAAACGGTGGAGAAAAATGATGAGTTTTACGAATATTCAAAGACATGCAAACCCAAATTACAAAAACCTATCAGCGCACAGCAGCCAGAAGGGCCATTAGCAAAAATGCTGCAAACAATAAATGCTGAAGCGATTGTGAAGAAATGCGTACCCTCGATTCTAAGGGGGACGTGGTAAGAGCCACTCATGAAAACACAAAGAAGGTGCTTTGAAAAGGGAAACACGGTGCCACCAGTCAATCAATCACACCCACTGCTGGGCTTATCACCTGAGAAAAATGAGAATCAAAAAGTCACAGGCTGTAATAAGAACCTGCAGTATAAAAAAACAAACAAAACAACTAATACTAAACTTTCATTGGGTTATTTGTATGGAAATATGTTAATATAAATGTTTCAGACATTACATGAAATTTCTAAAAATCTTATATTTGTATTTGTATGGAAATATGTATGGAAATATGTTAATATAAATGTTTCAGACATTACATGAAATTTCTAAAAATCTTGTATTTGTATGGAAATATGTATGAAAATATGTTAATATAAATGTTTCAGACATTACATGAAATTTCTAAAAATCTTATATTTGTATTTGTATGGAAATATGTATGGAAATATGTTAATATAAATGTTTCAGACATTATATGAAATTTCTAAAAATCTTATATTTGTATTTGTATGGAAATATGCATGGAAATATGTTAATATAAATGTTTCAGACATTACATGAAATTTCTAAAAATCTTATATTTGTATTTGTATGGAAATATGTATGGAAATATGTTAATATAAATGTTTCAGACATTACAGGAAACTTCTAAAAATCTTATATGTTCTGGTATAATGTTATAAGTAATAATCCTAGTTATTACTTTAAAATGTATATCTCAGAAATAACTAATTTTCTTGTCAACTGCATTATTATGAACTTTCATCAAATCTTTAACCATGGTCATTTTTAAGTCTTTTGTCATTTACAGACAGTTCTGGGTGTACTCTGATGATTTTGCAAATATGTTCCTATAAAAGAGTTTCATCTTCAAGAAATTCATGGAAAAGACTCTGACAAGTACAGGTTTCTGGTAACTGACTGTACTGCTGAACTGAATGAATAAGCATTTTCAGAACTCTAATGAAAAACTGATGAACTCATAAAACTGCTAACAAAAGATCAAGATGAAAAAAAAGAAATTAATTACATGGGACTGAGTGAACTGATGAGGATGAGTATAATTTTTGTGACTTTCTGTCTGAATTAAAAAAAAAATCCCACAAGGACTCAGAGGAAAAGAATATACAAATCAATTTTCACTGCAAAGTAAAGGAGCTGTTACAGTGGAGGATTACTGGACTGAATGTCAATATTATGACATAGTATAAGTGTGTTTCATGTTTGGTAATTGCAATCATTGTTGCTTTTGTTGTGGTCATCCATGTACAATGCTTGGTGTCAGTCTATCTATCTCTTGTAAAAATAAAAAAAATAAAAAAATAAAATAAAATAAAATAATCCAATATTTTCACAAACGCAAAACTGAAAAATACAAAATCTAACTATTAGAATTTCAAAAAGCATTTTAATTAGTTTTATAAATAAAAGTTATGAAATTGGAATAATCAAAATATTCAAGTACTGATGTAGAAAAATAAAGAATAAATTAATCCAGGAAAAAAAAAAAAAGTCACAGGCTGGCAATCCTGCACTCCAAGAATATTTACCATAGCCAACACTTGGAAGCAAAGAAAATGTCCATCAACCGAGGAGTGCACAAAGTAGAAGTGGTCCATGTACTCAGTGGAAAATTACTCCAATAAAAAATAAAAATTAAATTTAAAAATCCAACCAAAGTAAGGAGACATCAGCTTGTGTGGGTTTGTCTGGGCACACTCCACTCTAATTTATAACCGAGAAACACCACAGGCCGCAAAGGCTTTTCCCTAGTTACCAGGGTGGGGGACATAGAAAGGCTGCCAGCCTCTGGCAGTTACCTGCAAAAGCAGCTTTAAAGCCTGTGCTAATGGTCATTTCATAGGAACAAGTACTGCAGAACTGTAAATGAAACCTGCCCTCAAAATGTCTTGAGGGAGGTAATGGCCACAACATTTCAAAATGTGACACATACTTAAAGAGAACACTTTGAAGAACTAAGGGGTAATCACAGCTTGAAAAAGAAAAAGGACATGCCTTAAAGCTCAATTTCAACAGATTATGTGACACATTCGAATTCAACCACAGAGAGGTATCAGCTCACACTTGTCAGAATAACCATCAGCAAGAAAACTACAAACAAAAAATGCTGAAGGTGTTGTGGAGAAATGCATACCCTCAGCTTCTAAGGGGACGTAACTTGGAAAGGGCCACGAATGAGAAGAGAATGGAGGTGCCGTAAAAAGGTAAACATTGAGCTACCATATGATCCAGCAGGCCCACTCCTCGACGTATAACCTAAGAAGAGAGAATTGGAAAGACACAGGCAGGCAAATCTGCATTGCACAGTATGACAAGAGCCAAGATATGGAAGTAACCAAAAAGTCCACCAACAGATGGGTGGACAAAGAAGAACTCCTCCATGTACAGATGGAATATTCGCTAGTGAAAAAAATGAAACAATGCCATTTGCAGCACCATAGATGAGTCTAGACGTAATCACGCCACCTGTAGTAAGTGAGAAAGCAAAAGACACATATCCTATCATATCACTTTTAAGAGTTACTTAAAAATTGACACCAATGAAGATATTTCCACAGAGAAAGGCAATCACAGATTCATTAGAAAACTTATGGTTCACCAAATAGAAAGGGATGAGGATTGGATCCATTACCATATTGGCGTCAACAGAGATATACAAACCATGTGAAATATATAACCACCAAAGACGTACGGAAGACCAGGAGAAGACTACTCAACATTGTGTCATAACCTACATGGGAAAAGGATGCGAGGAAGTATAGATACATGTATATGTGTGAAAGGACCACATCTTGCACACCTAGAACAAACAAACCATTGTAATCATATTGGCTGGGATAAAAAATAAAAAGTAAATTACAAATATGAACAAGAAGTAATGAGACATAAACCTAAAGGGCTTTTTCCTGGCACATTCCATTCTAATTTACAACCTAGAACACCACTTCCATTAAGGCTCTGTTTCCCTAGTAACCAAATTTGGTAAAGGGGAAATCCTGCCACCTTGTGGCCGTTTCCTGCAAGGACAGCTTTAAACGCACAGCTAATGGTCACTTAACATTCACAAGGACTCAGGGCTGTAAAGGACACCTGCCCTAACAAATTGTGCTGAAGTAGGGAATGGACCAAAAATTCAAAACAGGCAAATGTTTCAGGAAGAGAGTATGAAGAGTTAAGTTTTACTCACGCTCTTTTTTTAAAAAAGGAAAATGCATAAAAGCTCAACCTCAGGGAGGGTTAGACCCATGCAATCTAATCTACAAAAAGTTTCAACTTACACCAGTCGAATGACCATCAGCAAAAAGTCTACAAACAATAAATGCTGAAGGGATTTTAGAGAACTGTGCACCCTCTACCTGCAGGTGAGAGGTAAAGGGGTAACAGCCAATAATGAGAACAGAAAGGAGCTGTGTTTAAAAGTAAAAATGGAGGTACCATTCAATCCAGCAGGCGCACCATTGGACCTCTCACCTGAGAAGACAAGAATCGAGAAGACACAGGCCGCCAAAGCTGCAGAGCAGCCTTATTCACAATAGCCAAGACAGGGAAGCAATCAAAATGTCCAACAACAGGTGAATGGATCAAGAAGAAGTGGTCCATGTACACAATGGAATATTAGCCCTGGAAAACAATGAACCATTGCTCTTTGAGGCACCACAAATGAGTCTGGAGATAATCACGAAACATGAGGTAAGTCGGAAAGCAAAAGACCTATATTCTATGATATCACTTATAGGCGTTATCTAATAACTGACACAAATGAACATATTTCCACAGAGAAAGACATTCACAGACTTCGAAAAGAAACTATGCTCATCTAAAAGGAAAGGTGGGGGGAATGGATAAATTAAGATTAGTGTTCCTATATGTATACAAACCCATATTATATACATATCTCAAAAAGACCGATCATATAGCAATGGACGTCTGCAGAACCCTCTGTAACATTTTATATGGGAAGAGGATCTGTACTTGAAAAGACATGCATAATGTACAAATGAACCAGATTGTGTACACCTAGGACAAACAATATTCTAAGCTTTACACCAAGTAAAACTTTTTTTAACCCAAGAAGAAATAATGAGACATCAACTTATGGGGGTTTCTCCATGCACATTCCAATGTAATTTACAGCCTAGGAACACGACTCCCAGAAAGGCTCTGCTGCCCTAGTACCCAGGTTTGGGAATGGAGAAATGCTGCCTCCTTGAGGCCACGTCCCACAACAGCAGCTTTAAACCCATTGCTAAAGGTCACTAAATATTTACCGAACTTGCAGTTCGGTAAAAGACATCTGCTCTCTAAAAAACTTCTGAGGTGGAATATCGACCAAAAATTTCCAGAGAGGGCAACCTTCCAAGAAAACAATTCCAAGAGTTATATTGTACTCCCAATTGTTTCCTTTTTTTTAACAGAAAAGAAAACGGTGGAGAAAAATGATGAGTTTTACGAATTTTCAAAGACATGCAAACCCAAATTACAAAAACCTATCAGCGCACAGCAGCCAGAAGGGCCATTAGCAAAAATGCTGCAAACAATAAATGCTGAAGCGATTGTGGAGAAATGCGTACCCTCGATTCTAAGGGGGACGTGGTAAGAGCCACTAAAGAAAACACAAAGAAGGTGCTTTGAAAAGGGAAACACGGTGCCACCAGTCAATCAATCACACCCACTGCTGGGCTTATCACCTGAGAAAATGAGAATCAAAAAGTCACAGGCTGGCAATCCTGCATTCCAAGAATATTTACCATAGCCAACACTTGGAAGCAAAGAAAATGTCCATCAACCGAGGAATGCACAAAGTAGAAGTGGTCCACGTACTCAGTGGAAAATTACTCCAATAAAAAATAAAAATTAAATTTAAAGATCCAACCAAAGTAAGGAGACATCAGCTTGTGTGGGTTTGTCCGGGCACACTCCACTCTAATTTATAACCGAGAAACACCACAGGCCGCAAAGGCTTTTCCCTAGTTACCAGGGTGGGGGACATAGAAAGGCTGTCACCCTCTGGCCGTTACCTGCAAGAGCAGCTTTAAAGCCTGTGCTAATGGTCATTTCATAGGAACAAGTACTGCAGAACTGTAAATGAAACCTGCCCTTGAAATGTCTTGAGGGAGATAATGGCCACAACATTTCAAAATGTGACACATACTTAAAGAGAACACTTTGAAGAACTAAGGGGTAATCACAGCTTGGAAAAGAAAAAGGACATGCCTTAAAGCTCAATTTCAACAGATTATGTGACACATTCAAATTCAACCACACAGAGGTATCAGCTCACACTTGTCAGAATAACCATCAGCAAGAAAACTACAAACAATAAATGCTGAAGTTGTTGTGGAGAAATGCATACCCTCAACTTCTAAGGGGATGTAACTTGAAAAGGGCCACGAATGAGAACAGAATGGAGGTGCCGTAAAAAGGTAAACATTGAGCTACCATATGATCCAGCAGGCCCACGCCTCGACGTATAACCTAGGAAGAGAGAATTGGAAAGACACAGGCAGGCAAATCTGCATTGCACAGTATGACAAGAGCCAAGATATGGAAGTAACCCAAAAGTCCACCAACAGATGGGTGGACAAAGAAGAACTCCTCCATGTAAAAATGAAATATTCGCTAGTGAAAAAAATGAAACAATGCCATTTGCAGCACCAAAGATGAGTCTAGACGTAATCACGCCACCTGTAGTAAGTGAGAAAGCAAAAGACACATATCCTATCATATCACTTTTAAGAGTTACTTAAAAATTGATACCAATGAAGATATTTCCACGGAGAAATGCAATCACTGATTCATTAGAAAATTTATGGTTCACCAAATAGAAAGGGAAGAGGATTGGATACATTACCATATTGGGGTTAACAGAGATATACAAACCATGTGAAATATATAACCACCAAAGACGTACGGAAGACCAGGAGAAGACTACTCAACATTGTGTCATAACCTACATGGGAAAAGGATGCGAGGAAGAATAGATACATGTATATGTGTGAAAGGACCACATCTTGCACACCTAGAACAAACAAACCATTGTAATCATATTGGCTGGGATAAAAAATAAAAAGTAAATTACAAATATGAACAAGAAGTAATGAGACATAAACCTAAAGGGCTTTTTCCTGGCACATTCCATTCTAATTTACAACCTAGAACACCACTTCCATTAAGGCTCTGTTTCCCTAGTAACCAAATTTGGTAAAGGGGAAATCCTGCCACCTTGTGGCCGTTTCCTGCAAGGACAGCTTTAAACGCACAGCTAATGGTCACTTAACATTCACAAGGACTCAGGGCTGTAAAGGACACCTGCCCTAACAAATTGTGCTGAAGTAGGGAATGGACCAAAAATTCAAAACAGGCAAATGTTTCAGGAAGAGAGTATGAAGAGTTAAGTTTTACTCACGCTCTTTTTTTAAAAAAGGAAAATGCATAAAAGCTCAACCTCAGGGAGGGTTAGACCCATGCAATCTAATCTACAAAAAGTTTCAACTTACACCAGTCGAATGACCATCAGCAAAAAGTCTACAAACAATAAATGCTGAAGGGATTTTAGAGAACTGTGCACCCTCTACCTGCAGGTGAGAGGTAAAGGGGTAACAGCCAATAATGAGAACAGAAAGGAGCTGTGTTTAAAAGTAAAAATGGAGGTACCATTCAATCCAGCAGGCGCACCATTGGACCTCTCACCTGAGAAGACAAGAATCGAGAAGACACAGGCCGCCAAAGCTGCAGAGCAGCCTTATTCACAATAGCCAAGACAGGGAAGCAATCAAAATGTCCAACAACAGGTGAATGGATCAAGAAGAAGTGGTCCATGTACACAATGGAATATTAGCCCTGGAAAACAATGAACCATTGCTCTTTGAGGCACCACAAATGAGTCTGGAGATAATCACGAAACATGAGGTAAGTCGGAAAGCAAAAGACCTATATTCTATGATATCACTTATAGGCGTTATCTAATAACTGACACAAATGAACATATTTCCACAGAGAAAGACATTCACAGACTTCGAAAAGAAACTATGCTCATCTAAAAGGAAAGGTGGGGGGAATGGATAAATTAAGATTAGTGTTCCTATATGTATACAAACCCATATTATATACATATCTCAAAAAGACCGATCATATAGCAATGGACGTCTGCAGAACCCTCTGTAACATTTTATATGGGAAGAGGATCTGTACTTGAAAAGACATGCATAATGTACAAATGAACCAGATTGTGTACACCTAGGACAAACAATATTCTAAGCTTTACACCAAGTAAAACTTTTTTTAACCCAAGAAGAAATAATGAGACATCAACTTATGGGGGTTTCTCCATGCACATTCCAATGTAATTTACAGCCTAGGAACACAACTCCCAGAAAGGCTCTGCTGCCCTAGTACCCAGGTTTGGGAATGGAGAAATGCTGCCTCCTTGAGGCCACGTCCCACAACAGCAGCTTTAAACCCATTGCTAAAGGTCACTAAATATTTACCGAACTTGCAGTTCGGTAAAAGACACCTGCTCTCTAAAAAAATTCTGGGATGGAAAATCGACCAAAAATTTCAAAAGAGGGCAACCTTCCAAGGAAACAATTTCAAGATTTATATTGTACTCCCAATTGTTTCCTTTTTTTTTAACAGAAAAGAAAACGGTGGAGAAAAATGATGAGTTTTACGAATATTCAAAGACATGCAAACCCAAATTACAAAAACCTATCAGCGCACAGCAGCCAGAAGGGCCATTAGCAAAAATGCTGCAAACAATAAATGCTGAAGCGATTGTGAAGAAATGCGTACCCTCGATTCTAAGGGGGACGTGGTAAGAGCCACTCATGAAAACACAAAGAAGGTGCTTTGAAAAGGGAAACACGGTGCCACCAGTCAATCAATCACACCCACTGCTGGGCTTATCACCTGAGAAAAATGAGAATCAAAAAGTCACAGGCTGTAATAAGAACCTGCAGTATAAAAAAACAAACAAAACAACTAATACTAAACTTTCATTGGGTTATTTGTATGGAAATATGTTAATATAAATGTTTCAGACATTACATGAAATTTCTAAAAATCTTATATTTGTATTTGTATGGAAATATGTATGGAAATATGTTAATATAAATGTTTCAGACATTACATGAAATTTCTAAAAATCTTGTATTTGTATGGAAATATGTATGAAAATATGTTAATATAAATGTTTCAGACATTACATGAAATTTCTAAAAATCTTATATTTGTATTTGTATGGAAATATGCATGGAAATATGTTAATATAAATGTTTCAGACATTACATGAAATTTCTAAAAATCTTATATTTGTATTTGTATGGAAATATGTATGGAAATATGTTAATATAAATGTTTCAGACATTACAGGAAACTTCTAAAAATCTTATATGTTCTGGTATAATGTTATAAGTAATAATCCTAGTTATTACTTTAAAATGTATATCTCAGAAATAACTAATTTTCTTGTCAACTGCATTATTATGAACTTTCATCAAATCTTTAACCATGGTCATTTTTAAGTCTTTTGTCATTTACAGACAGTTCTGGGTGTACTCTGATGATTTTGCAAATATGTTCCTATAAAAGAGTTTCATCTTCAAGAAATTCATGGAAAAGACTCTGACAAGTACAGGTTTCTGGTAACTGACTGTACTGCTGAACTGAATGAATAAGCATTTTCAGAACTCTAATGAAAAACTGATGAACTCATAAAACTGCTAACAAAAGATCAAGATGAAAAAAAAGAAATTAATTACATGGGACTGAGTGAACTGATGAGGATGAGTATAATTTTTGTGACTTTCTGTCTGAATTAAAAAAAAAATCCCACAAGGACTCAGAGGAAAAGAATATACAAATCAATTTTCACTGCAAAGTAAAGGAGCTGTTACAGTGGAGGATTACTGGACTGAATGTCAATATTATGACATAGTATAAGTGTGTTTCATGTTTGGTAATTGCAATCATTGTTGCTTTTGTTGTGGTCATCCATGTACAATGCTTGGTGTCAGTCTATCTATCTCTTGTAAAAATAAAAAAAATAAAAAAATAAAATAAAATAAAATAATCCAATATTTTCACAAACGCAAAACTGAAAAATACAAAATCTAACTATTAGAATTTCAAAAAGCATTTTAATTAGTTTTATAAATAAAAGTTATGAAATTGGAATAATCAAAATATTCAAGTACTGATGTAGAAAAATAAAGAATAAATTAATCCAGGAAAAAAAAAAAAAAAGTCACAGGCTGGCAATCCTGCACTCCAAGAATATTTACCATAGCCAACACTTGGAAGCAAAGAAAATGTCCATCAACCGAGGAGTGCACAAAGTAGAAGTGGTCCATGTACTCAGTGGAAAATTACTCCAATAAAAAATAAAAATTAAATTTAAAAATCCAACCAAAGTAAGGAGACATCAGCTTGTGTGGGTTTGTCTGGGCACACTCCACTCTAATTTATAACCGAGAAACACCACAGGCCGCAAAGGCTTTTCCCTAGTTACCAGGGTGGGGGACATAGAAAGGCTGCCAGCCTCTGGCAGTTACCTGCAAAAGCAGCTTTAAAGCCTGTGCTAATGGTCATTTCATAGGAACAAGTACTGCAGAACTGTAAATGAAACCTGCCCTCAAAATGGCTTGAGGGAGGTAATGGCCACAACATTTCAAAATGTGACACATACTTAAAGAGAACACTTTGAAGAACTAAGGGGTAATCACAGCTTGAAAAAGAAAAAGGACATGCCTTAAAGCTCAATTTCAACAGATTATGTGACACATTCGAATTCAACCACAGAGAGGTATCAGCTCACACTTGTCAGAATAACCATCAGCAAGAAAACTACAAACAAAAAATGCTGAAGGTGTTGTGGAGAAATGCATACCCTCAGCTTCTAAGGGGACGTAACTTGGAAAGGGCCACGAATGAGAAGAGAATGGAGGTGCCGTAAAAAGGTAAACATTGAGCTACCATATGATCCAGCAGGCCCACTCCTCGACGTATAACCTAAGAAGAGAGAATTGGAAAGACACAGGCAGGCAAATCTGCATTGCACAGTATGACAAGAGCCAAGATATGGAAGTAACCAAAAAGTCCACCAACAGATGGGTGGACAAAGAAGAACTCCTCCATGTACAGATGGAATATTCGCTAGTGAAAAAAATGAAACAATGCCATTTGCAGCACCATAGATGAGTCTAGACGTAATCACGCCACCTGTAGTAAGTGAGAAAGCAAAAGACACATATCCTATCATATCACTTTTAAGAGTTACTTAAAAATTGACACCAATGAAGATATTTCCACAGAGAAAGGCAATCACAGATTCATTAGAAAACTTATGGTTCACCAAATAGAAAGGGATGAGGATTGGATCCATTACCATATTGGCGTCAACAGAGATATACAAACCATGTGAAATATATAACCACCAAAGACGTACGGAAGACCAGGAGAAGACTACTCAACATTGTGTCATAACCTACATGGGAAAAGGATGCGAGGAAGTATAGATACATGTATATGTGTGAAAGGACCACATCTTGCACACCTAGAACAAACAAACCATTGTAATCATATTGGCTGGGATAAAAAATAAAAAGTAAATTACAAATATGAACAAGAAGTAATGAGACATAAACCTAAAGGGCTTTTTCCTGGCACATTCCATTCTAATTTACAACCTAGAACACCACTTCCATTAAGGCTCTGTTTCCCTAGTAACCAAATTTGGTAAAGGGGAAATCCTGCCACCTTGTGGCCGTTTCCTGCAAGGACAGCTTTAAACGCACAGCTAATGGTCACTTAACATTCCAAAGGACTCAGGGCTGTAAAGGACACCTGCCCTAAAAAATTGTGCTGAAGTAGGGAATGGACAAAAAAATTCAAAACAGGCAAATGTTTCAGGAAGAGAGTATGAAGAGTTAAGTTTTACTCACGCTCTTTTTTTAAAAAAGGAAAATGCATAAAAGCTCAACCTCAGGGAGGGTTAGACCCATGCAATCTAATCTACAAAAAGTTTCAACTTACACCAGTCGAATGACCATCAGCAAAAAGTCTACAAACAATAAATGCTGAAGGGATTTTAGAGAACTGTGCACCCTCTACCTGCAGGTGAGAGGTAAAGGGGTAACAGCCAATAATGAGAACAGAAAGGAGCTGTGTTTAAAAGTAAAAATGGAGGTACCATTCAATCCAGCAGGCGCACCATTGGACCTCTCACCTGAGAAGACAAGAATCGAGAAGACACAGGCCGCCAAAGCTGCAGAGCAGCCTTATTCACAATAGCCAAGACAGGGAAGCAATCAAAATGTCCAACAACAGGTGAATGGATCAAGAAGAAGTGGTCCATGTACACAATGGAATATTAGCCCTGGAAAACAATGAACCATTGCTCTTTGAGGCACCACAAATGAGTCTGGAGATAATCACGAAACATGAGGTAAGTCGGAAAGCAAAAGACCTATATTCTATGATATCACTTATAGGCGTTATCTAATAACTGACACAAATGAACATATTTCCACAGAGAAAGACATTCACAGACTTCGAAAAGAAACTATGCTCATCTAAAAGGAAAGGTGGGGGGAATGGATAAATTAAGATTAGTGTTCCTATATGTATACAAACCCATATTATATACATATCTCAAAAAGACCGATCATATAGCAATGGACGTCTGCAGAACCCTCTGTAACATTTTATATGGGAAGAGGATCTGTACTTGAAAAGACATGCATAATGTACAAATGAACCAGATTGTGTACACCTAGGACAAACAATATTCTAAGCTTTACACCAAGTAAAACTTTTTTTAACCCAAGAAGAAATAATGAGACATCAACTTATGGGGGTTTCTCCATGCACATTCCAATGTAATTTACAGCCTAGGAACACGACTCCCAGAAAGGCTCTGCTGCCCTAGTACCCAGGTTTGGGAATGGAGAAATGCTGCCTCCTTGAGGCCACGTCCCACAACAGCAGCTTTAAACCCATTGCTAAAGGTCACTAAATATTTACCGAACTTGCAGTTCGGTAAAAGACATCTGCTCTCTAAAAAAATTCTGAGGTGGAATATCGACCAAAAATTTCCAGAGAGGGCAACCTTCCAAGAAAACAATTCCAAGAGTTATATTGTACTCCCAATTGTTTCCTTTTTTTTAACAGAAAAGAAAACGGTGGAGAAAAATGATGAGTTTTACGAATTTTCAAAGACATGCAAACCCAAATTACAAAAACCTATCAGCGCACAGCAGCCAGAAGGGCCATTAGCAAAAATGCTGCAAACAATAAATGCTGAAGCGATTGTGGAGAAATGCGTACCCTCGATTCTAAGGGGGACGTGGTAAGAGCCACTGAAGAAAACACAAAGAAGGTGCTTTGAAAAGGGAAACACGGTGCCACCAGTCAATCAATCACACCCACTGCTGGGCTTATCACCTGAGAAAATGAGAATCAAAAAGTCACAGGCTGGCAATCCTGCATTCCAAGAATATTTACCATAGCCAACACTTGGAAGCAAAGAAAATGTCCATCAACCGAGGAATGCACAAAGTAGAAGTGGTCCACGTACTCAGTGGAAAATTACTCCAATAAAAAATAAAAATTAAATTTAAAGATCCAACCAAAGTAAGGAGACATCAGCTTGTGTGGGTTTGTCCGGGCACACTCCACTCTAATTTATAACCGAGAAACACCACAGGCCGCAAGGGCTTTTCCCTAGTTACCAGGGTGGGGGACATAGAAAGGCTGTCACCCTCTGGCAGTTACCTGCAAGAGCAGCTTTAAAGCCTGTGCTAATGGTCATTTCATAGGAACAAGTACTGCAGAACTGTAAATGAAACCTGCCCTTGAAATGTCTTGAGGGAGATAATGGCCACAACATTTCAAAATGTGACACATACTTAAAGAGAACACTTTGAAGAACTAAGGGGTAATCACAGCTTGGAAAAGAAAAAGGACATGCCTTAAAGCTCAATTTCAACAGATTATGTGACACATTCAAATTCAACCACACAGAGGTATCAGCTCACACTTGTCAGAATAACCATCAGCAAGAAAACTACAAACAATAAATGCTGAAGTTGTTGTGGAGAAATGCATACCCTCAACTTCTAAGGGGATGTAACTTGAAAAGGGCCACGAATGAGAACAGAATGGAGGTGCCGTAAAAAGGTAAACATTGAGCTACCATATGATCCAGCAGGCCCACGCCTCGACGTATAACCTAGGAAGAGAGAATTGGAAAGACACAGGCAGGCAAATCTGCATTGCACAGTATGACAAGAGCCAAGATATGGAAGTAACCCAAAAGTCCACCAACAGATGGGTGGACAAAGAAGAACTCCTCCATGTAAAAATGAAATATTCGCTAGTGAAAAAAATGAAACAATGCCATTTGCAGCACCAAAGATGAGTCTAGACGTAATCACGCCACCTGTAGTAAGTGAGAAAGCAAAAGACACATATCCTATCATATCACTTTTAAGAGTTACTTAAAAATTGATACCAATGAAGATATTTCCACGGAGAAATGCAATCACTGATTCATTAGAAAATTTATGGTTCACCAAATAGAAAGGGAAGAGGATTGGATACATTACCATATTGGGGTTAACAGAGATATACAAACCATGTGAAATATATAACCACCAAAGACGTACGGAAGACCAGGAGAAGACTACTCAACATTGTGTCATAACCTACATGGGAAAAGGATGCGAGGAAGAATAGATACATGTATATGTGTGAAAGGACCACATCTTGCACACCTAGAACAAACAAACCATTGTAATCATATTGGCTGGGATAAAAAATAAAAAGTAAATTACAAATATGAACAAGAAGTAATGAGACATAAACCTAAAGGGCTTTTTCCTGGCACATTCCATTCTAATTTACAACCTAGAACACCACTTCCATTAAGGCTCTGTTTCCCTAGTAACCAAATTTGGTAAAGGGGAAATCCTGCCACCTTGTGGCCGTTTCCTGCAAGGACAGCTTTAAACGCACAGCTAATGGTCACTTAACATTCCAAAGGACTCAGGGCTGTAAAGGACACCTGCCCTAACAAATTGTGCTGAAGTAGGGAATGGACCAAAAATTCAAAACAGGCAAATGTTTCAGGAAGAGAGTATGAAGAGTTAAGTTTTACTCACGCTCTTTTTTTAAAAAAGGAAAATGCATAAAAGCTCAACCTCAGGGAGGGTTAGACCCATGCAATCTAATCTACAAAAAGTTTCAACTTACACCAGTCGAATGACCATCAGCAAAAAGTCTACAAACAATAAATGCTGAAGGGATTTTAGAGAACTGTGCACCCTCTACCTGCAGGTGAGAGGTAAAGGGGTAACAGCCAATAATGAGAACAGAAAGGAGCTGTGTTTAAAAGTAAAAATGGAGGTACCATTCAATCCAGCAGGCGCACCATTGGACCTCTCACCTGAGAAGACAAGAATCGAGAAGACACAGGCCGCCAAAGCTGCAGAGCAGCCTTATTCACAATAGCCAAGACAGGGAAGCAATCAAAATGTCCAACAACAGGTGAATGGATCAAGAAGAAGTGGTCCATGTACACAATGGAATATTAGCCCTGGAAAACAATGAACCATTGCTCTTTGAGGCACCACAAATGAGTCTGGAGATAATCACGAAACATGAGGTAAGTCGGAAAGCAAAAGACCTATATTCTATGATATCACTTATAGGCGTTATCTAATAACTGACACAAATGAACATATTTCCACAGAGAAAGACATTCACAGACTTCGAAAAGAAACTATGCTCATCTAAAAGGAAAGGTGGGGGGAATGGATAAATTAAGATTAGTGTTCCTATATGTATACAAACCCATATTATATACATATCTCAAAAAGACCGATCATATAGCAATGGACGTCTGCAGAACCCTCTGTAACATTTTATATGGGAAGAGGATCTGTACTTGAAAAGACATGCATAATGTACAAATGAACCAGATTGTGTACACCTAGGACAAACAATATTCTAAGCTTTACACCAAGTAAAACTTTTTTTAACCCAAGAAGAAATAATGAGACATCAACTTATGGGGGTTTCTCCATGCACATTCCAATGTAATTTACAGCCTAGGAACACAACTCCCAGAAAGGCTCTGCTGCCCTAGTACCCAGGTTTGGGAATGGAGAAATGCTGCCTCCTTGAGGCCACGTCCCACAACAGCAGCTTTAAACCCATTGCTAAAGGTCACTAAATATTTACCGAACTTGCAGTTCGGTAAAAGACACCTGCTCTCTAAAAAAATTCTGGGATGGAAAATCGACCAAAAATTTCAAAAGAGGGCAACCTTCCAAGGAAACAATTTCAAGATTTATATTGTACTCCCAATTGTTTCCTTTTTTTTTAACAGAAAAGAAAACGGTGGAGAAAAATGATGAGTTTTACGAATATTCAAAGACATGCAAACCCAAATTACAAAAACCTATCAGCGCACAGCAGCCAGAAGGGCCATTAGCAAAAATGCTGCAAACAATAAATGCTGAAGCGATTGTGAAGAAATGCGTACCCTCGATTCTAAGGGGGACGTGGTAAGAGCCACTCATGAAAACACAAAGAAGGTGCTTTGAAAAGGGAAACACGGTGCCACCAGTCAATCAATCACACCCACTGCTGGGCTTATCACCTGAGAAAAATGAGAATCAAAAAGTCACAGGCTGTAATAAGAACCTGCAGTATAAAAAAACAAACAAAACAACTAATACTAAACTTTCATTGGGTTATTTGTATGGAAATATGTTAATATAAATGTTTCAGACATTACATGAAATTTCTAAAAATCTTATATTTGTATTTGTATGGAAATATGTATGGAAATATGTTAATATAAATGTTTCAGACATTACATGAAATTTCTAAAAATCTTGTATTTGTATGGAAATATGTATGAAAATATGTTAATATAAATGTTTCAGACATTACATGAAATTTCTAAAAATCTTATATTTGTATTTGTATGGAAATATGCATGGAAATATGTTAATATAAATGTTTCAGACATTACATGAAATTTCTAAAAATCTTATATTTGTATTTGTATGGAAATATGTATGGAAATATGTTAATATAAATGTTTCAGACATTACAGGAAACTTCTAAAAATCTTATATGTTCTGGTATAATGTTATAAGTAATAATCCTAGTTATTACTTTAAAATGTATATCTCAGAAATAACTAATTTTCTTGTCAACTGCATTATTATGAACTTTCATCAAATCTTTAACCATGGTCATTTTTAAGTCTTTTGTCATTTACAGACAGTTCTGGGTGTACTCTGATGATTTTGCAAATATGTTCCTATAAAAGAGTTTCATCTTCAAGAAATTCATGGAAAAGACTCTGACAAGTACAGGTTTCTGGTAACTGACTGTACTGCTGAACTGAATGAATAAGCATTTTCAGAACTCTAATGAAAAACTGATGAACTCATAAAACTGCTAACAAAAGATCAAGATGAAAAAAAAGAAATTAATTACATGGGACTGAGTGAACTGATGAGGATGAGTATAATTTTTGTGACTTTCTGTCTGAATTAAAAAAAAATCCCACAAGGACTCAGAGGAAAAGAATATACAAATCAATTTTCACTGCAAAGTAAAGGAGCTGTTACAGTGGAGGATTACTGGACTGAATGTCAATATTATGACATAGTATAAGTGTGTTTCATGTTTGGTAATTGCAATCATTGTTGCTTTTGTTGTGGTCATCCATGTACAATGCTTGGTGTCAGTCTATCTATCTCTTGTAAAAATAAAAAAAATAAAAAAATAAAATAAAATAAAATAATCCAATATTTTCACAAACGCAAAACTGAAAAATACAAAATCTAACTATTAGAATTTCAAAAAGCATTTTAATTAGTTTTATAAATAAAAGTTATGAAATTGGAATAATCAAAATATTCAAGTACTGATGTAGAAAAATAAAGAATAAATTAATCCAGGAAAAAAAAAAAAAGTCACAGGCTGGTAATCCTGCACTCCAAGAATATTTACCATAGCCAACACTTGGAAGCAAAGAAAATGTCCATCAACCGAGGAGTGCACAAAGTAGAAGTGGTCCATGTACTCAGTGGAAAATTACTCCAATAAAAAATAAAAATTAAATTTAAAAATCCAACCAAAGTAAGGAGACATCAGCTTGTGTGGGTTTGTCTGGGCACACTCCACTCTAATTTATAACCGAGAAACACCACAGGCCGCAAAGGCTTTTCCCTAGTTACCAGGGTGGGGGACATAGAAAGGCTGCCAGCCTCTGGCAGTTACCTGCAAAAGCAGCTTTAAAGCCTGTGCTAATGGTCATTTCATAGGAACAAGTACTGCAGAACTGTAAATGAAACCTGCCCTCAAAATGGCTTGAGGGAGGTAATGGCCACAACATTTCAAAATGTGACACATACTTAAAGAGAACACTTTGAAGAACTAAGGGGTAATCACAGCTTGGAAAAGAAAAAGGACATGCCTTAAAGCTCAATTTCAACAGATTATGTGACACATTCAAATTCAACCACACAGAGGTATCAGCTCACTCTTGTCAGAATAACCATCAGCAAGAAAACTACAAACAATAAATGCTGAAGTTGTTGTGGAGAAATGCATACCCTCAACTTCTAAGGGGATGTAACTTGAAAAGGGCCACGAATGAGAACAGAATGGAGGTGCCGTAAAAAGGTAAACATTGAGCTACCATATGATCCAGCAGGCCCACGCCTCGATGTATAACCTAGGAAGAGAGAATTGGAAAGACACAGGCAGGCAAATCTGCATTGCACAGTATGACAAGAGCCAAGATATTTAAGTAACCCAAAAGTCCACCAACAGATGGGTGGACAAAGAAGAACTCCTCCATGTAAAAATGAAATATTCGCTAGTGAAAAAAATGAAACAATGCCATTTGCAGCACCAAAGATGAGTCTAGACATAATCACGCCACCTGTAGTAAGTGAGAAAGCAAAAGACACATATCCTATCATATCACTTTTAAGAGTTACTTAAAAATTGATACCAATGAAGATATTTCCACGGAGAAATGCAATCACTGATTCATTAGAAAATTTATGGTTCACCAAATAGAAAGGGAAGAGGATTGGATACATTACCATATTGGGGTTAACAGAGATATACAAACCATGTGAAATATATAACCACCAAAGACGTACGGAAGACCAGGAGAAGACTACTCAACATTGTGTCATAACCTACATGGGAAAAGGATGCGAGGAAGAATAGATACATGTATATGTGTGAAAGGACCACATCTTGCACACCTAGAACAAACAAACCATTGTAATCATATTGGCTGGGATAAAAAATAAAAAGTAAATTACAAATATGAACAAGAAGTAATGAGACATAAACCTAAAGGGCTTTTTCCTGGCACATTCCATTCTAATTTACAACCTAGAACACCACTTCCATTAAGGCTCTGTTTCCCTAGTAACCAAATTTGGTAAAGGGGAAATGCTGCCACCTTGTGGCCGTTTCCTGCAAGAACAGCTTTAAACGCACAGCTAATGGTCACTTAACATTCCAAAGGACTCAGGGCTGTAAAGGACACCTGCCCTAAAAAATTGTGCTGAAGTAGGGAATGGACAAAAAAATTCAAAACAGGCAAATGTTTCAGGAAGAGAGTATGAAGAGTTAAGTTTTACTCACGCTCTTTTTTTAAAAAAGGAAAATGCATAAAAGCTCAACCTCAGGGAGGGTTAGACCCATGCAATCTAATCTACAAAAAGTTTCAACTTACACCAGTCGAATGACCATCAGCAAAAAGTCTACAAACAATAAATGCTGAAGGGATTTTAGAGAACTGTGCACCCTCTACCTGCAGGTGAGAGGTAAAGGGGTAACAGCCAATAATGAGAACAGAAAGGAGCTGTGTTTAAAAGTAAAAATGGAGGTACCATTCAATCCAGCAGGCGCACCATTGGACCTCTCACCTGAGAAGACAAGAATCGAGAAGACACAGGCCGCCAAAGCTGCAGAGCAGCCTTATTCACAATAGCCAAGACAGGGAAGCAATCAAAATGTCCAACAACAGGTGAATGGATCAAGAAGAAGTGGTCCATGTACACAATGGAATATTAGCCCTGGAAAACAATGAACCATTGCTCTTTGAGGCACCACAAATGAGTCTGGAGATAATCACGAAACATGAGGTAAGTCGGAAAGCAAAAGACCTATATTCTATGATATCACTTATAGGCGTTATCTAATAACTGACACAAATGAACATATTTCCACAGAGAAAGACATTCACAGACTTCGAAAAGAAACTATGCTCATCTAAAAGGAAAGGTGGGGGGAATGGATAAATTAAGATTAGTGTTCCTATATGTATACAAACCCATATTATATACATATCTCAAAAAGACCGATCATATAGCAATGGACGTCTGCAGAACCCTCTGTAACATTTTATATGGGAAGAGGATCTGTACTTGAAAAGACATGCATAATGTACAAATGAACCAGATTGTGTACACCTAGGACAAACAATATTCTAAGCTTTACACCAAGTAAAACTTTTTTTAACCCAAGAAGAAATAATGAGACATCAACTTATGGGGGTTTCTCCATGCACATTCCAATGTAATTTACAGCCTAGGAACACGACTCCCAGAAAGGCTCTGCTGCCCTAGTACCCAGGTTTGGGAATGGAGAAATGCTGCCTCCTTGAGGCCACGTCCCACAACAGCAGCTTTAAACCCATTGCTAAAGGTCACTAAATATTTACCGAACTTGCAGTTCGGTAAAAGACACCTGCTCTCTAAAAAAATTCTGGGATGGAAAATCGACCAAAAATTTCAAAAGAGGGCAACCTTCCAAGGAAACAATTTCAAGATTTATATTGTACTCCCAATTGTTTCCTTTTTTTTTAACAGAAAAGAAAACGGTGGAGAAAAATGATGAGTTTTACGAATATTCAAAGACATGCAAACCCAAATTACAAAAACCTATCAGCGCACAGCAGCCAGAAGGGCCATTAGCAAAAATGCTGCAAACAATAAATGCTGAAGCGATTGTGAAGAAATGCGTACCCTCGATTCTAAGGGGGACGTGGTAAGAGCCACTCATGAAAACACAAAGAAGGTGCTTTGAAAAGGGAAACACGGTGCCACCAGTCAATCAATCACACCCACTGCTGGGCTTATCACCTGAGAAAAATGAGAATCAAAAAGTCACAGGCTGTAATAAGAACCTGCAGTATAAAAAAACAAACAAAACAACTAATACTAAACTTTCATTGGGTTATTTGTATGGAAATATGTTAATATAAATGTTTCAGACATTACATGAAATTTCTAAAAATCTTATATTTGTATTTGTATGGAAATATGTATGGAAATATGTTAATATAAATGTTTCAGACATTACATGAAATTTCTAAAAATCTTGTATTTGTATGGAAATATGTATGAAAATATGTTAATATAAATGTTTCAGACATTACATGAAATTTCTAAAAATCTTATATTTGTATTTGTATGGAAATATGTATGGAAATATGTTAATATAAATGTTTCAGACATTATATGAAATTTCTAAAAATCTTATATTTGTATTTGTATGGAAATATGCATGGAAATATGTTAATATAAATGTTTCAGACATTACATGAAATTTCTAAAAATCTTATATTTGTATTTGTATGGAAATATGTATGGAAATATGTTAATATAAATGTTTCAGACATTACAGGAAACTTCTAAAAATCTTATATGTTCTGGTATAATGTTATAAGTAATAATCCTAGTTATTACTTTAAAATGTATATCTCAGAAATAACTAATTTTCTTGTCAACTGCATTATTATGAACTTTCATCAAATCTTTAACCATGGTCATTTTTAAGTCTTTTGTCATTTACAGACAGTTCTGGGTGTACTCTGATGATTTTGCAAATATGTTCCTATAAAAGAGTTTCATCTTCAAGAAATTCATGGAAAAGACTCTGACAAGTACAGGTTTCTGGTAACTGACTGTACTGCTGAACTGAATGAATAAGCATTTTCAGAACTCTAATGAAAAACTGATGAACTCATAAAACTGCTAACAAAAGATCAAGATGAAAAAAAAGAAATTAATTACATGGGACTGAGTGAACTGATGAGGATGAGTATAATTTTTGTGACTTTCTGTCTGAATTAAAAAAAAAATCCCACAAGGACTCAGAGGAAAAGAATATACAAATCAATTTTCACTGCAAAGTAAAGGAGCTGTTACAGTGGAGGATTACTGGACTGAATGTCAATATTATGACATAGTATAAGTGTGTTTCATGTTTGGTAATTGCAATCATTGTTGCTTTTGTTGTGGTCATCCATGTACAATGCTTGGTGTCAGTCTATCTATCTCTTGTAAAAATAAAAAAAATAAAAAAATAAAATAAAATAAAATAATCCAATATTTTCACAAACGCAAAACTGAAAAATACAAAATCTAACTATTAGAATTTCAAAAAGCATTTTAATTAGTTTTATAAATAAAAGTTATGAAATTGGAATAATCAAAATATTCAAGTACTGATGTAGAAAAATAAAGAATAAATTAATCCAGGAAAAAAAAAAAAAAAGTCACAGGCTGGCAATCCTGCACTCCAAGAATATTTACCATAGCCAACACTTGGAAGCAAAGAAAATGTCCATCAACCGAGGAGTGCACAAAGTAGAAGTGGTCCATGTACTCAGTGGAAAATTACTCCAATAAAAAATAAAAATTAAATTTAAAAATCCAACCAAAGTAAGGAGACATCAGCTTGTGTGGGTTTGTCTGGGCACACTCCACTCTAATTTATAACCGAGAAACACCACAGGCCGCAAAGGCTTTTCCCTAGTTACCAGGGTGGGGGACATAGAAAGGCTGCCAGCCTCTGGCAGTTACCTGCAAAAGCAGCTTTAAAGCCTGTGCTAATGGTCATTTCATAGGAACAAGTACTGCAGAACTGTAAATGAAACCTGCCCTCAAAATGGCTTGAGGGAGGTAATGGCCACAACATTTCAAAATGTGACACATACTTAAAGAGAACACTTTGAAGAACTAAGGGGTAATCACAGCTTGGAAAAGAAAAAGGACATGCCTTAAAGCTCAATTTCAACAGATTATGTGACACATTCAAATTCAACCACACAGAGGTATCAGCTCACACTTGTCAGAATAACCATCAGCAAGAAAACTACAAACAATAAATGCTGAAGTTGTTGTGGAGAAATGCATACCCTCAACTTCTAAGGGGATGTAACTTGAAAAGGGCCACGAATGAGAACAGAATGGAGGTGCCGTAAAAAGGTAAACATTGAGCTACCATATGATCCAGCAGGCCCACGCCTCGACGTATAACCTAGGAAGAGAGAATTGGAAAGACACAGGCAGGCAAATCTGCATTGCACAGTATGACAAGAGCCAAGATATTTAAGTAACCCAAAAGTCCACCAACAGATGGGTGGACAAAGAAGAACTCCTCCATGTAAAAATGAAATATTCGCTAGTGAAAAAAATGAAACAATGCCATTTGCAGCACCAAAGATGAGTCTAGACGTAATCACGCCACCTGTAGTAAGTGAGAAAGCAAAAGACACATATCCTATCATATCACTTTTAAGAGTTACTTAAAAATTGATACCAATGAAGATATTTCCACGGAGAAATGCAATCACTGATTCATTAGAAAATTTATGGTTCACCAAATAGAAAGGGAAGAGGATTGGATACATTACCATATTGGGGTTAACAGAGATATACAAACCATGTGAAATATATAACCACCAAAGACGTACGGAAGACCAGGAGAAGACTACTCAACATTGTGTCATAACCTACATGGGAAAAGGATGCGAGGAAGAATAGATACATGTATATGTGTGAAAGGACCACATCTTGCACACCTAGAACAAACAAACCATTGTAATCATATTGGCTGGGATAAAAAATAAAAAGTAAATTACAAATATGAACAAGAAGTAATGAGACATAAACCTAAAGGGCTTTTTCCTGGCACATTCCATTCTAATTTACAACCTAGAACACCACTTCCATTAAGGCTCTGTTTCCCTAGTAACCAAATTTGGTAAAGGGGAAATGCTGCCACCTTGTGGCCGTTTCCTGCAAGAACAGCTTTAAACGCACAGCTAATGGTCACTTAACATTCCAAAGGACTCAGGGCTGTAAAGGACACCTGCCCTAAAAAATTGTGCTGAAGTAGGGAATGGACAAAAAAATTCAAAACAGGCAAATGTTTCAGGAAGAGAGTATGAAGAGTTAAGTTTTACTCACGCTCTTTTTTTAAAAAAGGAAAATGCATAAAAGCTCAACCTCAGGGAGGGTTAGACCCATGCAATCTAATCTACAAAAAGTTTCAACTTACACCAGTCGAATGACCATCAGCAAAAAGTCTACAAACAATAAATGCTGAAGGGATTTTAGAGAACTGTGCACCCTCTACCTGCAGGTGAGAGGTAAAGGGGTAACAGCCAATAATGAGAACAGAAAGGAGCTGTGTTTAAAAGTAAAAATGGAGGTACCATTCAATCCAGCAGGCGCACCATTGGACCTCTCACCTGAGAAGACAAGAATCGAGAAGACACAGGCCGCCAAAGCTGCAGAGCAGCCTTATTCACAATAGCCAAGACAGGGAAGCAATCAAAATGTCCAACAACAGGTGAATGGATCAAGAAGAAGTGGTCCATGTACACAATGGAATATTAGCCCTGGAAAACAATGAACCATTGCTCTTTGAGGCACCACAAATGAGTCTGGAGATAATCACGAAACATGAGGTAAGTCGGAAAGCAAAAGACCTATATTCTATGATATCACTTATAGGCGTTATCTAATAACTGACACAAATGAACATATTTCCACAGAGAAAGACATTCACAGACTTCGAAAAGAAACTATGCTCATCTAAAAGGAAAGGTGGGGGGAATGGATAAATTAAGATTAGTGTTCCTATATGTATACAAACCCATATTATATACATATCTCAAAAAGACCGATCATATAGCAATGGACGTCTGCAGAACCCTCTGTAACATTTTATATGGGAAGAGGATCTGTACTTGAAAAGACATGCATAATGTACAAATGAACCAGATTGTGTACACCTAGGACAAACAATATTCTAAGCTTTACACCAAGTAAAACTTTTTTTAACCCAAGAAGAAATAATGAGACATCAACTTATGGGGGTTTCTCCATGCACATTCCAATGTAATTTACAGCCTAGGAACACGACTCCCAGAAAGGCTCTGCTGCCCTAGTACCCAGGTTTGGGAATGGAGAAATGCTGCCTCCTTGAGGCCACGTCCCACAACAGCAGCTTTAAACCCATTGCTAAAGGTCACTAAATATTTACCGAACTTGCAGTTCGGTAAAAGACACCTGCTCTCTAAAAAAATTCTGGGATGGAAAATCGACCAAAAATTTCAAAAGAGGGCAACCTTCCAAGGAAACAATTTCAAGATTTATATTGTACTCCCAATTGTTTCCTTTTTTTTTAACAGAAAAGAAAACGGTGGAGAAAAATGATGAGTTTTACGAATATTCAAAGACATGCAAACCCAAATTACAAAAACCTATCAGCGCACAGCAGCCAGAAGGGCCATTAGCAAAAATGCTGCAAACAATAAATGCTGAAGCGATTGTGAAGAAATGCGTACCCTCGATTCTAAGGGGGACGTGGTAAGAGCCACTCATGAAAACACAAAGAAGGTGCTTTGAAAAGGGAAACACGGTGCCACCAGTCAATCAATCACACCCACTGCTGGGCTTATCACCTGAGAAAAATGAGAATCAAAAAGTCACAGGCTGTAATAAGAACCTGCAGTATAAAAAAACAAACAAAACAACTAATACTAAACTTTCATTGGGTTATTTGTATGGAAATATGTTAATATAAATGTTTCAGACATTACATGAAATTTCTAAAAATCTTATATTTGTATTTGTATGGAAATATGTATGGAAATATGTTAATATAAATGTTTCAGACATTACATGAAATTTCTAAAAATCTTGTATTTGTATGGAAATATGTATGAAAATATGTTAATATAAATGTTTCAGACATTACATGAAATTTCTAAAAATCTTATATTTGTATTTGTATGGAAATATGTATGGAAATATGTTAATATAAATGTTTCAGACATTATATGAAATTTCTAAAAATCTTATATTTGTATTTGTATGGAAATATGCATGGAAATATGTTAATATAAATGTTTCAGACATTACATGAAATTTCTAAAAATCTTATATTTGTATTTGTATGGAAATATGTATGGAAATATGTTAATATAAATGTTTCAGACATTACAGGAAACTTCTAAAAATCTTATATGTTCTGGTATAATGTTATAAGTAATAATCCTAGTTATTACTTTAAAATGTATATCTCAGAAATAACTAATTTTCTTGTCAACTGCATTATTATGAACTTTCATCAAATCTTTAACCATGGTCATTTTTAAGTCTTTTGTCATTTACAGACAGTTCTGGGTGTACTCTGATGATTTTGCAAATATGTTCCTATAAAAGAGTTTCATCTTCAAGAAATTCATGGAAAAGACTCTGACAAGTACAGGTTTCTGGTAACTGACTGTACTGCTGAACTGAATGAATAAGCATTTTCAGAACTCTAATGAAAAACTGATGAACTCATAAAACTGCTAACAAAAGATCAAGATGAAAAAAAAGAAATTAATTACATGGGACTGAGTGAACTGATGAGGATGAGTATAATTTTTGTGACTTTCTGTCTGAATTAAAAAAAAAATCCCACAAGGACTCAGAGGAAAAGAATATACAAATCAATTTTCACTGCAAAGTAAAGGAGCTGTTACAGTGGAGGATTACTGGACTGAATGTCAATATTATGACATAGTATAAGTGTGTTTCATGTTTGGTAATTGCAATCATTGTTGCTTTTGTTGTGGTCATCCATGTACAATGCTTGGTGTCAGTCTATCTATCTCTTGTAAAAATAAAAAAAATAAAAAAATAAAATAAAATAAAATAATCCAATATTTTCACAAACGCAAAACTGAAAAATACAAAATCTAACTATTAGAATTTCAAAAAGCATTTTAATTAGTTTTATAAATAAAAGTTATGAAATTGGAATAATCAAAATATTCAAGTACTGATGTAGAAAAATAAAGAATAAATTAATCCAGGAAAAAAAAAAAAAGTCACAGGCTGGCAATCCTGCACTCCAAGAATATTTACCATAGCCAACACTTGGAAGCAAAGAAAATGTCCATCAACCGAGGAGTGCACAAAGTAGAAGTGGTCCATGTACTCAGTGGAAAATTACTCCAATAAAAAATAAAAATTAAATTTAAAAATCCAACCAAAGTAAGGAGACATCAGCTTGTGTGGGTTTGTCTGGGCACACTCCACTCTAATTTATAACCGAGAAACACCACAGGCCGCAAAGGCTTTTCCCTAGTTACCAGGGTGGGGGACATAGAAAGGCTGCCAGCCTCTGGCAGTTACCTGCAAAAGCAGCTTTAAAGCCTGTGCTAATGGTCATTTCATAGGAACAAGTACTGCAGAACTGTAAATGAAACCTGCCCTCAAAATGGCTTGAGGGAGGTAATGGCCACAACATTTCAAAATGTGACACATACTTAAAGAGAACACTTTGAAGAACTAAGGGGTAATCACAGCTTGAAAAAGAAAAAGGACATGCCTTAAAGCTCAATTTCAACAGATTATGTGACACATTCGAATTCAACCACAGAGAGGTATCAGCTCACACTTGTCAGAATAACCATCAGCAAGAAAACTACAAACAAAAAATGCTGAAGGTGTTGTGGAGAAATGCATACCCTCAGCTTCTAAGGGGACGTAACTTGGAAAGGGCCACGAATGAGAAGAGAATGGAGGTGCCGTAAAAAGGTAAACATTGAGCTACCATATGATCCAGCAGGCCCACTCCTCGACGTATAACCTAAGAAGAGAGAATTGGAAAGACACAGGCAGGCAAATCTGCATTGCACAGTATGACAAGAGCCAAGATATGGAAGTAACCAAAAAGTCCACCAACAGATGGGTGGACAAAGAAGAACTCCTCCATGTACAGATGGAATATTCGCTAGTGAAAAAAATGAAACAATGCCATTTGCAGCACCATAGATGAGTCTAGACGTAATCACGCCACCTGTAGTAAGTGAGAAAGCAAAAGACACATATCCTATCATATCACTTTTAAGAGTTACTTAAAAATTGACACCAATGAAGATATTTCCACAGAGAAAGGCAATCACAGATTCATTAGAAAACTTATGGTTCACCAAATAGAAAGGGATGAGGATTGGATCCATTACCATATTGGCGTCAACAGAGATATACAAACCATGTGAAATATATAACCACCAAAGACGTACGGAAGACCAGGAGAAGACTACTCAACATTGTGTCATAACCTACATGGGAAAAGGATGCGAGGAAGAATAGATACATGTATATGTGTGAAAGGACCACATCTTGCACACCTAGAACAAACAAACCATTGTAATCATATTGGCTGGGATAAAAAATAAAAAGTAAATTACAAATATGAACAAGAAGTAATGAGACATAAACCTAAAGGGCTTTTTCCTGGCACATTCCATTCTAATTTACAACCTAGAACACCACTTCCATTAAGGCTCTGTTTCCCTAGTAACCAAATTTGGTAAAGGGGAAATGCTGCCACCTTGTGGCCGTTTCCTGCAAGAACAGCTTTAAACGCACAGCTAATGGTCACTTAACATTCCAAAGGACTCAGGGCTGTAAAGGACACCTGCCCTAAAAAATTGTGCTGAAGTAGGGAATGGACAAAAAAATTCAAAACAGGCAAATGTTTCAGGAAGAGAGTATGAAGAGTTAAGTTTTACTCACGCTCTTTTTTTAAAAAAGGAAAATGCATAAAAGCTCAACCTCAGGGAGGGTTAGACCCATGCAATCTAATCTACAAAAAGTTTCAACTTACACCAGTCGAATGACCATCAGCAAAAAGTCTACAAACAATAAATGCTGAAGGGATTTTAGAGAACTGTGCACCCTCTACCTGCAGGTGAGAGGTAAAGGGGTAACAGCCAATAATGAGAACAGAAAGGAGCTGTGTTTAAAAGTAAAAATGGAGGTACCATTCAATCCAGCAGGCGCACCATTGGGCCTCTCACCTGAGAAGACAAGAATCGAGAAGACACAGGCCGCAAAATCTGCAGAGCAGACTTATTCACAATAACCAAGACAGGGAAGCAATCAAAATGTCCAACAACAGGTGAATGGATCAAGAAGAAGTGGTCCATGTACACAATGGAATACTAGCCCTGGAAAACAATGAACCATTGCTCTTTGAGGCACCACAAATGAGTCTGGAGATAATCACGAAACATGAGGTAAGTCGGAAAGCAAAAGACCTATATTCTATGATATCACTTATAGGCGTTATCTAATAACTGACACAAATGAACATAATTCCACAGAGAAAGACATTCACAGACTTCGAAAAGAAACTATGCTCATCTAAAAGGAAAGGTGGGGGGAATTGATAAATTAAGATTAGTGTTCCTATATGTATACAAACACATATTATATACATATCTCAAAAAGACCGATCATATAGCAATGGACGTCTGCAGAACCCCCTGTAACATTTTATATGGGAAGAGGATCTGTACTTGAAAAGACATGCATAATGTACAAATGAACCAGATTGTGTACACCTAGGACAAACAATATTCTAAGCTTTACACCAAGTAAAACTTTTTTTAACCCAAGAAGAAATAATGAGACATCAACTTATGGGGGTTTCTCCATGCACATTCCAGTGTAATTTACAGCCTAGGAACACGACTCCCAGAAAGGCTCTGCTGCCCTAGTACCCAGGTTTGGGAATGGAGAAATGCTGCCTCCTTGAGGCCACGTCCCACAACAGCAGCTTTAAACCCATTGCTAAAGGTCACTAAATATTTACCGTACTTGCAGTTCGGTAAAAGACACGTGCTCTCTAAAAAAATTCTGGGATGGAAAATCGACCAAAAATTTCAAAAGAGGGCAACCTTCCAAGAAAACAATTTCAAGATTTATATTGTACTCCCAATTGTTTCCTTTTTTTAACAGAAAAGAAAACGGTGGAGAAAAATGATGAGTTTTACGAATTTTCAAAGACATGCAAACCCAAATTACAAAAACCTATCAGCGCAGAGCAGCCAGAAGGGCCATTAGCAAAAATGCTGCAAACAATAAATGCTGAAGCGATTGTGGAGAAATGCGTACCCTCGATTCTAAGGGGGACGTGGTAAGAGCCACTAAAGAAAACACAAAGAAGGTGCTTTGAAAAGGGAAACACGGTGCCACCAGTCAATCAATCACACCCACTGCTGGGCTTATCACCTGAGAAAATGAGAATCAAAAAGTCACAGGCTGGCAATCCTGCATTCCAAGAATATTTACCATAGCCAACACTTGGAAGCAAAGAAAATGTCCATCAACCGAGGAATGCACAAAGTAGAAGTGGTCCACGTACTCAGTGGAAAATTACTCCAATAAAAAATAAAAATTAAATTTAAAGATCCAACCAAAGTAAGGAGACATCAGCTTGTGTGGGTTTGTCCGGGCACACTCCACTCTAATTTATAACCGAGAAACACCACAGGCCGCAAGGGCTTTTCCCTAGTTACCAGGGTGGGGGACATAGAAAGGCTGTCACCCTCTGGCAGTTACCTGCAAGAGCAGCTTTAAAGCCTGTGCTAATGGTCATTTCATAGGAACAAGTACTGCAGAACTGTAAATGAAACCTGCCCTTGAAATGTCTTGAGGGAGATAATGGCCACAACATTTCAAAATGTGACACATACTTAAAGAGAACACTTTGAAGAACTAAGGGGTAATCACAGCTTGGAAAAGAAAAAGGACATGCCTTAAAGCTCAATTTCAACAGATTATGTGACACATTCAAATTCAACCACACAGAGGTATCAGCTCACACTTGTCAGAATAACCATCAGCAAGAAAACTACAAACAATAAATGCTGAAGTTGTTGTGGAGAAATGCATACCCTCAACTTCTAAGGGGATGTAACTTGAAAAGGGCCACGAATGAGAACAGAATGGAGGTGCCGTAAAAAGGTAAACATTGAGCTACCATATGATCCAGCAGGCCCACGCCTCGACGTATAACCTAAGAAGAGAGAATTGGAAAGACACAGGCAGGCAAATCTGCATTGCACAGTATGACAAGAGCCAAGATATGGAAGTAACCCAAAAGTCCACCAACAGATGGGTGGACAAAGAAGAACTCCTCCATGTAAAAATGAAATATTCGCTAGTGAAAAAAATGAAACAATGCCATTTGCAGCACCAAAGATGAGTCTCGACGTAATCACGCCACCTGTAGTAAGTGAGAAAGCAAAAGACACATATCCTATCATATCACTTTTAAGAGTTACTTAAAAATTGATACCAATGAAGATATTTCCACGGAGAAATGCAATCACAGATTCATTAGAAAACTTATGGTTCACCAAATAGAAAGGGATGAGGATTGGATACATTACCATATTGGCGTTAACAGAGATATACAAACCATGTGAAATATATAACCACCAAAGACGTACGGAAGACCAGGAGAAGACTACTCAACATTGTGTCATAACCTACATGGGAAAAGGATGTGAGGAAGTATAGATACATGAATATGTGTGAAAGGACCACATCTTGCACACCTAGAACAAACAAACCATTGTAATCATATTGGCTGGGATAAAAAATAAAAAGTAAATTACAAATATGAACAAGAAATAATGAGACATAAACCTAAAGGGCTTTTTCCTGGCACATTCCATTCTAATTTACAACCTAGAACACCACTTCCTTTAAGGCTCTGTTTCCCTAGTAACCAAATTTGGTAAAGGGGAAATCCTGCCACCTTGTGGCCGTTTCCTGCAAGAACAGCTTTAAACGCACAGCTAATGGTCACTTAACATTCACAAGGACTCAGGGCTGTAAAGGACACCTGCCCTAACAAATTGTGCTGAAGTAGGGAATGGACCAAAAATTCAAAACAGGCAAATGTTTCAGGAAGAGAGTATGAAGAGTTAAGTTTTACTCACGCTCTTTTTTTAAAAAAGGAAAATGCATAAAAGCTCAACCTCAGGGAGGGTTAGACCCATGCAATCTAATCTACAAAAAGTTTCAACTTACACCAGTCGAATGACCATCAGCAAAAAGTCTACAAACAATAAATGCTGAAGGGATTTTAGAGAACTGTGCACCCTCTACCTGCAGGTGAGAGGTAAAGGGGTAACAGCCAATAATGAGAACAGAAAGGAGCTGTGTTTAAAAGTAAAAATGGAGGTACCATTCAATCCAGCAGGCGCACCATTGGACCTCTCACCTGAGAAGACAAGAATCGAGAAGACACAGGCCGCCAAAGCTGCAGAGCAGCCTTATTCACAATAGCCAAGACAGGGAAGCAATCAAAATGTCCAACAACAGGTGAATGGATCAAGAAGAAGTGGTCCATGTACACAATGGAATATTAGCCCTGGAAAACAATGAACCATTGCTCTTTGAGGCACCACAAATGAGTCTGGAGATAATCACGAAACATGAGGTAAGTCGGAAAGCAAAAGACCTATATTCTATGATATCACTTATAGGCGTTATCTAATAACTGACACAAATGAACATATTTCCACAGAGAAAGACATTCACAGACTTCGAAAAGAAACTATGCTCATCTAAAAGGAAAGGTGGGGGGAATGGATAAATTAAGATTAGTGTTCCTATATGTATACAAACCCATATTATATACATATCTCAAAAAGACCGATCATATAGCAATGGACGTCTGCAGAACCCTCTGTAACATTTTATATGGGAAGAGGATCTGTACTTGAAAAGACATGCATAATGTACAAATGAACCAGATTGTGTACACCTAGGACAAACAATATTCTAAGCTTTACACCAAGTAAAACTTTTTTTAACCCAAGAAGAAATAATGAGACATCAACTTATGGGGGTTTCTCCATGCACATTCCAATGTAATTTACAGCCTAGGAACACGACTCCCAGAAAGGCTCTGCTGCCCTAGTACCCAGGTTTGGGAATGGAGAAATGCTGCCTCCTTGAGGCCACGTCCCACAACAGCAGCTTTAAACCCATTGCTAAAGGTCACTAAATATTTACCGAACTTGCAGTTCGGTAAAAGACACCTGCTCTCTAAAAAAATTCTGGGATGGAAAATCGACCAAAAATTTCAAAAGAGGGCAACCTTCCAAGGAAACAATTTCAAGATTTATATTGTACTCCCAATTGTTTCCTTTTTTTTTAACAGAAAAGAAAACGGTGGAGAAAAATGATGAGTTTTACGAATATTCAAAGACATGCAAACCCAAATTACAAAAACCTATCAGCGCACAGCAGCCAGAAGGGCCATTAGCAAAAATGCTGCAAACAATAAATGCTGAAGCGATTGTGGAGAAATGCGTACCCTCGATTCTAAGGGGGACGTGGTAAGAGCCACTAAAGAAAACACAAAGAAGGTGCTTTGAAAAGGGAAACACGGTGCCACCAGTCAATCAATCACACCCACTGCTGGGCTTATCACCTGAGAAAATGAGAATCAAAAAGTCACAGGCTGGCAATCCTGCATTCCAAGAATATTTACCATAGCCAACACTTGGAAGCAAAGAAAATGTCCATCAACCGAGGAATGCACAAAGTAGAAGTGGTCCACGTACTCAGTGGAAAATTACTCCAATAAAAAATAAAAATTAAATTTAAAGATCCAACCAAAGTAAGGAGACATCAGCTTGTGTGGGTTTGTCCGGGCACACTCCACTCTAATTTATAACCGAGAAACACCACAGGCCGCAAGGGCTTTTCCCTAGTTACCAGGGTGGGGGACATAGAAAGGCTGTCACCCTCTGGCAGTTACCTGCAAGAGCAGCTTTAAAGCCTGTGCTAATGGTCATTTCATAGGAACAAGTACTGCAGAACTGTAAATGAAACCTGCCCTTGAAATGTCTTGAGGGAGATAATGGCCACAACATTTCAAAATGTGACACATACTTAAAGAGAACACTTTGAAGAACTAAGGGGTAATCACAGCTTGGAAAAGAAAAAGGACATGCCTTAAAGCTCAATTTCAACAGATTATGTGACACATTCAAATTCAACCACACAGAGGTATCAGCTCACACTTGTCAGAATAACCATCAGCAAGAAAACTACAAACAATAAATGCTGAAGTTGTTGTGGAGAAATGCATACCCTCAACTTCTAAGGGGATGTAACTTGAAAAGGGCCACGAATGAGAACAGAATGGAGGTGCCGTAAAAAGGTAAACATTGAGCTACCATATGATCCAGCAGGCCCACGCCTCGACGTATAACCTAGGAAGAGAGAATTGGAAAGACACAGGCAGGCAAATCTGCATTGCACAGTATGACAAGAGCCAAGATATGGAAGTAACCCAAAAGTCCACCAACAGATGGGTGGACAAAGAAGAACTCCTCCATGTAAAAATGAAATATTCGCTAGTGAAAAAAATGAAACAATGCCATTTGCAGCACCATAGATGAGTCTAGACGTAATCACGCCACCTGTAGTAAGTGAGAAAGCAAAAGACACATATCCTATCATATCACTTTTAAGAGTTACTTAAAAATTGATACCAATGAAGATATTTCCACGGAGAAATGCAATCACTGATTCATTAAAAAATTTATGGTTCACCAAATAGAAAGGGAAGAGGATTGGATACATTACCATATTGGGGTTAACAGAGATATACAAACCATGTGAAATATATAACCACCAAAGACGTACGGAAGACCAGGAGAAGACTACTCAACATTGTGTCATAACCTACATGGGAAAAGGATGCGAGGAAGAATAGATACATGTATATGTGTGAAAGGACCACATCTTGCACACCTAGAACAAACAAACCATTGTAATCATATTGGCTGGGATAAAAAATAAAAAGTAAATTACAAATATGAACAAGAAGTAATGAGACATAAACCTAAAGGGCTTTTTCCTGGCACATTCCATTCTAATTTACAACCTAGAACACCACTTCCATTAAGGCTCTGTTTCCCTAGTAACCAAATTTGGTAAAGGGGAAATGCTGCCACCTTGTGGCCGTTTCCTGCAAGAACAGCTTTAAACGCACAGCTAATGGTCACTTAACATTCCAAAGGACTCAGGGCTGTAAAGGACACCTGCCCTAAAAAATTGTGCTGAAGTAGGGAATGGACAAAAAAATTCAAAACAGGCAAATGTTTCAGGAAGAGAGTATGAAGAGTTAAGTTTTACTCACGCTCTTTTTTTAAAAAAGGAAAATGCATAAAAGCTCAACCTCAGGGAGGGTTAGACCCATGCAATCTAATCTACAAAAAGTTTCAACTTACACCAGTCGAATGACCATCAGCAAAAAGTCTACAAACAATAAATGCTGAAGGGATTTTAGAGAACTGTGCACCCTCTACCTGCAGGTGAGAGGTAAAGGGGTAACAGCCAATAATGAGAACAGAAAGGAGCTGTGTTTAAAAGTAAAAATGGAGGTACCATTCAATCCAGCAGGCGCACCATTGGGCCTCTCACCTGAGAAGACAAGAATCGAGAAGACACAGGCCGCAAAATCTGCAGAGCAGACTTATTCACAATAACCAAGACAGGGAAGCAATCAAAATGTCCAACAACAGGTGAATGGATCAAGAAGAAGTGGTCCATGTACACAATGGAATACTAGCCCTGGAAAACAATGAACCATTGCTCTTTGAGGCACCACAAATGAGTCTGGAGATAATCACGAAACATGAGGTAAGTCGGAAAGCAAAAGACCTATATTCTATGATATCACTTATAGGCGTTATCTAATAACTGACACAAATGAACATAATTCCACAGAGAAAGACATTCACAGACTTCGAAAAGAAACTATGCTCATCTAAAAGGAAAGGTGGGGGGAATTGATAAATTAAGATTAGTGTTCCTATATGTATACAAACACATATTATATACATATCTCAAAAAGACCGATCATATAGCAATGGACGTCTGCAGAACCCCCTGTAACATTTTATATGGGAAGAGGATCTGTACTTGAAAAGACATGCATAATGTACAAATGAACCAGATTGTGTACACCTAGGACAAACAATATTCTAAGCTTTACACCAAGTAAAACTTTTTTTAACCCAAGAAGAAATAATGAGACATCAACTTATGGGGGTTTCTCCATGCACATTCCAGTGTAATTTACAGCCTAGGAACACGACTCCCAGAAAGGCTCTGCTGCCCTAGTACCCAGGTTTGGGAATGGAGAAATGCTGCCTCCTTGAGGCCACGTCCCACAACAGCAGCTTTAAACCCATTGCTAAAGGTCACTAAATATTTACCGTACTTGCAGTTCGGTAAAAGACACGTGCTCTCTAAAAAAATTCTGGGATGGAAAATCGACCAAAAATTTCAAAAGAGGGCAACCTTCCAAGAAAACAATTTCAAGATTTATATTGTACTCCCAATTGTTTCCTTTTTTTAACAGAAAAGAAAACGGTGGAGAAAAATGATGAGTTTTACGAATTTTCAAAGACATGCAAACCCAAATTACAAAAACCTATCAGCGCAGAGCAGCCAGAAGGGCCATTAGCAAAAATGCTGCAAACAATAAATGCTGAAGCGATTGTGGAGAAATGCGTACCCTCGATTCTAAGGGGGACGTGGTAAGAGCCACTAAAGAAAACACAAAGAAGGTGCTTTGAAAAGGGAAACACGGTGCCACCAGTCAATCAATCACACCCACTGCTGGGCTTATCACCTGAGAAAATGAGAATCAAAAAGTCACAGGCTGGCAATCCTGCATTCCAAGAATATTTACCATAGCCAACACTTGGAAGCAAAGAAAATGTCCATCAACCGAGGAATGCACAAAGTAGAAGTGGTCCACGTACTCAGTGGAAAATTACTCCAATAAAAAATAAAAATTAAATTTAAAGATCCAACCAAAGTAAGGAGACATCAGCTTGTGTGGGTTTGTCCGGGCACACTCCACTCTAATTTATAACCGAGAAACACCACAGGCCGCAAGGGCTTTTCCCTAGTTACCAGGGTGGGGGACATAGAAAGGCTGTCACCCTCTGGCAGTTACCTGCAAGAGCAGCTTTAAAGCCTGTGCTAATGGTCATTTCATAGGAACAAGTACTGCAGAACTGTAAATGAAACCTGCCCTTGAAATGTCTTGAGGGAGATAATGGCCACAACATTTCAAAATGTGACACATACTTAAAGAGAACACTTTGAAGAACTAAGGGGTAATCACAGCTTGGAAAAGAAAAAGGACATGCCTTAAAGCTCAATTTCAACAGATTATGTGACACATTCAAATTCAACCACACAGAGGTATCAGCTCACACTTGTCAGAATAACCATCAGCAAGAAAACTACAAACAATAAATGCTGAAGTTGTTGTGGAGAAATGCATACCCTCAACTTCTAAGGGGATGTAACTTGAAAAGGGCCACGAATGAGAACAGAATGGAGGTGCCGTAAAAAGGTAAACATTGAGCTACCATATGATCCAGCAGGCCCACGCCTCGACGTATAACCTAAGAAGAGAGAATTGGAAAGACACAGGCAGGCAAATCTGCATTGCACAGTATGACAAGAGCCAAGATATGGAAGTAACCCAAAAGTCCACCAACAGATGGGTGGACAAAGAAGAACTCCTCCATGTAAAAATGAAATATTCGCTAGTGAAAAAAATGAAACAATGCCATTTGCAGCACCAAAGATGAGTCTCGACGTAATCACGCCACCTGTAGTAAGTGAGAAAGCAAAAGACACATATCCTATCATATCACTTTTAAGAGTTACTTAAAAATTGATACCAATGAAGATATTTCCACGGAGAAATGCAATCACAGATTCATTAGAAAACTTATGGTTCACCAAATAGAAAGGGATGAGGATTGGATACATTACCATATTGGCGTTAACAGAGATATACAAACCATGTGAAATATATAACCACCAAAGACGTACGGAAGACCAGGAGAAGACTACTCAACATTGTGTCATAACCTACATGGGAAAAGGATGTGAGGAAGTATAGATACATGAATATGTGTGAAAGGACCACATCTTGCACACCTAGAACAAACAAACCATTGTAATCATATTGGCTGGGATAAAAAATAAAAAGTAAATTACAAATATGAACAAGAAATAATGAGACATAAACCTAAAGGGCTTTTTCCTGGCACATTCCATTCTAATTTACAACCTAGAACACCACTTCCTTTAAGGCTCTGTTTCCCTAGTAACCAAATTTGGTAAAGGGGAAATCCTGCCACCTTGTGGCCGTTTCCTGCAAGAACAGCTTTAAACGCACAGCTAATGGTCACTTAACATTCACAAGGACTCAGGGCTGTAAAGGACACCTGCCCTAACAAATTGTGCTGAAGTAGGGAATGGACCAAAAATTCAAAACAGGCAAATGTTTCAGGAAGAGAGTATGAAGAGTTAAGTTTTACTCACGCTCTTTTTTTAAAAAAGGAAAATGCATAAAAGCTCAACCTCAGGGAGGGTTAGACCCATGCAATCTAATCTACAAAAAGTTTCAACTTACACCAGTCGAATGACCATCAGCAAAAAGTCTACAAACAATAAATGCTGAAGGGATTTTAGAGAACTGTGCACCCTCTACCTGCAGGTGAGAGGTAAAGGGGTAACAGCCAATAATGAGAACAGAAAGGAGCTGTGTTTAAAAGTAAAAATGGAGGTACCATTCAATCCAGCAGGCGCACCATTGGACCTCTCACCTGAGAAGACAAGAATCGAGAAGACACAGGCCGCCAAAGCTGCAGAGCAGCCTTATTCACAATAGCCAAGACAGGGAAGCAATCAAAATGTCCAACAACAGGTGAATGGATCAAGAAGAAGTGGTCCATGTACACAATGGAATATTAGCCCTGGAAAACAATGAACCATTGCTCTTTGAGGCACCACAAATGAGTCTGGAGATAATCACGAAACATGAGGTAAGTCGGAAAGCAAAAGACCTATATTCTATGATATCACTTATAGGCGTTATCTAATAACTGACACAAATGAACATATTTCCACAGAGAAAGACATTCACAGACTTCGAAAAGAAACTATGCTCATCTAAAAGGAAAGGTGGGGGGAATGGATAAATTAAGATTAGTGTTCCTATATGTATACAAACCCATATTATATACATATCTCAAAAAGACCGATCATATAGCAATGGACGTCTGCAGAACCCTCTGTAACATTTTATATGGGAAGAGGATCTGTACTTGAAAAGACATGCATAATGTACAAATGAACCAGATTGTGTACACCTAGGACAAACAATATTCTAAGCTTTACACCAAGTAAAACTTTTTTTAACCCAAGAAGAAATAATGAGACATCAACTTATGGGGGTTTCTCCATGCACATTCCAATGTAATTTACAGCCTAGGAACACGACTCCCAGAAAGGCTCTGCTGCCCTAGTACCCAGGTTTGGGAATGGAGAAATGCTGCCTCCTTGAGGCCACGTCCCACAACAGCAGCTTTAAACCCATTGCTAAAGGTCACTAAATATTTACCGAACTTGCAGTTCGGTAAAAGACACCTGCTCTCTAAAAAAATTCTGGGATGGAAAATCGACCAAAAATTTCAAAAGAGGGCAACCTTCCAAGGAAACAATTTCAAGATTTATATTGTACTCCCAATTGTTTCCTTTTTTTTTAACAGAAAAGAAAACGGTGGAGAAAAATGATGAGTTTTACGAATATTCAAAGACATGCAAACCCAAATTACAAAAACCTATCAGCGCACAGCAGCCAGAAGGGCCATTAGCAAAAATGCTGCAAACAATAAATGCTGAAGCGATTGTGGAGAAATGCGTACCCTCGATTCTAAGGGGGACGTGGTAAGAGCCACTAAAGAAAACACAAAGAAGGTGCTTTGAAAAGGGAAACACGGTGCCACCAGTCAATCAATCACACCCACTGCTGGGCTTATCACCTGAGAAAATGAGAATCAAAAAGTCACAGGCTGGCAATCCTGCATTCCAAGAATATTTACCATAGCCAACACTTGGAAGCAAAGAAAATGTCCATCAACCGAGGAATGCACAAAGTAGAAGTGGTCCACGTACTCAGTGGAAAATTACTCCAATAAAAAATAAAAATTAAATTTAAAGATCCAACCAAAGTAAGGAGACATCAGCTTGTGTGGGTTTGTCCGGGCACACTCCACTCTAATTTATAACCGAGAAACACCACAGGCCGCAAGGGCTTTTCCCTAGTTACCAGGGTGGGGGACATAGAAAGGCTGTCACCCTCTGGCAGTTACCTGCAAGAGCAGCTTTAAAGCCTGTGCTAATGGTCATTTCATAGGAACAAGTACTGCAGAACTGTAAATGAAACCTGCCCTTGAAATGTCTTGAGGGAGATAATGGCCACAACATTTCAAAATGTGACACATACTTAAAGAGAACACTTTGAAGAACTAAGGGGTAATCACAGCTTGGAAAAGAAAAAGGACATGCCTTAAAGCTCAATTTCAACAGATTATGTGACACATTCAAATTCAACCACACAGAGGTATCAGCTCACACTTGTCAGAATAACCATCAGCAAGAAAACTACAAACAATAAATGCTGAAGTTGTTGTGGAGAAATGCATACCCTCAACTTCTAAGGGGATGTAACTTGAAAAGGGCCACGAATGAGAACAGAATGGAGGTGCCGTAAAAAGGTAAACATTGAGCTACCATATGATCCAGCAGGCCCACGCCTCGACGTATAACCTAGGAAGAGAGAATTGGAAAGACACAGGCAGGCAAATCTGCATTGCACAGTATGACAAGAGCCAAGATATGGAAGTAACCCAAAAGTCCACCAACAGATGGGTGGACAAAGAAGAACTCCTCCATGTAAAAATGAAATATTCGCTAGTGAAAAAAATGAAACAATGCCATTTGCAGCACCATAGATGAGTCTAGACGTAATCACGCCACCTGTAGTAAGTGAGAAAGCAAAAGACACATATCCTATCATATCACTTTTAAGAGTTACTTAAAAATTGATACCAATGAAGATATTTCCACGGAGAAATGCAATCACTGATTCATTAAAAAATTTATGGTTCACCAAATAGAAAGGGAAGAGGATTGGATACATTACCATATTGGGGTTAACAGAGATATACAAACCATGTGAAATATATAACCACCAAAGACGTACGGAAGACCAGGAGAAGACTACTCAACATTGTGTCATAACCTACATGGGAAAAGGATGCGAGGAAGAATAGATACATGTATATGTGTGAAAGGACCACATCTTGCACACCTAGAACAAACAAACCATTGTAATCATATTGGCTGGGATAAAAAATAAAAAGTAAATTACAAATATGAACAAGAAGTAATGAGACATAAACCTAAAGGGCTTTTTCCTGGCACATTCCATTCTAATTTACAACCTAGAACACCACTTCCATTAAGGCTCTGTTTCCCTAGTAACCAAATTTGGTAAAGGGGAAATGCTGCCACCTTGTGGCCGTTTCCTGCAAGAACAGCTTTAAACGCACAGCTAATGGTCACTTAACATTCCAAAGGACTCAGGGCTGTAAAGGACACCTGCCCTAAAAAATTGTGCTGAAGTAGGGAATGGACAAAAAAATTCAAAACAGGCAAATGTTTCAGGAAGAGAGTATGAAGAGTTAAGTTTTACTCACGCTCTTTTTTTAAAAAAGGAAAATGCATAAAAGCTCAACCTCAGGGAGGGTTAGACCCATGCAATCTAATCTACAAAAAGTTTCAACTTACACCAGTCGAATGACCATCAGCAAAAAGTCTACAAACAATAAATGCTGAAGGGATTTTAGAGAACTGTGCACCCTCTACCTGCAGGTGAGAGGTAAAGGGGTAACAGCCAATAATGAGAACAGAAAGGAGCTGTGTTTAAAAGTAAAAATGGAGGTACCATTCAATCCAGCAGGCGCACCATTGGGCCTCTCACCTGAGAAGACAAGAATCGAGAAGACACAGGCCGCAAAATCTGCAGAGCAGACTTATTCACAATAACCAAGACAGGGAAGCAATCAAAATGTCCAACAACAGGTGAATGGATCAAGAAGAAGTGGTCCATGTACACAATGGAATACTAGCCCTGGAAAACAATGAACCATTGCTCTTTGAGGCACCACAAATGAGTCTGGAGATAATCACGAAACATGAGGTAAGTCGGAAAGCAAAAGACCTATATTCTATGATATCACTTATAGGCGTTATCTAATAACTGACACAAATGAACATAATTCCACAGAGAAAGACATTCACAGACTTCGAAAAGAAACTATGCTCATCTAAAAGGAAAGGTGGGGGGAATTGATAAATTAAGATTAGTGTTCCTATATGTATACAAACACATATTATATACATATCTCAAAAAGACCGATCATATAGCAATGGACGTCTGCAGAACCCCCTGTAACATTTTATATGGGAAGAGGATCTGTACTTGAAAAGACATGCATAATGTACAAATGAACCAGATTGTGTACACCTAGGACAAACAATATTCTAAGCTTTACACCAAGTAAAACTTTTTTTAACCCAAGAAGAAATAATGAGACATCAACTTATGGGGGTTTCTCCATGCACATTCCAGTGTAATTTACAGCCTAGGAACACGACTCCCAGAAAGGCTCTGCTGCCCTAGTACCCAGGTTTGGGAATGGAGAAATGCTGCCTCCTTGAGGCCACGTCCCACAACAGCAGCTTTAAACCCATTGCTAAAGGTCACTAAATATTTACCGTACTTGCAGTTCGGTAAAAGACACGTGCTCTCTAAAAAAATTCTGGGATGGAAAATCGACCAAAAATTTCAAAAGAGGGCAACCTTCCAAGAAAACAATTTCAAGATTTATATTGTACTCCCAATTGTTTCCTTTTTTTAACAGAAAAGAAAACGGTGGAGAAAAATGATGAGTTTTACGAATTTTCAAAGACATGCAAACCCAAATTACAAAAACCTATCAGCGCAGAGCAGCCAGAAGGGCCATTAGCAAAAATGCTGCAAACAATAAATGCTGAAGCGATTGTGGAGAAATGCGTACCCTCGATTCTAAGGGGGACGTGGTAAGAGCCACTAAAGAAAACACAAAGAAGGTGCTTTGAAAAGGGAAACACGGTGCCACCAGTCAATCAATCACACCCACTGCTGGGCTTATCACCTGAGAAAATGAGAATCAAAAAGTCACAGGCTGGCAATCCTGCATTCCAAGAATATTTACCATAGCCAACACTTGGAAGCAAAGAAAATGTCCATCAACCGAGGAATGCACAAAGTAGAAGTGGTCCACGTACTCAGTGGAAAATTACTCCAATAAAAAATAAAAATTAAATTTAAAGATCCAACCAAAGTAAGGAGACATCAGCTTGTGTGGGTTTGTCCGGGCACACTCCACTCTAATTTATAACCGAGAAACACCACAGGCCGCAAGGGCTTTTCCCTAGTTACCAGGGTGGGGGACATAGAAAGGCTGTCACCCTCTGGCAGTTACCTGCAAGAGCAGCTTTAAAGCCTGTGCTAATGGTCATTTCATAGGAACAAGTACTGCAGAACTGTAAATGAAACCTGCCCTTGAAATGTCTTGAGGGAGATAATGGCCACAACATTTCAAAATGTGACACATACTTAAAGAGAACACTTTGAAGAACTAAGGGGTAATCACAGCTTGGAAAAGAAAAAGGACATGCCTTAAAGCTCAATTTCAACAGATTATGTGACACATTCAAATTCAACCACACAGAGGTATCAGCTCACACTTGTCAGAATAACCATCAGCAAGAAAACTACAAACAATAAATGCTGAAGTTGTTGTGGAGAAATGCATACCCTCAACTTCTAAGGGGATGTAACTTGAAAAGGGCCACGAATGAGAACAGAATGGAGGTGCCGTAAAAAGGTAAACATTGAGCTACCATATGATCCAGCAGGCCCACGCCTCGACGTATAACCTAAGAAGAGAGAATTGGAAAGACACAGGCAGGCAAATCTGCATTGCACAGTATGACAAGAGCCAAGATATGGAAGTAACCCAAAAGTCCACCAACAGATGGGTGGACAAAGAAGAACTCCTCCATGTAAAAATGAAATATTCGCTAGTGAAAAAAATGAAACAATGCCATTTGCAGCACCAAAGATGAGTCTCGACGTAATCACGCCACCTGTAGTAAGTGAGAAAGCAAAAGACACATATCCTATCATATCACTTTTAAGAGTTACTTAAAAATTGATACCAATGAAGATATTTCCACGGAGAAATGCAATCACAGATTCATTAGAAAACTTATGGTTCACCAAATAGAAAGGGATGAGGATTGGATACATTACCATATTGGCGTTAACAGAGATATACAAACCATGTGAAATATATAACCACCAAAGACGTACGGAAGACCAGGAGAAGACTACTCAACATTGTGTCATAACCTACATGGGAAAAGGATGTGAGGAAGTATAGATACATGTATATGTGTGAAAGGACCACATCTTGCACACCTAGAACAAACAAACCATTGTAATCATATTGGCTGGGATAAAAAATAAAAAGTAAATTACAAATATGAACAAGAAATAATGAGACATAAACCTAAAGGGCTTTTTCCTGGCACATTCCATTCTAATTTACAACCTAGAACACCACTTCCTTTAAGGCTCTGTTTCCCTAGTAACCAAATTTGGTAAAGGGGAAATCCTGCCACCTTGTGGCCGTTTCCTGCAAGAACAGCTTTAAACGCACAGCTAATGGTCACTTAACGTTCACAAGGACTCAGGGCTGTAAAGGACACCTGCCCTAACAAATTGTGCTGAAGTAGGGAATGGACCAAAAATTCAAAACAGGCAAATGTTTCAGGAAGAGAGTATGAAGAGTTAAGTTTTACTCACGCTCTTTTTTTAAAAAAGGAAAATGCATAAAAGCTCAACCTCAGGGAGGGTTAGACCCATGCAATCTAATCTACAAAAAGTTTCAACTTACACCAGTCGAATGACCATCAGCAAAAAGTCTACAAACAATAAATGCTGAAGGGATTTTAGAGAACTGTGCACCCTCTACCTGCAGGTGAGAGGTAAAGGGGTAACAGCCAATAATGAGAACAGAAAGGAGCTGTGTTTAAAAGTAAAAATGGAGGTACCATTCAATCCAGCAGGCGCACCATTGGACCTCTCACCTGAGAAGACAAGAATCGAGAAGACACAGGCCGCCAAAGCTGCAGAGCAGCCTTATTCACAATAGCCAAGACAGGGAAGCAATCAAAATGTCCAACAACAGGTGAATGGATCAAGAAGAAGTGGTCCATGTACACAATGGAATATTAGCCCTGGAAAACAATGAACCATTGCTCTTTGAGGCACCACAAATGAGTCTGGAGATAATCACGAAACATGAGGTAAGTCGGAAAGCAAAAGACCTATATTCTATGATATCACTTATAGGCGTTATCTAATAACTGACACAAATGAACATATTTCCACAGAGAAAGACATTCACAGACTTCGAAAAGAAACTATGCTCATCTAAAAGGAAAGGTGGGGGGAATGGATAAATTAAGATTAGTGTTCCTATATGTATACAAACACATATTATATACATATCTCAAAAAGACCGATCATATAGCAATGGACGTCTGCAGAACCCTCTGTAACATTTTATATGGGAAGAGGATCTGTACTTGAAAAGACATGCATAATGTACAAATGAACCAGATTGTGTACACCTAGGACAAACAATATTCTAAGCTTTACACCAAGTAAAACTTTTTTTAACCCAAGAAGAAATAATGAGACATCAACTTATGGGCGTTTCTCCATGCACATTCCAATGTAATTTACAGCCTAGGAACACGACTCCCAGAAAGGCTCTGCTGCCCTAGTACCCAGGTTTGGGAATGGAGAAATGCTGCCTCCTTGAGGCCACGTCCCACAACAGCAGCTTTAAACCCATTGCTAAAGGTCACTAAATATTTACCGAACTTGCAGTTCGGTAAAAGACACCTGCTCTCTAAAAAAATTCTGGGATGGAAAATCGACCAAAAATTTCCAAAGAGGGCAACCTTCCAAGGAAACAATTTCAAGATTTATATTGTACTCCCAATTGTTTCCTTTTTTTTTTAACAGAAAAGAAAACGGTGGAGAAAAATGATGAGTTTTACGAATATTCAAAGACATGCAAACCCAAATTACAAAAACCTATCAGCGCACAGCAGCCAGAAGGGCCATTAGCAAAAATGCTGCAAACAATAAATGCTGAAGCGATTGTGAAGAAATGCGTACCCTCGATTCTAAGGGGGACGTGGTAAGAGCCACTCATGAAAACACAAAGAAGGTGCTTTGAAAAGGGAAACACGGTGCCACTAGTCAATCAATCACACCCACTGCTGGGCTTATCACCTGAGAAAAATGAGAATCAAAAAGTCACAGGCTGTAATAAGAACCTGCAGTATAAAAAAACAAACAAAACAACTAATACTAAACTTTCATTGGGTTATTTGTATGGAAATATGTTAATATAAATGTTTCAGACATTACATGAAATTTCTAAAAATCTTATATTTGTATTTGTATGGAAATATGTATGGAAATATGTTAATATAAATGTTTCAGACATTACATGAAATTTCTAAAAATCTTGTATTTGTATGGAAATATGTATGAAAATATGTTAATATAAATGTTTCAGACATTACATGAAATTTCTAAAAATCTTATATTTGTATTTGTATGGAAATATGTATGGAAATATGTTAATATAAATGTTTCAGACATTACATGAAATTTCTAAAAATCTTATATTTGTATGGAAATATGTATGGAAATATGTTAATATAAATGTTTCAGACATTACATGAAATTTCTAAAAATCTTATATTTGTATTTGTATGGAAATATGTATGGAAATATGTTAATATAAATGTTTCAGACATTACAGGAAACTTCTAAAAATCTTATATGTTCTGGTATAATGTTATAAGTAATAATCCTAGTTATTACTTTAAAATGTATATCTCAGAAATAACTAATTTTCTTGTCAACTGCATTATTATGAACTTTCATCAAATCTTTAACCATGGTCATTTTTAAGTCTTTTGTCATTTACAGACAGTTCTGGGTGTACTCTGATGATTTTGCAAATATGTTCCTATAAAAGAGTTTCATCTTCAAGAAATTCATGGAAAAGACTCTGACAAGTACAGGTTTCTGGTAACTGACTGTACTGCTGAACTGAATGAATAAGCATTTTCAGAACTCTAATGAAAAACTGATGAACTCATAAAACTGCTAACAAAAGATCAAGATGAAAAAAAAGAAATTAATTACATGGGACTGAGTGAACTGATGAGGATGAGTATAATTTTTGTGACTTTCTGTCTGAATTAAAAAAAAAAAATCCCACAAGGACTCAGAGGAAAAGAATATACAAATCAATTTTCACTGCAAAGTAAAGGAGCTGTTACAGTGGAGGATTACTGGACTGAATGTCAATATTATGACATAGTATAAGTGTGTTTCATGTTTGGTAATTGCAATCATTGTTGCTTTTGTTGTGGTCATCCATGTACAATGCTTGGTGTCAGTCTACCTATCTCTTGTAAAAATAAAAAAAATAAAAAAATAAAATAAAATAAAATAAAATAATCCAATATTTTCACAAACGCAAAACTGAAAAATACAAAATCTAACTATTTGAATTTCAAAAAGCATTTTAATTAGTTTTATAAATAAAACTTATGAAATTGGAATAATCAAAATATTCAAGTACTGATGTAGAAAAATAAAGAATAAATTAATCCAGGAAAAAAAAAAAAAAAAAAGTCACAGGCTGGCAATCCTGCACTCCAAGAATATTTACCATAGACAACACTTGGAAGCAAAGAAAATGTCCATCAACCGAGGAGTGCACAAAGTAGAAGTGGTCCATGTACTCAGTGGAAAATTACTCCAATAAAAAATAAAAATTAAATTTAAAAATCCAACCAAAGTAAGGAGACATCAGCTTGTGTGGGTTTGTCTGGGCACACTCCACTCTAATTTATAACCGAGAAACACCACAGGCCGCAAAGGCTTTTCCCTAGTTACCAGGGTGGGGGACATAGAAAGGCTGCCAGCCTCTGGCAGTTACCTGCAAAAGCAGCTTTAAAGCCTGTGCTAATGGTCATTTCATAGGAACAAGTACTGCAGAACTGTAAATGAAACCTGCCCTCAAAATGGCTTGAGGGAGGTAATGGCCACAACATTTCAAAATGTGACACATACTTAAAGAGAACACTTTGAAGAACTAAGGGGTAATCACAGCTTGAAAAAGAAAAAGGACATGCCTTAAAGCTCAATTTCAACAGATTATGTGACACATTCGAATTCAACCACAGAGAGGTATCAGCACACACTTGTCAGAATAACCATCAGCAAGAAAACTACAAACAAAAAATGCTGAAGGTGTTGTGGAGAAATGCATACCCTCAGCTTCTAAGGGGACGTAACTTGGAAAGGGCCACGAATGAGAAGAGAATGGAGGTGCCGTAAAAAGGTAAACATTGAGCTACCATATGATCCAGCAGGCCCACTCCTCGACGTATAACCTAAGAAGAGAGAATTGGAAAGACACAGGCAGGCAAATCTGCATTGCACAGTATGACAAGAGCCAAGATATGGAAGTCACCAAAAAGTCCACCAACAGATGGGTGGACAAAGAAGAACTCCTCTATGTACAGATGGAATATTCGCTAGTGAAAAAAATGAAACAATGCCATTTGCAGCACCATAGATGAGTCTAGACGTAATCACGCCAACTGTAGTAAGTGAGAAAGCAAAAGACACATATCCTATCATATCACTTTTAAGAGTTACTTAAAAATTGATACCAATGAAGATATTTCCACAGAGAAAGGCAATCACAGATTCATTAGAAAACTTATGGTTCACCAAATAGAAAGGGATGAGGATTGGATACATTACCATATTGGCGTTAACAGAGATATACAAACCATGTGAAATATATAACCACCAAAGACGTACGGAAGACCAGGAGAAGACTACTCAACATTGTGTCATAACCTACATGGGAAAAGGATGTGAGGAAGTATAGATACATGTATATGTGTGAAAGGACCACATCTTGCACACCTAGAACAAACAAACCATTGTAATCATATTGGCTGGGATAAAAAATAAAAAGTAAATTACAAATATGAACAAGAAGTAATGAGACATAAACCTAAAGGGCTTTTTCCTGGCACATTCCATTCTAATTTACAACCTAGAACACCACTTCCTTTAAGGCTCTGTTTCCCTAGTAACCAAATTTGGTAAAGGGGAAATCCTGCCACCTTGTGGCCGTTTCCTGCAAGGACAGCTTTAAACGCACAGCTAATGGTCACTTAACATTCACAAGGACTCAGGGCTGTAAAGGACACCTGCCCTAACAAATTGTGCTGAAGTAGGGAATGGACCAAAAATTCAAAACAGGCAAATGTTTCAGGAAGAGAGTATGAAGAGTTAAGTTTTACTCATGCTCTTTTTTTAAAAAAGGAAAATGCATAAAAGCTCAACCTCAGGGAGGGTTAGACCCATGCAATCTAATCTACAAAAAGTTTCAACTTACACCAGTCGAATGACCATCAGCAAAAAGTCTACAAACAATAAATGCTGAAGGGATTTTAGAGAACTGTGCACCCTCTACCTGCAGGTGAGAGGTAAAGGGGTAACAGCCAATAATGAGAACAGAAAGGAGCTGTGTTTAAAAGTAAAAATGGAGGTACCATTCAATCCAGCAGGCGCACCATTGGACCTCTCACCTGAGAAGACAAGAATCGAGAAGACACAGGCCGCCAAAGCTGCAGAGCAGCCTTATTCACAATAGCCAAGACAGGGAAGCAATCAAAATGTCCAACAACAGGTGAATGGATCAAGAAGAAGTGGTCCATGTACACAATGGAATATTAGCCCTGGAAAACAATGAACCATTGCTCTTTGAGGCACCACAAATGAGTCTGGAGATAATCACGAAACATGAGGTAAGTCGGAAAGCAAAAGACCTATATTCTATGATATCACTTATAGGCGTTATCTAATAACTGACACAAATGAACATATTTCCACAGAGAAAGACATTCACAGACTTCGAAAAGAAACTATGCTCATCTAAAAGGAAAGGTGGGGGGAATGGATAAATTAAGATTAGTGTTCCTATATGTATACAAACCCATATTATATACATATCTCAAAAAGACCGATCATATAGCAATGGACGTCTGCAGAACCCTCTGTAACATTTTATATGGGAAGAGGATCTGTACTTGAAAAGACATGCATAATGTACAAATGAACCAGATTGTGTACACCTAGGACAAACAATATTCTAAGCTTTACACCAAGTAAAACTTTTTTTAACCCAAGAAGAAATAATGAGACATCAACTTATGGGGGTTTCTCCATGCACATTCCAATGTAATTTACAGCCTAGGAACACGACTCCCAGAAAGGCTCTGCTACCCTAGTACCCAGGTTTGGGAATGGAGAAATGCTGCCTCCTTGAGGCCACTTCCCACAACAGCAGCTTTAAACCCATTTGTAAAGGTCACTAAATATTTACCGAACTTGCAGTTCGGTAAAAGACATCTGCTCTCTAAAAAAATTCTGAGGTGGAATATCGACCAAAACTTTCCAGAGAGGGCAACCTTCCAAGAAAACAATTCCAAGAGTTATATTGTACTCCCAATTGTTTCCTTTTTTTTAACAGAAAAGAAAACGGTGGAGAAAAATGATGAGTTTTACGAATTTTCAAAGACATGCAAACCCAAATTACAAAAACCTATCAGCGCACAGCAGCCAGAAGGGCCATTAGCAAAAATGCTGCAAACAATAAATGCTGAAGCGATTGTGGAGAAATGCGTACCCTCGATTCTAAGGGGGACGTGGTAAGAGCCACTAAAGAAAACACAAAGAAGGTGCTTTGAAAAGGGAAACACGGTGCCACCAGTCAATCAATCACACCCACTGCTGGGCTTATCACCTGAGAAAATGAGAATCAAAAAGTCACAGTCTGGCAATCCTGCATTCCAAGAATATTTACCATAGCCAACACTTGGAAGCAAAGAAAATGTCCATCAACCGAGGAATGCACAAAGTAGAAGTGGTCCACGTACTCAGTGGAAAATTACTCCAATAAAAAATAAAAATTAAATTTAAAGATCCAACCAAAGTAAGGAGACATCAGCTTGTGTGGGTTTGTCCGGGCACACTCCACTCTAATTTATAACGGAGAAACACCACAGGCCGCAAGGGCTTTTCCCTAGTTACCAGGGTGGGGGACATAGAAAGGCTGTCACCCTCTGGCAGTTACCTGCAAGAGCAGCTTTAAAGCCTGTGCTAATGGTCATTTCATAGGAACAAGTACTGCAGAACTGTAAATGAAACCTGCCCTTGAAATGTCTTGAGGGAGATAATGGCCACAACATTTCAAAATGTGACACATACTTAAAGAGAACACTTTGAAGAACTAAGGGGTAATCACAGCTTGGAAAAGAAAAAGGACATGCCTTAAAGCTCAATTTCAACAGATTATGTGACACATTCAAATTCAACCACACAGAGGTATCAGCTCACACTTGTCAGAATAACCATCAGCAAGAAAACTACAAACAATAAATGCTGAAGTTGTTGTGGAGAAATGCATACCCTCAACTTCTAAGGGGATGTAACTTGAAAAGGGCCACGAATGAGAACAGAATGGAGGTGCCGTAAAAAGGTAAACATTGAGCTACCATATGATCCAGCAGGCCCACGCCTCGACGTATAACCTAAGAAGAGAGAATTGGAAAGACACAGGCAGGCAAATCTGCATTGCACAGTATGACAAGAGCCAAGATATGGAAGTAACCCAAAAGTCCACCAACAGATGGGTGGACAAAGAAGAACTCCTCCATGTAAAAATGAAATATTCGCTAGTGAAAAAAATGAAACAATGCCATTTGCAGCACCAAAGATGAGTCTAGACGTAATCACGCCACCTGTAGTAAGTGAGAAAGCAAAAGACACATATCCTATCATATCACTTTTAAGAGTTACTTAAAAATTGATACCAATGAAGATATTTCCACGGAGAAATGCAATCACTGATTCATTAGAAAATTTATGGTTCACCAAATAGAAAGGGAAGAGGATTGGATACATTACCATATTGGGGTTAACAGAGATATACAAACCATGTGAAATATATAACCACCAAAGACGTACGGAAGACCAGGAGAAGACTACTCAACATTGTGTCATAACCTACATGGGAAAAGGATGCGAGGAAGAATAGATACATGTATATGTGTGAAAGGACCACATCTTGCACACCTAGAACAAACAAACCATTGTAATCATATTGGCTGGGATAAAAAATAAAAAGTAAATTACAAATATGAACAAGAAGTAATGAGACATAAACCTAAAGGGCTTTTTCCTGGCACATTCCATTCTAATTTACAACCTAGAACACCACTTCCATTAAGGCTCTGTTTCCCTAGTAACCAAATTTGGTAAAGGGGAAATGCTGCCACCTTGTGGCCGTTTCCTGCAAGAACAGCTTTAAACGCACAGCTAATGGTCACTTAACATTCCAAAGGACTCAGGGCTGTAAAGGACACCTGCCCTAAAAAATTGTGCTGAAGTAGGGAATGGACAAAAAAATTCAAAACAGGCAAATGTTTCAGGAAGAGAGTATGAAGAGTTAAGTTTTACTCACGCTCTTTTTTTAAAAAAGGAAAATGCATAAAAGCTCAACCTCAGGGAGGGTTAGACCCATGCAATCTAATCTACAAAAAGTTTCAACTTACACCAGTCGAATGACCATCAGCAAAAAGTCTACAAACAATAAATGCTGAAGGGATTTTAGAGAACTGTGCACCCTCTACCTGCAGGTGAGAGGTAAAGGGGTAACAGCCAATAATGAGAACAGAAAGGAGCTGTGTTTAAAAGTAAAAATGGAGGTACCATTCAATCCAGCAGGCGCACCATTGGACCTCTCACCTGAGAAGACAAGAATCGAGAAGACACAGGCCGCCAAAGCTGCAGAGCAGCCTTATTCACAATAGCCAAGACAGGGAAGCAATCAAAATGTCCAACAACAGGTGAATGGATCAAGAAGAAGTGGTCCATGTACACAATGGAATATTAGCCCTGGAAAACAATGAACCATTGCTCTTTGAGGCACCACAAATGAGTCTGGAGATAATCACGAAACATGAGGTAAGTCGGAAAGCAAAAGACCTATATTCTATGATATCACTTATAGGCGTTATCTAATAACTGACACAAATGAACATATTTCCACAGAGAAAGACATTCACAGACTTCGAAAAGAAACTATGCTCATCTAAAAGGAAAGGTGGGGGGAATGGATAAATTAAGATTAGTGTTCCTATATGTATACAAACCCATATTATATACATATCTCAAAAAGACCGATCATATAGCAATGGACGTCTGCAGAACCCTCTGTAACATTTTATATGGGAAGAGGATCTGTACTTGAAAAGACATGCATAATGTACAAATGAACCAGATTGTGTACACCTAGGACAAACAATATTCTAAGCTTTACACCAAGTAAAACTTTTTTTAACCCAAGAAGAAATAATGAGACATCAACTTATGGGGGTTTCTCCATGCACATTCCAATGTAATTTACAGCCTAGGAACACGACTCCCAGAAAGGCTCTGCTGCCCTAGTACCCAGGTTTGGGAATGGAGAAATGCTGCCTCCTTGAGGCCACGTCCCACAACAGCAGCTTTAAACCCATTGCTAAAGGTCACTAAATATTTACCGAACTTGCAGTTCGGTAAAAGACATCTGCTCTCTAAAAAAATTCTGAGGTGGAATATCGACCAAAAATTTCCAGAGAGGGCAACCTTCCAAGAAAACAATTCCAAGAGTTATATTGTACTCCCAATTGTTTCCTTTTTTTTAACAGAAAAGTAAACGGTGGAGAAAAATGATGAGTTTTACGAATTTTCAAAGACATGCAAACCCAAATTACAAAAACCTATCAGCGCACAGCAGCCAGAAGGGCCATTAGCAAAAATGCTGCAAACAATAAATGCTGAAGCGATTGTGGAGAAATGCGTACCCTCGATTCTAAGGGGGACGTGGTAAGAGCCACTAAAGAAAACACAAAGAAGGTGCTTTGAAAAGGGAAACACGGTGCCACCAGTCAATCAATCACACCCACTGCTGGGCTTATCACCTGAGAAAATGAGAATCAAAAAGTCACAGGCTGGCAATCCTGCATTCCAAGAATATTTACCATAGCCAACACTTGGAAGCAAAGAAAATGTCCATCAACCGAGGAATGCACAAAGTAGAAGTGGTCCACGTACTCAGTGGAAAATTACTCCAATAAAAAATAAAAATTAAATTTAAAGATCCAACCAAAGTAAGGAGACATCAGCTTGTGTGGGTTTGTCCGGGCACACTCCACTCTAATTTATAACCGAGAAACACCACAGGCCGCAAGGGCTTTTCCCTAGTTACCAGGGTGGGGGACATAGAAAGGCTGTCACCCTCTGGCAGTTACCTGCAAGAGCAGCTTTAAAGCCTGTGCTAATGGTCATTTCATAGGAACAAGTACTGCAGAACTGTAAATGAAACCTGCCCTTGAAATGTCTTGAGGGAGATAATGGCCACAACATTTCAAAATGTGACACATACTTAAAGAGAACACTTTGAAGAACTAAGGGGTAATCACAGCTTGGAAAAGAAAAAGGACATGCCTTAAAGCTCAATTTCAACAGATTATGTGACACATTCAAATTCAACCACACAGAGGTATCAGCTCACACTTGTCAGAATAACCATCAGCAAGAAAACTACAAACAATAAATGCTGAAGTTGTTGTGGAGAAATGCATACCCTCAACTTCTAAGGGGATGTAACTTGAAAAGGGCCACGAATGAGAACAGAATGGAGGTGCCGTAAAAAGGTAAACATTGAGCTACCATATGATCCAGCAGGCCCACGCCTCGACGTATAACCTAAGAAGAGAGAATTGGAAAGACACAGGCAGGCAAATCTGCATTGCACAGTATGACAAGAGCCAAGATATGGAAGTAACCCAAAAGTCCACCAACAGATGGGTGGACAAAGAAGAACTCCTCCATGTAAAAATGAAATATTCGCTAGTGAAAAAAATGAAACAATGCCATTTGCAGCACCAAAGATGAGTCTAGACGTAATCACGCCACCTGTAGTAAGTGAGAAAGCAAAAGACACATATCCTATCATATCACTTTTAAGAGTTACTTAAAAATTGATACCAATGAAGATATTTCCACGGAGAAATGCAATCACTGATTCATTAGAAAATTTATGGTTCACCAAATAGAAAGGGAAGAGGATTGGATACATTACCATATTGGGGTTAACAGAGATATACAAACCATGTGAAATATATAACCACCAAAGACGTACGGAAGACCAGGAGAAGACTACTCAACATTGTGTCATAACCTACATGGGAAAAGGATGCGAGGAAGAATAGATACATGTATATGTGTGAAAGGACCACATCTTGCACACCTAGAACAAACAAACCATTGTAATCATATTGGCTGGGATAAAAAATAAAAAGTAAATTACAAATATGAACAAGAAGTAATGAGACATAAACCTAAAGGGCTTTTTCCTGGCACATTCCATTCTAATTTACAACCTAGAACACCACTTCCATTAAGGCTCTGTTTCCCTAGTAACCAAATTTGGTAAAGGGGAAATGCTGCCACCTTGTGGCCGTTTCCTGCAAGAACAGCTTTAAACGCACAGCTAATGGTCACTTAACATTCCAAAGGACTCAGGGCTGTAAAGGACACCTGCCCTAAAAAATTGTGCTGAAGTAGGGAATGGACAAAAAAATTCAAAACAGGCAAATGTTTCAGGAAGAGAGTATGAAGAGTTAAGTTTTACTCACGCTCTTTTTTTAAAAAAGGAAAATGCATAAAAGCTCAACCTCAGGGAGGGTTAGACCCATGCAATCTAATCTACAAAAAGTTTCAACTTACACCAGTCGAATGACCATCAGCAAAAAGTCTACAAACAATAAATGCTGAAGGGATTTTAGAGAACTGTGCACCCTCTACCTGCAGGTGAGAGGTAAAGGGGTAACAGCCAATAATGAGAACAGAAAGGAGCTGTGTTTAAAAGTAAAAATGGAGGTACCATTCAATCCAGCAGGCGCACCATTGGACCTCTCACCTGAGAAGACAAGAATCGAGAAGACACAGGCCGCCAAAGCTGCAGAGCAGCCTTATTCACAATAGCCAAGACAGGGAAGCAATCAAAATGTCCAACAACAGGTGAATGGATCAAGAAGAAGTGGTCCATGTACACAATGGAATATTAGCCCTGGAAAACAATGAACCATTGCTCTTTGAGGCACCACAAATGAGTCTGGAGATAATCACGAAACATGAGGTAAGTCGGAAAGCAAAAGACCTATATTCTATGATATCACTTATAGGCGTTATCTAATAACTGACACAAATGAACATATTTCCACAGAGAAAGACATTCACAGACTTCGAAAAGAAACTATGCTCATCTAAAAGGAAAGGTGGGGGGAATGGATAAATTAAGATTAGTGTTCCTATATGTATACAAACCCATATTATATACATATCTCAAAAAGACCGATCATATAGCAATGGACGTCTGCAGAACCCTCTGTAACATTTTATATGGGAAGAGGATCTGTACTTGAAAAGACATGCATAATGTACAAATGAACCAGATTGTGTACACCTAGGACAAACAATATTCTAAGCTTTACACCAAGTAAAACTTTTTTTAACCCAAGAAGAAATAATGAGACATCAACTTATGGGGGTTTCTCCATGCACATTCCAATGTAATTTACAGCCTAGGAACACGACTCCCAGAAAGGCTCTGCTGCCCTAGTACCCAGGTTTGGGAATGGAGAAATGCTGCCTCCTTGAGGCCACGTCCCACAACAGCAGCTTTAAACCCATTGCTAAAGGTCACTAAATATTTACCGAACTTGCAGTTCGGTAAAAGACATCTGCTCTCTAAAAAAATTCTGAGGTGGAATATCGACCAAAAATTTCCAGAGAGGGCAACCTTCCAAGAAAACAATTCCAAGAGTTATATTGTACTCCCAATTGTTTCCTTTTTTTTAACAGAAAAGAAAACGGTGGAGAAAAATGATGAGTTTTACGAATTTTCAAAGACATGCAAACCCAAATTACAAAAACCTATCAGCGCACAGCAGCCAGAAGGGCCATTAGCAAAAATGCTGCAAACAATAAATGCTGAAGCGATTGTGGAGAAATGCGTACCCTCGATTCTAAGGGGGACGTGGTAAGAGCCACTAAAGAAAACACAAAGAAGGTGCTTTGAAAAGGGAAACACGGTGCCACCAGTCAATCAATCACACCCACTGCTGGGCTTATCACCTGAGAAAATGAGAATCAAAAAGTCACAGGCTGGCAATCCTGCATTCCAAGAATATTTACCATAGCCAACACTTGGAAGCAAAGAAAATGTCCATCAACCGAGGAATGCACAAAGTAGAAGTGGTCCACGTACTCAGTGGAAAATTACTCCAATAAAAAATAAAAATTAAATTTAAAGATCCAACCAAAGTAAGGAGACATCAGCTTGTGTGGGTTTGTCCGGGCACACTCCACTCTAATTTATAACCGAGAAACACCACAGGCCGCAAGGGCTTTTCCCTAGTTACCAGGGTGGGGGACATAGAAAGGCTGTCACCCTCTGGCAGTTACCTGCAAGAGCAGCTTTAAAGCCTGTGCTAATGGTCATTTCATAGGAACAAGTACTGCAGAACTGTAAATGAAACCTGCCCTTGAAATGTCTTGAGGGAGATAATGGCCACAACATTTCAAAATGTGACACATACTTAAAGAGAACACTTTGAAGAACTAAGGGGTAATCACAGCTTGGAAAAGAAAAAGGACATGCCTTAAAGCTCAATTTCAACAGATTATGTGACACATTCAAATTCAACCACACAGAGGTATCAGCTCACACTTGTCAGAATAACCATCAGCAAGAAAACTACAAACAATAAATGCTGAAGTTGTTGTGGAGAAATGCATACCCTCAACTTCTAAGGGGATGTAACTTGAAAAGGGCCACGAATGAGAACAGAATGGAGGTGCCGTAAAAAGGTAAACATTGAGCTACCATATGATCCAGCAGGCCCACGCCTCGACGTATAACCTAAGAAGAGAGAATTGGAAAGACACAGGCAGGCAAATCTGCATTGCACAGTATGACAAGAGCCAAGATATGGAAGTAACCCAAAAGTCCACCAACAGATGGGTGGACAAAGAAGAACTCCTCCATGTAAAAATGAAATATTCGCTAGTGAAAAAAATGAAACAATGCCATTTGCAGCACCAAAGATGAGTCTAGACGTAATCACGCCACCTGTAGTAAGTGAGAAAGCAAAAGACACATATCCTATCATATCACTTTTAAGAGTTACTTAAAAATTGATACCAATGAAGATATTTCCACGGAGAAATGCAATCACTGATTCATTAGAAAATTTATGGTTCACCAAATAGAAAGGGAAGAGGATTGGATACATTACCATATTGGGGTTAACAGAGATATACAAACCATGTGAAATATATAACCACCAAAGACGTACGGAAGACCAGGAGAAGACTACTCAACATTGTGTCATAACCTACATGGGAAAAGGATGCGAGGAAGAATAGATACATGTATATGTGTGAAAGGACCACATCTTGCACACCTAGAACAAACAAACCATTGTAATCATATTGGCTGGGATAAAAAATAAAAAGTAAATTACAAATATGAACAAGAAGTAATGAGACATAAACCTAAAGGGCTTTTTCCTGGCACATTCCATTCTAATTTACAACCTAGAACACCACTTCCATTAAGGCTCTGTTTCCCTAGTAACCAAATTTGGTAAAGGGGAAATGCTGCCACCTTGTGGCCGTTTCCTGCAAGAACAGCTTTAAACGCACAGCTAATGGTCACTTAACATTCCAAAGGACTCAGGGCTGTAAAGGACACCTGCCCTAAAAAATTGTGCTGAAGTAGGGAATGGACAAAAAAATTCAAAACAGGCAAATGTTTCAGGAAGAGAGTATGAAGAGTTAAGTTTTACTCACGCTCTTTTTTTAAAAAAGGAAAATGCATAAAAGCTCAACCTCAGGGAGGGTTAGACCCATGCAATCTAATCTACAAAAAGTTTCAACTTACACCAGTCGAATGACCATCAGCAAAAAGTCTACAAACAATAAATGCTGAAGGGATTTTAGAGAACTGTGCACCCTCTACCTGCAGGTGAGAGGTAAAGGGGTAACAGCCAATAATGAGAACAGAAAGGAGCTGTGTTTAAAAGTAAAAATGGAGGTACCATTCAATCCAGCAGGCGCACCATTGGGCCTCTCACCTGAGAAGACAAGAATCGAGAAGACACAGGCCGCAAAATCTGCAGAGCAGACTTATTCACAATAACCAAGACAGGGAAGCAATCAAAATGTCCAACAACAGGTGAATGGATCAAGAAGAAGTGGTCCATGTACACAATGGAATACTAGCCCTGGAAAACAATGAACCATTGCTCTTTGAGGCACCACAAATGAGTCTGGAGATAATCACGAAACATGAGGTAAGTCGGAAAGCAAAAGACCTATATTCTATGATATCACTTATAGGCGTTATCTAATAACTGACACAAATGAACATATTTCCACAGAGAAAGACATTCACAGACTTCGAAAAGAAACTATGCTCATCTAAAAGGAAAGGTGGGGGGAATGGATAAATTAAGATTAGTGTTCCTATATGTATACAAACACATATTATATACATATCTCAAAAAGACCGATCATATAGCAATGGACGTCTGCAGAACCCCCTGTAACATTTTATATGGGAAGAGGATCTGTACTTGAAAAGACATGCATAATGTACAAATGAACCAGATTGTGTACACCTAGGACAAACAATATTCTAAGCTTTACACCAAGTAAAACTTTTTTTAACCCAAGAAGAAATAATGAGACATCAACTTATGGGGGTTTCTCCATGCACATTCCAGTGTAATTTACAGCCTAGGAACACGACTCCCAGAAAGGCTCTGCTGCCCTAGTACCCAGGTTTGGGAATGGAGAAATGCTGCCTCCTTGAGGCCACGTCCCACAACAGCAGCTTTAAACCCATTGCTAAAGGTCACTAAATATTTACCGTACTTGCAGTTCGGTAAAAGACACCTGCTCTCTAAAAAAATTCTGGGATGGAAAATCGACCAAAAATTTCAAAAGAGGGCAACCTTCCAAGAAAACAATTTCAAGATTTATATTGTACTCCCAATTGTTTCCTTTTTTTAACAGAAAAGAAAACGGTGGAGAAAAATGATGAGTTTTACGAATTTTCAAAGACATGCAAACCCAAATTACAAAAACCTATCAGCGCAGAGCAGCCAGAAGGGCCATTAGCAAAAATGCTGCAAACAATAAATGCTGAAGCGATTGTGGAGAAATGCGTACCCTCGATTCTAAGGGGGACGTGGTAAGAGCCACTAAAGAAAACACAAAGAAGGTGCTTTGAAAAGGGAAACACGGTGCCACCAGTCAATCAATCACACCCACTGCTGGGCTTATCACCTGAGAAAATGAGAATCAAAAAGTCACAGGCTGGCAATCCTGCATTCCAAGAATATTTACCATAGCCAACACTTGGAAGCAAAGAAAATGTCCATCAACCGAGGAATGCACAAAGTAGAAGTGGTCCACGTACTCAGTGGAAAATTACTCCAATAAAAAATAAAAATTAAATTTAAAGATCCAACCAAAGTAAGGAGACATCAGCTTGTGTGGGTTTGTCCGGGCACACTCCACTCTAATTTATAACCGAGAAACACCACAGGCCGCAAGGGCTTTTCCCTAGTTACCAGGGTGGGGGACATAGAAAGGCTGTCACCCTCTGGCAGTTACCTGCAAGAGCAGCTTTAAAGCCTGTGCTAATGGTCATTTCATAGGAACAAGTACTGCAGAACTGTAAATGAAACCTGCCCTTGAAATGTCTTGAGGGAGATAATGGCCACAACATTTCAAAATGTGACACATACTTAAAGAGAACACTTTGAAGAACTAAGGGGTAATCACAGCTTGGAAAAGAAAAAGGACATGCCTTAAAGCTCAATTTCAACAGATTATGTGACACATTCAAATTCAACCACACAGAGGTATCAGCTCACACTTGTCAGAATAACCATCAGCAAGAAAACTACAAACAATAAATGCTGAAGTTGTTGTGGAGAAATGCATACCCTCAACTTCTAAGGGGATGTAACTTGAAAAGGGCCACGAATGAGAACAGAATGGAGGTGCCGTAAAAAGGTAAACATTGAGCTACCATATGATCCAGCAGGCCCACGCCTCGACGTATAACCTAAGAAGAGAGAATTGGAAAGACACAGGCAGGCAAATCTGCATTGCACAGTATGACAAGAGCCAAGATATGGAAGTAACCCAAAAGTCCACCAACAGATGGGTGGACAAAGAAGAACTCCTCCATGTAAAAATGAAATATTCGCTAGTGAAAAAAATGAAACAATGCCATTTGCAGCACCAAAGATGAGTCTAGACGTAATCACGCCACCTGTAGTAAGTGAGAAAGCAAAAGACACATATCCTATCATATCACTTTTAAGAGTTACTTAAAAATTGATACCAATGAAGATATTTCCACGGAGAAATGCAATCACTGATTCATTAGAAAATTTATGGTTCACCAAATAGAAAGGGAAGAGGATTGGATACATTACCATATTGGGGTTAACAGAGATATACAAACCATGTGAAATATATAACCACCAAAGACGTACGGAAGACCAGGAGAAGACTACTCAACATTGTGTCATAACCTACATGGGAAAAGGATGCGAGGAAGAATAGATACATGTATATGTGTGAAAGGACCACATCTTGCACACCTAGAACAAACAAACCATTGTAATCATATTGGCTGGGATAAAAAATAAAAAGTAAATTACAAATATGAACAAGAAGTAATGAGACATAAACCTAAAGGGCTTTTTCCTGGCACATTCCATTCTAATTTACAACCTAGAACACCACTTCCATTAAGGCTCTGTTTCCCTAGTAACCAAATTTGGTAAAGGGGAAATGCTGCCACCTTGTGGCCGTTTCCTGCAAGAACAGCTTTAAACGCACAGCTAATGGTCACTTAACATTCCAAAGGACTCAGGGCTGTAAAGGACACCTGCCCTAAAAAATTGTGCTGAAGTAGGGAATGGACAAAAAAATTCAAAACAGGCAAATGTTTCAGGAAGAGAGTATGAAGAGTTAAGTTTTACTCACGCTCTTTTTTTAAAAAAGGAAAATGCATAAAAGCTCAACCTCAGGGAGGGTTAGACCCATGCAATCTAATCTACAAAAAGTTTCAACTTACACCAGTCGAATGACCATCAGCAAAAAGTCTACAAACAATAAATGCTGAAGGGATTTTAGAGAACTGTGCACCCTCTACCTGCAGGTGAGAGGTAAAGGGGTAACAGCCAATAATGAGAACAGAAAGGAGCTGTGTTTAAAAGTAAAAATGGAGGTACCATTCAATCCAGCAGGCGCACCATTGGGCCTCTCACCTGAGAAGACAAGAATCGAGAAGACACAGGCCGCAAAATCTGCAGAGCAGACTTATTCACAATAACCAAGACAGGGAAGCAATCAAAATGTCCAACAACAGGTGAATGGATCAAGAAGAAGTGGTCCATGTACACAATGGAATACTAGCCCTGGAAAACAATGAACCATTGCTCTTTGAGGCACCACAAATGAGTCTGGAGATAATCACGAAACATGAGGTAAGTCGGAAAGCAAAAGACCTATATTCTATGATATCACTTATAGGCGTTATCTAATAACTGACACAAATGAACATATTTCCACAGAGAAAGACATTCACAGACTTCGAAAAGAAACTATGCTCATCTAAAAGGAAAGGTGGGGGGAATGGATAAATTAAGATTAGTGTTCCTATATGTATACAAACACATATTATATACATATCTCAAAAAGACCGATCATATAGCAATGGACGTCTGCAGAACCCCCTGTAACATTTTATATGGGAAGAGGATCTGTACTTGAAAAGACATGCATAATGTACAAATGAACCAGATTGTGTACACCTAGGACAAACAATATTCTAAGCTTTACACCAAGTAAAACTTTTTTTAACCCAAGAAGAAATAATGAGACATCAACTTATGGGGGTTTCTCCATGCACATTCCAGTGTAATTTACAGCCTAGGAACACGACTCCCAGAAAGGCTCTGCTGCCCTAGTACCCAGGTTTGGGAATGGAGAAATGCTGCCTCCTTGAGGCCACGTCCCACAACAGCAGCTTTAAACCCATTGCTAAAGGTCACTAAATATTTACCGTACTTGCAGTTCGGTAAAAGACACCTGCTCTCTAAAAAAATTCTGGGATGGAAAATCGACCAAAAATTTCAAAAGAGGGCAACCTTCCAAGAAAACAATTTCAAGATTTATATTGTACTCCCAATTGTTTCCTTTTTTTAACAGAAAAGAAAACGGTGGAGAAAAATGATGAGTTTTACGAATTTTCAAAGACATGCAAACCCAAATTACAAAAACCTATCAGCGCAGAGCAGCCAGAAGGGCCATTAGCAAAAATGCTGCAAACAATAAATGCTGAAGCGATTGTGGAGAAATGCGTACCCTCGATTCTAAGGGGGACGTGGTAAGAGCCACTAAAGAAAACACAAAGAAGGTGCTTTGAAAAGGGAAACACGGTGCCACCAGTCAATCAATCACACCCACTGCTGGGCTTATCACCTGAGAAAATGAGAATCAAAAAGTCACAGGCTGGCAATCCTGCATTCCAAGAATATTTACCATAGCCAACACTTGGAAGCAAAGAAAATGTCCATCAACCGAGGAATGCACAAAGTAGAAGTGGTCCACGTACTCAGTGGAAAATTACTCCAATAAAAAATAAAAATTAAATTTAAAGATCCAACCAAAGTAAGGAGACATCAGCTTGTGTGGGTTTGTCCGGGCACACTCCACTCTAATTTATAACCGAGAAACACCACAGGCCGCAAGGGCTTTTCCCTAGTTACCAGGGTGGGGGACATAGAAAGGCTGTCACCCTCTGGCAGTTACCTGCAAGAGCAGCTTTAAAGCCTGTGCTAATGGTCATTTCATAGGAACAAGTACTGCAGAACTGTAAATGAAACCTGCCCTTGAAATGTCTTGAGGGAGATAATGGCCACAACATTTCAAAATGTGACACATACTTAAAGAGAACACTTTGAAGAACTAAGGGGTAATCACAGCTTGGAAAAGAAAAAGGACATGCCTTAAAGCTCAATTTCAACAGATTATGTGACACATTCAAATTCAACCACACAGAGGTATCAGCTCACACTTGTCAGAATAACCATCAGCAAGAAAACTACAAACAATAAATGCTGAAGTTGTTGTGGAGAAATGCATACCCTCAACTTCTAAGGGGATGTAACTTGAAAAGGGCCACGAATGAGAACAGAATGGAGGTGCCGTAAAAAGGTAAACATTGAGCTACCATATGATCCAGCAGGCCCACGCCTCGACGTATAACCTAAGAAGAGAGAATTGGAAAGACACAGGCAGGCAAATCTGCATTGCACAGTATGACAAGAGCCAAGATATGGAAGTAACCCAAAAGTCCACCAACAGATGGGTGGACAAAGAAGAACTCCTCCATGTAAAAATGAAATATTCGCTAGTGAAAAAAATGAAACAATGCCATTTGCAGCACCAAAGATGAGTCTAGACGTAATCACGCCACCTGTAGTAAGTGAGAAAGCAAAAGACACATATCCTATCATATCACTTTTAAGAGTTACTTAAAAATTGATACCAATGAAGATATTTCCACGGAGAAATGCAATCACTGATTCATTAGAAAATTTATGGTTCACCAAATAGAAAGGGAAGAGGATTGGATACATTACCATATTGGGGTTAACAGAGATATACAAACCATGTGAAATATATAACCACCAAAGACGTACGGAAGACCAGGAGAAGACTACTCAACATTGTGTCATAACCTACATGGGAAAAGGATGCGAGGAAGAATAGATACATGTATATGTGTGAAAGGACCACATCTTGCACACCTAGAACAAACAAACCATTGTAATCATATTGGCTGGGATAAAAAATAAAAAGTAAATTACAAATATGAACAAGAAGTAATGAGACATAAACCTAAAGGGCTTTTTCCTGGCACATTCCATTCTAATTTACAACCTAGAACACCACTTCCATTAAGGCTCTGTTTCCCTAGTAACCAAATTTGGTAAAGGGGAAATGCTGCCACCTTGTGGCCGTTTCCTGCAAGAACAGCTATATCGCACAGCTAATGGTCACTTAACATTCCAAAGGACTCAGGGCTGTAAAGGACACCTGCCCTAAAAAATTGTGCTGAAGTAGGGAATGGACAAAAAAATTCAAAACAGGCAAATGTTTCAGGAAGAGAGTATGAAGAGTTAAGTTTTACTCACGCTCTTTTTTTAAAAAAGGAAAATGCATAAAAGCTCAACCTCAGGGAGGGTTAGACCCATGCAATCTAATCTAGAAAAAGTTTCAACTTACACCAGTCGAATGACCATCAGCAAAAAGTCTACAAACAATAAATGCTGAAGGGATTTTAGAGAACTGTGCACCCTCTACCTGCAGGTGAGAGGTAAAGGGGTAACAGCCAATAATGAGAACAGAAAGGAGCTGTGTTTAAAAGTAAAAATGGAGGTACCATTCAATCCAGCAGGCGCACCTTTGGGCCTCTCACCTGAGAAGACAAGAATCGAGAAGACACAGGCCGCAAAATCTGCAGAGCAGACTTATTCACAATAACCAAGACAGGGAAGCAATCAAAATGTCCAACAACAGGTGAATGGATCAAGAAGAAGTGGTCCATGTACACAATGGAATACTAGCCCTGGAAAACAATGAACCATTGCTCTTTGAGGCACCACAAATGAGTCTGGAGATAATCACGAAACATGAGGTAAGTCGGAAAGCAAAAGACCTATATTCTATGATATCACTTATAGGCGTTATCTAATAACTGACACAAATGAACATATTTCCACAGAGAAAGACATTCACAGACTTCGAAAAGAAACTATGCTCATCTAAAAGGAAAGGTGGGGGGAATGGATAAATTAAGATTAGTGTTCCTATATGTATACAAACACATATTATATACATATCTCAAAAAGACCGATCATATAGCAATGGACGTCTGCAGAACCCCCTGTAACATTTTATATGGGAAGAGGATCTGTACTTGAAAAGACATGCATAATGTACAAATGAACCAGATTGTGTACACCTAGGACAAACAATATTCTAAGCTTTACACCAAGTAAAACTTTTTTTAACCCAAGAAGAAATAATGAGACATCAACTTATGGGGGTTTCTCCATGCACATTCCAGTGTAATTTACAGCCTAGGAACACGACTCCCAGAAAGGCTCTGCTGCCCTAGTACCCAGGTTTGGGAATGGAGAAATGCTGCCTCCTTGAGGCCACGTCCCACAACAGCAGCTTTAAACCCATTGCTAAAGGTCACTAAATATTTACCGTACTTGCAGTTCGGTAAAAGACACCTGCTCTCTAAAAAAATTCTGGGATGGAAAATCGACCAAAAATTTCAAAAGAGGGCAACCTTCCAAGAAAACAATTTCAAGATTTATATTGTACTCCCAATTGTTTCCTTTTTTTAACAGAAAAGAAAACGGTGGAGAAAAATGATGAGTTTTACGAATTTTCAAAGACATGCAAACCCAAATTACAAAAACCTATCAGCGCAGAGCAGCCAGAAGGGCCATTAGCAAAAATGCTGCAAACAATAAATGCTGAAGCGATTGTGGAGAAATGCGTACCCTCGATTCTAAGGGGGACGTGGTAAGAGCCACTAAAGAAAACACAAAGAAGGTGCTTTGAAAAGGGAAACACGGTGCCACCAGTCAATCAATCACACCCACTGCTGGGCTTATCACCTGAGAAAATGAGAATCAAAAAGTCACAGGCTGGCAATCCTGCATTCCAAGAATATTTACCATAGCCAACACTTGGAAGCAAAGAAAATGTCCATCAACCGAGGAATGCACAAAGTAGAAGTGGTCCACGTACTCAGTGGAAAATTACTCCAATAAAAAATAAAAATTAAATTTAAAGATCCAACCAAAGTAAGGAGACATCAGCTTGTGTGGGTTTGTCCGGGCACACTCCACTCTAATTTATAACCGAGAAACACCACAGGCCGCAAGGGCTTTTCCCTAGTTACCAGGGTGGGGGACATAGAAAGGCTGTCACCCTCTGGCAGTTACCTGCAAGAGCAGCTTTAAAGCCTGTGCTAATGGTCATTTCATAGGAACAAGTACTGCAGAACTGTAAATGAAACCTGCCCTTGAAATGTCTTGAGGGAGATAATGGCCACAACATTTCAAAATGTGACACATACTTAAAGAGAACACTTTGAAGAACTAAGGGGTAATCACAGCTTGGAAAAGAAAAAGGACATGCCTTAAAGCTCAATTTCAACAGATTATGTGACACATTCAAATTCAACCACACAGAGGTATCAGCTCACACTTGTCAGAATAACCATCAGCAAGAAAACTACAAACAATAAATGCTGAAGGTGTTGTGGAGAAATGCATACCCTCAACTTCTAAGGGGATGTAACTTGAAAAGGGCCACGAATGAGAACAGAATGGAGGTGCCGTAAAAAGGTAAACATTGAGCTACCATATGATCCAGCAGGCCCACGCCTCGACGTATAACCTAAGAAGAGAGAATTGGAAAGACACAGGCAGGCAAATCTGCATTGCACAGTATGACAAGAGCCAAGATATGGAAGTAACCCAAAAGTCCACCAACAGATGGGTGGACAAAGAAGAACTCCTCCATGTAAAAATGAAATATTCGCTAGTGAAAAAAATGAAACAATGCCATTTGCAGCACCAAAGATGAGTCTAGACGTAATCACGCCACCTGTAGTAAGTGAGAAAGCAAAAGACACATATCCTATCATATCACTTTTAAGAGTTACTTAAAAATTGATACCAATGAAGATATTTCCACGGAGAAATGCAATCACTGATTCATTAGAAAATTTATGGTTCACCAAATAGAAAGGGAAGAGGATTGGATACATTACCATATTGGGGTTAACAGAGATATACAAACCATGTGAAATATATAACCACCAAAGACGTACGGAAGACCAGGAGAAGACTACTCAACATTGTGTCATAACCTACATGGGAAAAGGATGCGAGGAAGAATAGATACATGTATATGTGTGAAAGGACCACATCTTGCACACCTAGAACAAACAAACCATTGTAATCATATTGGCTGGGATAAAAAATAAAAAGTAAATTACAAATATGAACAAGAAGTAATGAGACATAAACCTAAAGGGCTTTTTCCTGGCACATTCCATTCTAATTTACAACCTAGAACACCACTTCCATTAAGGCTCTGTTTCCCTAGTAACCAAATTTGGTAAAGGGGAAATGCTGCCACCTTGTGGCCGTTTCCTGCAAGAACAGCTTTAAACGCACAGCTAATGGTCACTTAACATTCCAAAGGACTCAGGGCTGTAAAGGACACCTGCCCTAAAAAATTGTGCTGAAGTAGGGAATGGACAAAAAAATTCAAAACAGGCAAATGTTTCAGGAAGAGAGTATGAAGAGTTAAGTTTTACTCACGCTCTTTTTTTAAAAAAGGAAAATGCATAAAAGCTCAACCTCAGGGAGGGTTAGACCCATGCAATCTAATCTACAAAAAGTTTCAACTTACACCAGTCGAATGACCATCAGCAAAAAGTCTACAAACAATAAATGCTGAAGGGATTTTAGAGAACTGTGCACCCTCTACCTGCAGGTGAGAGGTAAAGGGGTAACAGCCAATAATGAGAACAGAAAGGAGCTGTGTTTAAAAGTAAAAATGGAGGTACCATTCAATCCAGCAGGCGCACCATTGGGCCTCTCACCTGAGAAGACAAGAATCGAGAAGACACAGGCCGCAAAATCTGCAGAGCAGACTTATTCACAATAACCAAGACAGGGAAGCAATCAAAATGTCCAACAACAGGTGAATGGATCAAGAAGAAGTGGTCCATGTACACAATGGAATACTAGCCCTGGAAAACAATGAACCATTGCTCTTTGAGGCACCACAAATGAGTCTGGAGATAATCACGAAACATGAGGTAAGTCGGAAAGCAAAAGACCTATATTCTATGATATCACTTATAGGCGTTATCTAATAACTGACACAAATGAACATATTTCCACAGAGAAAGACATTCACAGACTTCGAAAAGAAACTATGCTCATCTAAAAGGAAAGGTGGGGGGAATGGATAAATTAAGATTAGTGTTCCTATATGTATACAAACACATATTATATACATATCTCAAAAAGACCGATCATATAGCAATGGACGTCTGCAGAACCCCCTGTAACATTTTATATGGGAAGAGGATCTGTACTTGAAAAGACATGCATAATGTACAAATGAACCAGATTGTGTACACCTAGGACAAACAATATTCTAAGCTTTACACCAAGTAAAACTTTTTTTAACCCAAGAAGAAATAATGAGACATCAACTTATGGGGGTTTCTCCATGCACATTCCAGTGTAATTTACAGCCTAGGAACACGACTCCCAGAAAGGCTCTGCTGCCCTAGTACCCAGGTTTGGGAATGGAGAAATGCTGCCTCCTTGAGGCCACGTCCCACAACAGCAGCTTTAAACCCATTGCTAAAGGTCACTAAATATTTACCGTACTTGCAGTTCGGTAAAAGACACCTGCTCTCTAAAAAAATTCTGGGATGGAAAATCGACCAAAAATTTCAAAAGAGGGCAACCTTCCAAGAAAACAATTTCAAGATTTATATTGTACTCCCAATTGTTTCCTTTTTTTAACAGAAAAGAAAACGGTGGAGAAAAATGATGAGTTTTACGAATTTTCAAAGACATGCAAACCCAAATTACAAAAACCTATCAGCGCACAGCAGCCAGAAGGGCCATTAGCAAAAATGCTGCAAACAATAAATGCTGAAGCGATTGTGGAGAAATGCGTACCCTCGATTCTAAGGGGGACGTGGTAAGAGCCACTAAAGAAAACACAAAGAAGGTGCTTTGAAAAGGGAAACACGGTGCCACCAGTCAATCAATCACACCCACTGCTGGGCTTATCACCTGAGAAAATGAGAATCAAAAAGTCACAGGCTGGCAATCCTGCATTCCAAGAATATTTACCATAGCCAACACTTGGAAGCAAAGAAAATGTCCATCAACCGAGGAATGCACAAAGTAGAAGTGGTCCACGTACTCAGTGGAAAATTACTCCAATAAAAAATAAAAATTAAATTTAAAGATCCAACCAAAGTAAGGAGACATCAGCTTGTGTGGGTTTGTCCGGGCACACTCCACTCTAATTTATAACCGAGAAACACCACAGGCCGCAAGGGCTTTTCCCTAGTTACCAGGGTGGGGGACATAGAAAGGCTGTCACCCTCTGGCAGTTACCTGCAAGAGCAGCTTTAAAGCCTGTGCTAATGGTCATTTCATAGGAACAAGTACTGCAGAACTGTAAATGAAACCTGCCCTTGAAATGTCTTGAGGGAGATAATGGCCACAACATTTCAAAATGTGACACATACTTAAAGAGAACACTTTGAAGAACTAAGGGGTAATCACAGCTTGGAAAAGAAAAAGGACATGCCTTAAAGCTCAATTTCAACAGATTATGTGACACATTCAAATTCAACCACACAGAGGTATCAGCTCACACTTGTCAGAATAACCATCAGCAAGAAAACTACAAACAATAAATGCTGAAGTTGTTGTGGAGAAATGCATACCCTCAACTTCTAAGGGGATGTAACTTGAAAAGGGCCACGAATGAGAACAGAATGGAGGTGCCGTAAAAAGGTAAACATTGAGCTACCATATGATCCAGCAGGCCCACGCCTCGACGTATAACCTAAGAAGAGAGAATTGGAAAGACACAGGCAGGCAAATCTGCATTGCACAGTATGACAAGAGCCAAGATATGGAAGTAACCCAAAAGTCCACCAACAGATGGGTGGACAAAGAAGAACTCCTCCATGTAAAAATGAAATATTCGCTAGTGAAAAAAATGAAACAATGCCATTTGCAGCACCAAAGATGAGTCTCGACGTAATCACGCCACCTGTAGTAAGTGAGAAAGCAAAAGACACATATCCTATCATATCACTTTTAAGAATTACTTAAAAATTGATACCAATGAAGATATTTCCACAGAGAAATGCAATCACTGATTCATTAGAAAATTTATGGTTCACCAAATAGAAAGGGATGAGGATTGGATACATTACCATATTGGGGTTAACAGAGATATACAAACCATGTGAAATATATAACCACCAAAGACGTACGGAAGACCAGGAGAAGACTACTCAACATTGTGTCATAACCTACATGGGAAAAGGATGCGAGGAAAAATAGATACATGTATATGTGTGAAAGGACCACATCTTGCACACCTAGAACAAACAAACTATTGTAATCATATTGGCTGGGATAAAAAATAAAAAGTACATTACAAATATGAACAAGAAGTAATGAGACATAAACCTAAAGGGCTTTTTCCTGGCACATTCCATTCTAATTTACAACCTAGAACACCACTTCCATTAAGGCTCTGTTTCCCTAGTAACCAAATTTGGTAAAGGGGAAATGCTGCCACCTTGTGGCCGTTTCCTGCAAGAACAGCTTTAAACGCACAGCTAATGGTCACTTAACATTCCAAAGGACTCAGGGCTGTAAAGGACACCTGCCCTAAAAAATTGTGCTGAAGTAGGAAATGGACAAAAGAATTCAAAACAGGCAAATGTTTCAGGAAGAGAGTATGAAGAGTTAAGTTTTACTCACGCTCTTTTTTTAAAAAAGGAAAATGCATAAAAGCTCAACCTCAGGGAGGGTTAGACCCATGCAATCTAATCTACAAAAAGTTTCAACTTACACCAGTCGAATGACCATCAGCAAAAAGTCTACAAACAATAAATGCTGAAGGGATTTTAGAGAACTGTGCACCCTCTACCTGCAGGTGAGAGGTAAAGGGGTAACAGCCAATAATGAGAACAGAAAGGAGCTGTGTTTAAAAGTAAAAATGGAGGTACCATTCAATCCAGCAGGCGCACCATTGGGCCTCTCACCTGAGAAGACAAGAATCGAGAAGACACAGGCCGCAAAATCTGCAGAGCAGACTTATTCACAATAACCAAGACAGGGAAGCAATCAAAATGTCCAACAACAGGTGAATGGATCAAGAAGAAGTGGTCCATGTACACAATGGAATACTAGCCCTGGAAAACAATGAACCATTGCTCTTTGAGGCACCACAAATGAGTCTGGAGATAATCACGAAACATGAGGTAAGTCGGAAAGCAAAAGACCTATATTCTATGATATCACTTATAGGCGTTATCTAATAACTGACACAAATGAACATATTTCCACAGAGAAAGACATTCACAGACTTCGAAAAGAAACTATGCTCATCTAAAAGGAAAGGTGGGGGGAATTGATAAATTAAGATTAGTGTTCCTATATGTATACAAACACATATTATATACATATCTCAAAAAGACCGATCATATAGCAATGGACGTCTGCAGAACCCCCTGTAACATTTTATATGGGAAGAGGATCTGTACTTGAAAAGACATGCATAATGTACAAATGAACCAGATTGTGTACACCTAGGACAAACAATATTCTAAGCTTTACACCAAGTAAAACTTTTTTTAACCCAAGAAGAAATAATGAGACATCAACTTATGGGGGTTTCTCCATGCACATTCCAATGTAATTTACAGCCTAGGAACACGACTCCCAGAAAGGCTCTGCTGCCCTAGTACCCAGGTTTGGGAATGGAGAAATGCTGCCTCCTTGAGGCCACGTCCCACAACAGCAGCTTTAAACCCATTGCTAAAGGTCACTAAATATTTACCGAACTTGCAGTTCGGTAAAAGACACCTGCTCTCTAAAAAAATTCTGGGATGGAAAATCGACCAAAAATTTCAAAAGAGGGCAACCTTCCAAGGAAACAATTTCAAGATTTATATTGTACTCCCAATTGTTTCCTTTTTTTTAACAGAAAAGAAAACGGTGGAGAAAAATGATGAGTTTTACGAATATTCAAAGATATGCAAACCCAAATTACAAAAACCTATCAGCGCACAGCAGCCAGAAGGGCCATTAGCAAAAATGCTGCAAACAATAAATGCTGAAGCGATTGTGGAGAAATGCGTACCCTCGATTCTAAGGGGGACGTGGTAAGAGCCACTCATGAAAACACAAAGAAGGTGCTTTGAAAAGGGAAACACGGTGCCACCAGTCAATCAATCACACCCACTGCTGGGCTTATCACCTGAGAAAAATGAGAATCAAACAGTCACAGGCTGGCAATCCTGCACTCCAAGAATATTTACCATAGCCAACACTTGGAAGCAAAGAAAATGTCCATCAACCGAGGAGTGCACAAAGTAGAAGTGGTCCACGTACTCAGTGGAAAATTACTCCAATAAAAAATAAAAATTAAATTTAAAAATCCAACCAAAGTAAGGAGACATCAGCTTGTGTGGGTTTGTCTGGGCACACTCCACTCTAATTTATAAATGAGAAACACCACAGGCCGCAAAGGCTTTTTCCTAGTTACCAGGGTGGGGGACATAGAAAGGCTGCCAGCCTCTGGCAGTTACCTGCAAAAGCAGTTTTAAAGCCTGTGCTAATGGTCATTTCATAGGAACAAGTACTGCAGAACTGTAAATGAAACCTGCCCTCAAAATGTCTTGAGTGAGGTAATGGCCACAACATTTCAAAATGTGACACATACTTAAAGAGAACACTTTGAAGAACTAAGGGGTAATCACAGCTTGAAAAAGAAAAAGGACATGCCTTAAAGCTCAATTTCAACAGATTATGTGACACATTCGAATTCAACCACAGAGAGGTATCAGCTCACACTTGTCAGAATAACCATCAGCAAGAAAACTACAAACAATAAATGCTGAAGGTGTTGTGGAGAAATGCATACCCTCAGCTTCTAAGGGGACGTAACTTGGAAAGGGCCACGAATGAGAAGAGAATGGAGGTGCCGTAAAAAGGTAAACATTGAGCTACCATATGATCCAGCAGGCCCACTCCTCGACGTATAACCTAAGAAGAGAGAATTGGAAAGACACAGGCAGGCAAATCTGCATTGCACAGTATGACAAGAGCCAAGATATGGAAGTAACCAAAAAGTCCACCAACAGATGGGTGGACAAAGAAGAACTCCTCTATGTACAGATGGAATATTCGCTAGTGAAAAAAATGAAACAATGCCATTTGCAGCACCATAGATGAGTCTAGACGTAATCACGCCAACTGTAGTAAATGAGAAAGCAAAAGACACATATCCTATCATATCACTTTTAAGAGTTACTTAAAAATTGATACCAATGAAGATATTTCCACAGAGAAAGGCAATCACAGATTCATTAGAAAACTTATGGTTCACCAAATAGAAAGGGATGAGGATTGGATACATTACCATATTGGCGTTAACAGAGATATACAAACCATGTGAAATATATAACCACCAAAGACGTACGGAAGACCAGGAGAAGACTACTCAACATTGTGTCATAACCTACATGGGAAAAGGATGCGAGGAAGAATAGATACATGTATATGTGTGAAAGGACCACATCTTGCACACCTAGAACAAACAAACCATTGTAATCATATTGGCTGGGATAAAAAATAAAAAGTAAATTACAAATATGAACAAGAAATAATGAGACATAAACCTAAAGGGCTTTTTCCTGGCACATTCCATTCTAATTTACAACCTAGAACACCACTTCCTTTAAGGCTCTGTTTCCCTAGTAACCAAATTTGGTAAAGGGGAAATCCTGCCACCTTGTGGCCGTTTCCTGCAAGAACAGCTTTAAACGCACAGCTAATGGTCACTTAACATTCACAAGGACTCAGGGCTGTAAAGGACACCTGCCCTAACAAATTGTGCTGAAGTAGGGAATGGACCAAAAATTCAAAACAGGCAAATGTTTCAGGAAGAGAGTATGAAGAGTTAAGTTTTACTCACGCTCTTTTTTTAAAAAAGGAAAATGCATAAAAGCTCAACCTCAGGGAGGGTTAGACCCATGCAATCTAATCTACAAAAAGTTTCAACTTACACCAGTCGAATGACCATCAGCAAAAAGTCTACAAAAAATAAATGCTGAAGGGATTTTAGAGAACTGTGCACCCTCTACCTGCAGGTGAGAGGTAAAGGGGTAACAGCCAATAATGAGAACAGAAAGGAGCTGTGTTTAAAAGTAAAAATGGAGGTACCATTCAATCCAGCAGGCGCACCATTCGACCTCTCACCTGAGAAGACAAGAATCGAGAAGACACAGGCCGCCAAAGCTGCAGAGCAGCCTTATTCACAATAGCCAAGACAGGGAAGCAATCAAAATGTCCAACAACAGGTGAATGGATCAAGAAGAAGTGGTCCATGTACACAATGGAATATTAGCCCTGGAAAACAATGAACCATTGCTCTTTGAGGCACCACAAATGAGTCTGGAGATAATCACGAAACATGAGGTAAGTCGGAAAGCAAAAGACCTATATTCTATGATATCACTTATAGGCGTTATCTAATAACTGACACAAATGAACATATTTCCACAGAGAAAGACATTCACAGACTTCGAAAAGAAACTATGCTCATCTAAAAGGAAAGGTGGGGGGAATGGATAAATTAAGATTAGTGTTCCTATATGTATACAAACACATATTATATACATATCTCAAAAAGACCGATCATATAGCAATGGACGTCTGCAGAACCCTCTGTAACATTTTATATGGGAAGAGGATCTGTACTTGAAAAGACATGCATAATGTACAAATGAACCAGATTGTGTACACCTAGGACAAACAATATTCTAAGCTTTACACCAAGTAAAACTTTTTTTAACCCAAGAAGAAATAATGAGACATCAACTTATGGGGGTTTCTCCATGCACATTCCAATGTAATTTACAGCCTAGGAACACGACTCCCAGAAAGGCTCTGCTGCCCTAGTACCCAGGTTTGGGAATGGAGAAATGCTGCCTCCTTGAGGCCACGTCCCACAACAGCAGCTTTAAACCCATTGCTAAAGGTCACTAAATATTTACCGAACTTGCAGTTCGGTAAAAGACACCTGCTCTCTAAAAAAATTCTGGGATGGAAAATCGACCAAAAATTTCAAAAGAGGGCAACCTTCCAAGGAAACAATTTCAAGATTTATATTGTACTCCCAATTGTTTCCTTTTTTTTTTAACAGAAAATAAAACGGTGGAGAAAAATGATGAGTTTTACGAATATTCAAAGACATGCAAACCCAAATTACAAAAACCTATCAGCGCACAGCAGCCAGAAGGGCCATTAGCAAAAATACTGCAAACAATAAATGCTGAAGCGATTGTGAAGAAATGCGTACCCTCGATTCTAAGGGGGACGTGGTAAGAGCCACTCATGAAAACACAAAGAAGGTGCTTTGAAAAGGGAAACACGGTGCCACCAGTCAATCAATCACACCCACTGCTGGGCTTATCACCTGAGAAAAATGAGAATCAAACAGTCACAGGCTGGCAATCCTGCACTCCAAGAATATTTACCATAGCCAACACTTGGAAGCAAAGAAAATGTCCATCAACCGAGGAGTGCACAAAGTAGAAGTGGTCCACGTACTCAGTGGAAAATTACTCCAATAAAAAATAAAAATTAAATTTAAAAATCCAACCAAAGTAAGGAGACATCAGCTTGTGTGGGTTTGTCTGGGCACACTCCACTCTAATTTATAAATGAGAAACACCACAGGCCGCAAAGGCTTTTTCCTAGTTACCAGGGTGGGGGACATAGAAAGGCTGCCAGCCTCTGGCAGTTACCTGCAAAAGCAGTTTTAAAGCCTGTGCTAATGGTCATTTCATAGGAACAAGTACTGCAGAACTGTAAATGAAACCTGCCCTCAAAATGTCTTGAGTGAGGTAATGGCCACAACATTTCAAAATGTGACACATACTTAAAGAGAACACTTTGAAGAACTAAGGGGTAATCACAGCTTGAAAAAGAAAAAGGACATGCCTTAAAGCTCAATTTCAACAGATTATGTGACACATTCGAATTCAACCACAGAGAGGTATCAGCTCACACTTGTCAGAATAACCATCAGCAAGAAAACTACAAACAAAAAATGCTGAAGGTGTTGTGGAGAAATGCATACCCTCAGCTTCTAAGGGGACGTAACTTGGAAAGGGCCACGAATGAGAAGAGAATGGAGGTGCCGTAAAAAGGTAAACATTGAGCTACCATATGATCCAGCAGGCCCACTCCTCGACGTATAACCTAAGAAGAGAGAATTGGAAAGACACAGGCAGGCAAATCTGCATTGCACAGTATGACAAGAGCCAAGATATGGAAGTAACCAAAAAGTCCACCAACAGATGGGTGGACAAAGAAGAACTCCTCTATGTACAGATGGAATATTCGCTAGTGAAAAAAATGAAACAATGCCATTTGCAGCACCATAGATGAGTCTAGACGTAATCACGCCAACTGTAGTAAATGAGAAAGCAAAAGACACATATCCTATCATATCACTTTTAAGAGTTACTTAAAAATTGATACCAATGAAGATATTTCCACAGAGAAAGGCAATCACAGATTCATTAGAAAACTTATGGTTCACCAAATAGAAAGGGATGAGGATTGGATACATTACCATATTGGCGTTAACAGAGATATACAAACCATGTGAAATATATAACCACCAAAGACGTACGGAAGACCAGGAGAAGACTACTCAACATTGTGTCATAACCTACATGGGAAAAGGATGTGAGGAAGTATAGATACATGTATATGTGTGAAAGGACCACATCTTGCACACCTAGAACAAACAAACCATTGTAATCATATTGGCTGGGATAAAAAATAAAAAGTAAATTACAAATATGAACAAGAAATAATGAGACATAAACCTAAAGGGCTTTTTCCTGGCACATTCCATTCTAATTTACAACCTAGAACACCACTTCCTTTAAGGCTCTGTTTCCCTAGTAACCAAATTTGGTAAAGGGGAAATCCTGCCACCTTGTGGCCGTTTCCTGCAAGAACAGCTTTAAACGCACAGCTAATGGTCACTTAACATTCACAAGGACTCAGGGCTGTAAAGGACACCTGCCCTAACAAATTGTGCTGAAGTAGGGAATGGACCAAAATTCAAAACAGGCAAATGTTTCAGGAAGAGAGTATGAAGAGTTAAGTTTTACTCACGCTCTTTTTTTAAAAAAGGAAAATGCATAAAAGCTCAACCTCAGGGAGGGTTAGACCCATGCAATCTAATCTACAAAAAGTTTCAACTTACACCAGTCGAATGACCATCAGCAAAAAGTCTACAAAAAATAAATGCTGAAGGGATTTTAGAGAACTGTGCACCCTCTACCTGCAGGTGAGAGGTAAAGGGGTAACAGCCAATAATGAGAACAGAAAGGAGCTGTGTTTAAAAGTAAAAATGGAGGTACCATTCAATCCAGCAGGCGCACCATTCGACCTCTCACCTGAGAAGACAAGAATCGAGAAGACACAGGCCGCCAAAGCTGCAGAGCAGCCTTATTCACAATAGCCAAGACAGGGAAGCAATCAAAATGTCCAACAACAGGTGAATGGATCAAGAAGAAGGGGTCCATGTACACAATGGAATATTAGCCCTGGAAAACAATGAACCATTGCTCTTTGAGGCACCACAAATGAGTCTGGAGATAATCACGAAACATGAGGTAAGTCGGAAAGCAAAAGACCTATATTCTATGATATCACTTATAGGCGTTATCTAATAACTGACACAAATGAACATATTTCCACAGAGAAAGACATTCACAGACTTCGAAAAGAAACTATGCTCATCTAAAAGGAAAGGTGGGGGGAATGGATAAATTAAGATTAGTGTTCCTATATGTATACAAACACATATTATATACATATCTCAAAAAGACCGATCATATAGCAATGGACGTCTGCAGAACCCTCTGTAACATTTTATATGGGAAGAGGATCTGTACTTGAAAAGACATGCATAATGTACAAATGAACCAGATTGTGTACACCTAGGACAAACAATATTCTAAGCTTTACACCAAGTAAAACTTTTTTTAACCCAAGAAGAAATAATGAGACATCAACTTATGGGGGTTTCTCCATGCACATTCCAATGTAATTTACAGCCTAGGAACACGACTCCCAGAAAGGCTCTGCTGCCCTAGTACCCAGGTTTGGGAATGGAGAAATGCTGCCTCCTTGAGGCCACGTCCCACAACAGCAGCTTTAAACCCATTGCTAAAGGTCACTAAATATTTACCGAACTTGCAGTTCGGTAAAAGACACCTGCTCTCTAAAAAAATTCTGGGATGGAAAATCGACCAAAAATTTCAAAAGAGGGCAACCTTCCAAGGAAACAATTTCAAGATTTATATTGTACTCCCAATTGTTTCCTTTTTTTTTTAACAGAAAATAAAACGGTGGAGAAAAATGATGAGTTTTACGAATATTCAAAGACATGCAAACCCAAATTACAAAAACCTATCAGCGCACAGCAGCCAGAAGGGCCATTAGCAAAAATGCTGCAAACAATAAATGCTGAAGCGATTGTGAAGAAATGCGTACCCTCGATTCTAAGGGGGACGTGGTAAGAGCCACTCATGAAAACACAAAGAAGGTGCTTTGAAAAGGGAAACACGGTGCCACCAGTCAATCAATCACACCCACTGCTGGGCTTATCACCTGAGAAAAATGAGAATCAAAAAGTCACAGGCTGTAATAAGAACCTGCAGTATAAAAAAACAAACAAAACAACTAATACTAAACTTTCATTGGGTTATTTGTATGGAAATATGTTAATATAAATGTTTCAGACATTACATGAAATTTCTAAAAATCTTATATTTGTATTTGTATGGAAATATGTATGGAAATATGTTAATATAAATGTTTCAGACATTACATGAAATTTCTAAAAATCTTGTATTTGTATGGAAATATGTATGAAAATATGTTAATATAAATGTTTCAGACATTACATGAAATTTCTAAAAATCTTATATTTGTATTTGTATGGAAATATGTATGGAAATATGTTAATATAAATGTTTCAGACATTACATGAAATTTCTAAAAATCTTATATTTGTATGGAAATATGTATGGAAATATGTTAATATAAATGTTTCAGACATTACATGAAATTTCTAAAAATCTTATATTTGTATTTGTATGGAAATATGTATGGAAATATGTTAATATAAATGTTTCAGACATTACAGGAAACTTCTAAAAATCTTATATGTTCTGGTATAATGTTATAAGTAATAATCCTAGTTATTACTTTAAAATGTATATCTCAGAAATAACTAATTTTCTTGTCAACTGCATTATTATGAACTTTCATCAAATCTTTAACCATGGTCATTTTTAAGTCTTTTGTCATTTACAGACAGTTCTGGGTGTACTCTGATGATTTTGCAAATATGTTCCTATAAAAGAGTTTCATCTTCAAGAAATTCATGGAAAAGACTCTGACAAGTACAGGTTTCTGGTAACTGACTGTACTGCTGAACTGAATGAATAAGCATTTTCAGAACTCTAATGAAAAACTGATGAACTCATAAAACTGCTAACAAAAGATCAAGATGAAAAAAAAGAAATTAATTACATGGGACTGAGTGAACTGATGAGGATGAGTATAATTTTTGTGACTTTCTGTCTGAATTAAAAAAAAAAATCCCACAAGGACTCAGAGGAAAAGAATATACAAATCAATTTTCACTGCAAAGTAAAGGAGCTGTTACAGTGGAGGATTACTGGACTGAATGTCAATATTATGACATAGTATAAGTGTGTTTCATGTTTGGTAATTGCAATCATTGTTGCTTTTGTTGTGGTCATCCATGTACAATGCTTGGTGTCAGTCTAACTATCTCTTGTAAAAATAAAAAAAATAAAAAAATAAAATAAAATAAAATAAAATAATCCAATATTTTCACAAACGCAAAACTGAAAAATACAAAATCTAACTATTTGAATTTCAAAAAGCATTTTAATTAGTTTTATAAATAAAACTTATGAAATTGGAATAATCAAAATATTCAAGTACTGATGTAGAAAAATAAAGAATAAATTAATCCAGGAAAAAAAAAAAAAAGTCACAGGCTGGCAATCCTGCACTCCAAGAATATTTACCATAGCCAACACTTGGAAGCAAAGAAAATGTCCATCAACCGAGGAGTGCACAAAGTAGAAGTGGTCCATGTACTCAGTGGAAAATTACTCCAATAAAAAATAAAAATTAAATTTAAAAATCCAACCAAAGTAAGGAGACATCAGCTTGTGTGGGTTTGTCTCGGCACACTCCACTCTAATTTATAACCGAGAAACACCACAGGCCGCAAAGGCTTTTCCCTAGTTACCAGGGTGGGGGACATAGAAAGGCTGCCAGCCTCTGGCAGTTACCTGCAAAAGCAGCTTTAAAGCCTGTGCTAATGGTCATTTCATAGGAACAAGTACTGCAGAACTGTAAATGAAACCTGCCCTCAAAATGGCTTGAGGGAGGTAATGGCCACAACATTTCAAAATGTGACACATACTTAAAGAGAACACTTTGAAGAACTAAGGGGTAATCACAGCTTGAAAAAGAAAAAGGACATGCCTTAAAGCTCAATTTCAACAGATTATGTGACACATTCGAATTCAACCACAGAGAGGTATCAGCACACACTTGTCAGAATAACCATCAGCAAGAAAACTACAAACAAAAAATGCTGAAGGTGTTGTGGAGAAATGCATACCCTCAGCTTCTAAGGGGACGTAACTTGGAAAGGGCCACGAATGAGAAGAGAATGGAGGTGCCGTAAAAAGGTAAACATTGAGCTACCATATGATCCAGCAGGCCCACTCCTCGACGTATAACCTAAGAAGAGAGAATTGGAAAGACACAGGTAGGCAAATCTGCATTGCACAGTATGACAAGAGCCAAGATATGGAAGTAACCAAAAAGTCCACCAACAGATGGGTGGACAAAGAAGAACTCCTCTATGTACAGATGGAATATTCGCTAGTGAAAAAAATGAAACAATGCCATTTGCAGCACCATAGATGAGTCTAGACGTAATCACGCCAACTGTAGTAAATGAGAAAGCAAAAGACACATATCCTATCATATCACTTTTAAGAGTTACTTAAAAATTGATACCAATGAAGATATTTCCACAGAGAAAGGCAATCACAGATTCATTAGAAAACTTATGGTTCACCAAATAGAAAGGGATGAGGATTGGATACATTACCATATTGGCGTTAACAGAGATATACAAACCATGTGAAATATATAACCACCAAAGACGTACGGAAGACCAGGAGAAGACTACTCAACATTGTGTCATAACCTACATGGGAAAAGGATGTGAGGAAGTATAGATACATGTATATGTGTGAAAGGACCACATCTTGCACACCTAGAACAAACAAACCATTGTAATCATATTGGCTGGGATAAAAAATAAAAAGTAAATTACAAATATGAACAAGAAGTAATGAGACATAAACCTAAAGGGCTTTTTCCTGGCACATTCCATTCTAATTTACAACCTAGAACACCACTTCCTTTAAGGCTCTGTTTCCCTAGTAACCAAATTTGGAAAAGGGGAAATCCTGCCACCTTGTGGCCGTTTCCTGCAAGGACAGCTTTAAACGCACAGCTAATGGTCACTTAACATTCACAAGGACTCAGGGCTGTAAAGGACACCTGCCCTAACAAATTGTGCTGAAGTAGGGAATGGACCAAAAATTCAAAACAGGCAAATGTTTCAGGAAGAGAGTATGAAGAGTTAAGTTTTACTCACGCTCTTTTTTAAAAAAAGGAAAATGCATAAAAGCTCAACCTCAGGGAGGGTTAGACCCATGCAATCTAATCTACAAAAAGTTTCAACTTACACCAGTCGAATGACCATCAGCAAAAAGTCTAAAAACAATAAATGCTGAAGGGATTTTAGAGAACTGTGCACCCTCTACCTGCAGGTGAGAGGTAAAGGGGTAACAGCCAATAATGAGAACAGAAAGGAGCTGTGTTTAAAAGTAAAAATGGAGGTACCATTCAATCCAGCAGGCGCACCATTGGACCTCTCACCTGAGAAGACAAGAATCGAGAAGACACAGGCCGCCAAAGCTGCAGAGCAGCCTTATTCACAATAGCCAAGACAGGGAAGCAATCAAAATGTCCAACAACAGGTGAATGGATCAAGAAGAAGTGGTCCGTGTACACAATGGAATATTAGCCCTGGAAAACAATGAACCATTGCTCTTTGAGGCACCACAAATGAGTCTGGAGATAATCACGAAACATGAGGTAAGTCGGAAAGCAAAAGACCTATATTCTATGATATCACTTATAGGCGTTATCTAATAACTGACACAAATGAACATATTTCCACAGAGAAAGACATTCACAGACTTCGAAAAGAAACTATGCTCATCTAAAAGGAAAGGTGGGGGGAATGGATAAATTAAGATTAGTGTTCCTATATGTATACAAACCCATATTATATACATATCTCAAAAAGACCGATCATATAGCAATGGACGTCTGCAGAACCCTCTGTAACATTTTATATGGGAAGAGGATCTGTACTTGAAAAGACATGCATAATGTACAAATGAACCAGATTGTGTACACCTAGGACAAACAATATTCTAAGCTTTACACCAAGTAAAACTTTTTTTAACCCAAGAAGAAATAATGAGACATCAACTTATGGGGGTTTCTCCATGCACATTCCAATGTAATTTACAGCCTAGGAACACGACTCCCAGAAAGGCTCTGCTACCCTAGTACCCAGGTTTGGGAATGGAGAAATGCTGCCTCCTTGAGGCCACTTCCCACAACAGCAGCTTTAAACCCATTTGTAAAGGTCACTAAATATTTACCGAACTTGCAGTTCGGTAAAAGACATCTGCTCTCTAAAAAAATTCTGAGGTGGAATATCGACCAAAAATTTCCAGAGAGGGCAACCTTCCAAGAAAACAATTCCAAGAGTTATATTGTACTCCCAATTGTTTCCTTTTTTTTAACAGAAAAGAAAACGGTGGAGAAAAATGATGAGTTTTACGAATTTTCAAAGACATGCAAACCCAAATTACAAAAACCTATCAGCGCACAGCAGCCAGAAGGGCCATTAGCAAAAATGCTGCAAACAATAAATGCTGAAGCGATTGTGGAGAAATGCGTACCCTCGATTCTAAGGGGGACGTGGTAAGAGCCACTAAAGAAAACACAAAGAAGGTGCTTTGAAAAGGGAAACACGGTGCCACCAGTCAATCAATCACACCCACTGCTGGGCTTATCACCTGAGAAAATGAGAATCAAAAAGTCACAGGCTGGCAATCCTGCATTCCAAGAATATTTACCATAGCCAACACTTGGAAGCAAAGAAAATGTCCATCAACCGAGGAATGCACAAAGTAGAAGTGGTCCACGTACTCAGTGGAAAATTACTCCAATAAAAAATAAAAATTAAATTTAAAGATCCAACCAAAGTAAGGAGACATCAGCTTGTGTGGGTTTGTCTGGGCACACTCCACTCTAATTTATAACCGAGAAACACCACAGGCCGCAAAGGCTTTTCCCTAGTTACCAGGGTGGGGGACATAGAAAGGCTGCCAGCCTCTGGCAGTTACCTGCAAAAGCAGTTTTAAAGCCTGTGCTAATGGTCATTTCATAGGAACAAGTACTGCAGAACTGTAAATGAAACCTGCCCTCAAAATGTCTTGAGTGAGGTAATGGCCACAACATTTCAAAATGTGACACATACTTAAAGAGAACACTTTGAAGAACTAAGGGGTAATCACAGCTTGAAAAAGAAAAAGGACATGCCTTAAAGCTCAATTTCAACAGATTATGTGACACATTCGAATTCAACCACAGAGAGGTATCAGCTCACACTTGTCAGAATAACCATCAGCAAGAAAACTACAAACAATAAATGCTGAAGGTGTTGTGGAGAAATGCATACCCTCAACTTCTAAGGGGACGTAACTTGGAAAGGGCCACGAATGAGAAGAGAATGGAGGTGCCGTAAAAAGGTAAACATTGAGCTACCATATGATCCAGCAGGCCCACTCCTCGACTTATAACCTAAGAAGAGAGAATTGGAAAGACACAGGCAGGCAAATCTGCATTGCACAGTATGACAAGAGCCAAGATATGGAAGTAACCAAAAAGTCCACCAACAGATGGGTGGACAAAGAAGAACTCCTCCATGTACAGATGGAATATTCGCTAGTGAAAAAAATGAAACAATGCCATTTGCAGCACCATAGATGAGTCTAGACGTAATCACGCCACCTGTAGTAAGTGAGAAAGCAAAAGACACATATCCTATCATATCACTTTTAAGAGTTACTTAAAAATTGACACCAATGAAGATATTTCCACAGAGAAAGGCAATCACAGATTCATTAGAAAACTTATGGTTCACCAAATAGAAAGGGATGAGGATTGGATACATTACCATATTGGCGTTAACAGAGATATACAAACCATGTGAAATATATAACCACCAAAGACGTACGGAAGACCAGGAGAAGACTACTCAACATTGTGTCATAACCTACATGGGAAAAGGATGCGAGGAAGAATAGATACATGTATGTGTGTGAAAGGACCACATCTTGCACACCTAGAACAAACAAACCATTGTAATCATATTGGCTGGGATAAAAAATAAAAAGTAAATTACAAATATGAACAAGAAGTAATGAGACATAAACCTAAAGGGATTTTTCCTGGCACATTCCATTCTAATTTACAACCTAGAACACCACTTCCATTAAGGCTCTGTTTCCCTAGTTACCAAATTTGGTAAAGGGGAAATGCTGCCACCTTGTGGCCGTTTCCTGCAAAAACAGCTTTAAACGCACAGCTAATGGTCACTTAACATTCACAAGGACTCAGGGCTGTAAAGGACACCTGCCCTAACAAATTGTGCTGAAGTAGGGAATGGACCAAAAATTCAAAACAGGCAAATGTTTCAGGAAGAGAGTATGAAGAGTTAAGTTTTACTCACGCTCTTTTTTTAAAAAAGAAAAATGCATAAAAGCTCAACCTCAGGGAGGGTTAGACCCATGCAATCTAATCTACAAAAAGTTTCAACTTACACCAGTCGAATGACCATCAGCAAAAAGTCTCCAAAAATAAATGCTGAAGGGATTTTAGAGAACTGTGCACCCTCTACCTGCAGGTGAGAGGTAAAGGGGTAACAGCCAATAATGAGAACAGAAAGGAGCTGTGTTTAAAAGTAAAAATGGAGGTACCATTCAATCCAGCAGGCGCACCATTGGACCTCTCACCTGAGAAGACAAGAATCGAGAAGACACAGGCCGCCAAAGCTGCAGAGCAGCCTTATTCACAATAGCCAAGACAGGGAAGCAATCAAAATGTCCAACAACAGGTGAATGGATCAAGAAGAAGTGGTCCATGTACACAATGGAATATTAGCCCTGGAAAACAATGAACCATTGCTCTTTGAGGCACCACAAATGAGTCTGGAGATAATCACGAAACATGAGGTAAGTCGGAAAGCAAAAGACCTATATTCTATGATATCACTTATAGGCGTTATCTAATAACTGACACAAATGAACATATTTCCACAGAGAAAGACATTCACAGACTTCGAAAAGAAACTATGCTCATCTAAAAGGAAAGGTGGGGGGAATGGATAAATTAAGATTAGTGTTCCTATATGTATACAAACACATATTATATACATATCTCAAAAAGACCGATCATATAGCAATGGACGTCTGCAGAACCCCCTGTAACATTTTATATGGGAAGAGGATCTGTACCTGAAAAGACATGCATAATGTACAAATGAACCAGATTGTGTACACCTAGGACAAACAGTATTCTAAGCTTTACACCAAGTAAAACTTTTTTTAACCCAAGAAGAAATAATGAGACATCAACTTATGGGGGTTTCTCCATGCACATTCCAATGTAATTTACAGCCTAGGAACACGACTCCCAGAAAGGCTCTGCTGCCCTAGTACCCAGGTTTGGGAATGGAGAAATGCTGCCTCCTTGAGGCCACGTCCCACAACAGCAGCTTTAAACCCATTGCTAAAGGTCACTAAATATTTACCGAACTTGCAGTTCGGTAAAAGACACCTGCTCTCTAAAAAAATTCTGGGATGGAAAATCGACCAAAAATTTCAAAAGAGGGCAACCTTCCAAGGAAACAATTTCAAGATTTATATTGTACTCCCAATTGTTTCCTTTTTTTTAACAGAAAAGAAAACGGTGGAGAAAAATGATGAGTTTTACGAATATTCAAAGACATGCAAACCTAAATTACAAAAACCTATCAGCGCACAGCAGCCAGAAGGGCCATTAGCAAAAATGCTGCAAACAATAAATGCTGAAGCGATTGTGGAGAAATGCGTACCCTCGATTCTAAGGGGGACGTGGTAAGAGACACTCATGAAAACACAAAGAAGGTGCTTTGAAAAGGGAAACACGGTGTCACCAGTCAATCAATCACACCCACTGCTGGGCTTATCACCTGAGAAAATGAGAATCAAAAAGTCACAGGCTGGCAATCCTGCACTCCAAGAATATTTACCATAGCCAACACTTGGAAGCAAAGAAAATGTCCATCAACCGAGGAGTGCACAAAGTAGAAGTGGTCCACGTACTCAGTGGAAAATTACTCCAATAAAAAATAAAAATTAAATTTAAAAATCCAACCAAAGTAAGGAGACATCAGCTTGTGTGGGTTTGTCTGGGCACACTCCACTCTAATGTATAACCGAGAAACACCACAGGCCGCAAAGGCTTTTCCCTAGTTACCAGGGTGGGGGACATAGAAAGGCTGCCAGCCTCTGGCAGTTACCTGCAAAAGCAGCTTTAAAGCCTGTGCTAATGGTCATTTCATAGGAACAAGTACTGCAGAACTGTAAATGAAACCTGCCCTCAAAATGTCTTGAGTGAGGTAATGGCCAAAACATGTCAAAATGTGACACATACTTAAAGAGAACACGTTGAAGAACTAAGGGGTAATCACAGCTTGAAAAATAAATAGGACATGCCTTAAAGCTCAATTCATCGGATTATGAGGCACATGCGAATTCAACCACAGAGAGTTATCAGCTCACACTTGTCAAAATAACCATCAGCAAGAAAACTACAAACAATAAATGCTGAAGGTGTTGTGGAGGAATGCATACCCTCAACTTCTAAGGGGACGTAACTTGGAAAGGGCAACGAATGAGAACAGAATGGAGGTGCCGTAAAAAGGTAAACATTGAGCTACCATATGATCCAGCAGGGCCACGCCTCGACGTATAACCTAAGAAGAGAGAATTGGAAAGACACAGGCAGGCAAATCTGCATTGCACAGTATGACAAGAGCCAAGATATGGAAGTAACCAAAAAGTCCACCAACAGATGGGTGGACAAGGAAGAACTCCTCCATGTAAAAATGAAATATTCGCTAGTGAAAAAAATGAAACAATGCCATTTGCAGCACCATAGATGAGTCTAGACGTAATCATGCCACCTGTAGTAAGTGAGAAAGCAAAAGACACATATCCTATCATATCACTTTTAAGAGTTACTTAAAAACTGATACCAATGAAGATATTTCCACAGAAAAAGGCAATCACAGACTCATTAGAAAACTTATGGTTCACCAAATAGAAAGGGATGAGGATTGGATACATTACCATATTGGGGTTAACAGAGATATACAAACCATGTGAAATATATAACCACCAAAGCATACGGAAGACCAGGAGAAGAGAACTCAACATTGTGTCATAACCTACATGGGAAAAGGATGCGAGGAAGAATAGATACATGTATATGTGTGAAAGGACCACATCTTGCACACCTAGAACAAACAAACCATTGTAATCATATTGGCTGGGATAAAAAATAAAAAGTAAATTACAAATATGAACAAGAAGTAATGAGACATAAACCTAAAGGGCTTTTTCCTGGCACATTCCATTCTAATTTACAACCTAGAACACCACTTCCATTAAGGCTCTGTTTCCCTAGTAACCAAATTTGGTAAAGGGGAAATGCTGCCACCTTGTGGCCGTTTCCTGCAAGAACAGCTTTAAACGCACAGCTAATGGTCACTTAACATTCCAAAGGACTCAGGGCTGTAAAGGACACCTGCCCTAAAAAATTGTGCTGAAGTAGGGAATGGACAAAAAAATTCAAAACAGGCAAATGTTTCAGGAAGAGAGTATGAAGAGTTAAGTTTTACTCATGCTCTTTTTTTAAAAAAGGGAAATGCATAAAAGCTCAACCTCAGGGAGGGTTAGACCCATGCAATCTAATCTACAAAAAGTTTCAACTTACACCAGTCGACTGACCATCAGCAAAAAGTCTACAAATAGTAAATGCTGAAGGGATTTTAGAGAACTCTGTACCCTCTACCTGCATGTGAGAGGTAAAGGGGTAACAGCCAATAATGAGAAGAGAAAAGAGCTGTGTTTAAAAGTAAAAATGGAGGTACCATTCAATCCAGCAGGCGCACCATTGGACGACTCACCTGAGAAGACAAGAATCGAGAAGACACAGGCTGCAAAAGCTGCAGAGCAGCCTTATTCACAGTAGCCAGGACAGGGAAGCAATCAAAATGTCCAACAACAGGTGAATGGATCAAGAAGAAGTGGTCCATGTACACAATGGAATATTAGCCCTGGAAAACAATGAACCATTGCTCTTTGAGGCACCACAAATGAGTCTGCAGATAATCACGAAACATGAGGTAAGTCAGAAAGCAAAAGACCTATATTCTATGATATCACTTATAGGCGTTATCTAATAACTGACACAAATGAACATATTTCCACAGAGAAAGACATTCACAGACTTCGAAAAGAAACTATTTTCATCTAAAAGGAAAGGTGGGGGGAATGGATAAATTAAGATTAGTGTTCCTATATGTATACAAACACATATTATATACATATCTCAAAAAGACCGATCATATAGCAATGGATGTCGGCAGAACCCTCTGTAACATTTTATATGGGAAGGGGATCTGTACTTGAATAGACATATATAATTTACAAATGAACCAGATTGTGTACACCTAGGACAATCAATATTCTAAGCTTTACACCAAGTAAAACTTTTTTTAACCCAAGAAGAAACAATGAGACATCAACTTATGGGGGTTTCTCCATGCACATTCCAATGTAATTTACAGCCTAGGAACACGACTCCCAGAAAGGCTCTGCTGCCCTAGTACCCAGATTTGGGAATGGAGAAATGCTGCCTCCTTGAGGCCACTTCCCACAACAGCAGCTTGAAACCCATTGCTAAAGGTCACTAAATATTTACCGAACTTGCAGTTCGGTAAAATACACCTGCTCTCTAAAAAAATTCTGGGGTGGAAAATCGACCAAAAATTTCCAAAGATGGCAACCTTCCAAGAAGAGAATTTCAAGAGTTATATTGTACTCCCAATTGTTTCCTTTTTTTAACAGAAAAGAAAACGATGGAGAAAAATGATGAGTTTTACGAATTTTCAAAGACATGCAAACCCAAATTACAAAAACCTATCAGCTCACAGCAGCCAGAAGGGCCATTAGCATAAATGCTGCAAACAATAAATGCTGAAGGGATTGTGGAGAAATGCGAACCCTCGATTCTAAGGGGGAAGTGGTAAGAGCCACCAATGAAAACACAAAGAAGGTGCTTTGAAAAGGGAAACACGGTGCTACCAGTCAATCAATCACACCCACTGCTGGGCTTATCACCTGAGAAAATGAGAATCAAAAAGTCACAGGCTGGCAATCCTGCACTCCAACAATATTTACCATAGCCAACACTTGGAAGCAATGAAAATGTCCATCAACCGAGGAATGCACAAAGTAGAAGTGGTCCACGTACACAGTGGAAAATTACTGCAATCAAAAATAAAAATTAAATTTAAAATTCCAACCAAAGTAAGGAGACATCAGCTTGTGTGGGTTTGTCCAGGCACACTCCACTCTAATTTATAACCGAGAAACACCACAGGCCGCAAGGGCTTTTCCCTAGTTACCAGGGTGGGGAACATAGATAGTCTGCTACCCTCTGGCAGTTACCTGCAAAAGCAGCTTTATAGCCTGTGCTAATGGTCATTTCCTAGGAACAAGTACTGCAGGACTTTAAATGAAACCTGCCCTCAAAATGTCTTGAGTGAGGTAATGGCCAAAACATGTCAAAATGTGACACATACTTAAAGAGAACACGTTGAAGAACTAAGGGGTAATCACAGCTTGAAAAATAAATAGGACATGCCTTAAAGCTCAATTCATCGGATTATGAGGCACATGCGAATTCAACCACAGAGAGTTATCAGCTCACACTTGTCAAAATAACCATCAGCAAGAAAACTACAAACAATAAATGCTGAAGGTGTTGTGGAGGAATGCATACCCTCAACTTTAAGTGGGATGTAACTTGGAAAGAGCCACTAATGAGAACAGAATGGAGGTGCCTTAAAAATGTAAACATTGAGCTACCATATGACACAGGAATCCCACTACTGGGTATACACCCAGAGAAAACCATAATTCAAAAATACACATGCACCCGAATGTTTATTACAGCACTATTTACAATAGCTAGGTCATGGAAGCAACCTAAACGCCCATCAACAGACCAATGGATAAAGAAGTTGTGGTACATATATAGAATGGAATATTACTCAGCCACAAAAAGGTACCAAATTGTTTCATTTGTTGAGACGTGGATGGATCTAGAGACTGCCATACAGAGTGAAGTAAGTCAGAAAGAGAAAAACAAATATCGTATATTAACGCAGATATGTGGAACCTAGAAAATTGGTACAGATGAGCCAGTTTGCAGGGCAGAAGTTGAGACACAGATGTAGAGCACAGACATATGGACACCAAGATAGGGAAAATGCGGTGGGGTGGGGATGGTGTTGTGCTGAATTGGGTGATTGGGATTGACATGTATACACTTGATGTGTATAAAATTGATGACTGATAAGAACCTGCAGTATAAAAAAACAAACTAAACAACTAATACTAAACTTTCATTCGGTTATTTGTATGGAAATATGTCAATATAAATGTTTCAGACATTACATGAAATTTCTAAAAATCTTATATGTTCTGGTATAATATTATAATTCATAATCCTAGTTATTACTTTAAAATGTATATGTCAGAAATAACTAATTTTCTTGTCAACTGCATTATTATAAACTTTCATCAAATCTTTAACCGTGGTCAGTTTTAAGTCTTTTGTCATTTACAGACAGTTCTGGGTGTACTCTGATACTTTTGCAAATATGTTCCTATAAAAGGGTTTCATCTTCATGAAATTCATGGAAAAGCCTCTGACAAGTACAGGTTTCTGGTAACTCTACTGTACTGCTGAACTGAATAAATAAGCATTTTCAGAACTCTAATGATAAAACTAATGAACTCATAAAAGTGCTAACAAAAGATCAAGATGAAAAAAAATTAATTCCATGGGACTGAGTGAACTGATGACGATAAGTATAATTTTTGTTACTTTCTGTTTGAATTTAAAAAAAAATCCCACAAGGAACCAGAGGCAAAGAATATACAAATCAATTTTCACTGCAAAGTAAAGCAGCTGCTACAGTGAAGGACTACTGGACTGAATGTCAATATTATGACATAGTATGAGTGTGTTTCATGTTTGGTAATTGCAATCATTGTTGCTTTTGTTGTGATCATCCATGTACAATGCTTGATGTCAGTCTATTTATCTCTTGTAAAAATAAAATACAGTGTGTGTGTTTGGGAAAAAAACGAATAAGAACTAATGAGACATAAACTTATGGGGATTTCTCCTGGCAAACTCCATTCTAATTTACAACCTAAGACAACGACGTCCAGAAAGGCTCTGCTGCCCTAGTACCTAGATTGGGGAATGGCGAAATGCTGCGTCCTTTTGGCCGTTTCCCACAACAGCAGCTTTAAACCCACTGCAAACGGTCACTAAATATTCACCAACTTGCAATTCTGTAAATGACACCTGCCCTCCAAAAAAATTCTGGGGTCAAAAATCGAACAAAAAATTCAAAAGAGGGCAACCTTCGAAGAAGATAATTTCAAGAGATATATTGTGCTCGCAGATTTTTCTTTTGATAAAAGAAAAATATGTGAAAAAATGATGAATTTTAGGAATTTTGAAAGATATGCAAACCCAAATTACAAAGACCTATCAGATCACAGCAGTCAGAATGGCCATCAGCAAAAATGGTGCAAACAATAAATGCTGAAGCGACTGTGGAGAAATGCATACCCTCGGTTCTAAGGGGGATGTTGTAAAAGTCACTAATAAAAACACATTGGAGGTGCTTTGAAAAAGTAAACACTGAGTGACCAGTCCATCAATCACACCCACTGCTGGGCCTATCACCAGAGAAAATGAGAATCAAAAAGTCACAGGCTGGGGGCTTCCCTGGTGGCGCAGTGGTTGAGAGTCTGCCTGCCGATGCAGGGGACACGGGTTCGAGCCCTGGTCCGGGAAGATCCCACATGCCGCGGAGCAGCTAGGCCCGTGCGCCACAACTACTGAGCCTGCTCATCTGGAGCTGTGCTCCGCAAAGAGAGGCTGCGACAGTGAGAGGCCCACGCACCACGATGAAGAGTGGCCCCCGCTTGCCACAACTGGAGAAAGCCCTCACACAGAAACAAAGAACCAACACAGCCAAAAATAAATAAATTAATAAATAAATAAATTTTTAAAAAAAATTCTTAAAAAAAAAAGTCACAGGCTGGCAATCCTGCACTCCAGCAATATTTACCATAGGCAACACTTGGAAGCAACGAAAATGTCCATCAACAGAGGAATGCACCAAGAAGTGGTCCATGTACAAAATAGAATATTACCTCCAAAAATAAATATAAATTAAATTTAAAAATCCAACAAAAGTAAGGAGACATCAGCTTTTGTGTGTTTATCTGGGCACATTCTACTCTAATTTACAACTGAGGAATACCACTGGCCATAAAGTCTGTTTCCCTAGTATCAGCGTGGGGAATGTAGAAAGGTAGCAGCCCTGTGGCCGTTACCTGCAAAAGCAGTTTAAAGCCGATGCTAATGGTCACTTCATATGAACAAGTACTGTAGGGCTGAAAATGAAACCTGCCCTAAAAATGTCTTGAGGGAGGTAATGGCCAAAACATTTCAAAATTTGACACATACTTTAAGAAACCACTTTGAAGAACTAAGCTGTAATTACAGCTTGAAAAATAAAAATGACTTGCCTTAAAGCTCAATTGCAACGGAATATGAGACACATGCAAATTCAACCGTAAAGAGTTGTCAGCTCACACCCGTCAGAATAACCATCAGCAAAAACTACAAAGAATAAAGGCTGGGCTTCCCTGGTGGCGCAGTGGTTGAGAATCTGCCTGCTAATGCAGGGGAGCCTGAGCTAATGGTCACTTCATATGAACAAGTACTGCAGGGCTGTAAATGAAACCTGCCCTCAAAATGTCTTGAGGGAGAAAATGGCCAAAATATTTCAAATGGTGACACATACTTTAAGAAAACACTTTGAAGAAATAAGCTCTAATCACAGCTGGAAAAATAAAAAGGACATGTCTTAAAGCTCAATTTCAACGCATTATGAGACACATGCAAATGCAACCACTAAGAGGTATCAGCTCACACCACTCAGAATAACCATCAGCAAAAACTACAAAGAATAAATGCTGAAGGTGCTGGGAAGAAATACATACCCTCCACTTTAAGTGGGACCTAACCTGGAAAGAGCCACTAAGGAGAGCAGAATAGAGGTGTCTTTAAAAGGTAAACATTGGCTGCCATATGATCCAGCAGACCTATTCCTGGACCTATAAACTAAGAAGACAGAATTGGCAGGACACAGGCACGCAAATCTGCATTGCCTAGTATTACAATAGCCAAGATATGGAAGTAACCAAAAAGTCCACAGACAGATGGGTGGACAAAGAAGAACTGTTACCTGTACAGATGGAATATGAGCTAGTGAAAAAATGAAACAATGCCATTTGCAGCACCATAGATGAGTCTAGAAGTAATCACGCAACTTGGAGTAAGTGAGAAGGCAAAAGACACATATCCTATCATATCTCATATAGGTGTTACCTAAAAAATGATACAAACAAAGATATTTCCACAGAGAAACACTATCATAGATTCATTAAAAAAACTTATGCTTCACCAACTGGAAAGGTGTGAGGATTGGATACATTACCATATTGAGGTTAACAGAGAGATACAAACACATGTGAAATATAGAATCACCAAAGACCTACGCAATACCAAGAGAAGACTCCTCAACATTGTGTCATAAGCTACGTGGGAAAAGGATCCGAAGAAGAATAGATATATGTATATGTGTGAAAGAACCACATCTTGCACACCTAGAGCAAACAAAACATTGTAATCAAGTTTGCTGTGATAAAAAATAAAAATTAAGTGAAAAATACGAACAAGAAGTAATGAGACATAAACTTAAAGGGCTTTTTCCTCGCACATTCCATTCTAATTTAAAACCTAGAACACCACTTCCAGTAAGGCTCTGTTGCCCTAGTAACCAGATTTGGTAAAGGAGAAATGCTGCCGCCTTCTGGCCGATTCCCGCAAGAGCAGCTTTTAACCCACAGCTAATGGTCACTTACCATTCACAAGGACTCAGGGCTGTAAAGGACACCTGCCTTCAAAATTGTGCTGAGGTAGGGAATGGATAAAAAAAAATTCAAAACAGGCAAAATTTTCAAGAAGATAGTATGAAGAGGTAACTTTTCCTCACTGTCTGTTCAAAAAAAGGAAAATGGATAAAAGCTCCACCTCAGGAAGTATTAGACTCATGCAATCTAATCTACAAAAAGTTTTCAACTCAAACCAGTCGACTGACCATTGGCAAAAAGTCTACAAACAATAAATGCTGAAGAGCTTTTAGAGAAATGTGTACCCTCTAGCTGCTGGTGAGATGTAAAGGGGTTAACCGCCAATAATGAGAACAGAAAGGAGCTGCATTTAAAAGGAAAAATTGAGGTACCATTCAATCCAGCAGGCGCACCAATGGGCCTCTCACCTGAGAAGACCAGAATGAAGAAGACCCGGGCTGCAAAAGCTGCACTGCAGCCTCATTCACAATAGACAAGACAGTGAAGCAACCAAAATGTCCATCAACAGATGAAAGGATAAAGAAGAAGTGGTCCATGTACACAATGAATACTAGCCATGGAAAACAATGAAACACTGCTCTTTGAGGCACCATAGATGATCTTGGAGATAATCACAGAACACGAGGTAAGTCGGAAAGCAAAAGTCCTATATCCTATGATATCACTTATAGGCGTTATCTAATAACTGACACAAATGAACATATTTCCACAGAGAAAGTCAATCACAGACTTATTAAAAAAAACTATGCTTATCTAAAAGGAAAGGTGGGGGGAATGGGTAAATGAAGATTAGCGTTACCATACGTGTACAAATACATATTATATACATATATCAAAAAGACCGACCATATAGCAAGGAAGGATTACGGAACACTCTGTAATAATTTACACGGGAAGAGGACCTCTACATAAATAGGTATATAGGATATGTAGATGAACCAGAGTGTGTACACCTTGGACAAGCAACATTCTAACGATTACCCCAATTGAAAAACTTAAAACAACGAACTAGGAGTAAGGAGACATAAACTTATGGGGGGTTTTCCTGGCACATTCCATCCAAATTTAAAACCTAGGCAAACAACTTCCAGAATGGCTCTGCTGCCCTAGTACCCAGATTTGGGAATGGAGAAATGCTGCATCCTTGTGGCCGTTTCCCACAACAGCAGCTTTAAACCCACTGCAAAAGGTCACTAAATATTCACCAATTGCAGGTCTGTAAATGACACCGGCCCTCCAAAAACTACTGAGGTCGAAAATCGACCCAAAAATTCTAGAGTGCCACTTTCCGAAAGGAAAATTTGAAGAGGTATATTACACTCACACGTTTTTACTTTTTTCTTTTAACAGAAAAGAAAAAGACGTGGAAAAATGATGAATTGTAGGAATTTTTACAGACATGTAAACCCAAATTACAAAAACCTATCAGCTCACACCAGTCAGAATGGCCATCAACAAAAATGCTGCAAACAATAAATGCTGACGTGATTGTGGAGAAATGCGTACCCTGGATTCTAAGGGGTCGTGGTAAGAGCCACTAATGAAAGCACAATTGAGGTGCTTGAAAAGGTCAACGTTGAGCTACCATACCAGTCAATCAATCATACCCACTGCTGGGTCTATCACCTGAGAAAATGAAAATCAAAAATCACAGGCTGGCAATCCTGCACTCCAGCAATATTTACCATAGGCAACACTTGGAAGCACCGAAAATGTCCATCAACAGAGGAACGCACAAGAAGAAGTGGTCCATGTACACACTGGAATATTAGCCATGGAAAACATGGAAGCACTGCTCTTTGAGGCACCATAGATGAGCCTGGAGATAATCACAAAACATGAAGTAGGTCGGAAAGCAAAAGACCTATAGCCTATATTATCACTTATGGCATTATCTAATAACTGACACAGATGAACATATTTCCAAAGAGAAAGACACTCACAGGCTTAGAAAACAAACTATGCTATCGAAAAGGAAAGGAGGGGGGAAATTGAGAAATGAAGATTAGTGTCACTATACATATACAAATACATATTATATACATGTATCAAAAAGACCGAATATATAGCAAGGGAGGTCGACGGAACACTGTAATATTTTACATGGGAAGAGGATCTGTACATTAATAGACATACATAATGTACAAATGAACCAGATTGTGTACACCTAGGACAAACAATATTCTAAACTTTACCCAGATTAAAAAAAAAATTAAAAACCAAGAAGAAGTAATGAGACATAAACTTATGGGGATTGCTCCTGGCAAATTCCATTCTAATTTACAACCTAGCACAATGACTTCCAGAAAGGCTCTGCTGCCCTAGTACCCAGATTGGGGAATGGAGAAATGATACCTCCTTGTGGCCGTTTCCCACAACAGCAGCTTTGAACCCACTGCAAAAGGTCACTAAATTTTCACCAACTTGCAGTTCTGTAAATGACACCTGACCTCCGGAAAATTTCGGGGTTCAAAAATCGACCGTAAAATTCAGAAGAGGGCAACCTTCGAAGAAGACAATTTCAAGAGCTATATTGTACTCACGGTTTTTTCTTTTAAGAAAAAGGCAAAGGAATATGATGAATTTTAAAAATTTTAATGACATGCATACCCATATTACAAAAACCTATCAGCTCACAGCAGTCAGAACGGCCATTAGGAAAAATGCTGCCAAAAATAAATGGTGAAGGGAGTGTGGAGAAATGCGTACCCTCGGCTGTAAGGGGGGGCATGTAAAGAGCCACTAAAGAAAACACAATGTAGGTGCTTTGAAAAGGGAAACATTGAGCTACCGGTCAATCAATCACAACCACTGCTTGGCCTATCACCTGAGAAAATGAGAATCAAAAAGTCACAGGCTGGCAAACCTGTACGCCAGCAAGATTAACCATAGCCAGCACTTGGAAGCAATGAAAATGTCCATCAACCGAGGAATGCACCAAGAAGAAGTGGTCCACGTACACAATGGAATATTACTCTAATAATAAATATAAATTAAATTTAAAAACAAACAAAAGCAAGGAGACATCAACATTTGTGGGTTTACCCGGGCACGTTGCACTCTAATTTATAACCGAAGAACACCACTGGCCGGTAGGTCTGTTTCCCTAGTACCAGCAAGGAGAACGTAGAAAGGCTGCCGCTCTCTGGCCGTTACCTGCAAAAGCAGGTTTAAAGCCTGAGCTAATGGTCACTTCATATGAACAAGTACTGCAGGGCTGTAAATGAAACCTGCCCTCAAAATGTCTTGAGGGAGAAAATGGCCAAAATATTTCAAATGGTGACACATACTTTAAGAAAACACTTTGAAGAAATAAGCTCTAATCACAGCTGGAAAAATAAAAAGGACATGTCTTAAAGCTCAATTTCAACGCATTATGAGACACATGCAAATGCAACCACTAAGAGGTATCAGCTCACACCACTCAGAATAACCATCAGCAAAAACTACAAAGAATAAATGCTGAAGGTGCTGGGAAGAAATACATACCCTCCACTTTAAGTGGGACCTAACCTGGAAAGAGCCACTAAGGAGAGCAGAATAGAGGTGTCTTTAAAAGGTAAACATTGGCTGCCATATGATCCAGCAGACCTATTCCTGGACCTATAAACTAAGAAGACAGAATTGGCAGGACACAGGCACGCAAATCTGCATTGCCTAGTATTACAATAGCCAAGATATGGAAGTAACCAAAAAGTCCACAGACAGATGGGTGGACAAAGAAGAACTGTTACCTGTACAGATGGAATATGAGCTAGTGAAAAAATGAAACAATGCCATTTGCAGCACCATAGATGAGTCTAGAAGTAATCACGCAACTTGGAGTAAGTGAGAAGGCAAAAGACACATATCCTATCATATCTCATATAGGTGTTACCTAAAAAATGATACAAACAAAGATATTTCCACAGAGAAACACTATCATAGATTCATTAAAAAAACTTATGCTTCACCAACTGGAAAGGTGTGAGGATTGGATACATTACCATATTGAGGTTAACAGAGAGATACAAACACATGTGAAATATAGAATCACCAAAGACCTACGCAATACCAAGAGAAGACTCCTCAACATTGTGTCATAAGCTACGTGGGAAAAGGATCCGAAGAAGAATAGATATATGTATATGTGTGAAAGAACCACATCTTGCACACCTAGAGCAAACAAAACATTGTAATCAAGTTTGCTGTGATAAAAAATAAAAATTAAGTGAAAAATACGAACAAGAAGTAATGAGACATAAACTTAAAGGGCTTTTTCCTCGCACATTCCATTCTAATTTAAAACCTAGAACACCACTTCCAGTAAGGCTCTGTTGCCCTAGTAACCAGATTTGGTAAAGGAGAAATGCTGCCGCCTTCTGGCCGATTCCCGCAAGAGCAGCTTTTAACCCACAGCTAATGGTCACTTACCATTCACAAGGACTCAGGGCTGTAAAGGACACCTGCCTTCAAAATTGTGCTGAGGTAGGGAATGGATAAAAAAAAATTCAAAACAGGCAAAATTTTCAAGAAGATAGTATGAAGAGGTAACTTTTCCTCACTGTCTGTTCAAAAAAAGGAAAATGGATAAAAGCTCCACCTCAGGAAGTATTAGACTCATGCAATCTAATCTACAAAAAGTTTTCAACTCAAACCAGTCGACTGACCATTGGCAAAAAGTCTACAACAAACAATAAATGCTGAAGAGCTTTTAGAGAAATGTGTACCCTCTAGCTGCTGGTGAGATGTAAAGGGGTTAACCGCCAATAATGAGAACAGAAAGGAGCTGCATTTAAAAGGAAAAATTGAGGTACCATTCAATCCAGCAGGCGCACCAATGGGCCTCTCACCTGAGAAGACCAGAATGAAGAAGACCCGGGCTGCAAAAGCTGCACTGCAGCCTCATTCACAATAGACAAGACAGTGAAGCAACCAAAATGTCCATCAACAGATGAAAGGATAAAGAAGAAGTGGTCCATGTACACAATGCATACTAGCCATGGAAAACAATGAAACACTGCTCTTTGAGGCACCATAGATGATCTTGGAGATAATCACAGAACACGAGGTAAGTCGGAAAGCAAAAGTCCTATATCCTATGATATCACTTATAGGCGTTATCTAATAACTGACACAAATGAACATATTTCCACAGAGAAACTCAATCACAGACTTATTAAAAAAAACTATGCTTATCTAAAAGGAAAGGTGGGGGGAATGGGTAAATGAAGATTAGCGTTACCATACGTGTACAAATACATATTATATACATATATCAAAAAGACCGACCATATAGCAAGGAAGGATTACGGAACACTCTGTAATAATTTACACGGGAAGAGGACCTCTACATAAATAGGTATATAGGATATGTAGATGAACCAGAGTGTGTACACCTTGGACAAGCAACATTCTAACGATTACCCCAATTGAAAAACTTAAAACAACGAACTAGGAGTAAGGAGACATAAACTTATGGGGGGGTTTCCTGGCACATTCCATCCAAATTTAAAACCTAGGCAAACAACTTCCAGAATGGCTCTGCTGCCCTAGTACCCAGATTTGGGAATGGAGAAATGCTGCATCCTTGTGGCCGTTTCCCACAACAGCAGCTTTAAACCCACTGCAAAAGGTCACTAAATATTCACCAATTGCAGGTCTGTAAATGACACCGGCCCTCCAAAAACTACTGAGGTCGAAAATCGACCCAAAAATTCTAGAGTGCCACTTTCCGAAAGGAAAATTTGAAGAGGTATATTACACTCACACGTTTTTACTTTTTTCTTTTAACAGAAAAGAAAAAGGCGTGGAAAAATGATGAATTGTAGGAATTTTTACAGACATGTAAACCCAAATTACAAAAACCTATCAGCTCACACCAGTCAGAATGGCCATCAACAAAAATGCTGCAAACAATAAATGCTGACGTGATTGTGGAGAAATGCGTACCCTGGATTCTAAGGGGTCGTGGTAAGAGCCACTAATGAAAGCACAATTGAGGTGCTTGAAAAGGTCAACGTTGAGCTACCATACCAGTCAATCAATCATACCCACTGCTGGGTCTATCACCTGAGAAAATGAAAATCAAAAATCACAGGCTGGCAATCCTGCACTCCAGCAATATTTACCATAGGCAACACTTGGAAGCACCGAAAATGTCCATCAACAGAGGAACGCACAAGAAGAAGTGGTCCATGTACACACTGGAATATTAGCCATGGAAAACATGGAAGCACTGCTCTTTGAGGCACCATAGATGAGCCTGGAGATAATCACAAAACATGAAGTAGGTCGGAAAGCAAAAGACCTATACCTTTATTATCACTTATGGCATTATCTAATAACTGACACAGATGAACATATTTCCAAAGAGAAAGACACTCACAGGCTTAGAAAACAAACTATGCTATCGAAAAGGAAAGGAGGGGGGAAATTGAGAAATGAAGATTAGTGTCACTATACATATACAAATACATATTATATACATGTATCAAAAAGACCGAATATATAGCAAGGGAGGTCGACGGAACACTGTAATATTTTACATGGGAAGAGGATCTGTACATTAATAGACATACATAATGTACAAATGAACCAGATTGTGTACACCTAGGACAAACAATATTCTAAACTTTACCCAGATTAAAAAAAAATTAAAAACCAAGAAGAAGTAATGAGACATAAACTTATGGGGATTGCTCCTGGCAAATTCCATTCTAATTTACAACCTAGCACAATGACTTCCAGAAAGGCTCTGCTGCCCTAGTACCCAGATTGGGGAATGGAGAAATGATACCTCCTTGTGGCCGTTTCCCACAACAGCAGCTTTGAACCCACTGCAAAAGGTCACTAAATTTTCACCAACTTGCAGTTCTGTAAATGACACCTGACCTCCGGAAAATTTCGGGGTTCAAAAATCGACCGTAAAATTCAGAAGAGGGCAACCTTCGAAGAAGACAATTTCAAGAGCTATATTGTACTCACGGTTTTTTCTTTTAAGAAAAAGGCAAAGGAATATGATGAATTTTAAAAATTTTAATGACATGCATACCCATATTACAAAAACCTATCAGCTCACAGCAGTCAGAATGGCCATTAGGAAAAATGCTGCCAAAAATAAATGGTGAAGGGAGTGTGGAGAAATGCGTACCCTCGGCTGTAAGGGGGGGCATGTAAAGAGCCACTAAAGAAAACACAATGTAGGTGCTTTGAAAAGGGAAACATTGAGCTACCGGTCAATCAATCACAACCACTGCTTGGCCTATCACCTGAGAAAATGAGAATCAAAAAGTCACAGGCTGGCAAACCTGTACGCCAGCAAGATTAACCATAGCCAGCACTTGGAAGCAATGAAAATGTCCATCAACCGAGGAATGCACCAAGAAGAAGTGGTCCACGTACACAATGGAATATTACTCTAATAATAAATATAAATTAAATTTAAAAACAAACAAAAGCAAGGAGACATCAACATTTGTGGGTTTACCCGGGCACGTTGCACTCTAATTTATAACCGAAGAACACCACTGGCCGGTAGGTCTGTTTCCCTAGTACCAGCAAGGAGAACGTAGAAAGGCTGCCGCTCTCTGGCCGTTACCTGCAAAAGCAGGTTTAAAGCCTGAGCTAATGGTCACTTCATATGAACAAGTACTGCAGGGCTGTAAATGAAACCTGCCCTCAAAATGTCTTGAGGGAGAAAATGGCCAAAATATTTCAAATGGTGACACATACTTTAAGAAAACACTTTGAAGAAATAAGCTCTAATCACAGCTGGAAAAATAAAAAGGACATGTCTTAAAGCTCAATTTCAACGCATTATGAGACACATGCAAATGCAACCACTAAGAGGTATCAGCTCACACCACTCAGAATAACCATCAGCAAAAACTACAAAGAATAAATGCTGAAGGTGCTGGGAAGAAATACATACCCTCCACTTTAAGTGGGACCTAACCTGGAAAGAGCCACTAAGGAGAGCAGAATAGAGGTGTCTTTAAAAGGTAAACATTGGCTGCCATATGATCCAGCAGACCTATTCCTGGACCTATAAACTAAGAAGACAGAATTGGCAGGACACAGGCACGCAAATCTGCATTGCCTAGTATTACAATAGCCAAGATATGGAAGTAACCAAAAAGTCCACAGACAGATGGGTGGACAAAGAAGAACTGTTACCTGTACAGATGGAATATGAGCTAGTGAAAAAATGAAACAATGCCATTTGCAGCACCATAGATGAGTCTAGAAGTAATCACGCAACTTGGAGTAAGTGAGAAGGCAAAAGACACATATCCTATCATATCTCATATAGGTGTTACCTAAAAAATGATACAAACAAAGATATTTCCACAGAGAAACACTATCATAGATTCATTAAAAAAACTTATGCTTCACCAACTGGAAAGGTGTGAGGATTGGATACATTACCATATTGAGGTTAACAGAGAGATACAAACACATGTGAAATATAGAATCACCAAAGACCTACGCAATACCAAGAGAAGACTCCTCAACATTGTGTCATAAGCTACGTGGGAAAAGGATCCGAAGAAGAATAGATATATGTATATGTGTGAAAGAACCACATCTTGCACACCTAGAGCAAACAAAACATTGTAATCAAGTTTGCTGTGATAAAAAATAAAAATTAAGTGAAAAATACGAACAAGAAGTAATGAGACATAAACTTAAAGGGCTTTTTCCTCGCACATTCCATTCTAATTTAAAACCTAGAACACCACTTCCAGTAAGGCTCTGTTGCCCTAGTAACCAGATTTGGTAAAGGAGAAATGCTGCCGCCTTCTGGCCGATTCCCGCAAGAGCAGCTTTTAACCCACAGCTAATGGTCACTTACCATTCACAAGGACTCAGGGCTGTAAAGGACACCTGCCTTCAAAATTGTGCTGAGGTAGGGAATGGATAAAAAAAAATTCAAAACAGGCAAAATTTTCAAGAAGATAGTATGAAGAGGTAACTTTTCCTCACTGTCTGTTCAAAAAAAGGAAAATGGATAAAAGCTCCACCTCAGGAAGTATTAGACTCATGCAATCTAATCTACAAAAAGTTTTCAACTCAAACCAGTCGACTGACCATTGGCAAAAAGTCTACAAACAATAAATGCTGAAGAGCTTTTAGAGAAATGTGTACCCTCTAGCTGCTGGTGAGATGTAAAGGGGTTAACCGCCAATAATGAGAACAGAAAGGAGCTGCATTTAAAAGGAAAAATTGAGGTACCATTCAATCCAGCAGGCGCACCAATGGGCCTCTCACCTGAGAAGACCAGAATGAAGAAGACCCGGGCTGCAAAAGCTGCACTGCAGCCTCATTCACAATAGACAAGACAGTGAAGCAACCAAAATGTCCATCAACAGATGAAAGGATAAAGAAGAAGTGGTCCATGTACACAATGCATACTAGCCATGGAAAACAATGAAACACTGCTCTTTGAGGCACCATAGATGATCTTGGAGATAATCACAGAACACGAGGTAAGTTGGAAAGCAAAAGTCCTATATCCTATGATATCACTTATAGGCGTTATCTAATAACTGACACAAATGAACATATTTCCACAGAGAAACTCAATCACAGACTTATTAAAAAAAACTATGCTTATCTAAAAGGAAAGGTGGGGGGAATGGGTAAATGAAGATTAGCGTTACCATACGTGTACAAATACATATTATATACATATATCAAAAAGACCGACCATATAGCAAGGAAGGATTACGGAACACTCTGTAATAATTTACACGGGAAGAGGACCTCTACATAAATAGGTATATAGGATATGTAGATGAACCAGAGTGTGTACACCTTGGACAAGCAACATTCTAACGATTACCCCAATTGAAAAACTTAAAACAACGAACTAGGAGTAAGGAGACATAAACTTATGGGGGGGTTTCCTGGCACATTCCATCCAAATTTAAAACCTAGGCAAACAACTTCCAGAATGGCTCTGCTGCCCTAGTACCCAGATTTGGGAATGGAGAAATGCTGCATCCTTGTGGCCGTTTCCCACAACAGCAGCTTTAAACCCACTGCAAAAGGTCACTAAATATTCACCAATTGCAGGTCTGTAAATGACACCGGCCCTCCAAAAACTACTGAGGTCGAAAATCGACCCAAAAATTCTAGAGTGCCACTTTCCGAAAGGAAAATTTGAAGAGGTATATTACACTCACACGTTTTTACTTTTTTCTTTTAACAGAAAAGAAAAAGGCGTGGAAAAATGATGAATTGTAGGAATTTTTACAGACATGTAAACCCAAATTACAAAAACCTATCAGCTCACACCAGTCAGAATGGCCATCAACAAAAATGCTGCAAACAATAAATGCTGACGTGATTGTGGAGAAATGCGTACCCTGGATTCTAAGGGGTCGTGGTAAGAGCCACTAATGAAAGCACAATTGAGGTGCTTGAAAAGGTCAACGTTGAGCTACCATACCAGTCAATCAATCATACCCACTGCTGGGTCTATCACCTGAGAAAATGAAAATCAAAAATCACAGGCTGGCAATCCTGCACTCCAGCAATATTTACCATAGGCAACACTTGGAAGCACCGAAAATGTCCATCAACAGAGGAACGCACAAGAAGAAGTGGTCCATGTACACACTGGAATATTAGCCATGGAAAACATGGAAGCACTGCTCTTTGAGGCACCATAGATGAGCCTGGAGATAATCACAAAACATGAAGTAGGTCGGAAAGCAAAAGACCTATAGCCTATATTATCACTTATGGCATTATCTAATAACTGACACAGATGAACATATTTCCAAAGAGAAAGACACTCACAGGCTTAGAAAACAAACTATGCTATCGAAAAGGAAAGGAGGGGGGAAATTGAGAAATGAAGATTAGTGTCACTATACATATACAAATACATATTATATACATGTATCAAAAAGACCGAATATATAGCAAGGGAGGTCGACGGAACACTGTAATATTTTACATGGGAAGAGGATCTGTACATTAATAGACATACATAATGTACAAATGAACCAGATTGTGTACACCTAGGACAAACAATATTCTAAACTTTACCCAGATTAAAAAAAAAATTAAAAACCAAGAAGAAGTAATGAGACATAAACTTATGGGGATTGCTCCTGGCAAATTCCATTCTAATTTACAACCTAGCACAATGACTTCCAGAAAGGCTCTGCTGCCCTAGTACCCAGATTGGGGAATGGAGAAATGATACCTCCTTGTGGCCGTTTCCCACAACAGCAGCTTTGAACCCACTGCAAAAGGTCACTAAATTTTCACCAACTTGCAGTTCTGTAAATGACACCTGACCTCCGGAAAATTTCGGGGTTCAAAAATCGACCGTAAAATTCAGAAGAGGGCAACCTTCGAAGAAGACAATTTCAAGAGCTATATTGTACTCACGGTTTTTTCTTTTAAGAAAAAGGCAAAGGAATATGATGAATTTTAAAAATTTTAATGACATGCATACCCATATTACAAAAACCTATCAGCTCACAGCAGTCAGAATGGCCATTAGGAAAAATGCTGCCAAAAATAAATGGTGAAGGGAGTGTGGAGAAATGCGTACCCTCGGCTGTAAGGGGGGGCATGTAAAGAGCCACTAAAGAAAACACAATGTAGGTGCTTTGAAAAGGGAAACATTGAGCTACCGGTCAATCAATCACAACCACTGCTTGGCCTATCACCTGAGAAAATGAGAATCAAAAAGTCACAGGCTGGCAAACCTGTACGCCAGCAAGATTAACCATAGCCAGCACTTGGAAGCAATGAAAATGTCCATCAACCGAGGAATGCACCAAGAAGAAGTGGTCCACGTACACAATGGAATATTACTCTAATAATAAATATAAATTAAATTTAAAAACAAACAAAAGCAAGGAGACATCAACATTTGTGGGTTTACCCGGGCACGTTGCACTCTAATTTATAACCGAAGAACACCACTGGCCGGTAGGTCTGTTTCCCTAGTACCAGCAAGGAGAACGTAGAAAGGCTGCCGCTCTCTGGCCGTTACCTGCAAAAGCAGGTTTAAAGCCTGAGCTAATGGTCACTTCATATGAACAAGTACTGCAGGGCTGTAAATGAAACCTGCCCTCAAAATGTCTTGAGGGAGAAAATGGCCAAAATATTTCAAATGGTGACACATACTTTAAGAAAACACTTTGAAGAAATAAGCTCTAATCACAGCTGGAAAAATAAAAAGGACATGTCTTAAAGCTCAATTTCAACGCATTATGAGACACATGCAAATGCAACCACTAAGAGGTATCAGCTCACACCACTCAGAATAACCATCAGCAAAAACTACAAAGAATAAATGCTGAAGGTGCTGGGAAGAAATACATACCCTCCACTTTAAGTGGGACCTAACCTGGAAAGAGCCACTAAGGAGAGCAGAATAGAGGTGTCTTTAAAAGGTAAACATTGGCTGCCATATGATCCAGCAGACCTATTCCTGGACCTATAAACTAAGAAGACAGAATTGGCAGGACACAGGCACGCAAATCTGCATTGCCTAGTATTACAATAGCCAAGATATGGAAGTAACCAAAAAGTCCACAGACAGATGGGTGGACAAAGAAGAACTGTTACCTGTACAGATGGAATATGAGCTAGTGAAAAAATGAAACAATGCCATTTGCAGCACCATAGATGAGTCTAGAAGTAATCACGCAACTTGGAGTAAGTGAGAAGGCAAAAGACACATATCCTATCATATCTCATATAGGTGTTACCTAAAAAATGATACAAACAAAGATATTTCCACAGAGAAACACTATCATAGATTCATTAAAAAAACTTATGCTTCACCAACTGGAAAGGTGTGAGGATTGGATACATTACCATATTGAGGTTAACAGAGAGATACAAACACATGTGAAATATAGAATCACCAAAGACCTACGCAATACCAAGAGAAGACTCCTCAACATTGTGTCATAAGCTACGTGGGAAAAGGATCCGAAGAAGAATAGATATATGTATATGTGTGAAAGAACCACATCTTGCACACCTAGAGCAAACAAAACATTGTAATCAAGTTTGCTGTGATAAAAAATAAAAATTAAGTGAAAAATACGAACAAGAAGTAATGAGACATAAACTTAAAGGGCTTTTTCCTCGCACATTCCATTCTAATTTAAAACCTAGAACACCACTTCCAGTAAGGCTCTGTTGCCCTAGTAACCAGATTTGGTAAAGGAGAAATGCTGCCGCCTTCTGGCCGATTCCCGCAAGAGCAGCTTTTAACCCACAGCTAATGGTCACTTACCATTCACAAGGACTCAGGGCTGTAAAGGACACCTGCCTTCAAAATTGTGCTGAGGTAGGGAATGGATAAAAAAAAATTCAAAACAGGCAAAATTTTCAAGAAGATAGTATGAAGAGGTAACTTTTCCTCACTGTCTGTTCAAAAAAAGGAAAATGGATAAAAGCTCCACCTCAGGAAGTATTAGACTCATGCAATCTAATCTACAAAAAGTTTTCAACTCAAACCAGTCGACTGACCATTGGCAAAAAGTCTACAAACAATAAATGCTGAAGAGCTTTTAGAGAAATGTGTACCCTCTAGCTGCTGGTGAGATGTAAAGGGGTTAACCGCCAATAATGAGAACAGAAAGGAGCTGCATTTAAAAGGAAAAATTGAGGTACCATTCAATCCAGCAGGCGCACCAATGGGCCTCTCACCTGAGAAGACCAGAATGAAGAAGACCCGGGCTGCAAAAGCTGCACTGCAGCCTCATTCACAATAGACAAGACAGTGAAGCAACCAAAATGTCCATCAACAGATGAAAGGATAAAGAAGAAGTGGTCCATGTACACAATGCATACTAGCCATGGAAAACAATGAAACACTGCTCTTTGAGGCACCATAGATGATCTTGGAGATAATCACAGAACACGAGGTAAGTTGGAAAGCAAAAGTCCTATATCCTATGATATCACTTATAGGCGTTATCTAATAACTGACACAAATGAACATATTTCCACAGAGAAACTCAATCACAGACTTATTAAAAAAAACTATGCTTATCTAAAAGGAAAGGTGGGGGGAATGGGTAAATGAAGATTAGCGTTACCATACGTGTACAAATACATATTATATACATATATCAAAAAGACCGACCATATAGCAAGGAAGGATTACGGAACACTCTGTAATAATTTACACGGGAAGAGGACCTCTACATAAATAGGTATATAGGATATGTAGATGAACCAGAGTGTGTACACCTTGGACAAGCAACATTCTAACGATTACCCCAATTGAAAAACTTAAAACAACGAACTAGGAGTAAGGAGACATAAACTTATGGGGGGGTTTCCTGGCACATTCCATCCAAATTTAAAACCTAGGCAAACAACTTCCAGAATGGCTCTGCTGCCCTAGTACCCAGATTTGGGAATGGAGAAATGCTGCATCCTTGTGGCCGTTTCCCACAACAGCAGCTTTAAACCCACTGCAAAAGGTCACTAAATATTCACCAATTGCAGGTCTGTAAATGACACCGGCCCTCCAAAAACTACTGAGGTCGAAAATCGACCCAAAAATTCTAGAGTGCCACTTTCCGAAAGGAAAATTTGAAGAGGTATATTACACTCACACGTTTTTACTTTTTTCTTTTAACAGAAAAGAAAAAGGCGTGGAAAAATGATGAATTGTAGGAATTTTTACAGACATGTAAACCCAAATTACAAAAACCTATCAGCTCACACCAGTCAGAATGGCCATCAACAAAAATGCTGCAAACAATAAATGCTGACGTGATTGTGGAGAAATGCGTACCCTGGATTCTAAGGGGTCGTGGTAAGAGCCACTAATGAAAGCACAATTGAGGTGCTTGAAAAGGTCAACGTTGAGCTACCATACCAGTCAATCAATCATACCCACTGCTGGGTCTATCACCTGAGAAAATGAAAATCAAAAATCACAGGCTGGCAATCCTGCACTCCAGCAATATTTACCATAGGCAACACTTGGAAGCACCGAAAATGTCCATCAACAGAGGAACGCACAAGAAGAAGTGGTCCATGTACACACTGGAATATTAGCCATGGAAAACATGGAAGCACTGCTCTTTGAGGCACCATAGATGAGCCTGGAGATAATCACAAAACATGAAGTAGGTCGGAAAGCAAAAGACCTATAGCCTATATTATCACTTATGGCATTATCTAATAACTGACACAGATGAACATATTTCCAAAGAGAAAGACACTCACAGGCTTAGAAAACAAACTATGCTATCGAAAAGGAAAGGAGGGGGGAAATTGAGAAATGAAGATTAGTGTCACTATACATATACAAATACATATTATATACATGTATCAAAAAGACCGAATATATAGCAAGGGAGGTCGACGGAACACTGTAATATTTTACATGGGAAGAGGATCTGTACATTAATAGACATACATAATGTACAAATGAACCAGATTGTGTACACCTAGGACAAACAATATTCTAAACTTTACCCAGATTAAAAAAAAAATTAAAAACCAAGAAGAAGTAATGAGACATAAACTTATGGGGATTGCTCCTGGCAAATTCCATTCTAATTTACAACCTAGCACAATGACTTCCAGAAAGGCTCTGCTGCCCTAGTACCCAGATTGGGGAATGGAGAAATGATACCTCCTTGTGGCCGTTTCCCACAACAGCAGCTTTGAACCCACTGCAAAAGGTCACTAAATTTTCACCAACTTGCAGTTCTGTAAATGACACCTGACCTCCGGAAAATTTCGGGGTTCAAAAATCGACCGTAAAATTCAGAAGAGGGCAACCTTCGAAGAAGACAATTTCAAGAGCTATATTGTACTCACGGTTTTTTCTTTTAAGAAAAAGGCAAAGGAATATGATGAATTTTAAAAATTTTAATGACATGCATACCCATATTACAAAAACCTATCAGCTCACAGCAGTCAGAATGGCCATTAGGAAAAATGCTGCCAAAAATAAATGGTGAAGGGAGTGTGGAGAAATGCGTACCCTCGGCTGTAAGGGGGGGCATGTAAAGAGCCACTAAAGAAAACACAATGTAGGTGCTTTGAAAAGGGAAACATTGAGCTACCGGTCAATCAATCACAACCACTGCTTGGCCTATCACCTGAGAAAATGAGAATCAAAAAGTCACAGGCTGGCAAACCTGTACGCCAGCAAGATTAACCATAGCCAGCACTTGGAAGCAATGAAAATGTCCATCAACCGAGGAATGCACCAAGAAGAAGTGGTCCACGTACACAATGGAATATTACTCTAATAATAAATATAAATTAAATTTAAAAACAAACAAAAGCAAGGAGACATCAACATTTGTGGGTTTACCCGGGCACGTTGCACTCTAATTTATAACCGAAGAACACCACTGGCCGGTAGGTCTGTTTCCCTAGTACCAGCAAGGAGAACGTAGAAAGGCTGCCGCTCTCTGGCCGTTACCTGCAAAAGCAGGTTTAAAGCCTGAGCTAATGGTCACTTCATATGAACAAGTACTGCAGGGCTGTAAATGAAACCTGCCCTCAAAATGTCTTGAGGGAGAAAATGGCCAAAATATTTCAAATGGTGACACATACTTTAAGAAAACACTTTGAAGAAATAAGCTCTAATCACAGCTGGAAAAATAAAAAGGACATGTCTTAAAGCTCAATTTCAACGCATTATGAGACACATGCAAATGCAACCACTAAGAGGTATCAGCTCACACCACTCAGAATAACCATCAGCAAAAACTACAAAGAATAAATGCTGAAGGTGCTGGGAAGAAATACATACCCTCCACTTTAAGTGGGACCTAACCTGGAAAGAGCCACTAAGGAGAGCAGAATAGAGGTGTCTTTAAAAGGTAAACATTGGCTGCCATATGATCCAGCAGACCTATTCCTGGACCTATAAACTAAGAAGACAGAATTGGCAGGACACAGGCACGCAAATCTGCATTGCCTAGTATTACAATAGCCAAGATATGGAAGTAACCAAAAAGTCCACAGACAGATGGGTGGACAAAGAAGAACTGTTACCTGTACAGATGGAATATGAGCTAGTGAAAAAATGAAACAATGCCATTTGCAGCACCATAGATGAGTCTAGAAGTAATCACGCAACTTGGAGTAAGTGAGAAGGCAAAAGACACATATCCTATCATATCTCATATAGGTGTTACCTAAAAAATGATACAAACAAAGATATTTCCACAGAGAAACACTATCATAGATTCATTAAAAAAACTTATGCTTCACCAACTGGAAAGGTGTGAGGATTGGATACATTACCATATTGAGGTTAACAGAGAGATACAAACACATGTGAAATATAGAATCACCAAAGACCTACGCAATACCAAGAGAAGACTCCTCAACATTGTGTCATAAGCTACGTGGGAAAAGGATCCGAAGAAGAATAGATATATGTATATGTGTGAAAGAACCACATCTTGCACACCTAGAGCAAACAAAACATTGTAATCAAGTTTGCTGTGATAAAAAATAAAAATTAAGTGAAAAATACGAACAAGAAGTAATGAGACATAAACTTAAAGGGCTTTTTCCTCGCACATTCCATTCTAATTTAAAACCTAGAACACCACTTCCAGTAAGGCTCTGTTGCCCTAGTAACCAGATTTGGTAAAGGAGAAATGCTGCCGCCTTCTGGCCGATTCCCGCAAGAGCAGCTTTTAACCCACAGCTAATGGTCACTTACCATTCACAAGGACTCAGGGCTGTAAAGGACACCTGCCTTCAAAATTGTGCTGAGGTAGGGAATGGATAAAAAAAAATTCAAAACAGGCAAAATTTTCAAGAAGATAGTATGAAGAGGTAACTTTTCCTCACTGTCTGTTCAAAAAAAGGAAAATGGATAAAAGCTCCACCTCAGGAAGTATTAGACTCATGCAATCTAATCTACAAAAAGTTTTCAACTCAAACCAGTCGACTGACCATTGGCAAAAAGTCTACAAACAATAAATGCTGAAGAGGTTTTAGAGAAATGTGTACCCTCTAGCTGCTGGTGAGATGTAAAGGGGTTAACCGCCAATAATGAGAACAGAAAGGAGCTGCATTTAAAAGGAAAAATTGAGGTACCATTCAATCCAGCAGGCGCACCAATGGGCCTCTCACCTGAGAAGACCAGAATGAAGAAGACCCGGGCTGCAAAAGCTGCACTGCAGCCTCATTCACAATAGACAAGACAGTGAAGCAACCAAAATGTCCATCAACAGATGAAAGGATAAAGAAGAAGTGGTCCATGTACACAATGAATACTAGCCATGGAAAACAATGAAACACTGCTCTTTGAGGCACCATGGATGATCTTGGAGATAATCACAGAACACGAGGTAAGTCGGAAAGCAAAAGTCCTATATCCTATGATATCACTTATAGGCGTTATCTAATAACTGACACAAATGAACATATTTCCACAGAGAAAGTCAATCACAGACTTATTAAAAAAAACTATGCTTATCTAAAAGGAAAGGTGGGGGTAATGGGTAAATGAAGATTAGCGTTACCATACGTGTACAAATACATATTACATACATATATCAAAAAGACCGACCATATAGCAAGGAAGGATTACGGAACACTCTGTAATAATTTACACGGGAAGAGGACCTCTACATAAATAGGTATATAGGATATGTAGATGAACCAGAGTGTGTACACCTTGGACAAGCAACATTCTAACGATTACCCCAATTGAAAAACTTAAAACAACGAACTAGGAGTAAGGAGACATAAACTTATGGGGGGTTTTCCTGGCACATTCCATCCAAATTTAAAACCTAGGCAAACAACTTCCAGAATGGCTCTGCTGCCCTAGTACCCAGATTTGGGAATGGAGAAATGCTGCATCCTTGTGGCCGTTTCCCACAACAGCAGCTTTAAACCCACTGCAAAAGGTCACTAAATATTCACCAATTGCAGGTCTGTAAATGACACCGGCCCTCCAAAAACTACTGAGGTCGAAAATCGACCCAAAAATTCTAGAGTGCCACTTTCCGAAAGGAAAATTTGAAGAGGTATATTACACTCACACGTTTTTACTTTTTTCTTTTAACAGAAAAGAAAAAGGCGTGGAAAAATGATGAATTGTAGGAATTTTTACAGACATGTAAACCCAAATTACAAAAACCTATCAGCTCACACCAGTCAGAATGGCCATCAACAAAAATGCTGCAAACAATAAATGCTGACGTGATTGTGGAGAAATGCGTACCCTGGATTCTAAGGGGTCGTGGTAAGAGCCACTAATGAAAGCACAATTGAGGTGCTTGAAAAGGTCAACGTTGAGCTACCATACCAGTCAATCAATCATACCCACTGCTGGGTCTATCACCTGAGAAAATGAAAATCAAAAATCACAGGCTGGCAATCCTGCACTCCAGCAATATTTACCATAGGCAACACTTGGAAGCACCGAAAATGTCCATCAACAGAGGAACGCACAAGAAGAAGTGGTCCATGTACACACTGGAATATTAGCCATGGAAAACATGGAAGCACTGCTCTTTGAGGCACCATAGATGAGCCTGGAGATAATCACAAAACATGAAGTAGGTCGGAAAGCAAAAGACCTATAGCCTATATTATCACTTATGGCATTATCTAATAACTGACACAGATGAACATATTTCCAAAGAGAAAGACACTCACAGGCTTAGAAAACAAACTATGCTATCGAAAAGGAAAGGAGGGGGGAAATTGAGAAATGAAGATTAGTGTCACTATACATATACAAATACATATTATATACATGTATCAAAAAGACCGAATATATAGCAAGGGAGGTCGACGGAACACTGTAATATTTTACATGGGAAGAGGATCTGTACATTAATAGACATACATAATGTACAAATGAACCAGATTGTGTACACCTAGGACAAACAATATTCTAAACTTTACCCAGATTAAAAAAAAATTAAAAACCAAGAAGAAGTAATGAGACATAAACTTATGGGGATTGCTCCTGGCAAATTCCATTCTAATTTACAACCTAGCACAATGACTTCCAGAAAGGCTCTGCTGCCCTAGTACCCAGATTGGGGAATGGAGAAATGATACCTCCTTGTGGCCGTTTCCCACAACAGCAGCTTTGAACCCACTGCAAAAGGTCACTAAATTTTCACCAACTTGCAGTTCTGTAAATGACACCTGACCTCCGGAAAATTTCGGGGTTCAAAAATCGACCGTAAAATTCAGAAGAGGGCAACCTTCGAAGAAGACAATTTCAAGAGCTATATTGTACTCACGGTTTTTTCTTTTAAGAAAAAGGCAAAGGAATATGATGAATTTTAAAAATTTTAATGACATGCATACCCATATTACAAAAACCTATCAGCTCACAGCAGTCAGAATGGCCATTAGGAAAAATGCTGCCAAAAATAAATGGTGAAGGGAGTGTGGAGAAATGCGTACCCTCGGCTGTAAGGGGGGGCATGTAAAGAGCCACTAAAGAAAACACAATGTAGGTGCTTTGAAAAGGGAAACATTGAGCTACCGGTCAATCAATCACAACCACTGCTTGGCCTATCACCTGAGAAAATGAGAATCAAAAAGTCACAGGCTGGCAAACCTGTACGCCAGCAAGATTAACCATAGCCAGCACTTGGAAGCAATGAAAATGTCCATCAACCGAGGAATGCACCAAGAAGAAGTGGTCCACGTACACAATGGAATATTACTCTAATAATAAATATAAATTAAATTTAAAAACAAACAAAAGCAAGGAGACATCAACATTTGTGGGTTTACCCGGGCACGTTGCACTCTAATTTATAACCGAAGAACACCACTGGCCGGTAGGTCTGTTTCCCTAGTACCAGCAAGGAGAACGTAGAAAGGCTGCCGCTCTCTGGCCGTTACCTGCAAAAGCAGGTTTAAAGCCTGAGCTAATGGTCACTTCATATGAACAAGTACTGCAGGGCTGTAAATGAAACCTGCCCTCAAAATGTCTTGAGGGAGAAAATGGCCAAAATATTTCAAATGGTGACACATACTTTAAGAAAACACTTTGAAGAAATAAGCTCTAATCACAGCTGGAAAAATAAAAAGGACATGTCTTAAAGCTCAATTTCAACGCATTATGAGACACATGCAAATGCAACCACTAAGAGGTATCAGCTCACACCACTCAGAATAACCATCAGCAAAAACTACAAAGAATAAATGCTGAAGGTGCTGGGAAGAAATACATACCCTCCACTTTAAGTGGGACCTAACCTGGAAAGAGCCACTAAGGAGAGCAGAATAGAGGTGTCTTTAAAAGGTAAACATTGGCTGCCATATGATCCAGCAGACCTATTCCTGGACCTATAAACTAAGAAGACAGAATTGGCAGGACACAGGCACGCAAATCTGCATTGCCTAGTATTACAATAGCCAAGATATGGAAGTAACCAAAAAGTCCACAGACAGATGGGTGGACAAAGAAGAACTGTTACCTGTACAGATGGAATATGAGCTAGTGAAAAAATGAAACAATGCCATTTGCAGCACCATAGATGAGTCTAGAAGTAATCACGCAACTTGGAGTAAGTGAGAAGGCAAAAGACACATATCCTATCATATCTCATATAGGTGTTACCTAAAAAATGATACAAACAAAGATATTTCCACAGAGAAACACTATCATAGATTCATTAAAAAAACTTATGCTTCACCAACTGGAAAGGTGTGAGGATTGGATACATTACCATATTGAGGTTAACAGAGAGATACAAACACATGTGAAATATAGAATCACCAAAGACCTACGCAATACCAAGAGAAGACTCCTCAACATTGTGTCATAAGCTACGTGGGAAAAGGATCCGAAGAAGAATAGATATATGTATATGTGTGAAAGAACCACATCTTGCACACCTAGAGCAAACAAAACATTGTAATCAAGTTTGCTGTGATAAAAAATAAAAATTAAGTGAAAAATACGAACAAGAAGTAATGAGACATAAACTTAAAGGGCTTTCTCCTCGCACATTCCATTCTAATTTAAAACCTAGAACACCACTTCCAGTAAGGCTCTGTTGCCCTAGTAACCAGATTTGGTAAAGGAGAAATGCTGCCGCCTTCTGGCCGATTCCCGCAAGAGCAGCTTTTAACCCACAGCTAATGGTCACTTACCATTCACAAGGACTCAGGGCTGTAAAGGACACCTGCCTTCAAAATTGTGCTGAGGTAGGGAATGGATAAAAAAAAATTCAAAACAGGCAAAATTTTCAAGAAGATAGTATGAAGAGGTAACTTTTCCTCACTGTCTGTTCAAAAAAAGGAAAATGGATAAAAGCTCCACCTCAGGAAGTATTAGACTCATGCAATCTAATCTACAAAAAGTTTTCAACTCAAACCAGTCGACTGACCATTGGCAAAAAGTCTACAAACAATAAATGCTGAAGAGGTTTTAGAGAAATGTGTACCCTCTAGCTGCTGGTGAGATGTAAAGGGGTTAACCGCCAATAATGAGAACAGAAAGGAGCTGCATTTAAAAGGAAAAATTGAGGTACCATTCAATCCAGCAGGCGCACCAATGGGCCTCTCACCTGAGAAGACCAGAATGAAGAAGACCCGGGCTGCAAAAGCTGCACTGCAGCCTCATTCACAATAGACAAGACAGTGAAGCAACCAAAATGTCCATCAACAGATGAAAGGATAAAGAAGAAGTGGTCCATGTACACAATGAATACTAGCCATGGAAAACAATGAAACACTGCTCTTTGAGGCACCATAGATGATCTTGGAGATAATCACAGAACACGAGGTAAGTCGGAAAGCAAAAGTCCTATATCCTATGATATCACTTATAGGCGTTATCTAATAACTGACACAAATGAACATATTTCCACAGAGAAAGTCAATCACAGACTTATTAAAAAAAACTATGCTTATCTAAAAGGAAAGGTGGGGGGAATGGGTAAATGAAGATTAGCGTTACCATACGTGTACAAATACATATTATATACATATATCAAAAAGACCGACCATATAGCAAGGAAGGATTACGGAACACTCTGTAATAATTTACACGGGAAGAGGACCTCTACATAAATAGGTATATAGGATATGTAGATGAACCAGAGTGTGTACACCTTGGACAAGCAACATTCTAACGATTACCCCAATTGAAAAACTTAAAACAACGAACTAGGAGTAAGGAGACATAAACTTATGGGGGGTTTTCCTGGCACATTCCATCCAAATTTAAAACCTAGGCAAACAACTTCCAGAATGGCTCTGCTGCCCTAGTACCCAGATTTGGGAATGGAGAAATGCTGCATCCTTGTGGCCGTTTCCCACAACAGCAGCTTTAAACCCACTGCAAAAGGTCACTAAATATTCACCAATTGCAGGTCTGTAAATGACACCGGCCCTCCAAAAACTACTGAGGTCGAAAATCGACCCAAAAATTCTAGAGTGCCACTTTCCGAAAGGAAAATTTGAAGAGGTATATTACACTCACACGTTTTTACTTTTTTCTTTTAACAGAAAAGAAAAAGACGTGGAAAAATGATGAATTGTAGGAATTTTTACAGACATGTAAACCCAAATTACAAAAACCTATCAGCTCACACCAGTCAGAATGGCCATCAACAAAAATGCTGCAAACAATAAATGCTGACGTGATTGTGGAGAAATGCGTACCCTGGATTCTAAGGGGTCGTGGTAAGAGCCACTAATGAAAGCACAATTGAGGTGCTTGAAAAGGTCAACGTTGAGCTACCATACCAGTCAATTAATCATACCCACTGCTGGGTCTATCACCTGAGAAAATGAAAATCAAAAATCACAGGCTGGCAATCCTGCACTCCAGCAATATTTACCATAGGCAACACTTGGAAGCACCGAAAATGTCCATCAACAGAGGAACGCACAAGAAGAAGTGGTCCATGTACACACTGGAATATTAGCCATGGAAAACATGGAAGCACTGCTCTTTGAGGCACCATAGATGAGCCTGGAGATAATCACAAAACATGAAGTAGGTCGGAAAGCAAAAGACCTATAGCCTATATTATCACTTATGGCATTATCTAATAACTGACACAGATGAACATATTTCCAAAGAGAAAGACACTCACAGGCTTAGAAAACAAACTATGCTATCGAAAAGGAAAGGAGGGGGGAAATTGAGAAATGAAGATTAGTGTCACTATACATATACAAATACATATTATATACATGTATCAAAAAGACCGAATATATAGCAAGGGAGGTCGACGGAACACTGTAATATTTTACATGGGAAGAGGATCTGTACATTAATAGACATACATAATGTACAAATGAACCAGATTGTGTACACCTAGGACAAACAATATTCTAAACTTTACCCAGATTAAAAAAAAAATTAAAAACCAAGAAGAAGTAATGAGACATAAACTTATGGGGATTGCTCCTGGCAAATTCCATTCTAATTTACAACCTAGCACAATGACTTCCAGAAAGGCTCTGCTGCCCTAGTACCCAGATTGGGGAATGGAGAAATGATACCTCCTTGTGGCCGTTTCCCACAACAGCAGCTTTGAACCCACTGCAAAAGGTCACTAAATTTTCACCAACTTGCAGTTCTGTAAATGACACCTGACCTCCGGAAAATTTCGGGGTTCAAAAATCGACCGTAAAATTCAGAAGAGGGCAACCTTCGAAGAAGACAATTTCAAGAGCTATATTGTACTCACGGTTTTTTCTTTTAAGAAAAAGGCAAAGGAATATGATGAATTTTAAAAATTTTAATGACATGCATACCCATATTACAAAAACCTATCAGCTCACAGCAGTCAGAATGGCCATTAGGAAAAATGCTGCCAAAAATAAATGGTGAAGGGAGTGTGGAGAAATGCGTACCCTCGGCTGTAAGGGGGGGCATGTAAAGAGCCACTAAAGAAAACACAATGTAGGTGCTTTGAAAAGGGAAACATTGAGCTACCGGTCAATCAATCACAACCACTGCTTGGCCTATCACCTGAGAAAATGAGAATCAAAAAGTCACAGGCTGGCAAACCTGTACGCCAGCAAGATTAACCATAGCCAGCACTTGGAAGCAATGAAAATGTCCATCAACCGAGGAATGCACCAAGAAGAAGTGGTCCACGTACACAATGGAATATTACTCTAATAATAAATATAAATTAAATTTAAAAACAAACAAAAGCAAGGAGACATCAACATTTGTGGGTTTACCCGGGCACGTTGCACTCTAATTTATAACCGAAGAACACCACTGGCCGGTAGGTCTGTTTCCCTAGTACCAGCAAGGAGAACGTAGAAAGGCTGCCGCTCTCTGGCCGTTACCTGCAAAAGCAGGTTTAAAGCCTGAGCTAATGGTCACTTCATATGAACAAGTACTGCAGGGCTGTAAATGAAACCTGCCCTCAAAATGTCTTGAGGGAGAAAATGGCCAAAATATTTCAAATGGTGACACATACTTTAAGAAAACACTTTGAAGAAATAAGCTCTAATCACAGCTGGAAAAATAAAAAGGACATGTCTTAAAGCTCAATTTCAACGCATTATGAGACACATGCAAATGCAACCACTAAGAGGTATCAGCTCACACCACTCAGAATAACCATCAGCAAAAACTACAAAGAATAAATGCTGAAGGTGCTGGGAAGAAATACATACCCTCCACTTTAAGTGGGACCTAACCTGGAAAGAGCCACTAAGGAGAGCAGAATAGAGGTGTCTTTAAAAGGTAAACATTGGCTGCCATATGATCCAGCAGACCTATTCCTGGACCTATAAACTAAGAAGACAGAATTGGCAGGACACAGGCACGCAAATCTGCATTGCCTAGTATTACAATAGCCAAGATATGGAAGTAACCAAAAAGTCCACAGACAGATGGGTGGACAAAGAAGAACTGTTACCTGTACAGATGGAATATGAGCTAGTGAAAAAATGAAACAATGCCATTTGCAGCACCATAGATGAGTCTAGAAGTAATCACGCAACTTGGAGTAAGTGAGAAGGCAAAAGACACATATCCTATCATATCTCATATAGGTGTTACCTAAAAAATGATACAAACAAAGATATTTCCACAGAGAAACACTATCATAGATTCATTAAAAAAACTTATGCTTCACCAACTGGAAAGGTGTGAGGATTGGATACATTACCATATTGAGGTTAACAGAGAGATACAAACACATGTGAAATATAGAATCACCAAAGACCTACGCAATACCAAGAGAAGACTCCTCAACATTGTGTCATAAGCTACGTGGGAAAAGGATCCGAAGAAGAATAGATATATGTATATGTGTGAAAGAACCACATCTTGCACACCTAGAGCAAACAAAACATTGTAATCAAGTTTGCTGTGATAAAAAATAAAAATTAAGTGAAAAATACGAACAAGAAGTAATGAGACATAAACTTAAAGGGCTTTTTCCTCGCACATTCCATTCTAATTTAAAACCTAGAACACCACTTCCAGTAAGGCTCTGTTGCCCTAGTAACCAGATTTGGTAAAGGAGAAATGCTGCCGCCTTCTGGCCGATTCCCGCAAGAGCAGCTTTTAACCCACAGCTAATGGTCACTTACCATTCACAAGGACTCAGGGCTGTAAAGGACACCTGCCTTCAAAATTGTGCTGAGGTAGGGAATGGATAAAAAAAAATTCAAAACAGGCAAAATTTTCAAGAAGATAGTATGAAGAGGTAACTTTTCCTCACTGTCTGTTCAAAAAAAGGAAAATGGATAAAAGCTCCACCTCAGGAAGTATTAGACTCATGCAATCTAATCTACAAAAAGTTTTCAACTCAAACCAGTCGACTGACCATTGGCAAAAAGTCTACAAACAATAAATGCTGAAGAGGTTTTAGAGAAATGTGTACCCTCTAGCTGCTGGTGAGATGTAAAGGGGTTAACCGCCAATAATGAGAACAGAAAGGAGCTGCATTTAAAAGGAAAAATTGAGGTACCATTCAATCCAGCAGGCGCACCAATGGGCCTCTCACCTGAGAAGACCAGAATGAAGAAGACCCGGGCTGCAAAAGCTGCACTGCAGCCTCATTCACAATAGACAAGACAGTGAAGCAACCAAAATGTCCATCAACAGATGAAAGGATAAAGAAGAAGTGGTCCATGTACACAATGAATACTAGCCATGGAAAACAATGAAACACTGCTCTTTGAGGCACCATAGATGATCTTGGAGATAATCACAGAACACGAGGTAAGTCGGAAAGCAAAAGTCCTATATCCTATGATATCACTTATAGGCGTTATCTAATAACTGACACAAATGAACATATTTCCACAGAGAAAGTCAATCACAGACTTATTAAAAAAAACTATGCTTATCTAAAAGGAAAGGTGGGGGGAATGGGTAAATGAAGATTAGCGTTACCATACGTGTACAAATACATATTATATACATATATCAAAAAGACCGACCATATAGCAAGGAAGGATTACGGAACACTCTGTAATAATTTACACGGGAAGAGGACCTCTACATAAATAGGTATATAGGATATGTAGATGAACCAGAGTGTGTACACCTTGGACAAGCAACATTCTAACGATTACCCCAATTGAAAAACTTAAAACAACGAACTAGGAGTAAGGAGACATAAACTTATGGGGGGGTTTCCTGGCACATTCCATCCAAATTTAAAACCTAGGCAAACAACTTCCAGAATGGCTCTGCTGCCCTAGTACCCAGATTTGGGAATGGAGAAATGCTGCATCCTTGTGGCCGTTTCCCACAACAGCAGCTTTAAACCCACTGCAAAAGGTCACTAAATATTCACCAATTGCAGGTCTGTAAATGACACCAGCCCTCCAAAAACTACTGAGGTCGAAAATCGACCCAAAAATTCTAGAGTGCCACTTTCCGAAAGGAAAATTTGAAGAGGTATATTACACTCACACGTTTTTACTTTTTTCTTTTAACAGAAAAGAAAAAGGCGTGGAAAAATGATGAATTGTAGGAATTTTTACAGACATGTAAACCCAAATTACAAAAACCTATCAGCTCACACCAGTCAGAATGGCCATCAACAAAAATGCTGCAAACAATAAATGCTGACGTGATTGTGGAGAAATGCGTACCCTGGATTCTAAGGGGTCGTGGTAAGAGCCACTAATGAAAGCACAATTGAGGTGCCTTGAAAAGGTCAACGTTGAGCTACCATACCAGTCAATCAATCATACCCACTGCTGGGTCTATCACCTGAGAAAATGAAAATCAAAAATCACAGGCTGGCAATCCTGCACTCCAGCAATATTTACCATAGGCAACACTTGGAAGCACCGAAAATGTCCATCAACAGAGGAACGCACAAGAAGAAGTGGTCCATGTACACACTGGAATATTAGCCATGGAAAACATGGAAGCACTGCTCTTTGAGGCACCATAGATGAGCCTGGAGATAATCACAAAACATGAAGTAGGTCGGAAAGCAAAAGACCTATAGCCTATATTATCACTTATGGCATTATCTAATAACTGACACAGATGAACATATTTCCAAAGAGAAAGACACTCACAGGCTTAGAAAACAAACTATGCTATCGAAAAGGAAAGGAGGGGGGAAATTGAGAAGTGAAGATTAGTGTCACTATACATATACAAATACATATTATATACATGTATCAAAAAGACCGAATATATAGCAAGGGAGGTCGACGGAACACTGTAATATTTTACATGGGAAGAGGATCTGTACATTAATAGACATACATAATGTACAAATGAACCAGATTGTGTACACCTAGGACAAACAATATTCTAAACTTTACCCAGATTAAAAAAAAAATTAAAAACCAAGAAGAAGTAATGAGACATAAACTTATGGGGATTGCTCCTGGCAAATTCCATTCTAATTTACAACCTAGCACAATGACTTCCAGAAAGGCTCTGCTGCCCTAGTACCCAGATTGGGGAATGGAGAAATGATACCTCCTTGTGGCCGTTTCCCACAACAGCAGCTTTGAACCCACTGCAAAAGGTCACTAAATTTTCACCAACTTGCAGTTCTGTAAATGACACCTGACCTCCGGAAAATTTCGGGGTTCAAAAATCGACCGTAAAATTCAGAAGAGGGCAACCTTCGAAGAAGACAATTTCAAGAGCTATATTGTACTCACGGTTTTTTCTTTTAAGAAAAAGGCAAAGGAATATGATGAATTTTAAAAATTTTAATGACATGCATACCCATATTACAAAAACCTATCAGCTCACAGCAGTCAGAATGGCCATTAGGAAAAATGCTGCCAAAAATAAATGGTGAAGGGAGTGTGGAGAAATGCGTACCCTCGGCTGTAAGGGGGGGCATGTAAAGAGCCACTAAAGAAAACACAATGTAGGTGCTTTGAAAAGGGAAACATTGAGCTACCGGTCAATCAATCACAACCACTGCTTGGCCTATCACCTGAGAAAATGAGAATCAAAAAGTCACAGGCTGGCAAACCTGTACGCCAGCAAGATTAACCATAGCCAGCACTTGGAAGCAATGAAAATGTCCATCAACCGAGGAATGCACCAAGAAGAAGTGGTCCACGTACACAATGGAATATTACTCTAATAATAAATATAAATTAAATTTAAAAACAAACAAAAGCAAGGAGACATCAACATTTGTGGGTTTACCCGGGCACGTTGCACTCTAATTTATAACCGAAGAACACCACTGGCCGGTAGGTCTGTTTCCCTAGTACCAGCAAGGAGAACGTAGAAAGGCTGCCGCTCTCTGGCCGTTACCTGCAAAAGCAGGTTTAAAGCCTGAGCTAATGGTCACTTCATATGAACAAGTACTGCAGGGCTGTAAATGAAACCTGCCCTCAAAATGTCTTGAGGGAGAAAATGGCCAAAATATTTCAAATGATGACACATACTTTAAGAAAACACTTTGAAGAAATAAGCTCTAATCACAGCTGGAAAAATAAAAAGGACATGTCTTAAAGCTCAATTTCAACGCATTATGAGACACATGCAAATGCAACCACTAAGAGGTATCAGCTCACACCACTCAGAATAACCATCAGCAAAAACTACAAAGAATAAATGCTGAAGGTGCTGGGAAGAAATACATACCCTCCACTTTAAGTGGGACCTAACCTGGAAAGAGCCACTAAGGAGAGCAGAATAGAGGTGTCTTTAAAAGGTAAACATTGGCTGCCATATGATCCAGCAGACCTATTCCTGGACCTATAAACTAAGAAGACAGAATTGGCAGGACACAGGCACGCAAATCTGCATTGCCTAGTATTACAATAGCCAAGATATGGAAGTAACCAAAAAGTCCACAGACAGATGGGTGGACAAAGAAGAACTGTTACCTGTACAGATGGAATATGAGCTAGTGAAAAAATGAAACAATGCCATTTGCAGCACCATAGATGAGTCTAGAAGTAATCACGCAACTTGGAGTAAGTGAGAAGGCAAAAGACACATATCCTATCATATCTCATATAGGTGTTACCTAAAAAATGATACAAACAAAGATATTTCCACAGAGAAACACTATCATAGATTCATTAAAAAAACTTATGCTTCACCAACTGGAAAGGTGTGAGGATTGGATACATTACCATATTGAGGTTAACAGAGAGATACAAACACATGTGAAATATAGAATCACCAAAGACCTACGCAATACCAAGAGAAGACTCCTCAACATTGTGTCATAAGCTACGTGGGAAAAGGATCCGAAGAAGAATAGATATATGTATATGTGTGAAAGAACCACATCTTGCACACCTAGAGCAAACAAAACATTGTAATCAAGTTTGCTGTGATAAAAAATAAAAATTAAGTGAAAAATACGAACAAGAAGTAATGAGACATAAACTTAAAGGGCTTTTTCCTCGCACATTCCATTCTAATTTAAAACCTAGAACACCACTTCCAGTAAGGCTCTGTTGCCCTAGTAACCAGATTTGGTAAAGGAGAAATGCTGCCGCCTTCTGGCCGATTCCCGCAAGAGCAGCTTTTAACCCACAGCTAATGGTCACTTACCATTCACAAGGACTCAGGGCTGTAAAGGACACCTGCCTTCAAAATTGTGCTGAGGTAGGGAATGGATAAAAAAAAATTCAAAACAGGCAAAATTTTCAAGAAGATAGTATGAAGAGGTAACTTTTCCTCACTGTCTGTTCAAAAAAAGGAAAATGGATAAAAGCTCCACCTCAGGAAGTATTAGACTCATGCAATCTAATCTACAAAAAGTTTTCAACTCAAACCAGTCGACTGACCATTGGCAAAAAGTCTACAAACAATAAATGCTGAAGAGGTTTTAGAGAAATGTGTACCCTCTAGCTGCTGGTGAGATGTAAAGGGGTTAACCGCCAATAATGAGAACAGAAAGGAGCTGCATTTAAAAGGAAAAATTGAGGTACCATTCAATCCAGCAGGCGCACCAATGGGCCTCTCACCTGAGAAGACCAGAATGAAGAAGACCCGGGCTGCAAAAGCTGCACTGCAGCCTCATTCACAATAGACAAGACAGTGAAGCAACCAAAATGTCCATCAACAGATGAAAGGATAAAGAAGAAGTGGTCCATGTACACAATGAATACTAGCCATGGAAAACAATGAAACACTGCTCTTTGAGGCACCATAGATGATCTTGGAGATAATCACAGAACAGGAGGTAAGTCGGAAAGCAAAAGTCCTATATCCTATGATATCACTTATAGGCGTTATCTAATAACTGACACAAATGAACATATTTCCACAGAGAAACTCAATCACAGACTTATTAAAAAAAACTATGCTTATCTAAAAGGAAAGGTGGGGGGAATGGGTAAATGAAGATTAGCGTTACCATACGTGTACAAATACATATTATATACATATATCAAAAAGACCGACCATATAGCAAGGAAGGATTACGGAACACTCTGTAATAATTTACACGGGAAGAGGACCTCTACATAAATAGGTATATAGGATATGTAGATGAACCAGAGTGTGTACACCTTGGACAAGCAACATTCTAACGATTACCCCAATTGAAAAACTTAAAACAACGAACTAGGAGTAAGGAGACATAAACTTATGGGGGGGTTTCCTGGCACATTCCATCCAAATTTAAAACCTAGGCAAACAACTTCCAGAATGGCTCTGCTGCCCTAGTACCCAGATTTGGGAATGGAGAAATGCTGCATCCTTGTGGCCGTTTCCCACAACAGCAGCTTTAAACCCACTGCAAAAGGTCACTAAATATTCACCAATTGCAGGTCTGTAAATGACACCGGCCCTCCAAAAACTACTGAGGTCGAAAATCGACCCAAAAATTCTAGAGTGCCACTTTCCGAAAGGAAAATTTGAAGAGGTATATTACACTCACACGTTTTTACTTTTTTCTTTTAACAGAAAAGAAAAAGGCGTGGAAAAATGATGAATTGTAGGAATTTTTACAGACATGTAAACCCAAATTACAAAAACCTATCAGCTCACACCAGTCAGAATGGCCATCAACAAAAATGCTGCAAACAATAAATGCTGACGTGATTGTGGAGAAATGCGTACCCTGGATTCTAAGGGGTCGTGGTAAGAGCCACTAATGAAAGCACAATTGAGGTGCCTTGAAAAGGTCAACGTTGAGCTACCATACCAGTCAATCAATCATACCCACTGCTGGGTCTATCACCTGAGAAAATGAAAATCAAAAATCACAGGCTGGCAATCCTGCACTCCAGCAATATTTACCATAGGCAACACTTGGAAGCACCGAAAATGTCCATCAACAGAGGAACGCACAAGAAGAAGTGGTCCATGTACACACTGGAATATTAGCCATGGAAAACATGGAAGCACTGCTCTTTGAGGCACCATAGATGAGCCTGGAGATAATCACAAAACATGAAGTAGGTCGGAAAGCAAAAGACCTATAGCCTATATTATCACTTATGGCATTATCTAATAACTGACACAGATGAACATATTTCCAAAGAGAAAGACACTCACAGGCTTAGAAAACAAACTATGCTATCGAAAAGGAAAGGAGGGGGGAAATTGAGAAATGAAGATTAGTGTCACTATACATATACAAATACATATTATATACATGTATCAAAAAGACCGAATATATAGCAAGGGAGGTCGACGGAACACTGTAATATTTTACATGGGAAGAGGATCTGTACATTAATAGACATACATAATGTACAAATGAACCAGATTGTGTACACCTAGGACAAACAATATTCTAAACTTTACCCAGATTAAAAAAAAATTAAAAACCAAGAAGAAGTAATGAGACATAAACTTATGGGGATTGCTCCTGGCAAATTCCATTCTAATTTACAACCTAGCACAATGACTTCCAGAAAGGCTCTGCTGCCCTAGTACCCAGATTGGGGAATGGAGAAATGATACCTCCTTGTGGCCGTTTCCCACAACAGCAGCTTTGAACCCACTGCAAAAGGTCACTAAATTTTCACCAACTTGCAGTTCTGTAAATGACACCTGACCTCCGGAAAATTTCGGGGTTCAAAAATCGACCGTAAAATTCAGAAGAGGGCAACCTTCGAAGAAGACAATTTCAAGAGCTATATTGTACTCACGGTTTTTTCTTTTAAGAAAAAGGCAAAGGAATATGATGAATTTTAAAAATTTTAATGACATGCATACCCATATTACAAAAACCTATCAGCTCACAGCAGTCAGAATGGCCATTAGGAAAAATGCTGCCAAAAATAAATGGTGAAGGGAGTGTGGAGAAATGCGTACCCTCGGCTGTAAGGGGGGGCATGTAAAGAGCCACTAAAGAAAACACAATGTAGGTGCTTTGAAAAGGGAAACATTGAGCTACCGGTCAATCAATCACAACCACTGCTTGGCCTATCACCTGAGAAAATGAGAATCAAAAAGTCACAGGCTGGCAAACCTGTACGCCAGCAAGATTAACCATAGCCAGCACTTGGAAGCAATGAAAATGTCCATCAACCGAGGAATGCACCAAGAAGAAGTGGTCCACGTACACAATGGAATATTACTCTAATAATAAATATAAATTAAATTTAAAAACAAACAAAAGCAAGGAGACATCAACATTTGTGGGTTTACCCGGGCACGTTGCACTCTAATTTATAACCGAAGAACACCACTGGCCGGTAGGTCTGTTTCCCTAGTACCAGCAAGGAGAACGTAGAAAGGCTGCCGCTCTCTGGCCGTTACCTGCAAAAGCAGGTTTAAAGCCTGAGCTAATGGTCACTTCATATGAACAAGTACTGCAGGGCTGTAAATGAAACCTGCCCTCAAAATGTCTTGAGGGAGAAAATGGCCAAAATATTTCAAATGGTGACACATACTTTAAGAAAACACTTTGAAGAAATAAGCTCTAATCACAGCTGGAAAAATAAAAAGGACATGTCTTAAAGCTCAATTTCAACGCATTATGAGACACATGCAAATGCAACCACTAAGAGGTATCAGCTCACACCACTCAGAATAACCATCAGCAAAAACTACAAAGAATAAATGCTGAAGGTGCTGGGAAGAAATACATACCCTCCACTTTAAGTGGGACCTAACCTGGAAAGAGCCACTAAGGAGAGCAGAATAGAGGTGTCTTTAAAAGGTAAACATTGGCTGCCATATGATCCAGCAGACCTATTCCTGGACCTATAAACTAAGAAGACAGAATTGGCAGGACACAGGCACGCAAATCTGCATTGCCTAGTATTACAATAGCCAAGATATGGAAGTAACCAAAAAGTCCACAGACAGATGGGTGGACAAAGAAGAACTGTTACCTGTACAGATGGAATATGAGCTAGTGAAAAAATGAAACAATGCCATTTGCAGCACCATAGATGAGTCTAGAAGTAATCACGCAACTTGGAGTAAGTGAGAAGGCAAAAGACACATATCCTATCATATCTCATATAGGTGTTACCTAAAAAATGATACAAACAAAGATATTTCCACAGAGAAACACTATCATAGATTCATTAAAAAAACTTATGCTTCACCAACTGGAAAGGTGTGAGGATTGGATACATTACCATATTGAGGTTAACAGAGAGATACAAACACATGTGAAATATAGAATCACCAAAGACCTACGCAATACCAAGAGAAGACTCCTCAACATTGTGTCATAAGCTACGTGGGAAAAGGATCCGAAGAAGAATAGATATATGTATATGTGTGAAAGAACCACATCTTGCACACCTAGAGCAAACAAAACATTGTAATCAAGTTTGCTGTGATAAAAAATAAAAATTAAGTGAAAAATACGAACAAGAAGTAATGAGACATAAACTTAAAGGGCTTTTTCCTCGCACATTCCATTCTAATTTAAAACCTAGAACACCACTTCCAGTAAGGCTCTGTTGCCCTAGTAACCAGATTTGGTAAAGGAGAAATGCTGCCGCCTTCTGGCCGATTCCCGCAAGAGCAGCTTTTAACCCACAGCTAATGGTCACTTACCATTCACAAGGACTCAGGGCTGTAAAGGACACCTGCCTTCAAAATTGTGCTGAGGTAGGGAATGGATAAAAAAAAATTCAAAACAGGCAAAATTTTCAAGAAGATAGTATGAAGAGGTAACTTTTCCTCACTGTCTGTTCAAAAAAAGGAAAATGGATAAAAGCTCCACCTCAGGAAGTATTAGACTCATGCAATCTAATCTACAAAAAGTTTTCAACTCAAACCAGTCGACTGACCATTGGCAAAAAGTCTACAAACAATAAATGCTGAAGAGCTTTTAGAGAAATGTGTACCCTCTAGCTGCTGGTGAGATGTAAAGGGGTTAACCGCCAATAATGAGAACAGAAAGGAGCTGCATTTAAAAGGAAAAATTGAGGTACCATTCAATCCAGCAGGCGCACCAATGGGCCTCTCACCTGAGAAGACCAGAATGAAGAAGACCCGGGCTGCAAAAGCTGCACTGCAGCCTCATTCACAATAGACAAGACAGTGAAGCAACCAAAATGTCCATCAACAGATGAAAGGATAAAGAAGAAGTGGTCCATGTACACAATGAATACTAGCCATGGAAAACAATGAAACACTGCTCTTTGAGGCACCATAGATGATCTTGGAGATAATCACAGAACACGAGGTAAGTCGGAAAGCAAAAGTCCTATATCCTATGATATCACTTATAGGCGTTATCTAATAACTGACACAAATGAACATATTTCCACAGAGAAAGTCAATCACAGACTTATTAAAAAAAACTATGCTTATCTAAAAGGAAAGGTGGGGGGAATGGGTAAATGAAGATTAGCGTTACCATACGTGTACAAATACATATTATATACATATATCAAAAAGACCGACCATATAGCAAGGAAGGATTACGGAACACTCTGTAATAATTTACACGGGAAGAGGACCTCTACATAAATAGGTATATAGGATATGTAGATGAACCAGAGTGTGTACACCTTGGACAAGCAACATTCTAACGATTACCCCAATTGAAAAACTTAAAACAACGAACTAGGAGTAAGGAGACATAAACTTATGGGGGGGTTTCCTGGCACATTCCATCCAAATTTAAAACCTAGGCAAACAACTTCCAGAATGGCTCTGCTGCCCTAGTACCCAGATTTGGGAATGGAGAAATGCTGCATCCTTGTGGCCGTTTCCCACAACAGCAGCTTTAAACCCACTGCAAAAGGTCACTAAATATTCACCAATTGCAGGTCTGTAAATGACACCGGCCCTCCAAAAACTACTGAGGTCGAAAATCGACCCAAAAATTCTAGAGTGCCACTTTCCGAAAGGAAAATTTGAAGAGGTATATTACACTCACACGTTTTTACTTTTTTCTTTTAACAGAAAAGAAAAAGGCGTGGAAAAATGATGAATTGTAGGAATTTTTACAGACATGTAAACCCAAATTACAAAAACCTATCAGCTCACACCAGTCAGAATGGCCATCAACAAAAATGCTGCAAACAATAAATGCTGACGTGATTGTGGAGAAATGCGTACCCTGGATTCTAAGGGGTCGTGGTAAGAGCCACTAATGAAAGCACAATTGAGGTGCTTGAAAAGGTCAACGTTGAGCTACCATACCAGTCAATTAATCATACCCACTGCTGGGTCTATCACCTGAGAAAATGAAAATCAAAAATCACAGGCTGGCAATCCTGCACTCCAGCAATATTTACCATAGGCAACACTTGGAAGCACCGAAAATGTCCATCAACAGAGGAACGCACAAGAAGAAGTGGTCCATGTACACACTGGAATATTAGCCATGGAAAACATGGAAGCACTGCTCTTTGAGGCACCATAGATGAGCCTGGAGATAATCACAAAACATGAAGTAGGTCGGAAAGCAAAAGACCTATAGCCTATATTATCACTTATGGCATTATCTAATAACTGACACAGATGAACATATTTCCAAAGAGAAAGACACTCACAGGCTTAGAAAACAAACTATGCTATCGAAAAGGAAAGGAGGGGGGAAATTGAGAAATGAAGATTAGTGTCACTATACATATACAAATACATATTATATACATGTATCAAAAAGACCGAATATATAGCAAGGGAGGTCGACGGAACACTGTAATATTTTACATGGGAAGAGGATCTGTACATTAATAGACATACATAATGTACAAATGAACCAGATTGTGTACACCTAGTACAAACAATATTCTAAACTTTACCCAGATTAAAAAAAAAATTAAAAACTAAGAAGAAGTAATGAGACATAAACTTATGGGGATTGCTCCTGGCAAATTCCATTCTAATTTACAACCTAGCACAATGACTTCCAGAAAGGCTCTGCTGCCCTAGTACCCAGATTGGGGAATGGAGAAATGATACCTCCTTGTGGCCGTTTCCCACAACAGCAGCTTTGAACCCACTGCAAAAGGTCACTAAATTTTCACCAACTTGCAGTTCTGTAAATGACACCTGACCTCCGGAAAATTTCGGGGTTCAAAAATCGACCGTAAAATTCAGAAGAGGGCAACCTTCGAAGAAGACAATTTCAAGAGCTATATTGTACTCACGGTTTTTTCTTTTAAGAAAAAGGCAAAGGAATATGATGAATTTTAAAAATTTTAATGACATGCATACCCATATTACAAAAACCTATCAGCTCACAGCAGTCAGAATGGCCATTAGGAAAAATGCTGCCAAAAATAAATGGTGAAGGGAGTGTGGAGAAATGCGTACCCTCGGCTGTAAGGGGGGGCATGTAAAGAGCCACTAAAGAAAACACAATGTAGGTGCTTTGAAAAGGGAAACATTGAGCTACCGGTCAATCAATCACAACCACTGCTTGGCCTATCACCTGAGAAAATGAGAATCAAAAAGTCACAGGCTGGCAAACCTGTACGCCAGCAAGATTAACCATAGCCAGCACTTGGAAGCAATGAAAATGTCCATCAACCGAGGAATGCACCAAGAAGAAGTGGTCCACGTACACAATGGAATATTACTCTAATAATAAATATAAATTAAATTTAAAAACAAACAAAAGCAAGGAGACATCAACATTTGTGGGTTTACCCGGGCACGTTGCACTCTAATTTATAACCGAAGAACACCACTGGCCGGTAGGTCTGTTTCCCTAGTACCAGCAAGGAGAACGTAGAAAGGCTGCCGCTCTCTGGCCGTTACCTGCAAAAGCAGGTTTAAAGCCTGAGCTAATGGTCACTTCATATGAACAAGTACTGCAGGGCTGTAAATGAAACCTGCCCTCAAAATGTCTTGAGGGAGAAAATGGCCAAAATATTTCAAATGGTGACACATACTTTAAGAAAACACTTTGAAGAAATAAGCTCTAATCACAGCTGGAAAAATAAAAAGGACATGTCTTAAAGCTCAATTTCAACGCATTATGAGACACATGCAAATGCAACCACTAAGAGGTATCAGCTCACACCACTCAGAATAACCATCAGCAAAAACTACAAAGAATAAATGCTGAAGGTGCTGGGAAGAAATACATACCCTCCACTTTAAGTGGGACCTAACCTGGAAAGAGCCACTAAGGAGAGCAGAATAGAGGTGTCTTTAAAAGGTAAACATTGGCTGCCATATGATCCAGCAGACCTATTCCTGGACCTATAAACTAAGAAGACAGAATTGGCAGGACACAGGCACGCAAATCTGCATTGCCTAGTATTACAATAGCCAAGATATGGAAGTAACCAAAAAGTCCACAGACAGATGGGTGGACAAAGAAGAACTGTTACCTGTACAGATGGAATATGAGCTAGTGAAAAAATGAAACAATGCCATTTGCAGCACCATAGATGAGTCTAGAAGTAATCACGCAACTTGGAGTAAGTGAGAAGGCAAAAGACACATATCCTATCATATCTCATATAGGTGTTACCTAAAAAATGATACAAACAAAGATATTTCCACAGAGAAACACTATCATAGATTCATTAAAAAAACTTATGCTTCACCAACTGGAAAGGTGTGAGGATTGGATACATTACCATATTGAGGTTAACAGAGAGATACAAACACATGTGAAATATAGAATCACCAAAGACCTACGCAATACCAAGAGAAGACTCCTCAACATTGTGTCATAAGCTACGTGGGAAAAGGATCCGAAGAAGAATAGATATATGTATATGTGTGAAAGAACCACATCTTGCACACCTAGAGCAAACAAAACATTGTAATCAAGTTTGCTGTGATAAAAAATAAAAATTAAGTGAAAAATACGAACAAGAAGTAATGAGACATAAACTTAAAGGGCTTTTTCCTCGCACATTCCATTCTAATTTAAAACCTAGAACACCACTTCCAGTAAGGCTCTGTTGCCCTAGTAACCAGATTTGGTAAAGGAGAAATGCTGCCGCCTTCTGGCCGATTCCCGCAAGAGCAGCTTTTAACCCACAGCTAATGGTCACTTACCATTCACAAGGACTCAGGGCTGTAAAGGACACCTGCCTTCAAAATTGTGCTGAGGTAGGGAATGGATAAAAAAAAATTCAAAACAGGCAAAATTTTCAAGAAGATAGTATGAAGAGGTAACTTTTCCTCACTGTCTGTTCAAAAAAAGGAAAATGGATAAAAGCTCCACCTCAGGAAGTATTAGACTCATGCAATCTAATCTACAAAAAGTTTTCAACTCAAACCAGTCGACTGACCATTGGCAAAAAGTCTACAAACAATAAATGCTGAAGAGCTTTTAGAGAAATGTGTACCCTCTAGCTGCTGGTGAGATGTAAAGGGGTTAACCGCCAATAATGAGAACAGAAAGGAGCTGCATTTAAAAGGAAAAATTGAGGTACCATTCAATCCAGCAGGCGCACCAATGGGCCTCTCACCTGAGAAGACCAGAATGAAGAAGACCCGGGCTGCAAAAGCTGCACTGCAGCCTCATTCACAATAGACAAGACAGTGAAGCAACCAAAATGTCCATCAACAGATGAAAGGATAAAGAAGAAGTGGTCCATGTACACAATGAATACTAGCCATGGAAAACAATGAAACACTGCTCTTTGAGGCACCATAGATGATCTTGGAGATAATCACAGAACACGAGGTAAGTCGGAAAGCAAAAGTCCTATATCCTATGATATCACTTATAGGCGTTATCTAATAACTGACACAAATGAACATATTTCCACAGAGAAAGTCAATCACAGACTTATTAAAAAAAACTATGCTTATCTAAAAGGAAAGGTGGGGGGAATGGGTAAATGAAGATTAGCGTTACCATACGTGTACAAATACATATTATATACATATATCAAAAAGACCGACCATATAGCAAGGAAGGATTACGGAACACTCTGTAATAATTTACACGGGAAGAGGACCTCTACATAAATAGGTATATAGGATATGTAGATGAACCAGAGTGTGTACACCTTGGACAAGCAACATTCTAACGATTACCCCAATTGAAAAACTTAAAACAACGAACTAGGAGTAAGGAGACATAAACTTATGGGGGGGTTTCCTGGCACATTCCATCCAAATTTAAAACCTAGGCAAACAACTTCCAGAATGGCTCTGCTGCCCTAGTACCCAGATTTGGGAATGGAGAAATGCTGCATCCTTGTGGCCGTTTCCCACAACAGCAGCTTTAAACCCACTGCAAAAGGTCACTAAATATTCACCAATTGCAGGTCTGTAAATGACACCGGCCCTCCAAAAACTACTGAGGTCGAAAATCGACCCAAAAATTCTAGAGTGCCACTTTCCGAAAGGAAAATTTGAAGAGGTATATTACACTCACACGTTTTTACTTTTCTCTTTTAACAGAAAAGAAAAAGGCGTGGAAAAATGATGAATTGTAGGAATTTTTACAGACATGTAAACCCAAATTACAAAAACCTATCAGCTCACACCAGTCAGAATGGCCATCAACAAAAATGCTGCAAACAATAAATGCTGACGTGATTGTGGAGAAATGCGTACCCTGGATTCTAAGGGGTCGTGGTAAGAGCCACTAATGAAAGCACAATTGAGGTGCTTGAAAAGGTCAACGTTGAGCTACCATACCAGTCAATTAATCATACCCACTGCTGGGTCTATCACCTGAGAAAATGAAAATCAAAAATCACAGGCTGGCAATCCTGCACTCCAGCAATATTTACCATAGGCAACACTTGGAAGCACCGAAAATGTCCATCAACAGAGGAACGCACAAGAAGAAGTGGTCCATGTACACACTGGAATATTAGCCATGGAAAACATGGAAGCACTGCTCTTTGAGGCACCATAGATGAGCCTGGAGATAATCACAAAACATGAAGTAGGTCGGAAAGCAAAAGACCTATAGCCTATATTATCACTTATGGCATTATCTAATAACTGACACAGATGAACATATTTCCAAAGAGAAAGACACTCACAGGCTTAGAAAACAAACTATGCTATCGAAAAGGAAAGGAGGGGGGAAATTGAGAAATGAAGATTAGTGTCACTATACATATACAAATACATATTATATACATGTATCAAAAAGACCGAATATATAGCAAGGGAGGTCGACGGAACACTGTAATATTTTACATGGGAAGAGGATCTGTACATTAATAGACATACATAATGTACAAATGAACCAGATTGTGTACACCTAGGACAAACAATATTCTAAACTTTACCCAGATTAAAAAAAAAATTAAAAACTAAGAAGAAGTAATGAGACATAAACTTATGGGGATTGCTCCTGGCAAATTCCATTCTAATTTACAACCTAGCACAATGACTTCCAGAAAGGCTCTGCTGCCCTAGTACCCAGATTGGGGAATGGAGAAATGATACCTCCTTGTGGCCGTTTCCCACAACAGCAGCTTTGAACCCACTGCAAAAGGTCACTAAATTTTCACCAACTTGCAGTTCTGTAAATGACACCTGACCTCCGGAAAATTTCGGGGTTCAAAAATCGACCGTAAAATTCAGAAGAGGGCAACCTTCGAAGAAGACAATTTCAAGAGCTATATTGTACTCACGGTTTTTTCTTTTAAGAAAAAGGCAAAGGAATATGATGAATTTTAAAAATTTTAATGACATGCATACCCATATTACAATAACCTATCAGCTCACAGCAGTCAGAATGGCCATTAGGAAAAATGCTGCCAAAAATAAATGGTGAAGGGAGTGTGGAGAAATGCGTACCCTCGGCTGTAAGGGGGGGCATGTAAAGAGCCACTAAAGAAAACACAATGTAGGTGCTTTGAAAAGGGAAACATTGAGCTACCGGTCAATCAATCACAACCACTGCTTGGCCTATCACCTGAGAAAATGAGAATCAAAAAGTCACAGGCTGGCAAACCTGTACGCCAGCAAGATTAACCATAGCCAGCACTTGGAAGCAATGAAAATGTCCATCAACCGAGGAATGCACCAAGAAGAAGTGGTCCACGTACACAATGGAATATTACTCTAATAATAAATATAAATTAAATTTAAAAACAAACAAAAGCAAGGAGACATCAACATTTGTGGGTTTACCCGGGCACGTTGCACTCTAATTTATAACCGAAGAACACCACTGGCCGGTAGGTCTGTTTCCCTAGTACCAGCAAGGAGAACGTAGAAAGGCTGCCGCTCTCTGGCCGTTACCTGCAAAAGCAGGTTTAAAGCCTGAGCTAATGGTCACTTCATATGAACAAGTACTGCAGGGCTGTAAATGAAACCTGCCCTCAAAATGTCTTGAGGGAGAAAATGGCCAAAATATTTCAAATGGTGACACATACTTTAAGAAAACACTTTGAAGAAATAAGCTCTAATCACAGCTGGAAAAATAAAAAGGACATGTCTTAAAGCTCAATTTCAACGCATTATGAGACACATGCAAATGCAACCACTAAGAGGTATCAGCTCACACCACTCAGAATAACCATCAGCAAAAACTACAAAGAATAAATGCTGAAGGTGCTGGGAAGAAATACATACCCTCCACTTTAAGTGGGACCTAACCTGGAAAGAGCCACTAAGGAGAGCAGAATAGAGGTGTCTTTAAAAGGTAAACATTGGCTGCCATATGATCCAGCAGACCTATTCCTGGACCTATAAACTAAGAAGACAGAATTGGCAGGACACAGGCACGCAAATCTGCATTGCCTAGTATTACAATAGCCAAGATATGGAAGTAACCAAAAAGTCCACAGACAGATGGGTGGACAAAGAAGAACTGTTACCTGTACAGATGGAATATGAGCTAGTGAAAAAATGAAACAATGCCATTTGCAGCACCATAGATGAGTCTAGAAGTAATCACGCAACTTGGAGTAAGTGAGAAGGCAAAAGACACATATCCTATCATATCTCATATAGGTGTTACCTAAAAAATGATACAAACAAAGATATTTCCACAGAGAAACACTATCATAGATTCATTAAAAAAACTTATGCTTCACCAACTGGAAAGGTGTGAGGATTGGATACATTACCATATTGAGGTTAACAGAGAGATACAAACACATGTGAAATATAGAATCACCAAAGACCTACGCAATACCAAGAGAAGACTCCTCAACATTGTGTCATAAGCTACGTGGGAAAAGGATCCGAAGAAGAATAGATATATGTATATGTGTGAAAGAACCACATCTTGCACACCTAGAGCAAACAAAACATTGTAATCAAGTTTGCTGTGATAAAAAATAAAAATTAAGTGAAAAATACGAACAAGAAGTAATGAGACATAAACTTAAAGGGCTTTTTCCTCGCACATTCCATTCTAATTTAAAACCTAGAACACCACTTCCAGTAAGGCTCTGTTGCCCTAGTAACCAGATTTGGTAAAGGAGAAATGCTGCCGCCTTCTGGCCGATTCCCGCAAGAGCAGCTTTTAACCCACAGCTAATGGTCACTTACCATTCACAAGGACTCAGGGCTGTAAAGGACACCTGCCTTCAAAATTGTGCTGAGGTAGGGAATGGATAAAAAAAAATTCAAAACAGGCAAAATTTTCAAGAAGATAGTATGAAGAGGTAACTTTTCCTCACTGTCTGTTCAAAAAAAGGAAAATGGATAAAAGCTCCACCTCAGGAAGTATTAGACTCATGCAATCTAATCTACAAAAAGTTTTCAACTCAAACCAGTCGACTGACCATTGGCAAAAAGTCTACAAACAATAAATGCTGAAGAGCTTTTAGAGAAATGTGTACCCTCTAGCTGCTGGTGAGATGTAAAGGGGTTAACCGCCAATAATGAGAACAGAAAGGAGCTGCATTTAAAAGGAAAAATTGAGGTACCATTCAATCCAGCAGGCGCACCAATGGGCCTCTCACCTGAGAAGACCAGAATGAAGAAGACCCGGGCTGCAAAAGCTGCACTGCAGCCTCATTCACAATAGACAAGACAGTGAAGCAACCAAAATGTCCATCAACAGATGAAAGGATAAAGAAGAAGTGGTCCATGTACACAATGAATACTAGCCATGGAAAACAATGAAACACTGCTCTTTGAGGCACCATAGATGATCTTGGAGATAATCACAGAACACGAGGTAAGTCGGAAAGCAAAAGTCCTATATCCTATGATATCACTTATAGGCGTTATCTAATAACTGACACAAATGAACATATTTCCACAGAGAAACTCAATCACAGACTTATTAAAAAAAACTATGCTTATCTAAAAGGAAAGGTGGGGGGAATGGGTAAATGAAGATTAGCGTTACCATACGTGTACAAATACATATTATATACATATATCAAAAAGACCGACCATATAGCAAGGAAGGATTACGGAACACTCTGTAATAATTTACACGGGAAGAGGACCTCTACATAAATAGGTATATAGGATATGTAGATGAACCAGAGTGTGTACACCTTGGACAAGCAACATTCTAACGATTACCCCAATTGAAAAACTTAAAACAACGAACTAGGAGTAAGGAGACATAAACTTATGGGGGGGTTTCCTGGCACATTCCATCCAAATTTAAAACCTAGGCAAACAACTTCCAGAATGGCTCTGCTGCCCTAGTACCCAGATTTGGGAATGGAGAAATGCTGCATCCTTGTGGCCGTTTCCCACAACAGCAGCTTTAAACCCACTGCAAAAGGTCACTAAATATTCACCAATTGCAGGTCTGTAAATGACACCGGCCCTCCAAAAACTACTGAGGTCGAAAATCGACCCAAAAATTCTAGAGTGCCACTTTCCGAAAGGAAAATTTGAAGAGGTATATAACACTCACACGTTTTTACTTTTTTCTTTTAACAGAAAAGAAAAAGGCGTGGAAAAATGATGAATTGTAGGAATTTTTACAGACATGTAAACCCAAATTACAAAAACCTATCAGCTCACACCAGTCAGAATGGCCATCAACAAAAATGCTGCAAACAATAAATGCTGACGTGATTGTGGAGAAATGCGTACCCTGGATTCTAAGGGGTCGTGGTAAGAGCCACTAATGAAAGCACAATTGAGGTGCTTGAAAAGGTCAACGTTGAGCTACCATACCAGTCAATTAATCATACCCACTGCTGGGTCTATCACCTGAGAAAATGAAAATCAAAAATCACAGGCTGGCAATCCTGCACTCCAGCAATATTTACCATAGGCAACACTTGGAAGCACCGAAAATGTCCATCAACAGAGGAACGCACAAGAAGAAGTGGTCCATGTACACACTGGAATATTAGCCATGGAAAACATGGAAGCACTGCTCTTTGAGGCACCATAGATGAGCCTGGAGATAATCACAAAACATGAAGTAGGTCGGAAAGCAAAAGACCTATAGCCTATATTATCACTTATGGCATTATCTAATAACTGACACAGATGAACATATTTCCAAAGAGAAAGACACTCACAGGCTTAGAAAACAAACTATGCTATCGAAAAGGAAAGGAGGGGGGAAATTGAGAAATGAAGATTAGTGTCACTATACATATACAAATACATATTATATACATGTATCAAAAAGACCGAATATATAGCAAGGGAGGTCGACGGAACACTGTAATATTTTACATGGGAAGAGGATCTGTACATTAATAGACATACATAATGTACAAATGAACCAGATTGTGTACACCTAGGACAAACAATATTCTAAACTTTACCCAGATTAAAAAAAAAATTAAAAACTAAGAAGAAGTAATGAGACATAAACTTATGGGGATTGCTCCTGGCAAATTCCATTCTAATTTACAACCTAGCACAATGACTTCCAGAAAGGCTCTGCTGCCCTAGTACCCAGATTGGGGAATGGAGAAATGATACCTCCTTGTGGCCGTTTCCCACAACAGCAGCTTTGAACCCACTGCAAAAGGTCACTAAATTTTCACCAACTTGCAGTTCTGTAAATGACACCTGACCTCCGGAAAATTTCGGGGTTCAAAAATCGACCGTAAAATTCAGAAGAGGGCAACCTTCGAAGAAGACAATTTCAAGAGCTATATTGTACTCACGGTTTTTTCTTTTAAGAAAAAGGCAAAGGAATATGATGAATTTTAAAAATTTTAATGACATGCATACCCATATTACAATAACCTATCAGCTCACAGCAGTCAGAATGGCCATTAGGAAAAATGCTGCCAAAAATAAATGGTGAAGGGAGTGTGGAGAAATGCGTACCCTCGGCTGTAAGGGGGGGCATGTAAAGAGCCACTAAAGAAAACACAATGTAGGTGCTTTGAAAAGGGAAACATTGAGCTACCGGTCAATCAATCACAACCACTGCTTGGCCTATCACCTGAGAAAATGAGAATCAAAAAGTCACAGGCTGGCAAACCTGTACGCCAGCAAGATTAACCATAGCCAGCACTTGGAAGCAATGAAAATGTCCATCAACCGAGGAATGCACCAAGAAGAAGTGGTCCACGTACACAATGGAATATTACTCTAATAATAAATATAAATTAAATTTAAAAACAAACAAAAGCAAGGAGACATCAACATTTGTGGGTTTACCCGGGCACGTTGCACTCTAATTTATAACCGAAGAACACCACTGGCCGGTAGGTCTGTTTCCCTAGTACCAGCAAGGAGAACGTAGAAAGGCTGCCGCTCTCTGGCCGTTACCTGCAAAAGCAGGTTTAAAGCCTGAGCTAATGGTCACTTCATATGAACAAGTACTGCAGGGCTGTAAATGAAACCTGCCCTCAAAATGTCTTGAGGGAGAAAATGGCCAAAATATTTCAAATGGTGACACATACTTTAAGAAAACACTTTGAAGAAATAAGCTCTAATCACAGCTGGAAAAATAAAAAGGACATGTCTTAAAGCTCAATTTCAACGCATTATGAGACACATGCAAATGCAACCACTAAGAGGTATCAGCTCACACCACTCAGAATAACCATCAGCAAAAACTACAAAGAATAAATGCTGAAGGTGCTGGGAAGAAATACATACCCTCCACTTTAAGTGGGACCTAACCTGGAAAGAGCCACTAAGGAGAGCAGAATAGAGGTGTCTTTAAAAGGTAAACATTGGCTGCCATATGATCCAGCAGACCTATTCCTGGACCTATAAACTAAGAAGACAGAATTGGCAGGACACAGGCACGCAAATCTGCATTGCCTAGTATTACAATAGCCAAGATATGGAAGTAACCAAAAAGTCCACAGACAGATGGGTGGACAAAGAAGAACTGTTACCTGTACAGATGGAATATGAGCTAGTGAAAAAATGAAACAATGCCATTTGCAGCACCATAGATGAGTCTAGAAGTAATCACGCAACTTGGAGTAAGTGAGAAGGCAAAAGACACATATCCTATCATATCTCATATAGGTGTTACCTAAAAAATGATACAAACAAAGATATTTCCACAGAGAAACACTATCATAGATTCATTAAAAAAACTTATGCTTCACCAACTGGAAAGGTGTGAGGATTGGATACATTACCATATTGAGGTTAACAGAGAGATACAAACACATGTGAAATATAGAATCACCAAAGACCTACGCAATACCAAGAGAAGACTCCTCAACATTGTGTCATAAGCTACGTGGGAAAAGGATCCGAAGAAGAATAGATATATGTATATGTGTGAAAGAACCACATCTTGCACACCTAGAGCAAACAAAACATTGTAATCAAGTTTGCTGTGATAAAAAATAAAAATTAAGTGAAAAATACGAACAAGAAGTAATGAGACATAAACTTAAAGGGCTTTTTCCTCGCACATTCCATTCTAATTTAAAACCTAGAACACCACTTCCAGTAAGGCTCTGTTGCCCTAGTAACCAGATTTGGTAAAGGAGAAATGCTGCCGCCTTCTGGCCGATTCCCGCAAGAGCAGCTTTTAACCCACAGCTAATGGTCACTTACCATTCACAAGGACTCAGGGCTGTAAAGGACACCTGCCTTCAAAATTGTGCTGAGGTAGGGAATGGATAAAAAAAAATTCAAAACAGGCAAAATTTTCAAGAAGATAGTATGAAGAGGTAACTTTTCCTCACTGTCTGTTCAAAAAAAGGAAAATGGATAAAAGCTCCACCTCAGGAAGTATTAGACTCATGCAATCTAATCTACAAAAAGTTTTCAACTCAAACCAGTCGACTGACCATTGGCAAAAAGTCTACAAACAATAAATGCTGAAGAGCTTTTAGAGAAATGTGTACCCTCTAGCTGCTGGTGAGATGTAAAGGGGTTAACCGCCAATAATGAGAACAGAAAGGAGCTGCATTTAAAAGGAAAAATTGAGGTACCATTCAATCCAGCAGGCGCACCAATGGGCCTCTCACCTGAGAAGACCAGAATGAAGAAGACCCGGGCTGCAAAAGCTGCACTGCAGCCTCATTCACAATAGACAAGACAGTGAAGCAACCAAAATGTCCATCAACAGATGAAAGGATAAAGAAGAAGTGGTCCATGTACACAATGAATACTAGCCATGGAAAACAATGAAACACTGCTCTTTGAGGCACCATAGATGATCTTGGAGATAATCACAGAACACGAGGTAAGTCGGAAAGCAAAAGTCCTATATCCTATGATATCACTTATAGGCGTTATCTAATAACTGACACAAATGAACATATTTCCACAGAGAAAGTCAATCACAGACTTATTAAAAAAAACTATGCTTATCTAAAAGGAAAGGTGGGGGGAATGGGTAAATGAAGATTAGCGTTACCATACGTGTACAAATACATATTATATACATATATCAAAAAGACCGACCATATAGCAAGGAAGGATTACGGAACACTCTGTAATAATTTACACGGGAAGAGGACCTCTACATAAATAGGTATATAGGATATGTAGATGAACCAGAGTGTGTACACCTTGGACAAGCAACATTCTAACGATTACCCCAATTGAAAAACTTAAAACAACGAACTAGGAGTAAGGAGACATAAACTTATGGGGGGTTTTCCTGGCACATTCCATCCAAATTTAAAACCTAGGCAAACAACTTCCAGAATGGCTCTGCTGCCCTAGTACCCAGATTTGGGAATGGAGAAATGCTGCATCCTTGTGGCCGTTTCCCACAACAGCAGCTTTAAACCCACTGCAAAAGGTCACTAAATATTCACCAATTGCAGGTCTGTAAATGACACCGGCCCTCCAAAAACTACTGAGGTCGAAAATCGACCCAAAAATTCTAGAGTGCCACTTTCCGAAAGGAAAATTTGAAGAGGTATATTACACTCACACGTTTTTACTTTTTTCTTTTAACAGAAAAGAAAAAGGCGTGGAAAAATGATGAATTGTAGGAATTTTTACAGACATGTAAACCCAAATTACAAAAACCTATCAGCTCACACCAGTCAGAATGGCCATCAACAAAAATGCTGCAAACAATAAATGCTGACGTGATTGTGGAGAAATGCGTACCCTGGATTCTAAGGGGTCGTGGTAAGAGCCACTAATGAAAGCACAATTGAGGTGCTTGAAAAGGTCAACGTTGAGCTACCATACCAGTCAATCAATCATACCCACTGCTGGGTCTATCACCTGAGAAAATGAAAATCAAAAATCACAGGCTGGCAATCCTGCACTCCAGCAATATTTACCATAGGCAACACTTGGAAGCACCGAAAATGTCCATCAACAGAGGAACGCACAAGAAGAAGTGGTCCATGTACACACTGGAATATTAGCCATGGAAAACATGGAAGCACTGCTCTTTGAGGCACCATAGATGAGCCTGGAGATAATCACAAAACATGAAGTAGGTCGGAAAGCAAAAGACCTATAGCCTATATTATCACTTATGGCATTATCTAATAACTGACACAGATGAACATATTTCCAAAGAGAAAGACACTCACAGGCTTAGAAAACAAACTATGCTATCGAAAAGGAAAGGAGGGGGGAAATTGAGAAATGAAGATTAGTGTCACTATACATATACAAATACATATTATATACATGTATCAAAAAGACCGAATATATAGCAAGGGAGGTCGACGGAACACTGTAATATTTTACATGGGAAGAGGATCTGTACATTAATAGACATACATAATGTACAAATGAACCAGATTGTGTACACCTAGGACAAACAATATTCTAAACTTTACCCAGATTAAAAAAAAATTAAAAACCAAGAAGAAGTAATGAGACATAAACTTATGGGGATTGCTCCTGGCAAATTCCATTCTAATTTACAACCTAGCACAATGACTTCCAGAAAGGCTCTGCTGCCCTAGTACCCAGATTGGGGAATGGAGAAATGATACCTCCTTGTGGCCGTTTCCCACAACAGCAGCTTTGAACCCACTGCAAAAGGTCACTAAATTTTCACCAACTTGCAGTTCTGTAAATGACACCTGACCTCCGGAAAATTTCGGGGTTCAAAAATCGACCGTAAAATTCAGAAGAGGGCAACCTTCGAAGAAGACAATTTCAAGAGCTATATTGTACTCACGGTTTTTTCTTTTAAGAAAAAGGCAAAGGAATATGATGAATTTTAAAAATTTTAATGACATGCATACCCATATTACAAAAACCTATCAGCTCACAGCAGTCAGAATGGCCATTAGGAAAAATGCTGCCAAAAATAAATGGTGAAGGGAGTGTGGAGAAATGCGTACCCTCGGCTGTAAGGGGGGGCATGTAAAGAGCCACTAAAGAAAACACAATGTAGGTGCTTTGAAAAGGGAAACATTGAGCTACCGGTCAATCAATCACAACCACTGCTTGGCCTATCACCTGAGAAAATGAGAATCAAAAAGTCACAGGCTGGCAAACCTGTACGCCAGCAAGATTAACCATAGCCAGCACTTGGAAGCAATGAAAATGTCCATCAACCGAGGAATGCACCAAGAAGAAGTGGTCCACGTACACAATGGAATATTACTCTAATAATAAATATAAATTAAATTTAAAAACAAACAAAAGCAAGGAGACATCAACATTTGTGGGTTTACCCGGGCACGTTGCACTCTAATTTATAACCGAAGAACACCACTGGCCGGTAGGTCTGTTTCCCTAGTACCAGCAAGGAGAACGTAGAAAGGCTGCCGCTCTCTGGCCGTTACCTGCAAAAGCAGGTTTAAAGCCTGAGCTAATGGTCACTTCATATGAACAAGTACTGCAGGGCTGTAAATGAAACCTGCCCTCAAAATGTCTTGAGGGAGAAAATGGCCAAAATATTTCAAATGGTGACACATACTTTAAGAAAACACTTTGAAGAAATAAGCTCTAATCACAGCTGGAAAAATAAAAAGGACATGTCTTAAAGCTCAATTTCAACGCATTATGAGACACATGCAAATGCAACCACTAAGAGGTATCAGCTCACACCACTCAGAATAACCATCAGCAAAAACTACAAAGAATAAATGCTGAAGGTGCTGGGAAGAAATACATACCCTCCACTTTAAGTGGGACCTAACCTGGAAAGAGCCACTAAGGAGAGCAGAATAGAGGTGTCTTTAAAAGGTAAACATTGGCTGCCATATGATCCAGCAGACCTATTCCTGGACCTATAAACTAAGAAGACAGAATTGGCAGGACACAGGCACGCAAATCTGCATTGCCTAGTATTACAATAGCCAAGATATGGAAGTAACCAAAAAGTCCACAGACAGATGGGTGGACAAAGAAGAACTGTTACCTGTACAGATGGAATATGAGCTAGTGAAAAAATGAAACAATGCCATTTGCAGCACCATAGATGAGTCTAGAAGTAATCACGCAACTTGGAGTAAGTGAGAAGGCAAAAGACACATATCCTATCATATCTCATATAGGTGTTACCTAAAAAATGATACAAACAAAGATATTTCCACAGAGAAACACTATCATAGATTCATTAAAAAAACTTATGCTTCACCAACTGGAAAGGTGTGAGGATTGGATACATTACCATATTGAGGTTAACAGAGAGATACAAACACATGTGAAATATAGAATCACCAAAGACCTACGCAATACCAAGAGAAGACTCCTCAACATTGTGTCATAAGCTACGTGGGAAAAGGATCCGAAGAAGAATAGATATATGTATATGTGTGAAAGAACCACATCTTGCACACCTAGAGCAAACAAAACATTGTAATCAAGTTTGCTGTGATAAAAAATAAAAATTAAGTGAAAAATACGAACAAGAAGTAATGAGACATAAACTTAAAGGGCTTTTTCCTCGCACATTCCATTCTAATTTAAAACCTAGAACACCACTTCCAGTAAGGCTCTGTTGCCCTAGTAACCAGATTTGGTAAAGGAGAAATGCTGCCGCCTTCTGGCCGATTCCCGCAAGAGCAGCTTTTAACCCACAGCTAATGGTCACTTACCATTCACAAGGACTCAGGGCTGTAAAGGACACCTGCCTTCAAAATTGTGCTGAGGTAGGGAATGGATAAAAAAAAATTCAAAACAGGCAAAATTTTCAAGAAGATAGTATGAAGAGGTAACTTTTCCTCACTGTCTGTTCAAAAAAAGGAAAATGGATAAAAGCTCCACCTCAGGAAGTATTAGACTCATGCAATCTAATCTACAAAAAGTTTTCAACTCAAACCAGTCGACTGACCATTGGCAAAAAGTCTACAAACAATAAATGCTGAAGAGCTTTTAGAGAAATGTGTACCCTCTAGCTGCTGGTGAGATGTAAAGGGGTTAACCGCCAATAATGAGAACAGAAAGGAGCTGCATTTAAAAGGAAAAATTGAGGTACCATTCAATCCAGCAGGCGCACCAATGGGCCTCTCACCTGAGAAGACCAGAATGAAGAAGACCCGGGCTGCAAAAGCTGCACTGCAGCCTCATTCACAATAGACAAGACAGTGAAGCAACCAAAATGTCCATCAACAGATGAAAGGATAAAGAAGAAGTGGTCCATGTACACAATGAATACTAGCCATGGAAAACAATGAAACACTGCTCTTTGAGGCACCATAGATGATCTTGGAGATAATCACAGAACAGGAGGTAAGTCGGAAAGCAAAAGTCCTATATCCTATGATATCACTTATAGGCGTTATCTAATAACTGACACAAATGAACATATTTCCACAGAGAAACTCAATCACAGACTTATTAAAAAAAACTATGCTTATCTAAAAGGAAAGGTGGGGGGAATGGGTAAATGAAGATTAGCGTTACCATACGTGTACAAATACATATTATATACATATATCAAAAAGACCGACCATATAGCAAGGAAGGATTACGGAACACTCTGTAATAATTTACACGGGAAGAGGACCTCTACATAAATAGGTATATAGGATATGTAGATGAACCAGAGTGTGTACACCTTGGACAAGCAACATTCTAACGATTACCCCAATTGAAAAACTTAAAACAACGAACTAGGAGTAAGGAGACATAAACTTATGGGGGGTTTTCCTGGCACATTCCATCCAAATTTAAAACCTAGGCAAACAACTTCCAGAATGGCTCTGCTGCCCTAGTACCCAGATTTGGGAATGGAGAAATGCTGCATCCTTGTGGCCGTTTCCCACAACAGCAGCTTTAAACCCACTGCAAAAGGTCACTAAATATTCACCAATTGCAGGTCTGTAAATGACACCGGCCCTCCAAAAACTACTGAGGTCGAAAATCGACCCAAAAATTCTAGAGTGCCACTTTCCGAAAGGAAAATTTGAAGAGGTATATTACACTCACACGTTTTTACTTTTTTCTTTTAACAGAAAAGAAAAAGGCGTGGAAAAATGATGAATTGTAGGAATTTTTACAGACATGTAAACCCAAATTACAAAAACCTATCAGCTCACACCAGTCAGAATGGCCATCAACAAAAATGCTGCAAACAATAAATGCTGACGTGATTGTGGAGAAATGCGTACCCTGGATTCTAAGGGGTCGTGGTAAGAGCCACTAATGAAAGCACAATTGAGGTGCTTGAAAAGGTCAACGTTGAGCTACCATACCAGTCAATCAATCATACCCACTGCTGGGTCTATCACCTGAGAAAATGAAAATCAAAAATCACAGGCTGGCAATCCTGCACTCCAGCAATATTTACCATAGGCAACACTTGGAAGCACCGAAAATGTCCATCAACAGAGGAACGCACAAGAAGAAGTGGTCCATGTACACACTGGAATATTAGCCATGGAAAACATGGAAGCACTGCTCTTTGAGGCACCATAGATGAGCCTGGAGATAATCACAAAACATGAAGTAGGTCGGAAAGCAAAAGACCTATAGCCTATATTATCACTTATGGCATTATCTAATAACTGACACAGATGAACATATTTCCAAAGAGAAAGACACTCACAGGCTTAGAAAACAAACTATGCTATCGAAAAGGAAAGGAGGGGGGAAATTGAGAAATGAAGATTAGTGTCACTATACATATACAAATACATATTATATACATGTATCAAAAAGACCGAATATATAGCAAGGGAGGTCGACGGAACACTGTAATATTTTACATGGGAAGAGGATCTGTACATTAATAGACATACATAATGTACAAATGAACCAGATTGTGTACACCTAGGACAAACAATATTCTAAACTTTACCCAGATTAAAAAAAAATTAAAAACCAAGAAGAAGTAATGAGACATAAACTTATGGGGATTGCTCCTGGCAAATTCCATTCTAATTTACAACCTAGCACAATGACTTCCAGAAAGGCTCTGCTGCCCTAGTACCCAGATTGGGGAATGGAGAAATGATACCTCCTTGTGGCCGTTTCCCACAACAGCAGCTTTGAACCCACTGCAAAAGGTCACTAAATTTTCACCAACTTGCAGTTCTGTAAATGACACCTGACCTCCGGAAAATTTCGGGGTTCAAAAATCGACCGTAAAATTCAGAAGAGGGCAACCTTCGAAGAAGACAATTTCAAGAGCTATATTGTACTCACGGTTTTTTCTTTTAAGAAAAAGGCAAAGGAATATGATGAATTTTAAAAATTTTAATGACATGCATACCCATATTACAAAAACCTATCAGCTCACAGCAGTCAGAATGGCCATTAGGAAAAATGCTGCCAAAAATAAATGGTGAAGGGAGTGTGGAGAAATGCGTACCCTCGGCTGTAAGGGGGGGCATGTAAAGAGCCACTAAAGAAAACACAATGTAGGTGCTTTGAAAAGGGAAACATTGAGCTACCGGTCAATCAATCACAACCACTGCTTGGCCTATCACCTGAGAAAATGAGAATCAAAAAGTCACAGGCTGGCAAACCTGTACGCCAGCAAGATTAACCATAGCCAGCACTTGGAAGCAATGAAAATGTCCATCAACCGAGGAATGCACCAAGAAGAAGTGGTCCACGTACACAATGGAATATTACTCTAATAATAAATATAAATTAAATTTAAAAACAAACAAAAGCAAGGAGACATCAACATTTGTGGGTTTACCCGGGCACGTTGCACTCTAATTTATAACCGAAGAACACCACTGGCCGGTAGGTCTGTTTCCCTAGTACCAGCAAGGAGAACGTAGAAAGGCTGCCGCTCTCTGGCCGTTACCTGCAAAAGCAGGTTTAAAGCCTGAGCTAATGGTCACTTCATATGAACAAGTACTGCAGGGCTGTAAATGAAACCTGCCCTCAAAATGTCTTGAGGGAGAAAATGGCCAAAATATTTCAAATGGTGACACATACTTTAAGAAAACACTTTGAAGAAATAAGCTCTAATCACAGCTGGAAAAATAAAAAGGACATGTCTTAAAGCTCAATTTCAACGCATTATGAGACACATGCAAATGCAACCACTAAGAGGTATCAGCTCACACCACTCAGAATAACCATCAGCAAAAACTACAAAGAATAAATGCTGAAGGTGCTGGGAAGAAATACATACCCTCCACTTTAAGTGGGACCTAACCTGGAAAGAGCCACTAAGGAGAGCAGAATAGAGGTGTCTTTAAAAGGTAAACATTGGCTGCCATATGATCCAGCAGACCTATTCCTGGACCTATAAACTAAGAAGACAGAATTGGCAGGACACAGGCACGCAAATCTGCATTGCCTAGTATTACAATAGCCAAGATATGGAAGTAACCAAAAAGTCCACAGACAGATGGGTGGACAAAGAAGAACTGTTACCTGTACAGATGGAATATGAGCTAGTGAAAAAATGAAACAATGCCATTTGCAGCACCATAGATGAGTCTAGAAGTAATCACGCAACTTGGAGTAAGTGAGAAGGCAAAAGACACATATCCTATCATATCTCATATAGGTGTTACCTAAAAAATGATACAAACAAAGATATTTCCACAGAGAAACACTATCATAGATTCATTAAAAAAACTTATGCTTCACCAACTGGAAAGGTGTGAGGATTGGATACATTACCATATTGAGGTTAACAGAGAGATACAAACACATGTGAAATATAGAATCACCAAAGACCTACGCAATACCAAGAGAAGACTCCTCAACATTGTGTCATAAGCTACGTGGGAAAAGGATCCGAAGAAGAATAGATATATGTATATGTGTGAAAGAACCACATCTTGCACACCTAGAGCAAACAAAACATTGTAATCAAGTTTGCTGTGATAAAAAATAAAAATTAAGTGAAAAATACGAACAAGAAGTAATGAGACATAAACTTAAAGGGCTTTTTCCTCGCACATTCCATTCTAATTTAAAACCTAGAACACCACTTCCAGTAAGGCTCTGTTGCCCTAGTAACCAGATTTGGTAAAGGAGAAATGCTGCCGCCTTCTGGCCGATTCCCGCAAGAGCAGCTTTTAACCCACAGCTAATGGTCACTTACCATTCACAAGGACTCAGGGCTGTAAAGGACACCTGCCTTCAAAATTGTGCTGAGGTAGGGAATGGATAAAAAAAAATTCAAAACAGGCAAAATTTTCAAGAAGATAGTATGAAGAGGTAACTTTTCCTCACTGTCTGTTCAAAAAAAGGAAAATGGATAAAAGCTCCACCTCAGGAAGTATTAGACTCATGCAATCTAATCTACAAAAAGTTTTCAACTCAAACCAGTCGACTGACCATTGGCAAAAAGTCTACAAACAATAAATGCTGAAGAGCTTTTAGAGAAATGTGTACCCTCTAGCTGCTGGTGAGATGTAAAGGGGTTAACCGCCAATAATGAGAACAGAAAGGAGCTGCATTTAAAAGGAAAAATTGAGGTACCATTCAATCCAGCAGGCGCACCAATGGGCCTCTCACCTGAGAAGACCAGAATGAAGAAGACCCGGGCTGCAAAAGCTGCACTGCAGCCTCATTCACAATAGACAAGACAGTGAAGCAACCAAAATGTCCATCAACAGATGAAAGGATAAAGAAGAAGTGGTCCATGTACACAATGAATACTAGCCATGGAAAACAATGAAACACTGCTCTTTGAGGCACCATAGATGATCTTGGAGATAATCACAGAACACGAGGTAAGTCGGAAAGCAAAAGTCCTATATCCTATGATATCACTTATAGGCGTTATCTAATAACTGACACAAATGAACATATTTCCACAGAGAAACTCAATCACAGACTTATTAAAAAAAACTATGCTTATCTAAAAGGAAAGGTGGGGGGAATGGGTAAATGAAGATTAGCGTTACCATACGTGTACAAATACATATTATATACATATATCAAAAAGACCGACCATATAGCAAGGAAGGATTACGGAACACTCTGTAATAATTTACACGGGAAGAGGACCTCTACATAAATAGGTATATAGGATATGTAGATGAACCAGAGTGTGTACACCTTGGACAAGCAACATTCTAACGATTACCCCAATTGAAAAACTTAAAACAACGAACTAGGAGTAAGGAGACATAAACTTATGGGGGGGTTTCCTGGCACATTCCATCCAAATTTAAAACCTAGGCAAACAACTTCCAGAATGGCTCTGCTGCCCTAGTACCCAGATTTGGGAATGGAGAAATGCTGCATCCTTGTGGCCGTTTCCCACAACAGCAGCTTTAAACCCACTGCAAAAGGTCACTAAATATTCACCAATTGCAGGTCTGTAAATGACACCGGCCCTCCAAAAACTACTGAGGTCGAAAATCGACCCAAAAATTCTAGAGTGCCACTTTCCGAAAGGAAAATTTGAAGAGGTATATTACACTCACACGTTTTTACTTTTTTCTTTTAACAGAAAAGAAAAAGGCGTGGAAAAATGATGAATTGTAGGAATTTTTACAGACATGTAAACCCAAATTACAAAAACCTATCAGCTCACACCAGTCAGAATGGCCATCAACAAAAATGCTGCAAACAATAAATGCTGACGTGATTGTGGAGAAATGCGTACCCTGGATTCTAAGGGGTCGTGGTAAGAGCCACTAATGAAAGCACAATTGAGGTGCTTGAAAAGGTCAACGTTGAGCTACCATACCAGTCAATTAATCATACCCACTGCTGGGTCTATCACCTGAGAAAATGAAAATCAAAAATCACAGGCTGGCAATCCTGCACTCCAGCAATATTTACCATAGGCAACACTTGGAAGCACCGAAAATGTCCATCAACAGAGGAACGCACAAGAAGAAGTGGTCCATGTACACACTGGAATATTAGCCATGGAAAACATGGAAGCACTGCTCTTTGAGGCACCATAGATGAGCCTGGAGATAATCACAAAACATGAAGTAGGTCGGAAAGCAAAAGACCTATAGCCTATATTATCACTTATGGCATTATCTAATAACTGACACAGATGAACATATTTCCAAAGAGAAAGACACTCACAGGCTTAGAAAACAAACTATGCTATCGAAAAGGAAAGGAGGGGGGAAATTGAGAAATGAAGATTAGTGTCACTATACATATACAAATACATATTATATACATGTATCAAAAAGACCGAATATATAGCAAGGGAGGTCGACGGAACACTGTAATATTTTACATGGGAAGAGGATCTGTACATTAATAGACATACATAATGTACAAATGAACCAGATTGTGTACACCTAGGACAAACAATATTCTAAACTTTACCCAGATTAAAAAAAAATTAAAAACCAAGAAGAAGTAATGAGACATAAACTTATGGGGATTGCTCCTGGCAAATTCCATTCTAATTTACAACCTAGCACAATGACTTCCAGAAAGGCTCTGCTGCCCTAGTACCCAGATTGGGGAATGGAGAAATGATACCTCCTTGTGGCCGTTTCCCACAACAGCAGCTTTGAACCCACTGCAAAAGGTCACTAAATTTTCACCAACTTGCAGTTCTGTAAATGACACCTGACCTCCGGAAAATTTCGGGGTTCAAAAATCGACCGTAAAATTCAGAAGAGGGCAACCTTCGAAGAAGACAATTTCAAGAGCTATATTGTACTCACGGTTTTTTCTTTTAAGAAAAAGGCAAAGGAATATGATGAATTTTAAAAATTTTAATGACATGCATACCCATATTACAAAAACCTATCAGCTCACAGCAGTCAGAATGGCCATTAGGAAAAATGCTGCCAAAAATAAATGGTGAAGGGAGTGTGGAGAAATGCGTACCCTCGGCTGTAAGGGGGGGCATGTAAAGAGCCACTAAAGAAAACACAATGTAGGTGCTTTGAAAAGGGAAACATTGAGCTACCGGTCAATCAATCACAACCACTGCTTGGCCTATCACCTGAGAAAATGAGAATCAAAAAGTCACAGGCTGGCAAACCTGTACGCCAGCAAGATTAACCATAGCCAGCACTTGGAAGCAATGAAAATGTCCATCAACCGAGGAATGCACCAAGAAGAAGTGGTCCACGTACACAATGGAATATTACTCTAATAATAAATATAAATTAAATTTAAAAACAAACAAAAGCAAGGAGACATCAACATTTGTGGGTTTACCCGGGCACGTTGCACTCTAATTTATAACCGAAGAACACCACTGGCCGGTAGGTCTGTTTCCCTAGTACCAGCAAGGAGAACGTAGAAAGGCTGCCGCTCTCTGGCCGTTACCTGCAAAAGCAGGTTTAAAGCCTGAGCTAATGGTCACTTCATATGAACAAGTACTGCAGGGCTGTAAATGAAACCTGCCCTCAAAATGTCTTGAGGGAGAAAATGGCCAAAATATTTCAAATGGTGACACATACTTTAAGAAAACACTTTGAAGAAATAAGCTCTAATCACAGCTGGAAAAATAAAAAGGACATGTCTTAAAGCTCAATTTCAACGCATTATGAGACACATGCAAATGCAACCACTAAGAGGTATCAGCTCACACCACTCAGAATAACCATCAGCAAAAACTACAAAGAATAAATGCTGAAGGTGCTGGGAAGAAATACATACCCTCCACTTTAAGTGGGACCTAACCTGGAAAGAGCCACTAAGGAGAGCAGAATAGAGGTGTCTTTAAAAGGTAAACATTGGCTGCCATATGATCCAGCAGACCTATTCCTGGACCTATAAACTAAGAAGACAGAATTGGCAGGACACAGGCACGCAAATCTGCATTGCCTAGTATTACAATAGCCAAGATATGGAAGTAACCAAAAAGTCCACAGACAGATGGGTGGACAAAGAAGAACTGTTACCTGTACAGATGGAATATGAGCTAGTGAAAAAATGAAACAATGCCATTTGCAGCACCATAGATGAGTCTAGAAGTAATCACGCAACTTGGAGTAAGTGAGAAGGCAAAAGACACATATCCTATCATATCTCATATAGGTGTTACCTAAAAAATGATACAAACAAAGATATTTCCACAGAGAAACACTATCATAGATTCATTAAAAAAACTTATGCTTCACCAACTGGAAAGGTGTGAGGATTGGATATATTACCATATTGAGGTTAACAGAGAGATACAAACACATGTGAAATATAGAATCACCAAAGACCTACGCAATACCAAGAGAAGACTCCTCAACATTGTGTCATAAGCTACGTGGGAAAAGGATCCGAAGAAGAATAGATATATGTATATGTGTGAAAGAACCACATCTTGCACACCTAGAGCAAACAAAACATTGTAATCAAGTTTGCTGTGATAAAAAATAAAAATTAAGTGAAAAATACGAACAAGAAGTAATGAGACATAAACTTAAAGGGCTTTCTCCTCGCACATTCCATTCTAATTTAAAACCTAGAACACCACTTCCAGTAAGGCTCTGTTGCCCTAGTAACCAGATTTGGTAAAGGAGAAATGCTGCCGCCTTCTGGCCGATTCCCGCAAGAGCAGCTTTTAACCCACAGCTAATGGTCACTTACCATTCACAAGGACTCAGGGCTGTAAAGGACACCTGCCTTCAAAATTGTGCTGAGGTAGGGAATGGATAAAAAAAAATTCAAAACAGGCAAAATTTTCAAGAAGATAGTATGAAGAGGTAACTTTTCCTCACTGTCTGTTCAAAAAAAGGAAAATGGATAAAAGCTCCACCTCAGGAAGTATTAGACTCATGCAATCTAATCTACAAAAAGTTTTCAACTCAAACCAGTCGACTGACCATTGGCAAAAAGTCTACAAACAATAAATGCTGAAGAGCTTTTAGAGAAATGTGTACCCTCTAGCTGCTGGTGAGATGTAAAGGGGTTAACCGCCAATAATGAGAACAGAAAGGAGCTGCATTTAAAAGGAAAAATTGAGGTACCATTCAATCCAGCAGGCGCACCAATGGGCCTCTCACCTGAGAAGACCAGAATGAAGAAGACCCGGGCTGCAAAAGCTGCACTGCAGCCTCATTCACAATAGACAAGACAGTGAAGCAACCAAAATGTCCATCAACAGATGAAAGGATAAAGAAGAAGTGGTCCATGTACACAATGAATACTAGCCATGGAAAACAATGAAACACTGCTCTTTGAGGCACCATAGATGATCTTGGAGATAATCACAGAACACGAGGTAAGTCGGAAAGCAAAAGTCCTATATCCTATGATATCACTTATAGGCGTTATCTAATAACTGACACAAATGAACATATTTCCACAGAGAAAGTCAATCACAGACTTATTAAAAAAAACTATGCTTATCTAAAAGGAAAGGTGGGGGGAATGGGTAAATGAAGATTAGCGTTACCATACGTGTACAAATACATATTATATACATATATCAAAAAGACCGACCATATAGCAAGGAAGGATTACGGAACACTCTGTAATAATTTACACGGGAAGAGGACCTCTACATAAATAGGTATATAGGATATGTAGATGAACCAGAGTGTGTACACCTTGGACAAGCAACATTCTAACGATTACCCCAATTGAAAAACTTAAAACAACGAACTAGGAGTAAGGAGACATAAACTTATGGGGGGGTTTCCTGGCACATTCCATCCAAATTTAAAACCTAGGCAAACAACTTCCAGAATGGCTCTGCTGCCCTAGTACCCAGATTTGGGAATGGAGAAATGCTGCATCCTTGTGGCCGTTTCCCACAACAGCAGCTTTAAACCCACTGCAAAAGGTCACTAAATATTCACCAATTGCAGGTCTGTAAATGACACCGGCCCTCCAAAAACTACTGAGGTCGAAAATCGACCCAAAAATTCTAGAGTGCCACTTTCCGAAAGGAAAATTTGAAGAGGTATATTACACTCACACGTTTTTACTTTTTTCTTTTAACAGAAAAGAAAAAGGCGTGGAAAAATGATGAATTGTAGGAATTTTTACAGACATGTAAACCCAAATTACAAAAACCTATCAGCTCACACCAGTCAGAATGGCCATCAACAAAAATGCTGCAAACAATAAATGCTGACGTGATTGTGGAGAAATGCGTACCCTGGATTCTAAGGGGTCGTGGTAAGAGCCACTAATGAAAGCACAATTGAGGTGCTTGAAAAGGTCAACGTTGAGCTACCATACCAGTCAATTAATCATACCCACTGCTGGGTCTATCACCTGAGAAAATGAAAATCAAAAATCACAGGCTGGCAATCCTGCACTCCAGCAATATTTACCATAGGCAACACTTGGAAGCACCGAAAATGTCCATCAACAGAGGAACGCACAAGAAGAAGTGGTCCATGTACACACTGGAATATTAGCCATGGAAAACATGGAAGCACTGCTCTTTGAGGCACCATAGATGAGCCTGGAGATAATCACAAAACATGAAGTAGGTCGGAAAGCAAAAGACCTATAGCCTATATTATCACTTATGGCATTATCTAATAACTGACACAGATGAACATATTTCCAAAGAGAAAGACACTCACAGGCTTAGAAAACAAACTATGCTATCGAAAAGGAAAGGAGGGGGGAAATTGAGAAATGAAGATTAGTGTCACTATACATATACAAATACATATTATATACATGTATCAAAAAGACCGAATATATAGCAAGGGAGGTCGACGGAACACTGTAATATTTTACATGGGAAGAGGATCTGTACATTAATAGACATACATAATGTACAAATGAACCAGATTGTGTACACCTAGGACAAACAATATTCTAAACTTTACCCAGATTAAAAAAAAATTAAAAACCAAGAAGAAGTAATGAGACATAAACTTATGGGGATTGCTCCTGGCAAATTCCATTCTAATTTACAACCTAGCACAATGACTTCCAGAAAGGCTCTGCTGCCCTAGTACCCAGATTGGGGAATGGAGAAATGATACCTCCTTGTGGCCGTTTCCCACAACAGCAGCTTTGAACCCACTGCAAAAGGTCACTAAATTTTCACCAACTTGCAGTTCTGTAAATGACACCTGACCTCCGGAAAATTTCGGGGTTCAAAAATCGACCGTAAAATTCAGAAGAGGGCAACCTTCGAAGAAGACAATTTCAAGAGCTATATTGTACTCACGGTTTTTTCTTTTAAGAAAAAGGCAAAGGAATATGATGAATTTTAAAAATTTTAATGACATGCATACCCATATTACAAAAACCTATCAGCTCACAGCAGTCAGAATGGCCATTAGGAAAAATGCTGCCAAAAATAAATGGTGAAGGGAGTGTGGAGAAATGCGTACCCTCGGCTGTAAGGGGGGGCATGTAAAGAGCCACTAAAGAAAACACAATGTAGGTGCTTTGAAAAGGGAAACATTGAGCTACCGGTCAATCAATCACAACCACTGCTTGGCCTATCACCTGAGAAAATGAGAATCAAAAAGTCACAGGCTGGCAAACCTGTACGCCAGCAAGATTAACCATAGCCAGCACTTGGAAGCAATGAAAATGTCCATCAACCGAGGAATGCACCAAGAAGAAGTGGTCCACGTACACAATGGAATATTACTCTAATAATAAATATAAATTAAATTTAAAAACAAACAAAAGCAAGGAGACATCAACATTTGTGGGTTTACCCGGGCACGTTGCACTCTAATTTATAACCGAAGAACACCACTGGCCGGTAGGTCTGTTTCCCTAGTACCAGCAAGGAGAACGTAGAAAGGCTGCCGCTCTCTGGCCGTTACCTGCAAAAGCAGGTTTAAAGCCTGAGCTAATGGTCACTTCATATGAACAAGTACTGCAGGGCTGTAAATGAAACCTGCCCTCAAAATGTCTTGAGGGAGAAAATGGCCAAAATATTTCAAATGGTGACACATACTTTAAGAAAACACTTTGAAGAAATAAGCTCTAATCACAGCTGGAAAAATAAAAAGGACATGTCTTAAAGCTCAATTTCAATGCATTATGAGACACATGCAAATGCAACCACTAAGAGGTATCAGCTCACACCACTCAGAATAACCATCAGCAAAAACTACAAAGAATAAATGCTGAAGGTGCTGGGAAGAAATACATACCCTCCACTTTAAGTGGGACCTAACCTGGAAAGAGCCACTAAGGAGAGCAGAATAGAGGTGTCTTTAAAAGGTAAACATTGGCTGCCATATGATCCAGCAGACCTATTCCTGGACCTATAAACTAAGAAGACAGAATTGGCAGGACACAGGCACGCAAATCTGCATTGCCTAGTATTACAATAGCCAAGATATGGAAGTAACCAAAAAGTCCACAGACAGATGGGTGGACAAAGAAGAACTGTTACCTGTACAGATGGAATATGAGCTAGTGAAAAAATGAAACAATGCCATTTGCAGCACCATAGATGAGTCTAGAAGTAATCACGCAACTTGGAGTAAGTGAGAAGGCAAAAGACACATATCCTATCATATCTCATATAGGTGTTACCTAAAAAATGATACAAACAAAGATATTTCCACAGAGAAACACTATCATAGATTCATTAAAAAAACTTATGCTTCACCAACTGGAAAGGTGTGAGGATTGGATACATTACCATATTGAGGTTAACAGAGAGATACAAACACATGTGAAATATAGAATCACCAAAGACCTACGCAATACCAAGAGAAGACTCCTCAACATTGTGTCATAAGCTACGTGGGAAAAGGATCCGAAGAAGAATAGATATATGTATATGTGTGAAAGAACCACATCTTGCACACCTAGAGCAAACAAAACATTGTAATCAAGTTTGCTGTGATAAAAAATAAAAATTAAGTGAAAAATACGAACAAGAAGTAATGAGACATAAACTTAAAGGGCTTTTTCCTCGCACATTCCATTCTAATTTAAAACCTAGAACACCACTTCCAGTAAGGCTCTGTTGCCCTAGTAACCAGATTTGGTAAAGGAGAAATGCTGCCGCCTTCTGGCCGATTCCCGCAAGAGCAGCTTTTAACCCACAGCTAATGGTCACTTACCATTCACAAGGACTCAGGGCTGTAAAGGACACCTGCCTTCAAAATTGTGCTGAGGTAGGGAATGGATAAAAAAAAATTCAAAACAGGCAAAATTTTCAAGAAGATAGTATGAAGAGGTAACTTTTCCTCACTGTCTGTTCAAAAAAAGGAAAATGGATAAAAGCTCCACCTCAGGAAGTATTAGACTCATGCAATCTAATCTACAAAAAGTTTTCAACTCAAACCAGTCGACTGACCATTGGCAAAAAGTCTACAAACAATAAATGCTGAAGAGGTTTTAGAGAAATGTGTACCCTCTAGCTGCTGGTGAGATGTAAAGGGGTTAACCGCCAATAATGAGAACAGAAAGGAGCTGCATTTAAAAGGAAAAATTGAGGTACCATTCAATCCAGCAGGCGCACCAATGGGCCTCTCACCTGAGAAGACCAGAATGAAGAAGACCCGGGCTGCAAAAGCTGCACTGCAGCCTCATTCACAATAGACAAGACAGTGAAGCAACCAAAATGTCCATCAACAGATGAAAGGATAAAGAAGAAGTGGTCCATGTACACAATGAATACTAGCCATGGAAAACAATGAAACACTGCTCTTTGAGGCACCATAGATGATCTTGGAGATAATCACAGAACACGAGGTAAGTCGGAAAGCAAAAGTCCTATATCCTATGATATCACTTATAGGCGTTATCTAATAACTGACACAAATGAACATATTTCCACAGAGAAACTCAATCACAGACTTATTAAAAAAAACTATGCTTATCTAAAAGGAAAGGTGGGGGGAATGGGTAAATGAAGATTAGCGTTACCATACGTGTACAAATACATATTATATACATATATCAAAAAGACCGACCATATAGCAAGGAAGGATTACGGAACACTCTGTAATAATTTACACGGGAAGAGGACCTCTACATAAATAGGTATATAGGATATGTAGATGAACCAGAGTGTGTACACCTTGGACAAGCAACATTCTAACGATTACCCCAATTGAAAAACTTAAAACAACGAACTAGGAGTAAGGAGACATAAACTTATGGGGGGGTTTCCTGGCACATTCCATCCAAATTTAAAACCTAGGCAAACAACTTCCAGAATGGCTCTGCTGCCCTAGTACCCAGATTTGGGAATGGAGAAATGCTGCATCCTTGTGGCCGTTTCCCACAACAGCAGCTTTAAACCCACTGCAAAAGGTCACTAAATATTCACCAATTGCAGGTCTGTAAATGACACCGGCCCTCCAAAAACTACTGAGGTCGAAAATCGACCCAAAAATTCTAGAGTGCCACTTTCCGAAAGGAAAATTTGAAGAGGTATATTACACTCACACGTTTTTACTTTTTTCTTTTAACAGAAAAGAAAAAGGCGTGGAAAAATGATGAATTGTAGGAATTTTTACAGACATGTAAACCCAAATTACAAAAACCTATCAGCTCACACCAGTCAGAATGGCCATCAACAAAAATGCTGCAAACAATAAATGCTGACGTGATTGTGGAGAAATGCGTACCCTGGATTCTAAGGGGTCGTGGTAAGAGCCACTAATGAAAGCACAATTGAGGTGCTTGAAAAGGTCAACGTTGAGCTACCATACCAGTCAATTAATCATACCCACTGCTGGGTCTATCACCTGAGAAAATGAAAATCAAAAATCACAGGCTGGCAATCCTGCACTCCAGCAATATTTACCATAGGCAACACTTGGAAGCACCGAAAATGTCCATCAACAGAGGAACGCACAAGAAGAAGTGGTCCATGTACACACTGGAATATTAGCCATGGAAAACATGGAAGCACTGCTCTTTGAGGCACCATAGATGAGCCTGGAGATAATCACAAAACATGAAGTAGGTCGGAAAGCAAAAGACCTATAGCCTATATTATCACTTATGGCATTATCTAATAACTGACACAGATGAACATATTTCCAAAGAGAAAGACACTCACAGGCTTAGAAAACAAACTATGCTATCGAAAAGGAAAGGAGGGGGGAAATTGAGAAATGAAGATTAGTGTCACTATACATATACAAATACATATTATATACATGTATCAAAAAGACCGAATATATAGCAAGGGAGGTCGATGGAACACTGTAATATTTTACATGGGAAGAGGATCTGTACATTAATAGACATACATAATGTACAAATGAACCAGATTGTGTACACCTAGGACAAACAATATTCTAAACTTTACCCAGATTAAAAAAAAATTAAAAACCAAGAAGAAGTAATGAGACATAAACTTATGGGGATTGCTCCTGGCAAATTCCATTCTAATTTACAACCTAGCACAATGACTTCCAGAAAGGCTCTGCTGCCCTAGTACCCAGATTGGGGAATGGAGAAATGATACCTCCTTGTGGCCGTTTCCCACAACAGCAGCTTTGAACCCACTGCAAAAGGTCACTAAATTTTCACCAACTTGCAGTTCTGTAAATGACACCTGACCTCCGGAAAATTTCGGGGTTCAAAAATCGACCGTAAAATTCAGAAGAGGGCAACCTTCGAAGAAGACAATTTCAAGAGCTATATTGTACTCACGGTTTTTTCTTTTAAGAAAAAGGCAAAGGAATATGATGAATTTTAAAAATTTTAATGACATGCATACCCATATTACAAAAACCTATCAGCTCACAGCAGTCAGAACGGCCATTAGGAAAAATGCTGCCAAAAATAAATGGTGAAGGGAGTGTGGAGAAATGCGTACCCTCGGCTGTAAGGGGGGGCATGTAAAGAGCCACTAAAGAAAACACAATGTAGGTGCTTTGAAAAGGGAAACATTGAGCTACCGGTCAATCAATCACAACCACTGCTTGGCCTATCACCTGAGAAAATGAGAATCAAAAAGTCACAGGCTGGCAAACCTGTACGCCAGCAAGATTAACCATAGCCAGCACTTGGAAGCAATGAAAATGTCCATCAACCGAGGAATGCACCAAGAAGAAGTGGTCCACGTACACAATGGAATATTACTCTAATAATAAATATAAATTAAATTTAAAAACAAACAAAAGCAAGGAGACATCAACATTTGTGGGTTTACCCGGGCACGTTGCACTCTAATTTATAACCGAAGAACACCACTGGCCGGTAGGTCTGTTTCCCTAGTACCAGCAAGGAGAACGTAGAAAGGCTGCCGCTCTCTGGCCGTTACCTGCAAAAGCAGGTTTAAAGCCTGAGCTAATGGTCACTTCATATGAACAAGTACTGCAGGGCTGTAAATGAAACCTGCCCTCAAAATGTCTTGAGGGAGAAAATGGCCAAAATATTTCAAATGGTGACACATACTTTAAGAAAACACTTTGAAGAAATAAGCTCTAATCACAGCTGGAAAAATAAAAAGGACATGTCTTAAAGCTCAATTTCAACGCATTATGAGACACATGCAAATGCAACCACTAAGAGGTATCAGCTCACACCACTCAGAATAACCATCAGCAAAAACTACAAAGAATAAATGCTGAAGGTGCTGGGAAGAAATACATACCCTCCACTTTAAGTGGGACCTAACCTGGAAAGAGCCACTAAGGAGAGCAGAATAGAGGTGTCTTTAAAAGGTAAACATTGGCTGCCATATGATCCAGCAGACCTATTCCTGGACCTATAAACTAAGAAGACAGAATTGGCAGGACACAGGCACGCAAATCTGCATTGCCTAGTATTACAATAGCCAAGATATGGAAGTAACCAAAAAGTCCACAGACAGATGGGTGGACAAAGAAGAACTGTTACCTGTACAGATGGAATATGAGCTAGTGAAAAAATGAAACAATGCCATTTGCAGCACCATAGATGAGTCTAGAAGTAATCACGCAACTTGGAGTAAGTGAGAAGGCAAAAGACACATATCCTATCATATCTCATATAGGTGTTACCTAAAAAATGATACAAACAAAGATATTTCCACAGAGAAACACTATCATAGATTCATTAAAAAAACTTATGCTTCACCAACTGGAAAGGTGTGAGGATTGGATACATTACCATATTGAGGTTAACAGAGAGATACAAACACATGTGAAATATAGAATCACCAAAGACCTACGCAATACCAAGAGAAGACTCCTCAACATTGTGTCATAAGCTACGTGGGAAAAGGATCCGAAGAAGAATAGATATATGTATATGTGTGAAAGAACCACATCTTGCACACCTAGAGCAAACAAAACATTGTAATCAAGTTTGCTGTGATAAAAAATAAAAATTAAGTGAAAAATACGAACAAGAAGTAATGAGACATAAACTTAAAGGGCTTTTTCCTCGCACATTCCATTCTAATTTAAAACCTAGAACACCACTTCCAGTAAGGCTCTGTTGCCCTAGTAACCAGATTTGGTAAAGGAGAAATGCTGCCGCCTTCTGGCCGATTCCCGCAAGAGCAGCTTTTAACCCACAGCTAATGGTCACTTACCATTCACAAGGACTCAGGGCTGTAAAGGACACCTGCCTTCAAAATTGTGCTGAGGTAGGGAATGGATAAAAAAAAATTCAAAACAGGCAAAATTTTCAAGAAGATAGTATGAAGAGGTAACTTTTCCTCACTGTCTGTTCAAAAAAAGGAAAATGGATAAAAGCTCCACCTCAGGAAGTATTAGACTCATGCAATCTAATCTACAAAAAGTTTTCAACTCAAACCAGTCGACTGACCATTGGCAAAAAGTCTACAAACAATAAATGCTGAAGAGGTTTTAGAGAAATGTGTACCCTCTAGCTGCTGGTGAGATGTAAAGGGGTTAACCGCCAATAATGAGAACAGAAAGGAGCTGCATTTAAAAGGAAAAATTGAGGTACCATTCAATCCAGCAGGCGCACCAATGGGCCTCTCACCTGAGAAGACCAGAATGAAGAAGACCCGGGCTGCAAAAGCTGCACTGCAGCCTCATTCACAATAGACAAGACAGTGAAGCAACCAAAATGTCCATCAACAGATGAAAGGATAAAGAAGAAGTGGTCCATGTACACAATGAATACTAGCCATGGAAAACAATTAAACACTGCTCTTTGAGGCACCATAGATGATCTTGGAGATAATCACAGAACACGAGGTAAGTCGGAAAGCAAAAGTCCTATATCCTATGATATCACTTATAGGCGTTATCTAATAACTGACACAAATGAACATATTTCCACAGAGAAACTCAATCACAGACTTATTAAAAAAAACTATGCTTATCTAAAAGGAAAGGTGGGGGGAATGGGTAAATGAAGATTAGCGTTACCATACGTGTACAAATACATATTATATACATATATCAAAAAGACCGACCATATAGCAAGGAAGGATTACGGAACACTCTGTAATAATTTACACGGGAAGAGGACCTCTACATAAATAGGTATATAGGATATGTAGATGAACCAGAGTGTGTACACCTTGGACAAGCAACATTCTAACGATTACCCCAATTGAAAAACTTAAAACAACGAACTAGGAGTAAGGAGACATAAACTTATGGGGGGGTTTCCTGGCACATTCCATCCAAATTTAAAACCTAGGCAAACAACTTCCAGAATGGCTCTGCTGCCCTAGTACCCAGATTTGGGAATGGAGAAATGCTGCATCCTTGTGGCCGTTTCCCACAACAGCAGCTTTAAACCCACTGCAAAAGGTCACTAAATATTCACCAATTGCAGGTCTGTAAATGACACCGGCCCTCCAAAAACTACTGAGGTCGAAAATCGACCCAAAAATTCTAGAGTGCCACTTTCCGAAAGGAAAATTTGAAGAGGTATATTACACTCACACGTTTTTACTTTTCTCTTTTAACAGAAAAGAAAAAGGCGTGGAAAAATGATGAATTGTAGGAATTTTTACAGACATGTAAACCCAAATTACAAAAACCTATCAGCTCACACCAGTCAGAATGGCCATCAACAAAAATGCTGCAAACAATAAATGCTGACGTGATTGTGGAGAAATGCGTACCCTGGATTCTAAGGGGTCGTGGTAAGAGCCACTAATGAAAGCACAATTGAGGTGCCTTGAAAAGGTCAACGTTGAGCTACCATACCAGTCAATCAATCATACCCACTGCTGGGTCTATCACCTGAGAAAATGAAAATCAAAAATCACAGGCTGGCAATCCTGCACTCCAGCAATATTTACCATAGGCAACACTTGGAAGCACCGAAAATGTCCATCAACAGAGGAACGCACAAGAAGAAGTGGTCCATGTACACACTGGAATATTAGCCATGGAAAACATGGAAGCACTGCTCTTTGAGGCACCATAGATGAGCCTGGAGATAATCACAAAACATGAAGTAGGTCGGAAAGCAAAAGACCTATAGCCTATATTATCACTTATGGCATTATCTAATAACTGACACAGATGAACATATTTCCAAAGAGAAAGACACTCACAGGCTTAGAAAACAAACTATGCTATCGAAAAGGAAAGGAGGGGGGAAATTGAGAAATGAAGATTAGTGTCACTATACATATACAAATACATATTATATACATGTATCAAAAAGACCGAATATATAGCAAGGGAGGTCGACGGAACACTGTAATATTTTACATGGGAAGAGGATCTGTACATTAATAGACATACATAATGTACAAATGAACCAGATTGTGTACACCTAGGACAAACAATATTCTAAACTTTACCCAGATTAAAAAAAAATTAAAAACCAAGAAGAAGTAATGAGACATAAACTTATGGGGATTGCTCCTGGCAAATTCCATTCTAATTTACAACCTAGCACAATGACTTCCAGAAAGGCTCTGCTGCCCTAGTACCCAGATTGGGGAATGGAGAAATGATACCTCCTTGTGGCCGTTTCCCACAACAGCAGCTTTGAACCCCCTGCAAAAGGTCACTAAATTTTCACCAACTTGCAGTTCTGTAAATGACACCTGACCTCCGGAAAATTTCGGGGTTCAAAAATCGACCGTAAAATTCAGAAGAGGGCAACCTTCGAAGAAGACAATTTCAAGAGCTATATTGTACTCACGGTTTTTTCTTTTAAGAAAAAGGCAAAGGAATATGATGAATTTTAAAAATTTTAATGACATGCATACCCATATTACAAAAACCTATCAGCTCACAGCAGTCAGAATGGCCATTAGGAAAAATGCTGCCAAAAATAAATGGTGAAGGGAGTGTGGAGAAATGCGTACCCTCGGCTGTAAGGGGGGGCATGTAAAGAGCCACTAAAGAAAACACAATGTAGGTGCTTTGAAAAGGGAAACATTGAGCTACCGGTCAATCAATCACAACCACTGCTTGGCCTATCACCTGAGAAAATGAGAATCAAAAAGTCACAGGCTGGCAAACCTGTACGCCAGCAAGATTAACCATAGCCAGCACTTGGAAGCAATGAAAATGTCCATCAACCGAGGAATGCACCAAGAAGAAGTGGTCCACGTACACAATGGAATATTACTCTAATAATAAATATAAATTAAATTTAAAAACAAACAAAAGCAAGGAGACATCAACATTTGTGGGTTTACCCGGGCACGTTGCACTCTAATTTATAACCGAAGAACACCACTGGCCGGTAGGTCTGTTTCCCTAGTACCAGCAAGGAGAACGTAGAAAGGCTGCCGCTCTCTGGCCGTTACCTGCAAAAGCAGGTTTAAAGCCTGAGCTAATGGTCACTTCATATGAACAAGTACTGCAGGGCTGTAAATGAAACCTGCCCTCAAAATGTCTTGAGGGAGAAAATGGCCAAAATATTTCAAATGGTGACACATACTTTAAGAAAACACTTTGAAGAAATAAGCTCTAATCACAGCTGGAAAAATAAAAAGGACATGTCTTAAAGCTCAATTTCAACGCATTATGAGACACATGCAAATGCAACCACTAAGAGGTATCAGCTCACACCACTCAGAATAACCATCAGCAAAAACTACAAAGAATAAATGCTGAAGGTGCTGGGAAGAAATACATACCCTCCACTTTAAGTGGGACCTAACCTGGAAAGAGCCACTAAGGAGAGCAGAATAGAGGTGTCTTTAAAAGGTAAACATTGGCTGCCATATGATCCAGCAGACCTATTCCTGGACCTATAAACTAAGAAGACAGAATTGGCAGGACACAGGCACGCAAATCTGCATTGCCTAGTATTACAATAGCCAAGATATGGAAGTAACCAAAAAGTCCACAGACAGATGGGTGGACAAAGAAGAACTGTTACCTGTACAGATGGAATATGAGCTAGTGAAAAAATGAAACAATGCCATTTGCAGCACCATAGATGAGTCTAGAAGTAATCACGCAACTTGGAGTAAGTGAGAAGGCAAAAGACACATATCCTATCATATCTCATATAGGTGTTACCTAAAAAATGATACAAACAAAGATATTTCCACAGAGAAACACTATCATAGATTCATTAAAAAAACTTATGCTTCACCAACTGGAAAGGTGTGAGGATTGGATACATTACCATATTGAGGTTAACAGAGAGATACAAACACATGTGAAATATAGAATCACCAAAGACCTACGCAATACCAAGAGAAGACTCCTCAACATTGTGTCATAAGCTACGTGGGAAAAGGATCCGAAGAAGAATAGATATATGTATATGTGTGAAAGAACCACATCTTGCACACCTAGAGCAAACAAAACATTGTAATCAAGTTTGCTGTGATAAAAAATAAAAATTAAGTGAAAAATACGAACAAGAAGTAATGAGACATAAACTTAAAGGGCTTTTTCCTCGCACATTCCATTCTAATTTAAAACCTAGAACACCACTTCCAGTAAGGCTCTGTTGCCCTAGTAACCAGATTTGGTAAAGGAGAAATGCTGCCGCCTTCTGGCCGATTCCCGCAAGAGCAGCTTTTAACCCACAGCTAATGGTCACTTACCATTCACAAGGACTCAGGGCTGTAAAGGACACCTGCCTTCAAAATTGTGCTGAGGTAGGGAATGGATAAAAAAAAATTCAAAACAGGCAAAATTTTCAAGAAGATAGTATGAAGAGGTAACTTTTCCTCACTGTCTGTTCAAAAAAAGGAAAATGGATAAAAGCTCCACCTCAGGAAGTATTAGACTCATGCAATCTAATCTACAAAAAGTTTTCAACTCAAACCAGTCGACTGACCATTGGCAAAAAGTCTACAAACAATAAATGCTGAAGAGCTTTTAGAGAAATGTGTACCCTCTAGCTGCTGGTGAGATGTAAAGGGGTTAACCGCCAATAATGAGAACAGAAAGGAGCTGCATTTAAAAGGAAAAATTGAGGTACCATTCAATCCAGCAGGCGCACCAATGGGCCTCTCACCTGAGAAGACCAGAATGAAGAAGACCCGGGCTGCAAAAGCTGCACTGCAGCCTCATTCACAATAGACAAGACAGTGAAGCAACCAAAATGTCCATCAACAGATGAAAGGATAAAGAAGAAGTGGTCCATGTACACAATGAATACTAGCCATGGAAAACAATGAAACACTGCTCTTTGAGGCACCATAGATGATCTTGGAGATAATCACAGAACACGAGGTAAGTCGGAAAGCAAAAGTCCTATATCCTATGATATCACTTATAGGCGTTATCTAATAACTGACACAAATGAACATATTTCCACAGAGAAACTCAATCACAGACTTATTAAAAAAAACTATGCTTATCTAAAAGGAAAGGTGGGGGGAATGGGTAAATGAAGATTAGCGTTACCATACGTGTACAAATACATATTATATACATATATCAAAAAGACCGACCATATAGCAAGGAAGGATTACGGAACACTCTGTAATAATTTACACGGGAAGAGGACCTCTACATAAATAGGTATATAGGATATGTAGATGAACCAGAGTGTGTACACCTTGGACAAGCAACATTCTAACGATTACCCCAATTGAAAAACTTAAAACAACGAACTAGGAGTAAGGAGACATAAACTTATGGGGGGGTTTCCTGGCACATTCCATCCAAATTTAAAACCTAGGCAAACAACTTCCAGAATGGCTCTGCTGCCCTAGTACCCAGATTTGGGAATGGAGAAATGCTGCATCCTTGTGGCCGTTTCCCACAACAGCAGCTTTAAACCCACTGCAAAAGGTCACTAAATATTCACCAATTGCAGGTCTGTAAATGACACCGGCCCTCCAAAAACTACTGAGGTCGAAAATCGACCCAAAAATTCTAGAGTGCCACTTTCCGAAAGGAAAATTTGAAGAGGTATATTACACTCACACGTTTTTACTTTTCTCTTTTAACAGAAAAGAAAAAGGCGTGGAAAAATGATGAATTGTAGGAATTTTTACAGACATGTAAACCCAAATTACAAAAACCTATCAGCTCACACCAGTCAGAATGGCCATCAACAAAAATGCTGCAAACAATAAATGCTGACGTGATTGTGGAGAAATGCGTACCCTGGATTCTAAGGGGTCGTGGTAAGAGCCACTAATGAAAGCACAATTGAGGTGCTTGAAAAGGTCAACGTTGAGCTACCATACCAGTCAATTAATCATACCCACTGCTGGGTCTATCACCTGAGAAAATGAAAATCAAAAATCACAGGCTGGCAATCCTGCACTCCAGCAATATTTACCATAGGCAACACTTGGAAGCACCGAAAATGTCCATCGACAGAGGAACGCACAAGAAGAAGTGGTCCATGTACACACTGGAATATTAGCCATGGAAAACATGGAAGCACTGCTCTTTGAGGCACCATAGATGAGCCTGGAGATAATCACAAAACATGAAGTAGGTCGGAAAGCAAAAGACCTATAGCCTATATTATCACTTATGGCATTATCTAATAACTGACACAGATGAACATATTTCCAAAGAGAAAGACACTCACAGGCTTAGAAAACAAACTATGCTATCGAAAAGGAAAGGAGGGGGGAAATTGAGAAATGAAGATTAGTGTCACTATACATATACAAATACATATTATATACATGTATCAAAAAGACCGAATATATAGCAAGGGAGGTCGACGGAACACTGTAATATTTTACATGGGAAGAGGATCTGTACATTAATAGACATACATAATGTACAAATGAACCAGATTGTGTACACCTAGGACAAACAATATTCTAAACTTTACCCAGATTAAAAAAAAATTAAAAACCAAGAAGAAGTAATGAGACATAAACTTATGGGGATTGCTCCTGGCAAATTCCATTCTAATTTACAACCTAGCACAATGACTTCCAGAAAGGCTCTGCTGCCCTAGTACCCAGATTGGGGAATGGAGAAATGATACCTCCTTGTGGCCGTTTCCCACAACAGCAGCTTTGAACCCACTGCAAAAGGTCACTAAATTTTCACCAACTTGCAGTTCTGTAAATGACACCTGACCTCCGGAAAATTTCGGGGTTCAAAAATCGACCGTAAAATTCAGAAGAGGGCAACCTTCGAAGAAGACAATTTCAAGAGCTATATTGTACTCACGGTTTTTTCTTTTAAGAAAAAGGCAAAGGAATATGATGAATTTTAAAAATTTTAATGACATGCATACCCATATTACAAAAACCTATCAGCTCACAGCAGTCAGAACGGCCATTAGGAAAAATGCTGCCAAAAATAAATGGTGAAGGGAGTGTGGAGAAATGCGTACCCTCGGCTGTAAGGGGGGGCATGTAAAGAGCCACTAAAGAAAACACAATGTAGGTGCTTTGAAAAGGGAAACATTGAGCTACCGGTCAATCAATCACAACCACTGCTTGGCCTATCACCTGAGAAAATGAGAATCAAAAAGTCACAGGCTGGCAAACCTGTACGCCAGCAAGATTAACCATAGCCAGCACTTGGAAGCAATGAAAATGTCCATCAACCGAGGAATGCACCAAGAAGAAGTGGTCCACGTACACAATGGAATATTACTCTAATAATAAATATAAATTAAATTTAAAAACAAACAAAAGCAAGGAGACATCAACATTTGTGGGTTTACCCGGGCACGTTGCACTCTAATTTATAACCGAAGAACACCACTGGCCGGTAGGTCTGTTTCCCTAGTACCAGCAAGGAGAACGTAGAAAGGCTGCCGCTCTCTGGCCGTTACCTGCAAAAGCAGGTTTAAAGCCTGAGCTAATGGTCACTTCATATGAACAAGTACTGCAGGGCTGTAAATGAAACCTGCCCTCAAAATGTCTTGAGGGAGAAAATGGCCAAAATATTTCAAATGGTGACACATACTTTAAGAAAACACTTTGAAGAAATAAGCTCTAATCACAGCTGGAAAAATAAAAAGGACATGTCTTAAAGCTCAATTTCAACGCATTATGAGACACATGCAAATGCAACCACTAAGAGGTATCAGCTCACACCACTCAGAATAACCATCAGCAAAAACTACAAAGAATAAATGCTGAAGGTGCTGGGAAGAAATACATACCCTCCACTTTAAGTGGGACCTAACCTGGAAAGAGCCACTAAGGAGAGCAGAATAGAGGTGTCTTTAAAAGGTAAACATTGGCTGCCATATGATCCAGCAGACCTATTCCTGGACCTATAAACTAAGAAGACAGAATTGGCAGGACACAGGCACGCAAATCTGCATTGCCTAGTATTACAATAGCCAAGATATGGAAGTAACCAAAAAGTCCACAGACAGATGGGTGGACAAAGAAGAACTGTTACCTGTACAGATGGAATATGAGCTAGTGAAAAAATGAAACAATGCCATTTGCAGCACCATAGATGAGTCTAGAAGTAATCACGCAACTTGGAGTAAGTGAGAAGGCAAAAGACACATATCCTATCATATCTCATATAGGTGTTACCTAAAAAATGATACAAACAAAGATATTTCCACAGAGAAACACTATCATAGATTCATTAAAAAAACTTATGCTTCACCAACTGGAAAGGTGTGAGGATTGGATACATTACCATATTGAGGTTAACAGAGAGATACAAACACATGTGAAATATAGAATCACCAAAGACCTACGCAATACCAAGAGAAGACTCCTCAACATTGTGTCATAAGCTACGTGGGAAAAGGATCCGAAGAAGAATAGATATATGTATATGTGTGAAAGAACCACATCTTGCACACCTAGAGCAAACAAAACATTGTAATCAAGTTTGCTGTGATAAAAAATAAAAATTAAGTGAAAAATACGAACAAGAAGTAATGAGACATAAACTTAAAGGGCTTTTTCCTCGCACATTCCATTCTAATTTAAAACCTAGAACACCACTTCCAGTAAGGCTCTGTTGCCCTAGTAACCAGATTTGGTAAAGGAGAAATGCTGCCGCCTTCTGGCCGATTCCCGCAAGAGCAGCTTTTAACCCACAGCTAATGGTCACTTACCATTCACAAGGACTCAGGGCTGTAAAGGACACCTGCCTTCAAAATTGTGCTGAGGTAGGGAATGGATAAAAAAAAATTCAAAACAGGCAAAATTTTCAAGAAGATAGTATGAAGAGGTAACTTTTCCTCACTGTCTGTTCAAAAAAAGGAAAATGGATAAAAGCTCCACCTCAGGAAGTATTAGACTCATGCAATCTAATCTACAAAAAGTTTTCAACTCAAACCAGTCGACTGACCATTGGCAAAAAGTCTACAAACAATAAATGCTGAAGAGGTTTTAGAGAAATGTGTACCCTCTAGCTGCTGGTGAGATGTAAAGGGGTTAACCGCCAATAATGAGAACAGAAAGGAGCTGCATTTAAAAGGAAAAATTGAGGTACCATTCAATCCAGCAGGCGCACCAATGGGCCTCTCACCTGAGAAGACCAGAATGAAGAAGACCCGGGCTGCAAAAGCTGCACTGCAGCCTCATTCACAATAGACAAGACAGTGAAGCAACCAAAATGTCCATCAACAGATGAAAGGATAAAGAAGAAGTGGTCCATGTACACAATGAATACTAGCCATGGAAAACAATGAAACACTGCTCTTTGAGGCACCATAGATGATCTTGGAGATAATCACAGAACACGAGGTAAGTCGGAAAGCAAAAGTCCTATATCCTATGATATCACTTATAGGCGTTATCTAATAACTGACACAAATGAACATATTTCCACAGAGAAACTCAATCACAGACTTATTAAAAAAACTATGCTTATCTAAAAGGAAAGGTTGGGGGGAATGGGTAAATGAAGATTAGCGTTACCATACGTGTACAAATACATATTATATACATATATCAAAAAGACCGACCATATAGCAAGGAAGGATTACGGAACACTCTGTAATAATTTACACGGGAAGAGGACCTCTACATAAATAGGTATATAGGATATGTAGATGAACCAGAGTGTGTACACCTTGGACAAGCAACATTCTAACGATTACCCCAATTGAAAAAATTAAAACAACGAACTAGGAGTAAGGAGACATAAACATATGGGGGGGTTTCCTGGCACATTCCATCCAAATTTAAAACCTAGGCAAACAACTTCCAGAATGGCTCTGCTGCCCTAGTACCCAGATTTGGGAATGGAGAAATGCTGCATCCTTGTGGCCGTTTCCCACAACAGCAGCTTTAAACCCACTGCAAAAGGTCACTAAATATTCACCAATTGCAGGTCTGTAAATGACACCGGCCCTCCAAAAACTACTGAGGTCGAAAATCGACCCAAAAATTCTAGAGTGCCACCTTCCAAAGAGAAAATTTGAAGAGGTATATTATACTCACACATTTTTTCTTTTTTCTTTTAACAGAAAAGAAAAAGGCGTGGAAAAATGATGAATTGTAGGAATTTTTACAGACATGTAAATCCAAATTACAAAAACCTATCTGCTCACACCAGTCAGAATGGCCATCAACAGAAATGCTGCAAACAATAAATGCTGACGTGATTGTGGAGAAATGCGTACTCTCGATTCGAAGGGGGACGTGGTAAGAGCCACTAATGAAAGCACAATTGAGGTGCCTTGAAAAGGTCAACGTTGAGCTACCATACCAGTCAATCAATCAAACCCACTGCTGGGTCTATCACCTGAGAAAATGAAAATCAAAAATCACAGGCTGGCAATCCTGCACTCCAGCAATATTTACCATAGGCAACACTTGGAAGCAACGAAAATGTCCATCAACAGCGGAACGCACCAAGAAGAAGTGGTCCATGTACACACTGGAATATTAGCCATGGAAAACATGGAAGCACTGCTCTTTGAGGCACCATAGATGAGCCTGGAGATAATCACAAAACATCAAGTAGGTCGGAAAGCAAAAGACCTATAGCCTATATTATCACTTATGGCATTATCTAATAACTGACATAGATGAACATATTTCCAAAGAGAAAGACACTCACAGGCTTAGAAAACAAACTATGCTCATCTAAAAGGAAAGGAGGGGGGAAATTGAGAAATGAAGATTAGTGTTACTTTACATATACAAATTCATATTATATACATGTATCAGAAAGACCGAACATATAGCAAGGGCGGTCAACGGAACACTGTAATATTACACATGGGAAGATGATCTGTACATTAATAGACATACATAATGTACAAATGAAGTAGATTGTGTACACTTGGAGAAACAATATTCTAAACTTTACCCAGATTAAAAAAATTTCAAAAACCAAGAAGAAGTAATGAGACATAAACTTATGGGGATTTCTCCTGGCAAATTCCATCCTAATTTACAAGCTAGGGCAATGACTTCCAGAAAGGCTCTGCTGCCCTAGTACCCAGATTGGGGAATGGAGAAATGCTACCTCCTTGTGGCCGTTTCCCACAACAGCAGCTTTGAACCCACTGCAAAAGGTCACTAAATTTTCACCAACTTGCAGTTCTGTAAATGACACCTGCCCTCCAGAAAATTTCTGGGGTCAAAAATCGACCGTAAAATTCAGAAGAGGGCAACCTTCGAAGAAGACAATTTCAAGAAGTGTATTGTACTCACGGTTTTTTCTTTTAAGAGAAAAGAAAAAAGCGTAGGAATATGATGGATTTTAAATATTTTAATGACATGCATAGCCATATTACAAAAACCTATCAGCTCACAGCACTCAGAATGGCCATTAGGAAAAATGCTGCAAAAAATAAATGGTGAAGGGAGTGTGGAGAAATGCGTACCCTCGGTTTTAAGTGGGGGCATGTAAAGAGCCACTAATGAAAACACAATGTAGGTGCTTTGAAAAGGGAAACATTGAGCTACCATATGATCCAGTAGGCCCACTCCTCGACCTATAATCTAAAAAGAGAGAATTGGAAAGACAGAGGCAGGCAAATCTGCATTGCACCGTTTTACAATAGCTACGAAATGGAAGTAACCAAAAAGTCCACCAACAGGTGGGTGGACAAAGAAGAACTCCTCCATGTACAGATGGAATATTCGCTAGTGAAAAAAATGAACCAATGCCATTTGCAGCACCCTAGATGAGTCTAGACGTAAACACGCCACATGTAGTAAGTGAGAAAGCAAAAACACATATACTTTCATATCACTATTAGGAGTTACTTAGAAATTGATACCAATGAAGATATTTACACAGAGAAAGGCAAGCACAGATTCATTAAAAAAAGTATGGTTTCCCAAATAGAAAGTGATGAGGATTGGATACATTACCATATTGGGGTTAACAGAGATATACAAACCATGTGAAATATAAAACCACCAAAGACGTACGGAAGACCAGGGGAAGACTTCTCAACATTGTGTCATAACCTACATGGGAAAAGGATGCGAGGAAGAATAGATACATGTATATGTGTGAAAGAACCACATCTTGCACACCTAGAACAAACAAACCATTGTAATCATATTTGCTGGGACAAAAAATAAAAAGTGAATTACACATATGAACAAGAAGTAATGAGACATAAACTTAAAGGGCTTTTTCCTGGCACATTCCATTCTAATTTACAACCTAGAAAACCACTTCCATTAAGGCTCTGTTTCCCTAGTAACCAAATTTGGTAAAGGGGAATTGCTGCCACCTTGTGGCCATTTCCTGCAAGAGCAGCTTTAAACTCACAGCTAATGGTCACTTAACATTCACAAGGGCTCATGGCTGTAAAGGACAGCTGCCCTAAAAAATTGTGCTGAAGTAGGGAATGGACAAAAAAATTCAAAACAGGAAAATGTTTTAAGAAGAGAGTATGAAGAGTTAAGTTTTACTCCTGCTCTTTTTAAAAAAAAAGAAAATGGGGCTTCCCTGGTATAGCAGTGGTTAAGAATCTGCCTGCCAATGCATGGGACACGGGTTTGAGCCCTGGTCTGGGAAGATCCCACATGCCGCAGAGCGGCTAGGCCTGTGAGCCACGAGTACTGAGCCTGTGCGTCTGGAGCCTGTGCTCCGCAATGGGAGAGGCCGCAACAGTGAGAGGCCCGCGCACCGCGATGAAGAGTGGCCCCCCTCGCTGGAACTGGAGAAAGCCATCACACAAAAACGAAGACCCAACACACCCAAAAATAATAAATAAATAAATTTATAAAAAAAGAAAAAGGAAAATGGATAAAAGCTCAACCTCAGGGAGGGTTAGACCTATGCAATCTAATCTACAAAAAGTTTCAACTTACACCAGTCGACTCACCATCAGCAAAAAGTCTACAAACAATAAATGCTGAAGGGGTTTTGGAGAACTGTGTAACCTCTACCTGCTGGTGAGACGTAAAGGGTAACAGCCAATAATGAGAACAGAAAGGAGCTGTGTTTAAAAGTAAAAATGGAGGTACTATTCCATCCAGCAGGCGCACCATTGGATCTCTCACCTGAGAAGACAAGAATCGAGAAGACACAGGGCGCCAAAGCTGCAGTGCAGCCTTATTCACAATAACCAAGACAGTGGAGCAATCAAAATGTCCAACAACAGGTGAATGGATAAGGAAGAAGTGGTCCATGTACACAATGGAATATTAACCATGGAAAACAATGATCCTTTGCTCTTTGATGCAGCACAAATGAGTCTGGAGATAATCACGAAACATGAGATAAGTCGGAAAGCAAAAGACCTATATTCTATGATATCACTTATAGGCGTTATCTAATAACTGACACAAATGAACATATTTCCACAGAGAAAGAGACTCACAGAATTCGAAAAGAAACTATGCTCATCTAAAAGGAAAGGTGGGGGGAATGGATAAATTAAGATTAGTGTTACTATATGCATAAAAACACATATTATATACATATCTCCAAAAGGCCGACCATATAGCAAGGGAGGTCTGCAGAACACTCTGTAACATTTTACATGGGAAGAGTATCTGTACTTGAATAGACATATATAATGTACAAATGAACCAGATTGTGTACACCTAGGACAAACAATATTCTAAGATTTACCCCAATTAAAAGAATTTTTAAAACGAAGAAGAAATAATGAGACATAAACTTATGGGTGTTTCTCCATGCACATTCCAATGTAATTTACAACCTAGGAACACGACTTCCAGAAAGACTCTGCTTCCGAGTACCCAGATTTGGGAATGGAGAAATACTGCCTCCTTCAGGGCACTTCCCACAACAGCAGCTTTAAACCCATTGCTAAAAGTCACTAAATATTTACCAAACTTGCAGTTCAGTAAATGACACCTGCTCTCTAAAAAAATTCTGGGGTGAAAAATCGACAAAAAATTCAAAAGAGGGCAATCTTCCAAGAAGACAATTTCAAGAGTTATACTGTACTCCCAATTGTTTCTTTTTTTTAAAACAGAAAACAAAACGGCGGAGAAAAATGATGAGTTTTACGAAGTTTCAAAGACACGGAAACCCAAATTACAAAAACCTATCAGCTCACAGCAGCCAGAAGGGCCATTAGCATAAATGCTGCAAACAAGAAATGCTGAAGCGATTGTGGGGAAATGCGAACCCTCGATTCTAAGGGGCATGTGGTAAGAGCCACTAATGAAAACACAAAGAAGGTGCTTTGAAAAGGGAAACACGGTGCTACCAGTCAATCAATCACACCCACTGCTGGGCCTATCACCTGAGAAAATGAGAATCAAAAAGTCACAGGCTGGCAATCCTGCACTCCAACAATATTTACTATAGCCACCACTTGGAAGCAATGAAAATGTCCATCAACCAAGGAATGCACAAAGTAGAAGTGGTCCACGTACACAGTGGAAAATTACTCCAATAAAAAATAAAAATTAAATTTAAAAATCCAACCAAAGTAAGGAGACATCAGCTTTTGTGGTTTTGTCCGGGCACACTCCACTCTAATTTATAACCGAGAAACACCACAGGCCGCAAGGGCTTTTCCCTAGTTACCAGGGTGGGGAACATAGATAGGCTGCTACCCTCTGGCAGTTACCTGCAAAAGCAGCTTTAAAGCCTGTGCTAATGGTCATTTCCTAGGAACAAGTACTGCAGGACTGTAAATGAAACCTGCCCTCAAAATGTCTTGAGGGAGGTAATGGCCAAAACATGTCAAAATGTGACACATACTTAAAGAGAACACTTTGAAGAAATAAAGGGTAATCACAGCTTGAAAAATAAAAAGGACATGCCTTAAAGCTCAATTCAACGCATTATGAGGGACATGCGAATTCAACCACAAAGAGGTATCAGCTCACACTTGTCAGAATAACCATCAGCACGAAAACTACAAACAATAAATGCTGAAGGTGTTGTGGAGGAATGCATACCCTCAACTTTAAGTGGGATGTAACTTGGAAAGAGCCACTAATGAGAACAGAATGGAGGTGCCTTAAAAATGTAAACATTGAGCTACCATATGACACAGGAATCCCACTACTGGGTATACACTCAGAGAAAACCATAATTCAAAAATACACATGCACCCGAATGTTTATTACAGCACTATTTACAACAGCTAGGTCATGGAAGCAACCTAAACGCCCATCAACAGACCAATGGATAAAGAAGTTGTGGTACATATATAGAATGGAATATTACTCAGCCACAAAAAGGTACCAAATTGTTTCATTTGTTGAGACGTGGATGGATCTAGAGACTGCCATACAGAGTGAAGTAAGTCAGAAAGAGAAAAACAAATATCGTATATTAACGCAGATATGTGGAACCTAGAAAATTGGTACAGATGAGCCAGTTTGCAGGGCAGAAGTTGAGACACAGATGTAGAGCACAGACATATGGACACCAAGGGAGGGAAAATGCGGTGGGGTGGGGATGGTGTTGTGCTGAATTGGGTGATTGGGATTGATATGTATACACTTGATGTGTATAAAATTGATGACTGATAAGAACCTGCAGTATAAAAAAACAAACAAAACAACTAATACTAAACTTTCATTCGGTTATTTGTATGGAAATATGTCAATATAAATGTTTCAGACATTACATGAAATTTCTAAAAATCTTATATGTTCTGGTATAATATTATAATTCATAATCCTAGTTATTACTTTAAAATGTATATGTCAGAAATAACTAATTTTCTTGTCAACTGCATTATTATAAACTTTCATCAAATCTTTAACCTTGGTCATTTTTAAGTCTTTTGTCATTTACAGACAGTTCTGGGTGTACTCTGATGCTTTTGCAAATATGTTCCTATAAAAGGGTTTCATCTTCATGAAATTCATGGAAAAGACTCTGACAAGTACAGGTTTCTGGTAACTCTACTGTACTGCTGAACTGAATGAATAAGCATTTTCAGAACTCTAATGATAAAACTAATGAACTCATAAAAGTGCTAACAAAAGATCAAGATGAAAAAAAAATTAATTACATGGGACTGAGTGAACTGATGACGATAAGTAGAATTTTTGTTACTTTCTGTTTGAATTAAAAAAAAATCCCACAAGGACCCAGAGGCAAAGAATATACAAATCAATTTTCACTGCAAAGTAAAGCAGCTGCTACAGTGAAGGACTACTGGACTGAATGTCAATATTATGACATAGTATGAGTGTGTTTCATGTTTGGTAATTGCAATCATTGTTGCTTTTGTTGTGATCATCCATGTACAATGCTTGATGTCAGTCTATTTATCTCTTGTAAAAATAAAATACAGTGTGTGTGTTTGGAAAAAAAAACGAATAAGAAGTACTGAGACATAAACTTATGGGGATTTCTCCTGGCAAACTCCATTCTAATTTACAACCTAAGACAACGACTTCCAGAAAGGCTCTGCTGCCCTAGTACCTAGATTGGGGAATGGCGAAATGCTGCCTCCTTTTGGCCGTTTCCCACAACAGCAGCTTTAAACCCACTGCAAACGGTCACTAAATATTCACCAACTTGCAGTTCTGTAAATGACACCTGCCCTCCAAAAAAATTCTGGGGTCAAAAATCGAACAAAAAATTCAAAAGAGGGCAACCTTCGAAGAAGATAATTTCAAGAGGTATATTGTGCTCACAGATTTTTCTTTTGATAAAAGAAAAAGATGTGGAAAAATGATGAATTTTAGGAATTTTGAAAGATATGCAAACCCAAATTGCAAATACCTATTAGATCACAGCAGTCAGAATGGCCATCAGCAAAAATGGTGACAAACAATAAATGCTGAAGTGATTGTGGAGAAATGCGTACCCTCGGTTCTAAGGGGGACGTTGTAAAAGTCACTAATAAAAACACATTGGAGGTGCTTTGAAAAAGTAAACACTGAGTGACCAGTCCATCAATCACACCCACTGCTGGGCCTATCACCAGAGAAAATGAGAATCAAAAAGTCACAGGCTGGCAATCCTGCACTCCAGCAATATTTACCATAGGCAACACTTGGAAGCAACGAAAATGTCCATCAACAGAGGAATGCACCAAGAAGTGGTCCATGTACAAAATAGAATATTAACTCCAATAATAAATATAAATTAAATTTAAAAATCCAACAAAAGTAAGGAGACATCAGCTTTTGTGTGTTTATCTGGGCACATTCTACTCTAATTTACAACCGAGGAACACCACTGGCCGTAAAGTCTGTTTCCCTAGTATCAGCGTGGGGAATGTAGAAAGGTAGCAGCCCTGTGGCCGTTACCTGCAAAAGCAGTTTAAAGCCTGTGCTAATGGTCACTTGATATGAACAAGTACTGTAGGGCTGAAAATGAAACCTGCCCTCAAAATGTCTTGAGGGAGGTAATGGCCAAAACATTTCAAAATTTGACACATACTTTAAGAAACCACTTTGAAGAACTAAGCTGTAATTACAGCTTGAAAAATAAAAATGACTTGCCTTAAAGCTCAATTGCAACGGAATATGAGACACATGCAAATTCAACCATAAAGAGGTGTCAGCTCACACCCATCAGAATAACCATCAGCAAAAACTACAAAGAATAAATGCTGAAGGTGCTGTGGAGAAATGCATACCCTCAACTTTAAGTGGGACGTAACCTGGAAAGAGCCACTAATGATAACAGAATGGAGGTACCTTTAAAAGGTAAACACTGAGCTACCATATGACCTAGCAGACCTATTCCTGGACCTATAACCGACGAAGACAGAATTGGAAGGACACAGGCAGGCAAATCTGCAAGCATACTATTACCATAGCCAAGATATGGAAGTAACCAAAAAGTCCACTGACAAATGGGTGGACAAAGAAGAACTGCTACATGTACATATGGAATATGAGCTAGTGAAAAAAGGAAACAATGCCATTTGCAGCACCAAAAATGAGTCTAGAGGTAATCACACAACTTGTAGTAATTGAGAAAGTGAAAGACACATATCCTATCATATCAGATATAGTTGTTACCTAAAAATTGATACAAACGAAGATATTTCCACAGAGAAAGGCAATCACAGATTCATTAAAGAAACTTGTGGTTCACCAAATGGAAAGGTGTGAGGATTGGATACATTACCATATTGAGGTTAACAGAGACATACAAACACATGTGAAATATATAATCACCAAAGACCTACAGAATACCAAGAGAAGACTACTCTACATTGTGTCATAACCTACATGGGAAAAGGATCTGAAGAAGAATAGATATATGTATATGTGTGAAAGAACCACATCTTGCACACCTAGAACAAACAAAACATTTTAATCAAGGTTGCTGTGATAAAAAATAAAAATTAACTTAAAAATACAAACAAGAAGTAATGAGACATAAACTTAAAGGGCTTTTTCCTGGCACATTCCATTCTAATTTGCAACCTAGACCACCACTTTCAGTAAGGCTCTGTTGCCATAGTAAGCAGATTTGGTAAAGGAGAAATGCTGCCGCCTTGTGGCCGTTTCCCACAAGAGTGGCTTTAAACCCACAGCTAATGGTCACTTAAAATTCACAAGGACTCAGGGCTGTAAAGGACACCTGCCGTCAAAAATTGTGCTGAGGTAGGGAACGGACAAAACATTTAATACAGGCAAATTTTTCAATAAAATACTATGAAGAGGTAAGTATTACTCACTGTCTTTAAAAAAAAGGAGAATGGATTAAGGTTCAACCTCAGGAATTATTAGACTCATGCAATCTAATCAACAAAAAGGTTTCCAATCACACCAGTCGACTGACCATCAGCAAAAAGTCTACAAACCATAAATGCTGATGCGGTTGCAGAGAATTGTGTATCCTCTAGCTGCTGGTGAGATGCAAAGTGGTTAACAGCCAGTAATGAAAACAGAAAAGAGCTGCATTTCAAAGTAAAAATTGAGGTACCATTCAATCCAGCAGGCGCACCATTGGACCTCTCACCTGAGAAGACAAGTATCGAGAAGACACAGGTTGCAAAAGCTGCAGTGCAGCATTATTCACAGTAGCCAAGGCAGTGAAGCGATAAAAATGTCCATCAACAAGTGAATGGATATAGAATAAGTGGTCCAGGTACACAATGGAATATTAGCCATGGAAAACAATGAAACCCTGCTCTTTGAGGCACCACAAATGAGCCTGGATATAATCACAAATCATGAGGTAAGTCGGAAAGCAAAAGACTTATATCCTATGATATCACTTATAGGCGTTATCTAATAACTGACACAAATGAACACAATTCACAGAGAAATACACTCACAAATTTAGAAAACCAACTTTGCTCATCTAAAGGGAAAGGTGGGGGGAATGGATAAATGAAGATTAGTGTTACTATATGATATGGATATGATCCAAATACATATTATACACATATTACAAAAAGACCAACCATATAACAAGGGAGGTCTACAGAACACTCTGTAATAATTTACATGGGAAGAGGATCTCTACATAAAAAGATATAAATAATGTGTAAATGAACCAGAGTGTGTACACCTTGGACAAACAACATTCTAACCATTACCCTGATTTAAAAAATTAAAACAACGAAAAAGAATTAATCAGACATAAACTTATGGGGCGTTTTCCAGCCCATTCCATTCAAATTTACAACCTAGGAAAACGACTTCCAGAACGGCTCTGCTGCCCTAGTAACCAGATTTGGTAATGGAGAAATGCTGCTGCCTTGTGGCCGTTTTGAACAACAGCAGCTTAAACCTAGTGCTAATGGTCCCTAAATATTCACACTCATTGCAGGCCTGTAAATGACACCTACATTCCAAAACAATCCTGGGGTTGAAAATTGACCAAAAAATTCAAAAGAGGGCAACGTTCCAGGAAGACACTTTCAAGACAGATATTGTACTCACACTTTTTTTTTCTTTTTTCTTTTAACAGAAAAGAAAAAGGCGTGGAAAAATGATGAATTTTAGAATATTTAACGACATGCATACCCATATTACAAATACCTATCAGCTTACAGCAGTCAGAATGGCCATTAGCAAAAATGCTGCAAAAAATAAATGCTGAAGGGATTGTGGAGAAATGCGTACCCTTGGTTGTAAGGGGGGGCATGTTAAGAGCCACTAATGAAAACACAATGTAGGTGCTTTGAAAAGGGAAACATTGAGCTACCAGTCAATCAATCAAAACCACTGCTGGACCTATCACCTGAGAAAATGAGAATCAAAAAGTCACAGGCTGGCAATCCTTCACTCCAGCAATATATACCATAGCCAACACTTGGAAGCAATGAAAATTTCCATCAACCGAGGAATGCACCAAGAAGAAGTGGTCCATGTACACAATGGAATATTACTCCAATACTAAACATAAATTAAATTTAAAAAAAAACAAACAAAAGTAAGGAGACATCAGCATTTGTGGGTTTATCCGGGCACATTGCACTCTAATTTATAACCGAGGAACACCACAGGCCGGAAGGTCTGTTTCCCTAGTTACCAGAGAGGGGAACGTAGAAAGGCTGCCGCCCTCTGGCCGTTACCGCAAAAGCAGGTTTAAAGCCTGTGCTAATGGTCACTTCATATGAACAAGTAATGCAGGGCTGTAAATGAAAACTGCCCTCAAAATGTCTCGAGGGAGGTAATAGCCAAAAATTTTCAAAATGTGACACATACTTTAAGAAAACACCTTGAAGAACTAAGCTGTAATCACTGTTTGATAAATAAAAAGGACATGCTTTAAAGCTCAATTTCAACAGATTATGGGACACATGCAAATTCAACCACAAAGCGGTATCAGCTCACACCTGTCAGAATAACCCTCAGCAAGAAAACTACAAACAATAAATACTGAAGGTGTTTTGGAGAAATGCATACCCTCAACTTTAAGTTGGACGTAACCTGGAAAGAGCCACTAATGAGAACTGAATGGTGGTGCCTTTAAAACGTACACACTGAGTTACCATATGATACAGCAAGCCCACTCCTTGGACTATAACATAAGAAGATAGAAGTGGAAAGACACAGGCAAGCAAATGTGTATTGCAGCAGTATCACAATAGCCAAGACATGGAGACAACCAAAAAGTCCATCAAGATGTGCGTGGCCAAAGAAGAACTGGTACACGTACAGATGGAATATTAGCCAGGGGAAAAAATAAAACAATGCCATTTGCAGCACCATGTATGATTCTTGAGGTAATCAGGCAAATTGTACTAAGTCAGAAAGCAAAAGACACATATCCTATAATATCACTTATAGGTCTTAGCTAAAAATTGATACCAATGAAGATATTTCCACAGAGAAATGCAATCACAGATTCACTAAACTAACTTATGGTTCACCAAATGGAAAGGTGTGAGGATTGGATACATTAGGATATTGGGGTTAACATAGATATAGAAACAAACGTGAAATGTGTAATCACCAAAGACCTACGTAATACCAAAAGAAGATTACTCAACATTGTATCATAACCTACATGGGAAAATGATCCAAAGAAGAATAGATATATGTATAGGTTTAAAAGAACCACATCTTGCACACCTAGAAGAAACAAAACATTTTAATCAAATTTGCACTGATAAAAAATAAAAATTAAATTAAAAAAAGAACAAGAAGTAATGAGAAATAAACTTAAGGGGCTTTTTGCTGGCACATTGCATTCTAATTTACAACCAGAACATGACTTCCATTAAGGCTCTGTCATCACTAATAAAGCAGCTTTATAATCAATGTTGAAGGTAGCTTAAAAGAAGTCTCACTAATTATTGATAGTAACAAGAAAACAAAGTAAAAATCTCACTGCAAAAAGTATACATAGAGTAAGTCAAGGTAGATCAAACACTTATTAAACTTCTGTAAAGAAAAAAAGACCACAGTAGTATGTTTTTTTAAAAAAGAGAGGGCCCAAATAAATCTGAAATGAAAGAGTTGATGTTACAACAGACCCCACAGAAATGCAAAGTATCCTAAGATACACACAGGGGAACTCAGGGCTCAGATTGGACAGAGCCCACTCTCCAGTCCCCTGTACATGACTTACAGGAGACTCAGGAACTGAGGAGGGGGTCCCTGAGGAGAGGCTCAAGATAGAATATGTAGGCATTAACATGGCTCCATTCATCTTAAACATGCCTGAACTACATTCACACGAGATGATTTTGTCCTGTATGTACATCGGCACCTCTAGTCGGAACTGCAGATCTTTGGCTTCACCACCTCTACTGACAGCATTAGCTTCACCTGCTGTGGACCGTCTCCTATAGGATTTCTAGAACCACAAAGCATCGAAGCTTCACAGGACCCAGAGTCTGTGCGACTCCACGCAGAGTCTCAGAGTCTCAACTCCACTCAGATACTCCATTCTTGGAGGGCACACACAAAGTAGTGAGCACATCAGAACCCAGGGGAAGGAGCAGTGCCCCCATAGGAGAATGACCAGAACTACCTGATAGTTTTAGAGGGTCTCCTGCAGAGGCAGGTGGTAGCTGTGGCTGTGGCTCACCGTGAGGACAACGACACTGGCAGCAGAAGTTCTGGGAAATACTCCTTGGTGTGAGCCCTCCCAGAGTCCGCCATTAGCCCCACCAAGAGCAAGGTAGGCTCCAGTGCTGGGTCACCTCAGGCGAAACTACCAACAGGGAGGGAACCCAGCCCCATGCATCAGCAGAGAAGTGGATTAAACTTTTTATTAAAGTTTTATTTAATCTGCAGACAAGCAGATTAAAGCTTTGCCCACCAAAGCAACACCCAGCTCTACTCACCACCAGTCCCTCCCATCAGGAAGCTTGCACAAGCCTCTAAGATAGACTCATCCACTGGAGAGCAGACAGCAGAAGCAAGAAGAACTACAATTCTGCAGCCTGTGGAAGGAAAACCACATTCACAGAAAGATAGACAATATGAAAAGGCAGAGGAATTTATACCAGATTAAGGAACAAGATAAAACCCTAGGAAAAAAAACGAAATGAGGTGGAGATAGGGAACCTTCCAGAAAAAGAATTCAGAATAATGATAGTGAACATGATCCAAGACCTTGGCAAAAGAATGGAGGCAAAGATCGAGAAGATGCAAGAAATGCTTAACAAAGACCTAGAAGAATTAAGGAGCAAACACCTAGAAGAATTAAAGAAGAAACAAACAGAGGTGAACAATATAATAACTGAAATGAAAAATACACTAGAAGGAATCAGTAGCAGAATAACTATGACAGAAGAACGGATAAGTGACCTGGAAGACAGAAAGGTGGAAATCACTGCCATGGAACAGAATAAAGAAAAAGAATGAAAATAAATGAAGACACCCTAAGAGTCCTCTGGGACAACATTAAACGCAACAACATTCACATCATAGGGGTCCCAGAAGAAGAGAGAGAGAAAGGACCCGAGAATACATTTGAAGAGATTATAGTCGAAAACTTCCCTAGCATGGGAAAAGAAATAGCCACCCAAGTCCAGGAAGTGCAGAGAGTCCCAGTCAGGATAAATCAAAGGAGAAAAATGCCAAGACCCATAGTAACCAAATTGACAAAAATCGAAGACAAATAAAAATTATTGAAAGCAACAAGGGAAAAATGGCAAATAACATACAAGGGAACTCCCATAAGGATAACAGCTGATTTCTCAGCAGAAAATCTACAAGCCAGAAGGGAGTGGCATAAATTTAAAGTGATGAAAGGGAAGAACCTACAACCAAGAGTACTCCACCCAGCAAGGATCTCATTCAGATTTGACAGAGAAATCATAAGCCCTACAGACAAGCAAAAGCTAAGAGAATTCAGCACCATGAAACCAGCTCTACACCAAATGCTAAAGGAACTTCTCTAAGTGGGAAACACAAGAGAAGCAAAGGACCCACCAAGACAAACCCATAACAATTAAGAAAATAGTAATAGGAACATACATATCAATGATTACCTTAAACGTGAATGGACTAAATGTTCCAACCAAAAGACACAGGCTCTCTGAATGGATACAAAAACAAGACCCATATATATGCTGTCTACAAGAGACCCATTTCAGACCTAGGGACACATACGGACTGAAAGTGAGGCGATGGAAAAATATATTCTATGCAAATGAAAATCAAAAGAAAGCTGGAGTAGCAATACTCCTATCAGATAAAATAGACTTTAAAATAAAGAATGTTACAAGAGACAAGGAAAGACACTACATAATGGTCAAGGGATCAATCCAAGAAGAAGATATAACAATTATAAATATATCTGTGCCCAACAGAGGAGCACCTCAATACATAAGGCAACTGCTAACAGCTATAAAAGAGGAAATCAACAGTAACACAATAATAGCAGGGGACTTTAACAGCTCACTTACACCAGTGGAGATCATCCAGACAGAAAATTAATAAGGAAACACAAGCTTTAAATGACAAAATAGACCAGATATAGTTAATTGATATTTATAGGACATTCCATCCCAAAACAGCAGATTACACGTTCTTCTCAACTGCACACGGAACATTCTCCAGGATAGATCACATCTTGGGTCACAAATGAAGCCTCAGTAAATTTAAGAAAACTGAAATCATATCAAGCAGCTGTTCCGACCACAATGCTATGAGATTAGAAATCAATAACAGGGACAAAACCGTAAAAAACACAAACACATGGAGGCTAAACAATACGTTACTAAATAACCAAGAGATCACTGAAGAAATCAAAGAGGAAATCAAAAACTACCTAGAGACAAATGACAACAAAAACACGATGATCCAAAACCTATGGGATGCAGCAAAAGCAGTTCTAAGAGGGAAGTTTATAGCAATACAAGCCTACCTCAAGAAACAAGAAAAATCTCAAATAAACAATCTAACCTTACACCTAGAGGAAACAGAGAAAGAAGAACAAAAACCAAAGTTAGTAGAATGAAAGAAATCATAAAGATCAAAGCAGAAATAAATGAAATAGAAGCCAAGAAAATGAAAGCAAAGATCAATCAAACTAAAAGCTGGTTCTTTGAGAAGATAAACAAAAATGATAAACCTTCAGCCAGACTCAAGAAAAAGAGGGAGAGGAATCAAATCAACAAAATTAGAAGTGAAAAAGGAGAAGTTACAACAGACACCACAGGAATACAAAGCATCCTAAGAGACTGCTACAAGCAACTCTATGCCAATAAAATGGACAACCTGGAAGAAATGGACAAATTCTTAGAAAGGGATAACCTTCCAAGACTGAACCAGGAAGAAATAGAAAATATGAACAAACCTATCACGAGCAATGAAATTGAAACTGTGATTAAAAATCTTCCAACAAACAAAAGTCCAGAACCAGATGGCATCACAGGTGAATTCTGTCAAACATTTAGAGAAGAGCTAACACCCAACCTTCTCAAATTCTTCAAAACAATTGCAGGGGAAGGAACACTCCCAAACTCATTCTATGAGACCACCGTCACCCTGATACCAAAACCAGACAAAGATACTACAAGGAAAGAAAATTATAGACCAATATCACTGATGAATATAGATGTAAAAATCCTCAACAAAATACTAGCAAACAGAATCGAACAACACATTAAAAGGATCATACACCATGATCAAGTGGGGTTTATCCCAGGGATGCAAGGATTCTTCAATATACACAAATCAATGTGATACACCATATTAACAAATTGTAGAATAAAACCATATGATCATCTCAATAGATGCAGGAAAAGATTTTGAGAAAATTCAACACCCATTTATGATAAAAACTCTGCAGACTGTGGGCATAGAGGGAAACTACCTCAACATAATAAAGGCCATATATGGCAAACGCACAGCAAACATCATTCTCAACGGTGAAAAACTGAAAACGTTTCCTTTAAGATCAGGAACAAGACGAGGATGTCCACTCTCACCACTACTATTCAACATAGTTTTGAAAGTCCTAGCCATGGCAATCAGAGAAGAAAAAGAAATAAAAGGAATACAAAAAGGAAAAGAAGAAGTAAAATTGTCACTGTTTGCAGATGACATCATATCATAGATAGAGAATCCTAAAGATGCCACCAGAAAACCACTGGAGCTAATCAATGAATTTGATAAAGTTGCAGGATACAAAGTTAATGCACAGAAATTGCTTGCATTCTTATACACTAACAATGAAAGAACAGAAAGAGAAATTAAGGAAACAATCCCATTACCACTGCAAGAAAAATAAAATACCTAGGAATAAACCTACCTAAGGAAGTAAAAGACCTGTACTCAGAAAACTATAAGACACTGATGAAAGAAATCAAAGATGATATAAACAGATGGAGACATATACCATGTTCTTGGATTAGAAGAATCAATATTGTGAAAATGACTATACTACCCAAAGCAATCTACAGATTCAATGCAATCCCTATCAAAATACCTTTGGCACTTTCTACAGAACTAGAAAAAAAAATCTTAAAATTTGTCGGGAGACACAAAAGACCCCGGATAGCCAAAGCAGTCTTGAGGGGAAAAAAAAAGAGCTGGAGGAATCAGACTTCCAGACTTCAGACTATATTACAAAGCTACAGTAATCAAGATAATATGGTACTGGCACAAAACCAGAAATATAGATCAATAGAACAGGATAGAAAGCACAGAGTTAAACCCACGTACCTACGGTCCACTAATCTATGACAAAGGAGGCAAGGGTATACAATGGAGAAAAGACCGTGTCTTCAGTAAGTGGTGCTGGGAAAACTGGACAGCTACATGTAAAAGAATGAAATTAGAACACTCCCTAACACCATACACAAAAATAAACTCAAAATGGATTAGAGACCTAAATGTAAGACCAGCCACTATAAAACTCTTAGAGGAAAACATAAGCAGAACAGTCTATGACATAAATCACAGCAAGATCCTTTTTGACCCACCTCCTAGAGAAATGGAAATAAAAACAAAAATTAAAAAATGGGACTTAATGAAATTTAAAATCTTTTGCACAACAAAGGAAAACATAAGCAAGATGAAAAGACAACCATCAGAATGGGAGAAAATATTTTCAAATGAAGCAAATGGCAAAGGATTAACCTCCAAAAAGCAGCTCCTGTAGCTCAATATCACAAAAGCAAACAACCCAATCCAAAAATGGGCAGAAGACCTAAATAGACATTTCTCCAAAGAAGATATACAGGTTGCCAACAAACACATGAAAGGATGTTGAACATCACTAATTATTAGAGAAATGCAAATCAAAACTACAATGAAGTATCACCTCACACCAGTCAGAATGGCCATCATCAAAAAATCTACCAACAATAAATGCTGGAGAGGCATTTATTGGAGAAAAGGGAACCCTCTTGCACTGTTGGTGGGAATGTAAATTGATATAGCCACTAGGGAGAACGGTATGGGGGTTCCTTAAAAACTAAAAATAGAACAACCGTACAACCCAGCAATCCCACTACTGGACATCTACCCTGAGAAAACCATAATTCAAAAAGAGTCATGTACCACAATGTTCATTGTAGCTCTATTTACAATAGCCAGGACATGGAAGCAACCTAAGTGTCCATCAACAGATAACTGGATAAAGAAGATGTGGCACATATATACAATGGAACATTATTCAGCCATAAAAAGAAACGAAATTGAGTTATTTGTAGTGAGGTGGATGGCTCTAGAGTCTGTCCTACAGAGTGAAGTAAGTCAGAAAGAGAAAAACAAATACCGTATGCTAACACATATATGGAATCTAAAAGAAAAAAGATTATGAAGAACCTAGGGGCAGGAAAGGATTAAGGACACAGACGTAGAGAAAGGACTTGAGGACACGGAGAGGGGGAAGGGTAAGCTGGGACAAAGTGAGAGAGTGGTATGGACATATATACACTACCAAATGTAAAATTGATAGCTACTGTGAAGCAGCCACATAGCACAGGGAGATCAGCTCGGTGCTTTGTGACCACCTAAAGGGGTGGGATAAGGGAGTGAGAGGGAGGTGCAAGAGGGAGGGGATATGGTGTTATATGTATACGTATAGCTGATTCACTTTTTTATACAGCAGAAACTAACACACAATTGTAAAGCAATTATACTCCAATAAAGATGTAAAAGGAAAAAAAAAAGAAAGCCCAGAGATAAACCTACACACCTATGGTCCACTAATCTATGACAAAGGAGGCAAGGATATACAATGGAGAAAAGACAGTCTCTTCAATAAGTGGTGCTGGGGAAAATGGACAGCTACATGTAAAAGAATGAAATTAGAACACTCCCTAACACCATACACAAAAAATAAACTCAAAATGGATTAGAGACCGAAATGTAAGACCGGGCACTATAAAACTCTTAGAGGGGGCTTCCCTGGTGGCGCAGTGGTTGAGAATCTGCCTGCTAATGCAGGGGACACGGGTTCGAGCCCTGGTCTGGGAGGATCCCGCATGCCACGGAGCAGCTGGGCCCGTGAGCCACAATTGCTGAGCCTGCGCGTCTGGAGCCTGTGCCCCGCGACGGGAGGGGCCGCGATAGAGAAAGGCCCGCGCACCGCGATGAAGAGCGGTCCCCGCACCGCGATGAAGAGTGGCCCCCGCTTGCCGCAACTGGAGAAAGCCCTCGCACGAACCGAAGACCCAACGCAGCCAAAAATAAATAAATAAATAAATAAAATCAAGTAAAACTTTAAAAAAAAAAAAACTCTTAGAGGAAAACATAGGAAGAATACTCTTTGACAAAAATCACAACAAGATCTTTTTTGATCCACCTACTAGAGTAATGGAATAAAAAACAAAAATAAACAAATGGGAGCAAATGAAACCTAAAAGCTTTTGCAAAGCAAAGGAAACTACAAACAAGACGAATAGACAACCTCAGAATGGGAGAAAATATTTGCAAATGAATCAATGGACAAAGGATTAATCTCCAATATATATAAACAGCACATGCAGCTCAACAGTAAACAAACAAGCAACCCAATCCAAAAATGGGCAGATGTCGTAAATAGACATTTGTCCCGAGAAGACATACAGATGGCCAAGAAGCACATGAAAAGCTGCTCAACATCACTAATTATTAGAGAAATATAAACCAAAACTACAATGAGGTATCACCTCACACAAGTTAGAATGGGCATCATCAGAAAATCTACAAACAACAAATGCTGGAGAGGGTGTGGAGAAAAGGGAACCCTCTTACACTATTTGTGGGGATGTAAATTGATACAATCACTATGGAGAACAGTATGGAGGTTCCTTAAAAAACTAAAAATAGAATTACCATATGACCCAGCAATCCCACTACTGGGCATATACCCAGAGAAAACCATAATTCAAAAAGATATTCACACAATGTTCATTGCAGCACTATTTACAATAGCCAGGTCATGGAAGCAACCTAAATGCCCATAGACAGACGAATGGAAAAGATGTGGTACATATATAAAATGGAATATTACTCAGCCATAAAAAGGAACGAAATTAGGTCATTTGTAGAGATGTGGATAGATCTTGAGACTGTCATACAGAGTGAAGTAAGTCAGAAAGAGAAAAACAAATATCATATTTAAGCGCATACATGTGGAACCTAGAAAAATGGTACAGATGAACCGGTTTGCAAGGCAGAAATAGAGACACAGATGTAGAGAACAAATGTATGGACACCAAGGGGGCAAAGTGGCAGGGTGGTGGTGGTGGGATGAATTGCGAGCCTGGGATTGACATATATACACTTTTATGTATAAAATAGATAACCAGTAAGAACCTGCTGTATAAAAAAATGAATAAAATTAAAAAATTAAAACATAAATAATATTTTAAAAAAATAAAACAGAAAAAAAGTTCTTTCCTTCCCATAGACGTATTTATATGAATGAATTATTTCCATGCTTATATCTATAAATACAAAAAGAGGAATAAAACCTACCTTGAACCAAAAAAGAAAAAAAAAACCAGAACCTACTGGTCATACAGAGGAAAACCCTATCAGGGCACTTGCTCCAGTGGTAAACAATTCTGAAGTTGGTCAGAGGTGGGGAATCGTCTCCCATGCAGCCAGCAGCCCCCCCGCAAGGAGCGTCCTCATTGCAAAGCTGGGGCACCGTGAGGAGGCGTCTCTGAATAAACGTGAGCTGAGCCCCAGGCCAGCTGCTGCTGAACTTTTCCCACCCTTCCCAGGTAAAACACCTGAATGTGTGCAAGGACTTTAAAGCCTAGAGGAAGGGGCTTGGAGTCACACCAGCGACAGCACGCAGGACAACTTGGTGCCTGCAGGTCAGCCAGGATGGTCCTGGCCCCAGGCGCTCTTCTGGAAGCTTTCCATTTCCCTGCCTGAGGTACCCCTCCTGTCCCGGCCCCCACTGCTATTTTCCTTCCTCACCTCTGCCCGGGTAGAAATTCCAGCAGCAGGTGTGGGTGACACATCCTCTTCTTTAGCAGGTGGCAGCCCGGCAATTCCTGCAGAAAGTCCAGCAGAGCCCCACTCACACGGGGCCACTCATAGAGCCGTGGGCGCTACTCCCTCCCACCAGCACAATCCCGAGACTGCTGACGGGGCAGAGAATATGGCGTCAGGCACAGCTGCAGAGGCTTTTGCTGCCTGGAGGGGTGTTTATATTGACCTCAACCCAGGCACACCTGGGAAGGGCTGGCCGGCAGGGTCAGGCTGCCCAGGTCAGCCAATCTTCGCCCCTCAGGGTCTCAGAGTTGCAGAAAATGGGCTTTGCTGCACCGGCCAGGTCCAAGGAACAGATGTAGGGTCTCGAGAGTCAGGATAGACAAGGGGCGGCAGCCCTGGCTTGTTTTCTAATCATTTTATCTGGTCCATGAGTGGGAGACAACTTCAAGAAGACCCTCTCCTAATGAGAGGAACCCAGGAGTCAGGGAGAGGAGGGGTGGTGGATGGAGACAGAGGCCTGGTGCCCCGGCTGCAGTGGAAGCCCCTGGAAGACCAGGCGGAGGGAGGCCGCACAGAGAGAAGCCTAGGGTCACAGACCTGTCGGAGCTGATGTTTGTTAGTTCAAGCCCTGCTCTGAGGTGCTCTGTGTCAGCTCTGAGCGACAGGTGTGCTGGGGGTGCTCTGCAATGAGGGCTATGTGCACGGTTCCTGTGTGCCCAGCCCTGCCGGGGTACCTGTCCAGGGGAGCTCCATATCCAGGGAGGGGCCTGCCCACGAGAGCCCCGTGAGCTGCTGGGTACCTGCCCAGGTGAGCTCCATATCCTGGGAGGGGCCTGCCCACGAGAGCCCCGTGGGCTGCTGGGTACCTGCCCAGGTGAGCTCCATATCCTGGCAGGGGCCTGCCCACGAGAGCCCCGTGGGCTGCTGGGTACCTGCCCAGGTGAGCTCCATATCCTGGCAGGGGCCTGCCCACGAGAGCCCCGTGGGCTGCTGGGTACCTGCCCAGGTGAGCTCCATATCCTGGGAGGGGCCTGCCCACGAGAGCCCCGTGGGCTGCTGGGTACCTGCCCAGGTGAGCTCCATATCCTGGGAGGGGCCTCCCCACCAGAGCCCCGTGGGCTGCTGGGTACCTGCCCAGGTGAGCTCCATATCCTGGGAGGGGCCTGACAATGAGAGCCCCGTGGGCTGCTGGGTACCTGCACAGGTGAGCACCATATCTTGGGAGGGGCCTGACCATGAGAGCCCCGTGGGCTGCTGCGTACCTGCCCAGGTGAGTTCCATATCTTGGGAGGGGCCTGACCATGAGAGCCCCGTGGGCTGCTGGGGACCTGGTAAAGGACGCCAGGACAGTCAGTGAAGCCACAGAGGATATACATCCAGTAGTTCCTAATTCCTATACCCTGCTGGTCATTCTACCATCCACCAAGACATGGTATTCTGTATTAGACTTCAATGATGCCTTCTTCTGTATTCCATTAGTCCCAGAGTCACAAGAAATTTTGGCTATGAGTGGCAGGACTCAATGTACAACAAAAATAATACTGCTGGGCCGTCCTGCCCCAGGGGTTCAAAAATTCCCACACCATCTTTGGGGAAATGTTAGCTAAAGCCCTAAAAGATCTACCTCGGGAGAAGGGAACCCTCCTTCAATATGCAGACGACATTCTGATCGCCAGCCCTACTAAGGAGGCCTCTGGACTACCTAGCCAATAAAAGATAGAAGGTGTCCAAGAAAAAGGCTCAAATATCACAGACTAAGGTGACCTGCCTGGGCTTCATTCTCACAGAAGATCGGAGAAGCCCATCCCAGGAAAGGGAAGAAGCCATTTGCAGCCTCACCCGTCCTAAAACTAGAAGACAGCTTAGGGGTTCCTGGGGAGACCGGGGTTTGCTGCATCTGGATCCCTAACTACAGTCTAATAACTGGGCCTCTATATGAAACACTGAAAGGAAAAGATGATGATCCTTTTGAATAGAATCCAGAAGCGGCCTTTCAAGAAAGGAAAGAGCAGTCAATTCAGACCCTTGTCCTGGACCTCCCTAATTTAGCTAAACCCTTTGACCTTTACATTCCTGGTCGAAGGCGAATCACCCTTGGAGTATTAGTGCAAAAACTGGGACCACTTGAAATGGAACAACGCAAGAATGCCCTCCAGGCATTGGCCAGCCACCCCATCCGACCAGGATACTGGGGGTATCTAAAAACCTGGAAATGAGCAGCCCGCAAGGCCAGCTCCCTCCTAAGGGAAAAGGACGCCACTTGGTGTTCCTAACCACCCACCATGCCCTGAAGTTGCAGGGATCACTCCGTGGGCACAATGACCTCGAGTGAGGAGGCCCTCCAACTCCAACCTCCAGAGAGACAACCTGGGGCAACGGGCCCCCATGACGACTCGTGTGACCATCACTTGACCTAGAGCTTCTCTCAGAAAACCACAAGAGTGTGCCCCAAAAGAACAGACTATTGCTTGCAGGACTTACTGCACCCAGAGCGGAGCTAATAAACTTGGCAGGGGAACCGTAAATAATGCTGCCACCATAGAAAAGCCTACAGACACCACTGTGACGGCGACCAATGAGACCAGCTGGACTCCTGGCTACTTCAAAAGGCCGTTGACTGAGTGGCCGTCATGGTCCTGGATCACCACCGGCCCTGGACTGTCTGGGAGTTGAGCAGGCAGGGCTCTGACACCTGGTGTTGTTTGTATGTTAATTCAGTGGCCTAACTGAAGAAAGCGCAGACTACTGGTCAGAGCATCTAGGCTGGCAGAAACCGTCAGCCTAAGGGGGCCGAACCAATGTGGAACAGGGTAAAACCGGCCCCCCCAGCGTCCCTGCGCATATCTTTCCTGGACCCTTAAAGGTCATTAGAATCTATAAAGCTTCCAACGCTGGTGCTCAGGCAGACGAGCAGTGAGGGAGGAGGCCTGGGGACAATCAACCTCACCTGGAGGCTGCTGGGGAGAAGTCCTGCCCCTCTCCCCGGGTATGAGGACACCCAACTCAGCACGAAGCATTTACAGAAGAGGTGTCTGCACCCTCAGCGCCCCAAGAATGTGGAATGGGACAAGAGGCAGAGGAGGGGTTTGTCACTGGCAAAGCCCATTAAAAATTCCTGGGAGATAAAAATAGAATCTGGGCAATAAAATAAAGTCTAACCTTTTTTTCCTTTGTGCTTTTTCTAATTTCACTTGTTCCTAGGTTTCCACAGGCAGAGGTCCCACACCCGGCACTTCAGACCCGATTTCCTAGTGCAAGATGGCTGGGCCGACACCTCAGCTCTCCGGGCCCCGTGCAGACTCCGCCACATAGAGCCTGAGCTCCAGCCAACCCAGCCCTCGAGAGCTCCGCCCCGTCCCTCCCGCTGACGCTGACGGGATCCCTACACAGCAGCCCGGCCCACAGCCCGCGGGGGAGCGCATGCTCTCACCTCTCCATTCTCTGATCAAAATATAAAGTTTTCCTTTGCTTCTGAGCCAAACTCAGTCTCGATCTGTTGGCTCCAATGACACTGGGCAGGGGGACCCTTGTTGGGGCCCACTCTGCAGGATCAGTAACAGAATTTGAGAACATTGTAACTTCAAAGAATAGATGCGTGAGCCAAACTGTTATTAACAAAGAGCAGTGTATAAGGCTCGTGTAAAATAAGATGTTTCTAACACTTCCATTTGATATTTCCATCACTTTATTATAAGCAAGTTCAGTGGAGGGGTTTGTCGTATTTGTCAGGCCAACATTAGAGAAATGCAGTGATTTCTTTCCAAGGATGTGGATCTACTAATCTTGGCTGAAGGTTCAATCTTGTTTTGAATGATTTTCCATTGAAAATGATACCTCTCTTTCAGCTCCTGGATTTCTGCGAAGTATAAAATTTATATAGTTTATTACCAAAGGGTAAAGGTGGGAGGAGGGATAAATTAACAGTTTCGGATTAACATATACACACTTCTATGTATAAAATATATCATCAACAAGGAACTACTGTATAGCACAGGGAACTATACTCAATATTTTGTAATAACCCCTAAGGGGAAATAATCTGAAAAAAAATAGATATCTATATCGACATCATGTATCAACTACAGATAAAAAGGAACCTAAAGGAGGCCGATGGCGAGCGTTTCTGACACTGAAGACTTCACTCACCTAAATTTCGGACTCTGCTTACGGCCCAAGTCCATTAATGAACATACATGTACCAGTGGCTTAAAAATTCGCCAGATTGGGGTTTGGGGAGACACTGATTTGGAAAAATCCCTGGTGTTCTCCTTACATACATGGGAACTTTCCTACAGCTAAAACATGCCTGTGATACCCAGAAGATGGTACACGGTTGGATCAGGAAGATTTTGGAAAAGGCACCTCATCTCTTAATCTCACGGTGGTCGAGTTCACCCCACCAGCCTCTTTCCTAACAATCTCCCCACTTGAGGATGTCAGCACCTTCAATGTCCTGTTACACAGAGTTGGGAATTTGTCCACAGGATGAAGGGGAAGGAGGAGAAACAATGAGAGACAAGCCCTAGATGTTCGGACAGGCAAATGCCACTCTAATTTCCAATCAGGAAGAAGAATTAAGCAAAGGCTTAGCCTGCCGCACGAAACCACAGTAGGGGCAGAAGCACACCACCAGTTTTGCGGCCAGCTCCCAAAAAAGCGAGTTGACAAATGAAGCTCAGGAAACTTCAATTCACAAATCTGCAGAATTATAAATTATGACTCTCCAAGCAAGCCGGAAATGCAAATCAGCAATACAAAGAAGTCTCACTTCCCATCGGTCAAAGGGGACCATGCTGAAAAAAGGGTAAAAACCAGAAATGCAGGACAAGCCATGGAGAAAAGGGAGACTTGTTAGGCTGATGGGGGGGAAGTAAACTGTCAACGGCCACTCTGTAGAAGTGTATGGTGTTTCCTAAAACATCTAAAAATCACAGCTAGAGAGCATAGGGCACTTCCACTCATGGGCGTATAAACTGGGAAATCTAAAATTCAACAAGACATGGGCACCCCTAAGTTTAGGGCTGCTCTGTTTACAAGAAACTCCAATTCGGTACACCTTAAATATCCCAGGTGAGAGAAAAATGGATAAAGAAGTTGTGGTACTTATGTACAATGGAATATCACTCAGCCATGTAATAAATGTTATAAGGCTAGTAGCAGCATGCTGACTGGATTTACGTACGACGTTTAGAAGTGAAATAAGTCACACAGAAAAAGACAATTATTATAAGATATCACTTATAGAGGGAATGTAAACATCGCTACAAAGGACCTGTACTACAAAACAGAATAGAGCCACACATTTAGAGAACACACCATGGCTGCTTAACGGAAAGGTGAGGTGGGGTGAGGCATAAAAGAAGGGTTTGAAATTACCACAGATAGCGTTCCATAAACCACATATGTAACAGACAAGCCCTATTCCTTGCTCAGTGAACTGGACTCCAAACCCCCTATTCAACGCACAAAAAATATATCTGACTAGTAAGAATCTTAAAACCTCTGTATTGATATCTCTCTGTAAGTGAATCAAGTGGGTGTAAAACGGTATAAACACAGCAGTGAAAATCAGCTAAACCCCAATATAAAAATAAATTTCAAAAAAAAAAACAACAACAAAGATATTGAAAGAGAGAGAAATTCTTACAGAGATCGTTCTGGGGCTTTGAAACAACTTGGATTGAGCATATCTAGACCCACAGCTGGATTACACATAAGGCTGGAAACTGTTGGGGCTGAGAGGATTGGTGAGATTGGGTGAGCAAACGAAGACCCTTTAAAGTAATACTGCGTGGTACCCATTTCATTTGTTCCAAATCTCCAGGTTCAAGGGAATCATCCTACAGCGAAAACATGCATGGGAAACCCAGATGATGATACACCGTGTGATCTGGAAAGGTTTCTAAAATGCACCTCATTTCACAACTCCTGGTGCTCGGGTTCCCCCCATCCAGCAGCTTTACCAACAATCTCCCCACTTGGAGAATCAGCACCTTTAACCTATTGTTTCATACAGGTTGCAATTTGTCCTGAGGATGAACGGGATGAGGGGGAACCCATGAGAGACTAGCTCTAGGTGTTGGGACAGGCACAGGTCACTATAATTTCCCATCAGGAAGAAGAATTAACGACAGGCTCATCCTGCCCCATGGAACCAGAATAGTGCCTGAAGCAATCCTGCGGTTTTGCAGCCAGCTCCCAAAAAAGCCATTTGAAAAATGTAGCTCAGGGACACTGTAATTCACAACCTTGCAGGGTTATAAATGATAACTCTCATCCAAAAATATACCAAGGGGAGGCAACGAACAGTATTTGAAAGCAAGGCAGAATTGCAGGAAACAGATTTCAGGAGGAAGATACGAATTGTCTTTAAAGCACATGAAAAGCGGGAAAACGTGGACAATGATGCACTTGGCCAAAAAGGGCGTATGCGTTTTTTCCTGAATATATTTAGGAAAAAACGCATACGCTCTTTTTGGCCAATCAAGCAACCCGGAAAGGAAAATCAGCACTACAAAGAAGTCTCACTTCCCATAGGTCAAAAGGGCCATCCTTAAAAAGTGTAAAAACCAGACATGCAGGCAGGACAGGCCAGGGAGAAAAGGGAGCCTTGTTAGGCTGATGGGCGGAATGACAAATGCCAATGGTAACTCGGGTATGGTGTTTCCTGAAACATCTAAAAAACACAGCTAGAGAGCATAGGGCTCTTCCACTCATAGGTGTATACAATGGGAAATCTGACAATCAACAAGACACGGGCACCCCAAAGTTTAGGGCTGCTCTGTTTACAAGAACCTCCACTTCGGTACACCTTAAATATCCCAGAAAAGAGAAAAATGGATAAATAAGTTGTGGTACTTATGTACAATGGAATATCACTCAGCCATGAAATCAATGTCATAAGGCTAGTAGCAGCAGGCTGAGTGGATTTATGTACGACGATTCTAAGTGAAATAAGTCACACAGAAAAAGGCACTTATCATAAGATATCACTTATACAGTGAATGTAAAAATCGCTACACATGACCTGTACTACAAAACAGAGCAGAGTCACACATTTAGAAAACGAACTATGGCTACTTAACGGGAAACGTGAGGTGGCGTGAGACATAAAACAAGGGTTTGAAATTAGCACAGATAGCGTTCCATAAACCACATATGTAACAGACAAGCCTTAATCTTTTCTAAGTGAACTGGACTCCACACCCCCTATTCAAGGCAAAGAATATATTTGACTAGTAAGAATCTTAAAACCTATGTATTGATACAGCTTTGTAAGTGAATCAAGAGGGTGTAAAGTGGCATAAACACAGCAGTGAAAATCAGCTAAACGCAGTTATTAAAAAAACCCCGACAAAGACAGTGAAAGAGAGAGAAATTCGTACATAGTACGTTCAGGGGCAGTGAAGCAACCTGGACTGATCATATCAAGACCCACAGCTGGATTAGACATAAGGCTGGACACTCTTGGGGCCGAGAGGATTGGTGAGGTTGGGTGAGCAAACGCAGACCCTTTAAAGTAATACTGTGTTGTACCCATTCTATGGGTCCTAAAATCTCCAGGTTCAAGGGAATCTTCCTACAGCGAAAAAATGCATGGGAAACCCAGTGGATGGTATACAGTGTGATTGGGAAAGGCTTCTGAAATGCACCTCATTTCTCATCTCCTGGTGCTCGGGTTCACCATTCCAGGCGCTTTAGTAACAATCTCCCCACTGGAGAATCAGCACCTTTAACTTCCTGTCTCGTACAGGTTGCAATTTGTCCTGAGAATGAATGCTAAGAGGGGGAACCCATGAAAGAGTAGCTCTACGTGTTGTGACAGGCACACATCACTCTAATTTCCCATCAGAAAGAAGAAATAACCACAGGCTCAGCCTGCCCCACGGAACAAGAATAGGGCCTAAAGCAATCCCGCAGTTATGGGGCGAGCTCCCAAAAAAACGAGTTGAAAAATGGAGCTCAGGGGCACTGCAATTCACTAACCTGCAGAGTTATAAATGATCACTCTCGTCCAAAAATATATTGAGGGTAGGCAATGAAGACGATTTGAAAGAAGGCAGAATTGCAGGAAACAGATTTCAGGAGGTAGATTCAAATCGCCTTTAAAGCACATGAAAAGCGGCAAAACAACGACAATGCTGCACTTGGCCAAAAAGGGCGTAGGCGTTTTTTCCTGAATATATTCAGGAAAAAACGTATACGCCCTTTTCAGGCAACCAAGCAAGCCGGAAAGGCAAATCAGCACTACAAAGAAGTCTCCCTTGCCATGGGTCAAAGGGGCCATCCTAGAAAAGTACAGAATCCAGAAATGCAGGACAGGCCAGGGAGAAAAGGGAGCCTTGTTAGGCTGATGGGCGGGATGTAAATTGCCAACGGCCACTCTGGAGAAGTGTATGGTGTTTCCTAAAACATCTAAAAAACACAGCTTGAGAGCATAGGGCACTTCCACTCCTGGGCGTATAAAATGGGAAAATTAACAATCAACAACACACGGGCACCCCACAGTTTAGGGCTGCTCTGTTTACAAGAACCTCCACTTCAGTACACCTTAAATTCGCCACAATAGAGAAAAATGGATAAAGAAGTTGTGCTACTTATGTACAATGGAATAGCACTCAGCCATGAAATCAATGTCATACGGCTAGTAGCAGCATGATGAGTGGATTTACGTACGCTGTTTCTAAGTGAAATAAGTCACCCAGAAAAAGACACTTACATAAGATATCACTTATACAGGGAAAATAAAAATCGCTACACATGACCTGATTACAAAACAGAACAGAGTCACACATTTAGAAAACACTGGATGGCTGCTTAACTGGAAAGGTGAGGTGGGGTGAGGCATAAAACAAGGGTTGGAAAGTAGCACAGATACCGTTTCATAAACCAAATATGTAACAGACAAGACCTACCCCTTGCTCAGTGAACTGGACTCAACACCCCCTATTCACCACACAAGAACATATCTGACTAGTAAGAATCTTAAAACCTATGTATTGCTATCTCTCTGTAAGTGAGTCAAGTGGGTGTAAAGCGTCATAAACACAGCAGTGAAAAGCAGCAAAACCCCATTATAAAAATCAATGACTTTAAAAAACCCGTGAAACAAAGACAGTGAAAGAGAGAGAAATTCTTACCAAATTCGTTCAGGGGCTGTGATGCCATCTCGATTGACCATATCTAGACCCACAGCTGATTGAGACATAAGGGTGGACACTCTTGGGGCTGAGAGGTTTGGTGAGGTTGGGGGAGCAAACGCAGACCCTTTAAAGTAATACTGCGTGGTACCCATCCCATGGGTCCCAAATCTCCAGGTTCAAGGGCATCTTCCTACATCGAAAACAAGCATGAGAAACCCAGAAGTTGGTACACCGTGTGATCGGGAAAGGTTTATAAGACGCCCCTCATTTCTCATCTCCTTGTGCTCGGGTTCGCCATTCCAACCGCTTTACTAGCCATCTCCATGCTTGGAGAATCAGCACCTGTAACCTCCTGTTCCGTACAGGTTGCAATTTGTCCTGAAGATGAACGGGAAGAGGGGGAACCAATGAGAGACTAGCTCTAGGTGTTGGGACAGGCACAGCTCACTCTCTTTTTCCATCAGGAAGAAGAATTAAGCACAGGCTCAGCCTGCCGCCCGGCACCACAATAGGGCCTGAAGCAATCCTGCGCTTTTGCGGCCAGCTACCAAGAAAGCGAATTGACAAATGGAGCTCAGGGGCACTGCAATTCACAAACCTGCAGAGTTATAAATGATAACTCTCGTACAGAAATATATTGAGGGAAGGCAACGAAGAGGGTTTGAAAGCAAGGCAGAATTGCAGGAAACAGATTTCAGGAGGTAGATTCGAATCGCCTTTAAAGCCCATGAAAACCGGCAAAACCTCGACAATGATGCCCTTGGCCAAAAAGGGCGTATGCGTTTTTTCCTGAATATATTCAGGAAAAAACGCATACGCCCTTTTTGGCCAACCAAGCAACCTGGAAAGGCAAATCAGCGCTCCAAAGAAGTCTCGCTTCCCATCGGTCAAAAGGGCCATGCTGAATAAAGTGTCAAAACCAGAAATGTAGGACAGGCCAAGGAGAAACGGGAGACTTGCTACGCTGATGGGCGGGATGTAAATTGCCAACAACCACTCTGGAGAAGTGTATGGTGTGTCCTAAAACATCTAAAAAACTCAGTTTAGAGAGCATAGGTCACTTCCACTCATGGGCGTATAAATTGGGAAAACTAAAAATCAGCAAGACACAGGCACCCCAAAGTTTAGGGCTGCTCTGTTGACAAGAACCTCCACTTCGTTACACCTTAAATATCCCAGGAAAGAGAAAAATGGATAAAGAAGTTGTGGTCCTTATGTACAATGGAATATCACTCAGCCATGAAATCAACGTCATAAAGCTAGTAGCAGCATGATGAATGGATTTAGGTACGACGATGCTAAGTGAAATAAGTCACACAGAAAAAGACACTAATCCTAAGATATCACTTATAGAGGGAATGTAAAAACCGCTACACTTGAACTGAATTACAATACAGAACAGAGTCACACGTTTAGAAAACACACAATGGCTGTTTAACGGGAAAGGAGAGGTGTGGTGATGCATAAAACAAGGGTTTGAAATTAGCACAGATACCGTTCCATAAACCCAATATGTAATAGACAAGACTTACTCCTTCCTCAGTGAACTGGACTCAACACCCCCTATTCACCGACCAAGAATATATCTGACTAGGAAGAATCTTAAAACCTATATATTGATATCTCTCTGTAAGTGAGTCAAGTGCGTGTAAAGCGGCATAAACACAGCAGTGAAAAGCAGCTAAACCCCATTATAAAAATCAATTACTTTAAAAATCCCGTGAAACAAAGACAGTGAAAGAGAGAGAAATTCTTACCAAATTCGTTCAGGGGCTGTGATGCCACCTGGATTGACCATATCTAGACCCACAGCTGATTGAGACATAAGGGTGGACACTCAGGGGCTGAGAGGTTTGGTGAGGTTGGGGGAGCAAACGCAGACACTTTAAAGGAATACTGCGTGGTACCCATCCCATGGGTCCCAAATCTCCAGGTTCAAGGGCATCTTCCTAAATCAAAAACATGCATGAGAAACCCAGAAGACGGTACACCGTGTGATCGGGAAAGGTTTCTCAAACGCACCTCATTTCTCATCTCCTTGTGCTCGGGTTCGCCATTCCAGCCGCTTTACTAGAAATCTCCCTCCTTGGAGAATCAGCACCTTTAACCTCCTGTTCCGTACAGGTTGCAATTTGTCCTGAGGATGAACGGGAAGACGGGGAACTAATGAGAGACTAGCTCTAGGTGTTGGGACAGGCACAGGCCACTCTATTTTCCCATCAGGAAGAAGAATTAACCACAGGCTCAGCTTGCCGCCCGGAACCAGAATAGGGCCTGAAGCAATCCTGCGCTTTTGCAGCCAGCTCCCAAGAAAGCGAGTTGAAAAATGGAGCTCAGGGGCACTGCAATTCACAAACCTGCAGAGTTATAAATGATAACTCTCGTCCACAAATATATTGAGGAAAGGCAACGAAGAGGATTTGAAAGCAAGGCAGAATTGCAGGAAACAGATTTCAGGAGGTAGATTCGAATCGCCATTAAAGCACAGGAAAAGCGGCAAAACCTCGACAATGATGCCCTTGGCCAAAAAGGGCGTATGCGTTTGTTCCTGAATATATTCAGGAACAAACGCATACGCCCTATCTGGCCAACCAAGCAACCTGGAAAGGCAAATCAGCGCTACAAAGAAGTCTCGCTTCCCATCGGTCAAAAGGGCCATGCTGAATAAAGTGTCAAAACCAGAAATGCAAGACAGGCCAAGGAGAAACGGGAGCCTTGCTACGCTGATGGGCGGGATGAAAATTGGCAACAGCCACTCTGGAGAAGTGTACAGTGTGTACTGAAACATCTAAAAAACTCAGCTTACAGAGCATAGGGCACTTCCACTCATGGGCGTATAAATTGGGAAAACTAAAAATCAGCAAGACACAGGCACCCCAAAGTTTAGGGCTGCTCTGTTGACAAGAACCTCCACTTCGTTACACCTTAAATATCCCAGGAAAGAGAAAAATGGATAAAGAAGTTGTGGTCCTTATGTACAATGGAATATCACTCAGCCATGAAATCAACGTCATAAAGCTAGTAGCAGCATGATGAGTGGATTTAGGTACGACGATTCTAAGTGAAATAAGTCACACAGAAAAAGACACTGATCCTAAGATATCACTTATAGAGGGAATGTAAAAATCGCTACACTTGAACTGAATTACAATACAGAACAGAGTCACACGTTTAGAAAACACACAATGGCTGTTTAACGGGAAAGGAGAGGTGTGGTGATGCATAAAACAAGGGTTTGAAATTAGCACAGATACCGTTCCATAAACCCAATATGTAATAGACAAGACTTACTCCTTGCTCAGTGAACTGGACTCAACACCCCCTATTCACCGACCAAGAATATATCTGACTAGGAAGAATCTTAAAACCTATATATTGATATCTCTCTGTAAGTGAGTCAAGTGCGTGTAAAGCGGCATAAACACAGCAGTGAAAAGCAGCTAAACCCCATTATAAAAATCAATTACTTTAAAAATCCTGTGAAACAAAGACAGTGAAAGAGAGAGAAATTCTTACCAAATTCGTTCAGGGGCTGTGATGCCACCTGGATTGACCATATCTAGACCCACAGCTGATTGAGACATAAGGGTGGACACTCAGGGGCTGAGAGGTTTGGTGAGGTTGGGGGAGCAAACGCAGACCCTTTAAAGGAATACTGCGTGGTACCCATCCCATGGGTACCAAATCTCCAGGTTCAAGGGCATCTGCCTACATCGAAAACATGCATGAGAAACCCAGAAGATGGTACACCGTGTGATCGGGAAACGTTTCTAAAACGCAGCTCATTTCTCATCTCCTTGGGCTCGGGTTGGCCATTCCAGCCGCTTTACTAGCAATCTCCCTCCTTGGAGAATCAGCACCTTTAACCTCCTGTTCCGTACAGGTTGCAATTTGTCCTGAGGATGAACGGGAAGAGGGGGAACCAATGAGAGACTAGCTCTAGGTGTTGGGACAGGCACAGGCCACTCTATTTTCCCATCAGGAAGAAGAATTAACCACAGGCTCAGCCTGCCGCCCGGAACCAGAATAGGGCCTGAAGCAATCCTGCGCTTTTGCGGCCAGCTCCCAAGAAAGCGATTTGACAAATGGAGCTCAGGGGCACTGCAATTCACAAACCTGCATAGTTATAAATGATAACTCTCGTCCACAAATATATTGAGAGAAGGCAACGAAGAGGTGTTGAAAGCAAGGAAGAATTGCAGGAAACAGATTTCAGGAGGTAGATTCGAATCGCCTTCAAAGCACAGGAAAAGCGGCAAAACCTCGACAATGATGCCCTTGGCCAAAAAGGGCGTATGCGTTTTTTCCTGAATATATTCAGGAAAAAACGCATACGCCCTTTATGGCCAACCAAGCAACCTGGAAAGGCAAATCAGCGCTCCAAAGAAGTCTCGCTTCCCATCGGTCAAAAGGGCCATGCTGAATAATGTGTCAAAAGCAGAAATGCAGGACAGGCCATGGAGAAACGGGAGCCTTGCTACGCTGATGGGCGGGATGTAAATTGCCAACAGCCACTCTGGAGAAGTGTACGGTGTGTTCTGAAACATCTAAAAAACTCAGCTTAGAGAGCATAGGGCCCTTCCACACATGAGCGTATAAATTGGGAAAACTAAAAATCAGGAAGACACAGGCACCCCAAAGTTTAGGGCTGCTCTGTTGACAAGAACCTCCCCTTCGTTACACCTTAAATATCCCAGGAAAGAGAAAAATGGATAAAGAAGTTCTGGTCCTTATGTACAATGGAATATCACTCAGCCATGAAATCAACGTCATAAGGCTAGTAGCAGCATGATGAGTGGATTTAGGTACGACAATTCTAAGTGAAAGAAGTCACAGAGAAAAAAGACACTTATCATAAGATATCACTTATAGAGGGAATGTAAAAACCGCTACACTTGAACTGAATTACAAAACAGAACAGAGGCACACGTTTAGAAAACACACTATGGCTGCTTAACGGAAAAGGTGAGGTGCGTGATTCATAAAACAAGGGTTTCAAATTAGCTCAGATACCGTTCCATAAACCCAATATGTAACAGAAAGACCTACTCCTTGCTCAGTGAACTGGACTCAACACCCCCTATTCACCGCGCAAGAATATATCTGAATAGTAAGAATCTTAAAACCTATATATTGATATCTCTCTGTAAGTGAGTCAAGTGGGTGTAAAGCGGCAGAAACACAGCAGTGAAAAGCAGCTAAACCCCATTATAAAAATCAATTACTTTAAAAATCCCATGAAACAAAGACAGTGAAAGAGAGAGAAATTCTTACCAAATTCGTTCAGGGGCTGTGATGCCACCTGGATTGACCATATCTAGACCCACAGCTGATTGAGAAATAACGGTGGACACTCAGGGGCTGAGAGGTTTGGTGAGGTTGGGGGAGCAAACGCAGACCCTTTAAAGTACTACTGCGTGGTACCCATCCCAGGGGTCCCAAATCTCCAGGTTCAAGGGCATCTTCCTACATCGAAAACATGCATGAGAAACCCAGAAGATGGTTCACCGTGTGATCGGGAAAGGTTTCTAAAACGCACCTCATTTCTCATCTCCTTGGGCTCAGGTTGGCCATTCCAGCCGCTTTACTAGCAATCTCCCTCCTTGGAGAATCAGCACCTTTAACCTCCTGTTCCGTACAGGTTGCAATTTGTCCTGAGGATGAAAGGGAAGAGGGGAAACAATGAGAGACTAGCTCTAGGTGTTGGGACAGGCACAGCTCACTCTATTTTCCCATCAGGAAGAAGAATTACCCACAGGCTCAGCCTGCGCCCGGAACCAGAATAGGGCCTGAAGCAATCCTGCGCTTTTGCAGCCAGCTCCCAAGAAAGCGAGTTGAAAAATGGAGCTCAGGGGCACTGCAATTCACAAACCTGCAGAGGTAAAAATGATAACTCTCGGCCACAAATATTTTGAGGGAAGGCAACGAAGAGGATTTGAAAGCAAGGCAGAATTGCAGGAAACAGATTTCAGGAGGTAGATTCGAATCGCCTTTAAAGCACAGGAAAAGCGGCGAAACCTCGACAATGATGCCCTTGGCCAAAAAGGGCGTATGCGTTTTTTCCTGAATATATTCAGGAAAAAACGCATACGCCCTTTTTGGCCAACCAAGCAACCTGGAAAGGCAAATCAGCGCTACAAAGAAGTCTCGCTTCCCATCGGTCAAAAGGGCCATGCTGAATAAAGTGTCAAAACCAGAAATGCAGGACAGGCCATGGAGAAACGGGAGCCTTGCTACGCTGATGGGCGGGATGTAAATTGCCAACAGCCACTCTCGAGAAGTGTACGGTGTGTCCTGAAACATCTAAAAAACTCAGCTTACAGAGCATAGGGCACCTCCACTTATGGGCGTATAAATTGGGAAAACTAAAAATCAGCAAGACACAGGCATCCCAAAGTTTAGGGCTGCTCTGTTGACAAGAACCTCCACTTCGTTACACCTTAAATATCCCAGAAAAGAGAAAAATGGATAAATAAGTTGTGGTACTTATGTACAATGGAATATCACTCAGCCATGAAATCAATGTCATAAGGCTAGTAGCAGCAGGCTGAGTGGATTTATGTACGACGATTCTAAGTGAAATAAGTCACACAGAAAAAGGCACTTATCATAAGATATCACTTATACAGTGAATGTAAAAATCGCTACACATGACCTGTACTACAAAACAGAGCAGAGTCACACATTTAGAAAACGAACTATGGCTACTTAACGGGAAACGTGAGGTGGCGTGAGACATAAAACAAGGGTTTGAAATTAGCACAGATAGCGTTCCATAAACCACATATGTAACAGACAAGCCTTAATCTTTTCTAAGTGAACTGGACTCCACACCCCCTATTCAAGGCAAAGAATATATTTGACTAGTAAGAATCTTAAAACCTATGTATTGATACAGCTTTGTAAGTGAATCAAGAGGGTGTAAAGTGGCATAAACACAGCAGTGAAAATCAGCTAAACGCAGTTATTAAAAAAACCCCGACAAAGACAGTGAAAGAGAGAGAAATTCGTACATAGTACGTTCAGGGGCAGTGAAGCAACCTGGACTGATCATATCAAGACCCACAGCTGGATTAGACATAAGGCTGGACACTCTTGGGGCCGAGAGGATTGGTGAGGTTGGGTGAGCAAACGCAGACCCTTTAAAGTAATACTGTGTTGTACCCATTCTATGGGTCCTAAAATCTCCAGGTTCAAGGGAATCTTCCTACAGCGAAAAAATGCATGGGAAACCCAGTGGATGGTATACAGTGTGATTGGGAAAGGCTTCTGAAATGCACCTCATTTCTCATCTCCTGGTGCTCGGGTTCACCATTCCAGGCGCTTTAGTAACAATCTCCCCACTGGAGAATCAGCACCTTTAACTTCCTGTCTCGTACAGGTTGCAATTTGTCCTGAGAATGAATGCTAAGAGGGGGAACCCATGAAAGAGTAGCTCTACGTGTTGTGACAGGCACACATCACTCTAATTTCCCATCAGAAAGAAGAAATAACCACAGGCTCAGCCTGCCCCACGGAACAAGAATAGGGCCTAAAGCAATCCCGCAGTTATGGGGCGAGCTCCCAAAAAAACGAGTTGAAAAATGGAGCTCAGGGGCACTGCAATTCACTAACCTGCAGAGTTATAAATGATCACTCTCGTCCAAAAATATATTGAGGGTAGGCAATGAAGACGATTTGAAAGAAGGCAGAATTGCAGGAAACAGATTTCAGGAGGTAGATTCAAATCGCCTTTAAAGCACATGAAAAGCGGCAAAACAACGACAATGCTGCACTTGGCCAAAAAGGGCGTAGGCGTTTTTTCCTGAATATATTCAGGAAAAAACGTATACGCCCTTTTCAGGCAACCAAGCAAGCCGGAAAGGCAAATCAGCACTACAAAGAAGTCTCCCTTGCCATGGGTCAAAGGGGCCATCCTAGAAAAGTACAGAATCCAGAAATGCAGGACAGGCCAGGGAGAAAAGGGAGCCTTGTTAGGCTGATGGGCGGGATGTAAATTGCCAACGGCCACTCTGGAGAAGTGTATGGTGTTTCCTAAAACATCTAAAAAACACAGCTTGAGAGCATAGGGCACTTCCACTCCTGGGCGTATAAAATGGGAAAATTAACAATCAACAACACACGGGCACCCCACAGTTTAGGGCTGCTCTGTTTACAAGAACCTCCACTTCAGTACACCTTAAATTCGCCACAATAGAGAAAAATGGATAAAGAAGTTGTGCTACTTATGTACAATGGAATAGCACTCAGCCATGAAATCAATGTCATACGGCTAGTAGCAGCATGATGAGTGGATTTACGTACGCTGTTTCTAAGTGAAATAAGTCACCCAGAAAAAGACACTTACATAAGATATCACTTATACAGGGAAAATAAAAATCGCTACACATGACCTGATTACAAAACAGAACAGAGTCACACATTTAGAAAACACTGGATGGCTGCTTAACTGGAAAGGTGAGGTGGGGTGAGGCATAAAACAAGGGTTGGAAAGTAGCACAGATACCGTTTCATAAACCAAATATGTAACAGACAAGACCTACCCCTTGCTCAGTGAACTGGACTCAACACCCCCTATTCACCACACAAGAACATATCTGACTAGTAAGAATCTTAAAACCTATGTATTGCTATCTCTCTGTAAGTGAGTCAAGTGGGTGTAAAGCGTCATAAACACAGCAGTGAAAAGCAGCAAAACCCCATTATAAAAATCAATGACTTTAAAAAACCCGTGAAACAAAGACAGTGAAAGAGAGAGAAATTCTTACCAAATTCGTTCAGGGGCTGTGATGCCATCTCGATTGACCATATCTAGACCCACAGCTGATTGAGACATAAGGGTGGACACTCTTGGGGCTGAGAGGTTTGGTGAGGTTGGGGGAGCAAACGCAGACCCTTTAAAGTAATACTGCGTGGTACCCATCCCATGGGTCCCAAATCTCCAGGTTCAAGGGCATCTTCCTACATCGAAAACAAGCATGAGAAACCCAGAAGTTGGTACACCGTGTGATCGGGAAAGGTTTATAAGACGCCCCTCATTTCTCATCTCCTTGTGCTCGGGTTCGCCATTCCAACCGCTTTACTAGCCATCTCCATGCTTGGAGAATCAGCACCTGTAACCTCCTGTTCCGTACAGGTTGCAATTTGTCCTGAAGATGAACGGGAAGAGGGGGAACCAATGAGAGACTAGCTCTAGGTGTTGGGACAGGCACAGCTCACTCTCTTTTTCCATCAGGAAGAAGAATTAAGCACAGGCTCAGCCTGCCGCCCGGCACCACAATAGGGCCTGAAGCAATCCTGCGCTTTTGCGGCCAGCTACCAAGAAAGCGAATTGACAAATGGAGCTCAGGGGCACTGCAATTCACAAACCTGCAGAGTTATAAATGATAACTCTCGTACAGAAATATATTGAGGGAAGGCAACGAAGAGGGTTTGAAAGCAAGGCAGAATTGCAGGAAACAGATTTCAGGAGGTAGATTCGAATCGCCTTTAAAGCCCATGAAAACCGGCAAAACCTCGACAATGATGCCCTTGGCCAAAAAGGGCGTATGCGTTTTTTCCTGAATATATTCAGGAAAAAACGCATACGCCCTTTTTGGCCAACCAAGCAACCTGGAAAGGCAAATCAGCGCTCCAAAGAAGTCTCGCTTCCCATCGGTCAAAAGGGCCATGCTGAATAAAGTGTCAAAACCAGAAATGTAGGACAGGCCAAGGAGAAACGGGAGACTTGCTACGCTGATGGGCGGGATGTAAATTGCCAACAACCACTCTGGAGAAGTGTATGGTGTGTCCTAAAACATCTAAAAAACTCAGTTTAGAGAGCATAGGTCACTTCCACTCATGGGCGTATAAATTGGGAAAACTAAAAATCAGCAAGACACAGGCACCCCAAAGTTTAGGGCTGCTCTGTTGACAAGAACCTCCACTTCGTTACACCTTAAATATCCCAGGAAAGAGAAAAATGGATAAAGAAGTTGTGGTCCTTATGTACAATGGAATATCACTCAGCCATGAAATCAACGTCATAAAGCTAGTAGCAGCATGATGAATGGATTTAGGTACGACGATGCTAAGTGAAATAAGTCACACAGAAAAAGACACTAATCCTAAGATATCACTTATAGAGGGAATGTAAAAACCGCTACACTTGAACTGAATTACAATACAGAACAGAGTCACACGTTTAGAAAACACACAATGGCTGTTTAACGGGAAAGGAGAGGTGTGGTGATGCATAAAACAAGGGTTTGAAATTAGCACAGATACCGTTCCATAAACCCAATATGTAATAGACAAGACTTACTCCTTCCTCAGTGAACTGGACTCAACACCCCCTATTCACCGACCAAGAATATATCTGACTAGGAAGAATCTTAAAACCTATATATTGATATCTCTCTGTAAGTGAGTCAAGTGCGTGTAAAGCGGCATAAACACAGCAGTGAAAAGCAGCTAAACCCCATTATAAAAATCAATTACTTTAAAAATCCCGTGAAACAAAGACAGTGAAAGAGAGAGAAATTCTTACCAAATTCGTTCAGGGGCTGTGATGCCACCTGGATTGACCATATCTAGACCCACAGCTGATTGAGACATAAGGGTGGACACTCAGGGGCTGAGAGGTTTGGTGAGGTTGGGGGAGCAAACGCAGACACTTTAAAGGAATACTGCGTGGTACCCATCCCATGGGTCCCAAATCTCCAGGTTCAAGGGCATCTTCCTAAATCAAAAACATGCATGAGAAACCCAGAAGACGGTACACCGTGTGATCGGGAAAGGTTTCTCAAACGCACCTCATTTCTCATCTCCTTGTGCTCGGGTTCGCCATTCCAGCCGCTTTACTAGAAATCTCCCTCCTTGGAGAATCAGCACCTTTAACCTCCTGTTCCGTACAGGTTGCAATTTGTCCTGAGGATGAACGGGAAGACGGGGAACTAATGAGAGACTAGCTCTAGGTGTTGGGACAGGCACAGGCCACTCTATTTTCCCATCAGGAAGAAGAATTAACCACAGGCTCAGCTTGCCGCCCGGAACCAGAATAGGGCCTGAAGCAATCCTGCGCTTTTGCAGCCAGCTCCCAAGAAAGCGAGTTGAAAAATGGAGCTCAGGGGCACTGCAATTCACAAACCTGCAGAGTTATAAATGATAACTCTCGTCCACAAATATATTGAGGAAAGGCAACGAAGAGGATTTGAAAGCAAGGCAGAATTGCAGGAAACAGATTTCAGGAGGTAGATTCGAATCGCCATTAAAGCACAGGAAAAGCGGCAAAACCTCGACAATGATGCCCTTGGCCAAAAAGGGCGTATGCGTTTGTTCCTGAATATATTCAGGAACAAACGCATACGCCCTATCTGGCCAACCAAGCAACCTGGAAAGGCAAATCAGCGCTACAAAGAAGTCTCGCTTCCCATCGGTCAAAAGGGCCATGCTGAATAAAGTGTCAAAACCAGAAATGCAAGACAGGCCAAGGAGAAACGGGAGCCTTGCTACGCTGATGGGCGGGATGAAAATTGGCAACAGCCACTCTGGAGAAGTGTACAGTGTGTACTGAAACATCTAAAAAACTCAGCTTACAGAGCATAGGGCACTTCCACTCATGGGCGTATAAATTGGGAAAACTAAAAATCAGCAAGACACAGGCACCCCAAAGTTTAGGGCTGCTCTGTTGACAAGAACCTCCACTTCGTTACACCTTAAATATCCCAGGAAAGAGAAAAATGGATAAAGAAGTTGTGGTCCTTATGTACAATGGAATATCACTCAGCCATGAAATCAACGTCATAAAGCTAGTAGCAGCATGATGAGTGGATTTAGGTACGACGATTCTAAGTGAAATAAGTCACACAGAAAAAGACACTGATCCTAAGATATCACTTATAGAGGGAATGTAAAAATCGCTACACTTGAACTGAATTACAATACAGAACAGAGTCACACGTTTAGAAAACACACAATGGCTGTTTAACGGGAAAGGAGAGGTGTGGTGATGCATAAAACAAGGGTTTGAAATTAGCACAGATACCGTTCCATAAACCCAATATGTAATAGACAAGACTTACTCCTTGCTCAGTGAACTGGACTCAACACCCCCTATTCACCGACCAAGAATATATCTGACTAGGAAGAATCTTAAAACCTATATATTGATATCTCTCTGTAAGTGAGTCAAGTGCGTGTAAAGCGGCATAAACACAGCAGTGAAAAGCAGCTAAACCCCATTATAAAAATCAATTACTTTAAAAATCCTGTGAAACAAAGACAGTGAAAGAGAGAGAAATTCTTACCAAATTCGTTCAGGGGCTGTGATGCCACCTGGATTGACCATATCTAGACCCACAGCTGATTGAGACATAAGGGTGGACACTCAGGGGCTGAGAGGTTTGGTGAGGTTGGGGGAGCAAACGCAGACCCTTTAAAGGAATACTGCGTGGTACCCATCCCATGGGTACCAAATCTCCAGGTTCAAGGGCATCTGCCTACATCGAAAACATGCATGAGAAACCCAGAAGATGGTACACCGTGTGATCGGGAAACGTTTCTAAAACGCAGCTCATTTCTCATCTCCTTGGGCTCGGGTTGGCCATTCCAGCCGCTTTACTAGCAATCTCCCTCCTTGGAGAATCAGCACCTTTAACCTCCTGTTCCGTACAGGTTGCAATTTGTCCTGAGGATGAACGGGAAGAGGGGGAACCAATGAGAGACTAGCTCTAGGTGTTGGGACAGGCACAGGCCACTCTATTTTCCCATCAGGAAGAAGAATTAACCACAGGCTCAGCCTGCCGCCCGGAACCAGAATAGGGCCTGAAGCAATCCTGCGCTTTTGCGGCCAGCTCCCAAGAAAGCGATTTGACAAATGGAGCTCAGGGGCACTGCAATTCACAAACCTGCATAGTTATAAATGATAACTCTCGTCCACAAATATATTGAGAGAAGGCAACGAAGAGGTGTTGAAAGCAAGGAAGAATTGCAGGAAACAGATTTCAGGAGGTAGATTCGAATCGCCTTCAAAGCACAGGAAAAGCGGCAAAACCTCGACAATGATGCCCTTGGCCAAAAAGGGCGTATGCGTTTTTTCCTGAATATATTCAGGAAAAAACGCATACGCCCTTTATGGCCAACCAAGCAACCTGGAAAGGCAAATCAGCGCTCCAAAGAAGTCTCGCTTCCCATCGGTCAAAAGGGCCATGCTGAATAATGTGTCAAAAGCAGAAATGCAGGACAGGCCATGGAGAAACGGGAGCCTTGCTACGCTGATGGGCGGGATGTAAATTGCCAACAGCCACTCTGGAGAAGTGTACGGTGTGTTCTGAAACATCTAAAAAACTCAGCTTAGAGAGCATAGGGCCCTTCCACACATGAGCGTATAAATTGGGAAAACTAAAAATCAGGAAGACACAGGCACCCCAAAGTTTAGGGCTGCTCTGTTGACAAGAACCTCCCCTTCGTTACACCTTAAATATCCCAGGAAAGAGAAAAATGGATAAAGAAGTTCTGGTCCTTATGTACAATGGAATATCACTCAGCCATGAAATCAACGTCATAAGGCTAGTAGCAGCATGATGAGTGGATTTAGGTACGACAATTCTAAGTGAAAGAAGTCACAGAGAAAAAAGACACTTATCATAAGATATCACTTATAGAGGGAATGTAAAAACCGCTACACTTGAACTGAATTACAAAACAGAACAGAGGCACACGTTTAGAAAACACACTATGGCTGCTTAACGGAAAAGGTGAGGTGCGTGATTCATAAAACAAGGGTTTCAAATTAGCTCAGATACCGTTCCATAAACCCAATATGTAACAGAAAGACCTACTCCTTGCTCAGTGAACTGGACTCAACACCCCCTATTCACCGCGCAAGAATATATCTGAATAGTAAGAATCTTAAAACCTATATATTGATATCTCTCTGTAAGTGAGTCAAGTGGGTGTAAAGCGGCAGAAACACAGCAGTGAAAAGCAGCTAAACCCCATTATAAAAATCAATTACTTTAAAAATCCCATGAAACAAAGACAGTGAAAGAGAGAGAAATTCTTACCAAATTCGTTCAGGGGCTGTGATGCCACCTGGATTGACCATATCTAGACCCACAGCTGATTGAGAAATAACGGTGGACACTCAGGGGCTGAGAGGTTTGGTGAGGTTGGGGGAGCAAACGCAGACCCTTTAAAGTACTACTGCGTGGTACCCATCCCAGGGGTCCCAAATCTCCAGGTTCAAGGGCATCTTCCTACATCGAAAACATGCATGAGAAACCCAGAAGATGGTTCACCGTGTGATCGGGAAAGGTTTCTAAAACGCACCTCATTTCTCATCTCCTTGGGCTCAGGTTGGCCATTCCAGCCGCTTTACTAGCAATCTCCCTCCTTGGAGAATCAGCACCTTTAACCTCCTGTTCCGTACAGGTTGCAATTTGTCCTGAGGATGAAAGGGAAGAGGGGAAACAATGAGAGACTAGCTCTAGGTGTTGGGACAGGCACAGCTCACTCTATTTTCCCATCAGGAAGAAGAATTACCCACAGGCTCAGCCTGCGCCCGGAACCAGAATAGGGCCTGAAGCAATCCTGCGCTTTTGCAGCCAGCTCCCAAGAAAGCGAGTTGAAAAATGGAGCTCAGGGGCACTGCAATTCACAAACCTGCAGAGGTAAAAATGATAACTCTCGGCCACAAATATTTTGAGGGAAGGCAACGAAGAGGATTTGAAAGCAAGGCAGAATTGCAGGAAACAGATTTCAGGAGGTAGATTCGAATCGCCTTTAAAGCACAGGAAAAGCGGCGAAACCTCGACAATGATGCCCTTGGCCAAAAAGGGCGTATGCGTTTTTTCCTGAATATATTCAGGAAAAAACGCATACGCCCTTTTTGGCCAACCAAGCAACCTGGAAAGGCAAATCAGCGCTACAAAGAAGTCTCGCTTCCCATCGGTCAAAAGGGCCATGCTGAATAAAGTGTCAAAACCAGAAATGCAGGACAGGCCATGGAGAAACGGGAGCCTTGCTACGCTGATGGGCGGGATGTAAATTGCCAACAGCCACTCTCGAGAAGTGTACGGTGTGTCCTGAAACATCTAAAAAACTCAGCTTACAGAGCATAGGGCACTTCCACTCATGGGCGTATAAATTGGGAAAACTAAAAATCAGCAAGACACAGGCATCCCAAAGTTTAGGGCTGCTCTGTTGACAAGAACCTCCACTTCGTTACACCTTAAATATCCCAGGAAAGAGGAAAATGGATAAAGAAGTTGTGGTCCTTATGCACAAAGGAATATCACTCAGCCATGAAATCAACCTCATAAGGCTAATAGCAGCATGATGAGTGGATTTAGGTACGACGATTCTAAGTGAAATAAGTCACACAGAAAAAGACTCAGATCCTAAGATATCACTTATAGAGGGAATGTAAAAACCGCTACACTTGAACTGAACTACAAAACAGAACAGAGTCACACGTTTAGAAAACACACTATGGCTGCTTAACGGGAAAGGAGAGGTGGGGTGATGCATAAAACAAGGGTTTGAAATTAGCTCAGATACCATTCCATAAACCCAATATGTAATAGACAAGACCTACTCCTTGCTCAGTGAACTGGACTCAACACCCCCTATTCACCGCCCTCGAATATATCTGACTAGTAAGAATCTTAAAACCTATGTATTGATATCTCTCTGTAAGTGAGACTTGTGGATGTAAAGCGGCATAAACACAGCAGTGAAAAGCAGCTAAACCCCATTACAAAAATCAATTACTGGGCTTCCCTGGTTGCGCAGCGGTTGAGAATCTGCCTGCTAATGCAGTAAACACGGGTTCGAGCCCTGGTCTGGGAAGATCCCACATGCCGTGGAGCAACTAGGCCCGTGAGCCACAACTACTGAGCCTGCGCGTCTGGAGCCTGTGCTCCGCAACAAGAGAGGCCACAATAGTGAGAGGCCCGTGCACCGCGATGAAGAGTGGCCCCCACTTGCCACAACTGGAGAAAGCCCTAGCACAGAAACGAAGACCCAACATAGCAATCAATCAATCAATCAATCACTAAAGAAATCTTAAAAAAAAATTAGCTTATATTTTTAAAAAAATCAATTACTTTAAAAAACCCGTGAAACAAAGACAGTGAAAGAGAGAGCAATTCTTACCAAATTCGTTCAGGGGCTGTGATGCCACCTGTATTGACCATATCTAGACCCACAGCTGATTGAGACATAAGGGTGGACACTCTTGGGGCTGACAGGTTTGGTGAGGTTGGGGGAGCAAACGCAGACCCTTTAAAGGAATACTGCGTGGTACCCATCCCAGGAGTCCCAAATCTCCAGGTTCAAGGGCATCTTCCTACATCGAAAATATGCATGAGAAACCCAGAAGATGGTACACCGTGTGATCGGGAAAGGTTTCTAAAACGCTCCTCATTTCTCATCTCCTTGGGCTCGGGTTCGCCATTCCAGCCGCTTTACTAGCAATCTCCCTCCTTGGAGAATCAGCACCTTTAACCTCCTGTTCCGTACAGGTTGCAATTTGTCCTGAGGATGAACGGGAAGAGGGGGAACCAATGAGAGACTAGCTCTAGGTGTTGGGACAGGCACAGCTCACTCTATTTTCCCATCAGGAAGAAGAATTAACCACAGGCTCAGCCTGCGCCCGGATCCAGAATAGGGCCTGAAGCAATCCTGCGCTTTTGCGGCCAGCTCCCAAGAAAGCGAGTTGAAAAATGGAGCTCAGGGGCACTGCAATTCACAAACCTGCAGAGTTATAAATGATAACTCTCGTCCACAAATATATCGAGGGAAGGCAACGAAGAGGATCTGAAAGCAAGGCAGAATTGCAGGAAACAGATTTCAGGAGGTAGATTCGAATCGCCTTTAAAGCACAGGAAAAGCGGCGAAACCTCGACAATGATGCCCTTGGCCAAAAAGGGCGTATGCGTTTTTTCCTGAATATATTCAGGAAAAAACGCATACGCCCTTTTTGGCCAACCAAGCAACCTGGAAAGGCAAATCAGCGCTACAAAGAAGTCTCGCTTCCCATCGGTCAAAAGGGCCATGCTGAATAAAGTGTCAAAACCAGAAATGCAGGACAGGCCATGGAGAAACGGGAGCCTTGCTACGCTGATGGGCGGGATGTAAATTGCCAACAGCCACTCTGGAGAAGTGTACGGTGTGTCCTGAAACATCTAAAAAACTCAGCTTAGAGAGCTTAGGGCACTTCCACTCATGGGCGTATAAATTGGGAAAACTAAAAATCAGCAAGACACAGGCACCCCAAAGTTTAGGGCTCCTCTGTTGACAAGAACCTCCACTTCGTTACACCTTAAATATCCCAGTAAAGAGAAAAATGGATAAAGAAGTTGTGGTGCTTATGTACAATGGAATATCACTCAGCCATGAAATCAACGTCTTAAGGCTAGTAACAGCATGATGAGTGGATTTAGCTACGACGATTCTAAGTGAAATAAGTCACACAGAAAAATACAGTTATCATAAGATATCACTTATAGAGGGAATGGAAAAACCGCTACACTTGAACTGAATTACAAAACAAAACAGAGTCACACGTTTAGAAAACACACTATGGCTGCTTAACGGGAAAGGAGAGGTGGGGTGATGCATAAAACAAGGGTTTGAAATTAGCTCAGATACCGTTCCATAAACCCAATATGTAATAGACAAGACCTACTCCTTGCTCAGTGAACTGGACTCAACACCGCCTATTCACCGCCCAAGAATATATCTGACTAGTAAGAATGTTAAAACCTATGTATTGATATCTCTCTGTAAGTGAGTCAAGTGGGTGTAAAGCGGCATAAACACAGCAGTGAAAAGTAGCTATACCCCATTATAAAAATCACTTACTTTAAAAACCCCGTCAAACAAAGACAGTGAAAGAGAGAGGAATTCTTACCAAATTCGTTCAGGGGCTGTGATGCCAACTGGATTGACCATATCTAGACCCACAGCTGATTGAGACAAAAGGGTGGACACTCAGGGGCTGAGAGGTTTCGTGAGGTTGGGGGAGCAAACGCAGACCCTTTAAAGGAATACTGCGTGGTACCCATCCCATGGGTCCCAAATCTGCAGGTTCAAGGGCATCGTCCTACATCGAAAACATGCATCAGAAACCCAGAAGATGGTACACCGTGTGATCGGGAAAGGTTTCTAAATCGCACCTCATTTCTCATCTCCTTGTGATCGGGTTCGCCATTCCAGCCTCTTTACTAGCAATCTCCCTCCTTGGAGAATCAGATCCTTTAACCTCCTGTTCCATACAGGTTGCAATTTGTCCTGAGGATGAACGGGAAAAGGGGGAACCAATGAGAGACTAGCTCTAGGTGTTGGGACAGACACAGGCCACTCTATTTTCCCATCAGGAAGAAGAATTAACCACAGGCTCTGCCTGCCCCCGGGAACCAGAATAGGGTCCGAAGCAATCCTGCGCTTTTGCGGCCAGCTCCCAAAAGAGCAATTTGGAAAATGGAGCTCAGGAGCACGGCAATTCACAAATCTGCAGAGTTATAAATGATAACTCTCGTCTAAAAATGTATTGAGGTAAGGCAACGAAGAGGATTTCAAAGCAAGACAGAATTGCAGGAAACAGTTTTTCACAGGTAGATTGGACTCGCCTTTAAAGCACATGAAATTTCGCAGAACTTCTAAAATGATGCAGTTGGCCAAAAACGGCGTCTGCGTTCTTTCCTGAATAAATTTTGGAAAAAACGCAGATGCTCTTTTTGGCCAACTAAGCAAGCGGGCAATGCAAATCAGCATTACAAAAATGTCTGACTTCGCATTGGTCAAAAGGCCCATGCTGAAAAATTGTAAAACCCAGAAATGCAGGACAGGCCATGGAGAAAAGCGAGCCTTGTTATGCTGATCGGTGGGGTGTAAATTGCCACCGGCCACTCTTGAGAAGTGTATGCTGTATCTTAAAACTTCTAAAAAACAGAGCTACAGAGCATACAGCACTTCCCCTCATGGGCGTATATCTTGGGAAAACCAAAAAAATCGACAAGACACAGGCACCCCAAAGTTTAGGGCTGCTCTGTTTAGAAATGCCTCGATTTGGGTACAACTTACATGTCCTTGGAAGGAAAAAATGGATAAAGAAGATGTGGTACTTATGTACAATGGAATATTACTCAGCAATTAAATCAATGAAATAAGGCCAGTGGCAACAACTCGTGGAGACTGAGGTACGATCATTCTAACTGACATAAGTCAGACATAAAAAGAGACTTATCATAAGGTATCACTTATAGATAGTATCTAAAAATGCCTTCACATGAACGCAATTACAAAACAGAAACGGAGTCACACATTTAGAAAACACACTTATGGCTGCCAAAGGAGAAAGGTGGGGCGGGGTGATGCATAAACCAGGAGGTTGAAATTAGCACAGATACGGTTCCATAAACAAAATAGGTATTCGACAGGACCTACTCTATAGCTCAAAGAGCTGGACTCAGCACACTGTTGTCACCAGAAAAGGATATATAAGACTGGTAAGAATCTGTAAAAGAATTTATTGATGTCTCTCTTTAAGTGAATCAAGTGGATAGATGTAGAGCAGGAAGAAACACAGTATTGAAAATCAGCTATACCCCATTATAAAATTAAATAACAAGAACACAATAAAGACAGTGAGAGAGAGAGAAATTCTTACAAAATTTGTTCAAGGGCTGTGATGCAACCTGGACTGACCATATCTAGACACGGAGCTGGATGGGACCTAAGGCTCTACACTCGTTGGTCTGAGAGGCTTCGTGAGGATGGGACAGCAAATGCAGCACTTTTAGAGTAATACTGCCTGGCCCCCATTCCATGGGCCCCATATCTCCAGGTGCAGGGGACCCTTCCTACAGCTAAAACATGCATGGCACATCCAGAGGATGGTACACCGTCTGATCGGGAAGAGTTTGGAAAAGTCACCTCATCTCCACGTCTCCTGGTATTCGGGTTCCCCAGCTCCTTTCCTTAGAGTCTCTTCACTTTGGGAAGGCAGCACACTCAGCAGCCGGTTTTGCACAGCTTGGAATTTTCCGGTGAAGAAGGGGAATGGAGGGATGGAATGAGACACAAGCCTTAGATGTTTGGACAGGCATATGCCACTCTAGTTTCCTACCTGGAAGAAGAATTTCCCTATCCTTCAGGTGCCCCAGTAACTGGAATGGGTCTGTAGAAATCCTGCCCCTTGGTGTCTGCTTCCCTAAACAAGTTGAAAACCGGTGCTCAGGGGCACTGCAATTCACAAACATGCAGGGTTGTAATTGACACCTCTAATGGAGTCATTTCTTGAGCCAAGTATTCGTAAAGGCCTTGTAAGCAAAGCAGAATTGCAGGAAAGGGATTTCAAGGGGTAGTTTGCACTCGTCATTAAAGCACATGCAAAGCTGCTGAACATCGCCAATGATGCAGTTTGCCAAAAAGGCCGTATGCGTTATTCCTTAATATATTCAGGAAAAACCCTTACTCCATTTTTGGCCAACAAAACAGGCGGGCAATGTAAATTAATACTACAAAGAGATATCACTTCGCACCAGTCAGAATGGCCAACCTCACAAACTGTAAAACCTGAAATGCAGGACAGGGCGTGGAGAAAAGGGAACCCTGACAAGCTGATGGTGGGAATGTAAATTGCTAACAGCCACTCTGGAGAAGTGGGTGGTGATTCCTTAAAAATCTAAACACCAGAGCTTCAGAGCATATGGCGCTTCCACTCCTGGGCCTGTATCTTGGAAAAAACGTAAATTGACAGGACCCAGGCACTCTAAAATTTATGCAACCCTGTTTACAAGAGCCTCTACTCGGAAGCTACCTAAAAGTCCTTGGAAGGAAGAATGGATAAAGGAATTATGGTAGATATGTACAATGGAATATTACTCAGCCATGAAGTGAATGAAATAAGGCCATTTAGGGCCACTCAGAAGGACCTACATACATTCATACTAAGTGTCATAAATCAGGCAATGAAAAATATCATATGATATTACTTACCGGTGGAATCTAAAAATTGATAGAAAGGTACTATCTTTTTTTTTTTTACACACACACACTGTATTTTATTTTTACAAGAGATAAATAGACTGACACCAAGCATTGTACATGGATGACCACAACAAAAGCAACAATGATTGCAATTACCAAACATGAAACACACTCATAGTATGTCATAATATTGACATTCAGTCCAGTAATCCTCCACTGTAACAGCTCCTTTACTTTGCAGTGAAAATTGATTTGTATATTCTTTGCCTCTGAGTCCTTGTGGGATTTTTTTTTAATTCAGACAGAAAGTCACAAAAATTATACTCATCCTCATCAGTTCACTCAGTCCCATGTAATTTTTTTTTTCCATCTTGAACTTTTGTTAGCACTTTTATGAGTTCATCAGTTTTTCATTAGAGTTCTGAAAATGCTTATTAATTCAGTTCAGCAGTACAGTCAGTTACCAGAAACCTGTACTTGTCAGAGTCTTTTCCATGAATTTCTTGAAGATGGAACCCTTTTATAGGAACATATTTGCAAAATCATCAGAGTACACCCAGAACTGTTTGTAAATGACAAAAGACTTAAAAATGACCATGGTTAAAGATTTGATGAAAGTTCATAATAATGCAGTTGACAAGAAAATTAGTTATTTCTGAGATATACATTTTAAAGTAATAACTAGGATTATTACTTATAACATTATACCAGAACATATAAGATTTTTAGAAGTTTCCTGTAATGTCTGAAACGAAAAGACAACCCTCAGAATGGGAGAAAATATTTGCAAATGAATCAACGGACAAAGGATTAATCTCCAAAATATATAAACAGCTCATTCAGCTCAATATCAAAGAAACAAACACCCCAATCCAAAAATGGGCAGAAGACCTAAATAGACATTTCTCCAAAGAAGACATACAGACGGCCACGAAGCACATGAAAAGATGCTCAACATCACTAATTATTAGAGAAATGCAAATCAAAACTACAATGAGGTATCACCTCACTCCTGTTAGAATGGGCATCATCAGAAAACCTACAAACAACAAATGCTGGAGAGGGTGTGGAGAAAAGGGAACCCTCTTGCACTGTTGGTGGGAATGTAAATTGATACAGCCACTATGGAGAACAATATGGAGGTTCCTTAAAAAACTAAAAATAGAATTACCATATGACCCAGCAATCCCACTACTGGGCATATACCCAGAGAAAACCGTAATTCAAAAAGACACATGCACCCGAATGTTCATTGCAGCACTATTTACAATAGCCAGGTCATGGAAGCAACCTAAATGCCCATCGACAGACGAATGGATAAAGAAGATGTGGTACATATATACAATGGAATATTACTCAGCCCTAAAAAGGAACGAAATTGAGTCATTTGTTGAGACGTGGATGGATCTAGAGACTGTCATACAGAGTGAAGTAAGTCAGAAAGAGAAAAACAAATATCGTATATTAATGCATGTATGTGGAACCTAGAAAAATGGTACAGAGGAGCCAGTTTGCAGGGCAGAAGTTGAGACACAGATGTAGAGAATGGACATATGGACACCAAGGGAGGAAAACTGCGACGAGGTGGGGATGGTGGTGTGCTGAATTGGGCGATTGGGATTGACATGTATACACTGATGTGTATAAAACTGATGCCTAATAAGAACCTGCAGTATAAAAAAACAAACAAAACAACTAATACTAAACTTTCATTGGGTTATTTGTATGGAAATATGTTAATATAAATGTTTCAGACATTACATGAAATTTCTAAAAATCTTATATTTGTATTTGTATGGAAATATGTATGGAAATATGTTAATATAAATGTTTCAGACATTACAGGAAATTTCTAAAAATCTTGTATTTGTATGGAAATATGTATGAAAATATGTTAATATAAATGTTTCAGACATTACATGAAATTTCTAAAAATCTTATATTTGTATTTGTAGGGAAATATGTATGGAAATATGTTAATATAAATGTTTCAGACATTACATGAAATTTCTAAAAATCTTATATTTGTATTTGTATGGAAATATGTATGGGAATATGTTAATATAAATGTTTCAGACATTACATGAAATTTCTAAAAATCTTATATTTGTATTTGTATGGAAATATGTATGGAAATATGTTAATATAAATGTTTCAGACATTACAGGAAACGTCTAAAAATCTTATATGTTCTGGTATAATGTTATAAGTAATAATCCTAGTTATTACTTTAAAATGTATATCTCAGAAATAACTAATTTTCTTGTCAACTGCATTATTATGAACTTTCATCAAATCTTTAACCATGGTCATTTTTAAGTCTTTTGTCATTTACAGACAGTTCTGGGTGTACTCTGATGATTTTGCAAATATGTTCCTATAAAAGAGTTTCATCTTCAAGAAATTCATGGAAAAGACTCTGACAAGTACAGGTTTCTGGTAACTGACTGTACTGCTGAACTGAATGAATAAGCATTTTCAGAACTCTAATGAAAAACTGATGAACTCATAAAACTGCTAACAAAAGATCAAGATGAAAAAAAAGAAATTAATTACATGGGACTGAGTGAACTGATGAGGATGAGTATAATTTTTGTGACTTTCTGTCTGAATTAAAAAAAAAATCCCACAAGGACTCAGAGGAAAAGAATATACAAATCAATTTTCACTGCAAAGTAAAGGAGCTGTTACAGTGGAGGATTACTGGACTGAATGTCAATATTATGACATAGTATAAGTGTGTTTCATGTTTGGTAATTGCAATCATTGTTGCTTTTGTTGTGGTCATCCATGTACAATGCTTGGTGTCAGTCTATCTATCTCTTGTAAAAATAAAATACAGTGTGTGTGTGTGGAAAAAAAAAAAAACTGATGCCTAATAAGAACCTGCAGTATAAAAAAACAAACAAAACAACTAATACTAAACTTTCATTGGGTTATTTGTATGGAAATATGTTAATATAAATGTTTCAGACATTACATGAAATTTCTAAAAATCTTATATTTGTATTTGTATGGAAATATGTATGGAAATATGTTAATATAAATGTTTCAGAAAGGTACTATCTTACAACACAGAAACAGAGTCCCAGACTTAGAACACAAACTTATGGTTACCAAACTGGAAAGGTGTGTTGGAGGCATAAATCATGAGGTTGGAGTTAGTATATACATATTTACAGAGAGAAAACTTGTAATCAACATGGACCTGCTGTAGAGCACTTGGAACTCTTCTCAACACCCTTTAGTAACCTCAATGGGAAAATAATTCTAAAAAGAATATATAGTTATCTCTGTATAAATGAATCATGTTGGTGTATGTCAAAAATGAACGCAACATGATAAATCAACTATATACTCCATTATAAATTTAAAATTAAATTAAAGAAAAGAAAAATGATCACTAAATTTGTTTAGTCGCAGTGAACGTACTAGTGTCACATCCCTGGACACAGACACAATTTGGTCCCAAGGCTGGACTGTTGTGGGCCTGAGGACCTCGGGAGGATATGCCAGCTCATTCGCCCCCCTTGAACATGCAGTACCTGGTCCCCTCTGCATGGGATCACTATCTCCAGATCTAAGTGTGCCCTCATACTACTAAACCAACCCTCTGACACCCAAAGGATGGTGGACTCTCTGGGCTGGATGACATTTGGAAAATCACCTGCTCTCAACATATCCTGGTGTTTGGGTTCTGACCTCCCGACTCCTTCATAAGGGTCATCCCACTCTACAAGACAGCACCCTCAACAGGTGATTTTGCAGGCGTTTATACTTGTTCGGGGGATGAAATGTAAGGGGGAAGAAGGAATGGGACAGAAGCCCTTCCACGTTTGGTCAGGCACATTCCACTCTAATTTAATACCCAAGAACAGGACTTGCCCTACATCTAAGGTTGTGTCAGTAACCAGAGAGGGACAGGAGAAATCCTGCCGCCTTCTGTTTCCCATAACAACAATTCTAAAACTGGACCTTATACGCACTTCATATTCACAATGCCTGGGGAGCTGTAAATGACAACAGCCCTCAAAAAATGTCTTGGGGTAGGTAATCGAAGTAGACTTCAAAACAAGGCAACCTTTCAATAACCCTTTTTCAAGGGATAAATCTTACTGACACTGTTCAAAAAAAAGAGCACATATGAAAATACTCACCATTGCTTTATGTTAGACAAATGCAAATCAGATGTACAAAGAAGTATCACCTGGAACCACTCAGAATAGCCATCATCACAATGTCTACAAACAAGAAATGCTTCAGAGGGTGTGGAAAAAAGAGAAACCTACTACTTATTTTTTTTTTAATCTGCGTTGGGTCTTCGTTGCTGCGCGCGGCTTTTCTATAGTTGCAGCAAGCGGGGGCTACTCATCGTTGTGGTACGAAGCCTTCTCTTTGTGGTGGCTCCTCTTGTTGTGGAGCACAAGCTGTAGGCACACAGGCTTCAGTAGTTGTGGCTCGTGGGCTCTAGAGCGCAGACTGAGTAGTTGTGGTGCATAGGCTTACTTGTTCTGTGGCATGTGAGATCTTCCCGGGCCAGGGCTCGAACCTGTGTCCCCTGAAGTGGCAGGCAGATTCTTAACCAATGTGCCACCAATTCTATGCTATCGGTGGCAATGCCAATTGGTAACAGCCACTATGGAGCACAGAATGGAGGTTACCAGAGTAAGGGGAGGTGGGAGGGATAAATTGGAAATTGGGATTGACATATACACACCACTATATATAAAAGAGATAACAAATAAGGGCTTACTGTATAGCACAGGGAACTCTACTCAATACTCTGTAATGACCTGTATGGGAAAGGAATCCAAAAAGGATTGGATATATGTATAACTGCTTCACTGTGCTGTGCAGCAGAAAGTAACACAACATTGTAAATCAACTCTATTCCAAAAAAATTGAAATTGAAATGAAATGAAGTAAAATAAAATAAAATAGAGCTACCAGATGATCCAGCAAGTTCACTCCTGTGTGCATATCTGGAGGAAAGCATAAATCGAAAAGACACATCTTCCCCAATGTTCACTGCAACACTCTTTACAATAGCGAAGACATGGAAGCAACCAAAATGTCCATCAACATATGAATATAGGTAAAGAATATGTGATACATATATATAATGGAATATGACTCAGCCATAAAATAGAAGAAAATAATGCCAGTTGCAGTAACATGGATGGACCTAGAGATGATTGTCCTAAGTGAAGTAAGTCAGACAGAGTAAGACAAATATTGGATGATATCACTTCTAGGTGGCAGCTAAAAATTGATACAAAGGAACTAACTTACAAAACAGAGGCAGACTCACAGACTTGGAAAACAAACTTATGGTTACCAAAGGGGAGAGGTGGGGGGTAGGGATAAATCAGGAGCTTGGGGTAAACATACGAATACTACTATATATAACAGATAAGCAACAAGGACCTACTGTATAGCACAGGGAGCTCTACTCAGTATTCTGGGAACACCGTTATCAGAAAAGAATCTGAAAAAGAATGAATATATGCATATGTGTAACTGAATCACTTGCTGTGCAGCTGAAATGAACACAACATTGTAAATCAACTGTACTCCAATAAAATTTAAATTTCAAAATAAAGAAAATCACCTATATTTCAAAAGAAAAAAAAAAGAATTCCCATCTCTTTATATGGCTTGATAGCTTACTTTTTTAGTGCTCAATATTATCCCATTCCCAGAATATATTAATACTATATCATTTCATTCACCTATTGGAGGACACCTTAGTTTCATTCACATTTTGGCAATATTGAATTAGGTGCTATAAATATCCATATGCAGGTTTTCCTCTGGAAGTATGTTTTAAACTACTTTCAGTAAATATCCATGAGAACACTTGATGGATTGTACAGTAAGGGAATGCTCAATATTCTAGCAACTGTCAATCAGACTACCAAAGTAGCTGTATTATTTTTCATTTCCACCAATGACAAATGACATTTCCTATTGTTCCACATCTCCTACAGAATTTGTTCTTGTCATTGTTCACATTTTAGCCATTCTAAGTGTTACCTAGTGGTATGTAATTGTATTTTTCTTTTTTTTTTTTTTTTTTTTAAGGATTTTCTTATTTATTTATTGATTTATTTATTTATTTATTTTTGGCTGTGTTGGGTCTTCGGTTCGTGCGAGGGCTTTCTCCAGTTGCGGCAAGCGGGGGCCACTCTTCATCGCGGTGCGGGGACCGCTCTTCATCGCGGTGCGCGGGCCTTTCTCTATCGCGGCCCCTCCCGTCGCGGGGCACAGGCTCCAGACGCGCAGGCTCAGCAATTGTGGCTCACGGGCCCAGCTGCTCCGTGGCATGTGGGATCTTCCCAGACCAGGGCTCGAACCCGTGTCCCCTGCATTAGCAGGCAGATTCTCAACCACTGCGCCACCAGGGAAGCCCTGTAATTGTATTTTTAATTTGCTTTTTCATGGCAGCATGTAATCTGGATTATTCTTCTGTATACTTATATGCATAGTGTCTATTTTCTTTGGTGAGGTGTCCATAAAGTATATTGGTCCACATTTTATTTAGGTTGCTTTCATTTTTTTCTACCCAATCTGTATTTGTTTTATTTATTTTCGTGCCTTATTGCATTAGCAAGGACTTGGAGTAAAATATGGAAAAGGAGTCATGAAAGGGGACATCCTTGCTTTTACCTGAACTTAGTGGAAAAGCTTCATGGTTTTGACCATTAATCATGATGTAAGATAAAAGTTTCCTGTAAATCTTTGTTATCAACTTGAGAAAGCTCCAGTCTATTTCTTTAACTGAGAGTTTTTATGAAGAATGGGTGTTAGATTTTTTCAAAGGTCTTCTGAATCTATTGATATGCTAATGATTGTCTTTAAGGTGTTGATATGATGGATACAATTATTTGATTCTAGAATGTTGAACCAGCCTTTCATACCTGGGATTATTTCCTCTCATTCATGATATAAAATTCTCTCAAAATATTGTTGGATTCAATTTGGTAATATTTTGTTGAGGATTTTTGCATTGATGTTCCTGAGAGATATTGGTCAGTTTTCTTTACTATTCATATGTTCTTCCAAGTTTGGATGTTGTGGATTTAGTGTCAGACATTCATTTGGGGAGATTCTCAGTCATTTTTAAAAAATATTTTCTGTTCTTTATTATCTTTATTCTCCTCCTGCTATACCCATTATGTATAGGTCACAGCATTTTTCATTGTTCCACAATTATTGATTACTCTGTTCTGTTGATTTCTTTCCTGCCCATTTTCTCTTTTCTTTTGAGATTTAAAGGTTTCTCCTGATATGTCTTCAAGCTCACAGATATTTCTCCTCAGCCAGCTCTTTGACTGCTAAAACAAAATACGAGAGACTTGGTATTTTATAAACAACAGAATATTTTTGTTTTCTCATAATTGCTGAGGCTGAAAAGTTCAAGAACAAGTAACCAGGGGCTTCCCTGGAGGTGCAGTGGTTAAGAATCTGCCTACCAATAAAGGGTACAAGGGCTCGAGCCCTGGTCCAGGAAGATCCCACATGCCATGGAACAACTAAGCCCGTGCACCACAAATACTGAGCCTGTGCTCTAGAGTCCACAGGCCACAACTACTGAGCCCGTGAGCCACAACTACTGAAACCCACACGCCTCGAGCCCGTGCTCCGCAACAAGAGAAGCCACTCAATGAGAAGCCCGCGCACCGCACCAAAGACCCAACACAGCCAAAAAATTAATTAATTAATTATCTAATTAATCTCTTTTTTTAAAAAAGAACAAGTTGCCAGCTGACTTAGTGTCTGGCGAGGGACCAATTTCTGGTTCATAATGTGGGTCTTCTCGCTCGGCAATGAAATCATGGAATGGGCATAAGATCTTCTGTGTGCTACATTTATTAGGTCACTAATCCCATGTTTGAGGTCTCTGGCCTCATAACCTAATCACCTCCCAAAAGCCCCACCTCCTAATACCATCAACATGGGAGCTGGGTTTCAAAATTTTAAAATTAGAGGTACAAAATATTTACACCATAACAGGGACCACAGAGTTAACTGATTTTTCCTTTCATGTTAAAGGTTTGCACATTTATATTTATTATATAATCCCAAAACCCTTGTTTTTTTTTATAAGATTCTTTTTCCGTATATGCCAGTACAGACCACTGAGTAGAGTTCCCTGTGCTATAAAGCAGGTCTTTATCAATACTTATCTATTTTATATATAGTAGTGTGTATAAGTCAGTCCCAATCTCCCAATTTATACCTTCTCCACTTATCCCCTGGTAACCATAAGTTTGTTTTCTATATCCATGATTCTATTTCTGTTGTGTAAATAAGTTCATTTGTACCTTTGTTTTTCTTTTTTAGATTCCTCATATAAGCAATATCATATGATATCTGTCTTTCTGTGTCTGACTTGCTTCACTCAGTATACCAATCTCTAGGTCCATCCATGTTGCTACAAAACCCTTAATTGTTAAGGATAACTCTCAATTTTCCCCAGTATCATCAGCAATTCTTTCTGGCAGACACGTGATAACACTTTTTAAACAGGGATATTGAGACCAAGGTTCCTGACCTGCAAACAAACAAAACATCATTCATATAGTGAAAACTTTGCAAATCAAAGGATGAAAGCACTTGGTCTAAATCCCTTTGCACCCACTGCTGACAGAGGGCAGAGGAGTTTGACTCACTAATCTTCCTTACGTGCACTTCTTCCTAATGGGGTATTCCATCTAAAACTTATAAGAAGTGGGGATGTATCATGGAACACACCAATCGCTACTACAGATTCTGAAGCAGCAAAAAAAAAAGAAAAACATGATGAATCCATCCAAAGGGTTCTGTCCACATTGTTACATTAGTTTCCCTCACACTGTGAACCCTTTTCAAACCCTATCACTTGAACCTATTTTTATTTTTTTCAACAAAAATAATGTTAATCTGCAGTCAGACACTCCAGTAATATTACACTATCCCTTGTGCAAGTATGTAGGGATTTGAGGAGCTATGGGAGGCCACCATGAGAGGTTGCCTAGAGTAATTAGGACATTTCATTTAATGTTGGTTCTTCTCCCTAAGATGTCTGCTATCCTCTTCTTTTTGTAGCTACTAGCATTGAGAAAGTGACCAAGATAAGGCCCTTCTCTTTTACTGCCCATGAATGCAACTGTGATTAACCCCACAGAGCTTGGTGCTTCCAGAATCCCCTGAAACTACTGACCCTCCATGCATGGCATGACATAGATAAGGATGGTGACGTGTATCCTTGTATAGAGCATGTTATAAAATGTTTGACTCTTCCCTTCCTCATAATTCCAAAGAATAGATTTCTTTGGATTTCTGCTTAATGCTGCTGGAGTTGGTACATAATTTTGGGCACACCAAAAGAGAGGGTAACTGCACAGAAAATACAAGCAGGTACATTTCTGTGTAGTTTCAAGCAGCTTATTTGCTATATCAACCATGGTGACATGTTGACCCTTCCTCTTTCTACTAGTAGTACAACAAACATAAAGGATATTTAGGCTGCTTGTTTTATCCCCACCTCTCACAATTGATCTGCATTAACATATAGGACAATGAAGGGCCCTTTCTACCATCTTAACCAATATTTGAGAACTAGAAAATGTCCAGATTTTTCTGGGGTTTATTTTCATATTCCCCAATCAGGCTTATGAAGGAATCTTACCTATTGTGTTTAATGAAGTCATATCTCTGACGGCATCCCATCATCAACAAAACTGGAAAGAAATTTGAAGGGTCTTCGATTTTACCATATTTGAAATAACAATATTTTAGCCTGACACGTTTTTAGATTTTAGAAAAAAATATTTTAAATGAGACAAAAAATCATTTTTATGACACAAAAAGACAGCAATAGTTTTATATTTTTATCTGTTCCACTTGCACACAAGTGTCTCATGGGGTTATGTAAAGCTCTCCTGTTGGGTGCTGTGCATGGTGCAAGTATGGATTAAAGCTTAGGAATCTTAAGCTTCAGTCACCTGAAACATTTAAATTAGGAAGCAAGCAATCCTGTCCAACATTTGAAAAGAGCAAGACACTCTCTTTATTTTATTTGTTAGGTAATTAATCTGTCTTTTCCCCAAGGAGAGAAACAAGTGGCATCTTCCATCAATGTGTTGCACAAATATCTGTGAACAGAGAGTGCAAGCAGAGGCTGATACAGGATGTGAAAAAAAAATGAGAGACCCTTGTGGCATTTTCTCCTAACTTATTGCAATCTCCCCTTTAAAATGTGGGAATAATCAATCTTCTGAGGAAAAAGGCCCAAGGAAGGTTTTTGCTTCTGTGGAATAATGGGATTGCTAAAGATTTCAGGAGGCAAGACGAATTAGTGAGAATGACCATGAGAAATCAGAGAAAAGTCAGATCCATGGATGAAGTGATGTTTACCACTGTGAATCAATGAGAAGTAGGAGCAAATGAAAAGAAAGCTGATACAACATTTTCTGAATAAATGTAACCTTTCAGCTGTCATAGAAAAATTAATACTCACTATGATACAACATATTTCGTTTAGAAAGTTAACTTAAATTTAAAGCTTAATAATTACATTTATTGAAGAAATGAAAACGTATTTGTGGTTTAGAATAAATAATGTGTTCTGCTACAGGTAAGAAGACTACATAAATAAATAGAAATAAGACTAAATAAATAAAGAGGAAAATGACAAATTAGATGCTATTAACATTAAAAACTGACACTCATCTAAAGAAAGAGAAGGAGAGACAGAAAGAGAGAAGAACTCATCTCAAGCATGTATTAAAAACTCCTAAATAAGAAGTCTTCAGATGTTAAGAAAATGGAAGTCTTCAATAAGAAGATAATGGAATAGCAAAATGGGGGAAATATACCAAAAGATATTTCAAAAAAGAGAGTACAGAATGTTATGTAAACATATCAAAAGATGCTCGGCTTCTTAGTAGTCAATTAAATGCAAAAGCGTGATACCTGGAATTATCACTCACCAACCAGAAAGTTCAAATGAAAATGACAGGTATTATCAAGTTTGACAAGAATGTGTATAATCCTTGAATCTCATTCACTGCTGCTGAAGAAGAAAAATCATACAAATGTTTTGAAAATATTTAGAAATATCTAAAAAGATAAACACAAGAAAGCTATGACTCGAAAATTTTACTACTACGTGTATACTGAACAATAATTTAGACACACACCACCAAAGCTCAAGTTCCAGAATTTATATACCAGTGCTGTTCTCAATAGACACAAACTGAAAATCACTCATATTGTAATACACATTGGAATAAATTAATTAATAGTTAAATATTTACACTATGGTATCCTATGCAACAGTGGCAATGCATGATCACAACAACAGGCAACCATATAGGCATATTCACAAACAACATAAAATAAAAAAGCCCAATCCAAAAGTGATTTTACTGTGCCATAACACTTATATAAAATACAAAATACAGGTAAAGTTATCTTTTTGTTAGATACCAGAACAATATTAAACCTTAAGGGGAGTCACTAGAATGGGACCAGGGGGCCTCTGAGTATCTGGCAATTTTCTGTGTCTTTATCTAGAAGCTATGTTTAGAGTGTATTCAGATGCTGCATTTTCTGAAATTGGTCATTTCCTTACAAACCATGCATGTTTTTCGTTGTTTTTTATACATAACAAAAACTAAAGAAGATAGACCAGGGAAGGTAATTGTATTAGCACTTTAATATCCATGCTTTTCAAGGTGGAAGTGAAAAGTATTAAATACTTGACATTGTGATTACTTCTTAAAAGTAAGGTGAAAATTTGAGGTTAATAAATAAGACATACTTCTTCATATATAATCCTCAAAGAGGAGGGGGTAGAAAGGAGTATTATTTTTTTTTTCTTTAATACAGAATCGTTAAGATAGAAAATAATGAAAACAGACTAGGTTTAAGAAAGAGCACACTGGACTTCCCTGGTGGCACAGTGGGTAAGAATTTGCCTGCCAATGCAGGGAATAGGGGTTCCATCCCTGGTCTGGGAAGATCCCACATGCCGCAGAGCAACTAAGCCCGTGTGCCACAAGTACTGAGCCTGTGCTCTAGAGCCTGCAAGCAACAACTATTGAGCCTGCATGACACAACTACTGAAGCCCATGCACCTAGAGCCCATGCACCACAACGATGAGTAACCCCTGCTTCTCTAGTAACAACTGGAGAAAACCTGTGCAGCAACGAAGACCCAACACAACCAAAAATTTAAAAAAAATTAAATCTTTTGACTTCTGAGATGACTCACTCACGTGGCTGTAGGTAAGAGGCCTCAGTTCCTTGCCACATGGATCTCTCCTTAGGGCTGCTTGAGTGTCCTCATGACATGGCAGCTGGCTTACCCCAGGATGAGTGATCTAGCAGAAACCAAAGCAGAAGCTGCAATGTCTTTTATAACTTTGGAAGCTGCACTTTGTCATTTCTGCAATTTCTTATTAGTTAAACAGTCAACCCTTTTCAAGTGCGAGGAGCCACACTGGTACATGAAGACTGGGAGATAATTAGGGGATAATTAGGTCCATCTTGGAGGCTGGCTACCAAAGTGGCTGACTAGCCAAAGTCTGAATTTTGTTTTCTTCACTTCTGGAGAGAAAATGGTCAGTGAACCTCATTGGTGGTCTTTGAGATGTACCAAAGCTACCTCTTGCTCTCACCCCCAGCTGTGTGGCTGACAGGGTCTTGGTGCTCCAGCCGGGTGTCAAGCCTGTGCCTCTGAGGTGGGAGAGCCGAGTTCAGGACATTGGTCTACCAGAGACCTCTGGCACCTTGTAATATCAAATGGTGAAAGCTCTCCCAGAGATATCCATCTCAACGCTAAGACCCAGCTCCACTCAGAGACCAGCAAGATCCAGTGCTGGACATCCCATGCCAAACAACTAGCAAGACAGGAATGAAGGCCCACCCATTAGCAGAGAGGCTGCCGAAAATCACAATAAGGTCACAGACACCCCAAAACACACCACCAGATGCGGATCTGTCCACCAGAAAGACAAGATCCAGACACACCCACCAGAACACAGGCACCAGTCCCCTCCATCAGAAAGCCTACACAACCCACTGAACCAACCTTAGCCACTGGGGGCAGACACCAAATACAACGGGAACTACGAATCTGCAGCCTCTGAAAAGGAGACCCCAAACACAGTCCCCAAAGCCAAATGAGAAGACACAGAAACACACAGCAGATGAAGGAGCAAGGTAAAAACCCACCAGACCAAACAAATGTGGAGGAAATAGGCAGTCTACCTGAAAAAGAATTCAGAGTAATGATAGTAAAGATGATCCCAAATCTTGCAACTGGAATGCAGAATAGACGAGAAACGTTTAACAAGGACCTAGAAGAACTAAAGAGCAAACAAACAATGATGAACAACACAATAAATGGAATTAAAAATTCTCTAGAAGGAAACAATAGCAGAATAACTGAGGCAGAAGAATGGATAAATGACCTGGAAGATAAAATAGTGGAAATAACTACTGCAAAGCAAAATAAAGAAAAAAGAATGAAAAGAATTGAGGACAATCTGAGACATCTCTGGGAAAACATTAAATGCACCAACATTTGAATATAGGGGTCCCAGAAGTAGAAGAGAAAAAGAAAGACACTGAGAAAATATTTAAAGAGATTATAGTTGAAAACTTCCCTAATATGGGAAAGGAAATCGTTAATCAAGTCCAGGAAGCGCAGGGAGTCCCATACAAGATAAACCCAAGGAGAAACATGCCAAAACATATATTAATCAAACTATCAAAAATTAAATACAAAGAAAAATATTAAAAGCAGCAAGGGAAAAACAACAAATAACATACAAGGGAATCCCCATAAGGTTAACAGCTGAACTTTCAGCAGAAACTCTGCAAGCCAGAAGGGACTGGCAGGACATATTTAAAGTAATGAAAGGGGAAAAGCTACAACCAAGATTACTCGACCCACCAAGGATCTCGTTCAGATTCGACAGAGAAATTAAAACCTTTACAGACAAGCAAAAGCTAAGAGAATTCAGCACCACCAGACCCGCTTTACAACAAATGCTAAAGGAACTTCTCTAGGCAGGAAACACAAGAGAAGGAAAAGACCTACAATAAGAAACCCAAAACAATTAAGAAAATGGTAATAAGAACATACATATCAATAATTACCTTAAATGTAAATGGATTAAATGCTCCAACCAAAAGACATAGACTGGCTGAATGGATCCGAAAACACGACCGGTATGTATGTGGTCTACAAGAGACCCACTTCAGACATAGGGACACATACAGATGGAAAGTGAGGGGATGGAATAAGATATTCCATGCAAATGGAAATCAAAAGAAAGCTAGAGTAGCAATTCTCATATCAGACAAAAAAGACTTTAAAATAAAGACTATTACAGGAGACAAAGAAGGACACTACATAATGATCAAGGGATCAATCCAAGAAGAAGATATAACAATTGTATATATTTATGCACCCAACATAGGAGCACCTCAATACATAAGGCAAATGCTAACAGCCATAAAAGGGGAAATCGACAGTAACACAATCATAGTAGGGGACTTTAGCACCCCTCTTTCACCAATGAACAGATCATCCACAATGAAAATAAATAAGGAAACACAAGCTTTAAATGATACATTAAACAAGATGGACTTAATTGATATTTATAGGACATTCCATCCAAAAACAACAGAATACACTTTTTCTCAAGTGCTCCTGGAACATTCTCCAGGATAGACCATATCTTGGGTCACAAATCAAGCCTTGGTAAATATAAGAAAATTGAAATCGTATCAAGTATCTTTTCCGACCACAATGCTATCAGACTAGATATCAATTACAGGAAAAAAATCTGTAAAAAATAGAAACACATGGACGCTCAACAATACACTACTTAATAACCAAGACATCACTGAAGAAATCAAAGAGGAAATTAAAAAATACCTAGAAACAAATGACAATGAAAACATGAAGACCCAAAACCTATGGGATGCAGCAAGAGCAGTTCTAAGAGAGAAGTTTATAGCAATACAATCCTACCTCAAGAAACAAGAAATATCTCAAATAAACAAGCTAACCTTACACCCAAAGCAATTAGAGAAAGAAAGAAAAAAAAAAAAAAACAAAGTCAGCAGAGGAAAGACATCCTAAAGATCAGACCAGAAATAAATGAAAAAGAAATGAAGGAAACAACAGCAAAGATCAAAAAAAAACTAAAAGCTGGTTCTCTGAGAAGATAAACAAAATTGATAAACCATTAGCCAGACTCATCAAGAAAAAAAGGGAGACGACTCAAATCAATAGAATTACAAATGAAAAAGGAGAAGTAACAACTGACACTGCAGACATACAAAGGATCATGAGAGATTACTGCAAGCAACTATATGCCAATAAAATGGACAACCTGGAAGAAATGGACAAATTCTTAGAAAAGCACAACCTTCCAAGACTGAACCAGGAAGAAATAGAAACTACAAACAAACCAATCCCAAGCACTGAACTTGAGACTGTGATTAAAAATCTTCCAACAAACAAAAGCCCAGGACCAGATGGCTTCACAGGCAAATTCTATCAAATATTTAGAGAAGAGTTAACACCTATCCTTCTCAAACTCTTCCAAAATATAGCAGAGGGAGGAAATCTCCCAAACTTATTCTATGAGACCACCATCTCCCTGACACCAAAACCAGACAAAGATGTCACAAAGAAAGAAAACTACAGGTCAATATCACTGATGAACATAGCTGCAAAAATCCACTGCACAATACTAGCAAACAGAATCCAACAGTGCCTTAAAAGGATCATACACCATGATCGAGTGGGGTTTATCCCAGGGATGCAAGGATTCTTCAATACATGCAAATCAATGTGATACACCATATTAAAAAACTGAAGGATAAAAACCATATGGTCATCTCAATAGATGCAGAAAATGCTTTTGACAATATTAAACACCCATTTATCATAAAAACCCTCCAGAAAGTAGGCATAGAGGGAACTTTCCTCAACATAACAAAGGCCATATATGACAAACCCACAGCCAGCAACGTTCTCAATGGTGAAAAAGTGAAACCATTTCCACCAAGATCAGGAACAAGACAAGGTTGCCCACTCTCACCACTATTATTCCACACACTTTTGGAATTTTTAGCTACAGCAATCAGAGAAGAAAAAGAAATAAAAGGAATCCAAATCGGAAAAGAAGAAGTTAAGCTCTCACTGTTTGCAGATGACATGATACTATACATAGAGAATCCTAAAGATGCTACCAGAAACCTACTAGAGTTAATCAAAGAACTGGTAAGGTTGCAGGATACAAAATTAATGTACAGATATCTCTTTCATTCCTATACACTAAAGATGAAAATTCTGAAAGAGAAATTAGGGAAACACTCCCATTTACCACTGCAACACAAAGAATAAAATACCTAGGAATAAACCTACCTAAGGAGACAAAAGACGTTTACTCAACAAACTATAAGACACTGATGAAAGAAATCAAAGATGACACAAACAGATACAGAGATATACCATGTTCTTGGATTGGAAGAATCAACATTGTGAAAATGACTCTACTACCCAAAGCAATCTACAGATTCAATGCAATCCCTATCAAACTACCAATGGAATTTTTCAGAGAACTAGAACAAAAAAAATTCACAATTTGTATGGAAACACAAAAGACCCCGAACAGCCAAAGCAATCTTGAGAAGAAAAACAGAGCTGGAGGAATCAGGCTCCCTGACTTCAGACAATACTACAAAGCTACAGTAGTCAAGACAGGATGGTACTGGCACAAAACCAGAAATATAGAGCAATGGAACAGGAGAGAAAGCCCAGACATAAACCCATACACATATGGTCACCTTATTTTTGATAAAGGAGGCAAGAATATACAATGGAGAAATCACAGCCTCTTCAATAAGTGGTGCTGGGAAAACTGGACAGCTACTGGTAAAAGAATGAAATTAGAAGACTCCCTAACACCATACACAAAAATAAACTCAAAATGGATTAAAGACCTAAATGTAAGGCCAGACACTATCAAACTCTTATTAGAGGAAAACACAGGCAGAACACTCTATGACATCAATCACAGCAAGATCCTTTTTGACCCACCTCCTAGAAAACGGAAATCAAAAAGAAACATAAACAAATGAGACCTAAGGAGACTTAAAAGCTTTTGCACAGCAAAGGAAAAGGTAAGCAAGACGAAAAGGCCACCCTCAGAATGGGAGAAAATATTTGCCAACGAAGCAGCTGACAAAGGATTAATCTCCAAACTTTACAAGCAGCCCATGCAGCTCAATATCAAAACAAACAAACAAACAAACAACCCAATCCATAAATGGGCAGAAGACCTAAATAGACATTTCTCCAAAGAAGATATACAGATTGCCAACAAACACATGAAAGAATGCTCAGCATCACTGATCATTAGAGAAATGCAACTCGAAATTACAATGAGGTATCACCACACACAGGTAAGAATGGCCATCATCAAAAAAATCTACAAGCAATAAATGCTGCAGAGGTGTGGAAAAAAGGGAACCCTCTTGCACCATTGGTGGGAGTGTAAATTGATACAGCCACTATCGAGAACAGTACGGAGGTTCCTTAAAAAACTAAAAATAGAACTACCATATGACACAGCAATCCCACTACTGGGCATATACCTGGAGAAAACCATAATTCAAAAAGAGTCATGTTCCACAATGTTCATTGCAGCTCTATCTGCAATAGCCAGGACATGGAAGCAACCTAAGTGTCCATTAACTGATGAATGGGTAAAAAAGATGTTGCACATCTTCAATATAAAATGGAATATTACTCAGCCATAAAAATAAATGAAATTGAGTTATTTGTAGTGAGATGGATGGACCTAGAGTCTGTCATACAGAATGAAGTAAGTCAGAAAGAGAAAAACAAATACTGTATGTTAACACATATATGTGGAATCTAAAAAGAAAAGGGAAAAAAACGGTTGGGAAGAACCTAGGGACAGGACAGGAATAAAGACGCAGACATAGAGAATGGACTTGAGGACATGGGGAGGGGGAAGGGTAAGCTGGGACGAAGTGAGAGAGTAGCATGGACTTATATATACTACCAAATGTATAATAGCTAGCTAGTAGGAAACAGCTGCATAGAACAGGGAGATCAGCTCAGTGCTTTATGACCACATAGAGGGGTGGGATAGGGAGAGCGGGAGGGAGACGCAACAGGGAGGAGATATGGGGATATATGGATATGTATAGTTGATTCACTTTGTTATAAAGCAGAGACTAACACACCATTGTAAAGCAATTATAGTCCAATAAAGATGTTAAAAATAAATAAATAAATAATTTATGCCCCCACCAAATTAAATCTTTTTTTTTTTTAATAAATAAATAAAAAAGAGCACTCAATGACATGGAATGCTAAACCTAAGTATTTTCAGTACTATAGTAAATGTAAATGGATTAATATCTCCTATTAAAGTGTAATTTTTTTATATTATGTGCAACTAGATTTTTTTCACAATATACAGGTAAAATAAAAGAATTACATTAGAAAGGAGAAAACATTCCATGTATTTAAAAACAATAAAACAATAAGCATATAATATGCATCTTAGATATAAGTAGTCTTTAAGTTCAGAAAAATTTGTCATTATTGTAATTAGTATTATTATACCAATTTCTTTAAAACATTTTAATACTTTTGTACTTGAAAAAATATTTTAATATTTTTTCTTCGCTCTTTTGCGGTCTAATACATGGTAAGTATTTAGGTGCTAACATAACTTAAAAATATATTTTGTTTTTTTTTACAGCCGAACAAAACTGAATCAAGAAGAAATAGATAACTTGAACATACTGATCACTAAAAGCAAAATAGAGGGCTTCCCTGGTGGCGCGGTGGTTGAGAATCTGCCTGCCAATGCAGGGGACACGGGTCCGAGCCCTGGTCTGGGAAGATCCCACATGCTGCGGAGCAACTGGGCCCGTGAGCCACAACTACTGAGCCTGAGCGTCTGAAGCCCGTGCTCCGCAACAAGAGAGGTCGCGATAGTGAGAGGCCCACGCACCGTGATGAAGAGTGGCCCCCGCTCGCTGCAACTAGAGAAAGCCCTCGCACAGAAACGAAGACCCAACACAGCCAAAATAAATAAATAAATAAATAGAATTTTTAAAAAAATAGAATCTGTAATTTTAAAAAACTCCCTACCAACAGAAGTCCAGGATCAGATGGTTTCACAGGCAAATTCTACCAAATATAAAAAGCAGAACTTACACTGATTCTTCTCAAACTCTTCGAAAAGATTGAAGAGTAAGGAATACTTCCAAAGACATTCTATGAAGCCACTATCAGGCTGATATCAAAAACAGATGGGGGGGGGCTTCCCTGGTGGCACAGTGGTTAAGAATCTGTCTGCCACTGCAGGGGACATAGGTTCGAGACCTGGTCTGGAAAGATCCCACATGCCACGGAGCAACTAAGCCTGTGTGCCACAACTACTGAGCCTGCGCTCTACAGCCCACGAGCCACAACTACTGAGCCTGATAGCCACAACTGCTGAAGCCCACGCACCTAGAGCCCATGATCTGCAACAAAAGAAGCCACCACAATGAACAGCCTGCACACCACAACGAAGAGTAGCCCCCGCTCACCGCAACTAGAGAGAGCCTGAGCACAGCAACGAATGCCCAATGCATCCAAAAATAAAGAAAGAAAGAAATTTACTTAAAAAAAAAACAAATAAAACAGACGGGGACTTTTCTGGTGGTCCAGCAGTTAAGATTTCGCCTTCCAGTGCAGGGGGTGCAGGTTCGATCCCTGGTTTTGGAGCTAAGATCCCACATGCCTCACAAACAAGAAACCAAAACATAAAACAGAAGCAATATTGGAACAAATTCAATAAAGACTTTAAAAAAACACAGAGAAAGACAATACCAAAAAAGAAAACTGCAGGCCAATATCGTTGATAAATATAGATGCAAAAATTCTCAACTGAATGTTAGAAAACCGAATCCGACAACACATAAGAGGATCATACACCATGACCAAATTTGATTCACCCCAGTGTCACAAAGCTGTTTCAACATATGCAAATCAATCAACATGATACACCCCATCAACAAAGGAAAAACAAGAAACAAACGATCATCTCAACAGATGGCGAAAAAGCATTTGAAAAGCTTCAACATACATTCATGATAAAAACACTTACCAAAGTGGGTATAGAGGAAACATATCTCAACATAATAAAAGCTATTTATGACAAACCCACAGCCAATATAATACTCAACGTTCATAAGCTGAAAGCCTTCCCGCTAAAATCTGGAACAAGACAAGGATGTCCACTCTCACGTCTTCTCTTCAACATAGTATTGGAAGTCCTAGCCACAACAATCAGACAAGAAAAAGAAATAAAATCTAACCAAATTGGAAGGGAAGAGGTAAAGTTGTCATTATGTGCAGATGACATGATAATATATATAAAGGAAACCCTAAAAATTCCACACAAACACTACTAGAACTGATAAACAAATTCAGCAAAGTAGCAGGATACAAGATTAACATATATAAATTGGTTGCATTTCCTGGTTTTTCTTTCTTTTTTTTTTAAATTTATTTTGGCTGCATTGGGTCTTCATTGTTGTGCACGGGCTTTCCCTAGTTGTGGCCAGTGGGGACTAGACTTTCTTGTGGTGCGCAGGCTTCTCATTGCAGTGGCTTCTCTTGTTGTGGAGCACGGGCTCTAGGCACGCAGGCTTAAGTAGTTGTGGCACATGGGCTCAGTATTTGTGGCTCACTGGCTCTAGAGTGCAGGCTAAGTAGTTGTGGCACACAGGTTTAGTTGCTCCACGGCATGTGAGATCTTCCTGCATCAGGGCTCAAACCCGTGTCCCCTGTATTGGCAGGCGGATTCTCAACCACGGAGCCACCAGGGAAGTCCCTGGTTGCATTTCTTTACACTAACAATGAAATATCAGAAAGGAAATGTAAACAAGCAATCCTTTTTTTAATGGCATCAAAAAAATAAAATGCTTAGGAATAAACCTCACCAAGGAGGTGAAAGACTTATATACTGAGAACTACAAAACATTAGTAAAGGAAACTGAAGATGATTCAAAGAAATGGAAAGACATCCCACGCTCTTGGATGGCAAGAATTAATACTGTTAAAATGGCTATACTACCCAAAGCAATCTACAGATTTAATGTGATCCCTATCAAATTACCCATGACATTTTCCCCAGAACTAGAACAAATAATCCTAAAATGTATCTGGAACCATAAAAAGTCAGAAATGTGAACACAATCCCCAGGAAAAAGGACAAATCAGGAGGCATAACCCTCCTAAACTTCAGACAATACTACAAAGTTACAGTAATCAAAGCCGCATGGTATTGGCACAGAAAGAGACACATGGATCAATGGAATAGAATAGAGAGCTAAGAAATAAGCCCACACACCTATGGTCAATTAACCTTTGACAAAGGAGGCAAGAATATACAATGGGGAAAAGATAGTCTCTTCAGCAAGTGGTGTTTTGAAAGTTGGAGAGCCGTATGCAAATCAGTGAAGTCAGAACATACCCTCACACCATACACAAAAATAAACTCAAAATGGCTTATATGCTTAAATATAAGATAGGACACCTTATAACTCCTAGAAGAGAACATAAGCAAAACATTCTCTGACATAAGTCATACCAAAATTTTCCTAGGTAGTTCTCCTTAGGCAGTACAAATACAGTAAGTCACCTACATACGAACCTTCAAGTTGCAAACTTTCAAAGATGCAAACGTCCATTCGCGTGTCCAATCATGTAAGTTAGTTCACGTGTCTGGCATACATTGTCACGTGCGTGCTTCCTCTATATGTGGTTGTGCTCTTGTGTACTTTACAGTACTGTATAGAGTACAGTAGTACAGTACCTTTATTTCAAGCCCAAGATGCCTGGAAGCAAGCGTAAAAGCAGAGGTGATGTAGCTGGTACTGTTAAGAAGGGCCAAGCGATAATGACGGAAACAAAAGTGAAAGTAATTGAGAGAGTGGAGCGAGGCAAAAAGATGTTAGACATCGCTCATTCTTATAACATGAATCATTCAATCATTGGCACGAATCTAAAGAACAAGGACAAGATCATGGAACATGTGAAGTCTGCTGTGCCGACGATGTTGACAAAATATCCAAGAAGCATGGAAAAGTGATGGAGGAGATGGAGAAACTTCTCAGTGTGCGGATGCAGGATCAACATCAGCGCTGAGTCCTGCTCAACTTAACGCTGATTCAAGAGAAAGCTAAAAGCCTTTATGAAGACTTGAAGAAGAAACACGGCAAAGAATCAGAGGGCACATCTTTTAATGCCAGCCATGGCTGGTTTCATCGGTTCAAGGCTAGAGCCAGCCTTCACAATGTAAAAGTAAGTGGAGAGACAGCAAGTGCAGATAGGGTAGCTGTCCAGGAACTTCCAGAAACACTTTGAGAAATTATTGATGATGGCGTGTATTTACCCAACCAGGTTTTTAATGTGGATGAGACACAACTGTACTGGAAGAGGATGCCAGACCGAGGTTACATCAGTAAGGAGGAAAAGTTGATGCCGGGCTGTAAAGCAGCAAAAGATAGGCTAACTGTTGTTTGGTGGCAATGCTTCCGGTGAATTGAAGCTGAAACCTCTCTTAGTTTATCATTCACAGAACCCAAGAACCCTTAAAAACATAGCCAAGGGCTCTCTTCCTGTTGTGTGGAAGCGTAACCCCAAATCCCAAATTACACAGGCCACGTTCCAGGACTGGTTTTGCCACCACTTTATCCCAGATGTAGAGAAATATTGCTTGGAGAAGGACGTTCCAGCAAAACATTCTCTTGCTGCTCGACTATGCTCTGCGCCACCTCCCATTCATGGATGACTTTCATCCCAACGTCAAAGTACTGCATCTGTCACCAAATACTACGTTGCTCATCCAACCTATGGACCAGGGCGTTATAGCGACTTTCAAGAAATATTATTTATGTCACACTTTTTGTCAGGCAGTAAAGGTAAGTGACAAATCAGGAACAACCTAGGGACAACTTTGGAAGGACTATAACATCTACAAGACCATAAAAAACATTGACTTTGCATGGTGTGAGGGTATGGCGGTCACCATGAATGGGGTTTGGAAGAACCTTTGCCCACAGTTTGTTCATGATTTTTGTGGATTTGAGAAGGTAGATCAGAGGTCCAAAGAGGTCTTCAGCAACGTAGTGACCCTCAGCGAGAAGCTGGAGCTAGATCTGCAAGAGGACGATTTCGCTGAACTCCTTGCTGTGCAACATGAGGAGCTTACTGATGGAATTGGAGGCCCAGAGAAAGGCTGAAGAGGGACAGGAGGAAGAAAAAGTAACTGAAGAACTGAAGAGATTCACGACGCAGCAAATGGCAAGGGAATCTTCGTTATTTGAGGAAGCACTGTTAGTTTTTGAGGCACAGGACCCGAACCTAGAATGGGACCCAAAGGTGGCAGCAGCCATTCAGAATGCAATCCAGTGCTACCTTGTCATCCATGATGAGAAAAAAAGAGCTACTACCCAGACATCAAAGGATCATTCTTTCAAGAGGGTAGATAGAATTAAATCCAGCAAGGAACCAGAACCTTTGCCATCAACGTCAGGTATGAGTGAAATTGCAGCTTGCCCTCTGTCTCCTACTGCTGATAATCCTTCACCTCTACCATCTCCCACCTCCTCTCCCTCCTCCAATCAGTAACTCTGCTCGCCTGTTCCCTCGATGCCAGCCCGAGTATCCCAGCTGTTGTACTGTATTACTGTACTTTTCAAGTTACTGTACTGTAAGATTAAAAATGCTTTCTTTGTTTTTGTGCTTGTTTTTTATGTATTGTTTGCATGAAAAGTATTATAAACCTATTACGGTACAATACCATATAGCCGACTGTGTAAGTTGGGTACCTAGGCGAACTTTGTTGGACTTACAAACAAATTGGACTTACAAACGCACTCTTGGAACAGAACTTGTTCATATGTAGGGGACTTACTGTAAAAGCAAAAAAGAAACAGGAACTAATCAAACTTATAAGCTTTTGCACAGCAAAGGAAACCATAATCAAAATGAAAATACAACCTATGGACTGGGAGAAAATATTAGCAAATGATGAGACGGACAAGGGCTTAATTTCCAAACTATACAAACAGCTCATACAACTCAATAACAAAATAACAAATAACTCAATGGAAAAATGGGTAGAAGACCTAAATAAACATTTCTCCAAAGAAGACATACAGAGAGCCAATAGGCACATGAAAAGATGCTCATCATCACTAATTATTAGATAAATGCAAATCCAAATTACAATGAGGTATCACTTCACCCTGATCAGAATGGCCATCATTAAAAAAAAATCTACAATTAACAAATGCTGGAGGGGGTATGGAGAAAAGGGAACCCTTCTACACTGTCGGTGGCCATGTAAGTTGGTGCAGCCACTATGGAAAACAGTATGGAGGTTCCTCAAAAAAACTATAAAGAGAGGTGCCATATGATCTAGCAATCCCACTTGTGGACATATATCTAGACAAAACTATAATTCAAAAAGATACATGAAAACCTATGTTCATAGCAGCACTATTTATAACAGCCAAGACATGGAAACAACCTAAATGTTCATTGAAATATGAGTGTATAAAGAAGGTGTGGTATACGTATACAATAGATATTACTCAGACATAAAAAAGAATGAAATAATGCCATTTGCAGCAACATGGATGGACCTAGAGATAATGATACTACGTGAAGTAAGTCAAAGAGAGAAAGACAAATACCATATAATATCACTTATATGTGGAATTGAAAACAGGACACAAATGAGCATGTGAGCGAAACAGAAACAAACACACAGATATAGAAAAGAGAGTTGTGGTTGCCAAGGAGAGAGTGAAGGAAAGATTGGGAGTTTTGGAATAGCAGAAGCAAACTATTCTACATAGGATGGACAACCCACAAAGACCTACTGTATAGCACAGGAAACTATATTCAATATCCTGTGATAAACCATAATGGAAAAGAATATATAGAGATATATAGATATATAGATATAGATAGATAGATAGATAGATAGATAGATAGATAGATAGATAGATAGATAGATATAAAACTGAATCACTGGGCTTCCCTGGTGGCGCAGTGGTTGAGAATCTGCCTGCTAATGCAGGGGACACGGGTTCGAGCCCTGGTCTGGGAAGATCCCACATGCCACGGAGCAGCTGGGCCCGTGAGCCACGATTGCTGAGCCTGCGCGTCTGGAGCCTGTGCCCCGCAACGGGAGGGGCCGCAATAGTGAAAGGCCCGCGCACCGCGATGAAGAGCGGTCCCTGCACCGCGATGAAGAGTGGCCCCCACTTGCCGTAACCAGAGAAAGCCCTCGCACGAACCGAAGACCCAACACAGCCAAAAATAAATAAATAAATAAATAAAGTAGCTATAAAAAATAAAAAATAAAAAAAAAACTGAATCACTTTGCTGCACAGCAGAAATTAATACAACAATGTATAAAGGCTGCAGAGGGTGTGGAGAAAAGGGAACCCTCCTGAACTGTTGGTGGGAATGTAAACTGATACAGCCACTATGGAGAACAGTATGGAGATTCCTTAAAAGCTAAAACATAGAACTACCATATGACCCAGCAATCCCACTACTGGGCATATTCCCGGAGAAAACCATAATTCAAAAAGATACATGTACCACAATGTTCACTGTAGCACTATTTACAATAGCCAGGACATAGAAGCAACCTAAATGTCCATCGACAGATGAATAGATAAAGGAGATGTGGCACATCTATACAATGGAGTATTACTCAGCCATAAAAAGGAACAAAATTGAGTTATTTGCAGTGAGGTGGTTGGACCTAGAGTCTGTCATACAGAGCGAAGTAAGTCAGAAAGAGAAAAACAAATACCGTACGCTAACACATATATATGGAATCTAGAAAAATGGTACTGACGAACCTAGTGACAGGGCAGGAATAAAGACACAGATGTAGAGAACGGACTTAAGGACACAGGGGGCAAGGGGAGACAGGGACGTAGTGAGAGAGTAGCACTGACATATATACACTACCAAATGTAAAATAGCTAGTGGTAAGCTGCCGCATAGCACAGGGAGATCAGCTCGGTGCTTTATGTCCCCCAGAGGGGTGGGATAGGGAGTGTGGGAGGGAGGCTCAAGAGGGGGGGGGGGATACGGGGAATATATGTATACATATAGCTGATTCACTTTGTTGTAAAGCAGAAACTAATACAGTGTTATAAAGTAAGTATACTCTAATAAACATGTATTTTAAAAAAACCCACAACATTTTAAATCAACTACACTTGAAAATATTTTTTAAGTGCAAAACATTTTCTGAATGTAAGTTTTACTGTGTGTGTGTGTACCACAGGTTCAATCTATATGAATTATGTCAAATTGATTACATTGCTTTTCAAAATAAAGAATTTTTGATATTTTACATCAGCTTCGTGTTATAAATGCAGAAAAACTATATTATTTTTTTCTAAAGTTCAGAAATAGCCATTTTGCTCATTCGGTATACCATAAACCATTAACTATTAAAAAGGGATTCGGGACCTCTTCCTTCCAAAGAAATATTTCTCCACTCACACAAGTTTAATAGAATGTTCCGCCATGAACTGACTTCCCACCTTAGAGACACGAGATTTGCATCCTGAAATCTCTTTCTTGCAAAAATGTCCAATTATCATCCTAGCATTACCGAAAAGAAATGCTTTTTTCCAGATCTCAAATTCCATACAACTTTAGTCAAGACATCATGTATGTTTTTTTTTCACACACACACAGGCTGTATTTTATTTTTACAAGAGATAAATCAACTGACACCAAGCACTGTAAATGGATGACCACAACAAAAGCAACAATGATTGCAATTACCAAACATGAAACACACTCATACTATGTCATAATATTGACATTCAGTCCAGTAATCCTCCACTGTAACAGCTCCTTTACTTTGCAGTGAAAGACATCATGCATTTTTAAATAATCAGCACTCACCTGAGGTCTTTAAAAATCAACATAAACATAATTTTGTGTTCTCTTTCATTTACTCTGGTTCTAAGTGGTCATTTCTAAACGAAAGTATTTAAGTATGTTAACGTCATCTTATAACATCATATTTCAAATGACTACCGTGTCTCCAAAGATGAAATATGAGGAACTCACAATTAGGCTCTCCAAAGTTTTGCTCTCTGAATGTGTATGACCCTTCTGCTGAACTCCACACTGTTCATTATTCTCTGACAATATTCTTTTTCTTGTATGGCCATCTCACATGCTCTTTCATTTCATGAAGTTTTTTCCTACAATGTTATGCCTAGTTTATTTCTGAGAATATGCATTATTTCAGAATGATATTTATAGACACAAAGACTTCTCTATAATTCCCTGAGAGTTTCAAGAACTCCTTCTTCTTTTTTTTTTTAATACCTAGATTCTGAAGCTCTCCACAAAGCATTACTAAACTTGCATTTACATAAGTATCTACATATTAATCACACATTAATGCATTCACAATTGTATTATGATTTATTGCTAATTTTGGAGCTGTCTTATTTACCACCCTCTTGGAAATCACTTTAATATTTGCACTTAGGACTTGAAAGAGAATGGATAAATAAAAACCTGAAGAATATGCAAATACAATTTATATATTTCTCATAAAATTAGGTGATTATCTAACCTTTATCCAGAAAAAAAGAAGAGCCCAGATACTCTGCAGGCATGATCCTCCAGAATGTGTGGTCTTCCAGCAGGAAAACATGCAGGAATCCATGTGGCCGAGTTTACCTGTGACCAGCTGGGGTTAGTGACCTATGCATTCCTTACATGCAACATATCAGGAGTGGAAAAAGGGAATTTGTCCGTTGTGGCAATAAGTATAATGAAGATTTGTAGCAGGTCATGCTCATATGTTCAACACAGGTACAATCAAAAGTTTGCTCAATTCTGGTAGATCTAAGTCTGTATCTGTTACCTTGTCTTTAACGAGGAAATGTCAGAACTGACTTACCAAAAAAAAAAGTGTTTTGTTTGTTTGTTTGTTTTAATTAGAGTCACGGTGTGTAAGGCAGAGTTCAGAACAGCTAATGTGACTTAGTGATTCTCTCATCAGGAAATACAGTTTCTACTTCCCTGTTTATTCTCCACATCCTGTAGTAAGTAAAGTTTCAATGAAAGATAAATCTACAGCGTGAAAAGAAAAGAAAACGTACATGTGTTGATAAGGTCATTTTGACAGGTTTTACCACGTATGTCAGTGTTTCTGGGGATGGACACAAGCCAGAGCTCCCTACTCTGACATTTTCACTGATGTCATTCCCCTTGATCCTCAATTTGAAAGTGGATAAAAATGTTTTCTATGCTTTCTTCTTTAAGAAATTAAATAAAGAATGCTTTCTAGACATGATCCTCTAATGATTTTCAGCCAGTGGTCATCAACAGAGGAAAAGCACAGAATCTCATCCCCATAGAAGGGTGACATTCAGTCAGGTAAGAACATTCTCCCCGAAATCAGAGCTTCATCTTTAACATGCAATCAAAGGCTTTCACAGGTTCTTCATCACTCTGCACTCAGCCCTACCATGTGGGATTGGCTCTGAGAATCTCACATCAGATGACTGACAAACATGCCATAGTACACTGATCTGGTACCAGATCCTGCCTCTCTTAATGATCTCCCACAGGGACATTGGAATATCCTAGGATATTTCCTGGAGCCCTCTATTCTACACAGGTACACTTCCAAGTAGAAGCAGAAGCTTGGATTCTCACTGGGACCCCTGCTCTGTCCAACCAACCTCTCTAGAAATATGATGTTCTAATCTCTCCTGATTAGAACATTTCAAGGTCTCTCCCTGTGCTAATTTAGTAAAGGTAAAAGAGAAACAAGAAAGAGCAAACTATGCAGGGAGCAATATATAAGATTCCTTTACTTAACGTATTTATCTGATATACCCAAATACTGAGAAATATAGATTCATTTCATAATGTTCAAGAAAAGAGGAGGAGGAACCTCCATGCCAACAGTATATATAAAATGGAATCAATATTGCATAAGCTCCAGCTTCAGCTTAGCTACGAGGTACTAACCCTTCTCATAAAGAAGCAATAGTTCTCCATCATTTGAAGCACACTGAGGACTCAGACAGCTGGACACTGCAGGTGTAGCCTCCTCACTCGAATTCTGTACCTGCATCACAGAGCAGTGAAATATTCCCAAAGAATTATTAAGGATGAGTGGGGGAGGCGAAATAAAAAAGATGAATCCATAGTCTGTCCTACCGTCTGTTCTGTTGGATATTACCACCATCTTGGCCCAATATGACCTTCCCACTTTCCTCTGGGTCTCCCTACTTTCCACCTCCATCCTCTCATTATATCTTACCTACACTTGGGAACGACTCTAGTTTTTCCACTTATCTTTATCAACAAGTAATCCAAATAGCAACTGTGTATATAACTCCTTAGAAACCTCAGGTCTGACTCAGTCATAATACATGACCTTCAAAGTCCAAAGTTTTCCTAATTCCCTTTATTATTATTTTTTTCTAATTTCCATGTACTTACACTCTTAAGACCTCCACTGTTCTCAGGTTCGTCTTCCCTGCAAAATCTGTCAACCTAGACATAGACTTAAGTACCACCCTCTAATTATCTCCTAGGGAATCCAGTTTTTAAAAAAGCCTCAGCAAGCCTTATGGACTTTATTAAAGACTCTTTAAGATAACCCATGGGAGATAGCAGCACACCCACAGATACCTATCTAATACACCCTCAGAGTAATGGTTTTTCTCTTTTATAAAGTCTCTTCTGGCCAATGAAGACTCTCAGCTCTTCTTCTTCAACATATGCAGTGTCTCACCCTTCTGATTACTCTCTGCTCTATCCCAGGCCCACTCCCTTTCCTGATATTACATTCTTTCCCAATTTTGTATGTTGGTAAAATCAAATAACATAAAATATAACATGTTAGTTATTATAAAGTGCACCGTTCAGTGATATTAAATGCATTCATATTATTGGGCGATCAACATCACCATTTATCTTTCTAATTCTTTTCTACGTTTTAAAACTGTAACTCTATATCCTTTAAATATAACTTTCCTTTTTGTTCCATAACCACCTGAAAAGCGTCATTACCCTCCCAATTTCTATGGTTTTGACTACACTAAGTACCCCCATATAATTGAAATAAGTAGTTGTATTGTGATGACTCACTAAAAGTCACAAAAATGGCATTTTTGGTAGCTAAATTTCCTCAAGATTCATCCATGTTGTAGCATATTCCTAGATCTTTTCCTTTTTAACACTGAATAATATTGTATTATATGGGTATACCACACTTTGCTTATCCAGGAACTAGTGGATGAACACTTAGGGTGCTTTCATATTTTAGCTACTGTGATTATTACTGCTCTAAACACTGGAGTACAAATATTTCTTTAAGACCCTGATTTCAATACCTTTGGGTATACCTCATAGTAAAATTCCTGGATCATGTAGTAATTCTATTTTTCAATATCTGAAAAATTGCCATACTCTTTTGCAAAGCAGCTGTATCATTCTGCATTCCCTCTGACATAGCACAATGGTTCCAACTCCCTCACATCCTCACCAATAGTTGTTTTCTGCTTGTGTATGTGTGTGTGTGCTTGTGTGTGTATGCATGCACACAAATATATAAACATGCATTTAGTGATATGGAGCATCTATTCAAGTGCTTAGTCATTTGTACCTCTTTTTGAAGAACCATCTATTCAAGTCTTTTATCCATTTTTGAATCAGGGTGTTTGCTTTTTGTTCAGTTGTAGGAGTTCTCTGTATATTCTGAATAGAAATCTCTTGTCAGATAGATGGCTCTGAAATATTTTCTCCCATCTTGTGGGTTGCCATTTTATTCTGTTTACATTTCTTTGACACACATTTTTTTTAACTTATGTACTGCAAATTGTTTATTTTTTTGTTAGCTGTACCTTTGTTGTTCCTTCGTTTCATATGGAGGAAAACACTGCCAAATCCAATATCATGAAGCTCTTGTCCTGTATCTTCTTCTAAGACTTTTTATATTATTAGGTCTTATATTTAGTTTCTTGATACGTTTTCATTAATTTTTGCATATGATGTTAGGTAAGGGTCCATCTTCCTTCTTTTGCATGTTGTCCACAAGACTTCTCAGCACCATGTGTTGAAAATACTATCCTTTCTACTTTGAAAAGTCTTGGCAACTTGTCAAAAACCATTTGGCCATATATCAGGGTTTATTTCTGGGTCTTGTATTCTATTCTATTCTATTGGTCTTGAATAAGGGAGAAAATAGTATAACCTATCCAGGTTGATGAAGAACATAAAGAAAGACCAGGACTGAGAATTAGGAGGGCAATATAAAACAGCAGGGAGTAAAAGACAGTGTGAGAGAAGATCTTGTATTTGCGAGTTCATGGAAATAGGATCCTGCTAAAACCACTAAACGCCTGACTTTGAACAATACGGTAAATGTGCCAGCAAGAAACATAACACTTACCCATCTCTGGGAAATATAGTATGGGCATAAAGATAAACTACACACAAATATATTAAAAAGGGAAGGGTTTTCATGGTGTGAGAATATTGTGGCATTTGAAATACAATTTACTTCTGTTCTACCATTGTCTCTAAAATTTATCAAAGTGTATATACAAGCAATTCCAATTCTGGTAATGTGCTTGACAGGTTTATATATGAACTTCAGTAGAGCAGTAAATGTACATTCATAGTAGGACTGTTCCCTAAACCAAAAAACAAAACACAAAAACTGCAAAGACTAGAGTTCACTTTGTCAACACACATACAGATGCAATGATGGTTAATGGTCCGAAAACAGAAGGTGAGCATGGGTGCAAGAGGTTAATCCCCAGGCTGGGGTGGGGTGCAGAGTTTGAGGGTAACACAAGTAGAAAAGGCTTTTGTCCTATCCTTGATTTTTGAGGTATGGAAATTCACAGGTCACTACCTTCATTTCAAACTGAATGAATGCACTATTCAATTTTTTTTAAACAGGCGAAGTAAACATGAGTGATAATCAATTTCAAACTGTCGCTAATCAAATAAGATAGTAAGAAAACTTAAATACTATGATTTAAGAATGAAGTAGAGAGATTGTCCAACATGGTAGCATTCAAAGACCCAGAGCTTGATGCCTCTCATGGGCACACCAAAGTCACAACTGTTTACAGAACAGCAATTGATGAAAAAGGCCGGGACCTACCATAAAAGATGTTTTACAGCTAAAGATATAAGGAAGGCACCTCGACAAGACAGAAAGGAAGGGCAAAATCTCAATAGAGTCAAGACCCACACCACCAAGTGGGTGGCCCACAAATGGGAGAATAATTACAATTTCAGAGGTGCTCCCAGGTAGCAAGGGGTATGAAGCCAACATCAGGCTCCCAAGCCCAGGGATCCTGTTGTGGAAAGAAGAGTTCCTAGAAAGTTGGGCTTTCAAGACCAGTAGTGCTTATTTTCCAGAGAGCCAGAGGGTTGTGGGAAATAGAGATTCCACTCTTAAAAGATGCTCACAAAATCCCACATGATCTGAGAATCAGAACAGAAGCAGTCATTTGAAAGGATCCCGGGTCACAGCTACCTCCTGATCTTGGAGAGTCTCCCAGAGAGGCAAGAGGCAACTACAGCACAGCCTCAGGGACAGAGACACTGGCAGCAGCCATTCGGGGGAACTCCTTCTACCTCGTGGACGCTGGTACCAGCAAGCATAATTTCAGAATCCTCCCTGTAGCTTATCAGCCTCAGGACCGAGCCCCACCCATTTCCACCAGACTACAGACACAAGTACTAGGATGCTGCAGGCCAAGCAACTAACTGAGCAGGGGCATAGCCCCATCCACCAGCAAACAGGCTGCCTTCAGATCCTCTCAGTGCACAGCTGCGCCTGGACATGGGTCCAGCCACCAAAAGCCCCAGGACCAGCCTCCACACCTCAGTGGACAGGCACCAGCCCCAGAGTCCCTGGCCCCTCTGACAAGTGAGCCTCCTCTGGCCTTGGAGTCAGCCTCACCATTGGCAGGTGGTAACTGCACAGGGACTGGATGGAGCTTGGACCTACCCAACAGCAAACCTGCTTTAGCAGTGGGATCAGCCTCATACACCAACAGGCACACACCAGCTCCAGGAATACCACAGCCCAGCAGCCTGTGTAACCAGGCCACTTAATTGCAGGCCAGAAGCAGCCATGGACTCAGCTGGGTCCTGACCCTGCCCATCAGAATGCCAACACAAGATTAGGGATACCCCCGGCCCTGCAGAGAGCTGGGTCAGAAACAGTGACCCAACACCAACTCTGTGGCTCCTGGGCCCTGCAGCCAGAACGCAGAACCTGTCTCTTCCTCCCAGTAGCCAGCATAGCCCCAGAACCAGTGACTGGGCACTAGCCCTGATATCACCTGGACTGCAATTCTACCCATACATGAACCAGCACCAGATTTGGTGTCCCCCAGAGTTGTGCAGCCAGCTGCCTTATGATTTAGTCTCACCAAGCAACACAGACAGCCTCCATACAAGGCAGAGCCTGGCAAACAAGCAGTCTGGGGGCAGCCAAGCCTACCAGACTACCCACAGTAGTCAGCCCACCACAGCAGAAGAGCCCAAGCAGCCCACATAGGGGGTACACCTAGAATATATAGCTCTAGTGACCAGGGGAGAGGGGGCTGCTGGGACCCATAGGACAGCTCCTACAAAAGGCCACTTCCCCAAGGTCAGGAAATGTAACGAACCTACTACACACATAGCAATAAAAACAGGAAGTTAAGAAAAATGAGGGGACACAGAAACACGATCCAAATGAAGGACCAAGATAAGAATTCAGAAGAAGATCTAAGTGAAGTGGAGATAGCCAATCTCCTCAACAAAGGGTTCAAGGTAATGACTGTAAAGATGATCAAAGAACTCAGGAGAAGAATGGACGACCAGAGCAAGAAGTTAGAATTTTTTTAAAAAGAGTTAGACCATTAAAGAACAACAAAACAGAGATGAGGAATACAATAACTGAAATGAAAAAATACATTAAAGGAAACTACTGTAGACTAAATGATACAGAGGAATGAATCAGAAAACTGAAGGACAGAGTACTGGCAATCACTGAAGATGAACGGTAAAACAATAGATTAAAATGAAATGAGGAAAGTTGAACAGACTTGTGAAACAACATCAAGTGTACTAATATTTGCATTATACTGGTCTCAGAAGCAAAAAGGAAAGACAAAGCAGTGTAGAACATACCTGAAGACATAAGAGTTGAAAATTTCCCTAACCTGGGAAAGAAAACAGACATCCAAGTCCAGTAAACACAGTAAGGCCAAAACAGGATCAACCCAAAGAGGACCACACCAAGACTCACTGTAATTAAAATGAAAAAAAAAAAGATAAAAAGACACTATTAAAAGGAGCAAAGGAAAAGCAACAAGTTACAAACATGGGAAGTTGCATAAAGTTATCTGCTGACTTTTCAGGATAACCTCTGCATGCCAGAAGGGAGTGGCATGGTATATTTAAAGTCATGAAAGGGAAAAGCCTATAAGCAAAAATACTCTACCCAGCAAGGCTCTCCTTCAGATTTGATGGTGAGATCTAAAGTTTTACAGAGAAGCAAAACTAAAAGAGCTCAGCATCGCCAAACCAGCTTTATGAGAAATCTTAAAGGGGCTTTTCTAAGTGAAAAAGAAAAGGTCACGATTGAAACATAAAAATTAGGAAAGGAAACTTCCTAAAGGAAAAACCTCATTGGTTAAGGCAAATATTCAACAAAGGTAGTAAATCAACCATGGACACAGCTAATAGGAAGGATGGAAAAAAAAACAGTAATAAAATCATCTATATTCACAATAAGAAGTTAAGGGACACACAAAACAAGTAGATGTAAAATATAAGGTCAAATTCAGTAACTGTGGGGGAGCAGAGTAACAATGCAGGGTTGTTAGTGTCCATGTGAAATTAAGAGCTCAGCAACTTAAATAATCACACACACACACACACACACACACATAGATAAAACTGAAAGAAATCCAAACATAATATTAAAGATAGTCCTCACATCACAGATGAAGGGAATAAAAGGGGAAGAAAGGAACACTGAAGAAATTAAAGAGGGATTCTAAAAATACCCAAGACAAATGAAAATGAACACACAATGATCCAAAATCTATAGGACACAGCCAACGCAGTTCACAGGGGGAAGTTATAGTGATACAAGCTTATTCTTAGGAATCAAGAAAAATATCAAATAAACAACCTAACATTACACCTGAAGGAATTAGAAAAAGAAGAAAAAACAAAACTCAAAGCTGTCAGAAAGAAAAATTAAGAAAACTATACCATATGCAATGACATCAAAAAGAATAAGATACCTAGGAACAAACACACCTAAGCAGGTAAAAGACATGTGTTCAGAAATCTATCAGCCATTGGTGAAAGAAGTTGAAGACAACACAAAAAGATGGAAAAATATAACATGTGCATCGACTGGAAGAATTAATACTGTTAAAATAACCATACTACCAAAGACAATCTACAGATTTAATGCAATCCCTATCAGAATACCAAAGCATTTTCACAGAACTTGAGACAGTAATTTTAAAATTTGTATAGAAACACAAAGACCCCAAATAGCCAAACAATCTTGAGAAAGAACACAGCTGGAGGCATCACGCACCTTGACTTCAGACTATACTGCAAAGCGACAGTAATCAAAGAGAAAGGTACCAGAGCAAAAACAGACACAAAGATCACTGGAATAGAATAGAGATCCCAGAAATAAGCCCACACACTTATATTTAATTGATTTATGACAAAGCAGGCAATATGGAGAAAAAACTGTCTCTTCAATAAGTGGTACTGGGAAAACTGGTCAGCTCCATGGAAAAGAATAAAATTAGATTATTTTAGCACACCATATATAAAATAAATGCAAAACTGAATAAAGACCTAAATGTAGGACCAGAAACCATAAAACCCCTAGAGGAAAATGTAGAACATTCTTCAACATAAATGATAGCAACAGTTTTAGGTTCAGTCTACTAAGGCAAATGAAACAAAAGCAAAAATAAACAAATGGGACTTCACTAAACTTAAAAGATTTTGCACAGCAAAGGAAACCAAAGACAAAATGAAAAGACAACCTGCTGAGGGAGAGACAATATTTGCACATGATAAGAGGTTAACATCAAAAAAGATGACCAAGCAAGGGTTCATACCTAAACTACAGCAATAGCACATACAACTCAATATCAAAAAAACACCCAAAATCTTTTTTTAAAAAAATGAGAAGACCTAAATAGACATTTTTTCCAAGGAAAAACTACATATAGACAGCCAGAACTCACAAAGATGCTAAACATAGCTAATCGGCAGTAAAATGCAAATCAAAACTATGAGATATATCACCTCAGTCTTGTCAGAATGGCTGTCATCCAAAAGATCACAAATAACAAAGGTTAGTGAGGATGTGGAGAAAGGGAAACTCTTGTACACTCTTGATGTGAATGTGAAGTAGTGCAGCTACTGTGGAAAGCAGAATGGAGGTTCCACAAAAAACTAAAAATAGAACTACCATAATATCCAGCAATTTCACTGTTGGGTATATCAGAAGAAAACAAAAACACTATTTCAAAAAAAATAACTGCACACCAATGTTCATAACAGTGTTATTTGCCATAGCCAAGATATAGAGTCAAACTAAGTGTTCATCAATAGCTTAGTGGATAAAAAAGATTTTTTATGATGACTTCAGCAAAAAATGAAATTTTGCCATTTGCAAGAACATGGATGGATTTGGAGGGTATTATGCTTAGTAAAATAAGCCGCAGAGAAAACAAGCATGGCATGTTATGAGAAGAAAAGCATGGTATGGTATGAGAAAACAAGCATGGTATGTTATCACTTACACGTGGCATCTAAAACATTGAATACAATAACAACAAAAAAACAGACTCACAGATTAAAGAACAGACTAGTCGTTACCAGCAGGGAGAGATAGGGTGGAGGAGCAAAATAGTGGTAGGAGATTTTGAGGTACAATCCACGATGTATAAAATCAATAATCTACAGTGATGTACTGTATAGCATGGGGAATATAGCCACCCTTTTATAATAACTATAAATGGAGAAGAACCTAAACATTTATGAATCACTATGCTGTACCTCTGAAACTAATATAATAATGTAAATTAACTATAGATCAATAAAATATAAAGTAAAAAACAATAAAGGGGAGACACAGATTATTAGATAGAAATCAATTAAATAAACACAAGTTTTGGAAATCAAGGAATTAAAAAACAACACGTAAGACACAACATTGGCATTTAAAGTGTACAATCTATTCATTTAAAGGAAATCATTTAAGTGGTAAAAAATGGTACCCATTCTCACAATTTTGTATATCTAGGATAAATTATTATCTACAAAAATATGTTACAAATATTCACTCAAAAAGAAAGAGAAAATTGGGATAAACCCATTTTAGTATACAAATTTAATATCAAAGTCTCTATGCAAAATTGATTTGAATAAGTTCTGTTAGCCACTTCTAGTTTCTTTGTGATGTAAAATCTTTTAAAGCATAAAAATCAGCCTTTCTACATTATTCCATTAGACATACATAGAAGTTAAAAGAAATGAGAAGACAGAACAATCAACCAGGAAGGTGAATTTACTGAGAAACACTCATTCGTTCTCCCTCCTCCTTTTCTTTTCCTCCTTTTCCAGGTCTCTTTCGGTTCCGATCAAGAGAAATCTTGAGAGTTCTGAGAATATTTCTTTGAGGGCTTCAAATCACCATACCTACATCCTCTGCCACAACTACACACACGGGAACAAAAATAAGCCTCTGCTATCTACTCACGTAGGAGGGATTCATGCAAAATAAACTCCTACGTGGAGACCAACAGGTGAGTTTTCTACCTGTTCTTTCTAATGTCCTTCCATTATAGTAAATCCCACACATTATGAGGAAGAAATGGTTATGTGAGCTTTTCCTTGAAGTCAAAAAACTTGCATTCATTTCAAGTACCTGGTGATCATAGGGTACAGCCAGGGAAGGTGCCATCCCCCTTGGGGGGAGGGGCGGTGGATGGGCTCCCGCACCCATGCACCTCCTGATGCACAGATTCTGGAGAAACAAAGGGCGGTCACACCGCAGTCAGCCTGTCAGGCTGTCGGGCCACTGGGCAACCCGACCAGCCTGGAAGTGCCCCATCAGTTGCCTGAAAGCAAAACCCTGTCCCCCCTGTGAAGCCAGGCAATTTGGGTCAGAGAGTCAGAGGAGACTGGTAATCAACTCCTCCTCTCTGCTCACCTCCTTGGGGTTACAGCAACCCCATCTCCAAACCCAAATCTGACCCTGGAGTGCCAAACTGGGAGTGGCAGGTGGGCTCTGCCGGTGCTTCAGCGCCCTCTGGAGGTTGTCTGCTCTAATGGCAACTCTCAGCCCTTCCTCCTCCTCCTTCCCTAGTCCTGGGGGCTGCCTTGGCCTCCTGCAGCTGCTGGCCTGAATTCATTCTTCTTTCTTCTCCAATTACAATGAAGTGTCTTACAGAGGTTTGGAATCTCTTGAAGAAGGAAGATCTTTCAGCCAATACACCTTAACCGTGAGAAGTTGGTTTCAAGAATGAACCTGAAATACTGTATTTTTCTCCTGATGATTCCAAGGAGAGACAGCTCAAGTTTTCTAAATCATAAGAAAAACCAAGGTAAATATGATATTCTGAGCCAGAGATGAAAAAGCAGTTTTTAGCACCCCCTCCTCATGTCATATGACCGGGATTTAAATCAATCAACTGCCACTGGTTTTTAAATCAAGTGACCCAACTTTAAATCCATCAGCTGCTTCCCTGTAACTCACGTGACTTGGCTTTGAATAGTAAGAAATGCAGAAGTATAAAAATGATGTTCTGAACAATAAATGGAAAGACAACATTTTAGAAAGTTTTTTCCGTTTCGAATGGACCATTCATTGCCTACGGAATAAAGGATTCCCTTGTGGATTTCTTGAACTGTAAACACATACATTGTCTCCGTTGGCTTGATTGACTTAGATTTTGGGGGTTTTTTTGTTGTTGTTGTTAACATCTTTATTGGAGTATAATTGCTTTACCTTGTTGTGGTAGCTTCTGCTGTATAACAAAGTGAATCAACTATTCGTATACATATATCCCCATATCCTCTCCCTCTTGTGTCTCCCTCCCACCTTCCCTATCCCACCCCTCTAGGTGGTCACAAAGCACTGAGCTGATCTCCCTGTGCTATATGCAGCTGCTTCCCAATAGCTATCTATTTCACCTTTGGTAGTGTATATATGTCCATGCCACTCTCTCACTTCATCCCAGCTTACCCTTCCCCCTCCCTGTGTCCTCAGGTCCGTTCTCTACATCTACGTCTTTATTCCTCTGCAGCGACTCCTGCTAGGGACGGATACTTCCTTTTATGCTCAGGGAAATCCCCTAGTTTGAATATGATTTGAGTTTGATCCTGTGAAACCATCAGAACTTCCCACCAGAGATAAATGAGGAGATTCTGGCCTTTATTAGTATGCATGATGAACACGGGTGTCCTGGCTGTACTTGCCAACCCTCCCATTTTACCCACCTATTTTTATCCACCTTCCTCCCTGTGAGTACCTTTGACCAACCCTGAGTTCAGACTCCTGACCTATTACAGTGACTTTGTCAGCCTTTCTTTAAAAATGGACAGGTAATAAAACGAATTTAACCTAGAAGCAGCAGCTCAGTAAGGGAAATAAAATCATCAGAAGTTATCTAATCACAGCCACAGCCATCCAGGGCTCTGTCTTACCTGCTGGGTCATAAGAATGGGACCTTCCTAAACTTGAAGGGCATCCAATCAAATAAGTAAAGGTCTGCTCACCTCTGGCTCTTGGAGGGATTGCTAGGCACTCTACCCAGTGTATACTAACTGCAAAACACTGTCATGGTTGTGAAACACCTATGTTCCAGGAAAGCTTTTTGGGGTGCATGGGGAAGGTTTCTTTTGGACATCAAGCAAAAAATAAATCACCAAGCTCTTTGAGCACAGGGGTTCTTAAGAGGGCAGTAGAAAGAAGGAATGGGCAGAAAAGACGATCTCCAGTGAAGTGAAGGCCGTTTTTCCAAAAGAGTAGGATTTAGTCTCAGTTTAAGGAGAACACTTTTAAATAGCTGGGACAGCTCCAAAGTGCAGTTTAGGGAACGAGTGCTTCAAAAGAACAGTGCTTTAAAAGTCCTGGCAAGGCAGCAAGAGGATGAAGAGTTGGTTTTGCATAGTTTTGAACACAGGAGTAAAGAAGCAGAGGCATCTCTGACTAAAAGGCCCTGAGATCCTATGGCATCAATGGGTCAGTTGCAGGGGCAGGGCGTGTGGGGGGCGATATTTCTCTCTCAACGTCTCCCAGGGCAGCCACCCCTCCCGACCCCACCCCCCTCCACTCCCTTCACCCTTCCTCCCTCCACTGTTGGGTCCCCAGGGACAGCACTTTTCAAGCTGGAGCCCCCAGGCACCATCTCTGCTGTCTGGATTCTTCCTGGAGCCTGGCAAGTTCTGGGACAGGAAGGCGGGTCTGCAAGGCCGCTGCGGTGCAGTCGGACCTGGAGGCCTGGAGGGGAACTGGAGCCCTGAAGCCCACCCACGTCCTTGAAGCCGAGGGAGGAACACATCCTCCTAACAGTACTTCTCAGGGGTCAGCGTGCTCCCCACCCGACGGTGACCCATACTCACTTGAGGCAGCAAGGACTGACTCTAACTGGCCCCCTCGATTCCGCCTTAAGGGTCCTCTCACATGTGTGATAGCGCAGGCCCCGGATCTCTTTAGTCAGCTGAGGCCAGTGCTGCCGGCATCCCTCCAGTCCCATCCCCCAGCCCCTCCCTCTGGGACTGTATCTAATAGAAGAAAGAGCACAGAGGAATTGGCTGAATCAAGGGACCTGGGAGCCTGGGGATGAGTTTGAAGACCGAGAACCTAAGGCGCAATTACATATTATTGGAAACTCTTGTGGAGTGTGGGGGGGGGGGGAGGAGGTTAGGAGGCTGAGAGGCTGAGTCGACCTGGTGAGTCCAGCCCCAGGACACCACACAGCCCTGTCCCCCTTTCCCTGCCATCAGACAAGCAGTGCCGCAACTCCAGCCGGGACTCTGCACTTCCCCCTCCCTGATTCTCCAGAAGAGCAGGTGGCCCCCCTCTGAGGGCAGGGGCAAGACAACGGACCAAGTCCCCCTGCACTAAGGCGCTACTGGAATCTCTTCCTGAACAGCAGTGCTGGCTTGGAGCGAACCCGTGCACTGCCAAAGTTGGTCTCGTCCTGCAGCTGAGGGACGCAGGCTTTAAGTAGCTGCCTTGACTTTAAATCAATCAGTCCCCCCTTTAAGTCAGGTGACCCGACTTTAAATCACTGTGTGCCCCTCAAGCCGGCCACTTCAAAAGTTGGGAACTTCACTTTGATCCCAGCACCTCACACAGCTGAATGCACACTGTAGTCACCCCCAAGCCTGGCTTAGAGGCAGGATATAAGGTAAGGGGATGGGCTGCACACATGGTGAGGAGGGTGCACTTCATGTACCAGAAGGGTCCAGGTACTCTGGGTACAGCAAGCAGTGCACGACACAGCAGCTCCCTGGCAAAGCTGGTGATGCACAGGGGGAGCAGGCACACCCAGGCACGCAGAGGTTCCAGGCCAGGAGCTGGGGCACAGCCAGCCGGGAGGGTGTGAAAGCCGAGGATCTGAGCCTTCTTGAGAAAGGCAGACACAGAGGATGGATGAGAAACAAAGACCAGATGAAACATGGATTTGAAAAGCACACCTTGCTCTTGAAATTGGGGTGGGGTCACCCCAGATTTGAGTCTTCTTACGCCCCAGTACCTAGTGCTTTGGCATTTGCCCAATTACTTATAAAATGTGACTGATAATATCTAAACCGTAGAATACTGCATTTGGAGTGGTTTTGCGTGTTTATGTTTCTATACTGGAATAATCTTTTCTACAAGAAAAATGTACACAATCTGAAATAAATTCAAACCTCTCTTTAAAAAGTACTATATCGGACTTCCCTGGTGGCGCAATGGTTAAGAATCTGCCTGCCAAGGCAGGGGACATGGGTTCGAGCCCTGGTCAGGGAAGATCCCACATGCCGCGGAGCAGCTAAGCCCATGCGCCACAACTACTGAGCCTGCAGACCACAACTACTGAAGCCCGCGCACCTAGAACCGGTGCTCCACAACAAGCGCAGCAAGAGAAGCCACCGCAATGAGAAGCCCGCGCACCGCAACAGAGAGTAGCCCCCGCTTGCCGCAACTAGAGAAAGCCTGCGCATAGCAACGAAGACCCAACGCAGCAAAAAAAAATTAATTAATTAATTAGTTAACTATTTTAAAAAAGTACTATATCCTTCTGTACAGCTTCTCTGGGAAGAACAGAGAGATGGCGTAGGAGAGTGAGAAAGACCAATATTTAGTGCACATCTCTCATGCAGGTGCTCTGCTGGCTCAGACAGATTTATCCCCACTTTACAAAGGAGAAAATAATCTCAGAGAGTTTTAGTAATTTTCCCAAAGCCAAACAGCTATGGAGTGGCAGAACCAAGATCTGAACCAAGTCTGTTACCTTCAAAGCCTAAGTCCTCATCACAACAAAACCCAATTAATATTTACATTTATCGAATTACATTGCAACCTGGGGAGTTCTTGGCACAATCCTGAATAAGAGTGAGAAAGAAAGAAATAGCATTGTTCCCACAGTCAACCCAAATTTTTGGAGCAGCTCCTAGATGCCTGTCCCTTTTGGGGGTTCAGCAGTGATCAAGACAGGAAGAGTCCTGCTTTCATGAACCACGTAGTGGGGAGGAGAGACGGGTGCAACTTGGGTGAGGGATTTCACCTTGCTGGACCTCTGTTTTGTCATCTGGAAAATGGGATGGGTGTTCCTCATTTTCTGGGATTGTCCAGCCCTCACATTCTCTGATTCCATAAGAAGCATTCGTTTTCCTGTTTCTTTAAAATTCATTCAGGCCGTGAGCTGTGATGAATGTTGTTAGCTGCTCCCCAAAGCACTCTATTCCCACCCTTTTCCTGCGATCAGGTCTTTCCCGAAACATGACTCACAGTCAGTCAGTCAAGTCACAGAACCTAAGGGGCACCCAGCAGAAAAATTCCAACCCTTGCTTCCCAGGAGCTCTGCGATCTACCTGCCAGGTAAACTTAACTCACCTGGCACAAGGTGGCCATCCCTGGTTTCACATCAACATGATCTCAGGCACAAACCTCCTTGTTTTTCCATTTTGTCTTTAAGTTACTTGTTGAAACAACTGCACAAATATGACAAAGGTATAAAATCAGGCATCTTCTGCCCCCAGTGCCTACTAATAAATGATTTTCTGCCACTTTAATGATAAAGATAGAACATTTCAACATTCTGCTACCCTTATTATTTGTCATTTTTGTTGATATTTCTATTGAATACATCTTTCAATATTTTAACAATGGAACATTTATTTAGGTTGTTCCAGACCCAGCCTTTAGTGGTAAAGGTTTTGTTGTTATATTTCTGTTATGTTTCCTTTAAAAATCATTATCCTATTTAAATGGATTAAGTCAATTCTATAAGCATTTATCTTATGATATGGATGAAATTGATACATAGAGGGCAGTAGTACAAGTTGATTGGACTTGAGAACCTCTATTAGCACAGTTAAGTATAAATATTGTCTATATGTAAACCAAAGTACATGCCGAGTGAGATTCTCCGACTTTTTTTCACTGTCTGCCCCTCAAGCCTGTGGGAAATGGAATGTTTCTTGCCATATCAGTAAACAAAGGATGTCACAGTCTTCAGCACTTGCAGGCCTCCAATGTGAGCCGGCGGGCCCTGAGGCACTCAGGATATGCAAATACAGAATGCAGGCCCCAGAGAGCTGAGGTGCATATCAAAGGAAGGATTTCAGTGAGCCCATGCAAAGAAAAGCGCCACATTCCTCACCTTGGGAGAGCTGGTTTTCCTTAGTTAACAATCACCCTTTGATGTTCCCCATTACCTGCGCCAGTCCCCTGCCCTGTCCCCTCCCCCCGGTACTTTAGCTCAGGGAGGAAGGAGCGCAGAGGGACTCGGCTGAATAAGGGGCCTGCGCGCCTCGGGAGGAGTTTTCAGCCGCTTTCCCCGCAGTCGGGAGGAGGGGCGCTGACGCTGCAGCCGGACCCTGCGCCTCCCTTGCCCCGTTTCCCCTCAGGACGCTCAGGCCGACCCCCTCCCCACGCCCACCAGGCCTCGCGAGCCAGGCCGAGGGCAGGGGCGAGAGGAGGGACCGAAGTTCCCGGGGACCAGACGCTGGAGGCCGCTCTTTCTGCACAGCAGCGGCGGGTGGCAGCGAACCCCTGCCCCTCAGAAGCTGGTCTTGTGCTGCCGCCCGGGCACCGGACCAGGCGGAGGGTCGGCGCCCACTTACCCGGCCCGCCGTCCCCGCGACTGTCACGGCTTCGGCCGCCGGGGCACCTCCAGAGCCGGCAGCCTCAGTGAGGTCGCCCTCCCCTCGGGCTCCGGGGCAGTTCCGTGAAGGCGGAGGGAAGAGACCCCGCCCGAGCCGGGAGTTCCAGCTCTGAGGAAACGCGGGCTCTGTTCAGCGCGCAGTGGGTGGGACCGCTCTGCCCCGAGGCCTTCCGGGAGGGAGCGGGGCGGCGGGGGAGGGAGCCGCCAGGAGCGCAGGGCCCCGTCGGGGGTCCTGGAGGGGCGGCCCGGCCTGGGGGCCACGCCCACTGTGGCCGCAGCCCAGGTCTTTTTCCTGGAATCCTACACGAAAAAGTTAGAAAGATACACAGTCTATAGTAAATATTCACAAATGATTGTTGCTGCTGCGCTCACTATTCTATTAAAGGTGTAAAATCCATAAAACACTTTACGTTCAAAATTAAATATGAATTTTTACCTTTCTAATTATGTCTCTGATATTCACAGTTGTGGTTAATGAATCAGAGACTGTGGCATCACTAGGTAAAAGTGAGCTTGTTAAAACAATAGAACTCAGGCCCACCGGACCTACTGAATCACAATCTGCACTTTTACAATCTCCCCAATGTACTTGTGTACCCATGAATAGTTGAAAGGTACATTTCTACCTCGACATGTCTTTTCTGTATGAGAAGTACACACATTTTATCCAGTTTGATATAAATAAAACACTCAAAAATGCATAAATGCATATGCCTGTGTTGAAACCATCATTTTATCATTTCTTTTCCAGACAAGTATAGTCTCTATACTGGTTTTGTGGATCACATGCCATACTCTCTTCTTGTAGTTAAAAATAAGGTAGAGAAAGTTACTTTGTTAAAAAAATATATATATATATATATATATATGAGTGGATAATTGAAGACACTCTTCTAAATTAAAAGCAGTTCTCTTAACTTGCTGTTTTCTACTTGGGTCACATTATGAACTCTTCCCGTGGCCACATGGCATGTGTACTTTTAATTTCAGGGACTGCTGACATTCCAGGATGTGGCCATAGATTTATCTCAAGAGGAGTGAGAATGCCTGGACCAAGATCAATGGGAATTGTACAGGGATGTGATGTTAGAGAAGTACAGGAACCTGCTCTCCTTGGGTGAGGATACCTTCCTTCCAGAATTCCTTATGCAACCACAGGGTTTGGAGTCCTTCATTTGTAGAATGTCTCCTGAAATCTTCTGCTTCCTACAATAGGGTTTCAGATTGCAACGTTTCAGGAAAGATTGGGAGTTTGTGGGTATAATTTTTCTTATTCTATTAAAATTGCAGCCTCCCTTTTAATATACTTTGTAACTGCTTGGGATGTGTCTATATGAACTGTGTACTATATGCTTCTGTTATAGTCCTTACAATATTTTATTGTCTTATTTTCTGTAACCATTTTCCATGGATTCTTTGGGCTTAAGGTATATTAAAAGGGAGACTGCGATTCTCCCTTTAAAAGGGGACTTATTAAAAGGGGACTTCCCTGGTGATGCAGTGATTAAGAATTCGCCTGCCAATGCAGGGGACCCGGTTCGATCCCCGGCCCGGGAAGATCTCACGTGCCACGGAACAACTAAGCCAGTGGGCCACAATTACTGAGTCTGCACGCCACAACTACTGAAGCCGGTGTGTCTTGAGCCCGTGCGCCATTTATTTTTTGGAGAATAAAACCACTTCTGAGTGATTAAAATTTAGGCCAGCTAGTCAAAATGCTTTATCACCTGTTCTTCTAAAACACTGATCAATGGAACAAGTTTTACTAGGGATAACAGTGTAATTGTATTCTGGAGTTCATATGGGCAATATGGTTTATGACCTTGATGCTGGATCACGACATTTCAATGGTATAACTGCTATTAATTGTCTGTTTGTTCAACGATTCAAGTCTCACGTGATCTGAGTTCAGACTGGAGTCATCCTGGTTGGTTTCTGTCTATTGCAGATTTCTTCCAGTATGAAAGGACAAGAGCAATACGGCTTACTTTACAAAATGTCTTCAAGCTAAATGATGATATAATCTACATTCAATTAATTTATACATACCCTACTGTAGAACAGGGTTCGTTATGCTGGCAGAGCCCGGTAATTATGTAAAACTGAAACTTTTTCTGCACTGGTTCAAGTCCTCTTCCTAAGAATATGTTTATAATCAACATTCTTTCACAAATTACCCAATTTAATTCACCATAGCATTCCTCATATTAACTAAATGGAAAATCCTAGGCTATATACAAATCCAGAAAGGGCCAAAAATCATCAGCCCCCATGGATGATTACAACCCATTGCTGAGGCATTCAAATTACTTATTAAAGAACCACTATGTCCACCAACATCATCAATTTATATATTTTTGCCCCAATGCTAGCCTTAACCCTGGCTCTCACAACATGAATTCCTCTTCCCATATCTTATCCACTAATTAGTATAAATGTAGGCATATTATTTATATTAGCCATATCACACCTAGCCATTTATTCCATCCTCAGATCTGGATGAACTTCACATTCAAAATACTCACTCACTGGAGCTCTAGGAACAATAGCACAGACAATCATCTCATATGAAGTAATGTAGCAGTTATTCTATTCTCAGTCTTACTGATAAATGGATCATTTACACTTTCAACAGTAATTATTACACAAGAACACCTATGACTAATTTTCTCCTGACCCCTACTCAGAATTTGATCATCTCCGCAGTAGCAGAAATCCAATGAAGCCCCACTTGATTTAACAGAAGTAGCATCAAAACCTGTATATGTCTTCAATGTAGAAAATGTAGCAGGCCCATTCACCCCGTCCCTCCTAGAGAATATGTCAATTTCCCTATAATAAACATTTCCACAGCAATCTATTTTTAGGAGCATTCGACAATCCCTAGGTGCCAGAATTATATACAGCCCAAGTCATCATTAAAACACATCTAACAATCTCCTTTCTATGAATTTGAGCCTCCTACCTACAATTTTGATATGATCAACACATACATCTCTTATAAAAAGTTTTTTTTACGACTAACATTAACCCTATGTATATGAGAGTTTTCACTATTTGTCATCATACCAGGAAACCCACCACAAATTTACGAAATATGTCTGACAAAAGAGTTACTTTGATAGAGTCAATCATAGAGGTTTCAATGCTCTTATTCCTGGAATTGAATTCTTCCTAATAATTTTACATTCTCCATGCTACCTACCACATTACACCACATGCTCTATAGTAAAGTTCTCTAAGTAAGCTTCAGGCCCATACCCCAAAATATTTTTGTATATCCTACCTGTGCTAATAAACTCTCATTGTTTTTACCATCATTCTACTGACCATTTTCTCAGGAAATATAATTGTATAACAAGCTCACACTGCTTAATGGTATCCCCATTCTAATAAAAAACATGAACCCATAAGCTACAGAAGCATCCAACAAATATTTCCTAAAACAGTCCACCACATCAATACTACTTATAATGGCTATTATCATTAATCTAATATACTCTGGCCAAAGAGCACAATGAATAAGAAGAATCTTTAATCCAGCAGCATCCACCCTCATGACAATCGCCCTTGTCACAAAAATAGGACTTTCCCCATTTCACTTCTGAGTGCCTGAAGTCACACAAGGCATCCCATGAACAGCAGACCTGATGCTATCAACATGACAAAATTGCACCCCTATCAGTTTTATACCACATGTCACCATCCATCAACCTAAATATACTATTAATCATAGTGATATTATAAATCATAGCTGGAGGCTGAGGCAGACTTCGCCATACTCACCGGGAAAATATTACACCCTCCCCATCAAGTGCCCATATAGGATGAATAACAGCTATTATAATGTATATTCAGATTATAACAATCCTAAACATGATAATTTATATCATAACAACACTATCTTCTTCTTATTTATGCCCAGATCATGTACTACAAGATTATCGTTATCACACACATGAGATAAAACACCTCCCATCACAATCATTTTCCTCACCATTATTGTATCATTAGGACATCGCCCATCACTATCAGGGTTTCTACCCAAATGAATAGTTATCCAAGAGATAACAGAAACGACAACATCATTCTACCAACACTAATAGCCATCATAGCAGTCCTCAGCATATATTTCTACTTGCAGCTAACATACTCCACATCACTAACTATATTCCCTTCATTAAACAACACAAACACAAAACAATTTGAACATACAAAGAAATAACCTTCCTATCATTACCAATCATAACACCCACACGATTACTACACACAACACCCATTCTATCGGTGCTGGACTAGGAATTTAGGTTAGTTCAGACCAAGAGCTTTCAAAACCCTAAACAAGTGAAATTTACTTAATTCCTAAAAATAAGGATTGCAAGACTTTTTTCTACATCAATTGAATGTAAAGCAAACACTGTATTTAAGCCAAATCTTTACGAGATTGATGAGTTTTAACCCCAGGAAACTTTAGTTAACAGGCAAATCCTCTAGTCAACTGGCTTCAGTCTACTTCTCCTTCATTTGAGAAAGAAAAAAAGAAAAAAAAGGCAGGAAAATCACTGGCAGAATTGAAGCTGCTTCTCTGAAGTTACAATTCAATTTGTTGATTCACCACAGGCTTTGCCAGAAAGAGGGCTCAATCTCTGTCTTTAGATTTACAGTCTAATGCTAACTCAGTCATTTTACCTCTGTTCATACACTGCTGATTATTTTCAACAAATCACAAAGATATCGGCATTTTATATTTACTATTTGGTGCTTGAGCTGGAGTAGCAGGCAGCACCTTAATTATATTAATCCAGGCTGATCTATGCTGACCTGGACCGCTCCTTGGAGATGCCCAAATCTGTAAGGTAGTCATAACAGTCCCTGCACTTGTAATAATTTTCTTTATAGCTGTACCCGTTATGATTGCAGGCTTTGAAAACTGACTTGGGCCACTAATAACTCGGACACCTGAGGTAGCATTTCTCCCAATAAATCATATAAACTTTTGACTACTTCTCCCATCATTCTTACTCCTACTCATATCACCAAGAGTAGAAGCTGGTTCTGGTACCAATGGAACCGTGTATTCAGCTCTAGCCTGCAATCTGGCCCATGCAGGAGCCTCTGTCGACCTAACTGTTTTCTCCTTACATTTAGCAGGTGTGTCCTCAATTCTTGGTATTATTACTTTTATTACTATAGTCTTTAATACAACACCAGCAGTCATATCCCAATACCAAACACCAGTATTTATTTAATCTTCCCCAACTATAGCCATATTACTATAATTACCAGTCTCAGTCCAAGCAGCCAGAATTGCCATGCTGTTAAGAGATAGAAATCTAAACACTACTTTCTTTGACCCTGCAGGAGGAGACTGAATCCTATACCAACACCTATTTTGATACTTTGCTCACCCTGAAGTCTGTATTCATGGCCTAACAGGGTTTGTTATAAACTCACATATCATTACATACTATTTAGGACAAAAATTGCCTTTCAGCTATCTGGGAATAGTATGAGTCATGTCCACTGGTTTTTTTAGGAGTTCTCTTGTGGGCCCATCATATATTTACCATAGGGATAGCTGTGGACTCAGGAGCATACTTTGCATCAGCTACCGTAATTACTTCTATCCCTACAGGAGAAAAAGTATCTAGCTGATTAGCAACTCTTTATTTAATTTTTCTTTTTCTTTTCTTTTTCTTTTTTTTGGCTGAGTTGGGTCTTGGTTGCTGCGCACGGGCTTTCTCTGGTTGCGGTGAGCGGCAGCTACTCTTCGTTGCGGTGTGCGGCCCTTTCATTGCAGTGGCTTCTCTTGTTGCAGAGCACGGCCTCTAGGCGCGTGGGCTTCAGTAGTTGTGGCTTGCGGGCTCTAGAGGGCAGGCTCAGTAGTTGTGGCACACGGGCTTTTGGCTCCGCGGCATGTGGAATCTTCCCAGACAAGGGCTCGAACCCGTGTCCCCTGCATTGGCAGGCGAATTCTTAACCACTGCGTCACCAGGGAAGTCCCTGGTTAGCAACTCTTCACGGAGGTAATACTATATGACCTCCCACTATATTATGAGTTTTAGGCTTTAGTTTTTCTTTTTACAGTAGGTGGTTTGACAGGAATCATCTTAGCCAACTCATCCCCAGACATTGTCCTCCAGGATACATACTATGTAGTAGCACACTTCCATGACCTAATGTCCATGGGAGCAGTCTTCACTATTATAGGAGGCTTCCTACACTGATTCCCACTATTCTCAGGTTATACAGTTAACTCAGCATGAGCAAAAATTCACTTCACCAGTATATTTGTAGTAGTAAATATGACTTCCTGCAGCACTTTCGTGGCCTCTCAGGGATGTCACTACGTTAGTCTGAGTACCCTGAGGCACACACAACATGAAATATTTTGTCTTTAGGCTCATTCATCTCAGTAGCAGCAGTAATGCTAATAATCTTCATACTTTGAAAAGCATTTGTGTCTAAACAAGAAGTCTTAGCAGTGGAAATTGCTACTCCTAACCTAGAATGGTTACACGGATGTCCTCCACCATATCCTATGTTTCAAGATCCTACCTATGTAAATGTAAAATAAGGAAGGACTCAAGTCCTTTTCAACCCGTTTCAAGCCAACACCATAACAATTATGTCTTCCTCAATAAATGAGATAAAAGTAAAAAGTGATGTAGCTTTGTCAAAGTTAAATGATAGGCTAAAAGCCTGTATATCACTAAGGCATATCAATTTCATCTAGGCTCTCAAGACACAACATCCCCGACTATGGAAGAACTTTTACATTTTCTTCATCACACATTAATAGTGATTTTTAAAATAAGATCTCTAGTCCTCTATATCATTTCACTAATATTGACATCTAAACTCATATGCATACAATAGATGCACAGGTAGAGAAAATGTGAACAATTTACTAGCTATTATTGTAATCTTAATTGCCCTATCATCATTGTGAATCCTTTACATGATACATGAAATCAATAACTCTTCCCAAACCATAAAAAACTATGGGTCAGTAATGATACTGAAGCTACAAATACACAGATTATGAAGATTTAAATGTTGACTCCTCTGTAATCCCCACATCAGAGCTAAAACCAGGAGAATAATGACTAATAGAAGTCAACAACCGAGTAGTTAGGGATAGTCATTGAATATGAGTTTCATCTGAAATTGTTGTACACTCCGGAGTTGTTCCTTCTCAGGCCTAAAAAGAGCTGCGATCCCAGGACGCCTAACTTCAAGAATCCTAATATCAACAGGACCAGGCCTATGTTGTGGACAAGAGAGCTCGTTTTCCTGAGTTCAAAGACAGGACAGAGGGATATGGCTGAGATATGGGGTGAATCTGGAGCCCATGGGGATGCACTCTCCAAGCTCCAGTATAGGAATGGGGCCTCTAGGGTCCCAGGCCACCCACCACGCCCTCTCGAGCAGGATCTGGGCCACAATCCCTGTCAGCGATGAGGCAGCCCTAGCACTTGTCACGCCCCGATGTCGTGTCCTATGTGGGCCCATTGCTCTTGGGACCACACCCCACACTCTGCAGGTCCATGCTGCAGGGTCCTTCATGCCTCAGGAGTAGAGACCACACAGCAAGCAGTTCCCTCCCCAAGCAGCCGGAGGAGGGGAGGAGAGCAGGGGCACCAGGGGAATCTCACTCAGACAACAACACCCCAGCGGTGCCAGCGGGGACAGTGATGATGCAGATGAGGCACAGACCAAGAGATGGGACCAGAGGACCCAAAAGGCAGCTGGTCAGGTCCTGGCTCACCTGCACCCCGGGCACCTTTGTCCCGCATACACCCCCTTCCTCATACACCCTCTCCTTAAATGCAGATTCTTCAGATGCAAACAGGCAGAGCTTCAGACTGAAAGTCAGCTCTTCCAAAATGACCCGTCAGCAAACACTGCAGGATTCCACTCCAGTGGGTGCCCTGGAGTCGACAACTCAGGGACTGAAGTGGATATCGGTGCCAGGGGCAGTGGGCGGGAATGGGGAATGAGACTTTCATGGTTGTGGAATTTTGGTTTTGCAAGATGAAAAGTTCTAAGGATGGTGGTGATGGCTCCACGAGAAAGTGAATATATCTGATGCCTCAGAAACGTGCACTTAAAATGGTGATGATGGTAAAGGGTATGTGACGTGTGTTTTATTTCACTTAAAATAAATTCTTAAAATAATGTCTTGTTAATTGAGATTCCATTTCGACTCCCCTTCATCACAAATGTCGGAGGCCCAGACACAGTCCCCTACCTTAGGGGCCATCACGGTACCCTCACAGAGCACGTGGGAGACCATTCTTAGGGGGGGCTAGTCTGTGCTCACCTGACCTCTGTCCAGGGCGACCCAGGCAGTGGTGACCCCCATAGATTAGACATATGATATGCTATAGTATTAATATGATACCACCAAGTGTTGTCACTCACCGGAACCCAGAGCAGCAACCCACTCAAACATGCCTGACCTCATATGATTGTGACAAGATTAAGAGAAGAAAAGGAACCACAGGTTAATCAGGACAACACCCTTAATGCAGAGGTTGGCAATCTCAAAGGGGACAGGACACACTGCAGGCAAAGAGCGCATATGCGGTCTCCCCATACATGTGATCCTGACCCATGCAGGTATGGTGAGACCCACACAGTCCCCACACCCTATACCTTGGGGCCACACATCCACACTCAGCAGGGTGACCCACCTCCCCAGACCCCTCCACCTGGGTCACATGTCCACAGTCCCAGGGTGACCTCACCTCCCCAGACCCTGCACCTGGGGTCACACGTCCCCTTGGTCAGGACACCATGGCTCTGCAGGGGGCTCCCCCAATGTGGAAACAAGCTGGGTCCCTGGGACCTCCTGGGATGGGAAAAAGTGTCAGGTGGGTCTCCTTTCCCCACACTTGTCCCAGAGGAGTCCTCCTCTTCTCACTTTGGTTCTGTGTGATTTTAACTGTTTTTAAAGCTTTCATACTAGAGTTGAACACACGACCCTGGTGCTGGCATGCTCAGTCCTTTCTCGTCTCACTTACATGTTGAGAAAACTCACAGGACAGCAGGGCTGAAAGCCGAGGGGCAGCTCTGGACTCTGCTGAGTACGGACGGTAGACTGGAGGGAGAGCTCAGCAGCAGCCTCAGCTGTCACCCATCGGCCTTTTGCCCGATCTGCGTGCCCTGCAATCAATTCACCAGCTAAACCTGCTTCCCTATGCACCATGCACGTGCTGGTGAATTGGAATTATTGCCAGGTAGTCCTCCTGAGGATTCTCCATGAGCCCCAGGGAAGGTGAACCTTGCAGGGATTATGACTAAGGCCCCAACCATAGCACTGACCCTTGGGAGGACCAGGTCACCACACTCAGAAGAGAGGCTGTTACGTAGACAAGCCCACCTCAGCTCCAGACCCCAGACATCTAAGCACTGACATTCAGATGCAGGCACGGAGCTTCCCAGTACTGAGGCCCGGCCGGGTCTCTACCCAGGTCCCCATAGTCCTAGCGTACACAGAACATGGTCAGGTCTAAATCTTCTTATTATAGACAACACATGGTCAGCTCTAAACATAATCAGTAGACAGGACATGCAGAGGTCTAAATCTACCATGTAGACAGAACTTGATCATGTTTAAACTAGCTTAGGGCTGATCTCATAGGAGGTACAGATCACACACATGGGTCTCTCATCTTTGGACACCCACATCAGGAAACTGAACAAAATCTTTGTCATTAAACACTTCAACAGGCAAAACAGAAATGTTCCCAATTTCTCTGGCCACCTGATGGTCAGGATCCACGGGCGAGCCACGAACTTCTTAGAGTGCAGCCCAGTCTGCTGCCAGGACAGACAAGAAGTGGCCTGATTCCAGCCTCCCAGGCTTCCAGAAGGAGGCGGCCAAACTGGAAGCCCAGGCAGGAGAGTCCTGCATGGTCCGGGCCGGGAGATCCGGTCTGTCCATTCGGCTGGCCGATTCCGGGCGGGGCGCTCAGGGCCGCTGAGAGCCCTTCACTCAGGCCCTGCTTCCCTGCAGCGTGTGCGTGTGCGTGTGCGTGTGTGTGTGTGTGTAGAGGGGGCGGTGGCTGACGGCTCCCATGGCTCCCGTCCCGGGCACCGCGCTGTTTTCGACGGGAGGCACGGGGAGAGGTAGGGGCACAGAAGCCGTTGGAGAGGAGAACCCACAGCGGAACTCCTTGCACACTGGCTCGCCCCACCCGGAGACCCGCCTGCCCATCGTGGGCCGCATGTCACCCCCCAGCCCCCCACCCCCAAGGGCAGGGTGCCTGCTCTTTCAACAGCACAGGGTCTCACATGAAGGAGACCCAGTGGGGACTGTCACCCCCCCCACTCCTGATGCTGTGTTTGGGGAGAATGAACCCCCTTGACTGGGCGATGGGACCCTGTGTGGAAAGAGGTGGCGGCCCCATCCAAGTCGGGGCCTGGCTGAGAGATGGGAACACAGGAGCCAAGTGCAGGGCCTGGAGGCCAGGCCAACAGTAGGGGCACCCCCAGCCTTGGCCGGGCTCTCCAACGGTGACATGGTTGCTTTAGGGGACCTGGGGCAGGCGACTGAATGTAATGGGAGTCTAAACTGGACCCTGAATGGGGCTTAAAGAAGGTGTGAAGGATGTTACTGAGACAGTGACAGTCATTGGAAGACAAACTCTGTGTCAGGATATCCTGCTCCATCCATTTAAATCCCTGAGATCTGTGACCTTTACGTGGCTACGCAGGATTGTTAGAGCAGCTGCGTGCGGATATATCTGGGGCACAATTCAGTCTGCAACCAACTTGCAAGTGGTTCCAGCAAACACACAGGTGTGCGCACGGGCAGGCACAGCACACACACAGACATATGCATGTGCACAGCACAAATATATTCACACACTAGCATGTGAACACACATGCACGCATATGCCCATGCACACACTAATGTGTGCAAGTGCACATACCTATGCACATGCACAGCATATGTATGCAAACAGGCACATGCACACACATAGCACACACACAGGGAATAAAGTGAATCCGTAAAGCATTAATTCCTGAACACAAGTGAAGCTGACATGTATTTTACCCTTTTCTTAGCCTTGATGTTTTCCACAACAAAAAGTTTAAGAAAAAAGCTAATGGCAAATGACTTTTGATTCATAGGACTTTCTGATATTATTCCACAAATATTATGACAGCAGAAATGAATGTAGATATTACATGTGTCCACTAATGGATGAATGGAGAAGAAAAACACGGTCCATCAATACAAGGGGATGCTATTCAGCCTAAAAAGGAAGGCAATTCTGACACAGGCTGCAGCAGGGATGAACCTTGAGGGCATTATGCTCAGTGATGTAACCTAGACACAAAAAAACAAACAGTGCTTGATCCACTCCTACAAGGCCCCTAGAGCAGTCGGAAACATAGAGACATAAAGTAGGATGTTGAGTGCCAGGGGCTGAGGGAGGGACAATGGGGAGTGAGTGTTTAATGGGGACTGTTTCAATTTTGCAAGATGAAAAAGTTCTGGAGGATGATGGTGGTCAGGTTTGCACAACAGTGTGAATTACTTCTTGACCCTGAAATGTGCACTTAAAAATGGTTAAGATAGTAAATTTTATGTTATGTATATCTGACCACAATTTTTAAAACTTTTTAAAAAACAACAGGAAATAGTCCATGAATACCACAAGATGTACAACTTCACTAACAACAGAGGGATTAAAGCCATAAGAAAAATACCGTGCATACACCTACCAGAATGGCAGACGTGAAAGACATAGTATCAAATATCAGCAGGATGTGGAGCAATGGAAAGCCTGGTAGGCAACGGGGGGATGCAACCACTTCTGAAACAACCGGGCCTCAGATAGCGAAGTCCCTGCACAGAGACCCACAGTGCTCCTCCCAGGTGAACACAAACCCACCAGCCCTGCACCAGGACACACGGACATGGACTCGCAGCCACAGGAGCCAAACCTGAAAGAACCTGAAGGCCATCACAGGCGGATGCAGAAATGAACCATGCACGCTCCTATGAAGGAATATTCCACAGCAATGGAGTACATTTTGTTGAAAGGTAGTAAAACTATAAAAATTATTTTTTTTCTTAAAAACTATATTTACAAGATGAAAGAATCTATAATTCTGGCACCTAGGGATTGTCGAATGCTCCTAAAAATAGATTGCTGTGGAAATGTTTATTATAGGGAAATTGACATATTCTCTAGGAGGGACGGGGTGAATGGGCCTGCTACATTTTCTACATTGAAGACATATACAGGTTTTGATGCTACTTCTGTTAAATCAAGTGGGGCTTCATTGGATTTCTGCTACTGCGGAGATAATCAAATTCTGAGTAGGGGTCAGGAGAAAATTAGTCATAGGTGTTCTTGTGTAATAATTACTGTTGAAAGTGTAAATGATCCATTTATCAGTAAGACTGAGAATAGAATAACTGCTACATTACTTCATATGAGATGATTGTCTGTGCTATTGTTCCTAGAGCTCCAGTGAGTGAGTATTTTGAATGTGAAGTTCATCCAGATCTGAGGATGGAATAAATGGCTAGGTGTGATATGGCTAATATAAATAATATGCCTACATTTATACTAATTAGTGGATAAGATATGGGAAGAGGAATTCATGTTGTGAGAGCCAGGGTTAAGGCTAGCATTGGGGCAAAAATATATAAATTGATGATGTTGGTGGACATAGTGGTTCTTTAATAAGTAATTTGAATGCCTCAGCAATGGGTTGTAATCATCCATGGGGGCTGATGATTTTTGGCCCTTTCTGGATTTGTATATAGCCTAGGATTTTCCATTTAGTTAATATGAGGAATGCTATGGTGAATTAAATTGGGTAATTTGTGAAAGAATGTTGATTATAAACATATTCTTAGGAAGAGGACTTGAACCAGTGCAGAAAAAGTTTCAGTTTTACATAATTACCGGGCTCTGCCAGCATAACGAACCCTGTTCTACAGTAGGGTATGTATAAATTAATTGAATGTAGATTATATCATCATTTAGCTTGAAGACATTTTGTAAAGTAAGCCGTATTGCTCTTGTCCTTTCATACTGGAAGAAATCTGCAATAGACAGAAACCAACCAGGATGACTCCAGTCTGAACTCAGATCACGTGAGACTTGAATCGTTGAACAAACAGACAATTAATAGCAGTTATACCATTGAAATGTCGTGATCCAGCATCAAGGTCATAAACCATATTGCCCATATGAACTCCAGAATACAATTACACTGTTATCCCTAGTAAAACTTGTTCCATTGATCAGTGTTTTAGAAGAACAGGTGATAAAGCATTTTGACTAGCTGGCCTAAATTTTAATCACTCAGAAGTGGTTTTATTCTCCAAAAAATAAATGGCGCACGGGCTCAAGACACACCGGCTTCAGTAGTTGTGGCGTGCAGACTCAGTAATTGTGGCCCACTGGCTTAGTTGTTCCGTGGCACGTGAGATCTTCCCGGGCCGGGGATCGAACCGGGTCCCCTGCATTGGCAGGCGAATTCTTAATCACTGCATCACCAGGGAAGTCCCCTTTTAATAAGTCCCCTTTTAAAGGGAGAATCGCAGTCTCCCTTTTAATATACCTTAAGCCCAAAGAATCCATGGAAAATGGTTACAGAAAATAAGACAATAAAATATTGTAAGGACTATAACAGAAGCATATAGTACACAGTTCATATAGACACATCCCAAGCAGTTACAAAGTATATTAAAAGGGAGGCTGCAATTTTAATAGAATAAGAAAAATTATACCCACAAACTCCCAATCTTTCCTGAAACGTTGCAATCTGAAACCCTATTGTAGGAAGCAGAAGATTTCAGGAGACATTCTACAAATGAAGGACTCCAAACCCTGTGGTTGCATAAGGAATTCTGGAAGGAAGGTATCCTCACCCAAGGAGAGCAGGTTCCTGTACTTCTCTAACATCACATCCCTGTACAATTCCCATTGATCTTGGTCCAGGCATTCTCACTCCTCTTGAGATAAATCTATGGCCACATCCTGGAATGTCAGCAGTCCCTGAAATTAAAAGTACACATGCCATGTGGCCACGGGAAGAGTTCATAATGTGACCCAAGTAGAAAACAGCAAGTTAAGAGAACTGCTTTTAATTTAGAAGAGTGTCTTCAATTATCCACTCATATATATATATATATATATATATTTTTTTAACAAAGTAACTTTCTCTACCTTATTTTTAACTACAAGAAGAGAGTATGGCATGTGATCCACAAAACCAGTATAGAGACTATACTTGTCTGGAAAAGAAATGATAAAATGATGGTTTCAACACAGGCATATGCATTTATGCATTTTTGAGTGTTTTATTTATATCAAACTGGATAAAATGTGTGTACTTCTCATACAGAAAAGACATGTCGAGGTAGAAATGTACCTTTCAACTATTCATGGGTACACAAGTACATTGGGGAGATTGTAAAAGTGCAGATTGTGATTCAGTAGGTCCGGTGGGCCTGAGTTCTATTGTTTTAACAAGCTCACTTTTACCTAGTGATGCCACAGTCTCTGATTCATTAACCACAACTGTGAATATCAGAGACATAATTAGAAAGGTAAAAATTCATATTTAATTTTGAACGTAAAGTGTTTTATGGATTTTACACCTTTAATAGAATAGTGAGCGCAGCAGCAACAATCATTTGTGAATATTTACTATAGACTGTGTATCTTTCTAACTTTTTCGTGTAGGATTCCAGGAAAAAGACCTGGGCTGCGGCCACAGTGGGCGTGGCCCCCAGGCCGGGCCGCCCCTCCAGGACCCCCGACGGGGCCCTGCGCTCCTGGCGGCTCCCTCCCCCGCCGCCCCGCTCCCTCCCGGAAGGCCTCGGGGCAGAGCGGTCCCACCCACTGCGCGCTGAACAGAGCCCGCGTTTCCTCAGAGCTGGAACTCCCGGCTCGGGCGGGGTCTCTTCCCTCCGCCTTCACGGAACTGCCCCGGAGCCCGAGGGGAGGGCGACCTCACTGAGGCTGCCGGCTCTGGAGGTGCCCCGGCGGCCGAAGCCGTGACAGTCGCGGGGACGGCGGGCCGGGTAAGTGGGCGCCGACCCTCCGCCTGGTCCGGTGCCCGGGCGGCAGCACAAGACCAGCTTCTGAGGGGCAGGGGTTCGCTGCCACCCGCCGCTGCTGTGCAGAAAGAGCGGCCTCCAGCGTCTGGTCCCCGGGAACTTCGGTCCCTCCTCTCGCCCCTGCCCTCGGCCTGGCTCGCGAGGCCTGGTGGGCGTGGGGAGGGGGTCGGCCTGAGCGTCCTGAGGGGAAACGGGGCAAGGGAGGCGCAGGGTCCGGCTGCAGCGTCAGCGCCCCTCCTCCCGACTGCGGGGAAAGCGGCTGAAAACTCCTCCCGAGGCGCGCAGGCCCCTTATTCAGCCGAGTCCCTCTGCGCTCCTTCCTCCCTGAGCTAAAGTACCGGGGGGAGGGGACAGGGCAGGGGACTGGCGCAGGTAATGGGGAACATCAAAGGGTGATTGTTAACTAAGGAAAACCAGCTCTCCCAAGGTGAGGAATGTGGCGCTTTTCTTTGCATGGGCTCACTGAAATCCTTCCTTTGATATGCACCTCAGCTCTCTGGGGCCTGCATTCTGTATTTGCATATCCTGAGTGCCTCAGGGCCCGCCGGCTCACATTGGAGGCCTGCAAGTGCTGAAGACTGTGACATCCTTTGTTTACTGATATGGCAAGAAACATTCCATTTCCCACAGGCTTGAGGGGCAGACAGTGAAAAAAAGTCGGAGAATCTCACTCGGCATGTACTTTGGTTTACATATAGACAATATTTATACTTAACTGTGCTAATAGAGGTTCTCAAGTCCAATCAACTTGTACTACTGCCCTCTATGTATCAATTTCATCCATATCATAAGATAAATGCTTATAGAATTGACTTAATCCATTTAAATAGGATAATGATTTTTAAAGGAAACATAACAGAAATATAACAACAAAACCTTTACCACTAAAGGCTGGGTCTGGAACAACCTAAATAAATGTTCCATTGTTAAAATATTGAAAGATGTATTCAATAGAAATATCAACAAAAATGACAAATAATAAGGGTAGCAGAATGTTGAAATGTTCTATCTTTATCATTAAAGTGGCAGAAAATCATTTATTAGTAGGCACTGGGGGCAGAAGATGCCTGATTTTATACCTTTGTCATATTTGTGCAGTTGTTTCAACAAGTAACTTAAAGACAAAATGGAAAAACAAGGAGGTTTGTGCCTGAGATCATGTTGATGTGAAACCAGGGATGGCCACCTTGTGCCAGGTGAGTTAAGTTTACCTGGCAGGTAGATCGCAGAGCTCCTGGGAAGCAAGGGTTGGAATTTTTCTGCTGGGTGCCCCTTAGGTTCTGTGACTTGACTGACTGACTGTGAGTCATGTTTCGGGAAAGACCTGATCGCAGGAAAAGGGTGGGAATAGAGTGCTTTGGGGAGCAGCTAACAACATTCATCACAGCTCACGGCCTGAATGAATTTTAAAGAAACAGGAAAACGAATGCTTCTTATGGAATCAGAGAATGTGAGGGCTGGACAATCCCAGAAAATGAGGAACACCCATCCCATTTTCCAGATGACAAAACAGAGGTCCAGCAAGGTGAAATCCCTCACCCAAGTTGCACCCGTCTCTCCTCCCCACTACGTGGTTCATGAAAGCAGGACTCTTCCTGTCTTGATCACTGCTGAACCCCCAAAAGGGACAGGCATCTAGGAGCTGCTCCAAAAATTTGGGTTGACTGTGGGAACAATGCTATTTCTTTCTTTCTCACTCTTATTCAGGATTGTGCCAAGAACTCCCCAGGTTGCAATGTAATTCGATAAATGTAAATATTAATTGGGTTTTGTTGTGATGAGGACTTAGGCTTTGAAGGTAACAGACTTGGTTCAGATCTTGGTTCTGCCACTCCATAGCTGTTTGGCTTTGGGAAAATTACTAAAACTCTCTGAGATTATTTTCTCCTTTGTAAAGTGGGGATAAATCTGTCTGAGCCAGCAGAGCACCTGCATGAGAGATGTGCACTAAATATTGGTCTTTCTCACTCTCCTACGCCATCTCTCTGTTCTTCCCAGAGAAGCTGTACAGAAGGATATAGTACTTTTTTAAAATAGTTAACTAATTAATTAATTAATTTTTTTTTGCTGCGTTGGGTCTTCGTTGCTATGCGCAGGCTTTCTCTAGTTGCGGCAAGCGGGGGCTACTCTCTGTTGCGGTGCGCGGGCTTCTCATTGCGGTGGCTTCTCTTGCTGCGCTTGTTGTGGAGCACCGGTTCTAGGTGCGCGGGCTTCAGTAGTTGTGGTCTGCAGGCTCAGTAGTTGTGGCGCATGGGCTTAGCTGCTCCGCGGCATGTGGGATCTTCCCTGACCAGGGCTCGAACCCATGTCCCCTGCCTTGGCAGGCAGATTCTTAACCATTGCGCCACCAGGGAAGTCCGATATAGTACTTTTTAAAGAGAGGTTTGAATTTATTTCAGATTGTGTACATTTTTCTTGTAGAAAAGATTATTCCAGTATAGAAACATAAACACGCAAAACCACTCCAAATGCAGTATTCTACGGTTTAGATATTATCAGTCACATTTTATAAGTAATTGGGCAAATGCCAAAGCACTAGGTACTGGGGCGTAAGAAGACTCAAATCTGGGGTGACCCCACCCCAATTTCAAGAGCAAGGTGTGCTTTTCAAATCCATGTTTCATCTGGTCTTTGTTTCTCATCCATCCTCTGTGTCTGCCTTTCTCAAGAAGGCTCAGATCCTCGGCTTTCACACCCTCCCGGCTGGCTGTGCCCCAGCTCCTGGCCTGGAACCTCTGCGTGCCTGGGTGTGCCTGCTCCCCCTGTGCATCACCAGCTTTGCCAGGGAGCTGCTGTGTCGTGCACTGCTTGCTGTACCCAGAGTACCTGGACCCTTCTGGTACATGAAGTGCACCCTCCTCACCATGTGTGCAGCCCATCCCCTTACCTTATATCCTGCCTCTAAGCCAGGCTTGGGGGTGACTACAGTGTGCATTCAGCTGTGTGAGGTGCTGGGATCAAAGTGAAGTTCCCAACTTTTGAAGTGGCCGGCTTGAGGGGCACACAGTGATTTAAAGTCGGGTCACCTGACTTAAAGGGGGGACTGATTGATTTAAAGTCAAGGCAGCTACTTAAAGCCTGCGTCCCTCAGCTGCAGGACGAGACCAACTTTGGCAGTGCACGGGTTCGCTCCAAGCCAGCACTGCTGTTCAGGAAGAGATTCCAGTAGCGCCTTAGTGCAGGGGGACTTGGTCCGTTGTCTTGCCCCTGCCCTCAGAGGGGGGCCACCTGCTCTTCTGGAGAATCAGGGAGGGGGAAGTGCAGAGTCCCGGCTGGAGTTGCGGCACTGCTTGTCTGATGGCAGGGAAAGGGGGACAGGGCTGTGTGGTGTCCTGGGGCTGGACTCACCAGGTCGACTCAGCCTCTCAGCCTCCTAACCTCCTCCCCCCCCCCCCACACTCCACAAGAGTTTCCAATAATATGTAATTGCGCCTTAGGTTCTCGGTCTTCAAACTCATCCCCAGGCTCCCAGGTCCCTTGATTCAGCCAATTCCTCTGTGCTCTTTCTTCTATTAGATACAGTCCCAGAGGGAGGGGCTGGGGGATGGGACTGGAGGGATGCCGGCAGCACTGGCCTCAGCTGACTAAAGAGATCCGGGGCCTGCGCTATCACACATGTGAGAGGACCCTTAAGGCGGAATCGAGGGGGCCAGTTAGAGTCAGTCCTTGCTGCCTCAAGTGAGTATGGGTCACCGTCGGGTGGGGAGCACGCTGACCCCTGAGAAGTACTGTTAGGAGGATGTGTTCCTCCCTCGGCTTCAAGGACGTGGGTGGGCTTCAGGGCTCCAGTTCCCCTCCAGGCCTCCAGGTCCGACTGCACCGCAGCGGCCTTGCAGACCCGCCTTCCTGTCCCAGAACTTGCCAGGCTCCAGGAAGAATCCAGACAGCAGAGATGGTGCCTGGGGGCTCCAGCTTGAAAAGTGCTGTCCCTGGGGACCCAACAGTGGAGGGAGGAAGGGTGAAGGGAGTGGAGGGGGGTGGGGTCGGGAGGGGTGGCTGCCCTGGGAGACGTTGAGAGAGAAATATCGCCCCCCACACGCCCTGCCCCTGCAACTGACCCATTGATGCCATAGGATCTCAGGGCCTTTTAGTCAGAGATGCCTCTGCTTCTTTACTCCTGTGTTCAAAACTATGCAAAACCAACTCTTCATCCTCTTGCTGCCTTGCCAGGACTTTTAAAGCACTGTTCTTTTGAAGCACTCGTTCCCTAAACTGCACTTTGGAGCTGTCCCAGCTATTTAAAAGTGTTCTCCTTAAACTGAGACTAAATCCTACTCTTTTGGAAAAACGGCCTTCACTTCACTGGAGATCGTCTTTTCTGCCCATTCCTTCTTTCTACTGCCCTCTTAAGAACCCCTGTGCTCAAAGAGCTTGGTGATTTATTTTTTGCTTGATGTCCAAAAGAAACCTTCCCCATGCACCCCAAAAAGCTTTCCTGGAACATAGGTGTTTCACAACCATGACAGTGTTTTGCAGTTAGTATACACTGGGTAGAGTGCCTAGCAATCCCTCCAAGAGCCAGAGGTGAGCAGACCTTTACTTATTTGATTGGATGCCCTTCAAGTTTAGGAAGGTCCCATTCTTATGACCCAGCAGGTAAGACAGAGCCCTGGATGGCTGTGGCTGTGATTAGATAACTTCTGATGATTTTATTTCCCTTACTGAGCTGCTGCTTCTAGGTTAAATTCGTTTTATTACCTGTCCATTTTTAAAGAAAGGCTGACAAAGTCACTGTAATAGGTCAGGAGTCTGAACTCAGGGTTGGTCAAAGGTACTCACAGGGAGGAAGGTGGATAAAAATAGGTGGGTAAAATGGGAGGGTTGGCAAGTACAGCCAGGACACCCGTGTTCATCATGCATACTAATAAAGGCCAGAATCTCCTCATTTATCTCTGGTGGGAAGTTCTGATGGTTTCACAGGATCAAACTCAAATCATATTCAAACTAGGGGATTTCCCTGAGCATAAAAGGAAGTATCCGTCCCTAGCAGGAGTCGCTGCAGAGGAATAAAGACGTAGATGTAGAGAACGGACCTGAGGACACAGGGAGGGGGAAGGGTAAGCTGGGATGAAGTGAGAGAGTGGCATGGACATATATACACTACCAAAGGTGAAATAGATAGCTATTGGGAAGCAGCTGCATATAGCACAGGGAGATCAGCTCAGTGCTTTGTGACCACCTAGAGGGGTGGGATAGGGAAGGTGGGAGGGAGACACAAGAGGGAGAGGATATGGGGATATATGTATACGAATAGTTGATTCACTTTGTTATACAGCAGAAGCTACCACAACAAGGTAAAGCAATTATACTCCAATAAAGATGTTAACAACAACAACAAAAAAACCCCCAAAATCTAAGTCAATCAAGCCAACGGAGACAATGTATGTGTTTACAGTTCAAGAAATCCACAAGGGAATCCTTTATTCCGTAGGCAATGAATGGTCCATTCGAAACGGAAAAAACTTTCTAAAATGTTGTCTTTCCATTTATTGTTCAGAACATCATTTTTATACTTCTGCATTTCTTACTATTCAAAGCCAAGTCACGTGAGTTACAGGGAAGCAGCTGATGGATTTAAAGTTGGGTCACTTGATTTAAAAACCAGTGGCAGTTGATTGATTTAAATCCCGGTCATATGACATGAGGAGGGGGTGCTAAAAACTGCTTTTTCATCTCTGGCTCAGAATATCATATTTACCTTGGTTTTTCTTATGATTTAGAAAACTTGAGCTGTCTCTCCTTGGAATCATCAGGAGAAAAATACAGTATTTCAGGTTCATTCTTGAAACCAACTTCTCACGGTTAAGGTGTATTGGCTGAAAGATCTTCCTTCTTCAAGAGATTCCAAACCTCTGTAAGACACTTCATTGTAATTGGAGAAGAAAGAAGAATGAATTCAGGCCAGCAGCTGCAGGAGGCCAAGGCAGCCCCCAGGACTAGGGAAGGAGGAGGAGGAAGGGCTGAGAGTTGCCATTAGAGCAGACAACCTCCAGAGGGCGCTGAAGCACCGGCAGAGCCCACCTGCCACTCCCAGTTTGGCACTCCAGGGTCAGATTTGGGTTTGGAGATGGGGTTGCTGTAACCCCAAGGAGGTGAGCAGAGAGGAGGAGTTGATTACCAGTCTCCTCTGACTCTCTGACCCAAATTGCCTGGCTTCACAGGGGGGACAGGGTTTTGCTTTCAGGCAACTGATGGGGCACTTCCAGGCTGGTCGGGTTGCCCAGTGGCCCGACAGCCTGACAGGCTGACTGCGGTGTGACCGCCCTTTGTTTCTCCAGAATCTGTGCATCAGGAGGTGCATGGGTGCGGGAGCCCATCCACCGCCCCTCCCCCCAAGGGGGATGGCACCTTCCCTGGCTATACCCTATGATCACCAGGTACTTGAAATGAATGCAAGTTTTTTGACTTCAAGGAAAAGCTCACATAACCATTTCTTCCTCATAATGTGTGGGATTTACTATAATGGAAGGACATTAGAAAGAACAGGTAGAAAACTCACCTGTTGGTCTCCACGTAGGAGTTTATTTTGCATGAATCCCTCCTACGTGAGTAGATAGCAGAGGCTTATTTTTGTTCCCGTGTGTGTAGTTGTGGCAGAGGATGTAGGTATGGTGATTTGAAGCCCTCAAAGAAATATTCTCAGAACTCTCAAGATTTCTCTTGATCGGAACCGAAAGAGACCTGGAAAAGGAGGAAAAGAAAAGGAGGAGGGAGAACGAATGAGTGTTTCTCAGTAAATTCACCTTCCTGGTTGATTGTTCTGTCTTCTCATTTCTTTTAACTTCTATGTATGTCTAATGGAATAATGTAGAAAGGCTGATTTTTATGCTTTAAAAGATTTTACATCACAAAGAAACTAGAAGTGGCTAACAGAACTTATTCAAATCAATTTTGCATAGAGACTTTGATATTAAATTTGTATACTAAAATGGGTTTATCCCAATTTTCTCTTTCTTTTTGAGTGAATATTTGTAACATATTTTTGTAGATAATAATTTATCCTAGATATACAAAATTGTGAGAATGGGTACCATTTTTTACCACTTAAATGATTTCCTTTAAATGAATAGATTGTACACTTTAAATGCCAATGTTGTGTCTTACGTGTTGTTTTTTAATTCCTTGATTTCCAAAACTTGTGTTTATTTAATTGATTTCTATCTAATAATCTGTGTCTCCCCTTTATTGTTTTTTACTTTATATTTTATTGATCTATAGTTAATTTACATTATTATATTAGTTTCAGAGGTACAGCATAGTGATTCATAAATGTTTAGGTTCTTCTCCATTTATAGTTATTATAAAAGGGTGGCTATATTCCCCATGCTATACAGTACATCACTGTAGATTATTGATTTTATACATCGTGGATTGTACCTCAAAATCTCCTACCACTATTTTGCTCCTCCACCCTATCTCTCCCTGCTGGTAACGACTAGTCTGTTCTTTAATCTGTGAGTCTGTTTTTTTGTTGTTATTGTATTCAATGTTTTAGATGCCACGTGTAAGTGATAACATACCATGCTTGTTTTCTCATACCATACCATGCTTTTCTTCTCATAACATGCCATGCTTGTTTTCTCTGCGGCTTATTTTACTAAGCATAATACCCTCCAAATCCATCCATGTTCTTGCAAATGGCAAAATTTCATTTTTTGCTGAAGTCATCATAAAAAATCTTTTTTATCCACTAAGCTATTGATGAACACTTAGTTTGACTCTATATCTTGGCTATGGCAAATAACACTGTTATGAACATTGGTGTGCAGTTATTTTTTTTGAAATAGTGTTTTTGTTTTCTTCTGATATACCCAACAGTGAAATTGCTGGATATTATGGTAGTTCTATTTTTAGTTTTTTGTGGAACCTCCATTCTGCTTTCCACAGTAGCTGCACTACTTCACATTCACATCAAGAGTGTACAAGAGTTTCCCTTTCTCCACATCCTCACTAACCTTTGTTATTTGTGATCTTTTGGATGACAGCCATTCTGACAAGACTGAGGTGATATATCTCATAGTTTTGATTTGCATTTTACTGCCGATTAGCTATGTTTAGCATCTTTGTGAGTTCTGGCTGTCTATATGTAGTTTTTCCTTGGAAAAAATGTCTATTTAGGTCTTCTCATTTTTTTAAAAAAAGATTTTGGGTGTTTTTTTGATATTGAGTTGTATGTGCTATTGCTGTAGTTTAGGTATGAACCCTTGCTTGGTCATCTTTTTTGATGTTAACCTCTTATCATGTGCAAATATTGTCTCTCCCTCAGCAGGTTGTCTTTTCATTTTGTCTTTGGTTTCCTTTGCTGTGCAAAATCTTTTAAGTTTAGTGAAGTCCCATTTGTTTATTTTTGCTTTTGTTTCATTTGCCTTAGTAGACTGAACCTAAAACTGTTGCTATCATTTATGTTGAAGAATGTTCTACATTTTCCTCTAGGGGTTTTATGGTTTCTGGTCCTACATTTAGGTCTTTATTCAGTTTTGCATTTATTTTATATATGGTGTGCTAAAATAATCTAATTTTATTCTTTTCCATGGAGCTGACCAGTTTTCCCAGTACCACTTATTGAAGAGACAGTTTTTTCTCCATATTGCCTGCTTTGTCATAAATCAATTAAATATAAGTGTGTGGGCTTATTTCTGGGATCTCTATTCTATTCCAGTGATCTTTGTGTCTGTTTTTGCTCTGGTACCTTTCTCTTTGATTACTGTCGCTTTGCAGTATAGTCTGAAGTCAAGGTGCGTGATGCCTCCAGCTGTGTTCTTTCTCAAGATTGTTTGGCTATTTGGGGTCTTTGTGTTTCTATACAAATTTTAAAATTACTGTCTCAAGTTCTGTGAAAATGCTTTGGTATTCTGATAGGGATTGCATTAAATCTGTAGATTGTCTTTGGTAGTATGGTTATTTTAACAGTATTAATTCTTCCAGTCGATGCACATGTTATATTTTTCCATCTTTTTGTGTTGTCTTCAACTTCTTTCACCAATGGCTGATAGATTTCTGAACACATGTCTTTTACCTGCTTAGGTGTGTTTGTTCCTAGGTATCTTATTCTTTTTGATGTCATTGCATATGGTATAGTTTTCTTAATTTTTCTTTCTGACAGCTTTGAGTTTTGTTTTTTCTTCTTTTTCTAATTCCTTCAGGTGTAATGTTAGGTTGTTTATTTGATATTTTTCTTGATTCCTAAGAATAAGCTTGTATCACTATAACTTCCCCCTGTGAACTGCGTTGGCTGTGTCCTATAGATTTTGGATCATTGTGTGTTCATTTTCATTTGTCTTGGGTATTTTTAGAATCCCTCTTTAATTTCTTCAGTGTTCCTTTCTTCCCCTTTTATTCCCTTCATCTGTGATGTGAGGACTATCTTTAATATTATGTTTGGATTTCTTTCAGTTTTGTCTATGTGTGTGTGTGTGTGTGTGTGTGTGTGTGTGTGATTATTTAAGTTGCTGAGCTCTTAATTTCACATGGACACTAACAACCTTGCATTGTTACTCTGCTCCCCCACAGTTACTGAATTTGACCTTATATTTTACATCTACTTGTTTTGTGTGTCCCTTAACTTCTTATTGTGAATATAGATGATTTTATTACTGTTTTTTTTTCCATCCTTCCTATTAGCTGTGTCCATGGTTGATTTACTACCTTTGTTGAATATTTGCCTTAACCAATGAGGTTTTTCCTTTAGGAAGTTTCCTTTCCTAATTTTTATGTTTCAATCGTGACCTTTTCTTTTTCACTTAGAAAAGCCCCTTTAAGATTTCTCATAAAGCTGGTTTGGCGATGCTGAGCTCTTTTAGTTTTGCTTCTCTGTAAAACTTTAGATCTCACCATCAAATCTGAAGGAGAGCCTTGCTGGGTAGAGTATTTTTGCTTATAGGCTTTTCCCTTTCATGACTTTAAATATACCATGCCACTCCCTTCTGGCATGCAGAGGTTATCCTGAAAAGTCAGCAGATAACTTTATGCAACTTCCCATGTTTGTAACTTGTTGCTTTTCCTTTGCTCCTTTTAATAGTGTCTTTTTATCTTTTTTTTTTTTCATTTTAATTACAATGAGTCTTGGTGTGGTCCTCTTTGGGTTGATCCTGTTTTGGCCTTACTGTGTTTACTGGACTTGGATGTCTGTTTTCTTTCCCAGGTTAGGGAAATTTTCAACTCTTATGTCTTCAGGTATGTTCTACACTGCTTTGTCTTTCCTTTTTGCTTCTGAGACCAGTATAATGCAAATATTAGTACACTTGATGTTGTTTCACAAGTCTGTTCAACTTTCCTCATTTCATTTTAATCTATTGTTTTACCGTTCATCTTCAGTGATTGCCAGTACTCTGTCCTTCAGTTTTCTGATTCATTCCTCTGTATCATTTAGTCTACAGTAGTTTCCTTTAATGTATTTTTTCATTTCAGTTATTGTATTCCTCATCTCTGTTTTGTTGTTCTTTAATGGTCTAACTCTTTTTAAAAAAATTCTAACTTCTTGCTCTGGTCGTCCATTCTTCTCCTGAGTTCTTTGATCATCTTTACAGTCATTACCTTGAACCCTTTGTTGAGGAGATTGGCTATCTCCACTTCACTTAGATCGTCTTCTGAATTCTTATCTTGGTCCTTCATTTGGATCGTGTTTCTGTGTCCCCTCATTTTTCTTAACTTCCTGTTTTTATTGCTATGTGTGTAGTAGGTTCGTTACATTTCCTGACCTTGGGGAAGTGGCCTTTTGTAGGAGCTGTCCTATGGGTCCCAGCAGCCCCCTCTCCCCTGGTCACTAGAGCTATATATTCTAGGTGTACCCCCTATGTGGGCTGCTTGGGCTCTTCTGCTGTGGTGGGCTGACTACTGTGGGTAGTCTGGTAGGCTTGGCTGCCCCCAGACTGCTTGTTTGCCAGGCTCTGCCTTGTATGGAGGCTGTCTGTGTTGCTTGGTGAGACTAAATCATAAGGCAGCTGGCTGCACAATTCTGGGGGACACCAAATCTGGTGCTGGTTCATGTATGGGTAGAATTGCAGTCCAGGTGATATCAGGGCTAGTGCCCAGTCACTGGTTCTGGGGCTATGCTGGCTACTGGGAGGAAGAGACAGGTTCTGCGTTCTGGCTGCAGGGCCCAGGAGCCACAGAGTTGGTGTTGGGTCACTGTTTCTGACCCAGCTCTCTGCAGGGCCGGGGGTATCCCTAATCTTGTGTTGGCATTCTGATGGGCAGGGTCAGGACCCAGCTGAGTCCATGGCTGCTTCTGGCCTGCAATTAAGTGGCCTGGTTACACAGGCTGCTGGGCTGTGGTATTCCTGGAGCTGGTGTGTGCCTGTTGGTGTGTGAGGCTGATCCCACTGCTAAAGCAGGTTTGCTGTTGGGTAGGTCCAAGCTCCATCCAGTCCCTGTGCAGTTACCACCTGCCAATGGTGAGGCTGACTCCAAGGCCAGAGGAGGCTCACTTGTCAGAGGGGCCAGGGACTCTGGGGCTGGTGCCTGTCCACTGAGGTGTGGAGGCTGGTCCTGGGGCTTTTGGTGGCTGGACCCATGTCCAGGCGCAGCTGTGCACTGAGAGGATCTGAAGGCAGCCTGTTTGCTGGTGGATGGGGCTATGCCCCTGCTCAGTTAGTTGCTTGGCCTGCAGCATCCTAGTACTTGTGTCTGTAGTCTGGTGGAAATGGGTGGGGCTCGGTCCTGAGGCTGATAAGCTACAGGGAGGATTCTGAAATTATGCTTGCTGGTACCAGCGTCCACGAGGTAGAAGGAGCTCCCCCGAATGGCTGCTGCCAGTGTCTCTGTCCCTGAGGCTGTGCTGTAGTTGCCTCTTGCCTCTCTGGGAGACTCTCCAAGATCAGGAGGTAGCTGTGACCCGGGATCCTTTCAAATGACTGCTTCTGTTCTGATTCTCAGATCATGTGGGATTTTGTGAGCATCTTTTAAGAGTGGAATCTCTATTTCCCACAACCCTCTGGCTCTCTGGAAAATAAGCACTACTGGTCTTGAAAGCCCAACTTTTTAGGAACTCTTCTTTCCACAACAGGATCCCTGGGCTTGGGAGCCTGATGTTGGCTTCATACCCCTTGCTACCTGGGAGCACCTCTGAAATTGTAATTATTCTCCCATTTGTGGGCCACCCACTTGGTGGTGTGGGTCTTGACTCTATTGAGATTTTGCCCTTCCTTTCTGTCTTGTCGAGGTGCCTTCCTTATATCTTTAGCTGTAAAACATCTTTTATGGTAGGTCCCGGCCTTTTTCATCAATTGCTGTTCTGTAAACAGTTGTGACTTTGGTGTGCCCATGAGAGGCATCAAGCTCTGGGTCTTTGAATGCTACCATGTTGGACAATCTCTCTACTTCATTCTTAAATCATAGTATTTAAGTTTTCTTACTATCTTATTTGATTAGCGACAGTTTGAAATTGATTATCACTCATGTTTACTTCGCCTGTTTAAAAAAAATTGAATAGTGCATTCATTCAGTTTGAAATGAAGGTAGTGACCTGTGAATTTCCATACCTCAAAAATCAAGGATAGGACAAAAGCCTTTTCTACTTGTGTTACCCTCAAACTCTGCACCCCACCCCAGCCTGGGGATTAACCTCTTGCACCCATGCTCACCTTCTGTTTTCGGACCATTAACCATCATTGCATCTGTATGTGTGTTGACAAAGTGAACTCTAGTCTTTGCAGTTTTTGTGTTTTGTTTTTTGGTTTAGGGAACAGTCCTACTATGAATGTACATTTACTGCTCTACTGAAGTTCATATATAAACCTGTCAAGCACATTACCAGAATTGGAATTGCTTGTATATACACTTTGATAAATTTTAGAGACAATGGTAGAACAGAAGTAAATTGTATTTCAAATGCCACAATATTCTCACACCATGAAAACCCTTCCCTTTTTAATATATTTGTGTGTAGTTTATCTTTATGCCCATACTATATTTCCCAGAGATGGGTAAGTGTTATGTTTCTTGCTGGCACATTTACCGTATTGTTCAAAGTCAGGCGTTTAGTGGTTTTAGCAGGATCCTATTTCCATGAACTCGCAAATACAAGATCTTCTCTCACACTGTCTTTTACTCCCTGCTGTTTTATATTGCCCTCCTAATTCTCAGTCCTGGTCTTTCTTTATGTTCTTCATCAACCTGGATAGGTTATACTATTTTCTCCCTTATTCAAGACCAATAGAATAGAATAGAATACAAGACCCAGAAATAAACCCTGATATATGGCCAAATGGTTTTTGACAAGTTGCCAAGACTTTTCAAAGTAGAAAGGATAGTATTTTCAACACATGGTGCTGAGAAGTCTTGTGGACAACATGCAAAAGAAGGAAGATGGACCCTTACCTAACATCATATGCAAAAATTAATGAAAACGTATCAAGAAACTAAATATAAGACCTAATAATATAAAAAGTCTTAGAAGAAGATACAGGACAAGAGCTTCATGATATTGGATTTGGCAGTGTTTTCCTCCATATGAAACGAAGGAACAACAAAGGTACAGCTAACAAAAAAATAAACAATTTGCAGTACATAAGTTAAAAAAAATGTGTGTCAAAGAAATGTAAACAGAATAAAATGGCAACCCACAAGATGGGAGAAAATATTTCAGAGCCATCTATCTGACAAGAGATTTCTATTCAGAATATACAGAGAACTCCTACAACTGAACAAAAAGCAAACACCCTGATTCAAAAATGGATAAAAGACTTGAATAGATGGTTCTTCAAAAAGAGGTACAAATGACTAAGCACTTGAATAGATGCTCCATATCACTAAATGCATGTTTATATATTTGTGTGCATGCATACACACACAAGCACACACACACATACACAAGCAGAAAACAACTATTGGTGAGGATGTGAGGGAGTTGGAACCATTGTGCTATGTCAGAGGGAATGCAGAATGATACAGCTGCTTTGCAAAAGAGTATGGCAATTTTTCAGATATTGAAAAATAGAATTACTACATGATCCAGGAATTTTACTATGAGGTATACCCAAAGGTATTGAAATCAGGGTCTTAAAGAAATATTTGTACTCCAGTGTTTAGAGCAGTAATAATCACAGTAGCTAAAATATGAAAGCACCCTAAGTGTTCATCCACTAGTTCCTGGATAAGCAAAGTGTGGTATACCCATATAATACAATATTATTCAGTGTTAAAAAGGAAAAGATCTAGGAATATGCTACAACATGGATGAATCTTGAGGAAATTTAGCTACCAAAAATGCCATTTTTGTGACTTTTAGTGAGTCATCACAATACAACTACTTATTTCAATTATATGGGGGTACTTAGTGTAGTCAAAACCATAGAAATTGGGAGGGTAATGACGCTTTTCAGGTGGTTATGGAACAAAAAGGAAAGTTATATTTAAAGGATATAGAGTTACAGTTTTAAAACGTAGAAAAGAATTAGAAAGATAAATGGTGATGTTGATCGCCCAATAATATGAATGCATTTAATATCACTGAACGGTGCACTTTATAATAACTAACATGTTATATTTTATGTTATTTGATTTTACCAACATACAAAATTGGGAAAGAATGTAATATCAGGAAAGGGAGTGGGCCTGGGATAGAGCAGAGAGTAATCAGAAGGGTGAGACACTGCATATGTTGAAGAAGAAGAGCTGAGAGTCTTCATTGGCCAGAAGAGACTTTATAAAAGAGAAAAACCATTACTCTGAGGGTGTATTAGATAGGTATCTGTGGGTGTGCTGCTATCTCCCATGGGTTATCTTAAAGAGTCTTTAATAAAGTCCATAAGGCTTGCTGAGGCTTTTTTAAAAACTGGATTCCCTAGGAGATAATTAGAGGGTGGTACTTAAGTCTATGTCTAGGTTGACAGATTTTGCAGGGAAGACGAACCTGAGAACAGTGGAGGTCTTAAGAGTGTAAGTACATGGAAATTAGAAAAAAATAATAATAAAGGGAATTAGGAAAACTTTGGACTTTGAAGGTCATGTATTATGACTGAGTCAGACCTGAGGTTTCTAAGGAGTTATATACACAGTTGCTATTTGGATTACTTGTTGATAAAGATAAGTGGAAAAACTAGAGTCGTTCCCAAGTGTAGGTAAGATATAATGAGAGGATGGAGGTGGAAAGTAGGGAGACCCAGAGGAAAGTGGGAAGGTCATATTGGGCCAAGATGGTGGTAATATCCAACAGAACAGACGGTAGGACAGACTATGGATTCATCTTTTTTATTTCGCCTCCCCCACTCATCCTTAATAATTCTTTGGGAATATTTCACTGCTCTGTGATGCAGGTACAGAATTCGAGTGAGGAGGCTACACCTGCAGTGTCCAGCTGTCTGAGTCCTCAGTGTGCTTCAAATGATGGAGAACTATTGCTTCTTTATGAGAAGGGTTAGTACCTCGTAGCTAAGCTGAAGCTGGAGCTTATGCAATATTGATTCCATTTTATATATACTGTTGGCATGGAGGTTCCTCCTCCTCTTTTCTTGAACATTATGAAATGAATCTATATTTCTCAGTATTTGGGTATATCAGATAAATACGTTAAGTAAAGGAATCTTATATATTGCTCCCTGCATAGTTTGCTCTTTCTTGTTTCTCTTTTACCTTTACTAAATTAGCACAGGGAGAGACCTTGAAATGTTCTAATCAGGAGAGATTAGAACATCATATTTCTAGAGAGGTTGGTTGGACAGAGCAGGGGTCCCAGTGAGAATCCAAGCTTCTGCTTCTACTTGGAAGTGTACCTGTGTAGAATAGAGGGCTCCAGGAAATATCCTAGGATATTCCAATGTCCCTGTGGGAGATCATTAAGAGAGGCAGGATCTGGTACCAGATCAGTGTACTATGGCATGTTTGTCAGTCATCTGATGTGAGATTCTCAGAGCCAATCCCACATGGTAGGGCTGAGTGCAGAGTGATGAAGAACCTGTGAAAGCCTTTGATTGCATGTTAAAGATGAAGCTCTGATTTCGGGGAGAATGTTCTTACCTGACTGAATGTCACCCTTCTATGGGGATGAGATTCTGTGCTTTTCCTCTGTTGATGACCACTGGCTGAAAATCATTAGAGGATCATGTCTAGAAAGCATTCTTTATTTAATTTCTTAAAGAAGAAAGCATAGAAAACATTTTTATCCACTTTCAAATTGAGGATCAAGGGGAATGACATCAGTGAAAATGTCAGAGTAGGGAGCTCTGGCTTGTGTCCATCCCCAGAAACACTGACATACGTGGTAAAACCTGTCAAAATGACCTTATCAACACATGTACGTTTTCTTTTCTTTTCACGCTGTAGATTTATCTTTCATTGAAACTTTACTTACTACAGGATGTGGAGAATAAACAGGGAAGTAGAAACTGTATTTCCTGATGAGAGAATCACTAAGTCACATTAGCTGTTCTGAACTCTGCCTTACACACCGTGACTCTAATTAAAACAAACAAACAAACAAAACACTTTTTTTTTTTGGTAAGTCAGTTCTGACATTTCCTCGTTAAAGACAAGGTAACAGATACAGACTTAGATCTACCAGAATTGAGCAAACTTTTGATTGTACCTGTGTTGAACATATGAGCATGACCTGCTACAAATCTTCATTATACTTATTGCCACAACGGACAAATTCCCTTTTTCCACTCCTGATATGTTGCATGTAAGGAATGCATAGGTCACTAACCCCAGCTGGTCACAGGTAAACTCGGCCACATGGATTCCTGCATGTTTTCCTGCTGGAAGACCACACATTCTGGAGGATCATGCCTGCAGAGTATCTGGGCTCTTCTTTTTTTCTGGATAAAGGTTAGATAATCACCTAATTTTATGAGAAATATATAAATTGTATTTGCATATTCTTCAGGTTTTTATTTATCCATTCTCTTTCAAGTCCTAAGTGCAAATATTAAAGTGATTTCCAAGAGGGTGGTAAATAAGACAGCTCCAAAATTAGCAATAAATCATAATACAATTGTGAATGCATTAATGTGTGATTAATATGTAGATACTTATGTAAATGCAAGTTTAGTAATGCTTTGTGGAGAGCTTCAGAATCTAGGTATTAAAAAAAAAAAGAAGAAGGAGTTCTTGAAACTCTCAGGGAATTATAGAGAAGTCTTTGTGTCTATAAATATCATTCTGAAATAATGCATATTCTCAGAAATAAACTAGGCATAACATTGTAGGAAAAAACTTCATGAAATGAAAGAGCATGTGAGATGGCCATACAAGAAAAAGAATATTGTCAGAGAATAATGAACAGTGTGGAGTTCAGCAGAAGGGTCATACACATTCAGAGAGCAAAACTTTGGAGAGCCTAATTGTGAGTTCCTCATATTTCATCTTTGGAGACACGGTAGTCATTTGAAATATGATGTTATAAGATGACGTTAACATACTTAAATACTTTCGTTTAGAAATGACCACTTAGAACCAGAGTAAATGAAAGAGAACACAAAATTATGTTTATGTTGATTTTTAAAGACCTCAGGTGAGTGCTGATTATTTAAAAATGCATGATGTCTTTCACTGCAAAGTAAAGGAGCTGTTACAGTGGAGGATTACTGGACTGAATGTCAATATTATGACATAGTATGAGTGTGTTTCATGTTTGGTAATTGCAATCATTGTTGCTTTTGTTGTGGTCATCCATTTACAGTGCTTGGTGTCAGTTGATTTATCTCTTGTAAAAATAAAATACAGCCTGTGTGTGTGTGAAAAAAAAACATACATGATGTCTTGACTAAAGTTGTATGGAATTTGAGATCTGGAAAAAAGCATTTCTTTTCGGTAATGCTAGGATGATAATTGGACATTTTTGCAAGAAAGAGATTTCAGGATGCAAATCTCGTGTCTCTAAGGTGGGAAGTCAGTTCATGGCGGAACATTCTATTAAACTTGTGTGAGTGGAGAAATATTTCTTTGGAAGGAAGAGGTCCCGAATCCCTTTTTAATAGTTAATGGTTTATGGTATACCGAATGAGCAAAATGGCTATTTCTGAACTTTAGAAAAAAATAATATAGTTTTTCTGCATTTATAACACGAAGCTGATGTAAAATATCAAAAATTCTTTATTTTGAAAAGCAATGTAATCAATTTGACATAATTCATATAGATTGAACCTGTGGTACACACACACACAGTAAAACTTACATTCAGAAAATGTTTTGCACTTAAAAAATATTTTCAAGTGTAGTTGATTTAAAATGTTGTGGGTTTTTTTAAAATACATGTTTATTAGAGTATACTTACTTTATAACACTGTATTAGTTTCTGCTTTACAACAAAGTGAATCAGCTATATGTATACATATATTCCCCGTATCCCCCCCCCCTCTTGAGCCTCCCTCCCACACTCCCTATCCCACCCCTCTGGGGGACATAAAGCACCGAGCTGATCTCCCTGTGCTATGCGGCAGCTTACCACTAGCTATTTTACATTTGGTAGTGTATATATGTCAGTGCTACTCTCTCACTACGTCCCTGTCTCCCCTTGCCCCCTGTGTCCTTAAGTCCGTTCTCTACATCTGTGTCTTTATTCCTGCCCTGTCACTAGGTTCGTCAGTACCATTTTTCTAGATTCCATATATATGTGTTAGCGTACGGTATTTGTTTTTCTCTTTCTGACTTACTTCGCTCTGTATGACAGACTCTAGGTCCAACCACCTCACTGCAAATAACTCAATTTTGTTCCTTTTTATGGCTGAGTAATACTCCATTGTATAGATGTGCCACATCTCCTTTATCTATTCATCTGTCGATGGACATTTAGGTTGCTTCTATGTCCTGGCTATTGTAAATAGTGCTACAGTGAACATTGTGGTACATGTATCTTTTTGAATTATGGTTTTCTCCGGGAATATGCCCAGTAGTGGGATTGCTGGGTCATATGGTAGTTCTATGTTTTAGCTTTTAAGGAATCTCCATACTGTTCTCCATAGTGGCTGTATCAGTTTACATTCCCACCAACAGTTCAGGAGGGTTCCCTTTTCTCCACACCCTCTGCAGCCTTTATACATTGTTGTATTAATTTCTGCTGTGCAGCAAAGTGATTCAGTTTTTTTTTTATTTTTTATTTTTTATAGCTACTTTATTTATTTATTTATTTATTTTTGGCTGTGTTGGGTCTTCGGTTCGTGCGAGGGCTTTCTCTGGTTACGGCAAGTGGGGGCCACTCTTCATCGCGGTGCAGGGACCGCTCTTCATCGCGGTGCGCGGGCCTTTCACTATTGCGGCCCCTCCCGTTGCGGGGCACAGGCTCCAGACGCGCAGGCTCAGCAATCGTGGCTCACGGGCCCAGCTGCTCCGTGGCATGTGGGATCTTCCCAGACCAGGGCTCGAACCCGTGTCCCCTGCATTAGCAGGCAGATTCTCAACCACTGCGCCACCAGGGAAGCCCAGTGATTCAGTTTTATATCTATCTATCTATCTATCTATCTATCTATCTATCTATCTATATCTATATATCTATATATCTCTATATATTCTTTTCCATTATGGTTTATCACAGGATATTGAATATAGTTTCCTGTGCTATACAGTAGGTCTTTGTGGGTTGTCCATCCTATGTAGAATAGTTTGCTTCTGCTATTCCAAAACTCCCAATCTTTCCTTCACTCTCTCCTTGGCAACCACAACTCTCTTTTCTATATCTGTGTGTTTGTTTCTGTTTCGCTCACATGCTCATTTGTGTCCTGTTTTCAATTCCACATATAAGTGATATTATATGGTATTTGTCTTTCTCTCTTTGACTTACTTCACGTAGTATCATTATCTCTAGGTCCATCCATGTTGCTGCAAATGGCATTATTTCATTCTTTTTTATGTCTGAGTAATATCTATTGTATACGTATACCACACCTTCTTTATACACTCATATTTCAATGAACATTTAGGTTGTTTCCATGTCTTGGCTGTTATAAATAGTGCTGCTATGAACATAGGTTTTCATGTATCTTTTTGAATTATAGTTTTGTCTAGATATATGTCCACAAGTGGGATTGCTAGATCATATGGCACCTCTCTTTATAGTTTTTTTGAGGAACCTCCATACTGTTTTCCATAGTGGCTGCACCAACTTACATGGCCACCGACAGTGTAGAAGGGTTCCCTTTTCTCCATACCCCCTCCAGCATTTGTTAATTGTAGATTTTTTTTTAATGATGGCCATTCTGATCAGGGTGAAGTGATACCTCATTGTAATTTGGATTTGCATTTATCTAATAATTAGTGATGATGAGCATCTTTTCATGTGCCTATTGGCTCTCTGTATGTCTTCTTTGGAGAAATGTTTATTTAGGTCTTCTACCCATTTTTCCATTGAGTTATTTGTTATTTTGTTATTGAGTTGTATGAGCTGTTTGTATAGTTTGGAAATTAAGCCCTTGTCCGTCTCATCATTTGCTAATATTTTCTCCCAGTCCATAGGTTGTATTTTCATTTTGATTATGGTTTCCTTTGCTGTGCAAAAGCTTATAAGTTTGATTAGTTCCTGTTTCTTTTTTGCTTTTACAGTAAGTCCCCTACATATGAACAAGTTCTGTTCCAAGAGTGCGTTTGTAAGTCCAATTTGTTTGTAAGTCCAACAAAGTTCGCCTAGGTACCCAACTTACACAGTCGGCTATATGGTATTGTACCGTAATAGGTTTATAATACTTTTCACGCAAACAATACATAAAAAACAAGCACAAAAACAAAGAAAGCATTTTTAATCTTACAGTACAGTAACTTGAAAAGTACAGTAATACAGTACAACAGCTGGGATACTCGGGCTGGCATCGAGGGAACAGGCGAGCAGAGTTACTGATTGGAGGAGGGAGAGGAGGTGGGAGATGGTAGAGGTGAAGGATTATCAGCAGTAGGAGACAGAGGGCAAGCTGCAATTTCACTCATACCTGACGTTGATGGCAAAGGTTCTGGTTCCTTGCTGGATTTAATTCTATCTACCCTCTTGAAAGAATGATCCTTTGATGTCTGGGTAGTAGCTCTTTTTTTCTCATCATGGATGACAAGGTAGCACTGGATTGCATTCTGAATGGCTGCTGCCACCTTTGGGTCCCATTCTAGGTTCGGGTCCTGTGCCTCAAAAACTAACAGTGCTTCCTCAAATAACGAAGATTCCCTTGCCATTTGCTGCGTCGTGAATCTCTTCAGTTCTTCAGTTACTTTTTCTTCCTCCTGTCCCTCTTCAGCCTTTCTCTGGGCCTCCAATTCCATCAGTAAGCTCCTCATGTTGCACAGCAAGGAGTTCAGCGAAATCGTCCTCTTGCAGATCTAGCTCCAGCTTCTCGCTGAGGGTCACTACGTTGCTGAAGACCTCTTTGGACTTCTGATCTACCTTCTCAAATCCACAAAAATCATGAACAAACTGTGGGCAAAGGTTCTTCCAAACCCCATTCATGGTGACCGCCATACCCTCACACCATGCAAAGTCAATGTTTTTTATGGTCTTGTAGATGTTATAGTCCTTCCAAAGTTGTCCCTAGGTTGTTCCTGATTTGTCACTTACCTTTACTGCCTGACAAAAAGTGTGACATAAATAATATTTCTTGAAAGTCGCTATAACGCCCTGGTCCATAGGTTGGATGAGCAACGTAGTATTTGGTGACAGATGCAGTACTTTGACGTTGGGATGAAAGTCATCCATGAATGGGAGGTGGCGCAGAGCATAGTCGAGCAGCAAGAGAATGTTTTGCTGGAACGTCCTTCTCCAAGCAATATTTCTCTACATCTGGGATAAAGTGGTGGCAAAACCAGTCCTGGAACGTGGCCTGTGTAATTTGGGATTTGGGGTTACGCTTCCACACAACAGGAAGAGAGCCCTTGGCTATGTTTTTAAGGGTTCTTGGGTTCTGTGAATGATAAACTAAGAGAGGTTTCAGCTTCAATTCACCGGAAGCATTGCCACCAAACAACAGTTAGCCTATCTTTTGCTGCTTTACAGCCCGGCATCAACTTTTCCTCCTTACTGATGTAACCTCGGTCTGGCATCCTCTTCCAGTACAGTTGTGTCTCATCCACATTAAAAACCTGGTTGGGTAAATACACGCCATCATCAATAATTTCTCAAAGTGTTTCTGGAAGTTCCTGGACAGCTACCCTATCTGCACTTGCTGTCTCTCCACTTACTTTTACATTGTGAAGGCTGGCTCTAGCCTTGAACCGATGAAACCAGCCATGGCTGGCATTAAAAGATGTGCCCTCTGATTCTTTGCCGTGTTTCTTCTTCAAGTCTTCATAAAGGCTTTTAGCTTTCTCTTGAATCAGCGTTAAGTTGAGCAGGACTCAGCGCTGATGTTGATCCTGCATCCGCACACTGAGAAGTTTCTCCATCTCCTCCATCACTTTTCCATGCTTCTTGGATATTTTGTCAACATCGTCGGCACAGCAGACTTCACATGTTCCATGATCTTGTCCTTGTTCTTTAGATTCGTGCCAATGATTGAATGATTCATGTTATAAGAATGAGCGATGTCTAACATCTTTTTGCCTCGCTCCACTCTCTCAATTACTTTCACTTTTGTTTCCGTCATTATCGCTTGGCCCTTCTTAACAGTACCAGCTACATCACCTCTGCTTTTACGCTTGCTTCCAGGCATCTTGGGCTTGAAATAAAGGTACTGTACTACTGTACTCTATACAGTACTGTAAAGTACACAAGAGCACAACCACATATAGAGGAAGCACGCACGTGACAATGTATGCCAGACACGTGAACTAACTTACATGATTGGACACGCGAATGGACGTTTGCATCTTTGAAAGTTTGCAACTTGAAGGTTCGTATGTAGGTGACTTACTGTATTTGTACTGCCTAAGGAGAACTACCTAGGAAAATTTTGGTATGACTTATGTCAGAGAATGTTTTGCTTATGTTCTCTTCTAGGAGTTATAAGGTGTCCTATCTTATATTTAAGCATATAAGCCATTTTGAGTTTATTTTTGTGTATGGTGTGAGGGTATGTTCTGACTTCACTGATTTGCATACGGCTCTCCAACTTTCAAAACACCACTTGCTGAAGAGACTATCTTTTCCCCATTGTATATTCTTGCCTCCTTTGTCAAAGGTTAATTGACCATAGGTGTGTGGGCTTATTTCTTAGCTCTCTATTCTATTCCATTGATCCATGTGTCTCTTTCTGTGCCAATACCATGCGGCTTTGATTACTGTAACTTTGTAGTATTGTCTGAAGTTTAGGAGGGTTATGCCTCCTGATTTGTCCTTTTTCCTGGGGATTGTGTTCACATTTCTGACTTTTTATGGTTCCAGATACATTTTAGGATTATTTGTTCTAGTTCTGGGGAAAATGTCATGGGTAATTTGATAGGGATCACATTAAATCTGTAGATTGCTTTGGGTAGTATAGCCATTTTAACAGTATTAATTCTTGCCATCCAAGAGCGTGGGATGTCTTTCCATTTCTTTGAATCATCTTCAGTTTCCTTTACTAATGTTTTGTAGTTCTCAGTATATAAGTCTTTCACCTCCTTGGTGAGGTTTATTCCTAAGCATTTTATTTTTTTTGATGCCATTAAAAAAAGGATTGCTTGTTTACATTTCCTTTCTGATATTTCATTGTTAGTGTAAAGAAATGCAACCAGGGACTTCCCTGGTGGCTCCGTGGTTGAGAATCCGCCTGCCAATACAGGGGACACGGGTTTGAGCCCTGATGCAGGAAGATCTCACATGCCGTGGAGCAACTAAACCTGTGTGCCACAACTACTTAGCCTGCACTCTAGAGCCAGTGAGCCACAAATACTGAGCCCATGTGCCACAACTACTTAAGCCTGCGTGCCTAGAGCCCGTGCTCCACAACAAGAGAAGCCACTGCAATGAGAAGCCTGCGCACCACAAGAAAGTCTAGTCCCCACTGGCCACAACTAGGGAAAGCCCGTGCACAACAATGAAGACCCAATGCAGCCAAAATAAATTTAAAAAAAAAAGAAAGAAAAACCAGGAAATGCAACCAATTTATATATGTTAATCTTGTATCCTGCTACTTTGCTGAATTTGTTTATCAGTTCTAGTAGTGTTTGTGTGGAATTTTTAGGGTTTCCTTTATATATATTATCATGTCATCTGCACATAATGACAACTTTACCTCTTCCCTTCCAATTTGGTTAGATTTTATTTCTTTTTCTTGTCTGATTGTTGTGGCTAGGACTTCCAATACTATGTTGAAGAGAAGACGTGAGAGTGGACATCCTTGTCTTGTTCCAGATTTTAGCGGGAAGGCTTTCAGCTTATGAACGTTGAGTATTATATTGGCTGTGGGTTTGTCATAAATAGCTTTTATTATGTTGAGATATGTTTCCTCTATACCCACTTTGGTAAGTGTTTTTATCATGAATGTATGTTGAAGCTTTTCAAATGCTTTTTCGCCATCTGTTGAGATGATCGTTTGTTTCTTGTTTTTCCTTTGTTGATGGGGTGTATCATGTTGATTGATTTGCATATGTTGAAACAGCTTTGTGACACTGGGGTGAATCAAATTTGGTCATGGTGTATGATCCTCTTATGTGTTGTCGGATTCGGTTTTCTAACATTCAGTTGAGAATTTTTGCATCTATATTTATCAACGATATTGGCCTGCAGTTTTCTTTTTTGGTATTGTCTTTCTCTGTGTTTTTTTAAAGTCTTTATTGAATTTGTTCCAATATTGCTTCTGTTTTATGTTTTGGTTTCTTGTTTGTGAGGCATGTGGGATCTTAGCTCCAAAACCAGGGATCGAACCTGCACCCCCTGCACTGGAAGGCGAAATCTTAACTGCTGGACCACCAGAAAAGTCCCCATCTGTTTTATTTGTTTTTTTTTTAAGTAAATTTCTTTCTTTCTTTATTTTTGGATGCATTGGGCATTCGTTGCTGTGCTCAGGCTCTCTCTAGTTGCGGTGAGCGGGGGCTACTCTTCGTTGTGGTGTGCAGGCTGTTCATTGTGGTGGCTTCTTTTGTTGCAGATCATGGGCTCTAGGTGCGTGGGCTTCAGCAGTTGTGGCTATCAGGCTCAGTAGTTGTGGCTCGTGGGCTGTAGAGCGCAGGCTCAGTAGTTGTGGCACACAGGCTTAGTTGCTCCGTGGCATGTGGGATCTTTCCAGACCAGGTCTCGAACCTATGTCCCCTGCAGTGGCAGACAGATTCTTAACCACTGTGCCACCAGGGAAGTCCCCCCCCCATCTGTTTTTGATATCAGCCTGATAGTGGCTTCATAGAATGTCTTTGGAAGTATTCCTTACTCTTCAATCTTTTCGAAGAGTTTGAGAAGAATCAGTGTAAGTTCTGCTTTTTATATTTGGTAGAATTTGCCTGTGAAACCATCTGATCCTGGACTTCTGTTGGTAGGGAGTTTTTTAAAATTACAGATTCTATTTTTTTAAAAATTCTATTTATTTATTTATTTATTTTGGCTGTGTTGGGTCTTCGTTTCTGTGCGAGGGCTTTCTCTAGTTGCAGCGAGCGGGGGCCACTCTTCATCACGGTGCGTGGGCCTCTCACTATCGCGACCTCTCTTGTTGCGGAGCACGGGCTTCAGACACTCAGGCTCAGTAGTTGTGGCTCACGGGCCCAGTTGCTCCGCAGCATGTGGGATCTTCCCAGACCAGGGCTCGGACCCGTGTCCCCTGCATTGGCAGGCAGATTCTCAACCACCGCGCCACCAGGGAAGCCCTCTATTTTGCTTTTAGTGATCAGTATGTTCAAGTTATCTATTTCTTCTTGATTCAGTTTTGTTCGGCTGTAAAAAAAAACAAAATATATTTTTAAGTTATGTTAGCACCTAAATACTTACCATGTATTAGACCGCAGAAGAGCGAAGAAAAAATATTAAAATATTTTTTCAAGTACAAAAGTATTAAAATGTTTTAAAGAAATTGGTATAATAATACTAATTACAATAATGACAAATTTTTCTGAACTTAAAGACTACTTATATCTAAGATGCATATTATATGCTTATTGTTTTATTGTTTTTAAATACATGGAATGTTTTCTCCTTTCTAATGTAATTCTTTTATTTTACCTGTATATTGTGAAAAAAATCTAGTTGCACATAATATAAAAAAATTACACTTTAATAGGAGATATTAATCCATTTACATTTACTATAGTACTGAAAATACTTAGGTTTAGCATTCCATGTCATTGAGTGCTCTTTTTTATTTATTTATTAAAAAAAAAAAAGATTTAATTTGGTGGGGGCATAAATTATTTATTTATTTATTTTTAACATCTTTATTGGACTATAATTGCTTTACAATGGTGTGTTAGTCTCTGCTTTATAACAAAGTGAATCAACTATACATATCCATATATCCCCATATCTCCTCCCTGTTGCGTCTCCCTCCCGCTCTCCCTATCCCACCCCTCTATGTGGTCATAAAGCACTGAGCTGATCTCCCTGTTCTATGCAGCTGTTTCCTACTAGCTAGCTATTATACATTTGGTAGTATATATAAGTCCATGCTACTCTCTCACTTCGTCCCAGCTTACCCTTCCCCCTCCCCATGTCCTCAAGTCCATTCTCTATGTCTGCGTCTTTATTCCTGTCCTGTCCCTAGGTTCTTCCCAACCGTTTTTTTCCCTTTTCTTTTTAGATTCCACATATATGTGTTAACATACAGTATTTGTTTTTCTCTTTCTGACTTACTTCATTCTGTATGACAGACTCTAGGTCCATCCATCTCACTACAAATAACTCAATTTCATTTATTTTTATGGCTGAGTAATATTCCATTTTATATTGAAGATGTGCAACATCTTTTTTACCCATTCATCAGTTAATGGACACTTAGGTTGCTTCCATGTCCTGGCTATTGCAGATAGAGCTGCAATGAACATTGTGGAACATGACTCTTTTTGAATTATGGTTTTCTCCAGGTATATGCCCAGTAGTGGGATTGCTGTGTCATATGGTAGTTCTATTTTTAGTTTTTTAAGGAACTTCCGTACTGTTCTCGATAGTGGCTGTATCAATTTACACTCCCACCAATGGTGCAAGAGGGTTCCCTTTTTTCCACACCTCTGCAGCATTTATTGTTTGTAGATTTTTTTGATGATGGCCATTCTTACCTGTGTGTGGTGATACCTCATTGTAATTTCGAGTTGCATTTCTCTAATGATCAGTGATGTTGAGCATTCTTTCATGTGTTTGTTGGCAATCTGTATATCTTCTTTGGAGAAATGTCTATTTAGGTCTTCTGCCCATTTATGGATTGGGTTGTTTGTTTGTTTGTTTGTTTTGATATTGAGCTGCATGGGCTGCTTGTAAAGTTTGGAGATTAATCCTTTGTCAGCTGCTTCGTTGGCAAATATTTTCTCCCATTCTGAGGGTGGCCTTTTCGTCTTGTTTACCTTTTCCTTTGCTGTGCAAAAGCTTTTAAGTCTCCTTAGGTCTCATTTGTTTATGTTTCTTTTTGATTTCCGTTTTCTAGGAGGTGGGTCAAAAAGGATCTTGCTGTGATTGATGTCATAGAGTGTTCTGCCTGTGTTTTCCTCTAATAAGAGTTTGATAGTGTCTGGCCTTACATTTAGGTCTTTAATCCATTTTGAGTTTATTTTTGTGTATGGTGTTAGGGAGTCTTCTAATTTCATTCTTTTACCAGTAGCTGTCCAGTTTTCCCAGCACCACTTATTGAAGAGGCTGTGATTTCTCCATTGTATATTCTTGCCTCCTTTATCAAAAATAAGGTGACCATATGTGTATGGGTTTATGTCTGGGCTTTCTCTCCTGTTCCATTGCTCTATATTTCTGGTTTTGTGCCAGTACCATCCTGTCTTGACTACTGTAGCTTTGTAGTATTGTCTGAAGTCAGGGAGCCTGATTCCTCCAGCTCTGTTTTTCTTCTTAAGATTGCTTTGGCTGTTCGGGGTCTTTTGTGTTTCCATACAAATTGTGAATTTTTTTTGTTCTAGTTCTCTGAAAAATTCCATTGGTAGTTTGATAGGGATTGCATTGAATCTGTAGATTGCTTTGGGTAGTAGAGTCATTTTCACAATGTTGATTCTTCCAATCCAAGAACATGGTATATCTCTGTATCTGTTTGTGTCATCTTTGATTTCTTTCATCAGCGTCTTATAGTTTGTTGAGTAAACGTCTTTTGTCTCCTTAGGTAGGTTTATTCCTAGGTATTTTATTCTTTGTGTTGCAGTGGTAAATGGGAGTGTTTCCCTAATTTCTCTTTCAGAATTTTCATCTTTAGTGTATAGGAATGAAAGAGATATCTGTACATTAATTTTGTATCCTGCAACCTTACCAGTTCTTTGATTAACTCTAGTAGGTTTCTGGTAGCATCTTTAGGATTCTCTATGTATAGTATCATGTCATCTGCAAACAGTGAGAGCTTAACTTCTTCTTTTCCGATTTGGATTCCTTTTATTTCTTTTTCTTCTCTGATTGCTGTAGCTAAAAATTCCAAAAGTGTGTGGAATAATAGTGGTGAGAGTGGGCAACCTTGTCTTGTTCCTGATCTTGGTGGAAATGGTTTCACTTTTTCACCATTGAGAACGTTGCTGGCTGTGGGTTTGTCATATATGGCCTTTATTATGTTGAGGAAAGTTCCCTCTATGCCTACTTTCTGGAGGGTTTTTATGATAAATGGGTGTTTAATATTGTCAAAAGCATTTTCTGCATCTATTGAGATGACCATATGGTTTTTATCCTTCAGTTTTTTAATATGGTGTATCACATTGATTTGCATGTATTGAAGAATCCTTGCATCCCTGGGATAAACCCCACTCGATCATGGTGTATGATCCTTTTAAGGCACTGTTGGATTCTGTTTGCTAGTATTGTGCAGTGGATTTTTGCAGCTATGTTCATCAGTGATATTGACCTGTAGTTTTCTTTCTTTGTGACATCTTTGTCTGGTTTTGGTGTCAGGGAGATGGTGGTCTCATAGAATAAGTTTGGGAGATTTCCTCCCTCTGCTATATTTTGGAAGAGTTTGAGAAGGATAGGTGTTAACTCTTCTCTAAATATTTGATAGAATTTGCCTGTGAAGCCATCTGGTCCTGGGCTTTTGTTTGTTGGAAGATTTTTAATCACAGTCTCAAGTTCAGTGCTTGGGATTGGTTTGTTTGTAGTTTCTATTTCTTCCTGGTTCAGTCTTGGAAGGTTGTGCTTTTCTAAGAATTTGTCCATTTCTTCCAGGTTGTCCATTTTATTGGCATATAGTTGCTTGCAGTAATCTCTCATGATCCTTTGTATGTCTGCAGTGTCAGTTGTTACTTCTCCTTTTTCATTTGTAATTCTATTGATTTGAGTCGTCTCCCTTTTTTTCTTGATGAGTCTGGCTAATGGTTTATCAATTTTGTTTATCTTCTCAGAGAACCAGCTTTTAGTTTTTTTTTTGATCTTTGCTGTTGTTTCCTTCATTTCTTTTTCATTTATTTCTGGTCTGATCTTTAGGATGTCTTTCCTCTGCTGACTTTGTTTTTTTTTTTTTTTCTTTCTTTCTCTAATTGCTTTGGGTGTAAGGTTAGCTTGTTTATTTGAGATATTTCTTGTTTCTTGAGGTAGGATTGTATTGCTATAAACTTCTCTCTTAGAACTGCTCTTGCTGCATCCCATAGGTTTTGGGTCTTCATGTTTTCATTGTCATTTGTTTCTAGGTATTTTTTAATTTCCTCTTTGATTTCTTCAGTGATGTCTTGGTTATTAAGTAGTGTATTGTTGAGCGTCCATGTGTTTCTATTTTTTACAGATTTTTTTCCTGTAATTGATATCTAGTCTGATAGCATTGTGGTCGGAAAAGATACTTGATACGATTTCAATTTTCTTATATTTACCAAGGCTTGATTTGTGACCCAAGATATGGTCTATCCTGGAGAATGTTCCAGGAGCACTTGAGAAAAAGTGTATTCTGTTGTTTTTGGATGGAATGTCCTATAAATATCAATTAAGTCCATCTTGTTTAATGTATCATTTAAAGCTTGTGTTTCCTTATTTATTTTCATTGTGGATGATCTGTTCATTGGTGAAAGAGGGGTGCTAAAGTCCCCTACTATGATTGTGTTACTGTCGATTTCCCCTTTTATGGCTGTTAGCATTTGCCTTATGTATTGAGGTGCTCCTATGTTGGGTGCATAAATATATACAATTGTTATATCTTCTTCTTGGATTGATCCCTTGATCATTATGTAGTGTCCTTCTTTGTCTCCTGTAATAGTCTTTATTTTAAAGTCTTTTTTGTCTGATATGAGAATTGCTACTCTAGCTTTCTTTTGATTTCCATTTGCATGGAATATCTTATTCCATCCCCTCACTTTCCATCTGTATGTGTCCCTATGTCTGAAGTGGGTCTCTTGTAGACCACATACATACCGGTCGTGTTTTCGGATCCATTCAGCCAGTCTATGTCTTTTGGTTGGAGCATTTAATCCATTTACATTTAAGGTAATTATTGATATGTATGTTCTTATTACCATTTTCTTAATTGTTTTGGGTTTCTTATTGTAGGTCTTTTCCTTCTCTTGTGTTTCCTGCCTAGAGAAGTTCCTTTAGCATTTGTTGTAAAGCGGGTCTGGTGGTGCTGAATTCTCTTAGCTTTTGCTTGTCTGTAAAGGTTTTAATTTCTCTGTCGAATCTGAACGAGATCCTTGGTGGGTCGAGTAATCTTGGTTGTAGCTTTTCCCCTTTCATTACTTTAAATATGTCCTGCCAGTCCCTTCTGGCTTGCAGAGTTTCTGCTGAAAGTTCAGCTGTTAACCTTATGGGGATTCCCTTGTATGTTATTTGTTGTTTTTCCCTTGCTGCTTTTAATATTTTTCTTTGTATTTAATTTTTGATAGTTTGATTAATATATGTTTTGGCATGTTTCTCCTTGGGTTTATCTTGTATGGGACTCCCTGCGCTTCCTGGACTTGATTAACGATTTCCTTTCCCATATTAGGGAAGTTTTCAACTATAATCTCTTTAAATATTTTCTCAGTGTCTTTCTTTTTCTCTTCTACTTCTGGGACCCCTATATTCAAATGTTGGTGCATTTAATGTTTTCCCAGAGATGTCTCAGATTGTCCTCAATTCTTTTCATTCTTTTTTCTTTATTTTGCTTTGCAGTAGTTATTTCCACTATTTTATCTTCCAGGTCATTTATCCATTCTTCTGCCTCAGTTATTCTGCTATTGTTTCCTTCTAGAGAATTTTTAATTCCATTTATTGTGTTGTTCATCATTGTTTGTTTGCTCTTTAGTTCTTCTAGGTCCTTGTTAAACGTTTCTCGTCTATTCTGCATTCCAGTTGCAAGATTTGGGATCATCTTTACTATCATTACTCTGAATTCTTTTTCAGGTAGACTGCCTATTTCCTCCACATTTGTTTGGTCTGGTGGGTTTTTACCTTGCTCCTTCATCTGCTGTGTGTTTCTGTGTCTTCTCATTTGGCTTTGGGGACTGTGTTTGGGGTCTCCTTTTCAGAGGCTGCAGATTCGTAGTTCCCGTTGTATTTGGTGTCTGCCCCCAGTGGCTAAGGTTGGTTCAGTGGGTTGTGTAGGCTTTCTGATGGAGGGGACTGGTGCCTGTGTTCTGGTGGGTGTGTCTGGATCTTGTCTTTCTGGTGGACAGATCCGCATCTGGTGGTGTGTTTTGGGGTGTCTGTGACCTTATTGTGATTTTCGGCAGCCTCTCTGCTAATGGGTGGGCCTTCATTCCTGTCTTGCTAGTTGTTTGGCATGGGATGTCCAGCACTGGATCTTGCTGGTCTCTGAGTGGAGCTGGGTCTTAGCGTTGAGATGGATATCTCTGGGAGAGCTTTCACCATTTGATATTACAAGGTGCCAGAGGTCTCTGGTAGACCAATGTCCTGAACTCGGCTCTCCCACCTCAGAGGCACAGGCTTGACACCCGGCTGGAGCACCAAGACCCTGTCAGCCACACAGCTGGGGGTGAGAGCAAGAGGTAGCTTTGGTACATCTCAAAGACCACCAATGAGGTTCACTGACCATTTTCTCTCCAGAAGTGAAGAAAACAAAATTCAGACTTTGGCTAGTCAGCCACTTTGGTAGCCAGCCTCCAAGATGGACCTAATTATCCCCTAATTATCTCCCAGTCTTCATGTACCAGTGTGGCTCCTCGCACTTGAAAAGGGTTGACTGTTTAACTAATAAGAAATTGCAGAAATGACAAAGTGCAGCTTCCAAAGTTATAAAAGACATTGCAGCTTCTGCTTTGGTTTCTGCTAGATCACTCATCCTGGGGTAAGCCAGCTGCCATGTCATGAGGACACTCAAGCAGCCCTAAGGAGAGATCCATGTGGCAAGGAACTGAGGCCTCTTACCTACAGCCACGTGAGTGAGTCATCTCAGAAGTCAAAAGATTTAATTTTTTTTAAATTTTTGGTTGTGTTGGGTCTTCGTTGCTGCACAGGTTTTCTCCAGTTGTTACTAGAGAAGCAGGGGTTACTCATCGTTGTGGTGCATGGGCTCTAGGTGCATGGGCTTCAGTAGTTGTGTCATGCAGGCTCAATAGTTGTTGCTTGCAGGCTCTAGAGCACAGGCTCAGTACTTGTGGCACACGGGCTTAGTTGCTCTGCGGCATGTGGGATCTTCCCAGACCAGGGATGGAACCCCTATTCCCTGCATTGGCAGGCAAATTCTTACCCACTGTGCCACCAGGGAAGTCCAGTGTGCTCTTTCTTAAACCTAGTCTGTTTTCATTATTTTCTATCTTAACGATTCTGTATTAAAGAAAAAAAAAATAATACTCCTTTCTACCCCCTCCTCTTTGAGGATTATATATGAAGAAGTATGTCTTATTTATTAACCTCAAATTTTCACCTTACTTTTAAGAAGTAATCACAATGTCAAGTATTTAATACTTTTCACTTCCACCTTGAAAAGCATGGATATTAAAGTGCTAATACAATTACCTTCCCTGGTCTATCTTCTTTAGTTTTTGTTATGTATAAAAAACAACGAAAAACATGCATGGTTTGTAAGGAAATGACCAATTTCAGAAAATGCAGCATCTGAATACACTCTAAACATAGCTTCTAGATAAAGACACAGAAAATTGCCAGATACTCAGAGGCCCCCTGGTCCCATTCTAGTGACTCCCCTTAAGGTTTAATATTGTTCTGGTATCTAACAAAAAGATAACTTTACCTGTATTTTGTATTTTATATAAGTGTTATGGCACAGTAAAATCACTTTTGGATTGGGCTTTTTTATTTTATGTTGTTTGTGAATATGCCTATATGGTTGCCTGTTGTTGTGATCATGCATTGCCACTGTTGCATAGGATACCATAGTGTAAATATTTAACTATTAATTAATTTATTCCAATGTGTATTACAATATGAGTGATTTTCAGTTTGTGTCTATTGAGAACAGCACTGGTATATAAATTCTGGAACTTGAGCTTTGGTGGTGTGTGTCTAAATTATTGTTCAGTATACACGTAGTAGTAAAATTTTCGAGTCATAGCTTTCTTGTGTTTATCTTTTTAGATATTTCTAAATATTTTCAAAACATTTGTATGATTTTTCTTCTTCAGCAGCAGTGAATGAGATTCAAGGATTATACACATTCTTGTCAAACTTGATAATACCTGTCATTTTCATTTGAACTTTCTGGTTGGTGAGTGATAATTCCAGGTATCACGCTTTTGCATTTAATTGACTACTAAGAAGCCGAGCATCTTTTGATATGTTTACATAACATTCTGTACTCTCTTTTTTGAAATATCTTTTGGTATATTTCCCCCATTTTGCTATTCCATTATCTTCTTATTGAAGACTTCCATTTTCTTAACATCTGAAGACTTCTTATTTAGGAGTTTTTAATACATGCTTGAGATGAGTTCTTCTCTCTTTCTGTCTCTCCTTCTCTTTCTTTAGATGAGTGTCAGTTTTTAATGTTAATAGCATCTAATTTGTCATTTTCCTCTTTATTTATTTAGTCTTATTTCTATTTATTTATGTAGTCTTCTTACCTGTAGCAGAACACATTATTTATTCTAAACCACAAATACGTTTTCATTTCTTCAATAAATGTAATTATTAAGCTTTAAATTTAAGTTAACTTTCTAAACGAAATATGTTGTATCATAGTGAGTATTAATTTTTCTATGACAGCTGAAAGGTTACATTTATTCAGAAAATGTTGTATCAGCTTTCTTTTCATTTGCTCCTACTTCTCATTGATTCACAGTGGTAAACATCACTTCATCCATGGATCTGACTTTTCTCTGATTTCTCATGGTCATTCTCACTAATTCGTCTTGCCTCCTGAAATCTTTAGCAATCCCATTATTCCACAGAAGCAAAAACCTTCCTTGGGCCTTTTTCCTCAGAAGATTGATTATTCCCACATTTTAAAGGGGAGATTGCAATAAGTTAGGAGAAAATGCCACAAGGGTCTCTCATTTTTTTTTCACATCCTGTATCAGCCTCTGCTTGCACTCTCTGTTCACAGATATTTGTGCAACACATTGATGGAAGATGCCACTTGTTTCTCTCCTTGGGGAAAAGACAGATTAATTACCTAACAAATAAAATAAAGAGAGTGTCTTGCTCTTTTCAAATGTTGGACAGGATTGCTTGCTTCCTAATTTAAATGTTTCAGGTGACTGAAGCTTAAGATTCCTAAGCTTTAATCCATACTTGCACCATGCACAGCACCCAACAGGAGAGCTTTACATAACCCCATGAGACACTTGTGTGCAAGTGGAACAGATAAAAATATAAAACTATTGCTGTCTTTTTGTGTCATAAAAATGATTTTTTGTCTCATTTAAAATATTTTTTTCTAAAATCTAAAAACGTGTCAGGCTAAAATATTGTTATTTCAAATATGGTAAAATCGAAGACCCTTCAAATTTCTTTCCAGTTTTGTTGATGATGGGATGCCGTCAGAGATATGACTTCATTAAACACAATAGGTAAGATTCCTTCATAAGCCTGATTGGGGAATATGAAAATAAACCCCAGAAAAATCTGGACATTTTCTAGTTCTCAAATATTGGTTAAGATGGTAGAAAGGGCCCTTCATTGTCCTATATGTTAATGCAGATCAATTGTGAGAGGTGGGGATAAAACAAGCAGCCTAAATATCCTTTATGTTTGTTGTACTACTAGTAGAAAGAGGAAGGGTCAACATGTCACCATGGTTGATATAGCAAATAAGCTGCTTGAAACTACACAGAAATGTACCTGCTTGTATTTTCTGTGCAGTTACCCTCTCTTTTGGTGTGCCCAAAATTATGTACCAACTCCAGCAGCATTAAGCAGAAATCCAAAGAAATCTATTCTTTGGAATTATGAGGAAGGGAAGAGTCAAACATTTTATAACATGCTCTATACAAGGATACACGTCACCATCCTTATCTATGTCATGCCATGCATGGAGGGTCAGTAGTTTCAGGGGATTCTGGAAGCACCAAGCTCTGTGGGGTTAATCACAGTTGCATTCATGGGCAGTAAAAGAGAAGGGCCTTATCTTGGTCACTTTCTCAATGCTAGTAGCTACAAAAAGAAGAGGATAGCAGACATCTTAGGGAGAAGAACCAACATTAAATGAAATGTCCTAATTACTCTAGGCAACCTCTCATGGTGGCCTCCCATAGCTCCTCAAATCCCTACATACTTGCACAAGGGATAGTGTAATATTACTGGAGTGTCTGACTGCAGATTAACATTATTTTTGTTGAAAAAAATAAAAATAGGTTCAAGTGATAGGGTTTGAAAAGGGTTCACAGTGTGAGGGAAACTAATGTAACAATGTGGACAGAACCCTTTGGATGGATTCATCATGTTTTTCTTTTTTTTTTGCTGCTTCAGAATCTGTAGTAGCGATTGGTGTGTTCCATGATACATCCCCACTTCTTATAAGTTTTAGATGGAATACCCCATTAGGAAGAAGTGCACGTAAGGAAGATTAGTGAGTCAAACTCCTCTGCCCTCTGTCAGCAGTGGGTGCAAAGGGATTTAGACCAAGTGCTTTCATCCTTTGATTTGCAAAGTTTTCACTATATGAATGATGTTTTGTTTGTTTGCAGGTCAGGAACCTTGGTCTCAATATCCCTGTTTAAAAAGTGTTATCACGTGTCTGCCAGAAAGAATTGCTGATGATACTGGGGAAAATTGAGAGTTATCCTTAACAATTAAGGGTTTTGTAGCAACATGGATGGACCTAGAGATTGGTATACTGAGTGAAGCAAGTCAGACACAGAAAGACAGATATCATATGATATTGCTTATATGAGGAATCTAAAAAAGAAAAACAAAGGTACAAATGAACTTATTTACACAACAGAAATAGAATCATGGATATAGAAAACAAACTTATGGTTACCAGGGGATAAGTGGAGAAGGTATAAATTGGGAGATTGGGACTGACTTATACACACTACTATATATAAAATAGATAAGTATTGATAAAGACCTGCTTTATAGCACAGGGAACTCTACTCAGTGGTCTGTACTGGCATATACGGAAAAAGAATCTTATAAAAAAAAACAAGGGTTTTGGGATTATATAATAAATATAAATGTGCAAACCTTTAACATGAAAGGAAAAATCAGTTAACTCTGTGGTCCCTGTTATGGTGTAAATATTTTGTACCTCTAATTTTAAAATTTTGAAACCCAGCTCCCATGTTGATGGTATTAGGAGGTGGGGCTTTTGGGAGGTGATTAGGTTATGAGGCCAGAGACCTCAAACATGGGATTAGTGACCTAATAAATGTAGCACACAGAAGATCTTATGCCCATTCCATGATTTCATTGCCGAGCGAGAAGACCCACATTATGAACCAGAAATTGGTCCCTCGCCAGACACTAAGTCAGCTGGCAACTTGTTCTTTTTTAAAAAAAGAGATTAATTAGATAATTAATTAATTAATTTTTTGGCTGTGTTGGGTCTTTGGTGCGGTGCGCGGGCTTCTCATTGAGTGGCTTCTCTTGTTGCGGAGCACGGGCTCGAGGCGTGTGGGTTTCAGTAGTTGTGGCTCACGGGCTCAGTAGTTGTGGCCTGTGGACTCTAGAGCACAGGCTCAGTATTTGTGGTGCACGGGCTTAGTTGTTCCATGGCATGTGGGATCTTCCTGGACCAGGGCTCGAGCCCTTGTACCCTTTATTGGTAGGCAGATTCTTAACCACTGCACCTCCAGGGAAGCCCCTGGTTACTTGTTCTTGAACTTTTCAGCCTCAGCAATTATGAGAAAACAAAAATATTCTGTTGTTTATAAAATACCAAGTCTCTCGTATTTTGTTTTAGCAGTCAAAGAGCTGGCTGAGGAGAAATATCTGTGAGCTTGAAGACATATCAGGAGAAACCTTTAAATCTCAAAAGAAAAGAGAAAATGGGCAGGAAAGAAATCAACAGAACAGAGTAATCAATAATTGTGGAACAATGAAAAATGCTGTGACCTATACATAATGGGTATAGCAGGAGGAGAATAAAGATAATAAAGAACAGAAAATATTTTTTAAAAATGACTGAGAATCTCCCCAAATGAATGTCTGACACTAAATCCACAACATCCAAACTTGGAAGAACATATGAATAGTAAAGAAAACTGACCAATATCTCTCAGGAACATCAATGCAAAAATCCTCAACAAAATATTACCAAATTGAATCCAACAATATTTTGAGAGAATTTTATATCATGAATGAGAGGAAATAATCCCAGGTATGAAAGGCTGGTTCAACATTCTAGAATCAAATAATTATATCCATCATATCAACACCTTAAAGACAATCATTAGCATATCAATAGATTCAGAAGACCTTTGAAAAAATCTAACACCCATTCTTCATAAAAACTCTCAGTTAAAGAAATAGACTGGAGCTTTCTCAAGTTGATAACAAAGATTTACAGGAAACTTTTATCTTACATCATGATTAATGGTCAAAACCATGAAGCTTTTCCACTAAGTTCAGGTAAAAGCAAGGATGTCCCCTTTCATGACTCCTTTTCCATATTTTACTCCAAGTCCTTGCTAATGCAATAAGGCACGAAAATAAATAAAACAAATACAGATTGGGTAGAAAAAAATGAAAGCAACCTAAATAAAATGTGGACCAATATACTTTATGGACACCTCACCAAAGAAAATAGACACTATGCATATAAGTATACAGAAGAATAATCCAGATTACATGCTGCCATGAAAAAGCAAATTAAAAATACAATTACAGGGCTTCCCTGGTGGCGCAGTGGTTGAGAATCTGCCTGCTAATGCAGGGGACACGGGTTCGAGCCCTGGTCTGGGAAGATCCCACATGCCACGGAGCAGCTGGGCCCGTGAGCCACAATTGCTGAGCCTGCGCGTCTGGAGCCTGTGCCCCGCGACGGGAGGGGCCGCGATAGAGAAAGGCCCGCGCACCGCGATGAAGAGCGGTCCCCGCACCGCGATGAAGAGTGGCCCCCGCTTGCCGCAACTGGAGAAAGCCCTCGCACGAACCGAAGACCCAACACAGCCAAAAATAAATAAATAAATAAATCAATAAATAAATAAGAAAATCCTTAAAAAAAAAAAAAAAAAAGAAAAATACAATTACATACCACTAGGTAACACTTAGAATGGCTAAAATGTGAACAATGACAAGAACAAATTCTGTAGGAGATGTGGAACAATAGGAAATGTCATTTGTCATTGGTGGAAATGAAAAATAATACAGCTACTTTGGTAGTCTGATTGACAGTTGCTAGAATATTGAGCATTCCCTTACTGTACAATCCATCAAGTGTTCTCATGGATATTTACTGAAAGTAGTTTAAAACATACTTCCAGAGGAAAACCTGCATATGGATATTTATAGCACCTAATTCAATATTGCCAAAATGTGAATGAAACTAAGGTGTCCTCCAATAGGTGAATGAAATGATATAGTATTAATATATTCTGGGAATGGGATAATATTGAGCACTAAAAAAGTAAGCTATCAAGCCATATAAAGAGATGGGAATTCTTTTTTTTTTCTTTTGAAATATAGGTGATTTTCTTTATTTTGAAATTTAAATTTTATTGGAGTACAGTTGATTTACAATGTTGTGTTCATTTCAGCTGCACAGCAAGTGATTCAGTTACACATATGCATATATTCATTCTTTTTCAGATTCTTTTCTGATAACGGTGTTCCCAGAATACTGAGTAGAGCTCCCTGTGCTATACAGTAGGTCCTTGTTGCTTATCTGTTATATATAGTAGTATTCGTATGTTTACCCCAAGCTCCTGATTTATCCCTACCCCCCACCTCTCCCCTTTGGTAACCATAAGTTTGTTTTCCAAGTCTGTGAGTCTGCCTCTGTTTTGTAAGTTAGTTCCTTTGTATCAATTTTTAGCTGCCACCTAGAAGTGATATCATCCAATATTTGTCTTACTCTGTCTGACTTACTTCACTTAGGACAATCATCTCTAGGTCCATCCATGTTACTGCAACTGGCATTATTTTCTTCTATTTTATGGCTGAGTCATATTCCATTATATATATGTATCACATATTCTTTACCTATATTCATATGTTGATGGACATTTTGGTTGCTTCCATGTCTTCGCTATTGTAAAGAGTGTTGCAGTGAACATTGGGGAAGATGTGTCTTTTCGATTTATGCTTTCCTCCAGATATGCACACAGGAGTGAACTTGCTGGATCATCTGGTAGCTCTATTTTATTTTATTTTACTTCATTTCATTTCAATTTCAATTTTTTTGGAATAGAGTTGATTTACAATGTTGTGTTACTTTCTGCTGCACAGCACAGTGAAGCAGTTATACATATATCCAATCCTTTTTGGATTCCTTTCCCATACAGGTCATTACAGAGTATTGAGTAGAGTTCCCTGTGCTATACAGTAAGCCCTTATTTGTTATCTCTTTTATATATAGTGGTGTGTATATGTCAATCCCAATTTCCAATTTATCCCTCCCACCTCCCCTTACTCTGGTAACCTCCATTCTGTGCTCCATAGTGGCTGTTACCAATTGGCATTGCCACCGATAGCATAGAATTGGTGGCACATTGGTTAAGAATCTGCCTGCCACTTCAGGGGACACAGGTTCGAGCCCTGGCCCGGGAAGATCTCACATGCCACAGAACAAGTAAGCCCATGCACCACAACTACTCAGTCTGCGCTCTAGAGCCCACGAGCCACAACTACTGAAGCCTGTGTGCCTACAGCTTGTGCTCCACAACAAGAGGAGCCACCACAAAGAGAAGGCTTCGTACCACAACGATGAGTAGCCCCCGCTTGCTGCAACTATAGAAAAGCCGCGTGCAGCAACGAAGACCCAACGCAGATTAAAAAAAAAATAAGTAGTAGGTTTCTCTTTTTTCCACACCCTCTGAAGCATTTCTTGTTTGTAGACATTGTGATGATGGCTATTCTGAGTGGTTCCAGGTGATACTTCTTTGTACATCTGATTTGCATTTGTCTAACATAAAGCAATGGTGAGTATTTTCATATGTGCTCTTTTTTTTGAACAGTGTCAGTAAGATTTATCCCTTGAAAAAGGGTTATTGAAAGGTTGCCTTGTTTTGAAGTCTACTTCGATTACCTACCCCAAGACATTTTTTGAGGGCTGTTGTCATTTACAGCTCCCCAGGCATTGTGAATATGAAGTGCGTATAAGGTCCAGTTTTAGAATTGTTGTTATGGGAAACAGAAGGCGGCAGGATTTCTCCTGTCCCTCTCTGGTTACTGACACAACCTTAGATGTAGGGCAAGTCCTGTTCTTGGGTATTAAATTAGAGTGGAATGTGCCTGACCAAACGTGGAAGGGCTTCTGTCCCATTCCTTCTTCCCCCTTACATTTCATCCCCCGAACAAGTATAAACGCCTGCAAAATCACCTGTTGAGGGTGCTGTCTTGTAGAGTGGGATGACCCTTATGAAGGAGTCGGGAGGTCAGAACCCAAACACCAGGATATGTTGAGAGCAGGTGATTTTCCAAATGTCATCCAGCCCAGAGAGTCCACCATCCTTTGGGTGTCAGAGGGTTGGTTTAGTAGTATGAGGGCACACTTAGATCTGGAGATAGTGATCCCATGCAGAGGGGACCAGGTACTGCATGTTCAAGGGGGGCGAATGAGCTGGCATATCCTCCCGAGGTCCTCAGGCCCACAACAGTCCAGCCTTGGGACCAAATTGTGTCTGTGTCCAGGGATGTGACACTAGTACGTTCACTGCGACTAAACAAATTTAGTGATCATTTTTCTTTTCTTTAATTTAATTTTAAATTTATAATGGAGTATATAGTTGATTTATCATGTTGCGTTCATTTTTGACATACACCAACATGATTCATTTATACAGAGATAACTATATATTCTTTTTAGAATTATTTTCCCATTGAGGTTACTAAAGGGTGTTGAGAAGAGTTCCAAGTGCTCTACAGCAGGTCCATGTTGATTACAAGTTTTCTCTCTGTAAATATGTATATACTAACTCCAACCTCATGATTTATGCCTCCAACACACCTTTCCAGTTTGGTAACCATAAGTTTGTGTTCTAAGTCTGGGACTCTGTTTCTGTGTTGTAAGATAGTACCTTTCTGAAACATTTATATTAACATATTTCCATACATATTTCCATACAAATACAAATATAAGATTTTTAGAAATTTCATGTAATGTCTGAAACATTTATATTAACATATTTCCATACAAATAACCCAATGAAAGTTTAGTATTAGTTGTTTTGTTTGTTTTTTTATACTGCAGGTTCTTATTAGGCATCAGTTTTTTTTTTTTTCCACACACACACACTGTATTTTATTTTTACAAGAGATAGATAGACTGACACCAAGCATTGTACATGGATGACCACAACAAAAGCAACAATGATTGCAATTACCAAACATGAAACACACTTATACTATGTCATAATATTGACATTCAGTCCAGTAATCCTCCACTGTAACAGCTCCTTTACTTTGCAGTGAAAATTGATTTGTATATTCTTTTCCTCTGAGTCCTTGTGGGATTTTTTTTTTAATTCAGACAGAAAGTCACAAAAATTATACTCATCCTCATCAGTTCACTCAGTCCCATGTAATTAATTTCTTTTTTTTCATCTTGATCTTTTGTTAGCAGTTTTATGAGTTCATCAGTTTTTCATTAGAGTTCTGAAAATGCTTATTCATTCAGTTCAGCAGTACAGTCAGTTACCAGAAACCTGTACTTGTCAGAGTCTTTTCCATGAATTTCTTGAAGATGAAACTCTTTTATAGGAACATATTTGCAAAATCATCAGAGTACACCCAGAACTGTCTGTAAATGACAAAAGACTTAAAAATGACCATGGTTAAAGATTTGATGAAAGTTCATAATAATGCAGTTGACAAGAAAATTAGTTATTTCTGAGATATACATTTTAAAGTAATAACTAGGATTATTACTTATAACATTATACCAGAACATATAAGATTTTTAGACGTTTCCTGTAATGTCTGAAACATTTATATTAACATATTTCCATACATATTTCCATACAAATACAAATATAAGATTTTTAGAAATTTCATGTAATGTCTGAAACATTTATATTAACATATTCCCATACATATTTCCATACAAATACAAATATAAGATTTTTAGAAATTTCATGTAATGTCTGAAACATTTATATTAACATATTTCCATACATATTTCCCTACAAATACAAATATAAGATTTTTAGAAATTTCATGTAATGTCTGAAACATTTATATTAACATATTTTCATACATATTTCCATACAAATACAAGATTTTTAGAAATTTCCTGTAATGTCTGAAACATTTATATTAACATATTTCCATACATATTTCCATACAAATACAAATATAAGATTTTTAGAAATTTCATGTAATGTCTGAAACATTTATATTAACATATTTCCATACAAATAACCCAATGAAAGTTTAGTATTAGTTGTTTTGTTTGTTTTTTTATACTGCAGGTTCTTATTAGGCATCAGTTTTATACACATCAGTGTATACATGTCAATCCCAATCGCCCAATTCAGCACACCACCATCCCCACCTCGTCGCAGTTTTCCTCCCTTGGTGTCCATATGTCCATTCTCTACATCTGTGTCTCAACTTCTGCCCTGCAAACTGGCTCCTCTGTACCATTTTTCTAGGTTCCACATACATGCATTAATATACGATATTTGTTTTTCTCTTTCTGACTTACTTCACTCTGTATGACAGTCTCTAGATCCATCCACGTCTCAACAAATGACTCAATTTCGTTCCTTTTTAGGGCTGAGTAATATTCCATTGTATATATGTACCACATCTTCTTTATCCATTCGTCTGTCGATGGGCATTTAGGTTGCTTCCATGACCTGGCTATTGTAAATAGTGCTGCAATGAACATTCGGGTGCATGTGTCTTTTTGAATTACGGTTTTCTCTGGGTATATGCCCAGTAGTGGGATTGCTGGGTCATATGGTAATTCTATTTTTAGTTTTTTAAGGAACCTCCATATTGTTCTCCATAGTGGCTGTATCAATTTACATTCCCACCAACAGTGCAAGAGGGTTCCCTTTTCTCCACACCCTCTCCAGCATTTGTTGTTTGTAGGTTTTCTGATGATGCCCATTCTAACAGGAGTGAGGTGATACCTCATTGTAGTTTTGATTTGCATTTCTCTAATAATTAGTGATGTTGAGCATCTTTTCATGTGCTTCGTGGCCGTCTGTATGTCTTCTTTGGAGAAATGTCTATTTAGGTCTTCTGCCCATTTTTGGATTGGGGTGTTTGTTTCTTTGATATTGAGCTGAATGAGCTGTTTATATATTTTGGAGATTAATCCTTTGTCCGTTGATTCATTTGCAAATATTTTCTCCCATTCTGAGGGTTGTCTTTTCGTTTCAGACATTACAGGAAACTTCTAAAAATCTTATATGTTCTGGTATAATGTTATAAGTAATAATCCTAGTTATTACTTTAAAATGTATATCTCAGAAATAACTAATTTTCTTGTCAACTGCATTATTATGAACTTTCATCAAATCTTTAACCATGGTCATTTTTAAGTCTTTTGTCATTTACAAACAGTTCTGGGTGTACTCTGATGATTTTGCAAATATGTTCCTATAAAAGGGTTCCATCTTCAAGAAATTCATGGAAAAGACTCTGACAAGTACAGGTTTCTGGTAACTGACTGTACTGCTGAACTGAATTAATAAGCATTTTCAGAACTCTAATGAAAAACTGATGAACTCATAAAAGTGCTAACAAAAGTTCAAGATGGAAAAAAAAAATTACATGGGACTGAGTGAACTGATGAGGATGAGTATAATTTTTGTGACTTTCTGTCTGAATTAAAAAAAAATCCCACAAGGACTCAGAGGCAAAGAATATACAAATCAATTTTCACTGCAAAGTAAAGGAGCTGTTACAGTGGAGGATTACTGGACTGAATGTCAATATTATGACATACTATGAGTGTGTTTCATGTTTGGTAATTGCAATCATTGTTGCTTTTGTTGTGGTCATCCATGTACAATGCTTGGTGTCAGTCTATTTATCTCTTGTAAAAATAAAATACAGTGTGTGTGTGTAAAAAAAAAAAAGATAGTACCTTTCTATCAATTTTTAGATTCCACCGGTAAGTAATATCATATGATATTTTTCATTGCCTGATTTATGACACTTAGTATGAATGTATGTAGGTCCTTCTGAGTGGCCCTAAATGGCCTTATTTCATTCACTTCATGGCTGAGTAATATTCCATTGTACATATCTACCATAATTCCTTTATCCATTCTTCCTTCCAAGGACTTTTAGGTAGCTTCCGAGTAGAGGCTCTTGTAAACAGGGTTGCATAAATTTTAGAGTGCCTGGGTCCTGTCAATTTACGTTTTTTCCAAGATACAGGCCCAGGAGTGGAAGCGCCATATGCTCTGAAGCTCTGGTGTTTAGATTTTTAAGGAATCACCACCCACTTCTCCAGAGTGGCTGTTAGCAATTTACATTCCCACCATCAGCTTGTCAGGGTTCCCTTTTCTCCACGCCCTGTCCTGCATTTCAGGTTTTACAGTTTGTGAGGTTGGCCATTCTGACTGGTGCGAAGTGATATCTCTTTGTAGTATTAATTTACATTGCCCGCCTGTTTTGTTGGCCAAAAATGGAGTAAGGGTTTTTCCTGAATATATTAAGGAATAACGCATACGGCCTTTTTGGCAAACTGCATCATTGGCGATGTTCAGCAGCTTTGCATGTGCTTTAATGACGAGTGCAAACTACCCCTTGAAATCCCTTTCCTGCAATTCTGCTTTGCTTACAAGGCCTTTACGAATACTTGGCTCAAGAAATGACTCCATTAGAGGTGTCAATTACAACCCTGCATGTTTGTGAATTGCAGTGCCCCTGAGCACCGGTTTTCAACTTGTTTAGGGAAGCAGACACCAAGGGGCAGGATTTCTACAGACCCATTCCAGTTACTGGGGCACCTGAAGGATAGGGAAATTCTTCTTCCAGGTAGGAAACTAGAGTGGCATATGCCTGTCCAAACATCTAAGGCTTGTGTCTCATTCCATCCCTCCATTCCCCTTCTTCACCGGAAAATTCCAAGCTGTGCAAAACCGGCTGCTGAGTGTGCTGCCTTCCCAAAGTGAAGAGACTCTAAGGAAAGGAGCTGGGGAACCCGAATACCAGGAGACGTGGAGATGAGGTGACTTTTCCAAACTCTTCCCGATCAGACGGTGTACCATCCTCTGGATGTGCCATGCATGTTTTAGCTGTAGGAAGGGTCCCCTGCACCTGGAGATATGGGGCCCATGGAATGGGGGCCAGGCAGTATTACTCTAAAAGTGCTGCATTTGCTGTCCCATCCTCACGAAGCCTCTCAGACCAACGAGTGTAGAGCCTTAGGTCCCATCCAGCTCCGTGTCTAGATATGGTCAGTCCAGGTTGCATCACAGCCCTTGAACAAATTTTGTAAGAATTTCTCTCTCTCTCACTGTCTTTATTGTGTTCTTGTTATTTAATTTTATAATGGGGTATAGCTGATTTTCAATACTGTGTTTCTTCCTGCTCTACATCTATCCACTTGATTCACTTAAAGAGAGACATCAATAAATTCTTTTACAGATTCTTACCAGTCTTATATATCCTTTTCTGGTGACAACAGTGTGCTGAGTCCAGCTCTTTGAGCTATAGAGTAGGTCCTGTCGAATACCTATTTTGTTTATGGAACCGTATCTGTGCTAATTTCAACCTCCTGGTTTATGCATCACCCCGCCCCACCTTTCTCCTTTGGCAGCCATAAGTGTGTTTTCTAAATGTGTGACTCCGTTTCTGTTTTGTAATTGCGTTCATGTGAAGGCATTTTTAGATACTATCTATAAGTGATACCTTATGATAAGTCTCTTTTTATGTCTGACTTATGTCAGTTAGAATGATCGTACCTCAGTCTCCACGAGTTGTTGCCACTGGCCTTATTTCATTGATTTAATTGCTGAGTAATATTCCATTGTACATAAGTACCACATCTTCTTTATCCATTTTTTCCTTCCAAGGACATGTAAGTTGTACCCAAATCGAGGCATTTCTAAACAGAGCAGCCCTAAACTTTGGGGTGCCTGTGTCTTGTCGATTTTTTTGGTTTTCCCAAGATATACGCCCATGAGGGGAAGTGCTGTATGCTCTGTAGCTCTGTTTTTTAGAAGTTTTAAGATACAGCATACACTTCTCAAGAGTGGCCGGTGGCAATTTACACCCCACCGATCAGCATAACAAGGCTCGCTTTTCTCCATGGCCTGTCCTGCATTTCTGGGTTTTACAATTTTTCAGCATGGGCCTTTTGACCAATGCGAAGTGAGACATTTTTGTAATGCTGATTTGCATTGCCCGCTTGCTTAGTTGGCCAAAAAGAGCATCTGCGTTTTTTCCAAAATTTATTCAGGAAAGAACGCAGACGCCGTTTTTGGCCAACTGCATCATTGTAGAAGTTCTGCGAAATTTCATGTGCTTTAAAGGCGAGTCCAATCTACCTGTGAAAAACTGTTTCCTGCAATTCTGTCTTGCTTTGAAATCCTCTTCGTTGCCTTACCTCAATACATTTTTAGACGAGAGTTATCATTTATAACTCTGCAGATTTGTGAATTGCCGTGCTCCTGAGCTCCATTTTCCAAATTGCTCTTTTGGGAGCTGGCCGCAAAAGCGCAGGATTGCTTCGGACCCTATTCTGGTTCCCGGGGGCAGGCAGAGCCTGTGGTTAATTCTTCTTCCTGATGGGAAAATAGAGTGGCCTGTGTCTGTCCCAACACCTAGAGCTAGTCTCTCATTGGTTCCCCCTTTTCCCGTTCATCCTCAGGACAAATTGCAACCTGTATGGAACAGGAGGTTAAAGGATCTGATTCTCCAAGGAGGGAGATTGCTAGTAAAGAGGCTGGAATGGCGAACCCGATCACAAGGAGATGAGAAATGAGGTGCGATTTAGAAACCTTTCCCGATCACACGGTGTACCATCTTCTGGGTTTCTGATGCATGTTTTCGATGTAGGACGATGCCCTTGAACCTGCAGATTTGGGACCCATGGGATGGGTACCACGCAGTATTCCTTTAAAGGGTCTGCGTTTGCTCCCCCAACCTCACCAAACCTCTCAGCCCCTGAGTGTCCACCCTTTTGTCTCAATCAGCTGTGGGTCTAGATATGGTCAATCCAGTTGGCATCACAGCCCCTGAACGAATTTGGTAAGAATTCCTCTCTCTTTCACTGTCTTTGTTTCACGGGGTTTTTAAAGTAAGTGATTTTTATAATGGGGTATAGCTACTTTTCACTGCTGTGTTTATGCCGCTTTACACCCACTTGACTCACTTACAGAGAGATATCAATACATAGGTTTTAACATTCTTACTAGTCAGATATATTCTTGGGCGGTGAATAGGCGGTGTTGAGTCCAGTTCACTGAGCAAGGAGTAGGTCTTGTCTATTACATATTGGGTTTATGGAACGGTATCTGAGCTAATTTCAAACCCTTGTTTTATGCATCACCCCACCTCTCCTTTCCCGTTAAGCAGCCATAGTGTGTTTTCTAAACGTGTGACTCTGTTTTGTTTTGTAATTCAGTTCAAGTGTAGCGGTTTTTCCATTCCCTCTATAAGTGATATCTTATGATAACTGTATTTTTCTGTGTGACTTATTTCACTTAGAATCGTCGTAGCTAAATCCACTCATCATGCTGTTACTAGCCTTAAGACGTTGATTTCATGGCTGAGTGATATTCCATTGTACATAAGCACCACAACTTCTTTATCCATTTTTCTCTTTACTGGGATATTTAAGGTGTAACGAAGTGGAGGTTCTTGTCAACAGAGGAGCCCTAAACTTTGGGGTGCCTGTGTCTTGCTGATTTTTAGTTTTCCCAATTTATACGCCCATGAGTGGAAGTGCCCTAAGCTCTCTAAGCTGAGTTTTTTAGATGTTTCAGGACACACCGTACACTTCTCCAGAGTGGCTGTTGGCAATTTACATCCCGCCCATCAGCGTAGCAAGGCTCCCGTTTCTCCATGGCCTGTCCTGCATTTCTGGTTTTGACACTTTATTCAGCATGGCCCTTTTGACCGATGGGAAGCGAGACTTCTTTGTAGCGCTGATTTGCCTTTCCAGGTTGCTTGGTTGGCCAAAAAGGGCGTATGCGTTTTTTCCTGAATATATTCAGGAAAAAACGCATACGCCCTTTTTGGCCAAGGGCATCATTGTCGAGGTTTCGCCGCTTTTCCTGTGCTTTAAAGGCGATTCGAATCTACCTCCTGAAATCTGTTTCCTGCAATTCTGCCTTGCTTTCAGATCCTCTTCGTTGCCTTCCCTCGATATATTTGTGGACGAGAGTTATCATTTATAACTCTGCAGGTTTGTGAATTGCAGTGCCCCTGAGCTCCATTTTTCAACTCGCTTTCTTGGGAGCTGGCCGCAAAAGCGCAGGATTGCTTCAGGCCCTATTCTGGAACCGGGCGCAGGCTGAGCCTGTGGGTAATTCTTCTTCCTGATGGGAAAATAGAGTGAGCTGTGCCTGTCCCAACACCTAGAGCTAGTCTCTCATTGGTTCCCCCTCTTCCCGTTCATCCTCAGGACAAATTGCAACCTGTACGGAACAGGAGGTTAAAGGTGCTGATTCTCCAAGGAGGGAGATTGCTAGTAAAGCGGCTGGAATGGCGAACCCGAGCCCAAGGAGATGAGAAATGAGGAGCGTTTTAGAAACCTTTCCCGATCACACGGTGTACCATCTTCTGGGTTTCTCATGCATGTTTTCGATGTAGGAAGATGCCCTTGAACCTGGAGATTTGGGACTCCTGGGATGGGTACCACGCAGTATTCCTTTAAAGGGTCTGCGTTTGCTCCCCCAACCTCACCAAAGCTGTCAGCCCCAAGAGTGTCCACCCTTATGTCTCAATCAGCTGTGGGTCTAGATATGGTCAATACAGGTGGCATCACAGCCCCTGAACGAATTTGGTAAGAATTTCTCTCTCTTTCACTGTCTTTGTTTCACGGGTTTTTTAAAGTAATTGATTTTTTTAAAAATATAAGCTAATTTTTTTTTTTAAGATTTCTTTAGTGATTGATTGATTGATTGATTGTTATGTTGGGTCTTCGTTTCTGTGCTAGGGCTTTCTCCAGTTGTGGCAAGTGGGGGCCACTCTTCATCGCGGTGCACGGGCCTCTCACTATTGTGGCCTCTCTTGCGGCGGAGCACAGGCTCCAGACGCGCAGGCTCAGTAGTTGTGGCTCACGGGCCTAGTTGCTCCACGGCATGTGGGATCTTCCCAGACCAGGGCTCAAACCCGTGTTTCCTGCATTAGCAGGCAGATTCTCAACCAGTGCGCAACCAGGGAAGCCCAGTAATTGATTTTTGTAATGGGGTTTAGCTGCTTTTCACTGCTGTGTTTATGCCGCTTTACATCCACAAGTCTCACTTACAGAGAGATATCAATACATAGGTTTTAAGATTCTTACTAGTCAGATATATTCTAGGGCGGTGAATAGGGGGTGTTGAGTCCAGTTCACTGAGCAAGGAGTAGGTCTTGTCTATTACATATTGGGTTTATGGAATGGTATCTGAGCTAATTTCAAACCCTTGTTTTATGCATCACCCCACCTCTCCTTTCCCGTTAAGCAGCCATAGTGTGTTTTCTAAACGTGTGACTCTGTTCTGTTTTGTAGTTCAGTTCAAGTGTAGCGGTTTTTACATTCCCTCTATAAGTGATATCTTAGGATCTGAGTCTTTTTCTGTGTGACTTATTTCACTTAGAATCGTCGTACCTAAATCCACTCATCATGCTGCTATTAGCCTTATGAGGTTGATTTCATGGCTGAGTGATATTCCTTTGTGCATAAGGACCACAACTTCTTTATCCATTTTCCTCTTTCCTGGGATATTTAAGGTGTAACGAAGTGGAGGTTCTTGTCAACAGAGCAGCCCTAAACTTTGGGATGCCTGTGTCTTGCTGATTTTTAGTTTTCCCAATTTATACGCCCATGAGTGGAAGTGCCCTATGCTCTGTAAGCTGAGTTTTTTAGATGTTTCAGGACACACCGTACACTTCTCCAGAGTGGCTGTTGGCAATTTACATCCCGCCCATCAGCGTAGCAAGGCTCCCTTTTCTCCATGGCCTGTCCTGCATTTCTGGTTTTGACACTTTATTCAGCATGGCCCTTTTGACCGATGGGAAGCGAGACTTCTTTGTAGCGCTGATTTGCCTTTCCAGGTTGCTTGGTTGGCCAAAAAGGGCGTATGCGTTTTTTCCTGAATATATTCAGGAAAAAACGCATACGCCCTTTTTGGCCAAGGGCATCATTGTCGAGGTTTCGCCGCTTTTCCTGTGCTTTAAAGGCGATTCGAATCTACCTCCTGAAATCTGTTTCCTGCAATTCTGCCTTGCTTTCAAATCCTCTTCGTTGCCTTCCCTCAAAATATTTGTGGCCGAGAGTTATCATTTTTACCTCTGCAGGTTTGTGAATTGCAGTGCCCCTGAGCTCCATTTTTCAACTCGCTTTCTTGGGAGCTGGCTGCAAAAGCGCAGGATTGCTTCAGGCCCTATTCTGGTTCCGGGCGCAGGCTGAGCCTGTGGGTAATTCTTCTTCCTGATGGGAAAATAGAGTGAGCTGTGCCTGTCCCAACACCTAGAGCTAGTCTCTCATTGGTTCCCCCTCTTCCCGTTCATCCTCAGGACAAATTGCAACCTGTACGGAACAGGAGGTTAAAGGTGCTGATTCTCCAAGGAGGGAGATTGCTAGTAAAGCGGCTGGAATGGCGAACCCGAGCACAAGGAGATGAGAAATGAGGAGCGTTTTAGAAACCTTTCCCGATCACACGGTGTACCATCTTCTGGGTTTCTGATGCATGTTTTCGATGTAGGAAGATGCCCTTGAACCTGGAGATTTGGGACCCATGGGATGGGTACCACGCAGTATTCCTTTAAAGGGTCTGCGTTTGCTCCCCCAACCTCACCAAACCTCTCAGCCCCAAGAGGGTCCATTCTTATGTCTCAATCAGCTGTGGGTCTAGATATGGTCAATCCAGGTGGCATCACAGCCCCTGAACGAATTTTGTAAGAATTTCTCTCTCTTTCACGGTCTTTGTTCACGGGTATTTTAAAGTATTTGATTTTTATAATGGGGTTTAGCTGCTTTTCACTGCTGTGTTTCTGCCGCTTTACACCCACTTGACTCACTTACAGAGAGATATCAATACATAGGTTTTAAGATTCTTACTAGTCAGATATATTCTTGGGCGGTGAATAGGGGGTGTTGAGTCCAGTTCACTGAGCAAGGAGTAGGTCTTGTCTATTACATATTGGGTTTATGGAACGGTATCTGAGCTAATTTGAAACCCTTGTTTTATGCATCACCCCACCTCTCCTTTCCCGTTAAGCAGCCATAGTGTGTTTTCTAAACGTGTGACTGTGTTCTGTTTTGTAATTCAGTTCAAGTGTAGCGGTTTTTACATAGCCTCTATAAGTGATATCTTAGGATCGGTGTCTTTTTCTGTGTGACTTATTTCACTTAGAATCGTCGTACCTAAATCCACTCATCATGCTGCTAGTAGCCTTATGACGTTGATTTCATGGCTGAGTGATATTCCTTTGTACATAAGGACCACAACTTCTTTATCCATTTTCCTCTTTCCTGGGATATTTAAGGTGTAACGAAGTGGAGGTTCTTGTCAACAGAGCAGCCCTAAACTTTGGGGTGCCTGTGTCTTGCTGATTTTTAGTTTTCCCAATTTATACGCCCATGAGTGGAAGTGCCCTATGCTCTGTAAGCTGAGTTTTTTAGATGTTTCAGGACACACCGTACACTTCTCCAGAGTGGCTGTTGGCAATTTACATCCCGCCCATCAGTGTAGCAAGGCTCCCGTTTCTCCATGGCCTGTCCTGCATTTCTGGTTTTGACACTTTATTCAGCATGGCCGTTTTGACCGATGGGAAGCGAGACTTCTTTGTAGCGCTGATTTGCCTTTCCAGGTTGCTTGGTTGGCCAAAAAGGGCGTATGCGTTTTTTCCTGAATATATTTTTTCCTGAATATATTCAGGAAAAAACGCATACGCCCTTTTTGGCCAAGGGCATCATTGTCGAGGTTTCGCCGCTTTTCCTGTGCTTTAAAGGCGATTCGAATCTACCTCCTGAAATCTGTTTCCTGCAATTCTGCCTTGCTTTCAGATCCTCTTCGTTGCCTTCCCTCGATATATTTGTGGACGAGAGTTATCATTTATAACTCTGCAGGTTTGTGAATTGCAGTTCCCCTGAGCTCCATTTTTCAACTCGCTTTCTTGAAGGCTGGCCGCAAAAGCGCAGGATTGCTTCAGGCCCTATTCTGGTTCCGGGCGCAGGCTGAGCCTGTGGTTAATTCTTCTTCCTGATGGGAAAATAGAGTGAGCTGTGCCTGTCCCAACACCTAGAGCTAGTCTCTCATTGGTTCCCCCTCTTCCCGTTCATCCTCAGGACAAATTGCAACCTGTACGGAACAGGAGGTTAAAGGTGCTGATTCTCCAAGGAGGGAGATTGCTAGTAAAGCGGCTGGAATGGCGAACCCGAGCCCAAGGAGATGAGAAATGAGGAGCGTTTTAGAAACCTTTCCCGATCACACGGTGTACCATCTTCTGGGTTTCTCATGCATGTTTTCGATGTAGGAAGATGCCCTTGAACCTGGAGATTTGGGACCCATGGGATGGGTACCACGCAGTATTCTTTGAAAGGGTCTGCGTTTGCTCCCCCAACCTCACCAAACCTCTCAGCCCCTGAGTGTCCACCCTTATGTCTCAATCAGCTGTGGGTCTAGACATGGTCAATCCAGGTGGCATCACAGCCCCTGAACGAATTTGGTAAGAATTTCTCTCTCTTTCACTGTCTTTGTTTCACGGGTTTTTAAAAGTAATTGATTTTTATAATGGGGTTTAGCTGCTTTTCACTGCTGTGTTTATGCTGCTTTACACCCACTAGACTCACTTACAGAGAGATATCAATACATAGGTTTTAAGATTCTTACTAGTCAGATATATTCTTGGGCGGTGAATAGGGGGTCTTGAGTCCAGTTCACTGAGCAAGGAGTAGGTCTTGTCTATTACATATTGGGTTTATGGAATGGTATCTGAGCTAATTTGAAACCCTTGTTTTATGCATCACCCCATCTCACCTTTCCCGTTAAGCAGCCATAGTGTGTTTTCTAAACGTGTGACTCTGTTCTGTTTTGTAATTCAGTTCAAGTGTAGCGGTTTTTACATTCCCTCTATAAGTGATATCTTCTGATAAGTGTCTTTTTCTGTGTGACTTATTTCACTTAGAATCGTCGTACCTAAATCCACTCATCATGCTGCTACCAGCCTTATGAGGTTGATTTCATGGCTGAGTGATATTCCATTGTACATAAGGACCACAACTTCTTTATCCATTTTTCTCTTTCCTGGGATATTTAAGGTGTAACGAAGTGGAGGTTCTTGTCAACAGAGCAGCCCTAAACTTTGGGATGCCTGTGTCTTGCTGATTTTTAGTTTTCCCAATTTATACGCCCATGAGTGGAAGTGCCCTATGCTCTGTAAGCTGAGTTTTTTAGATGTTTCAGGACACACCGTACACTTCTCGAGAGTGGCTGTTGGCAATTTACATCCCGCCCATCAGCGGAGAAAGGCTCCCGTTTCTCCATGGCCTGTCCTGCATTTCTGGTTTTGACACTTTATTCAGCATGGCCCTTTTGACCGATGGGAAGCGAGACTTCTTTGTAGCGCTGATTTGCCTTTCCAGGTTGCTTGGTTGGCCAAAAAGGGCGTATGCGTTTTTTCCTGAATATATTCAGGAAAAAACGCATACGCCCTTTTTGGCCAAGGGCATCATTGTCGAGGTTTCGCCGCTTTTCCTGTGCTTTAAAGGCGATTCGAATCTACCTCCTGAAATCTGTTTCCTGCAATTCTGCCTTGCTTTCAAATCCTCTTGGTTGCCTTCCCTCAAAATATTTGTGGCCGAGAGTTATCATTTTTAACTCTGCAGGTTTGTGAATTGCAGTGCCCCTGAGCTCCATTTTTCAACTCGCTTTCTTGGGAGCTGGCCGCAAAAGCGCAGGATTGCTTCAGGCCCTATTCTGGATCCGGGCGCAGGCTGAGCCTGTGGTTAATTCTTCTTCCTGATGGGAAAATAGAGTGAGCTGTGCCTGTCCCAACACCTAGAGCTAGTCTCTCATTGGTTCCCCCTCTTCCCGTTCATCCTCAGGACAAGTTGCAACCTGTACGGAACAGGAGGTTAAAGGTGCTGATTCTCCAAGGAGGGAGATTGCTAGTAAAGCGGCTGGAATGGCGAACCCGAGCCCAAGGAGATGAGAAATGAGGAGCGTTTTAGAAACCTTTCCCGATCACACGGTGTACCATCTTCTGGGTTTCTCATGCATGTTTTCGATGTAGGAAGATGCCCTTGAACCTGGAGATTTGGGACCCATGGGATGAGTACCACGCAGTATTCCTTTAAAGGGTCTGCGTTTGCTCCCGCAACCTCACCAAACCTCTCAGCCCCTGAGTGTCCACCCTTATGTCTCAATCAGCTGTGGGTCTAGACATGGTCAATCCAGGTGGCATCACAGCCCCTGAACGAATTTGGTAAGAATTTCTCTCTCTTTCACTGTCTTTGTTTCACGGGTTTTTAAAAGTAATTGATTTTTATAATGGCGTTTAGCTGCTTTTCACTGCTGTGTTTATGCTGCTTTACACCCACTAGACTCACTTACAGAGAGATATCAATACATAGGTTTTAACATTCTTACTAGTCAGATATATTCTTGGGCGGTGAATAGGGGGTGTTGAGTCCAGTTCACTGAGCAAGGAGTAGGTCTTGTCTATTACATATTGGGTTTATGGAATGGTATCTGAGCTAATTTGAAACCCTTGTTTTATGCATCACCCCATCTCACCTTTCCCGTTAAGCAGCCATAGTGTGTTTTCTAAACGTGTGACTCTGTTCTGTTTTGTAATTCAGTTCAAGTGTAGCGGTTTTTACATTCCCTCTATAAGTGATATCTTCTGATAAGTGTCTTTTTCTGTGTGACTTATTTCACTTAGAATCGTTGTACCTAAATCCACTCATCATGCTGCTACCAGCCTTATGAGGTTGATTTCATGGCTGAGTGATATTCCATTGTACATAAGGACCACAACTTCTTTATCCATTTTTCTCTTTCCTGGGATATTTAAGGTGTAACGAAGTGGAGGTTCTTGTCAACAGAGCAGCCCTAAACTTTGGGATGCCTGTGTCTTGCTGATTTTTAGTTTTCCCAATTTATACGCCCATGAGTGGAAGTGCCCTATGCTCTGTAAGCTGAGTTTTTTAGATGTTTCAGGACACACCGTACACTTCTCGAGAGTGGCTGTTGGCAATTTACATCCCGCCCATCAGCGTAGAAAGGCTCCCGTTTCTCCATGGCCTGTCCTGCATTTCTGGTTTTGACACTTTATTCAGCATGGCCCTTTTGACCGATGGGAAGCGAGACTTCTTTGTAGCGCTGATTTGCCTTTCCAGGTTGCTTGGTTGGCCAAAAAGGGCGTATGCGTTTTTTCCTGAATATATTCAGGAAAAAACGCATACGCCCTTTTTGGCCAAGGGCATCATTGTCGAGGTTTCGCCGCTTTTCCTGTGCTTTAAAGGCGATTCGAATCTACCTCCTGAAATCTGTTTCCTGCAATTCTGCCTTGCTTTCAAATCCTCTTCGTTGCCTTCCCTCAAAATATTTGTGGCCGAGAGTTATCATTTTTAACTCTGCAGGTTTGTGAATTGCAGTGCCCCTGAGCTCCATTTTTCAACTCGCTTTCTTGGGAGCTGGCCGCAAAACGCAGGATTGCTTCAGGCCCTATTCTGGATCCGGGCGCAGGCTGAGCCTGTGGTTAATTCTTCTTCCTGATGGGAAAATAGAGTGAGCTGTGCCTGTCCCAACACCTAGAGCTAGTCTCTCATTGGTTCCCCCTCTTCCCGTTCATCCTCAGGACAAATTGCAACCTGTACGGAACAGGAGGTTAAAGGTGCTGATTCTCCAAGGAGGGAGATTGCTAGTAAAGCGGCTGGAATGGCGAACCCGAGCCCAAGGAGATGAGAAATGAGGAGCGTTTTAGAAACCTTTCCCGATCACACGGTGTACCATCTTCTGGGTTTCTCATGCATGTTTTCGATGTAGGAAGATGCCCTTGAACCTGGAGATTTGGGACCCATGGGATGGGTACCACGCAGTATTCCTTTAAAGGGTCTGCGTTTGCTCCCCCAACCTCACCAAACCTCTCAGCCCCTGAGTGTCCACCCTTATGTCTCAATCAGCTGTGGGTCTAGATATGGTCAATCCAGGTGGCATCACAGCCCCTGAACGAATTTGGTAAGAATTTCTCTCTCTTTCACTGTCTTTGTTTCACGGGTTTTTAAAAGTAATTGATTTTTATAATGGGGTTTAGCTGCTTTTCACTGCTGTGTTTATGCTGCTTTACAACCACTAGACTCACTTACAGAGAGATATCAATACATAGGTTTTAAGATTCTTACTAGTCAGATATATTCTTGGGCGGTGAATAGGGGGTCTTGAGTCCAGTTCACTGAGCAAGGAGTAGGTCTTGTCTATTACATATTGGGTTTATGGAACGGTATCTGAGCTAATTTGAAACCCTTGTTTTATGCATCACCCCATCTCACCTTTCCCGTTAAGCAGCCATAGTGTGTTTTCTAAACGTGTGACTCTGTTCTGTTTTGTAATTCAGTTCAAGTGTAGCGGTTTTTACATTCCCTCTATAAGTGATATCTTCTGATAAGTGTCTTTTTCTGTGTGACTTATTTCACTTAGAATCGTCGTACCTAAATCCACTCATCATGCTGCTACCAGCCTTATGAGGTTGATTTCATGGCTGAGTGATATTCCATTGTACATAAGGACCACAACTTCTTTATCCATTTTTCTCTTTCCTGGGATATTTAAGGTGTAACGAAGTGGAGGTTCTTGTCAACAGAGCAGCCCTAAACTTTGGGATGCCTGTGTCTTGCTGATTTTTAGTTTTCCCAATTTATACGCCCATGAGTGGAAGTGCCCTATGCTCTGTAAGCTGAGTTTTTTAGATGTTTCAGGACACACCGTACACTTCTCGAGAGTGGCTGTTGGCAATTTACATCCCGCCCATCAGCGTAGAAAGGCTCCCGTTTCTCCATGGCCTGTCCTGCATTTCTGGTTTTGACACTTTATTCAGCATGGCCCTTTTGACCGATGGGAAGCGAGACTTCTTTGTAGCGCTGATTTGCCTTTCCAGGTTGCTTGGTTGGCCAAAAAGGGCGTATGCGTTTTTTCCTGAATATATTCAGGAAAAAACGCATACGCCCTTTTTGGCCAAGGGCATCATTGTCGAGGTTTCGCCGCTTTTCCTGTGCTTTAAAGGCGATTCGAATCTACCTCCTGAAATCTGTTTCCTGCAATTCTGCCTTGCTTTCAAATCCTCTTGGTTGCCTTCCCTCAAAATATTTGTGGCCGAGAGTTATCATTTTTAACTCTGCAGGTTTGTGAATTGCAGTGCCCCTGAGCTCCATTTTTCAACTCGCTTTCTTGGGAGCTGGCCGCAAAAGCGCAGGATTGCTTCAGGCCCTATTCTGGATCCGGGCGCAGGCTGAGCCTGTGGTTAATTCTTCTTCCTGATGGGAAAATAGAGTGAGCTGTGCCTGTCCCAACACCTAGAGCTAGTCTCTCATTGGTTCCCCCTCTTCCCGTTCATCCTCAGGACAAATTGCAACCTGTACGGAACAGGAGGTTAAAGGTGCTGATTCTCCAAGGAGGGAGATTCCTAGTAAAGCGGCTGGAATGGCGAACCCGAGCCCAAGGAGATGAGAAATGAGGAGCGTTTTAGAAACCTTTCCCGATCACACGGTGTACCATCTTCTGGGTTTCTCATGCATGTTTTCGATGTAGGAAGATGCCCTTGAACCTGGAGATTTGGGACCCATGGGATGGGTACCACGCAGTATTCCTTTAAAGGGTCTGCGTTTGCTCCCCCAACCTCACCAAACCTCTCAGCCCCTGAGTGTCCACCCTTATGTCTGAATCAGCTGTGGGTCTAGATATGGTCAATCCAGGTGGCATCACAGCCCCTGAACGAATTTGGTAAGAATTTCTCTCTCTTTAACTGTCTTTGTTTCACGGGTTTTTAAAAGTAATTGATTTTTATAATGGGGTTTAGCTGCTTTTCACTGCTGTGTTTATGCTGCTTTACACCCACTAGACTCACTTACAGAGAGATATCAATACATAGGTTTTAAGATTCTTACTAGTCAGATATATTCTTGGGCGGTGAATAGGGGGTCTTGAGTCCAGTTCACTGAGCAAGGAGTAGGTCTTGTCTATTACATATTGGGTTTATGGAACGGTATCTGAGCTAATTTGAAACCCTTGTTTTATGCATCACCCCATCTCACCTTTCCCGTTAAGCAGCCATAGTGTGTTTTCTAAACGTGTGACTCTGTTCTGTTTTGTAATTCAGTTCAAGTGTAGCGGTTTTTACATTCCCTCTATAAGTGATATCTTCTGATAAGTGTCTTTTTCTGTGTGACTTATTTCACTTAGAATCGTCGTACCTAAATCCACTCATCATGCTGCTACCAGCCTTATGAGGTTGATTTCATGGCTGAGTGATATTCCATTGTACATAAGGACCACAACTTCTTTATCCATTTTTCTCTTTCCTGGGATATTTAAGGTGTAACGAAGTGGAGGTTCTTGTCAACAGAGCAGCCCTAAACTTTGGGGTGTCCGTGTCTTGCTGATTTTAAGTTTTCCCAATTTATACGCCCATGAGTGGAAGTGCCCTATGCTCTCTAAACTGAGTTTTTTAGATGTTTCAGGACACACCGTACACTTCTCCAGAGTGGCTGTTGGCAATTTACATCCCGCCCATCAGCGTAGCAAGGCTCCCGTTTCTCCTTGGCCTGTCCTGCATTTCTGGTTTTGACACTTTATTCAGCATGGCCCTTTTGACCGATGGGAAGCGAGACTTCTTTGTAGCGCTGATTTGCCTTTCCAGGTTGCTTGGTTGGCCAAAAAGGGCGTATGCGTTTTTTCCTGAATATATTCAGGAAAAAACGCATACGCCCTTTTTGGCCAAGGGCATCATTGTGGAGGTTTTGCCTCTTTTCCTGTGCTTTGAAGGCGATTCGAATCTACCTCCTGAAATCTGTTTCCTGCAATTCTGCCTTGCTTTCAAATGCTCTTCGTTGCCTTCCCTCGATATATTTGTGGACGAGAGTTATCATTTATAACTCTGCAGGTTTGTGAATTGCAGTGCCCCTGAGCTCCATTTTTCAACTCGCTTTCTTGAAGGCTGGCCGCAAAAGCGCAGGATTGCTTCAGGCACTATTCTGGTTCCGGGCGCAGGCTGAGCCTGTGGTTAATTCTTCTTCCTGATGGGAAAATAGAGTGAGCTGTGCCTGTCCCAACACCTAGAGCTAGTCTCTCATTGGTTCCCCCTCTTCCCGTTCATCCTCAGGACAAATTGCAACCTGTACGGAACAGGAGGTTAAAGGTGCTGATTCTCCAAGGAGGGAGATTGCTAGTAAAGCGGCTGGAATGGCGAACCCGAGCCCAAGGAGATGAGAAATGAGGAGCGTTTTAGAAACCTTTCCCGATCACACGGTGTACCATCTTCTGGGTTTCTCATGCATGTTTTCGATGTAGGAAGATGCCCTTGAACCTGGAGATTTGGGACCCATGGGATGGGTACCACGCAGTATTCTTTGAAAGGGTCTGCGTTTGCTCCCGCAACCTCACCAAACCTCTCAGCCCCTGAGTGTCCACCCTTATGTCTCAATCAGCTGTGGGTCTAGACATGGTCAATCCAGGTGGCATCACAGCCCCTGAACGAATTTGGTAAGAATTTCTCTCTCTTTCACTGTCTTTGTTTCACGGGTTTTTAAAAGTAATTGATTTTTATAATGGGGTTTAGCTGCTTTTCACTGCTGTGTTTATGCTGCTTTACACCCACTAGACTCACTTACAGAGAGATATCAATACATAGGTTTTAACATTCTTACTAGTCAGATATATTCTTGGGCGGTGAATAGGGGGTGTTGAGTCCAGTTCACTGAGCAAGGAGTAGGTCTTGTCTATTACATATTGGGTTTATGGAATGGTATCTGAGCTAATTTGAAACCCTTGTTTTATGCATCACCCCATCTCACCTTTCCCGTTAAGCAGCCATAGTGTGTTTTCTAAACGTGTGACTCTGTTCTGTTTTGTAATTCAGTTCAAGTGTAGCGGTTTTTACATTCCCTCTATAAGTGATATCTTCTGATAAGTGTCTTTTTCTGTGTGACTTATTTCACTTAGAATCGTCGTACCTAAATCCACTCATCATGCTGCTACCAGCCTTATGAGGTTGATTTCATGGCTGAGTGATATTCCATTGTACATAAGGACCACAACTTCTTTATCCATTTTTCTCTTTCCTGGGATATTTAAGGTGTAACGAAGTGGAGGTTCTTGTCAACAGAGCAGCCCTAAACTTTGGGATGCCTGTGTCTTGCTGATTTTTAGTTTTCCCAATTTATACGCCCATGAGTGGAAGTGCCCTATGCTCTGTAAGCTGAGTTTTTTAGATGTTTCAGGACACTCCGTACACTTCTCGAGAGTGGCTGTTGGCAATTTACATCCCGCCCATCAGCGTAGCAAGGCTCCCGTTTCTCCATGGCCTGTCCTGCATTTCTGGTTTTGACACTTTATTCAGCATGGCCCTTTTGACCGATGGGAAGCGAGACTTCTTTGTAGCGCTGATTTGCCTTTCCAGGTTGCTTGGTTGGCCAAAAAGGGCGTATGCGTTTTTTCCTGAATATATTCAGGAAAAAACGCATACGCCCTTTTTGGCCAAGGGCATCATTGTCGAGGTTTCGCCGCTTTTCCTGTGCTTTAAAGGCGATTCGAATCTACCTCCTGAAATCTGTTTCCTGCAATTCTGCCTTGCTTTCAAATCCTCTTGGTTGCCTTCCCTCAAAATATTTGTGGCCGAGAGTTATCATTTTTAACTCTGCAGGTTTGTGAATTGCAGTGCCCCTGAGCTCCATTTTTCAACTCGCTTTCTTGGGAGCTGGCCGCAAAAGCGCAGGATTGCTTCAGGCCCTATTCTGGATCCGGGCGCAGGCTGAGCCTGTGGTTAATTCTTCTTCCTGATGGGAAAATAGAGTGAGCTGTGCCTGTCCCAACACCTAGAGCTAGTCTCTCATTGGTTCCCCCTCTTCCCGTTCATCCTCAGGACAAATTGCAACCTGTACGGAACAGGAGGTTAAAGGTGCTGATTCTCCAAGGAGGGAGATTGCTAGTAAAGCGGCTGGAATGGCGAACCCGAGCCCAAGGAGATGAGAAATGAGGAGCGTTTTAGAAACCTTTCCCGATCACACGGTGTACCATCTTCTGGGTTTCTCATGCATGTTTTCGATGTAGGAAGATGCCCTTGAACCTGGAGATTTGGGACCCCTGGGATGGGTACCACGCAGTATTCCTTTAAAGGGTCTGCGTTTGCTCCCCCAACCTCACCAAACCTCTCAGCCCCTGAGTGTCCACCCTTATGTCTCAATCAGCTGTGGGTCTAGATATGGTCAATCCAGGTGGCATCACAGCCCCTGAACGAATTTGGTAAGAATTTCTCTCTCTTTCACTGTCTTTGTTTCACGGGTTTTTAAAAGTAATTGATTTTTATAATGGGGTTTAGCTGCTTTTCACTGCTGTGTTTATGCTGCTTTACACCCACTAGACTCACTTACAGAGAGATATCAATACATAGGTTTTAAGATTCTTACTAGTCAGATATATTCTTGGGCGGTGAATAGTGGGTCTTGAGTCCAGTTCACTGAGCAAGGAGTAGGTCTTGTCTATTACATATTGGGTTTATGGAACGGTATCTGAGCTAATTTGAAACCCTTGTTTTATGCATCACCCCATCTCACCTTTCCCGTTAAGCAGCCATAGTGTGTTTTCTAAACGTGTGACTCTGTTCTGTTTTGTAATTCAGTTCAAGTGTAGCGGTTTTTACATTCCCTCTATAAGTGATATCTTCTGATAAGTGTCTTTTTCTGTGTGACTTATTTCACTTAGAATCGTCGTACCTAAATCCACTCATCATGCTGCTACCAGCCTTATGAGGTTGATTTCATGGCTGAGTGATATTCCATTGTACATAAGGACCACAACTTCTTTATCCATTTTTCTCTTTCCTGGGATATTTAAGGTGTAACGAAGTGGAGGTTCTTGTCAACAGAGCAGCCCTAAACTTTGGGATGCCTGTGTCTTGCTGATTTTTAGTTTTCCCAATTTATACGCCCATGAGTGGAAGTGCCCTATGCTCTGTAAGCTGAGATTTTTAGATGTTTCAGGACACACCGTACACTTCTCGAGAGTGGCTGTTGGCAATTTACATCCCGCCCATCAGCGTAGAAAGGCTCCCGTTTCTCCATGGCCTGTCCTGCATTTCTGGTTTTGACACTTTATTCAGCATGGCCCTTTTGACCGATGGGAAGCGAGACTTCTTTGTAGCGCTGATTTGCCTTTCCAGGTTGCTTGGTTGGCCAAAAAGGGCGTATGCGTTTTTTCCTGAATATATTCAGGAAAAAACGCATACGCCCTTTTTGGCCAAGGGCATCATTGTCGAGGTTTCGCCGCTTTTCCTGTGCTTTAAAGGCGATTCGAATCTACCTACTGAAATCTGTTTCCTGCAATTCTGCCTTGCTTTCAAATCCTCTTCGTTGCCTTCCCTCAAAATATTTGTGGCCGAGAGTTATCATTTTTAACTCTGCAGGTTTGTGAATTGCAGTGCCCCTGAGCTCCATTTTTCAACTCGCTTTCTTGGGAGCTGGCCGCAAAAGCGCAGGATTGCTTCAGGCCCTATTCTGGTTCCGGGCGCAGGCTGAGCCTGTGGTTAATTCTTCTTCCTGATGGGAAAATAGAGTGAGCTGTGCCTGTCCCAACACCTAGAGCTAGTCTCTCATTGGTTCCCCCTCTTCCCGTTCATCCTCAGGACAAATTGCAACCTGTACGGAACAGGAGGTTAAAGGTGCTGATTCTCCAAGGAGGGAGATTGCTAGTAAAGCGGCTGGAATGGCGAACCCGAGCACAAGGAGATGAGAAATGAGGAGCGTTTTAGAAACCTTTCCCGATCACACGGTGTACCATCTTCTCCGTTTCTGATGCATGTTTTCGATGTAGGAAGATGCCCTTGAACCTGGAGATTTGGGACCCATGGGATGGGTACCACGCAGTATTCCTTTAAAGGGTCTGCGTTTGCTCCCCCAACCTCACCAAACCTCTCAGCCCCAAGAGTGTCCATCCTTATGTCTCAATCAGCTGTGGGTCTAGATATGGTCAATCCAGGTGGCATCACAGCCCCTGAACGAATTTTGTAAGAATTTCTCTCTCTTTCACGGTCTTTGTTCACGGGTATTTTAAAGTATTTGATTTTTATAATGGGGTTTAGATGCTTTTCACTGCTCTGTTTCTGCCACTTTACACCCACTTGACTCACTTACAGAGAGATATCAATACATAGGTTTTAACATTCTTACTAGTCAGATATATTCTTGGGCGGTGAATAGGGGGTGTTGAGTCCAGTTCACTGAGCAAGGAGTAGGTCTTGTCTATTACATATTGGGTTTATGGAACGGTATCTGAGCTAATTTGAAACCCTTGTTTTATGCATCACCCCACCTCTCCTTTCCTGTTAAGCAGCCATAGTGTGTTTTCTAAACGTGTGACTCTATTCTGTTTTGTAATTCAGTTCAAGTGTAGCGGTTTTTCCATTCCCTCTATAAGTGATATCTTATGATAAGTGTCTTTTTCTGTGTGACTTATTTCACTTAGAATCGTCGTAGCTAAATCCACTCATCATGCTGCTACTAGCCTTATGACGTTGATTTCATGGCTGAGTGATATTCCATTGTACATAAGGACCACAACTTCTTTATCCATTTTTCTCTTTCCTGGGATATTTAAGGTGTAACGAAGTGGAGGTTCTTGTCAACAGAGCAGCCCTAAACTTTGGGGTGCCCGTGTCTTGCTGATTTTAAGTTTTCCCAATTTATACGCCCATGAGTGGAAGTGCCCTATGCTCTCTAAACTGAGTTTTTTAGATGTTTCAGGACACACCGTACACTTCTCCAGAGTGGCTGTTGGCAATTTACATCCCGTCCATCAGCGTAGCAAGGCTCCCGTTTCTCCTTGGCCTGTCCTGCATTTCTGGTTTTGACACTTTATTCAGCATGGCCCTTTTGACCGATGGGAAGCGAGACTTCTTTGTAGCGCTGATTTGCCTTTCCAGGTTGCTTGGTTGGCCAAAAAGGGCGTATGCGTTTTTTCCTGAATATATTCAGGAAAAAACGCATACGCCCTTTTTGGCCAAGGGCATCATTGTGGAGGTTTTGCCTCTTTTCCTGTGCTTTGAAGGCGATTCGAATCTACCTCCTGAAATCTGTTTCCTGCAATTCTGCCTTGCTTTCAAATGCTCTTCGTTGCCTTCCCTCGATATATTTGTGGACGAGAGTTATCATTTATAACTCTGCAGGTTTGTGAATTGCAGTGCCCCTGAGCTCCATTTTTCAACACGCTTTCTTGAAGGCTGGCCGCAAAAGCGCAGGATTGCTTCAGGCACTATTCTGGTTCCGGGCGCAGGCTGAGCCTGTGGTTAATTCTTCTTCCTGATGGGAAAATAGAGTGAGCTGTGCCTGTCCCAACACCTAGAGCTAGTCTCTCATTGGTTCCCCCTCTTCCCGTTCATCCTCAGGACAAATTGCAACCTGTACGGAACAGGAGGTTAAAGGTGCTGATTCTCCAAGGAGGGAGATTGCTAGTAAAGCGGCTGGAATGGCGAACCCGAGCCCAAGGAGATGAGAAATGAGGAGCGTTTTAGAAACCTTTCCCGATCACACGGTGTACCATCTTCTGGGTTTCTCATGCATGTTTTCGATGTAGGAAGATGCCCTTGAACCTGGAGATTTGGGACCCCTGGGATGGGTACCACGCAGTATTCTTTGAAAGGGTCTGCGTTTGCTCCCGCAACCTCACCAAACCTCTCAGCCCCTGAGTGTCCACCCTTATGTCTCAATCAGCTGTGGGTCTAGACATGGTCAATCCAGGTGGCATCACAGCCCCTGAACGAATTTGGTAAGAATTTCTCTCTCTTTCACTGTCTTTGTTTCACGGGTTTTTAAAAGTAATTGATTTTTATAATGGGGTTTAGCTGCTTTTCACTGCTGTGTTTATGCTGCTTTACACCCACTAGACTCACTTACAGAGAGATATCAATACATAGGTTTTAACATTCTTACTAGTCAGATATATTCTTGGGCGGTGAATAGGGGGTCTTGAGTCCAGTTCACTGAGCAAGGAGTAGGTCTTGTCTATTACATATTGGGTTTATGGAATGGTATCTGAGCTAATTTGAAACCCTTGTTTTATGCATCACCCCATCTCACCTTTCCCGTTAAGCAGCCATAGTGTGTTTTCTAAACGTGTGACTCTGTTCTGTTTTGTAATTCAGTTCAAGTGTAGCGGTTTTTACATTCCCTCTATAAGTGATATCTTCTGATAAGTGTCTTTTTCTGTGTGACTTATTTCACTTAGAATCGTCGTACCTAAATCCACTCATCATGCTGCTACCAGCCTTATGAGGTTGATTTCATGGCTGAGTGATATTCCATTGTACATAAGGACCACAACTTCTTTATCCATTTTTCTCTTTCCTGGGATATTTAAGGTGTAACGAAGTGGAGGTTCTTGTCAACAGAGCAGCCCTAAACTTTGGGATGCCTGTGTCTTGCTGATTTTTAGTTTTCCCAATTTATAAGCCCATGAGTGGAAGTGCCCTATGCTCTGTAAGCTGAGTTTTTTAGATGTTTCAGGACACACCGTACACTTCTCGAGAGTGGCTGTTGGCAATTTACATCCCGCCCATCAGCGTAGAAAGGCTCCCGTTTCTCCATGGCCTGTCCTGCATTTCTGGTTTTGACACTTTATTCAGCATGGCCCTTTTGACCGATGGGAAGCGAGACTTCTTTGTAGCGCTGATTTGCCTTTCCAGGTTGCTTGGTTGGCCAAAAAGGGCGTATGCGTTTTTTCCTGAATATATTCAGGAAAAAACGCATACGCCCTTTTTGGCCAAGGGCATCATTGTCGAGGTTTCGCCGCTTTTCCTGTGCTTTAAAGGCGATTCGAATCTACCTCCTGAAATCTGTTTCCTGCAATTCTGCCTTGCTTTCAAATCCTCTTGGTTGCCTTCGCTCAAAATATTTGTGGCCGAGAGTTATCATTTTTAACTCTGCAGGTTTGTGAATTGCAGTGCCCCTGAGCTCCATTTTTCAACTCGCTTTCTTGGGAGCTGGCCGCAAAAGCGCAGGATTGCTTCAGGCCCTATTCTGGATCCGGGCGCAGGCTGAGCCTGTGGTTAATTCTTCTTCCTGATGGGAAAATAGAGTGAGCTGTGCCTGTCCCAACACCTAGAGCTAGTCTCTCATTGGTTCCCCCTCTTCCCGTTCATCCTCAGGACAAATTGCAACCTGTACGGAACAGGAGGTTAAAGGTGCTGATTCTCCAAGGAGGGAGATTTCTAGTAAAGCGGCTGGAATGGCAAACCCGAGCCCAAGGAGATGAGAAATGAGGAGCGTTTTAGAAACCTTTCCCGATCACACGGTGTACCATCTTCTGGGTTTCTCATGCATGTTTTCGATGTAGGAAGATGCCCTTGAACCTGGAGATTTGGGACCCATGGGATGGGTACCACGCAGTATTCCTTTAAAGGGTCTGCGTTTGCTCCCGCAACCTCACCAAACCTCTCAGCCCCTGAGTGTCCACCCTTATGTCTCAATCAGCTGTGGGTCTAGACATGGTCAATCCAGGTGGCATCACAGCCCCTGAACGAATTTGGTAAGAATTTCTCTCTCTTTCACTGTCTTTGTTTCACGGGTTTTTAAAAGTAATTGATTTTTATAATGGGGTTTAGCTGCTTTTCACTGCTGTGTTTATGCTGCTTTACACCCACTAGACTCACTTACAGAGAGATATCAATATATAGGTTTTAAGATTTTTACTAGTCAGATATATTCTTGGGCGGTGAATAGGGGGTCTTGAGTCCAGTTCACTGAGCAAGGAGTAGGTCTTGTCTATTACATATTGGGTTTATGGAACGGTATCTGAGCTAATTTGAAACCCTTGTTTTATGCATCACCCCATCTCACCTTTCCCGTTAAGCAGCCATAGTGTGTTTTCTAAACGTGTGACTCTGTTCTGTTTTGTAATTCAGTTCAAGTGTAGCGGTTTTTACATTCCCTCTATAAGTGATATCTTCTGATAAGTGTCTTTTTCTGTGTGACTTATTTCACTTAGAATCGTCGTACCTAAATCCACTCATCATGCTGCTACCAGCCTTATGAGGTTGATTTCATGGCTGAGTGATATTCCATTGTACATAAGGACAACAACTTCTTTATCCATTTTTCTCTTTCCTGGGATATTTAAGGTGTAACGAAGTGGAGGTTCTTGTCAACAGAGCAGCCCTAAACTTTGGGATGCCTGAGTCTTGCTGATTTTTAGTTTTCCCAATTTATACGCCCATGAGTGGAAGTGCCCTATGCTCTGTAAGCTGAGTTTTTTAGATGTTTCAGGACACACCGTACACTTCTCGAGAGTGGCTGTTGGCAATTTACATCCCGCCCATCAGCGTAGAAAGGCTCCCGTTTCTCCATGGCCTGTCCTGCATTTCTGGTTTTGACACTTTATTCAGCATGACCCTTTTGACCGATGGGAAGCGAGACTTCTTTGTAGCGCTGATTTGCCTTTCCAGGTTGCTTGGTTGGCCAAAAAGGGCGTATGCGTTTGTTCCTGAATATATTCAGGAACAAACGCATACGCCCTTTTTGGCCAAGGGCATCATTGTCGAGGTTTCGCCGCTTTTCCTGTGCTTTAAAGGCGATTCGAATCTACCTCCTGAAATCTGTTTCCTGCAATTCTGCCTTGCTTTCAAATCCTCTTGGTTGCCTTCCCTCAAAATATTTGTGGCCGAGAGTTATCATTTTTAACTCTGCAGGTTTGTGAATTGCAGTGCCCCTGAGCTCCATTTTTCAACTCGCTTTCTTGGGAGCTGGCCGCAAAAGCGCAGGATTGCTTCAGGCCCTATTCTGGATCCGGGCGCAGGCTGAGCCTGTGGTTAATTCTTCTTCCTGATGGGAAAATAGAGTGAGCTGTGCCTGTCCCAACACCTAGAGCTAGTCTCTCATTGGTTCCCCCTCTTCCCGTTCATCCTCAGGACAAATTGCAACCTGTACGGAACAGGAGGTTAAAGGTGCTGATTCTCCAAGGAGGGAGATTGCTAGTAAAGCGGCTGGAATGGCGAACCCGAGCCCAAGGAGATGAGAAATGAGGAGCGTTTTAGAAACCTTTCCCGATCACACGGTGTACCATCTTCTGGGTTTCTCATGCATGTTTTCGATGTAGGAAGATGCCCTTGAACCTGGAGATTTGGGACCCCTGGGATGGGTACCACGCAGTATTCCTTTAAAGGGTCTGCGTTTGCTCCCCCAACCTCACCAAACCTCTCAGCCCCTGAGTGTCCACCCTTATGTCTCAATCAGCTGTGGGTCTAGATATGGTCAATCCAGGTGGCATCACAGCCCCTGAACGAATTTGGTAAGAATTTCTCTCTCTTTCACTGTCTTTGTTTCACGGGTTTTTAAAAGTAATTGATTTTTATAATGGGGTTTAGCTGCTTTTCACTGCTGTGTTTATGCTGCTTTACACCCACTAGACTCACTTACAGAGAGATATCAATACATAGGTTTTAAGATTCTTACTAGTCAGATATATTCTTGGGCGGTGAATAGGGGGTCTTGAGTCCAGTTCACTGAGCAAGGAGTAGGTCTTGTCTATTACATATTGGGTTTATGGAACGGTATCTGAGCTAATTTGAAACCCTTGTTTTATGCATCACCCCATCTCACCTTTCCCGTTAAGCAGCCATAGTGTGTTTTCTAAACGTGTGACTCTGTTCTGTTTTGTAATTCAGTTCAAGTGTAGCGGTTTTTACATTCCCTCTATAAGTGATATCTTCTGATAACTGTCTCTTTCTGTGTGACTTATTTCACTTAGAATCGTCGTACCTAAATCCACTCATCATGCTGCTACCAGCCTTATGAGGTTGATTTCATGGCTGAGTGATATTCCATTGTACATAAGGACCACAACTTCTTTATCCATTTTTCTCTTTCCTGGGATATTTAAGGTGTAACGAAGTGGAGGTTCTTGTCAACAGAGCAGCCCTAAACTTTGGGATGCCTGTGTCTTGCTGATTTTTAGTTTTCCCAATTTATACGCCCATGAGTGGAAGTGCCCTATGCTCTGTAAGCTGAGTTTTTTAGATGTTTCAGGACACACCGTACACTTCTCGAGAGTGGCTCTTGGCAATTTACATCCCGCCCATCAGCGTAGAAAGGCTCCCGTTTCTCCATGGCCTGTCCTGCATTTCTGGTTTTGACACTTTATTCAGCATGGCCCTTTTGACCGATGGGAAGCGAGACTTCTTTGTAGCGCTGATTTGCCTTTCCAGGTTGCTTGGTTGGCCAAAAAGGGCGTATGCGTTTTTTCCTGAATATATTCAGGAAAAAACGCATACGCCCTTTTTGGCCAAGGGCATCATTGTCGAGGTTTCGCCGCTTTTCCTGTGCTTTAAAGGCGATTCGAATCTACCTCCTGAAATCTGTTTCCTGCAATTCTGCCTTGCTTTCAAATCCTCTTCGTTGCCTTCCCTCAAAATATTTGTGGCCGAGAGTTATCATTTTTAACTCTGCAGGTTTGTGAATTGCAGTGCCCCTGAGCTCCATTTTTCAACTCGCTTTCTTGGGAGCTGGCCGCAAAAGTGCAGGATTGCTTCAGGCCCTATTCTGGTTCCGGGCGCAGGCTGAGCCTGTGGTTAATTCTTCTTCCTGATGGGAAAATAGAGTGAGCTGTGCCTGTCCCAACACCTAGAGCTAGTCTCTCATTGGTTCCCCCTCTTCCCGTTCATCCTCAGGACAAATTGCAACCTGTACGGAACAGGAGGTTAAAGGTGCTGATTCTCCGAGGAGGGAGATTGCCAGTAAAGCGGCTGGAATGGCGAACCCGAGCACAAGGAGATGAGAAATGAGGAGCGTTTTAGAAACCTTTCCCGATCACACGGTGTACCATCTTCTGCGTTTCTGATGCATGTTTTCGATGTAGGAAGATGCCCTTGAACCTGGAGATTTGGGACCCATGGGATGGGTACCACGCAGTATTCCTTTAAAGGGTCTGCGTTTGCTCCCCCAACCTCACCAAACCTCTCAGCCCCAAGAGTGTCCATCCTTATGTCTCAATCAGCTGTGGGTCTAGATATGGTCAATCCAGGTGGCATCACAGCCCCTGAACGAATTTTGTAAGAATTTCTCTCTCTTTCACGGTCTTTGTTCACGGGTATTTTAAAGTATTTGATTTTTATAATGGGGTTTAGATGCTTTTCACTGCTCTGTTTCTGCCACTTTACACCCACTTGACTCACTTACAGAGAGATATCAATACATAGGTTTTAACATTCTTACTAGTCAGATATATTCTTGGGCGGTGAATAGGGGGTGTTGAGTCCAGTTCACTGAGCAAGGAGTAGGTCTTGTCTATTACATATTGGGTTTATGGAACGGTATCTGAGCTAATTTGAAACCCTTGTTTTATGCATCACCCCACCTCTCCTTTCCCGTTAAGCAGCCATAGTGTGTTTTCTAAACGTGTGACTCTATTCTGTTTTGTAATTCAGTTCAAGTGTAGCGGTTTTTCCATTCCCTCTATAAGTGATATCTTATGATAAGTGTCTTTTTCTGTGTGACTTATTTCACTTAGAATCGTCGTAGCTAAATCCACTCATCATGCTGCTACTAGCCTTATGACGTTGATTTCATGGCTGAGTGATATTCCATTGTACATAAGGACCACAACTTCTTTATCCATTTTTCTCTTTCCTGGGATATTTAAGGTGTAACGAAGTGGAGGTTCTTGTCAACAGAGCAGCCCTAAACTTTGGGGTGCCCGTGTCTTGCTGATTTTAAGTTTTCCCAATTTATACGCCCATGAGTGGAAGTGCCCTATGCTCTCTAAACTGAGTTTTTTAGATGTTTCAGGACACACCGTACACTTCTCCAGAGTGGCTGTTGGCAATTTACATCCCGCCCATCAGCGTAGCAAGGCTCCCGTTTCTCCTTGGCCTGTCCTGCATTTCTGGTTTTGACACTTTATTCAGCATGGCCCTTTTGACCGATGGGAAGCGAGACTTCTTTGTAGCGCTGATTTGCCTTTCCAGGTTGCTTGGTTGGCCAAAAAGGGCGTATGCGTTTTTTCCTGAATATATTCAGGAAAAAACGCATACGCCCTTTTTGGCCAAGGGCATCATTGTGGAGGTTTTGCCTCTTTTCCTGTGCTTTGAAGGCGATTCGAATCTACCTCCTGAAATCTGTTTCCTGCAATTCTGCCTTGCTTTCAAATGCTCTTCGTTGCCTTCCCTCGATATATTTGTGGACGAGAGTTATCATTTATAACTCTGCAGGTTTGTGAATTGCAGTGCCCCTGAGCTCCATTTTTCAACTCGCTTTCTTGAAGGCTGGCTGCAAAAGCGCAGGATTGCTTCAGGCCCTATTCTGGTTCCGGGCGCAGGCTGAGCCTGTGGTTAATTCTTCTTCCTGATGGGAAAATAGAGTGAGCTGTGCCTGTCCCAACACCTAGAGCTAGTCTCTCATTGGTTCCCCCTCTTCCCGTTCATCCTCAGGACAAATTGCAACCTGTACGGAACAGGAGGTTAAAGGTGCTGATTCTCCAAGGAGGGAGATTACTAGTAAAGCGGCTGGAATGGCGAACCCGAGCCCAAGGAGATGAGAAATGAGGAGCGTTTTAGAAACCTTTCCCGATCACACGGTGTACCATCTTCTGGGTTTCTCATGCATGTTTTCGATGTAGGAAGATGCCCTTGAACCTGGAGATTTGGGACCCATGGGATGGGTACCACGCAGTATTCCTTTAAAGGGTCTGCGTTTGCTCCCCCAACCTCACCAAACCTCTCAGCCCCTGAGTGTCCACCCTTATGTCTCAATCAGCTGTGGGTCTAGATATGGTCAATCCAGGTGGCATCACAGCCCCTGAACGAATTTGGTAAGAATTTCTCTCTCTTTCACTGTCTTTGTTTCACGGGTTTTTAAAAGTAATTGATTTTTATAATGGGGTTTAGCTGCTTTTCACTGCTGTGTTTATGCTGCTTTACACCCACTAGACTCACTTACAGAGAGATATCAATACATAGGTTTTAAGATTGTTACTAGTCAGATATATTCTTGGGCGGTGAATAGGGGGTCTTGAGTCCAGTTCACTGAGCAAGGAGTAGGTCTTGTCTATTACATATTGGGTTTATGGAACGGTATCTGAGCTAATTTGAAACCCTTGTTTTATGCATCACCCCATCTCACCTTTCCCGTTAAGCAGCCATAGTGTGTTTTCTAAACGTGTGACTCTGTTCTGTTTTGTAATTCAGTTCAAGTGTAGCGGTTTTTACATTCCCTCTATAAGTGATATCTTAGGATCAGTGTCTTTTTCTGTGTGACTTATTTCACTTAGAATCGTCGTACCTAAATCCACTCATCATGCTGCTACTAGCCTTATGACGTTGATTTCATGGCTGAGTGATATTCCTTTGTACATAAGGACCACAACTTCTTTATCCATTTTCCTCTTTCCTGGGATATTTAAGGTGTAATGAAGTGGAGGTTCTTGTCAACAGAGCAGCCCTAAACTTTGGGGTGCCTGTGTCTTGCTGATTTTTAGTTTTCCCAATTTATACGCCCATGAGTGGAAGTGCCCTATGCTCTGTAAGCTGAGTTTTTTAGATGTTTCAGGACACACCGTACACTTCTCCAGAGTGGCTGTTGGCAATTTACATCCCGCCCATCAGCGTAGCAAGGCTCCCTTTTCTCCATGGCCTGTCCTTCATTTCTGGTTTTGACACTTTATTCAGCATGGCCCTTTTGACCGATGGGAAGCGAGACTTCTTTGTAGCGCTGATTTGCCTTTCCAGGTTGCTTGGTTGGCCAAAAAGGGCGTATGCGTTTTTTCCTGAATATATTCAGGAAAAAACGCATACGCCCTTTTTGGCCAAGGGCATCATTGTCGAGGTTTCGCCGCTTTTCCTGTGCTTTAAAGGCGATTCGAATCTACCTCCTGAAATCTGTTTCCTGCAATTCTGCCTTGCTTTCAGATCCTCTTCTTTGCCTTCCCTCGATATATTTGTGGACGAGAGTTATCATTTATAACTCTGCAGGTTTGTGAATTGCAGTGCCCCTGAGCTCCATTTTTCAACTCGCTTTCTTGAAGGCTGCCCGCAAAAGCGCAGGATTGCTTCAGGCCCTATTCTGGTTCCGGGCGCAGGCTGAGCCTGTGGTTAATTCTTCTTCCTGATGGGAAAATAGAGTGAGCTGTGCCTGTCCCAACACCTAGAGCTAGTCTCTCATTGGTTCCCCCTCTTCCCGTTCATCCTCAGGACAAATTGCAACCTGTACGGAACAGGAGGTTAAAGGTGCTGATTCTCCAAGGAGGGAGATTGCTAGTAAAGCGGCTGGAATGGCGAACCCGAGCACAAGGAGATGAGAAATGAGGTGCGCTTTAGAAACGTTTCCCGATCACAAGGTGTACCATCTTCTGGGTTTCTCATGCATGTTTTCGATGTAGGAAGATGCCCTTGAACCTGGAGATTTGGGACCCATGGGATGGGTACCACGCAGTATTCCTTTAAAGGGTCTGCATTTGCTCCCCCAACCTCACCAAACCTCTCAGCCCCTGAATGTCCACCCTTATGTCTCAATCACCTGTGGGTCTAGGTATGGTCAATCCAGGTGGCATCACAGCCCCTGAACGAATTTGGTAAGAATTTCTCTCTCTTTCACTGTCTTTGTTTCACGGGTTTTTTAAAGTAATGGTTTTTTTTTTAAATATAAGCAAATTTTTTTTAAGATTTCTTTAGTGATTGATTGATTGATTGATTGCTATGTTGGGTCTTCGTTTCTGTGCTAGGGCTTTCTCCAGTTGTGGCAAGTGGGGGCCACTCTTCATCGCGGTGCGCGGGCCTCTCACTATTGTGGCCTCTCTTGTTGCGGAGCACAGGCTCCAGACGCGCAGGCTCAGTAGTTGTGGCTCACGGGCCTAGTTGCTCCACGGCATGTGGGATCTTCCCAGACCAGGGCTCAAACCCGTGTTTCCTGCATTAGCAGGCAGATTCTCAACCACTGCGCAAGCAGGAAAGCCCAGTAATTGATTTTTGTACTGGGGTTTAGCTGCTTTTCACTGCTGTGTTTATGCCGCTTTACATCCACAAGTCTCACTTACAGAGAGATATCAATACATAGGTTTTAAGATTCTTACTAGTCAGATATATTCTAGGGCGGTGAATAGGGGGTGTTGAGTCCAGTTCACTGAGCAAGGAGTAGGTCTTGTCTATTACATATTGGGTTTATGGAATGGTATCTGAGCTAATTTCAAACCCTTGTTTTATGCATCACCCCACCTCTCCTTTCCCGTTAAGCAGCCATAGTGTGTTTTCTAAACGTGTGACTGTGTTCTGTTTTGTAATTCAGTTCAAGTGTAGCGGTTTTTACATTGCCTCTATAAGTGATATCTTAGGATCGGTGTCTTTTTCTGTGTGACTTATTTCACTTAGAATCGTCGTACCTAAATCCACTCATCATGCTGCTAGTAGCCTTATGACGTTGATTTCATGGCTGAGTGATATTCCTTTGTACATAAGGACCACAACTTCTTTATCCATTTTCCTCTTTCCTGGGATATTTAAGGTGTAACGAAGTGGAGGTTCTTGTCAACAGAGCAGCTCTAAACTTTGGGGTGCCTGTGTCTTGCTGATTTTTAGTTTTCCCAATTTATACGCCCATGAGTGGAAGTGCCCTATGCTCTGTAAGCTGAGTTTTTTAGATGTTTCAGGACACACCGTACACTTCTCCAGAGTGGCTGTTGGCAATTTACATCCCGCCCATCAGTGTAGCAAGGCTCCCGTTTCTCCATGGCCTGTCCTGCATTTCTGGTTTTGACACTTTATTCAGCATGGCCGTTTTGACCGATGGGAAGCGAGACTTCTTTGTAGCCCTGATTTGCCTTTCCAGGTTGCTTGGTTGGCCAAAAAGGGCGTATGCGTTTTTTCCTGAATATATTCAGGAAAAAACGCATACGCCCTTTTTGGCCAAGGGCATCATTGTCGAGGTTTCGCCGCTTTTCCTGTGCTTTAAAGGCGATTCGAATCTACCTCCTGAAATCTGTTTCCTGCAATTCTGCCTTGCTTTCAAATCCTCTTGGTTGCCTTCCCTCAAAATATTTGTGGCCGAGAGTTATCATTTTTAACTCTGCAGGTTTGTGAATTGCAGTGCCCCTGAGCTCCATTTTTCAACTCGCTTTCTTGGGAGCTGGCCGCAAAAGCGCAGGATTGCTTCAGGCCCTATTCTGGATCCGGGCGCAGGCTGAGCCTGTGGTTAATTCTTCTTCCTGATGGGAAAATAGAGTGAGCTGTGCCTGTCCCAACACCTAGAGCTAGTCTCTCATTGGTTCCCCCTCTTCCCGTTCATCCTCAGGACAAATTGCAACCTGTACGGAACAGGAGGTTAAAGGTGCTGATTCTCCAAGGAGGGAGATTGCTAGTAAAGCGGATGGAATGGCGAACCCGAGCCCAAGGAGATGAGAAATGAGGAGCGTTTTAGAAACCTTTCCCGATCACACGGTGTACCATCTTCTGGGTTTCTCATGCATGTTTTCGATGTAGGAAGATGCCCTTGAACCTGGAGATTTGGGACCCCTGGGATGGGTACCACGCAGTATTCCTTTAAAGGGTCTGCGTTTGCTCCCCCAACCTCACCAAACCTCTCAGCCCCTGAGTGTCCACCCTTATGTCTCAATCAGCTGTGGGTCTAGATATGGTCAATCCAGGTGGCATCACAGCCCCTGAACGAATTTGGTAAGAATTTCTCTCTCTTTCACTCTCTTTGTTTCACGGGTTTTTAAAAGTAATTGATTTTTATAATGGGGTTTAGCTGCTTTTCACTGCTGTGTTTATGCTGCTTTACACCCACTAGACTCACTTACAGAGAGATATCAATACATAGGTTTTAAGATTGTTACTAGTCAGATATATTCTTGGGCGGTGAATAGGGTGTCTTGAGTCCAGTTCACTGAGCAAGGAGTAGGTCTTGTCTATTACATATTGGGTTTATGGAACGGTATCTGAGCTAATTTGAAACCCTTGTTTTATGCATCACCCCATCTCACCTTTCCCGTTAAGCAGCCATAGTGTGTTTTCTAAACGTGTGACTCTGTTCTGTTTTGTAATTCAGTTCAAGTGTAGCGGTTTTTACATTCCCTCTATAAGTGATATCTTAGGATCAGTGTCTTTTTCTGTGTGACTTATTTCACTTAGAATCGTCGTACCTAAATCCACTCATCATGCTGCTAGTAGCCTTATGACGTTGATTTCATGGCTGAGTGATATTCCTTTGTACATAAGGACCACAACTTCTTTATCCATTTTCCTCTTTCCTGGGATATTTAAGGTGTAACGAAGTGGAGGTTCTTGTCAACAGAGCAGCCCTAAACTTTGGGGTGCCTGTGTCTTGCTGATTTTTAGTTTTCCCAATTTATACGCCCATGAGTGGAAGTGCCCTATGCTCTGTAAGCTGAGTTTTTTAGATTTTTCAGGACACACCGTACACTTCTCCAGAGTGGCTGTTGGCAATTTACATCCCGCCCATCAGCATAGCAAGGCTCCCGTTTCTCCATGGCCTGTCCTGCATTTCTGGTTTTGACACTTTATTCAGCATGGCCCTTTTGACCGATGGGAAGCGAGACTTCTTTGTAGCGCTGATTTGCCTTTCCAGGTTGCTTGGTTGGCCAAAAAGGGCGTATGCGTTTTTTCCTGAATATATTCAGGAAAAAACGCATACGCCCTTTTTGGCCAAGGGCATCATTGTCGAGGTTTCGCCGCTTTTCCTGTGCTTTAAAGGCGATTCGAATCTACCTCCTGAAATCTGTTTCCTGCAATTCTGCCTTGCTTTCAAATCCTCTTGGTTGCCTTCCCTCAAAATATTTGTGGCCGAGAGTTATCATTTTTAACTCTGCAGGTTTGTGATTTGCAGTGCCCCTGAGCTCCATTTTTCAACTCGCTTTCTTGGGAGCTGGCCGCAAAAGCGCAGGATTGCTTCAGGCCCTATTCTGGATCCGGGCGCAGGCTGAGCCTGTGGTTAATTCTTCTTCCTGATGGGAAAATAGAGTGAGCTGTGCCTGTCCCAACACCTAGAGCTAGTCTCTCATTGGTTCCCCCTCTTCCCGTTCATCCTCAGGACAAATTGCAACCTGTACGGAACAGGAGGTTAAAGGTGCTGATTCTCCAAGGAGGGAGATTGCTAGTAAAGCGGATGGAATGGCGAACCCGAGCCCAAGGAGATGAGAAATGAGGAGCGTTTTAGAAACCTTTCCCGATCACACGGTGTACCATCTTCTGGGTTTCTCATGCATGTTTTCGATGTAGGAAGATGCCCTTGAACCTGGAGATTTGGGACCCATGGGATGGGTACCACGCAGTATTCCTTTAAAGGGTCTGCGTTTGCTCCCCCAACCTCACCAAACCTCTCAGCCCCTGAGTGTCCACCCTTATGTCTCAATCAGCTGTGGGTCTAGATATGGTCAATCCAGGTGGCATCACAGCCCCTGAACGAATTTGGTAAGAATTTCTCTCTCTTTCACTGTCTTTGTTTCACGGGTTTTTAAAAGTAATTGATTTTTATAATGGGGTTTAGCTGCTTTTCACTGCTGTGTTTATGCTGCTTTACACCCACTAGACTCACTTACAGAGAGATATCAATACATAGGTTTTAAGATTGTTACTAGTCAGATATATTCTTGGGCGGTGAATAGGGGGTCTTGAGTCCAGTTCACTGAGCAAGGAGTAGGTCTTGTCTATTACATATTGGGTTTATGGAACGGTATCTGAGCTAATTTGAAACCCTTGTTTTATGCATCACCCCATCTCACCTTTCCCGTTAAGCAGCCATAGTGTGTTTTCTAAACGTGTGACTCTGTTCTGTTTTGTAATTCAGTTCAAGTGTAGCGGTTTTTACATTCCCTCTATAAGTGATATCTTCTGATAAGTGTCTTTTTCTGTGTGACTTATTTCACTTAGAATCGTCGTACCTAAATCCACTCATCATGCTGCTACTAGCCTTATGACGTTGATTTCATGGCTGAGTGATATTCCTTTGTACATAAGGACCACAACTTCTTTATCCATTTTCCTCTTTCCTGGGATATTTAAGGTGTAATGAAGTGGAGGTTCTTGTCAACAGAGCAGCCCTAAACTTTGGGGTGCCTGTGTCTTGCTGATTTTTAGTTTTCCCAATTTATACGCCCATGAGTGGAAGTGCCCTATGCTCTGTAAGCTGAGTTTTTTAGATGTTTCAGGACACACCGTACACTTCTCCAGAGTGGCTGTTGGCAATTTACATCCCGCCCATCAGCGTAGCAAGGCTCCCTTTTCTCCATGGCCTGTCCTTCATTTCTGGTTTTGACACTTTATTCAGCATGGCCCTTTTGACCGATGGGAAGCGAGACTTCTTTGTAGCGCTGATTTGCCTTTCCAGGTTGCTTGGTTGGCCAAAAAGGGCGTATGCGTTTTTTCCTGAATATATTCAGGAAAAAACGCATACGCCCTTTTTGGCCAAGGGCATCATTGTCGAGGTTTCGCCGCTTTTCCTGTGCTTTAAAGGCGATTCGAATCTACCTCCTGAAATCTGTTTCCTGCAATTCTGCCTTGCTTTCAGATCCTCTTCTTTGCCTTCCCTCGATATATTTGTGGACGAGAGTTATCATTTATAACTCTGCAGGTTTGTGAATTGCAGTGCCCCTGAGCTCCATTTTTCAACTCGCTTTCTTGAAGGCTGGCCGCAAAAGCGCAGGATTGCTTCAGGCCCTATTCTGGTTCCGGGCGCAGGCTGAGCCTGTGGTTAATTCTTCTTCCTGATGGGAAAATAGAGTGAGCTGTGCCTGTCCCAACACCTAGAGCTAGTCTCTCATTGGTTCCCCCTCTTCCCGTTCATCCTCAGGACAAATTGCAACCTGTACGGAACAGGAGGTTAAAGGTGCTGATTCTCCAAGGAGGGAGATTGCTAGTAAAGCGGCTGGAATGGCGAACCTGAGCACAAGGAGATGAGAAATGAGGTGCGCTTTAGAAACGTTTCCCGATCACACGGTGTACCATCTTCTGGGTTTCTCATGCATGTTTTCGATGTAGGAAGATGCCCTTGAACCTGGAGATTTGGGACCCATGGGATGGGTACCACGCAGTATTCCTTTAAAGGGTCTGCATTTGCTCCCCCAACCTCACCAAACCTCTCAGCCCCTGAATGTCCACCCTTATGTCTCAATCACCTGTGGGTCTAGGTATGGTCAATCCAGGTGGCATCACAGCCCCTGAACGAATTTGGTAAGAATTTCTCTCTCTTTCACTGTCTTTGTTTCACGGGTTTTTTAAAGTAATGGTTTTTTTTTTTTTAAATATAAGCAAATTTTTTTTAAGATTTCTTTAGTGATTGATTGATTGATTGATTGCTATGTTGGGTCTTCGTTTCTGTGCTAGGGCTTTCTCCAGTTGTGGCAAGTGGGGGCCACTCTTCATCGCGGTGCGCGGGCCTCTCACTATTGTGGCCTCTCTTGTTGCGGAGCACAGGCTCCAGACGCGCAGGCTCAGTAGTTGTGGCTCACGGGCCTAGTTGCTCCACGGCATGTGGGATCTTCCCAGACCAGGGCTCAAACCCGTGTTTCCTGCATTAGCAGGCAGATTCTCAACCACTGCGCAAGCAGGAAAGCCCAGTAATTGATTTTTGTACTGGGGTTTAGCTGCTTTTCACTGCTGTGTTTATGCCGCTTTACATCCACAAGTCTCACTTACAGAGAGATATCAATACATAGGTTTTAAGATTCTTACTAGTCAGATATATTCTAGGGCGGTGAATAGGGGGTGTTGAGTCCAGTTCACTGAGCAAGGAGTAGGTCTTGTCTATTACATATTGGGTTTATGGAATGGTATCTGAGCTAATTTCAAACCCTTGTTTTATGCATCACCCCACCTCTCCTTTCCCGTTAAGCAGCCATAGTGTGTTTTCTAAACGTGTGACTGTGTTCTGTTTTGTAATTCAGTTCAAGTGTAGCGGTTTTTACATTGCCTCTATAAGTGATATCTTAGGATCGGTGTCTTTTTCTGTGTGACTTATTTCACTTAGAATCGTCGTACCTAAATCCACTCATCATGCTGCTAGTAGCCTTATGACGTTGATTTCATGGCTGAGTGATATTCCTTTGTACATAAGGACCACAACTTCTTTATCCATTTTCCTCTTTCCTGGGATATTTAAGGTGTAACGAAGTGGAGGTTCTTGTCAACAGAGCAGCCCTAAACTTTGGGGTGCCTGTGTCTTGCTGATTTTTAGTTTTCCCAATTTATACGCCCATGAGTGGAAGTGCCCTATGCTCTGTAAGCTGAGTTTTTTAGATGTTTCAGGACACACCGTACACTTCTCCAGAGTGGCTGTTGGCAATTTACATCCCGCCCATCAGTGTAGCAAGGCTCCCGTTTCTCCATGGCCTGTCCTGCATTTCTGGTTTTGACACTTTATTCAGCATGGCCGTTTTGACCGATGGGAAGCGAGACTTCTTTGTAGCGCTGATTTGCCTTTCCAGGTTGCTTGGTTGGCCAAAAAGGGCGTATGCGTTTTTTCCTGAATATATTTTTTCCTGAATATATTCAGGAAAAAACGCATACGCCCTTTTTGGCCAAGGGCATCATTGTCGAGGTTTCGCCGCTTTTCCTGTGCTTTAAAGGCGATTCGAATCTACCTCCTGAAATCTGTTTCCTGCAATTCTGCCTTGCTTTCAGATCCTCTTCGTTGCCTTCCCTCGATATATTTGTGGACGAGAGTTATCATTTATAACTCTGCAGGTTTGTGAATTGCAGTGCCCCTGAGCTCCATTTTTCAACTCGCTTTCTTGAAGGCTGGCCGCAAAAGCGCAGGATTGCTTCAGGCCCTATTCTGGTTCCGGGCGCAGGCTGAGCCTGTGGTTAATTCTTCTTCCTGATGGGAAAATAGAGTGAGCTGTGCCTGTCCCAACACCTAGAGCTAGTCTCTCATTGGTTCCCCCTCTTCCCGTTCATCCTCAGGACAAATTGCAACCTGTACGGAACAGGAGGTTAAAGGTGCTGATTCTCCAAGGAGGGAGATTGCTAGTAAAGCGGCTGGAATGGCGAACCCGAGCCCAAGGAGATGAGAAATGAGGAGCGTTTTAGAAACCTTTCCCGATCACACGGTGTACCATCTTCTGGGTTTCTCATGCATGCTTTCGATGTAGGAAGATGCCCTTGAACCTGGAGATTTGGGACCCATGGGATGGGTACCACGCAGTATTCCTTTAAAGGGTCTGCGTTTGCTCCCCCAACCTCACCAAACCTCTCAGCCCCTGAGTGTCCACCCTTATGTCTGAATCAGCTGTGGGTCTAGATATGGTCAATCCAGGTGGCATCACAGCCCCTGAACGAATTTGGTAAGAATTTCTCTCTCTTTCACTGTCTTTGTTTCACGGGTTTTTAAAAGTAATTGATTTTTATAATGGGGTTTAGCTGCTTTTCACTGCTGTGTTTATGCTGCTTTACACCCACTAGACTCACTTACAGAGAGATATCAATACATAGGTTTTAAGATTGTTACTAGTCAGATATATTCTTGGGCGGTGAATAGGGGGTCTTGAGTCCAGTTCACTGAGCAAGGAGTAGGTCTTGTCTATTACATATTGGGTTTATGGAACGGTATCTGAGCTAATTTGAAACCCTTGTTTTATGCATCACCCCATCTCACCTTTCCCGTTAAGCAGCCATAGTGTGTTTTCTAAACGTGTGACTCTGTTCTGTTTTGTAATTCAGTTCAAGTGTAGCGGTTTTTACATTCCCTCTATAAGTGATATCTTCTGATAAGTGTCTCTTTCTGTGTGACTTATTTCACTTAGAATCGTCGTACCTAAATCCACTCATCATGCTGCTACCAGCCTTATGAGGTTGATTTCATGGCTGAGTGATATTCCATTGTACATAAGGACCACAACTTCTTTATCCATTTTTCTCTTTCCTGGGATATTTAAGGTGTAACGAAGTGGAGGTTCTTGTCAACAGAGCAGCCCTAAACTTTGGGATGCCTGTGTCTTGCTGATTTTTAGTTTTCCCAATTTATACGCCCATGAGTGGAAGTGCCCTATGCTCTGTAAGCTGAGTTTTTTAGATGTTTCAGGACACACCGTACACTTCTCGAGAGTGGCTGTTGGCAATTTACATCCCGCCCATCAGCGTAGAAAGGCTCCCGTTTCTCCATGGCCTGTCCTGCATTTCTGGTTTTGACACTTTATTCAGCATGGCCCTTTTGACCGATGGGAAGCGAGACTTCTTTGTAGCGCTGATTTGCCTTTCCAGGTTGCTTGGTTGGCCAAAAAGGGCGTATGCGTTTTTTCCTGAATATATTCAGGAACAAACGCATACGCCCTTTTTGGCCAAGGGCATCATTGTCGAGGTTTCGCCGCTTTTCCTGTGCTTTAAAGGCGATTCGAATCTACCTCCTGAAATCTGTTTCCTGCAATTCTGCCTTGCTTTCAAATCCTCTTGGTTGCCTTCCCTCAAAATATTTGTGGCCGAGAGTTATCATTTTTAACTCTGCAGGTTTGTGAATTGCAGTGCCCCTGAGCTCCATTTTTCAACTCGCTTTCTTGGGAGCTGGCCGCAAAAGCGCAGGATTGCTTCAGGCCCTATTCTGGATCCGGGCGCAGGCTGAGCCTGTGGTTAATTCTTCTTCCTGATGGGAAAATAGAGTGAGCTGTGCCTGTCCCAACACCTAGAGCTAGTCTCTCATTGGTTCCCCCTCTTCCCGTTCATCCTCAGGACAAATTGCAACCTGTACGGAACAGGAGGTTAAAGGTGCTGATTCTCCAAGGAGGGAGATTGCTAGTAAAGCGGCTGGAATGGCGAACCCGAGCCCAAGGAGATGAGAAATGAGGAGCGTTTTAGAAACCTTTCCTGATCACACGGTGTACCATCTTCTGGGTTTCTCATGCATGCTTTCGATGTAGGAAGATGCCCTTGAACCTGGAGATTTGGGACCCATGGGATGGGTACCACGCAGTATTCCTTTAAAGGGTCTGCGTTTGCTCCCCCAACCTAACCAAACCTCTCAGCCCCTGAGTGTCCACCCTTATGTCTCAATCAGCTGTGGGTCTAGATATGGTCAATCCAGGTGGCATCACAGCCCCTGAACGAATTTGGTAAGAATTTCTCTCTCTTTCACTGTCTTTGTTTCACGGGTTTTTAAAAGTAATTGATTTTTATAATGGGGTTTAGCTGCTTTTCACTGCTGTGTTTATGCTGCTTTACACCCACTAGACTCACTTACAGAGAGATATCAATACATAGGTTTTAAGATTCTTACTAGTCAGATATATTCTTGGGCGGTGAATAGTGGGTCTTGAGTCCAGTTCACTGAGCAAGGAGTAGGTCTTGTCTATTACATATTGGGTTTATGGAACGGTATCTGAGCTAATTTGAAACCCTTGTTTTATGCATCACCCCATCTCACCTTTCCCGTTAAGCAGCCATAGTGTGTTTTCTAAACGTGTGACTCTGTTCTGTTTTGTAATTCAGTTCAAGTGTAGCGGTTTTTACATTCCCTCTATAAGTGATATCTTCTGATAAGTGTCTTTTTCTGTGTGACTTATTTCACTTAGAATCGTCGTACCTAAATCCACTCATCATGCTGCTACCAGCCTTATGAGGTTGATTTCATGGCTGAGTGATATTCCATTGTACATAAGGACCACAACTTCTTTATCCATTTTTCTCTTTCCTGGGATATTTAAGGTGTAACGAAGTGGAGGTTCTTGTCAACAGAGCAGCCCTAAACTTTGGGATGCCTGTGTCTTGCTGATTTTTAGTTTTCCCAATTTATACGCCCATGAGTGGAAGTGCCCTATGCTCTGTAAGCTGAGATTTTTAGATGTTTCAGGACACACCGTACACTTCTCGAGAGTGGCTGTTGGCAATTTACATCCCGCCCATCAGCGTAGAAAGGCTCCCGTTTCTCCATGGCCTGTCCTGCATTTCTGGTTTTGAAACTTTATTCAGCATGGCCCTTTTGACCGATGGGAAGCGAGACTTCTTTGTAGCGCTGATTTGCCTTTCCAGGTTGCTTGGTAGGCCAAAAAGGGCGTATGCGTTTTTTCCTGAATATATTCAGGAAAAAACGCATACGCCCTTTTTGGCCAAGGGCATCATTGTCGAGGTTTCGCCGCTTTTCCTGTGCTTTAAAGGCGATTCGAATCTACCTCCTGAAATCTGTTTCCTGCAATTCTGCCTTGCTTTCAAATCCTCTTCGTTGCCTTCCCTCAAAATATTTGTGGCCGAGAGTTATCATTTTTAACTCTGCAGGTTTGTGAATTGCAGTGCCCCTGAGCTCCATTTTTCAACTCGCTTTCTTGGGAGCTGGCCGCAAAAGCGCAGGATTGCTTCAGGCCCTATTCTGGTTCCGGGCGCAGGCTGAGCCTGTGGTTAATTCTTCTTCCTGATGGGAAAATAGAGTGAGCTGTGCCTGTCCCAACACCTAGAGCTAGTCTCTCATTGGTTCCCCCTCTTCCCGTTCATCCTCAGGACAAATTGCAACCTGTACGGAACAGGAGGTTAAAGGTGCTGATTCTCCAAGGAGGGAGATTGCTAGTAAAGCGGCTGGAATGGCGAACCCGAGCACAAGGAGATGAGAAATGAGGAGCGTTTTAGAAACCTTTCCCGATCACACGGTGTACCATCTTCTGCGTTTCTGATGCATGTTTTCGATGTAGGAAGATGCCCTTGAACCTGGAGATTTGGGACCCATGGGATGGGTACCACGCAGTATTCCTTTAAAGGGTCTGCGTTTGCTCCCCCAACCTCACCAAACCTCTCAGCCCCAAGAGTGTCCATCCTTATGTCTCAATCAGCTGTGGGTCTAGATATGGTCAATCCAGGTGGCATCACAGCCCCTGAACGAATTTTGTAAGAATTTCTCTCTCTTTCACGGTCTTTGTTCACGGGTATTTTAAAGTATTTGATTTTTATAATGGGGTTTAGATGCTTTTCACTGCTCTGTTTCTGCCACTTTACACCCACTTGACTCACTTACAGAGAGATATCAATACATAGGTTTTAACATTCTTACTAGTCAGATATATTCTTGGGCGGTGAATAGGGGGTGTTGAGTCCAGTTCACTGAGCAAGGAGTAGGTCTTGTCTATTACATATTGGGTTTATGGAACGGTATCTGAGCTAATTTGAAACCCTTGTTTTATGCATCACCCCACCTCTCCTTTCCCGTTAAGCAGCCATAGTGTGTTTTCTAAACGTGTGACTCTATTCTGTTTTGTAATTCAGTTCAAGTGTAGCGGTTTTTCCATTCCCTCTATAAGTGATATCTTATGATAAGTGTCTTTTTCTGTGTGACTTATTTCACTTAGAATCGTCGTAGCTAAATCCACTCATCATGCTGCTACTAGCCTTATGACGTTGATTTCATGGCTGAGTGATATTCCATTGTACATAAGGACCACAACTTCTTTATCCATTTTTCTCTTTCCTGGGATATTTAAGGTGTAACGAAGTGGAGGTTCTTGTCAACAGAGCAGCCCTAAACTTTGGGGTGCCCGTGTCTTGCTGATTTTAAGTTTTCCCAATTTATACGCCCATGAGTGGAAGTGCCCTATGCTCTCTAAACTGAGTTTTTTAGATGTTTCAGGACACACCGTACACTTCTCCAGAGTGGCTGTTGGCAATTTACATCCCGCCCATCAGCGTAGCAAGGCTCCCGTTTCTCCTTGGCCTGTCCTGCATTTCTGGTTTTGACACTTTATTCAGCATGGCCCTTTTGACCGATGGGAAGCGAGACTTCTTTGTAGCGCTGATTTGCCTTTCCAGGTTGCTTGGTTGGCCAAAAAGGGCGTATGCGTTTTTTCCTGAATATATTCAGGAAAAAACGCATACGCCCTTTTTGGCCAAGGGCATCATTGTGGAGGTTTTGCCTCTTTTCCTGTGCTTTGAAGGCGATTCGAATCTACCTCCTGAAATCTGTTTCCTGCAATTCTGCCTTGCTTTCAAATGCTCTTCGTTGCCTTCCCTCGATATATTTCTGGACGAGAGTTATCATTTATAACTCTGCAGGTTTGTGAATTGCAGTGCCCCTGAGCTCCATTTTTCAACTCGCTTTCTTGAAGGCTGGCCGCAAAAGCGCAGGATTGCTTCAGGCACTATTCTGGTTCCGGGCGCAGGCTGAGCCTGTGGTTAATTCTTCTTCCTGATGGGAAAATAGAGTGAGCTGTGCCTGTCCCAACACCTAGAGCTAGTCTCTCATTGGTTCCCCCTCTTCCCGTTCATCCTCAGGACAAATTGCAACCTGTACGGAACAGGAGGTTAAAGGTGCTGATTCTCCAAGGAGGGAGATTGCTAGTAAAGCGGCTGGAATGGCGAACCCGAGCCCAAGGAGATGAGAAATGAGGAGCGTTTTAGAAACCTTTCCCGATCACACGGTGTACCATCTTCTGGGTTTCTCATGCATGTTTTCGATGTAGGAAGATGCCCTTGAACCTGGAGATTTGGGACCCATGGGATGGGTACCACGCAGTATTCTTTGAAAGAGTCTGCGTTTGCTCCCGCAACCTCACCAAACCTCTCAGCCCCTGAGTGTCCACCCTTATGTCTCAATCAGCTGTGGGTCTAGACATGGTCAATCCAGGTGGCATCACAGCCCCTGAACGAATTTGGTAAGAATTTCTCTCTCTTTCACTGTCTTTGTTTCACGGGTTTTTAAAAGTAATTGATTTTTATAATGGGGTTTAGCTGCTTTTCACTGCTGTGTTTATGCTGCTTTACACCCACTAGACTCACTTACAGAGAGATATCAATACATAGGTTTTAACATTCTTACTAGTCAGATATATTCTTGGGCGGTGAATAGGGGGTCTTGAGTCCAGTTCACTGAGCAAGGAGTAGGTCTTGTCTATTACATATTGGGTTTATGGAATGGTATCTGAGCTAATTTGAAACCCTTGTTTTATGCATCACCCCATCTCACCTTTCCCGTTAAGCAGCCATAGTGTGTTTTCTAAACGTGTGACTCTGTTCTGTTTTGTAATTCAGTTCAAGTGTAGCGGTTTTTACATTCCCTCTATAAGTGATATCTTCTGATAAGTGTCTTTTTCTGTGTGACTTATTTCACTTAGAATCGTCGTACCTAAATCCACTCATCATGCTGCTACCAGCCTTATGAGGTTGATTTCATGGCTGAGTGATATTCCATTGTACATAAGGACCACAACTTCTTTATCCATTTTTCTCTTTCCTGGGATATTTAAGGTGTAACGAAGTGGAGGTTCTTGTCAACAGAGCAGCCCTAAACTTTGGGATGCCTGTGTCTTTCTGATTTTTAGTTTTCCCAATTTATACGCCCATGAGTGGAAGTGCCCTATGCTCTGTAAGCTGAGTTTTTTAGATGTTTCAGGACACACCGTACACTTCTCGAGAGTGGCTGTTGGCAATTTACATCCCGCCCATCAGCGGAGAAAGGCTCCCGTTTCTCCATGGCCTGTCCTGCATTTCTGGTTTTGACACTTTATTCAGCATGGCCCTTTTGACCGATGGGAAGCGAGACTTCTTTGTAGCGCTGATTTGCCTTTCCAGGTTGCTTGGTTGGCCAAAAAGGGCGTATGCGTTTGTTCCTGAATATATTCAGGAACAAACGCATACGCCCTTTTTGGCCAAGGGCATCATTGTCGAGGTTTCGCCGCTTTTCCTGTGCTTTAAAGGCGATTCGAATCTACCTCCTGAAATCTGTTTCCTGCAATTCTGCCTTGCTTTCAAATCCTCTTGGTTGCCTTCCCTCAAAATATTTGTGGCCGAGAGTTATCATTTTTACCTCTGCAGGTTTGTGAATTGCAGTGCCCCTGAGCTCCATTTTTCAACTCGCTTTCTTGGGAGCTGGCCGCAAAAGCGCAGGATTGCTTCAGGCCCTATTCTGGATCCGGGCGCAGGCTGAGCCTGTGGTTAATTCTTCTTCCTGATGGGAAAATAGAGTGAGCTGTGCCTGTCCCAACACCTAGAGCTAGTCTCTCATTGGTTCCCCCTCTTCCCGTTCATCCTCAGGACAAATTGCAACCTGTACGGAACAGGAGGTTAAAGGTGCTGATTCTCCAAGGAGGGAGATTGCTAGTAAAGCGGCTGGAATGGCGAACCCGAGCCCAAGGAGATGAGAAATGAGGAGCGTTTTAGAAACCTTTCCCGATCACACGGTGTACCATCTTCTGGGTTTCTCATGCATGTTTTCGATGTAGGAAGATGCCCTTGAACCTGGAGATTTGGGACCCCTGGGATGGGTACCACGCAGTATTCCTTTAAAGGGTCTGCGTTTGCTCCCCCAACCTCACCAAACCTCTCAGCCCCTGAGTGTCCACCCTTATGTCTCAATCAGCTGTGGGTCTAGATATGGTCAATCCAGGTGGCATCACAGCCCCTGAACGAATTTGGTAAGAATTTCTCTCTCTTTCACTGTCTTTGTTTCACGGGTTTTTAAAAGTAATTGATTTTTATAATGGGGTTTAGCTGCTTTTCACTGCTGTGTTTATGCTGCTTTACACCCACTAGACTCACTTACAGAGAGATATCAATACATAGGTTTTAAGATTCTTACTAGTCAGATATATTCTTGGGCGGTGAATAGGGGGTCTTGAGTCCAGTTCACTGAGCAAGGAGTAGGTCTTGTCTATTACATATTGGGTTTATGGAACGGTATCTGAGCTAATTTGAAACCCTTGTTTTATGCATCACCCCATCTCACCTTTCCCGTTAAGCAGCCATAGTGTGTTTTCTAAACGTGTGACTCTGTTCTGTTTTGTAATTCAGTTCAAGTGTAGCGGTTTTTACATTCCCTCTATAAGTGATATCTTCTGATAAGTGTCTCTTTCTGTGTGACTTATTTCACTTAGAATCGTCGTACCTAAATCCACTCATCATGCTGCTACCAGCCTTATGAGGTTGATTTCATGGCTGAGTGATATTCCATTGTACATAAGGACCACAACTTCTTTATCCATTTTTCTCTTTCCTGGGATATTTAAGGTGTAACGAAGTGGAGGTTCTTGTCAACAGAGCAGCCCTAAACTTTGGGATGCCTGTGTCTTGCTGATTTTTAGTTTTCCCAATTTATACGCCCATGAGTGGAAGTGCCCTATGCTCTGTAAGCTGAGTTTTTTAGATGTTTCAGGACACACCGTACACTTCTCGAGAGTGGCTGTTGGCAATTTACATCCCGCCCATCAGCGTAGAAAGGCTCCCGTTTCTCCATGGCCTGTCCTGCATTTCTGGTTTTGACACTTTATTCAGCATGGCCCTTTTGACCGATGGGAAGCGAGACTTCTTTGTAGCGCTGATTTGCCTTTCCAGGTTGCTTGGTTGGCCAAAAAGGGCGTATGCGTTTTTTCCTGAATATATTCAGGAACAAACGCATACGCCCTTTTTGGCCAAGGGCATCATTGTCGAGGTTTCGCCGCTTTTCCTGTGCTTTAAAGGCGATTCGAATCTACCTCCTGAAATCTGTTTCCTGCAATTCTGCCTTGCTTTCAAATCCTCTTGGTTGCCTTCCCTCAAAATATTTGTGGCCGAGAGTTATCATTTTTAACTCTGCAGGTTTGTGAATTGCAGTGCCCCTGAGCTCCATTTTTCAACTCGCTTTCTTGGGAGCTGGCCGCAAAAGCGCAGGATTGCTTCAGGCCCTATTCTGGATCCGGGCGCAGGCTGAGCCTGTGTTTAATTCTTCTTCCTGATGGGAAAATAGAGTGAGCTGTGCCTGTCCCAACACCTAGAGCTAGTCTCTCATTGGTTCCCCCTCTTCCCGTTCATCCTCAGGACAAATTGCAACCTGTACGGAACAGGAGGTTAAAGGTGCTGATTCTCCAAGGAGGGAGATTGCTAGTAAAGCGGCTGGAATGGCGAACCCGAGCCCAAGGAGATGAGAAATGAGGAGCGTTTTAGAAACCTTTCCCGATCACACGGTGTACCATCTTCTGGGTTTCTCATGCATGTTTTCGATGTAGGAAGATGCCCTTGAACCTGGAGATTTGGGACCCCTGGGATGGGTACCACGCAGTATTCCTTTAAAGGGTCTGCGTTTGCTCCCCCAACCTCACCAAACCTCTCAGCCCCTGAGTGTCCACCCTTATGTCTCAATCAGCTGTGGGTCTAGATATGGTCAATCCAGGTGGCATCACAGCCCCTGAACGAATTTGGTAAGAATTTCTCTCTCTTTCACTGTCTTTGTTTCACGGGTTTTTAAAAGTAATTGATTTTTATAATGGGGTTTAGCTGCTTTTCACTGCTGTGTTTATGCTGCTTTACACCCACTAGACTCACTTACAGAGAGATATCAATACATAGGTTTTAAGATTCTTACTAGTCAGATATATTCTTGGGCGGTGAATAGGGGGTCTTGAGTCCAGTTCACTGAGCAAGGAGTAGGTCTTGTCTATTACATATTGGGTTTATGGAACGGTATCTGAGCTAATTTGAAACCCTTGTTTTATGCATCACCCCATCTCACCTTTCCCGTTAAGCAGCCATAGTGTGTTTTCTAAACGTGTGACTCTGTTCTGTTTTGTAATTCAGTTCAAGTGTAGCGGTTTTTACATTCCTTCTATAAGTGATATCTTCTGATAACTGTCTCTTTCTGTGTGACTTATTTCACTTAGAATCGTCGTACCTAAATCCACTCATCATGCTGCTACCAGCCTTATGAGGTTGATTTCATGGCTGAGTGATATTCCATTGTACATAAGGACCACAACTTCTTTATCCATTTTTCTCTTTCCTGGGATATTTAAGGTGTAACGAAGTGGAGGTTCTTGTCAACAGAGCAGCCCTAAACTTTGGGATGCCTGTGTCTTGCTGATTTTTAGTTTTCCCAATTTATACGCCCATGAGTGGAAGTGCCCTATGCTCTGTAAGCTGAGTTTTTTAGATGTTTCAGGACACACCGTACACTTCTCGAGAGTGGCTGTTGGCAATTTACATCCCGCCCATCAGCGTAGAAAGGCTCCCGTTTCTCCATGGCCTGTCCTGCATTTCTGGTTTTGAAACTTTATTCAGCATGGCCCTTTTGACCGATGGGAAGCGAGACTTCTTTGTAGCGCTGATTTGCCTTTCCAGGTTGCTTGGTTGGCCAAAAAGGGCGTATGCGTTTTTTCCTGAATATATTCAGGAAAAAACGCATACGCCCTTTTTGGCCAAGGGCATCATTGTCGAGGTTTCGCCGCTTTTCCTGTGCTTTAAAGGCGATTCGAATCTACCTCCTGAAATCTGTTTCCTGCAATTCTGCCTTCCTTTCAAATCCTCTTCGTTGCCTTCCCTCAAAATATTTGTGGCCGAGAGTTATCATTTTTAACTCTGCAGGTTTGTGAATTGCAGTGCCCCTGAGCTCCATTTTTCAACTCGCTTTCTTGGGAGCTGGCCGCAAAAGCGCAGGATTGCTTCAGGCCCTATTCTGGTTCCGGGCGCAGGCTGAGCCTGTGGTTAATTCTTCTTCCTGATGGGAAAATAGAGTGAGCTGTGCCTGTCCCAACACCTAGAGCTAGTCTCTCATTGGTTCCCCCTCTTCCCGTTCATCCTCAGGACAAATTGCAACCTGTACGGAACAGGAAGTTAAAGGTGCTGATTCTCCAAGGAGGGAGATTGCTAGTAAAGCGGCTGGAATGGCGAACCCGAGCCCAAGGAGATGAGAAATGAGGAGCGTTTTAGAAACCTTTCCCGATCACACGGTGTACCATCTTCTGCGTTTCTGATGCATGTTTTCGATGTAGGAAGATGCCCTTGAACCTGGAGATTTGGGACCCATGGGATGGGTACCACGCAGTATTCCTTTAAAGGGTCTGCGTTTGCTCCCCCAACCTCACCAAACCTCTCAGCCCCAAGAGTGTCCATCCTTATGTCTCAATCAGCTGTGGGTCTAGATATGGTCAATCCAGGTGGCATCACAGCCCCTGAACGAATTTTGTAAGAATTTCTCTCTCTTTCACGGTCTTTGTTCACGGGTATTTTAAAGTATTTGATTTTTATAATGGGGTTTAGATGCTTTTCACTGCTCTGTTTCTGCCACTTTACACCCACTTGACTCACTTACAGAGAGATATCAATACATAGGTTTTAACATTCTTACTAGTCAGATATATTCTTGGGCGGTGAATAGGGGGTGTTGAGTCCAGTTCACTGAGCAAGGAGTAGGTCTTGTCTATTACATATTGGGTTTATGGAACGGTATCTGAGCTAATTTGAAACCCTTGTTTTATGCATCACCCCACCTCTCCTTTCCCGTTAAGCAGCCATAGTGTGTTTTCTAAACGTGTGACTCTATTCTGTTTTGTAATTCAGTTCAAGTGTAGCGGTTTTTCCATTCCCTCTATAAGTGATATCTTATGATAAGTGTCTTTTTCTGTGTGACTTATTTCACTTAGAATCGTCGTAGCTAAATCCACTCATCATTGCTGCTACTAGCCTTATGACGTTGATTTCATGGCTGAGTGATATTCCATTGTACATAAGGACCACAACTTCTTTATCCATTTTTCTCTTTCCTGGGATATTTAAGGTGTAACGAAGTGGAGGTTCTTGTCAACAGAGCAGCCCTAAACTTTGGGGTGCCCGTGTCCTGCTGATTTTAAGTTTTCCCAATTTATACGCCCATGAGTGGAAGTGCCCTATGCTCTCTAAACTGAGTTTTTTAGATGTTTCAGGACACACCGTACACTTCTCCAGAGTGGCTGTTGGCAATTTACATCCCGCCCATCAGCGTAGCAAGGCTCCCGTTTCTCCTTGGCCTGTCCTGCATTTCTGGTTTTGACACTTTATTCAGCATGGCCCTTTTGACCGATGGGAAGCGAGACTTCTTTGTAGCGCTGATTTGCCTTTCCAGGTTGCTTGGTTGGCCAAAAAGGGCGTATGCGTTTTTTCCTGAATATATTCAGGAAAAAACGCATACGCCCTTTTTGGCCAAGGGCATCATTGTGGAGGTTTTGCCTCTTTTCCTGTGCTTTGAAGGCGATTCGAATCTACCTCCTGAAATCTGTTTCCTGCAATTCTGCCTTGCTTTCAAATCCTCTTCGTTGCCTTCCCTCGATATATTTGTGGACGAGAGTTATCATTTATAACTCTGCAGGTTTGTGAATTGCAGTGCCCCTGAGCTCCATTTTTCAACTCGCTTTCTTGAAGGCTGGCCGCAAAAGCGCAGGATTGCTTCAGGCACTATTCTGGTTCCGGGCGCAGGCTGAGCCTGTGGTTAATTCTTCTTCCTGATGGGAAAATAGAGTGAGCTGTGCCTGTCCCAACACCTAGAGCTAGTCTCTCATTGGTTCCCCCTCTTCCCGTTCATCCTCAGGACAAATTGCAACCTGTACGGAACAGGAGGTTAAAGGTGCTGATTCTCCAAGGAGGGAGATTACTAGTAAAGCGGCTGGAATGGCGAACCCGAGCCCAAGGAGATGAGAAATGAGGAGCGTTTTAGAAACCTTTCCCGATCACACGGTGTACCATCTTCTGGGTTTCTCATGCATGTTTTCGATGTAGGAAGATGCCCTTGAACCTGGAGATTTGGGACCCATGGGATGGGTACCACGCAGTATTCTTTGAAAGGGTCTGCGTTTGCTCCCGCAACCTCACCAAACCTCTCAGCCCCTGAGTGTCCACCCTTATGTCTCAATCAGCTGTGGGTCTAGACATGGTCAATCCAGGTGGCATCACAGCCCCTGAACGAATTTGGTAAGAATTTCTCTCTCTTTCACTGTCTTTGTTTCACGGGTTTTTAAAAGTAATTGATTTTTATAATGGGGTTTAGCTGCTTTTCACTGCTGTGTTTATGCTGCTTTACACCCACTAGACTCACTTACAGAGAGATATCAATACATAGGTTTTAACATTCTTAGTAGTCAGATATATTCTTGGGCGGTGAATAGGGGGTCTTGAGTCCAGTTCACTGAGCAAGGAGTAGGTCTTGTCTATTACATATTGGGTTTATGGAATGGTATCTGAGCTAATTTGAAACCCTTGTTTTATGCATCACCCCATCTCACCTTTCCCGTTAAGCAGCCATAGTGTGTTTTCTAAACGTGTGACTCTGTTCTGTTTTGTAATTCAGTTCAAGTGTAGCGGTTTTTACATTCCCTCTATAAGTGATATCTTAGGATCAGTGTCTTTTTCTGTGTGACTTATTTCACTTAGAATCGTCGTACCTAAATCCACTCATCATGCTGCTAGTAGCCTTATGACGTTGATTTCATGGCTGAGTGATATTCCTTTGTACATAAGGACCACAACTTCTTTATCCATTTTCCTCTTTCCTGGGATATTTAAGGTGTAACGAAGTGGAGGTTCTTGTCAACAGAGCAGCCCTAAACTTTGGGGTGCCTGTGTCTTGCTGATTTTTAGTTTTCCCAATTTATAAGCCCATGATTGGAAGTGCCCTATGCTCTGTAAGCTGAGTTTTTTAGATTTTTCAGGACACACCGTACACTTCTCGAGAGTGGCTGTTGGCAATTTACATCCCGCCCATCAGCATAGCAAGGCTCCTGTTTCTCCATGGCCTGTCCTGCATTTCTGGTTTTGACACTTTATTCAGCATGGCCCTTTTGACCGATGGGAAGCGAGACTTCTTTGTAGCGCTGATTTGCCTTTCCAGGTTGCTTGGTTGGCCAAAAAGGGCGTATGCGTTTTTTCCTGAATATATTCAGGAAAAAACGCATACGCCCTTTTTGGCCAAGGGCATCATTGTCGAGGTTTCGCCGCTTTTCCTGTGCTTTAAAGGCGATTCGAATCTACCTCCTGAAATCTGTTTCCTGCAATTCTGCCTTGCTTTCAAATCCTCTTGGTTGCCTTCGCTCAAAATATTTGTGGCCGAGAGTTATCATTTTTAACTCTGCAGGTTTGTGAATTGCAGTGCCCCTGAGCTCCATTTTTCAACTCGCTTTCTTGGGAGCTGGCCGCAAAAGCGCAGGATTGCTTCAGGCCCTATTCTGGATCCGGGCGCAGGCTGAGCCTGTGGTTAATTCTTCTTCCTGATGGGAAAATAGAGTGAGCTGTGCCTGTCCCAACACCTAGAGCTAGTCTCTCATTGGTTCCCCCTCTTCCCGTTCATCCTCAGGACAAATTGCAACCTGTACGGAACAGGAGGTTAAAGGTGCTGATTCTCCAAGGAGGGAGATTGCTAGTAAAGCGGCTGGAATGGCGAACCCGAGCCCAAGGAGATGAGAAATGAGGAGCGTTTTAGAAACCTTTCCCGATCACACGGTGTACCATCTTCTGGGTTTCTCATGCATGTTTTCGATGTAGGAAGATGCCCTTGAACCTGGAGATTTGGGACCCATGGGATGGGTACCACGCAGTATTCCTTTAAAGGGTCTGCGTTTGCTCCCCCAACCTCACCAAACCTGTCAGCCCCAAGAGTGTCCACCCTTATGTCTCAATCAGCTGTGGGTCTAGATATGGTCAATACAGGTGGCATCACAGCCCCTGAACGAATTTGGTAAGAATTTCTCTCTCTTTCACTGTCTTTGTTTCACGGGTTTTTTAAAGTAATTGATTTTTTTAAAAATATAAGCTAATTTTTTTTTTTAAGATTTCTTTAGTGATTGATTGATTGATTGATTGTTATGTTGGGTCTTCGTTTCTGTGCTAGGGCTTTCTCCAGTTGTGGCAAGTGGGGGCCACTCTTCATTGCGGTGCACGGGCCTCTCACTATTGTGGCCTCTCTTGCGGCGGAGCACAGGCTCCAGACGCGCAGGCTCAGTAGTTGTGGCTCACGGGCCTAGTTGCTCCACGGCATGTGGGATCTTCCCAGACCAGGGCTCAAACCCGTGTTTCCTGCATTAGCAGGCAGATTCTCAACCAGTGCGCAACCAGGGAAGCCCAGTAATTGATTTTTGTAATGGGGTTTAGCTGCTTTTCACTGCTGTGTTTATGCCGCTTTACATCCACAAGTCTCACTTACAGAGAGATATCAATACATAGGTTTTAAGATTCTTACTAGTCAGATATATTCTAGGGCGGTGAATAGGGGGTGTTGAGTCCAGTTCACTGAGCAAGGAGTAGGTCTTGTCTATTACATATTGGGTTTATGGAATGGTATCTGAGCTAATTTCAAACCCTTGTTTTATGCATCACCCCACCTCTCCTTTCCCGTTAAGCAGCCATAGTGTGTTTTCTAAACGTGTGACTCTGTTCTGTTTTGTAGTTCAGTTCAAGTGTAGCGGTTTTTACATTCCCTCTATAAGTGATATCTTAGGATCTGAGTCTTTTTCTGTGTGACTTATTTCACTTAGAATCGTCGTACCTAAATCCACTCATCATGCTGCTATTAGCCTTATGAGGTTGATTTCATGGCTGAGTGATATTCCTTTGTGCATAAGGACCACAACTTCTTTATCCATTTTCCTCTTTCCTGGGATATTTAAGGTGTAACGAAGTGGAGGTTCTTGTCAACAGAGCAGCCCTAAACTTTGGGATGCCTGTGTCTTGCTGATTTTTAGTTTTCCCAATTTATACGCCCATGAGTGGAAGTGCCCTATGCTCTGTAAGCTGAGTTTTTTAGATGTTTCAGGACACACCGTACACTTCTCCAGAGTGGCTGTTGGCAATTTACATCCCGCCCATCAGCGTAGCAAGGCTCCCGTTTCTCCATGGCCTGTCCTGCATTTCTGGTTTTGACACTTTATTCAGCATGGCCCTTTTGACCGATGGGAAGCGAGACTTCTTTGTAGCGCTGATTTGCCTTTCCAGGTTGCTTGGTTGGCCAAAAAGGGCGTATGCGTTTTTTCCTGAATATATTCAGGAAAAAACGCATACGCCCTTTTTGGCCAAGGGCATCATTGTCGAGGTTTCGCCGCTTTTCCTGTGCTTTAAAGGCGATTCGAATCTACCTCCTGAAATCTGTTTCCTGCAATTCTGCCTTGCTTTCAAATCCTCTTGGTTGCCTTCCCTCAAAATATTTGTGGCCGAGAGTTATCATTTTTAACTCTGCAGGTTTGTGAATTGCAGTGCCCCTGAGCTCCATTTTTCAACTCGCTTTCTTGGGAGCTGGCCGCAAAAGCGCAGGATTGCTTCAGGCCCTATTCTGGATCCGGGCGCAGGCTGAGCCTGTGTTTAATTCTTCTTCCTGATGGGAAAATAGAGTGAGCTGTGCCTGTCCCAACACCTAGAGCTAGTCTCTCATTGGTTCCCCCTCTTCCCGTTCATCCTCAGGACAAATTGCAACCTGTACGGAACAGGAGGTTAAAGGTGCTGATTCTCCAAGGAGGGAGATTGCTAGTAAAGCGGCTGGAATGGCGAACCCGAGCCCAAGGAGATGAGAAATGAGGAGCGTTTTAGAAACCTTTCCCGATCACACGGTGTACCATCTTCTGGGTTTCTCATGCATGTTTTCGATGTAGGAAGATGCCCTTGAACCTGGAGATTTGGGACCCCTGGGATGGGTACCACGCAGTATTCCTTTAAAGGGTCTGCGTTTGCTCCCCCAACCTCACCAAACCTCTCAGCCCCTGAGTGTCCACCCTTATGTCTCAATCAGCTGTGGGTCTAGATATGGTCAATCCAGGTGGCATCACAGCCCCTGAACGAATTTGGTAAGAATTTCTCTCTCTTTCACTGTCTTTGTTTCACGGGTTTTTAAAAGTAATTGATTTTTATAATGGGGTTTAGCTGCTTTTCACTGCTGTGTTTATGCTGCTTTACACCCACTAGACTCACTTACAGAGAGATATCAATACATAGGTTTTAAGATTCTTACTAGTCAGATATATTCTTGGGCGGTGAATAGGGGGTCTTGAGTCCAGTTCACTGAGCAAGGAGTAGGTCTTGTCTATTACATATTGGGTTTATGGAACGGTATCTGAGCTAATTTGAAACCCTTGTTTTATGCATCACCCCATCTCACCTTTCCCGTTAAGCAGCCATAGTGTGTTTTCTAAACGTGTGACTCTGTTCTGTTTTGTAATTCAGTTCAAGTGTAGCGGTTTTTACATTCCTTCTATAAGTGATATCTTCTGATAACTGTCTCTTTCTGTGTGACTTATTTCACTTAGAATCGTCGTACCTAAATCCACTCATCATGCTGCTACCAGCCTTATGAGGTTGATTTCATGGCTGAGTGATATTCCATTGTACATAAGGACCACAACTTCTTTATCCATTTTTCTCTTTCCTGGGATATTTAAGGTGTAACGAAGTGGAGGTTCTTGTCAACAGAGCAGCCCTAAACTTTGGGATGCCTGTGTCTTGCTGATTTTTAGTTTTCCCAATTTATACGCCCATGAGTGGAAGTGCCCTATGCTCTGTAAGCTGAGTTTTTTAGATGTTTCAGGACACACCGTACACTTCTCGAGAGTGGCTGTTGGCAATTTACATCCCGCCCATCAGCGTAGAAAGGCTCCCGTTTCTCCATGGCCTGTCCTGCATTTCTGGTTTTGAAACTTTATTCAGCATGGCCCTTTTGACCGATGGGAAGCGAGACTTCTTTGTAGCGCTGATTTGCCTTTCCAGGTTGCATGGTTGGCCAAAAAGGGCGTATGCGTTTTTTCCTGAATATATTCAGGAAAAAACGCATACGCCCTTTTTGGCCAAGGGCATCATTGTCGAGGTTTCGCCGCTTTTCCTGTGCTTTAAAGGCGATTCGAATCTACCTCCTGAAATCTGTTTCCTGCAATTCTGCCTTCCTTTCAAATCCTCTTCGTTGCCTTCCCTCAAAATATTTGTGGCCGAGAGTTATCATTTTTAACTCTGCAGGTTTGTGAATTGCAGTGCCCCTGAGCTCCATTTTTCAACTCGCTTTCTTGGGAGCTGGCCGCAAAAGCGCAGGATTGCTTCAGGCCCTATTCTGGTTCCGGGCGCAGGCTGAGCCTGTGGTTAATTCTTCTTCCTGATGGGAAAATAGAGTGAGCTGTGCCTGTCCCAACACCTAGAGCTAGTCTCTCATTGGTTCCCCCTCTTCCCGTTCATCCTCAGGACAAATTGCAACCTGTACGGAACAGGAAGTTAAAGGTGCTGATTCTCCAAGGAGGGAGATTGCTAGTAAAGCGGCTGGAATGGCGAACCCGAGCCCAAGGAGATGAGAAATGAGGAGCGTTTTAGAAACCTTTCCCGATCACACGGTGTACCATCTTCTGCGTTTCTGATGCATGTTTTCGATGTAGGAAGATGCCCTTGAACCTGGAGATTTGGGACCCATGGGATGGGTACCACGCAGTATTCCTTTAAAGGGTCTGCGTTTGCTCCCCCAACCTCACCAAACCTCTCAGCCCCAAGAGTGTCCATCCTTATGTCTCAATCAGCTGTGGGTCTAGATATGGTCAATCCAGGTGGCATCACAGCCCCTGAACGAATTTTGTAAGAATTTCTCTCTCTTTCACGGTCTTTGTTCACGGGTATTTTAAAGTATTTGATTTTTATAATGGGGTTTAGATGCTTTTCACTGCTCTGTTTCTGCCACTTTACACCCACTTGACTCACTTACAGAGAGATATCAATACATAGGTTTTAACATTCTTACTAGTCAGATATATTCTTGGGCGGTGAATAGGGGGTGTTGAGTCCAGTTCACTGAGCAAGGAGTAGGTCTTGTCTATTACATATTGGGTTTATGGAACGGTATCTGAGCTAATTTGAAACCCTTGTTTTATGCATCACCCCACCTCTCCTTTCCCGTTAAGCAGCCATAGTGTGTTTTCTAAACGTGTGACTCTATTCTGTTTTGTAATTCAGTTCAAGTGTAGCGGTTTTTCCATTCCCTCTATAAGTGATATCTTATGATAAGTGTCTTTTTCTGTGTGACTTATTTCACTTAGAATCGTCGTAGCTAAATCCACTCATCATTGCTGCTACTAGCCTTATGACGTTGATTTCATGGCTGAGTGATATTCCATTGTACATAAGGACCACAACTTCTTTATCCATTTTTCTCTTTCCTGGGATATTTAAGGTGTAACGAAGTGGAGGTTCTTGTCAACAGAGCAGCCCTAAACTTTGGGGTGCCCGTGTCTTGCTGATTTTAAGTTTTCCCAATTTATACGCCCATGAGTGGAAGTGCCCTATGCTCTCTAAACTGAGTTTTTTAGATGTTTCAGGACACACCGTACACTTCTCCAGAGTGGCTGTTGGCAATTTACATCCCGCCCATCAGCGTAGCAAGGCTCCCGTTTCTCCTTGGCCTGTCCTGCATTTCTGGTTTTGACACTTTATTCAGCATGGCCCTTTTGACCGATGGGAAGCGAGACTTCTTTGTAGCGCTGATTTGCCTTTCCAGGTTGCTTGGTTGGCCAAAAAGGGCGTATGCGTTTTTTCCTGAATATATTCAGGAAAAAACGCATACGCCCTTTTTGGCCAAGGGCATCATTGTGGAGGTTTTGCCTCTTTTCCTGTGCTTTGAAGGCGATTCGAATCTACCTCCTGAAATCTGTTTCCTGCAATTCTGCCTTGCTTTCAAATCCTCTTCGTTGCCTTCCCTCGATATATTTGTGGACGAGAGTTATCATTTATAACTCTGCAGGTTTGTGAATTGCAGTGCCCCTGAGCTCCATTTTTCAACTCGCTTTCTTGAAGGCTGGCCGCAAAAGCGCAGGATTGCTTCAGGCACTATTCTGGTTCCGGGCGCAGGCTGAGCCTGTGGTTAATTCTTCTTCCTGATGGGAAAATAGAGTGAGCTGTGCCTGTCCCAACACCTAGAGCTAGTCTCTCATTGGTTCCCCCTCTTCCCGTTCATCCTCAGGACAAATTGCAACCTGTACGGAACAGGAGGTTAAAGGTGCTGATTCTCCAAGGAGGGAGATTACTAGTAAAGCGGCTGGAATGGCGAACCCGAGCCCAAGGAGATGAGAAATGAGGAGCGTTTTAGAAACCTTTCCCGATCACACGGTGTACCATCTTCTGGGTTTCTCATGCATGTTTTCGATGTAGGAAGATGCCCTTGAACCTGGAGATTTGGGACCCATGGGATGGGTACCACGCAGTATTCTTTGAAAGGGTCTGCGTTTGCTCCCGCAACCTCACCAAACCTCTCAGCCCCTGAGTGTCCACCCTTATGTCTCAATCAGCTGTGGGTCTAGACATGGTCAATCCAGGTGGCATCACAGCCCCTGAACGAATTTGGTAAGAATTTCTCTCTCTTTCACTGTCTTTGTTTCACGGGTTTTTAAAAGTAATTGATTTTTATAATGGGGTTTAGCTGCTTTTCACTGCTGTGTTTATGCTGCTTTACACCCACTAGACTCACTTACAGAGAGATATCAATACATAGGTTTTAACATTCTTAGTAGTCAGATATATTCTTGGGCGGTGAATAGGGGGTCTTGAGTCCAGTTCACTGAGCAAGGAGTAGGTCTTGTCTATTACATATTGGGTTTATGGAATGGTATCTGAGCTAATTTGAAACCCTTGTTTTATGCATCACCCCATCTCACCTTTCCCGTTAAGCAGCCATAGTGTGTTTTCTAAACGTGTGACTCTGTTCTGTTTTGTAATTCAGTTCAAGTGTAGCGGTTTTTACATTCCCTCTATAAGTGATATCTTAGGATCAGTGTCTTTTTCTGTGTGACTTATTTCACTTAGAATCGTCGTACCTAAATCCACTCATCATGCTGCTAGTAGCCTTATGACGTTGATTTCATGGCTGAGTGATATTCCTTTGTACATAAGGACCACAACTTCTTTATCCATTTTCCTCTTTCCTGGGATATTTAAGGTGTAACGAAGTGGAGGTTCTTGTCAACAGAGCAGCCCTAAACTTTGGGGTGCCTGTGTCTTGCTGATTTTTAGTTTTCCCAATTTATAAGCCCATGATTGGAAGTGCCCTATGCTCTGTAAGCTGAGTTTTTTAGATTTTTCAGGACACACCGTACACTTCTCGAGAGTGGCTGTTGGCAATTTACATCCCGCCCATCAGCATAGCAAGGCTCCTGTTTCTCCATGGCCTGTCCTGCATTTCTGGTTTTGACACTTTATTCAGCATGGCCCTTTTGACCGATGGGAAGCGAGACTTCTTTGTAGCGCTGATTTGCCTTTCCAGGTTGCTTGGTTGGCCAAAAAGGGCGTATGCGTTTTTTCCTGAATATATTCAGGAAAAAACGCATACGCCCTTTTTGGCCAAGGGCATCATTGTCGAGGTTTCGCCGCTTTTCCTGTGCTTTAAAGGCGATTCGAATCTACCTCCTGAAATCTGTTTCCTGCAATTCTGCCTTGCTTTCAAATCCTCTTGGTTGCCTTCGCTCAAAATATTTGTGGCCGAGAGTTATCATTTTTAACTCTGCAGGTTTGTGAATTGCAGTGCCCCTGAGCTCCATTTTTCAACTCGCTTTCTTGGGAGCTGGCCGCAAAAGCGCAGGATTGCTTCAGGCCCTATTCTGGATCCGGGCGCAGGCTGAGCCTGTGGTTAATTCTTCTTCCTGATGGGAAAATAGAGTGAGCTGTGCCTGTCCCAACACCTAGAGCTAGTCTCTCATTGGTTCCCCCTCTTCCCGTTCATCCTCAGGACAAATTGCAACCTGTACGGAACAGGAGGTTAAAGGTGCTGATTCTCCAAGGAGGGAGATTGCTAGTAAAGCGGCTGGAATGGCGAACCCGAGCCCAAGGAGATGAGAAATGAGGAGCGTTTTAGAAACCTTTCCCGATCACACGGTGTACCATCTTCTGGGTTTCTCATGCATGTTTTCGATGTAGGAAGATGCCCTTGAACCTGGAGATTTGGGACCCATGGGATGGGTACCACGCAGTATTCCTTTAAAGGGTCTGCGTTTGCTCCCCCAACCTCACCAAACCTGTCAGCCCCAAGAGTGTCCACCCTTATGTCTCAATCAGCTGTGGGTCTAGATATGGTCAATACAGGTGGCATCACAGCCCCTGAACGAATTTGGTAAGAATTTCTCTCTCTTTCACTGTCTTTGTTTCACGGGTTTTTTAAAGTAATTGATTTTTTTAAAAATATAAGCTAATTTTTTTTTTTAAGATTTCTTTAGTGATTGATTGATTGATTGATTGTTATGTTGGGTCTTCGTTTCTGTGCTAGGGCTTTCTCCAGTTGTGGCAAGTGGGGGCCACTCTTCATTGCGGTGCACGGGCCTCTCACTATTGTGGCCTCTCTTGCGGCGGAGCACAGGCTCCAGACGCGCAGGCTCAGTAGTTGTGGCTCACGGGCCTAGTTGCTCCACGGCATGTGGGATCTTCCCAGACCAGGGCTCAAACCCGTGTTTCCTGCATTAGCAGGCAGATTCTCAACCAGTGCGCAACCAGGGAAGCCCAGTAATTGATTTTTGTAATGGGGTTTAGCTGCTTTTCACTGCTGTGTTTATGCCGCTTTACATCCACAAGTCTCACTTACAGAGAGATATCAATACATAGGTTTTAAGATTCTTACTAGTCAGATATATTCTAGGGCGGTGAATAGGGGGTGTTGAGTCCAGTTCACTGAGCAAGGAGTAGGTCTTGTCTATTACATATTGGGTTTATGGAATGGTATCTGAGCTAATTTCAAACCCTTGTTTTATGCATCACCCCACCTCTCCTTTCCCGTTAAGCAGCCATAGTGTGTTTTCTAAACGTGTGACTCTGTTCTGTTTTGTAGTTCAGTTCAAGTGTAGCGGTTTTTACATTCCCTCTATAAGTGATATCTTAGGATCTGAGTCTTTTTCTGTGTGACTTATTTCACTTAGAATCGTCGTACCTAAATCCACTCATCATGCTGCTATTAGCCTTATGAGGTTGATTTCATGGCTGAGTGATATTCCTTTGTGCATAAGGACCACAACTTCTTTATCCATTTTCCTCTTTCCTGGGATATTTAAGGTGTAACGAAGTGGAGGTTCTTGTCAACAGAGCAGCCCTAAACTTTGGGATGCCTGTGTCTTGCTGATTTTTAGTTTTCCCAATTTATACGCCCATGAGTGGAAGTGCCCTATGCTCTGTAAGCTGAGTTTTTTAGATGTTTCAGGACACACCGTACACTTCTCCAGAGTGGCTGTTGGCAATTTACATCCCGCCCATCAGCGTAGCAAGGCTCCCGTTTCTCCATGGCCTGTCCTGCATTTCTGGTTTTGACACTTTATTCAGCATGGCCCTTTTGACCGATGGGAAGCGAGACTTCTTTGTAGCGCTGATTTGCCTTTCCAGGTTGCTTGGTTGGCCAAAAAGGGCGTATGCGTTTTTTCCTGAATATATTCAGGAAAAAACGCATACGCCCTTTTTGGCCAAGGGCATCATTGTCGAGGTTTCGCCGCTTTTCCTGTGCTTTAAAGGCGATTCGAATCTACCTCCTGAAATCTGTTTCCTGCAATTCTGCCTTGCTTTCAAATGCTCTTCGTTGCCTTCCCTCGATATATTTGTGGACGAGAGTTATCATTTATAACTCTGCAGGTTTGTGAATTGCAGTGCCCCTGAGCTCCATTTTTCAACTCGCTTTCTTGAAGGCTGGCCGCAAAAGCGCAGGATTGCTTCAGGCACTATTCTGGTTCCGGGCGCAGGCTGAGCCTGTGGTTAATTCTTCTTCCTGATGGGAAAATAGAGTGAGCTGTGCCTGTCCCAACACCTAGAGCTAGTCTCTCATTGGTTCCCCCTCTTCCCGTTCATCCTCAGGACAAATTGCAACCTGTACGGAACAGGAGGTTAAAGGTGCTGATTCTCCAAGGAGGGAGATTGCTAGTAAAGCGGCTGGAATGGCGAACCCGAGCCCAAGGAGATGAGAAATGAGGAGCGTTTTAGAAACCTTTCCCGATCACACGGTGTACCATCTTCTGGGTTTCTCATGCATGTTTTCGATGTAGGAAGATGCCCTTGAACCTGGAGATTTGGGACCCCTGGGATGGGTACCACGCAGTATTCTTTGAAAGGGTCTGCGTTTGCTCCCGCAACCTCACCAAACCTCTCAGCCCCTGAGTGTCCACCCTTATGTCTCAATCAGCTGTGGGTCTAGACATGGTCAATCCAGGTGGCATCACAGCCCCTGAACGAATTTGGTAAGAATTTCTCTCTCTTTCACTGTCTTTGTTTCACGGGTTTTTAAAAGTAATTGATTTTTATAATGGGGTTTAGCTGCTTTTCACTGCTGTGTTTATGCTGCTTTACACCCACTAGACTCACTTACAGAGAGATATCAATACATAGGTTTTAACATTCTTAGTAGTCAGATATATTCTTGGGCGGTGAATAGGGGGTCTTGAGTCCAGTTCACTGAGCAAGGAGTAGGTCTTGTCTATTACATATTGGGTTTATGGAATGGTATCTGAGCTAATTTGAAACCCTTGTTTTATGCATCACCCCATCTCACCTTTCCCGTTAAGCAGCCATAGTGTGTTTTCTAAACGTGTGACTCTGTTCTGTTTTGTAATTCAGTTCAAGTGTAGCGGTTTTTACATTCCCTCTATAAGTGATATCTTCTGATAAGTGTCTTTTTCTGTGTGACTTATTTCACTTAGAATCGTCGTACCTAAATCCACTCATCATGCTGCTACCAGCCTTATGAGGTTGATTTCATGGCTGAGTGATATTCCATTGTACATAAGGACCACAACTTCTTTATCCATTTTTCTCTTTCCTGGGATATTTAAGGTGTAACGAAGTGGAGGTTCTTGTCAACAGAGCAGCCCTAAACTTTGGGATGCCTGTGTCTTGCTGATTTTTAGTTTTCCCAATTTATAAGCCCATGAGTGGAAGTGCCCTATGCTCTGTAAGCTGAGTTTTTTAGATGTTTCAGGACACACCGTACACTTCTCGAGAGTGGCTGTTGGCAATTTACATCCCGCCCATCAGCGTAGAAAGGCTCCCGTTTCTCCATGGCCTGTCCTGCATTTCTGGTTTTGACACTTTATTCAGCATGGCCCTTTTGACCGATGGGAAGCGAGACTTCTTTGTAGCGCTGATTTGCCTTTCCAGGTTGCTTGGTTGGCCAAAAAGGGCGTATGCGTTTTTTCCTGAATATATTCAGGAAAAAACGCATACGCCCTTTTTGGCCAAGGGCATCATTGTCGAGGTTTCGCCGCTTTTCCTGTGCTTTAAAGGCGATTCGAATCTACCTCCTGAAATCTGTTTCCTGCAATTCTGCCTTGCTTTCAAATCCTCTTGGTTGCCTTCCCTCAAAATATTTGTGGCCGAGAGTTATCATTTTTAACTCTGCAGGTTTGTGAATTGCAGTGCCCCTGAGCTCCATTTTTCAACTCGCTTTCTTGGGAGCTGGCCGCAAAAGCGCAGGATTGCTTCAGGCCCTATTCTGGATCCGGGCGCAGGCTGAGCCTGTGGTTAATTCTTCTTCCTGATGGGAAAATAGAGTGAGCTGTGCCTGTCCCAACACCTAGAGCTAGTCTCTCATTGGTTCCCCCTCTTCCCGTTCATCCTCAGGACAAATTGCAACCTGTACGGAACAGGAGGTTAAAGGTGCTGATTCTCCAAGGAGGGAGATTGCTAGTAAAGCGGCTGGAATGGCGAACCCGAGCCCAAGGAGATGAGAAATGAGGAGCGTTTTAGAAACCTTTCCCGATCACACGGTGTACCATCTTCTGGGTTTCTCATGCATGTTTTCGATGTAGGAAGATGCCCTTGAACCTGGAGATTTGGGACCCCTGGGATGGGTACCACGCAGTATTCCTTTAAAGGGTCTGCGTTTGCTCCCCCAACCTCACCAAACCTCTCAGCCCCTGAGTGTCCACCCTTATGTCTCAATCAGCTGTGGGTCTAGATATGGTCAATCCAGGTGGCATCACAGCCCCTGAACGAATTTGGTAAGAATTTCTCTCTCTTTCACTGTCTTTGTTTCACGGGTTTTTAAAAGTAATTGATTTTTATAATGGGGTTTAGCTGCTTTTCACTGCTGTGTTTATGCTGCTTTACACCCACTAGACTCACTTACAGAGAGATATCAATACATAGGTTTTAAGATTCTTACTAGTCAGATATATTCTTGGGCGGTGAATAGGGGGTCTTGAGTCCAGTTCACTGAGCAAGGAGTAGGTCTTGTCTATTACATATTGGGTTTATGGAACGGTATCTGAGCTAATTTGAAACCCTTGTTTTATGCATCACCCCATCTCACCTTTCCCGTTAAGCAGCCATAGTGTGTTTTCTAAACGTGTGACTCTGTTCTGTTTTGTAATTCAGTTCAAGTGTAGCGGTTTTTACATTCCCTCTATAAGTGATATCTTCTGATAACTGTCTCTTTCTGTGTGACTTATTTCACTTAGAATCGTCGTACCTAAATCCACTCATCATGCTGCTACCAGCCTTATGAGGTTGATTTCATGGCTGAGTGATATTCCATTGTACATAAGGACCACAACTTCTTTATCCATTTTTCTCTTTCCTGGGATATTTAAGGTGTAACGAAGTGGAGGTTCTTGTCAACAGAGCAGCCCTAAACTTTGGGATGCCTGTGTCTTGCTGATTTTTAGTTTTCCCAATTTATACGCCCATGAGTGGAAGTGCCCTATGCTCTGTAAGCTGAGTTTTTTAGATGTTTCAGGACACACCGTACACTTCTCGAGAGTGGCTGTTGGCAATTTACATCCCGCCCATCAGCGTAGAAAGGCTCCCGTTTCTCCATGGCCTGTCCTGCATTTCTGGTTTTGAAACTTTATTCAGCATGGCCCTTTTGACCGATGGGAAGCGAGACTTCTTTGTAGCGCTGATTTGCCTTTCCAGGTTGCTTGGTTGGCCAAAAAGGGCGTATGCGTTTTTTCCTGAATATATTCAGGAAAAAACGCATACGCCCTTTTTGGCCAAGGGCATCATTGTCGAGGTTTCGCCGCTTTTCCTGTGCTTTAAAGGCGATTCGAATCTACCTCCTGAAATCTGTTTCCTGCAATTCTGCCTTCCTTTCAAATCCTCTTCGTTGCCTTCCCTCAAAATATTTGTGGCCGAGAGTTATCATTTTTAACTCTGCAGGTTTGTGAATTGCAGTGCCCCTGAGCTCCATTTTTCAACTCGCTTTCTTGGGAGCTGGCCGCAAAAGCGCAGGATTGCTTCAGGCCCTATTCTGGTTCCGGGCGCAGGCTGAGCCTGTGGTTAATTCTTCTTCCTGATGGGAAAATAGAGTGAGCTGTGCCTGTCCCAACACCTAGAGCTAGTCTCTCATTGGTTCCCCCTCTTCCCGTTCATCCTCAGGACAAATTGCAACCTGTACGGAACAGGAAGTTAAAGGTGCTGATTCTCCAAGGAGGGAGATTGCTAGTAAAGCGGCTGGAATGGCGAACCCGAGCCCAAGGAGATGAGAAATGAGGAGCGTTTTAGAAACCTTTCCCGATCACACGGTGTACCATCTTCTGCGTTTCTGATGCATGTTTTCGATGTAGGAAGATGCCCTTGAACCTGGAGATTTGGGACCCATGGGATGGGTACCACGCAGTATTCCTTTAAAGGGTCTGCGTTTGCTCCCCCAACCTCACCAAACCTCTCAGCCCCAAGAGTGTCCATCCTTATGTCTCAATCAGCTGTGGGTCTAGATATGGTCAATCCAGGTGGCATCACAGCCCCTGAACGAATTTTGTAAGAATTTCTCTCTCTTTCACGGTCTTTGTTCACGGGTATTTTAAAGTATTTGATTTTTATAATGGGGTTTAGATGCTTTTCACTGCTCTGTTTCTGCCACTTTACACCCACTTGACTCACTTACAGAGAGATATCAATACATAGGTTTTAACATTCTTACTAGTCAGATATATTCTTGGGCGGTGAATAGGGGGTGTTGAGTCCAGTTCACTGAGCAAGGAGTAGGTCTTGTCTATTACATATTGGGTTTATGGAACGGTATCTGAGCTAATTTGAAACCCTTGTTTTATGCATCACCCCACCTCTCCTTTCCCGTTAAGCAGCCATAGTGTGTTTTCTAAACGTGTGACTCTATTCTGTTTTGTAATTCAGTTCAAGTGTAGCGGTTTTTCCATTCCCTCTATAAGTGATATCTTATGATAAGTGTCTTTTTCTGTGTGACTTATTTCACTTAGAATCGTCGTAGCTAAATCCACTCATCATTGCTGCTACTAGCCTTATGACGTTGATTTCATGGCTGAGTGATATTCCATTGTACATAAGGACCACAACTTCTTTATCCATTTTTCTCTTTCCTGGGATATTTAAGGTGTAACGAAGTGGAGGTTCTTGTCAACAGAGCAGCCCTAAACTTTGGGGTGCCCGTGTCTTGCTGATTTTAAGTTTTCCCAATTTATACGCCCATGAGTGGAAGTGCCCTATGCTCTCTAAACTGAGTTTTTTAGATGTTTCAGGACACACCGTACACTTCTCCAGAGTGGCTGTTGGCAATTTACATCCCGCCCATCAGCGTAGCAAGGCTCCCGTTTCTCCTTGGCCTGTCCTGCATTTCTGGTTTTGACACTTTATTCAGCATGGCCCTTTTGACCGATGGGAAGCGAGACTTCTTTGTAGCGCTGATTTGCCTTTCCAGGTTGCTTGGTTGGCCAAAAAGGGCGTATGCGTTTTTTCCTGAATATATTCAGGAAAAAACGCATACGCCCTTTTTGGCCAAGGGCATCATTGTGGAGGTTTTGCCTCTTTTCCTGTGCTTTGAAGGCGATTCGAATCTACCTCCTGAAATCTGTTTCCTGCAATTCTGCCTTGCTTTCAAATCCTCTTCGTTGCCTTCCCTCGATATATTTGTGGACGAGAGTTATCATTTATAACTCTGCAGGTTTGTGAATTGCAGTGCCCCTGAGCTCCATTTTTCAACTCGCTTTCTTGAAGGCTGGCCGCAAAAGCGCAGGATTGCTTCAGGCACTATTCTGGTTCCGGGCGCAGGCTGAGCCTGTGGTTAATTCTTCTTCCTGATGGGAAAATAGAGTGAGCTGTGCCTGTCCCAACACCTAGAGCTAGTCTCTCATTGGTTCCCCCTCTTCCCGTTCATCCTCAGGACAAATTGCAACCTGTACGGAACAGGAGGTTAAAGGTGCTGATTCTCCAAGGAGGGAGATTACTAGTAAAGCGGCTGGAATGGCGAACCCGAGCCCAAGGAGATGAGAAATGAGGAGCGTTTTAGAAACCTTTCCCGATCACACGGTGTACCATCTTCTGGGTTTCTCATGCATGTTTTCGATGTAGGAAGATGCCCTTGAACCTGGAGATTTGGGACCCATGGGATGGGTACCACGCAGTATTCTTTGAAAGGGTCTGCGTTTGCTCCCGCAACCTCACCAAACCTCTCAGCCCCTGAGTGTCCACCCTTATGTCTCAATCAGCTGTGGGTCTAGACATGGTCAATCCAGGTGGCATCACAGCCCCTGAACGAATTTGGTAAGAATTTCTCTCTCTTTCACTGTCTTTGTTTCACGGGTTTTTAAAAGTAATTGATTTTTATAATGGGGTTTAGCTGCTTTTCACTGCTGTGTTTATGCTGCTTTACACCCACTAGACTCACTTACAGAGAGATATCAATACATAGGTTTTAACATTCTTAGTAGTCAGATATATTCTTGGGCGGTGAATAGGGGGTCTTGAGTCCAGTTCACTGAGCAAGGAGTAGGTCTTGTCTATTACATATTGGGTTTATGGAATGGTATCTGAGCTAATTTGAAACCCTTGTTTTATGCATCACCCCATCTCACCTTTCCCGTTAAGCAGCCATAGTGTGTTTTCTAAACGTGTGACTCTGTTCTGTTTTGTAATTCAGTTCAAGTGTAGCGGTTTTTACATTCCCTCTATAAGTGATATCTTAGGATCAGTGTCTTTTTCTGTGTGACTTATTTCACTTAGAATCGTCGTACCTAAATCCACTCATCATGCTGCTAGTAGCCTTATGACGTTGATTTCATGGCTGAGTGATATTCCTTTGTACATAAGGACCACAACTTCTTTATCCATTTTCCTCTTTCCTGGGATATTTAAGGTGTAACGAAGTGGAGGTTCTTGTCAACAGAGCAGCCCTAAACTTTGGGGTGCCTGTGTCTTGCTGATTTTTAGTTTTCCCAATTTATAAGCCCATGATTGGAAGTGCCCTATGCTCTGTAAGCTGAGTTTTTTAGATTTTTCAGGACACACCGTACACTTCTCGAGAGTGGCTGTTGGCAATTTACATCCCGCCCATCAGCATAGCAAGGCTCCTGTTTCTCCATGGCCTGTCCTGCATTTCTGGTTTTGACACTTTATTCAGCATGGCCCTTTTGACCGATGGGAAGCGAGACTTCTTTGTAGCGCTGATTTGCCTTTCCAGGTTGCTTGGTTGGCCAAAAAGGGCGTATGCGTTTTTTCCTGAATATATTCAGGAAAAAACGCATACGCCCTTTTTGGCCAAGGGCATCATTGTCGAGGTTTCGCCGCTTTTCCTGTGCTTTAAAGGCGATTCGAATCTACCTCCTGAAATCTGTTTCCTGCAATTCTGCCTTGCTTTCAAATCCTCTTGGTTGCCTTCGCTCAAAATATTTGTGGCCGAGAGTTATCATTTTTAACTCTGCAGGTTTGTGAATTGCAGTGCCCCTGAGCTCCATTTTTCAACTCGCTTTCTTGGGAGCTGGCCGCAAAAGCGCAGGATTGCTTCAGGCCCTATTCTGGATCCGGGCGCAGGCTGAGCCTGTGGTTAATTCTTCTTCCTGATGGGAAAATAGAGTGAGCTGTGCCTGTCCCAACACCTAGAGCTAGTCTCTCATTGGTTCCCCCTCTTCCCGTTCATCCTCAGGACAAATTGCAACCTGTACGGAACAGGAGGTTAAAGGTGCTGATTCTCCAAGGAGGGAGATTGCTAGTAAAGCGGCTGGAATGGCGAACCCGAGCCCAAGGAGATGAGAAATGAGGAGCGTTTTAGAAACCTTTCCCGATCACACGGTGTACCATCTTCTGGGTTTCTCATGCATGTTTTCGATGTAGGAAGATGCCCTTGAACCTGGAGATTTGGGACCCCTGGGATGGGTACCACGCAGTATTCTTTGAAAGGGTCTGCGTTTGCTCCCGCAACCTCACCAAACCTCTCAGCCCCTGAGTGTCCACCCTTATGTCTCAATCAGCTGTGGGTCTAGACATGGTCAATCCAGGTGGCATCACAGCCCCTGAACGAATTTGGTAAGAATTTCTCTCTCTTTCACTGTCTTTGTTTCACGGGTTTTTAAAAGTAATTGATTTTTATAATGGGGTTTAGCTGCTTTTCACTGCTGTGTTTATGCTGCTTTACACCCACTAGACTCACTTACAGAGAGATATCAATACATAGGTTTTAAGATTGTTACTAGTCAGATATATTCTTGGGCGGTGAATAGGGTGTCTTGAGTCCAGTTCACTGAGCAAGGAGTAGGTCTTGTCTATTACATATTGGGTTTATGGAACGGTATCTGAGCTAATTTGAAACCCTTGTTTTATGCATCACCCCATCTCACCTTTCCCGTTAAGCAGCCATAGTGTGTTTTCTAAACGTGTGACTCTGTTCTGTTTTGTAATTCAGTTCAAGTGTAGCGGTTTTTACATTCCCTCTATAAGTGATATCTTCTGATAAGTGTCTCTTTCTGTGTGACTTATTTCACTTAGAATCGTCGTACCTAAATCCACTCATCATGCTGCTACCAGCCTTATGAGGTTGATTTCATGGCTGAGTGATATTCCATTGTACATAAGGACCACAACTTCTTTATCCATTTTTCTCTTTCCTGGGATATTTAAGGTGTAACGAAGTGGAGGTTCTTGTCAACAGAGCAGCCCTAAACTTTGGGATGCCTGTGTCTTGCTGATTTTTAGTTTTCCCAATTTATACGCCCATGAGTGGAAGTGCCCTATGCTCTGTAAGCTGAGTTTTTTAGATGTTTCAGGACACACCGTACACTTCTCGAGAGTGGCTCTTGGCAATTTACATCCCGCCCATCAGCGTAGAAAGGCTCCCGTTTCTCCATGGCCTGTCCTGCATTTCTGGTTTTGACACTTTATTCAGCATGGCCCTTTTGACCGATGGGAAGCGAGACTTCTTTGTAGCGCTGATTTGCCTTTCCAGGTTGCTTGGTTGGCCAAAAAGGGCGTATGCGTTTTTTCCTGAATATATTCAGGAAAAAACGCATACGCCCTTTTTGGCCAAGGGCATCATTGTCGAGGTTTCGCCGCTTTTCCTGTGCTTTAAAGGCGATTCGAATCTACCTCCTGAAATCTGTTTCCTGCAATTCTGCCTTGCTTTCAAATCCTCTTGGTTGCCTTCCCTCAAAATATTTGTGGCCGAGAGTTATCATTTTTACCTCTGCAGGTTTGTGAATTGCAGTGCCCCTGAGCTCCATTTTTCAACTCGCTTTCTTGGGAGCTGGCCGCAAAAGCGCAGGATTGCTTCAGGCCCTATTCTGGTTCCGGGCGCAGGCTGAGCCTGTGGTTAATTCTTCTTCCTGATGGGAAAATAGAGTGAGCTGTGCCTGTCCCAACACCTAGAGCTAGTCTCTCATTGGTTCCCCCTCTTCCCGTTCATCCTCAGGACAAATTGCAACCTGTACGGAACAGGAAGTTAAAGGTGCTGATTCTCCAAGGAGGGAGATTGCTAGTAAAGCGGCTGGAATGGCGAACCCGAGCCCAAGGAGATGAGAAATGAGGAGCGTTTTAGAAACCTTTCCCGATCACACGGTGTACCATCTTCTGCGTTTCTGATGCATGTTTTCGATGTAGGAAGATGCCCTTGAACCTGGAGATTTGGGACCCATGGGATGGGTACCACGCAGTATTCCTTTAAAGGGTCTGCGTTTGCTCCCCCAACCTCACCAAACCTCTCAGCCCCAAGAGTGTCCATCCTTATGTCTCAATCAGCTGTGGGTCTAGATATGGTCAATCCAGGTGGCATCACAGCCCCTGAACGAATTTTGTAAGAATTTCTCTCTCTTTCACGGTCTTTGTTCACGGGTATTTTAAAGTATTTGATTTTTATAATGGGGTTTAGATGCTTTTCACTGCTCTGTTTCTGCCACTTTACACCCACTTGACTCACTTACAGAGAGATATCAATACATAGGTTTTAACATTCTTACTAGTCAGATATATTCTTGGGCGGTGAATAGGGGGTGTTGAGTCCAGTTCACTGAGCAAGGAGTAGGTCTTGTCTATTACATATTGGGTTTATGGAACGGTATCTGAGCTAATTTGAAACCCTTGTTTTATGCATCACCCCACCTCTCCTTTCCCGTTAAGCAGCCATAGTGTGTTTTCTAAACGTGTGACTCTGTTCTGTTTTGTAGTTCAGTTCAAGTGTAGCGGTTTTTACATTCCCTCTATAAGTGATATCTTCTGATAAGTGTCTTTTTCTGTGTGACTTATTTCACTTAGAATCGTCGTAGCTAAATCCACTCATCATTGCTGCTACTAGCCTTATGACGTTGATTTCATGGCTGAGTGATATTCCATTGTACATAAGGACCACAACTTCTTTATCCATTTTTCTCTTTCCTGGGATATTTAAGGTGTAACGAAGTGGAGGTTCTTGTCAACAGAGCAGCCCTAAACTTTGGGGTGCCCGTGTCTTGCTGATTTTAAGTTTTCCCAATTTATACGCCCATGAGTGGAAGTGCCCTATGCTCTCTAAACTGAGTTTTTTAGATGTTTCAGGACACACCGTACACTTCTCCAGAGTGGCTGTTGGCAATTTACATCCCGCCCATCAGCGTAGCAAGGCTCCCGTTTCTCCTTGGCCTGTCCTGCATTTCTGGTTTTGACACTTTATTCAGCATGGCCCTTTTGACCGATGGGAAGCGAGACTTCTTTGTAGCGCTGATTTGCCTTTCCAGGTTGCTTGGTTGGCCAAAAAGGGCGTATGCGTTTTTTCCTGAATATATTCAGGAAAAAACGCATACGCCCTTTTTGGCCAAGGGCATCATTGTGGAGGTTTTGCCTCTTTTCCTGTGCTTTGAAGGCGATTCGAATCTACCTCCTGAAATCTGTTTCCTGCAATTCTGCCTTGCTTTCAAATCCTCTTCGTTGCCTTCCCTCGATATATTTGTGGACGAGAGTTATCATTTATAACTCTGCAGGTTTGTGAATTGCAGTGCCCCTGAGCTCCATTTTTCAACTCGCTTTCTTGAAGGCTGGCCGCAAAAGCGCAGGATTGCTTCAGGCACTATTCTGGTTCCGGGCGCAGGCTGAGCCTGTGGTTAATTCTTCTTCCTGATGGGAAAATAGAGTGAGCTGTGCCTGTCCCAACACCTAGAGCTAGTCTCTCATTGGTTCCCCCTCTTCCCGTTCATCCTCAGGACAAATTGCAACCTGTACGGAACAGGAGGTTAAAGGTGCTGATTCTCCAAGGAGGGAGATTACTAGTAAAGCGGCTGGAATGGCGAACCCGAGCCCAAGGAGATGAGAAATGAGGAGCGTTTTAGAAACCTTTCCCGATCACACGGTGTACCATCTTCTGGGTTTCTCATGCATGTTTTCGATGTAGGAAGATGCCCTTGAACCTGGAGATTTGGGACCCATGGGATGGGTACCATGCAGTATTCTTTGAAAGGGTCTGCGTTTGCTCCCGCAACCTCACCAAACCTCTCAGCCCCTGAGTGTCCACCCTTATGTCTCAATCAGCTGTGGGTCTAGACATGGTCAATCCAGGTGGCATCACAGCCCCTGAACGAATTTGGTAAGAATTTCTCTCTCTTTCACTGTCTTTGTTTCACGGGTTTTTAAAAGTAATTGATTTTTATAATGGGGTTTAGCTGCTTTTCACTGCTGTGTTTATGCTGCTTTACACCCACTAGACTCACTTACAGAGAGATATCAATACATAGGTTTTAACATTCTTAGTAGTCAGATATATTCTTGGGCGGTGAATAGGGGGTCTTGAGTCCAGTTCACTGAGCAAGGAGTAGGTCTTGTCTATTACATATTGGGTTTATGGAATGGTATCTGAGCTAATTTGAAACCCTTGTTTTATGCATCACCCCATCTCACCTTTCCCGTTAAGCAGCCATAGTGTGTTTTCTAAACGTGTGACTCTGTTCTGTTTTGTAATTCAGTTCAAGTGTAGCGGTTTTTACATTCCCTCTATAAGTGATATCTTAGGATCAGTGTCTTTTTCTGTGTGACTTATTTCACTTAGAATCGTCGTACCTAAATCCACTCATCATGCTGCTAGTAGCCTTATGACGTTGATTTCATGGCTGAGTGATATTCCTTTGTACATAAGGACCACAACTTCTTTATCCATTTTCCTCTTTCCTGGGATATTTAAGGTGTAACGAAGTGGAGGTTCTTGTCAACAGAGCAGCCCTAAACTTTGGGGTGCCTGTGTCTTGCTGATTTTTAGTTTTCCCAATTTATAAGCCCATGATTGGAAGTGCCCTATGCTCTGTAAGCTGAGTTTTTTAGATTTTTCAGGACACACCGTACACTTCTCGAGAGTGGCTGTTGGCAATTTACATCCCGCCCATCAGCATAGCAAGGCTCCTGTTTCTCCATGGCCTGTCCTGCATTTCTGGTTTTGACACTTTATTCAGCATGGCCCTTTTGACCGATGGGAAGCGAGACTTCTTTGTAGCGCTGATTTGCCTTTCCAGGTTGCTTGGTTGGCCAAAAAGGGCGTATGCGTTTTTTCCTGAATATATTCAGGAAAAAACGCATACGCCCTTTTTGGCCAAGGGCATCATTGTCGAGGTTTCGCCGCTTTTCCTGTGCTTTAAAGGCGATTCGAATCTACCTCCTGAAATCTGTTTCCTGCAATTCTGCCTTGCTTTCAAATCCTCTTGGTTGCCTTCGCTCAAAATATTTGTGGCCGAGAGTTATCATTTTTAACTCTGCAGGTTTGTGAATTGCAGTGCCCCTGAGCTCCATTTTTCAACTCGCTTTCTTGGGAGCTGGCCGCAAAAGCGCAGGATTGCTTCAGGCCCTATTCTGGATCCGGGCGCAGGCTGAGCCTGTGGTTAATTCTTCTTCCTGATGGGAAAATAGAGTGAGCTGTGCCTGTCCCAACACCTAGAGCTAGTCTCTCATTGGTTCCCCCTCTTCCCGTTCATCCTCAGGACAAATTGCAACCTGTACGGAACAGGAGGTTAAAGGTGCTGATTCTCCAAGGAGGGAGATTGCTAGTAAAGCGGCTGGAATGGCGAACCCGAGCCCAAGGAGATGAGAAATGAGGAGCGTTTTAGAAACCTTTCCCGATCACACGGTGTACCATCTTCTGGGTTTCTCATGCATGTTTTCGATGTAGGAAGATGCCCTTGAACCTGGAGATTTGGGACCCATGGGATGGGTACCACGCAGTATTCCTTTAAAGGGTCTGCGTTTGCTCCCCCAACCTCACCAAACCTGTCAGCCCCAAGAGTGTCCACCCTTATGTCTCAATCAGCTGTGGGTCTAGATATGGTCAATACAGGTGGCATCACAGCCCCTGAACGAATTTGGTAAGAATTTCTCTCTCTTTCACTGTCTTTGTTTCACGGGTTTTTTAAAGTAATTGATTTTTTTAAAAATATAAGCTAATTTTTTTTTTTAAGATTTCTTTAGTGATTGATTGATTGATTGATTGTTATGTTGGGTCTTCGTTTCTGTGCTAGGGCTTTCTCCAGTTGTGGCAAGTGGGGGCCACTCTTCATTGCGGTGCACGGGCCTCTCACTATTGTGGCCTCTCTTGCGGCGGAGCACAGGCTCCAGACGCGCAGGCTCAGTAGTTGTGGCTCACGGGCCTAGTTGCTCCACGGCATGTGGGATCTTCCCAGACCAGGGCTCAAACCCGTGTTTCCTGCATTAGCAGGCAGATTCTCAACCAGTGCGCAACCAGGGAAGCCCAGTAATTGATTTTTGTAATGGGGTTTAGCTGCTTTTCACTGCTGTGTTTATGCCGCTTTACATCCACAAGTCTCACTTACAGAGAGATATCAATACATAGGTTTTAAGATTCTTACTAGTCAGATATATTCTAGGGCGGTGAATAGGGGGTGTTGAGTCCAGTTCACTGAGCAAGGAGTAGGTCTTGTCTATTACATATTGGGTTTATGGAATGGTATCTGAGCTAATTTCAAACCCTTGTTTTATGCATCACCCCACCTCTCCTTTCCCGTTAAGCAGCCATAGTGTGTTTTCTAAACGTGTGACTCTGTTCTGTTTTGTAGTTCAGTTCAAGTGTAGCGGTTTTTACATTCCCTCTATAAGTGATATCTTAGGATCTGAGTCTTTTTCTGTGTGACTTATTTCACTTAGAATCGTCGTACCTAAATCCACTCATCATGCTGCTATTAGCCTTATGAGGTTGATTTCATGGCTGAGTGATATTCCTTTGTGCATAAGGACCACAACTTCTTTATCCATTTTCCTCTTTCCTGGGATATTTAAGGTGTAACGAAGTGGAGGTTCTTGTCAACAGAGCAGCCCTAAACTTTGGGATGCCTGTGTCTTGCTGATTTTTAGTTTTCCCAATTTATACGCCCATGAGTGGAAGTGCCCTATGCTCTGTAAGCTGAGTTTTTTAGATGTTTCAGGACACACCGTACACTTCTCCAGAGTGGCTGTTGGCAATTTACATCCCGCCCATCAGCGTAGCAAGGCTCCCGTTTCTCCATGGCCTGTCCTGCATTTCTGGTTTTGACACTTTATTCAGCATGGCCCTTTTGACCGATGGGAAGCGAGACTTCTTTGTAGCGCTGATTTGCCTTTCCAGGTTGCTTGGTTGGCCAAAAAGGGCGTATGCGTTTTTTCCTGAATATATTCAGGAAAAAACGCATACGCCCTTTTTGGCCAAGGGCATCATTGTCGAGGTTTCGCCGCTTTTCCTGTGCTTTAAAGGCGATTCGAATCTACCTCCTGAAATCTGTTTCCTGCAATTCTGCCTTGCTTTCAAATGCTCTTCGTTGCCTTCCCTCGATATATTTGTGGACGAGAGTTATCATTTATAACTCTGCAGGTTTGTGAATTGCAGTGCCCCTGAGCTCCATTTTTCAACTCGCTTTCTTGAAGGCTGGCCGCAAAAGCGCAGGATTGCTTCAGGCACTATTCTGGTTCCGGGCGCAGGCTGAGCCTGTGGTTAATTCTTCTTCCTGATGGGAAAATAGAGTGAGCTGTGCCTGTCCCAACACCTAGAGCTAGTCTCTCATTGGTTCCCCCTCTTCCCGTTCATCCTCAGGACAAATTGCAACCTGTACGGAACAGGAGGTTAAAGGTGCTGATTCTCCAAGGAGGGAGATTGCTAGTAAAGCGGCTGGAATGGCGAACCCGAGCCCAAGGAGATGAGAAATGAGGAGCGTTTTAGAAACCTTTCCCGATCACACGGTGTACCATCTTCTGGGTTTCTCATGCATGTTTTCGATGTAGGAAGATGCCCTTGAACCTGGAGATTTGGGACCCCTGGGATGGGTACCACGCAGTATTCTTTGAAAGGGTCTGCGTTTGCTCCCGCAACCTCACCAAACCTCTCAGCCCCTGAGTGTCCACCCTTATGTCTCAATCAGCTGTGGGTCTAGACATGGTCAATCCAGGTGGCATCACAGCCCCTGAACGAATTTGGTAAGAATTTCTCTCTCTTTCACTGTCTTTGTTTCACGGGTTTTTAAAAGTAATTGATTTTTATAATGGGGTTTAGCTGCTTTTCACTGCTGTGTTTATGCTGCTTTACACCCACTAGACTCACTTACAGAGAGATATCAATACATAGGTTTTAACATTCTTAGTAGTCAGATATATTCTTGGGCGGTGAATAGGGGGTCTTGAGTCCAGTTCACTGAGCAAGGAGTAGGTCTTGTCTATTACATATTGGGTTTATGGAATGGTATCTGAGCTAATTTGAAACCCTTGTTTTATGCATCACCCCATCTCACCTTTCCCGTTAAGCAGCCATAGTGTGTTTTCTAAACGTGTGACTCTGTTCTGTTTTGTAATTCAGTTCAAGTGTAGCGGTTTTTACATTCCCTCTATAAGTGATATCTTCTGATAAGTGTCTCTTTCTGTGTGACTTATTTCACTTAGAATCGTCGTACCTAAATCCACTCATCATGCTGCTACCAGCCTTATGAGGTTGATTTCATGGCTGAGTGATATTCCATTGTACATAAGGACCACAACTTCTTTATCCATTTTTCTCTTTCCTGGGATATTTAAGGTGTAACGAAGTGGAGGTTCTTGTCAACAGAGCAGCCCTAAACTTTGGGATGCCTGTGTCTTGCTGATTTTTAGTTTTCCCAATTTATAAGCCCATGAGTGGAAGTGCCCTATGCTCTGTAAGCTGAGTTTTTTAGATGTTTCAGGACACACCGTACACTTCTCGAGAGTGGCTGTTGGCAATTTACATCCCGCCCATCAGCGTAGAAAGGCTCCCGTTTCTCCATGGCCTGTCCTGCATTTCTGGTTTTGACACTTTATTCAGCATGGCCCTTTTGACCGATGGGAAGCGAGACTTCTTTGTAGCGCTGATTTGCCTTTCCAGGTTGCTTGGTTGGCCAAAAAGGGCGTATGCGTTTTTTCCTGAATATATTCAGGAAAAAACGCATACGCCCTTTTTGGCCAAGGGCATCATTGTCGAGGTTTCGCCGCTTTTCCTGTGCTTTAAAGGCGATTCGAATCTACCTCCTGAAATCTGTTTCCTGCAATTCTGCCTTGCTTTCAAATCCTCTTGGTTGCCTTCCCTCAAAATATTTGTGGCCGAGAGTTATCATTTTTAACTCTGCAGGTTTGTGAATTGCAGTGCCCCTGAGCTCCATTTTTCAACTCGCTTTCTTGGGAGCTGGCCGCAAAAGCGCAGGATTGCTTCAGGCCCTATTCTGGATCCGGGCGCAGGCTGAGCCTGTGGTTAATTCTTCTTCCTGATGGGAAAATAGAGTGAGCTGTGCCTGTCCCAACACCTAGAGCTAGTCTCTCATTGGTTCCCCCTCTTCCCGTTCATCCTCAGGACAAATTGCAACCTGTACGGAACAGGAGGTTAAAGGTGCTGATTCTCCAAGGAGGGAGATTGCTAGTAAAGCGGCTGGAATGGCGAACCCGAGCCCAAGGAGATGAGAAATGAGGAGCGTTTTAGAAACCTTTCCCGATCACACGGTGTACCATCTTCTGGGTTTCTCATGCATGTTTTCGATGTAGGAAGATGCCCTTGAACCTGGAGATTTGGGACCCCTGGGATGGGTACCACGCAGTATTCCTTTAAAGGGTCTGCGTTTGCTCCCCCAACCTCACCAAACCTCTCAGCCCCTGAGTGTCCACCCTTATGTCTCAATCAGCTGTGGGTCTAGATATGGTCAATCCAGGTGGCATCACAGCCCCTGAACGAATTTGGTAAGAATTTCTCTCTCTTTCACTGTCTTTGTTTCACGGGTTTTTAAAAGTAATTGATTTTTATAATGGGGTTTAGCTGCTTTTCACTGCTGTGTTTATGCTGCTTTACACCCACTAGACTCACTTACAGAGAGATATCAATACATAGGTTTTAAGATTCTTACTAGTCAGATATATTCTTGGGCGGTGAATAGGGGGTCTTGAGTCCAGTTCACTGAGCAAGGAGTAGGTCTTGTCTATTACATATTGGGTTTATGGAACGGTATCTGAGCTAATTTGAAACCCTTGTTTTATGCATCACCCCATCTCACCTTTCCCGTTAAGCAGCCATAGTGTGTTTTCTAAACGTGTGACTCTGTTCTGTTTTGTAATTCAGTTCAAGTGTAGCGGTTTTTACATTCCCTCTATAAGTGATATCTTCTGATAAGTGTCTCTTTCTGTGTGACTTATTTCACTTAGAATCGTCGTACCTAAATCCACTCATCATGCTGCTACCAGCCTTATGAGGTTGATTTCATGGCTGAGTGATATTCCATTGTACATAAGGACCACAACTTCTTTATCCATTTTTCTCTTTCCTGGGATATTTAAGGTGTAACGAAGTGGAGGTTCTTGTCAACAGAGCAGCCCTAAACTTTGGGATGCCTGTGTCTTGCTGATTTTTAGTTTTCCCAATTTATACGCCCATGAGTGGAAGTGCCCTATGCTCTGTAAGCTGAGTTTTTTAGATGTTTCAGGACACACCGTACACTTCTCGAGAGTGGCTCTTGGCAATTTACATCCCGCCCATCAGCGTAGAAAGGCTCCCGTTTCTCCATGGCCTGTCCTGCATTTCTGGTTTTGACACTTTATTCAGCATGGCCCTTTTGACCGATGGGAAGCGAGACTTCTTTGTAGCGCTGATTTGCCTTTCCAGGTTGCTTGGTTGGCCAAAAAGGGCGTATGCGTTTTTTCCTGAATATATTCAGGAAAAAACGCATACGCCCTTTTTGGCCAAGGGCATCATTGTCGAGGTTTCGCCGCTTTTCCTGTGCTTTAAAGGCGATTCGAATCTACCTCCTGAAATCTGTTTCCTGCAATTCTGCCTTGCTTTCAAATCCTCTTGGTTGCCTTCCCTCAAAATATTTGTGGCCGAGAGTTATCATTTTTACCTCTGCAGGTTTGTGAATTGCAGTGCCCCTGAGCTCCATTTTTCAACTCGCTTTCTTGGGAGCTGGCCGCAAAAGCGCAGGATTGCTTCAGGCCCTATTCTGGATCCGGGCGCAGGCTGAGCCTGTGGTTAATTCTTCTTCCTGATGGGAAAATAGAGTGAGCTGTGCCTGTCCCAACACCTAGAGCTAGTCTCTCATTGGTTCCCCCTCTTCCCGTTCATCCTCAGGACAAATTGCAACCTGTACGGAACAGGAGGTTAAAGGTGCTGATTCTCCAAGGAGGGAGATTGCTAGTAAAGCGGCTGGAATGGCGAACCCGAGCCCAAGGAGATGAGAAATGAGGAGCGTTTTAGAAACCTTTCCCGATCACACGGTGTACCATCTTCTGGGTTTCTCATGCATGTTTTCGATGTAGGAAGATGCCCTTGAACCTGGAGATTTGGGACCCCTGGGATGGGTACCACGCAGTATTCCTTTAAAGGGTCTGCGTTTGCTCCCCCAACCTCACCAAACCTCTCAGCCCCTGAGTGTCCACCCTTATGTCTCAATCAGCTGTGGGTCTAGATATGGTCAATCCAGGTGGCATCACAGCCCCTGAACGAATTTGGTAAGAATTTCTCTCTCTTTCACTGTCTTTGTTTCACGGGTTTTTAAAAGTAATTGATTTTTATAATGGGGTTTAGCTGCTTTTCACTGCTGTGTTTATGCTGCTTTACACCCACTAGACTCACTTACAGAGAGATATCAATACATAGGTTTTAAGATTGTTACTAGTCAGATATATTCTTGGGCGGTGAATAGGGTGTCTTGAGTCCAGTTCACTGAGCAAGGAGTAGGTCTTGTCTATTACATATTGGGTTTATGGAACGGTATCTGAGCTAATTTGAAACCCTTGTTTTATGCATCACCCCATCTCACCTTTCCCGTTAAGCAGCCATAGTGTGTTTTCTAAACGTGTGACTCTGTTCTGTTTTGTAATTCAGTTCAAGTGTAGCGGTTTTTACATTCCCTCTATAAGTGATATCTTCTGATAAGTGTCTCTTTCTGTGTGACTTATTTCACTTAGAATCGTCGTACCTAAATCCACTCATCATGCTGCTACCAGCCTTATGAGGTTGATTTCATGGCTGAGTGATATTCCATTGTACATAAGGACCACAACTTCTTTATCCATTTTTCTCTTTCCTGGGATATTTAAGGTGTAACGAAGTGGAGGTTCTTGTCAACAGAGCAGCCCTAAACTTTGGGATGCCTGTGTCTTGCTGATTTTTAGTTTTCCCAATTTATACGCCCATGAGTGGAAGTGCCCTATGCTCTGTAAGCTGAGTTTTTTAGATGTTTCAGGACACACCGTACACTTCTCGAGAGTGGCTCTTGGCAATTTACATCCCGCCCATCAGCGTAGAAAGGCTCCCGTTTCTCCATGGCCTGTCCTGCATTTCTGGTTTTGACACTTTATTCAGCATGGCCCTTTTGACCGATGGGAAGCGAGACTTCTTTGTAGCGCTGATTTGCCTTTCCAGGTTGCTTGGTTGGCCAAAAAGGGCGTATGCGTTTTTTCCTGAATATATTCAGGAAAAAACGCATACGCCCTTTTTGGCCAAGGGCATCATTGTCGAGGTTTCGCCGCTTTTCCTGTGCTTTAAAGGCGATTCGAATCTACCTCCTGAAATCTGTTTCCTGCAATTCTGCCTTGCTTTCAAATCCTCTTGGTTGCCTTCCCTCAAAATATTTGTGGCCGAGAGTTATCATTTTTACCTCTGCAGGTTTGTGAATTGCAGTGCCCCTGAGCTCCATTTTTCAACTCGCTTTCTTGGGAGCTGGCCGCAAAAGCGCAGGATTGCTTCAGGCCCTATTCTGGATCCGGGCGCAGGCTGAGCCTGTGGTTAATTCTTCTTCCTGATGGGAAAATAGAGTGAGCTGTGCCTGTCCCAACACCTAGAGCTAGTCTCTCATTGGTTCCCCCTCTTCCCGTTCATCCTCAGGACAAATTGCAACCTGTACGGAACAGGAGGTTAAAGGTGCTGATTCTCCAAGGAGGGAGATTTCTAGTAAAGCGGCTGGAATGGCGAACCCGAGCCCAAGGAGATGAGAAATGAGGAGCGTTTTAGAAACCTTTCCCGATCACACGGTGTACCATCTTCTGGGTTTCTCATGCATGTTTTCGATGTAGGAAGATGCTCTTGAACTTGGAGATTTGGGACCCATGGGATGGGTACCACGCAGTATTCCTTTAAAGGGTCTGCGTTTGCTCCCGCAACCTCACCAAACCTCTCAGCCCCTGAGTGTCCACCCTTATGTCTCAATCAGCTGTGGGTCTAGACATGGTCAATCCAGGTGGCATCACAGCCCCTGAACGAATTTGGTAAGAATTTCTCTCTCTTTCACTGTCTTTGTTTCACGGGTTTTTAAAAGTAATTGATTTTTATAATGGGGTTTAGCTGCTTTTCACTGCTGTGTTTATGCTGCTTTACACCCACTAGACTCACTTACAGAGAGATATCAATATATAGGTTTTAAGATTTTTACTAGTCAGATATATTCTTGGGCGGTGAATAGGGGGTCTTGAGTCCAGTTCACTTAGCAAGGAGTAGGTCTTGTCTATTACATATTGGGTTTATGGAACGGTATCTGAGCTAATTTGAAACCCTTGTTTTATGCATCACCCCATCTCACCTTTCCCGTTAAGCAGCCATAGTGTGTTTTCTAAACGTGTGACTCTGTTCTGTTTTGTAATTCAGTTCAAGTGTAGCGGTTTTTACATTCCCTCTATAAGTGATATCTTCTGATAAGTGTCTTTTTCTGTGTGACTTATTTCACTTAGAATCGTCGTACCTAAATCCACTCATCATGCTGCTACCAGCCTTATGAGTTTGATTTCATGGCTGAGTGATATTCCATTGTACATAAGGACAACAACTTCTTTATCCATTTTTCTCTTTCCTGGGATATTTAAGGTGTAACGAAGTGGAGGTTCTTGTCAACAGAGCAGCCCTAAACTTTGGGATGCCTGAGTCTTGCTGATTTTTAGTTTTCCCAATTTATACGCCCATGAGTGGAAGTGCCCTATGCTCTGTAAGCTGAGTTTTTTAGATGTTTCAGGACACACCGTACACTTCTCGAGAGTGGCTGTTGGCAATTTACATCCCGCCCATCAGCGTAGAAAGGCTCCCGTTTCTCCATGGCCTGTCCTGCATTTCTGGTTTTGACACTTTATTCAGCATGACCCTTTTGACCGATGGGAAGCGAGACTTCTTTGTAGCGCTGATTTGCCTTTCCAGGTTGCTTGGTTGGCCAAAAAGGGCGTATGCGTTTTTTCCTGAATATATTCAGGAACAAACGCATACGCCCTTTTTGGCCAAGGGCATCATTGTCGAGGTTTCGCCGCTTTTCCTGTGCTTTAAAGGCGATTCGAATCTACCTCCTGAAATCTGTTTCCTGCAATTCTGCCTTGCTTTCAAATCCTCTTGGTTGCCTTCCCTCAAAATATTTGTGGCCGAGAGTTATCATTTTTAACTCTGCAGGTTTGTGAATTGCAGTGCCCCTGAGCTCCATTTTTCAACTCGCTTTCTTGGGAGCTGGCCGCAAAAGCGCAGGATTGCTTCAGGCCCTATTCTGGTTCCGGGCGCAGGCTGAGCCTGTGGTTAATTCTTCTTCCTGATGGGAAAATAGAGTGAGCTGTGCCTGTCCCAACACCTAGAGCTAGTCTCTCATTGGTTCCCCCTCTTCCCGTTCATCCTCAGGACAAATTGCAACCTGTACGGAACAGAAGGTTAAAGGTGCTGATTCTCCAAGGAGGGAGATTGCTAGTAAAGCGGCTGGAATGGCGAACCCGAGCCCAAGGAGATGAGAAATGAGGAGCGTTTTAGAAACCTTTCCCGATCACACGGTGTACCATCTTCTGGGTTTCTCATGCATGTTTTCGATGTAGGAAGATGCCCTTGAACCTGGAGATTTGGGACCCCTGGGATGGGTACCACGCAGTATTCCTTTAAAGGGTCTGCGTTTGCTCCCCCAACCTCACCAAACCTCTCAGCCCCTGAGTGTCCACCCTTATGTCTCAATCAGCTGTGGGTCTAGATATGGTCAATCCAGGTGGCATCACAGCCCCTGAACGAATTTGGTAAGAATTTCTCTCTCTTTCACTGTCTTTGTTTCACGGGTTTTTAAAAGTAATTGATTTTTATAATGGGGTTTAGCTGCTTTTCACTGCTGTGTTTATGCTGCTTTACACCCACTAGACTCACTTACAGAGAGATATCAATACATAGGTTTTAAGATTGTTACTAGTCAGATATATTCTTGGGCGGTGAATAGGGTGTCTTGAGTCCAGTTCACTGAGCAAGGAGTAGGTCTTGTCTATTACATATTGGGTTTATGGAACGGTATCTGAGCTAATTTGAAACCCTTGTTTTATGCATCACTCCATCTCACCTTTCCCGTTAAGCAGCCATAGTGTGTTTTCTAAACGTGTGACTCTGTTCTGTTTTGTAATTCAGTTCAAGTGTAGCGGTTTTTACATTCCCTCTATAAGTGATATCTTAGGATCAGTGTCTTTTTCTGTGTGACTTATTTCACTTAGAATCGTCGTACCTAAATCCACTCATCATGCTGCTAGTAGCCTTATGACGTTGATTTCATGGCTGAGTGATATTCCTTTGTACATAAGGACCACAACTTCTTTATCCATTTTCCTCTTTCCTGGGATATTTAAGGTGTAACGAAGTGGAGGTTCTTGTCAACAGAGCAGCCCTAAACTTTGGGGTGCCTGTGTCTTGCTGATTTTTAGTTTTCCCAATTTATACGCCCATGAGTGGAAGTGCCCTATGCTCTGTAAGCTGAGTTTTTTAGATTTTTCAGGACACACCGTACACTTCTCGAGAGTGGCTGTTGGCAATTTACATCCCGCCCATCAGCATAGCAAGGCTCCCGTTTCTCCATGGCCTGTCCTGCATTTCTGGTTTTGACACTTTATTCAGCATGGCCCTTTTGACCGATGGGAAGCGAGACTTCTTTGTAACGCTGATTTGCCTTTCCAGGTTGCTTGGTTGGCCAAAAAGGGCGTATGCGTTTTTTCCTGAATATATTCAGGAAAAAACGCATACGCCCTTTTTGGCCAAGGGCATCATTGTCGAGGTTTCGCCGCTTTTCCTGTGCTTTAAAGGCGATTCGAATCTACCTCCTGAAATCTGTTTCCTGCAATTCTGCCTTGCTTTCAAATCCTCTTGGTTGCCTTCCCTCAAAATATTTGTGGCCGAGAGTTATCATTTTTAACTCTGCAGGTTTGTGAATTGCAGTGCCCCTGAGCTCCATTTTTCAACTCGCTTTCTTGGGAGCTGGCCGCAAAAGCGCAGGATTGCTTCAGGCCCTATTCTGGATCCGGGCGCAGGCTGAGCCTGTGGTTAATTCTTCTTCCTGATGGGAAAATAGAGTGAGCTGTGCCTGTCCCAACACCTAGAGCTAGTCTCTCATTGGTTCCCCCTCTTCCCGTTCATCCTCAGGACAAATTGCAACCTGTACGGAACAGGAGGTTAAAGGTGCTGATTCTCCAAGGAGGGAGATTGCTAGTAAAGCGGATGGAATGGCGAACCCGAGCCCAAGGAGATGAGAAATGAGGAGCGTTTTAGAAACCTTTCCCGATCACACGGTGTACCATCTTCTGGGTTTCTCATGCATGTTTTCGATGTAGGAAGATGCCCTTGAACCTGGAGATTTGGGACCCCTGGGATGGGTACCACGCAGTATTCCTTTAAAGGGTCTGCGTTTGCTCCCCCAACCTCACCAAACCTCTCAGCCCCTGAGTGTCCACCCTTATGTCTCAATCAGCTGTGGGTCTAGATATGGTCAATCCAGGTGGCATCACAGCCCCTGAACGAATTTGGTAAGAATTTCTCTCTCTTTCACTGTCTTTGTTTCACGGGTTTTTAAAAGTAATTGATTTTTATAATGGGGTTTAGCTGCTTTTCACTGCTGTGTTTATGCTGCTTTACACCCACTAGACTCACTTACAGAGAGATATCAATACATAGGTTTTAAGATTCTTACTAGTCAGATATATTCTTGGGCGGTGAATAGGGGGTCTTGAGTCCAGTTCACTGAGCAAGGAGTAGGTCTTGTCTATTACATATTGGGTTTATGGAACGGTATCTGAGCTAATTTGAAACCCTTGTTTTATGCATCACCCCATCTCACCTTTCCCGTTAAGCAGCCATAGTGTGTTTTCTAAACGTGTGACTCTGTTCTGTTTTGTAATTCAGTTCAAGTGTAGCGGTTTTTACATTCCCTCTATAAGTGATATCTTAGGATCAGTGTCTTTTTCTGTGTGACTTATTTCACTTAGAATCGTCGTACCTAAATCCACTCATCATGCTGCTAGTAGCCTTATGACGTTGATTTCATGGCTGAGTGATATTCCTTTGTACATAAGGACCACAACTTCTTTATCCATTTTCCTCTTTCCTGGGATATTTAAGGTGTAACGAAGTGGAGGTTCTTGTCAACAGAGCAGCCCTAAACTTTGGGGTGCCTGTGTCTTGCTGATTTTTAGTTTTCCCAATTTATACGCCCATGAGTGGAAGTGCCCTATGCTCTGTAAGCTGAGTTTTTTAGATTTTTCAGGACACACCGTACACTTCTCGAGAGTGGCTGTTGGCAATTTACATCCCGCCCATCAGTGTAGCAAGGCTCCCGTTTCTCCATGGCCTGTCCTGCATTTCTGGTTTTGACACTTTATTCAGCATGGCCGTTTTGACCGATGGGAAGCGAGACTTCTTTGTAGCGCTGATTTGCCTTTCCAGGTTGCTTGGTTGGCCAAAAAGGGCGTATGCGTTTTTTCCTGAATATATTTTTTCCTGAATATATTCAGGAAAAAACGCATACGCCCTTTTTGGCCAAGGGCATCATTGTCGAGGTTTCGCCGCTTTTCCTGTGCTTTAAAGGCGATTCGAATCTACCTCCTGAAATCTGTTTCCTGCAATTCTGCCTTGCTTTCAGATCCTCTTCGTTGCCTTCCCTCGATATATTTGTGGACGAGAGTTATCATTTATAACTCTGCAGGTTTGTGAATTGCAGTGCCCCTGAGCTCCATTTTTCAACTCGCTTTCTTGAAGGCTGGCCGCAAAAGCGCAGGATTGCTTCAGGCCCTATTCTGGTTCCGGGCGCAGGCTGAGCCTGTGGTTAATTCTTCTTCCTGATGGGAAAATAGAGTGAGCTGTGCCTGTCCCAACACCTAGAGCTAGTCTCTCATTGGTTCCCCCTCTTCCCGTTCATCCTCAGGACAAATTGCAACCTGTACGGAACAGAAGGTTAAAGGTGCTGATTCTCCAAGGAGGGAGATTGCTAGTAAAGCGGCTGGAATGGCGAACCCGAGCCCAAGGAGATGAGAAATGAGGAGCGTTTTAGAAACCTTTCCCGATCACACGGTGTACCATCTTCTGGGTTTCTCATGCATGTTTTCGATGTAGGAAGATGCCCTTGAACCTGGAGATTTGGGACCCCTGGGATGGGTACCACGCAGTATTCCTTTAAAGGGTCTGCGTTTGCTCCCCCAACCTCACCAAACCTCTCAGCCCCTGAGTGTCCACCCTTATGTCTCAATCAGCTGTGGGTCTAGATATGGTCAATCCAGGTGGCATCACAGCCCCTGAACGAATTTGGTAAGAATTTCTCTCTCTTTCACTGTCTTTGTTTCACGGGTTTTTAAAAGTAATTGATTTTTATAATGGGGTTTAGCTGCTTTTCACTGCTGTGTTTATGCTGCTTTACACCCACTAGACTCACTTACAGAGAGATATCAATACATAGGTTTTAAGATTGTTACTAGTCAGATATATTCTTGGGCGGTGAATAGGGTGTCTTGAGTCCAGTTCACTGAGCAAGGAGTAGGTCTTGTCTATTACATATTGGGTTTATGGAACGGTATCTGAGCTAATTTGAAACCCTTGTTTTATGCATCACCCCATCTCACCTTTCCCGTTAAGCAGCCATAGTGTGTTTTCTAAACGTGTGACTCTGTTCTGTTTTGTAATTCAGTTCAAGTGTAGCGGTTTTTACATTCCCTCTATAAGTGATATCTTAGGATCAGTGTCTTTTTCTGTGTGACTTATTTCACTTAGAATCGTCGTACCTAAATCCACTCATCATGCTGCTAGTAGCCTTATGACGTTGATTTCATGGCTGAGTGATATTCCTTTGTACATAAGGACCACAACTTCTTTATCCATTTTCCTCTTTCCTGGGATATTTAAGGTGTAACGAAGTGGAGGTTCTTGTCAACAGAGCAGCCCTAAACTTTGGGGTGCCTGTGTCTTGCTGATTTTTAGTTTTCCCAATTTATACGCCCATGAGTGGAAGTGCCCTATGCTCTGTAAGCTGAGTTTTTTAGATTTTTCAGGACACACCGTACACTTCTCGAGAGTGGCTGTTGGCAATTTACATCCCGCCCATCAGCATAGCAAGGCTCCCGTTTCTCCATGGCCTGTCCTGCATTTCTGGTTTTGACACTTTATTCAGCATGGCCCTTTTGACCGATGGGAAGCGAGACTTCTTTGTAGCGCTGATTTGCCTTTCCAGGTTGCTTGGTTGGCCAAAAAGGGCGTATGCGTTTTTTCCTGAATATATTCAGGAAAAAACGCATACGCCCTTTTTGGCCAAGGGCATCATTGTCGAGGTTTCGCCGCTTTTCCTGTGCTTTAAAGGCGATTCGAATCTACCTCCTGAAATCTGTTTCCTGCAATTCTGCCTTGCTTTCAGATCCTCTTCGTTGCCTTCCCTCGATATATTTGTGGACGAGAGTTATCATTTATAACTCTGCAGGTTTGTGAATTGCAGTGCCCCTGAGCTCCATTTTTCAACTCGCTTTCTTGGGAGCTGGCCGCAAAAGCGCAGGATTGCTTCAGGCCCTATTCTGGATCCGGGCGCAGGCTGAGCCTGTGGTTAATTCTTCTTCCTGATGGGAAAATAGAGTGAGCTGTGCCTGTCCCAACACCTAGAGCTAGTCTCTCATTGGTTCCCCCTCTTCCCGTTCATCCTCAGGACAAATTGCAACCTGTACGGAACAGGAGGTTAAAGGTGCTGATTCTCCAAGGAGGGAGATTGCTAGTAAAGCGGATGGAATGGCGAACCCGAGCCCAAGGAGATGAGAAATGAGGAGCGTTTTAGAAACCTTTCCCGATCACACGGTGTACCATCTTCTGGGTTTCTCATGCATGTTTTCGATGTAGGAAGATGCCCTTGAACCTGGAGATTTGGGACCCCTGGGATGGGTACCACGCAGTATTCCTTTAAAGGGTCTGCGTTTGCTCCCCCAACCTCACCAAACCTCTCAGCCCCTGAGTGTCCACCCTTATGTCTCAATCAGCTGTGGGTCTAGATATGGTCAATCCAGGTGGCATCACAGCCCCTGAACGAATTTGGTAAGAATTTCTCTCTCTTTCACTGTCTTTGTTTCACGGGTTTTTAAAAGTAATTGATTTTTATAATGGGGTTTAGCTGCTTTTCACTGCTGTGTTTATGCTGCTTTACACCCACTAGACTCACTTACAGAGAGATATCAATACATAGGTTTTAAGATTGTTACTAGTCAGATATATTCTTGGGCGGTGAATAGGGTGTCTTGAGTCCAGATCACTGAGCAAGGAGTAGGTCTTGTCTATTACATATTGGGTTTATGGAACGGTATCTGAGCTAATTTGAAACCCTTGTTTTATGCATCACCCCATCTCACCTTTCCCGTTAAGCAGCCATAGTGTGTTTTCTAAACGTGTGACTCTGTTCTGTTTTGTAATTCAGTTCAAGTGTAGCGGTTTTTACATTCCCTCTATAAGTGATATCTTAGGATCAGTGTCTTTTTCTGTGTGACTTATTTCCCTTAGAATCGTCGTACCTAAATCCACTCATCATGCTGCTAGTAGCCTTATGACGTTGATTTCATGGCTGAGTGATATTCCTTTGTACATAAGGACCACAACTTCTTTATCCATTTTCCTCTTTCCTGGGATATTTAAGGTGTAACGAAGTGGAGGTTCTTGTCAACAGAGCAGCCCTAAACTTTGGGGTGCCTGTGTCTTGCTGATTTTTAGTTTTCCCAATTTATACGCCCATGAGTGGAAGTGCCCTATGCTCTGTAAGCTGAGTTTTTTAGATTTTTCAGGACACACCGTACACTTCTCGAGAGTGGCTGTTGGCAATTTACATCCCGCCCATCAGCATAGCAACGCTCCCGTTTCTCCATGGCCTGTCCTGCATTTCTGGTTTTGACACTTTATTCAGCATGGCCCTTTTGACCGATGGGAAGCGAGACTTCTTTGTAGCCCTGATTTGCCTTTCCAGGTTGCTTGGTTGGCCAAAAAGGGCGTATGCGTTTTTTCCTGAATATATTCAGGAAAAAACGCATACGCCCTTTTTGGCCAAGGGCATCATTGTCGAGGTTTCGCCGCTTTTCCTGTGCTTTAAAGGCGATTCGAATCTACCTCCTGAAATCTGTTTCCTGCAATTCTGCCTTGCTTTCAAATCCTCTTGGTTGCCTTCCCTCAAAATATTTGTGGCCGAGAGTTATCATTTTTAACTCTGCAGGTTTGTGATTTGCAGTGCCCCTGAGCTCCATTTTTCAACTCGCTTTCTTGGGAGCTGGCCGCAAAAGCGCAGGATTGCTTCAGGCCCTATTCTGGATCCGGGCGCAGGCTGAGCCTGTGGTTAATTCTTCTTCCTGATGGGAAAATAGAGTGAGCTGTGCCTGTCCCAACACCTAGAGCTAGTCTCTCATTGGTTCCCCCTCTTCCCGTTCATCCTCAGGACAAATTGCAACCTGTACGGAACAGGAGGTTAAAGGTGCTGATTCTCCAAGGAGGGAGATTGCTAGTAAAGCGGATGGAATGGCGAACCCGAGCCCAAGGAGATGAGAAATGAGGAGCGTTTTAGAAACCTTTCCCGATCACACGGTGTACCATCTTCTGGGTTTCTCATGCATGTTTTCGATGTAGGAAGATGCCCTTGAACCTGGAGATTTGGGACCCATGGGATGGGTACCACGCAGTATTCCTTTAAAGGGTCTGCGTTTGCTCCCCCAACCTCACCAAACCTCTCAGCCCCTGAGTGTCCACCCTTATGTCTCAATCAGCTGTGGGTCTAGATATGGTCAATCCAGGTGGCATCACAGCCCCTGAACGAATTTGGTAAGAATTTCTCTCTCTTTCACTGTCTTTGTTTCACGGGTTTTTAAAAGTAATTGATTTTTATAATGGGGTTTAGCTGCTTTTCACTGCTGTGTTTATGCTGCTTTACACCCACTAGACTCACTTACAGAGAGATATCAATACATAGGTTTTAAGATTGTTACTAGTCAGATATATTCTTGGGCGGTGAATAGGGGGTCTTGAGTCCAGTTCACTGAGCAAGGAGTAGGTCTTGTCTATTACATATTGGGTTTATGGAACGGTATCTGAGCTAATTTGAAACCCTTGTTTTATGCATCACCCCATCTCACCTTTCCCGTTAAGCAGCCATAGTGTGTTTTCTAAACGTGTGACTCTGTTCTGTTTTGTAATTCAGTTCAAGTGTAGCGGTTTTTACATTCCCTCTATAAGTGATATCTTCTGATAAGTGTCTTTTTCTGTGTGACTTATTTCACTTAGAATCATCGTACCTAAATCCACTCATCATGCTGCTACTAGCCTTATGACGTTGATTTCATGGCTGAGTGATATTCCTTTGTACATGAGGACCACAACTTCTTTATCCATTTTCCTCTTTCCTGGGATATTTAAGGTGTAATGAAGTGGAGGTTCTTGTCAACAGAGCAGCCCTAAACTTTGGGGTGCCTGTGTCTTGCTGATTTTTAGTTTTCCCAATTTATACGCCCATGAGTGGAAGTGCCCTATGCTCTGTAAGCTGAGTTTTTTAGATGTTTCAGGACACACCGTACACTTCTCCAGAGTGGCTGTTGGCAATTTACATCCCGCCCATCAGCGTAGCAAGGCTCCCGTTTCTCCATGGCCTGTCCTGCATTTCTGGTTTTGACACTTTATTCAGCATGGCCCTTTTGACCGATGGGAAGCGAGACTTCTTTGTAGCGCTGATTTGCCTTTCCAGGTTGCTTGGTTGGCCAAAAAGGGCGTATGCGTTTTTTCCTGAATATATTCAGGAAAAAACGCATACGCCCTTTTTGGCCAAGGGCATCATTGTCGAGGTTTCGCCGCTTTTCCTGTGCTTTAAAGGCGATTCGAATCTACCTCCTGAAATCTGTTTCCTGCAATTCTGCCTTGCTTTCAGATCCTCTTCTTTGCCTTCCCTCGATATATTTGTGGACGAGAGTTATCATTTATAACTCTGCAGGTTTGTGAATTGCAGTGCCCCTGAGCTCCATTTTTCAACTCGCTTTCTTGAAGGCTGGCCGCAAAAGCGCAGGATTGCTTCAGGCCCTATTCTGGTTCCGGGCGTAGGCTGAGCCTGTGGTTAATTCTTCTTCCTGATGGGAAAATAGAGTGAGCTGTGCCTGTCCCAACACCTAGAGCTAGTCTCTCATTGGTTCCCCCTCTTCCCGTTCATCCTCAGGACAAATTGCAACCTGTACGGAACAGGAGGTTAAAGGTGCTGATTCTCCAAGGAGGGAGATTGCTAGTAAAGCGGATGGAATGGCGAACCCGAGCCCAAGGAGATGAGAAATGAGGAGCGTTTTAGAAACCTTTCCCGATCACACGGTGTACCATCTTCTGGGTTTCTCATGCATGTTTTCGATGTAGGAAGATGCCCTTGAACCTGGAGATTTGGGACCCCTGGGATGGGTACCACGCAGTATTCCTTTAAAGGGTCTGCGTTTGCTCCCCCAACCTCACCAAACCTCTCAGCCCCTGAGTGTCCACCCTTATGTCTCAATCAGCTGTGGGTCTAGATATGGTCAATCCAGGTGGCATCACAGCCCCTGAACGAATTTGGTAAGAATTTCTCTCTCTTTCACTGTCTTTGTTTCACGGGTTTTTAAAAGTAATTGATTTTTATAATGGGGTTTAGCTGCTTTTCACTGCTGTGTTTATGCTGCTTTACACCCACTAGACTCACTTACAGAGAGATATCAATACATAGGTTTTAAGATTGTTACTAGTCAGATATATTCTTGGGCGGTGAATAGGGTGTCTTGAGTCCAGTTCACTGAGCAAGGAGTAGGTCTTGTCTATTACATATTGGGTTTATGGAACGGTATCTGAGCTAATTTGAAACCCTTGTTTTATGCATCACCCCATCTCACCTTTCCCGTTAAGCAGCCATAGTGTGTTTTCTAAACGTGTGACTCTGTTCTGTTTTGTAATTCAGTTCAAGTGTAGCGGTTTTTACATTCCCTCTATAAGTGATATCTTAGGATCAGTGTCTTTTTCTGTGTGACTTATTTCACTTAGAATCGTCGTACCTAAATCCACTCATCATGCTGCTAGTAGCCTTATGAAGTTGATTTCATGGCTGAGTGATATTCCTTTGTACATAAGGACCACAACTTCTTTATCCATTTTCCTCTTTCCTGGGATATTTAAGGTGTAACGAAGTGGAGGTTCTTGTCAACAGAGCAGCCCTAAACTTTGGGGTGCCTGTGTCTTGCTGATTTTTAGTTTTCCCAATTTATACGCCCATGAGTGGAAGTGCCCTATGCTCTGTAAGCTGAGTTTTTTAGATTTTTCAGGACACACCGTACACTTCTCGAGAGTGGCTGTTGGCAATTTACATCCCGCCCATCAGCATAGCAACGCTCCCGTTTCTCCATGGCCTGTCCTGCATTTCTGGTTTTGACACTTTATTCAGCATGGCCCTTTTGACCGATGGGAAGCGAGACTTCTTTGTAGCCCTGATTTGCCTTTCCAGGTTGCTTGGTTGGCCAAAAAGGGCGTATGCGTTTTTTCCTGAATATATTCAGGAAAAAACGCATACGCCCTTTTTGGCCAAGGGCATCATTGTCGAGGTTTCGCCGCTTTTCCTGTGCTTTAAAGGCGATTCGAATCTACCTCCTGAAATCTGTTTCCTGCAATTCTGCCTTGCTTTCAAATCCTCTTGGTTGCCTTCCCTCAAAATATTTGTGGCCGAGAGTTATCATTTTTAACTCTGCAGGTTTGTGATTTGCAGTGCCCCTGAGCTCCATTTTTCAACTCGCTTTCTTGGGAGCTGGCCGCAAAAGCGCAGGATTGCTTCAGGCCCTATTCTGGATCCGGGCGCAGGCTGAGCCTGTGGTTAATTCTTCTTCCTGATGGGAAAATAGAGTGAGCTGTGCCTGTCCCAACACCTAGAGCTAGTCTCTCATTGGTTCCCCCTCTTCCCGTTCATCCTCAGGACAAATTGCAACCTGTACGGAACAGGAGGTTAAAGGTGCTGATTCTCCAAGGAGGGAGATTGCTAGTAAAGCGGATGGAATGGCGAACCCGAGCCCAAGGAGATGAGAAATGAGGAGCGTTTTAGAAACCTTTCCCGATCACACGGTGTACCATCTTCTGGGTTTCTCATGCATGTTTTCGATGTAGGAAGATGCCCTTGAACCTGGAGATTTGGGACCCCTGGGATGGGTACCACGCAGTATTCCTTTAAAGGGTCTGCGTTTGCTCCCCCAACCTCACCAAACCTCTCAGCCCCTGAGTGTCCACCCTTATGTCTCAATCAGCTGTGGGTCTAGATATGGTCAATCCAGGTGGCATCACAGCCCCTGAACGAATTTGGTAAGAATTTCTCTCTCTTTCACTGTCTTTGTTTCACGGGTTTTTAAAAGTAATTGATTTTTATAATGGGGTTTAGCTGCTTTTCACTGCTGTGTTTATGCTGCTTTACACCCACTAGACTCACTTACAGAGAGATATCAATACATAGGTTTTAAGATTGTTACTAGTCAGATATATTCTTGGGCGGTGAATAGGGTGTCTTGAGTCCAGTTCACTGAGCAAGGAGTAGGTCTTGTCTATTACATATTGGGTTTATGGAACGGTATCTGAGCTAATTTGAAACCCTTGTTTTATGCATCACCCCATCTCACCTTTCCCGTTAAGCAGCCATAGTGTGTTTTCTAAACGTGTGACTCTGTTCTGTTTTGTAATTCAGTTCAAGTGTAGCGGTTTTTACATTCCCTCTATAAGTGATATCTTAGGATCAGTGTCTTTTTCTGTGTGACTTATTTCACTTAGAATCGTCGTACCTAAATCCACTCATCATGCTGCTAGTAGCCTTATGAAGTTGATTTCATGGCTGAGTGATATTCCTTTGTACATAAGGACCACAACTTCTTTATCCATTTTCCTCTTTCCTGGGATATTTAAGGTGTAACGAAGTGGAGGTTCTTGTCAACAGAGCAGCCCTAAACTTTGGGGTGCCTGTGTCTTGCTGATTTTTAGTTTTCCCAATTTATACGCCCATGAGTGGAAGTGCCCTATGCTCTGTAAGCTGAGTTTTTTAGATTTTTCAGGACACACCGTACACTTCTCGAGAGTGGCTGTTGGCAATTTACATCCCGCCCATCAGCATAGCAACGCTCCCGTTTCTCCATGGCCTGTCCTGCATTTCTGGTTTTGACACTTTATTCAGCATGGCCCTTTTGACCGATGGGAAGCGAGACTTCTTTGTAGCCCTGATTTGCCTTTCCAGGTTGCTTGGTTGGCCAAAAAGGGCGTATGCGTTTTTTCCTGAATATATTCAGGAAAAAACGCATACGCCCTTTTTGGCCAAGGGCATCATTGTCGAGGTTTCGCCGCTTTTCCTGTGCTTTAAAGGCGATTCGAATCTACCTCCTGAAATCTGTTTCCTGCAATTCTGCCTTGCTTTCAAATCCTCTTGGTTGCCTTCCCTCAAAATATTTGTGGCCGAGAGTTATCATTTTTAACTCTGCAGGTTTGTGATTTGCAGTGCCCCTGAGCTCCATTTTTCAACTCGCTTTCTTGGGAGCTGGCCGCAAAAGCGCAGGATTGCTTCAGGCCCTATTCTGGATCCGGGCGCAGGCTGAGCCTGTGGTTAATTCTTCTTCCTGATGGGAAAATAGAGTGAGCTGTGCCTGTCCCAACACCTAGAGCTAGTCTCTCATTGGTTCCCCCTCTTCCCGTTCATCCTCAGGACAAATTGCAACCTGTACGGAACAGGAGGTTAAAGGTGCTGATTCTCCAAGGAGGGAGATTGCTAGTAAAGCGGATGGAATGGCGAACCCGAGCCCAAGGAGATGAGAAATGAGGAGCGTTTTAGAAACCTTTCCCGATCACACGGTGTACCATCTTCTGGGTTTCTCATGCATGTTTTCGATGTAGGAAGATGCCCTTGAACCTGGAGATTTGGGACCCATGGGATGGGTACCACGCAGTATTCCTTTAAAGGGTCTGCGTTTGCTCCCCCAACCTCACCAAACCTCTCAGCCCCTGAGTGTCCACCCTTATGTCTCAATCAGCTGTGGGTCTAGATATGGTCAATCCAGGTGGCATCACAGCCCCTGAACGAATTTGGTAAGAATTTCTCTCTCTTTCACTGTCTTTGTTTCACGGGTTTTTAAAAGTAATTGATTTTTATAATGGGGTTTAGCTGCTTTTCACTGCTGTGTTTATGCTGCTTTACACCCACTAGACTCACTTACAGAGAGATATCAATACATAGGTTTTAAGATTGTTACTAGTCAGATATATTCTTGGGCGGTGAATAGGGGGTCTTGAGTCCAGTTCACTGAGCAAGGAGTAGGTCTTGTCTATTACATATTGGGTTTATGGAACGGTATCTGAGCTAATTTGAAACCCTTGTTTTATGCATCACCCCATCTCACCTTTCCCGTTAAGCAGCCATAGTGTGTTTTCTAAACGTGTGACTCTGTTCTGTTTTGTAATTCAGTTCAAGTGTAGCGGTTTTTACATTCCCTCTATAAGTGATATCTTCTGATAAGTGTCTTTTTCTGTGTGACTTATTTCACTTAGAATCGTCGTACCTAAATCCACTCATCATGCTGCTACTAGCCTTATGACGTTGATTTCATGGCTGAGTGATATTCCTTTGTACATAAGGACCACAACTTCTTTATCCATTTTCCTCTTTCCTGGGATATTTAAGGTGTAATGAAGTGGAGGTTCTTGTCAACAGAGCAGCCCTAAACTTTGGGGTGCCTGTGTCTTGCTGATTTTTAGTTTTCCCAATTTATACGCCCATGAGTGGAAGTGCCCTATGCTCTGTAAGCTGAGTTTTTTAGATGTTTCAGGACACACCGTACACTTCTCCAGAGTGGCTGTTGGCAATTTACATCCCGCCCATCAGCGTAGCAAGGCTCCCTTTTCTCCATGGCCTGTCCTTCATTTCTGGTTTTGACACTTTATTCAGCATGGCCCTTTTGACCGATGGGAAGCGAGACTTCTTTGTAGCGCTGATTTGCCTTTCCAGGTTGCTTGGTTGGCCAAAAAGGGCGTATGCGTTTTTTCCTGAATATATTCAGGAAAAAACGCATACGCCCTTTTTGGCCAAGGGCATCATTGTCGAGGTTTCGCCGCTTTTCCTGTGCTTTAAAGGCGATTCGAATCTACCTCCTGAAATCTGTTTCCTGCAATTCTGCCTTGCTTTCAGATCCTCTTCTTTGCCTTCCCTCGATATATTTGTGGACGAGAGTTATCATTTATAACTCTGCAGGTTTGTGAATTGCAGTGCCCCTGAGCTCCATTTTTCAACTCGCTTTCTTGAAGGCTGGCCGCAAAAGCGCAGGATTGCTTCAGGCCCTATTCTGGTTCCGGGCGCAGGCTGAGCCTGTGGTTAATTCTTCTTCCTGATGGGAAAATAGAGTGAGCTGTGCCTGTCCCAACACCTAGAGCTAGTCTCTCATTGGTTCCCCCTCTTCCCGTTCATCCTCAGGACAAATTGCAACCTGTACGGAACAGGAGGTTAAAGGTGCTGATTCTCCAAGGAGGGAGATTGCTAGTAAAGCGGCTGGAATGGCGAACCTGAGCACAAGGAGATGAGAAATGAGGTGCGCTTTAGAAACGTTTCCCGATCACACGGTGTACCATCTTCTGGGTTTCTCATGCATGTTTTCGATGTAGGAAGATGCCCTTGAACCTGGAGATTTGGGACCCATGGGATGGGTACCACGCAGTATTCCTTTAAAGGGTCTGCATTTGCTCCCCCAACCTCACCAAACCTCTCAGCCCCTGAATGTCCACCCTTATGTCTCAATCACCTGTGGGTCTAGGTATGGTCAATCCAGGTGGCATCACAGCCCCTGAACGAATTTGGTAAGAATTTCTCTCTCTTTCACTGTCTTTGTTTCACGGGTTTTTTAAAGTAATGGTTTTTTTTTTTAAATATAAGCAAATTTTTTTTAAGATTTCTTTAGTGATTGATTGATTGATTGATTGCTATGTTGGGTCTTCGTTTCTGTGCTAGGGCTTTCTCCAGTTGTGGCAAGTGGGGGCCACTCTTCATCGCGGTGCGCGGGCCTCTCACTATTGTGGCCTCTCTTGTGGCGGAGCACAGGCTCCAGACGCGCAGGCTCAGTAGTTGTGGCTCACGGGCCTAGTTGCTCCACGGCATGTGGGATCTTCCCAGACCAGGGCTCAAACCCGTGTTTCCTGCATTAGCAGGCAGATTCTCAACCACTGCGCAAGCAGGAAAGCCCAGTAATTGATTTTTGTACTGGGGTTTAGCTGCTTTTCACTGCTGTGTTTATGCCGCTTTACATCCACAAGTCTCACTTACAGAGAGATATCAATACATAGGTTTTAAGATTCTTACTAGTCAGATATATTCTAGGGCGGTGAATAGGGGGTATTGAGTCCAGTTCACTGAGCAAGGAGTAGGTCTTGTCTATTACATATTGGGTTTATGGAATGGTATCTGAGCTAATTTCAAACCCTTGTTTTATGCATCACCCCACCTCTCCTTTCCCGTTAAGCAGCCATAGTGTGTTTTCTAAACGTGTGACTGTGTTCTGTTTTGTAATTCAGTTCAAGTGTAGCGGTTTTTACATTGCCTCTATAAGTGATATCTTAGGATCGGTGTCTTTTTCTGTGTGACTTATTTCACTTAGAATCGTCGTACCTAAATCCACTCATCATGCTGCTAGTAGCCTTATGACGTTGATTTCATGGCTGAGTGATATTCCTTTGTACATAAGGACCACAACTTCTTTATCCATTTTCCTCTTTCCTGGGATATTTAAGGTGTAACGAAGTGGAGGTTCTTGTCAACAGAGCAGCCCTAAACTTTGGGGTGCCTGTGTCTTGCTGATTTTTAGTTTTCCCAATTTATACGCCCATGAGTGGAAGTGCCCTATGCTCTGTAAGCTGAGTTTTTTAGATGTTTCAGGACACACCGTACACTTCTCCAGAGTGGCTGTTGGCAATTTACATCCCGCCCATCAGTGTAGCAAGGCTCCCGTTTCTCCATGGCCTGTCCTGCATTTCTGGTTTTGACACTTTATTCAGCATGGCCGTTTTGACCGAAGGGAAGCGAGACTTCTTTGTAGCGCTGATTTGCCTTTCCAGGTTGCTTGGTTGGCCAAAAAGGGCGTATGCGTTTTTTCCTGAATATATTTTTTCCTGAATATATTCAGGAAAAAACGCATACGCCCTTTTTGGCCAAGGGCATCATTGTCGAGGTTTCGCCGCTTTTCCTGTGCTTTAAAGGCGATTCGAATCTACCTCCTGAAATCTGTTTCCTGCAATTCTGCCTTGCTTTCAGATCCTCTTCGTTGCCTTCCCTCGATATATTTGTGGACGAGAGTTATCATTTATAACTCTGCAGGTTTGTGAATTGCAGTGCCCCTGAGCTCCATTTTTCAACTCGCTTTCTTGAAGGCTGGCCGCAAAAGCGCAGGATTGCTTCAGGCCCTATTCTGGTTCCGGGCGCAGGCTGAGCCTGTGGTTAATTCTTCTTCCTGATGGGAAAATAGAGTGAGCTGTGCCTGTCCCAACACCTAGAGCTAGTCTCTCATTGGTTCCCCCTCTTCCCGTTCATCCTCAGGACAAATTGCAACCTGTACGGAACAGGAGGTTAAAGGTGCTGATTCTCCAAGGAGGGAGATTGCTAGTAAAGCGGCTGGAATGGCGAACCCGAGCCCAAGGAGATGAGAAATGAGGAGCGTTTTAGAAACCTTTCCCGATCACACGGTGTACCATCTTCTGGGTTTCTCATGCATGCTTTCGATGTAGGAAGATGCCCTTGAACCTGGAGATTTGGGACCCATGGGATGGGTACCACGCAGTATTCCTTTAAAGGGTCTGCGTTTGCTCCCCCAACCTCACCAAACCTCTCAGCCCCTGAGTGTCCACCCTTATGTCTCAATCAGCTGTGGGTCTAGATATGGTCAATCCAGGTGGCATCACAGCCCCTGAACGAATTTGGTAAGAATTTCTCTCTCTTTCACTGTCTTTGTTTCACGGGTTTTTAAAAGTAATTGATTTTTATAATGGGGTTTAGCTGCTTTTCACTGCTGTGTTTATGCTGCTTTACACCCACTAGACTCACTTACAGAGAGATATCAATACATAGGTTTTAAGATTCTTACTAGTCAGATATATTCTTGGGCGGTGAATAGTGGGTCTTGAGTCCAGTTCACTGAGCAAGGAGTAGGTCTTGTCTATTACATATTGGGTTTATGGAACGGTATCTGAGCTAATTTGAAACCCTTGTTTTATGCATCACCCCATCTCACCTTTCCCGTTAAGCAGCCATAGTGTGTTTTCTAAACGTGTGACTCTGTTCTGTTTTGTAATTCAGTTCAAGTGTAGCGGTTTTTACATTCCCTCTATAAGTGATATCTTCTGATAAGTGTCTTTTTCTGTGTGACTTATTTCACTTAGAATCGTCGTACCTAAATCCACTCATCATGCTGCTACCAGCCTTATGAGGTTGATTTCATGGCTGAGTGATATTCCATTGTACATAAGGACCACAACTTCTTTATCCATTTTTCTCTTTCCTGGGATATTTAAGGTGTAACGAAGTGGAGGTTCTTGTCAACAGAGCAGCCCTAAACTTTGGGATGCCTGTGTCTTGCTGATTTTTAGTTTTCCCAATTTATACGCCCATGAGTGGAAGTGCCCTATGCTCTGTAAGCTGAGATTTTTAGATGTTTCAGGACACACCGTACACTTCTCGAGAGTGGCTGTTGGCAATTTACATCCCGCCCATCAGCGTAGAAAGGCTCCCGTTTCTCCATGGCCTGTCCTGCATTTCTGGTTTTGACACTTTATTCAGCATGGCCCTTTTGACCGATGGGAAGCGAGACTTCTTTGTAGCGCTGATTTGCCTTTCCAGGTTGCTTGGTTGGCCAAAAAGGGCGTATGCGTTTTTTCCTGAATATATTCAGGAAAAAACGCATACGCCCTTTTTGGCCAAGGGCATCATTGTCGAGGTTTCGCCGCTTTTCCTGTGCTTTAAAGGCGATTCGAATCTACCTCCTGAAATCTGTTTCCTGCAATTCTGCCTTGCTTTCAAATCCTCTTCGTTGCCTTCCCTCAAAATATTTGTGGCCGAGAGTTATCATTTTTAACTCTGCAGGTTTGTGAATTGCAGTGCCCCTGAGCTCCATTTTTCAACTCGCTTTCTTGGGAGCTGGCCGCAAAAGCGCAGGATTGCTTCAGGCCCTATTCTGGTTCCGGGCGCAGGCTGAGCCTGTGGTTAATTCTTCTTCCTGATGGGAAAATAGAGTGAGCTGTGCCTGTCCCAACACCTAGAGCTAGTCTCTCATTGGTTCCCCCTCTTCCCGTTCATCCTCAGGACAAATTGCAACCTGTACGGAACAGGAGGTTAAAGGTGCTGATTCTCCAAGGAGGGAGATTGCTAGTAAAGCGGCTGGAATGGCGAACCCGAGCACAAGGAGATGAGAAATGAGGAGCGTTTTAGAAACCTTTCCCGATCACACGGTGTACCATCTTCTCCGTTTCTGATGCATGTTTTCGATGTAGGAAGATGCCCTTGAACCTGGAGATTTGGGACCCATGGGATGGGTACCACGCAGTATTCCTTTAAAGGGTCTGCGTTTGCTCCCCCAACCTCACCAAACCTCTCAGCCCCAAGAGTGTCCATCCTTATGTCTCAATCAGCTGTGGGTCTAGATATGGTCAATCCAGGTGGCATCACAGCCCCTGAACGAATTTTGTAAGAATTTCTCTCTCTTTCACGGTCTTTGTTCACGGGTATTTTAAAGTATTTGATTTTTATAATGGGGTTTAGATGCTTTTCACTGCTCTGTTTCTGCCACTTTACACCCACTTGACTCACTTACAGAGAGATATCAATACATAGGTTTTAACATTCTTACTAGTCAGATATATTCTTGGGCGGTGAATAGGGGGTGTTGAGTCCAGTTCACTGAGCAAGGAGTAGGTCTTGTCTATTACATATTGGGTTTATGGAACGGTATCTGAGCTAATTTGAAACCCTTGTTTTATGCATCACCCCACCTCTCCTTTCCCGTTAAGCAGCCATAGTGTGTTTTCTAAACGTGTGACTCTATTCTGTTTTGTAATTCAGTTCAAGTGTAGCGGTTTTTCCATTCCCTCTATAAGTGATATCTTATGATAAGTGTCTTTTTCTGTGTGACTTATTTCACTTAGAATCGTCGTAGCTAAATCCACTCATCATGCTGCTACTAGCCTTATGACGTTGATTTCATGGCTGAGTGATATTCCATTGTACATAAGGACCACAACTTCTTTATCCATTTTTCTCTTTCCTGGGATATTTAAGGTGTAACGAAGTGGAGGTTCTTGTCAACAGAGCAGCCCTAAACTTTGGGGTGCCCGTGTCTTGCTGATTTTAAGTTTTCCCAATTTATACGCCCATGAGTGGAAGTGCCCTATGCTCTCTAAACTGAGTTTTTTAGATGTTTCAGGACACACCGTACACTTCTCCAGAGTGGCTGTTGGCAATTCACATCCCGCCCATCAGCGTAGCAAGGCTCCCGTTTCTCCTTGGCCTGTCCTGCATTTCTGGTTTTGACACTTTATTCAGCATGGCCCTTTTGACCGATGGGAAGCGAGACTTCTTTGTAGCGCTGATTTGCCTTTCCAGGTTGCTTGGTTGGCCAAAAAGGGCGTATGCGTTTTTTCCTGAATATATTCAGGAAAAAACGCATACGCCCTTTTTGGCCAAGGGCATCATTGTGGAGGTTTTGCCTCTTTTCCTGTGCTTTGAAGGCGATTCCAATCTACCTCCTGAAATCTGTTTCCTGCAATTCTGCCTTGCTTTCAAATGCTCTTCGTTGCCTTCCCTCGATATATTTGTGGACGAGAGTTATCATTTATAACTCTGCAGGTTTGTGAATTGCAGTGCCCCTGAGCTCCATTTTTCAACTCGCTTTCTTGAAGGCTGGCCGCAAAAGCGCAGGATTGCTTCAGGCACTATTCTGGTTCCGGGCGCAGGCTGAGCCTGTGGTTAATTCTTCTTCCTGATGGGAAAATAGAGTGAGCTGTGCCTGTCCCAACACCTAGAGCTAGTCTCTCATTGGTTCCCCCTCTTCCCGTTCATCCTCAGGACAAATTGCAACCTGTACGGAACAGGAGGTTAAAGGTGCTGATTCTCCAAGGAGGGAGATTGCTAGTAAAGCGGCTGGAATGGCGAACCCGAGCCCAAGGAGATGAGAAATGAGGAGCGTTTTAGAAACCTTTCCCGATCACACGGTGTACCATCTTCTGGGTTTCTCATGCATGTTTTCGATGTAGGAAGATGCCCTTGAACCTGGAGATTTGGGACCCATGGGATGGGTACCACGCAGTATTCTTTGAAAGGGTCTGCGTTTGCTCCCGCAACCTCACCAAACCTCTCAGCCCCTGAGTGTCCACCCTTATGTCTCAATCAGCTGTGGGTCTAGACATGGTCAATCCAGGTGGCATCACAGCCCCTGAACGAATTTGGTAAGAATTTCTCTCTCTTTCACTGTCTTTGTTTCACGGGTTTTTAAAAGTAATTGATTTTTATAATGGGGTTTAGCTGCTTTTCACTGCTGTGTTTATGCTGCTTTACACCCCCTAGACTCACTTACAGAGAGATATCAATACATAGGTTTTAACATTCTTACTAGTCAGATATATTCTTGGGCGGTGAATAGGGGGTCTTGAGTCCAGTTCACTGAGCAAGGAGTAGGTCTTGTCTATTACATATTGGGTTTATGGAATGGTATCTGAGCTAATTTGAAACCCTTGTTTTATGCATCACCCCATCTCACCTTTCCCGTTAAGCAGCCATAGTGTGTTTTCTAAACGTGTGACTCTGTTCTGTTTTGTAATTCAGTTCAAGTGTAGCGGTTTTTACATTCCCTCTATAAGTGATATCTTCTGATAAGTGTCTTTTTCTGTGTGACTTATTTCACTTAGAATCGTCGTACCTAAATCCACTCATCATGCTGCTACCAGCCTTATGAGGTTGATTTCATGGCTGAGTGATATTCCATTGTACATAAGGACCACAACTTCTTTATCCATTTTTCTCTTTCCTGGGATATTTAAGGTGTAACGAAGTGGAGGTTCTTGTCAACAGAGCAGCCCTAAACTTTGGGATGCCTGTGTCTTGCTGATTTTTAGTTTTCCCAATTTATACGCCCATGAGTGGAAGTGCCCTATGCTCTGTAAGCTGAGTTTTTTAGATGTTTCAGGACACACCGTACACTTCTCGAGAGTGGCTGTTGGCAATTTACATCCCGCCCATCAGCGGAGAAAGGCTCCCGTTTCTCCATGGCCTGTCCTGCATTTCTGGTTTTGACACTTTATTCAGCATGGCCCTTTTGACCGATGGGAAGCGAGACTTCTTTGTAGCGCTGATTTGCCTTTCCAGGTTGCTTGGTTGGCCAAAAAGGGCGTATGCGTTTGTTCCTGAATATATTCAGGAACAAACGCATACGCCCTTTTTGGCCAAGGGCATCATTGTCGAGGTTTCGCCGCTTTTCCTGTGCTTTAAAGGCGATTCGAATCTACCTCCTGAAATCTGTTTCCTGCAATTCTGCCTTGCTTTCAAATCCTCTTGGTTGCCTTCCCTCAAAATATTTGTGGCCGAGAGTTATCAGTTTTAACTCTGCAGGTTTGTGAATTGCAGTGCCCCTGAGCTCCATTTTTCAACTCGCTTTCTTGGAGCTGGCCGCAAAAGCGCAGGATTGCTTCAGGCCCTATTCTGGATCCGGGCGCAGGCTGAGCCTGTGGTTAATTCTTCTTCCTGATGGGAAAATAGAGTGAGCTGTGCCTGTCCCAACACCTAGAGCTAGTCTCTCATTGGTTCCCCCTCTTCCCGTTCATCCTCAGGACAAATTGCAACCTGTACGGAACAGGAGGTTAAAGGTGCTGATTCTCCAAGGAGGGAGATTGCTAGTAAAGCGGCTGGAATGGCGAACCCGAGCCCAAGGAGATGAGAAATGAGGAGCGTTTTAGAAACCTTTCCCGATCACACGGTGTACCATCTTCTGGGTTTCTCATGCATGTTTTCGATGTAGGAAGATGCCCTTGAACCTGGAGATTTGGGACCCCTGGGATGGGTACCACGCAGTATTCCTTTAAAGGGTCTGCGTTTGCTCCCCCAACCTCACCAAACCTCTCAGCCCCTGAGTGTCCACCCTTATGTCTCAATCAGCTGTGGGTCTAGATATGGTCAATCCAGGTGGCATCACAGCCCCTGAACGAATTTGGTAAGAATTTCTCTCTCTTTCACTGTCTTTGTTTCACGGGTTTTTAAAAGTAATTGATTTTTATAATGGGGTTTAGCTGCTTTTCACTGCTGTGTTTATGCTGCTTTACACCCACTAGACTCACTTACAGAGAGATATCAATACATAGGTTTTAAGATTCTTACTAGTCAGATATATTCTTGGGCGGTGAATAGGGGGTCTTGAGTCCAGTTCACTGAGCAAGGAGTAGGTCTTGTCTATTACATATTGGGTTTATGGAACGGTATCTGAGCTAATTTGAAACCCTTGTTTTATGCATCACCCCATCTCACCTTTCCCGTTAAGCAGCCATAGTGTGTTTTCTAAACGTGTGACTCTGTTCTGTTTTGTAATTCAGTTCAAGTGTAGCGGTTTTTACATTCCCTCTATAAGTGATATCTTCTGATAACTGTCTCTTTCTGTGTGACTTATTTCACTTAGAATCGTCGTACCTAAATCCACTCATCATGCTGCTACCAGCCTTATGAGGTTGATTTCATGGCTGAGTGATATTCCATTGTACATAAGGACCACAACTTCTTTATCCATTTTTCTCTTTCCTGGGATATTTAAGGTGTAACGAAGTGGAGGTTCTTGTCAACAGAGCAGCCCTAAACTTTGGGATGCCTGTGTCTTGCTGATTTTTAGTTTTCCCAATTTATACGCCCATGAGTGGAAGTGCCCTATGCTCTGTAAGCTGAGATTTTTAGATGTTTCAGGACACACCGTACACTTCTCGAGAGTGGCTGTTGGCAATTTACATCCCGCCCATCAGCGTAGAAAGGCTCCCGTTTCTCCATGGCCTGTCCTGCATTTCTGGTTTTGACACTTTATTCAGCATGGCCCTTTTGACCGATGGGAAGCGAGACTTCTTTGTAGCGCTGATTTGCCTTTCCAGGTTGCTTGGTTGGCCAAAAAGGGCGTATGCGTTTTTTCCTGAATATATTCAGGAAAAAACGCATACGCCCTTTTTGGCCAAGGGCATCATTGTCGAGGTTTCGCCGCTTTTCCTGTGCTTTAAAGGCGATTCGAATCTACCTCCTGAAATCTGTTTCCTGCAATTCTGCCTTGCTTTCAAATCCTCTTCGTTGCCTTCCCTCAAAATATTTGTGGCCGAGAGTTATCATTTTTAACTCTGCAGGTTTGTGAATTGCAGTGCCCCTGAGCTCCATTTTTCAACTCGCTTTCTTGGGAGCTGGCCGCAAAAGCGCAGGATTGCTTCAGGCCCTATTCTGGTTCCGGGCGCAGGCTGAGCCTGTGGTTAATTCTTCTTCCTGATGGGAAAATAGAGTGAGCTGTGCCTGTCCCAACACCTAGAGCTAGTCTCTCATTGGTTCCCCCTCTTCCCGTTCATCCTCAGGACAAATTGCAACCTGTACGGAACAGGAGGTTAAAGGTGCTGATTCTCCAAGGAGGGAGATTGCTAGTAAAGCGGCTGGAATGGCGAACCCGAGCACAAGGAGATGAGAAATGAGGAGCGTTTTAGAAACCTTTCCCGATCACACGGTGTACCATCTTCTCCGTTTCTGATGCATGTTTTCGATGTAGGAAGATGCCCTTGAACCTGGAGATTTGGGACCCATGGGATGGGTACCACGCAGTATTCCTTTAAAGGGTCTGCGTTTGCTCCCCCAACCTCACCAAACCTCTCAGCCCCAAGAGTGTCCATCCTTATGTCTCAATCAGCTGTGGGTCTAGATATGGTCAATCCAGGTGGCATCACAGCCCCTGAACGAATTTTGTAAGAATTTCTCTCTCTTTCACGGTCTTTGTTCACGGGTATTTTAAAGTATTTGATTTTTATAATGGGGTTTAGATGCTTTTCACTGCTCTGTTTTTGCCACTTTACACCCACTTGACTCACTTACAGAGAGATATCAATACATAGGTTGTAACATTCTTACTAGTCAGATATATTCTTGGGCGGTGAATAGGGGGTGTTGAGTCCAGTTCACTGAGCAAGGAGTAGGTCTTGTCTATTACATATTGGGTTTATGGAACGGTATCTGAGCTAATTTGAAACCCTTGTTTTATGCATCACCCCACCTCTCCTTTCCCGTTAAGCAGCCATAGTGTGTTTTCTAAACGTGTGACTCTATTCTGTTTTGTAATTCAGTTCAAGTGTAGCGGTTTTTCCATTCCCTCTATAAGTGATATCTTATGATAAGTGTCTTTTTCTGTGTGACTTATTTCACTTAGAATCGTCGTAGCTAAATCCACTCATCATGCTGCTACTAGCCTTATGACGTTGATTTCATGGCTGAGTGATATTCCATTGTACATAAGGACCACAACTTCTTTATCCATTTTTCTCTTTCCTGGGATATTTAAGGTGTAACGAAGTGGAGGTTCTTGTCAACAGAGCAGCCCTAAACTTTGGGGTGCCCGTGTCTTGCTGATTTTAAGTTTTCCCAATTTATACGCCCATGAGTGGAAGTGCCCTATGCTCTCTAAACTGAGTTTTTTAGATGTTTCAGGACACACCGTACACTTCTCCAGAGTGGCTGTTGGCAATTTACATCCCGCCCATCAGCGTAGCAAGGCTCCCGTTTCTCCTTGGCCTGTCCTGCATTTCTGGTTTTGACACTTTATTCAGCATGGCCCTTTTGACCGATGGGAAGCGAGACTTCTTTGTAGCGCTGATTTGCCTTTCCAGGTTGCTTGGTTGGCCAAAAAGGGCGTATGCGTTTTTTCCTGAATATATTCAGGAAAAAACGCATACGCCCTTTTTGGCCAAGGGCATCATTGTGGAGGTTTTGCCTCTTTTCCTGTGCTTTGAAGGCGATTCCAATCTACCTCCTGAAATCTGTTTCCTGCAATTCTGCCTTGCTTTCAAATGCTCTTCGTTGCCTTCCCTCGATATATTTGTGGACGAGAGTTATCATTTATAACTCTGCAGGTTTGTGAATTGCAGTGCCCCTGAGCTCCATTTTTCAACTCGCTTTCTTGAAGGCTGGCCGCAAAAGCGCAGGATTGCTTCAGGCACTATTCTGGTTCCGGGCGCAGGCTGAGCCTGTGGTTAATTCTTCTTCCTGATGGGAAAATAGAGTGAGCTGTGCCTGTCCCAACACCTAGAGCTAGTCTCTCATTGGTTCCCCCTCTTCCCGTTCATCCTCAGGACAAATTGCAACCTGTACGGAACAGGAGGTTAAAGGTGCTGATTCTCCAAGGAGGGAGATTGCTAGTAAAGCGGCTGGAATGGCGAACCCGAGCCCAAGGAGATGAGAAATGAGGAGCGTTTTAGAAACCTTTCCCGATCACACGGTGTACCATCTTCTGGGTTTCTCATGCATGTTTTCGATGTAGGAAGATGCCCTTGAACCTGGAGATTTGGGACCCATGGGATGGGTACCACGCAGTATTCTTTGAAAGGGTCTGCGTTTGCTCCCGCAACCTCACCAAACCTCTCAGCCCCTGAGTGTCCACCCTTATGTCTCAATCAGCTGTGGGTCTAGACATGGTCAATCCAGGTGGCATCACAGCCCCTGAACGAATTTGGTAAGAATTTCTCTCTCTTTCACTGTCTTTGTTTCACGGGTTTTTAAAAGTAATTGATTTTTATAATGGGGTTTAGCTGCTTTTCACTGCTGTGTTTATGCTGCTTTACACCCCCTAGACTCACTTACAGAGAGATATCAATACATAGGTTTTAACATTCTTACTAGTCAGATATATTCTTGGGCGGTGAATAGGGGGTCTTGAGTCCAGTTCACTGAGCAAGGAGTAGGTCTTGTCTATTACATATTGGGTTTATGGAATGGTATCTGAGCTAATTTGAAACCCTTGTTTTATGCATCACCCCATCTCACCTTTCCCGTTAAGCAGCCATAGTGTGTTTTCTAAACGTGTGACTCTGTTCTGTTTTGTAATTCAGTTCAAGTGTAGCGGTTTTTACATTCCCTCTATAAGTGATATCTTCTGATAAGTGTCTTTTTCTGTGTGACTTATTTCACTTAGAATCGTCGTACCTAAATCCACTCATCATGCTGCTACCAGCCTTATGAGGTTGATTTCATGGCTGAGTGATATTCCATTGTACATAAGGACCACAACTTCTTTATCCATTTTTCTCTTTCCTGGGATATTTAAGGTGTAACGAAGTGGAGGTTCTTGTCAACAGAGCAGCCCTAAACTTTGGGATGCCTGTGTCTTGCTGATTTTTAGTTTTCCCAATTTATACGCCCATGAGTGGAAGTGCCCTATGCTCTGTAAGCTGAGTTTTTTAGATGTTTCAGGACACACCGTACACTTCTCGAGAGTGGCTGTTGGCAATTTACATCCCGCCCATCAGCGGAGAAAGGCTCCCGTTTCTCCATGGCCTGTCCTGCATTTCTGGTTTTGACACTTTATTCAGCATGGCCCTTTTGACCGATGGGAAGCGAGACTTCTTTGTAGCGCTGATTTGCCTTTCCAGGTTGCTTGGTTGGCCAAAAAGGGCGTATGCGTTTGTTCCTGAATATATTCAGGAACAAACGCATACGCCCTTTTTGGCCAAGGGCATCATTGTCGAGGTTTCGCCGCTTTTCCTGTGCTTTAAAGGCGATTCGAATCTACCTCCTGAAATCTGTTTCCTGCAATTCTGCCTTGCTTTCAAATCCTCTTGGTTGCCTTCCCTCAAAATATTTGTGGCCGAGAGTTATCAGTTTTAACTCTGCAGGTTTGTGAATTGCAGTGCCCCTGAGCTCCATTTTTCAACTCGCTTTCTTGGGAGCTGGCCGCAAAAGCGCAGGATTGCTTCAGGCCCTATTCTGGATCCGGGCGCAGGCTGAGCCTGTGGTTAATTCTTCTTCCTGATGGGAAAATAGAGTGAGCTGTGCCTGTCCCAACACCTAGAGCTAGTCTCTCATTGGTTCCCCCTCTTCCCGTTCATCCTCAGGACAAATTGCAACCTGTACGGAACAGGAGGTTAAAGGTGCTGATTCTCCAAGGAGGGAGATTGCTAGTAAAGCGGCTGGAATGGCGAACCCGAGCCCAAGGAGATGAGAAATGAGGAGCGTTTTAGAAACCTTTCCCGATCACACGGTGTACCATCTTCTGGGTTTCTCATGCATGTTTTCGATGTAGGAAGATGCCCTTGAACCTGGAGATTTGGGACCCCTGGGATGGGTACCACGCAGTATTCCTTTAAAGGGTCTGCGTTTGCTCCCCCAACCTCACCAAACCTCTCAGCCCCTGAGTGTCCACCCTTATGTCTCAATCAGCTGTGGGTCTAGATATGGTCAATCCAGGTGGCATCACAGCCCCTGAACGAATTTGGTAAGAATTTCTCTCTCTTTCACTGTCTTTGTTTCACGGGTTTTTAAAAGTAATTGATTTTTATAATGGGGTTTAGCTGCTTTTCACTGCTGTGTTTATGCTGCTTTACACCCACTAGACTCACTTACAGAGAGATATCAATACATAGGTTTTAAGATTCTTACTAGTCAGATATATTCTTGGGCGGTGAATAGGGGGTCTTGAGTCCAGTTCACTGAGCAAGGAGTAGGTCTTGTCTATTACATATTGGGTTTATGGAACGGTATCTGAGCTAATTTGAAACCCTTGTTTTATGCATCACCCCATCTCACCTTTCCCGTTAAGCAGCCATAGTGTGTTTTCTAAACGTGTGACTCTGTTCTGTTTTGTAATTCAGTTCAAGTGTAGCGGTTTTTACATTCCTTCTATAAGTGATATCTTCGGATAACTGTCTCTTTCTGTGTGACTTATTTCACTTAGAATCGTCGTACCTAAATCCACTCATCATGCTGCTACCAGCCTTATGAGGTTGATTTCATGGCTGAGTGATATTCCATTGTACATAAGGACCACAACTTCTTTATCCATTTTTCTCTTTCCTGGGATATTTAAGGTGTAACGAAGTGGAGGTTCTTGTCAACAGAGCAGCCCTAAACTTTGGGATGCCTGTGTCTTGCTGATTTTTAGTTTTCCCAATTTATACGCCCATGAGTGGAAGTGCCCTATGCTCTGTAAGCTGAGTTTTTTAGATGTTTCAGGACACACCGTACACTTCTCGAGAGTGGCTCTTGGCAATTTACATCCCGCCCATCAGCGTAGAAAGGCTCCCGTTTCTCCATGGCCTGTCCTGCATTTCTGGTTTTGACACTTTATTCAGCATGGCCCTTTTGACCGATGGGAAGCGAGACTTCTTTGTAGCGCTGATTTGCCTTTCCAGGTTGCTTGGTTGGCCAAAAAGGGCGTATGCGTTTTTTCCTGAATATATTCAGGAAAAAACGCATACGCCCTTTTTGGCCAAGGGCATCATTGTCGAGGTTTCGCCGCTTTTCCTGTGCTTTAAAGGCGATTCGAATCTACCTCCTGAAATCTGTTTCCTGCAATTCTGCCTTCCTTTCAAATCCTCTTCGTTGCCTTCCCTCAAAATATTTGTGGCCGAGAGTTATCATTTTTAACTCTGCAGGTTTGTGAATTGCAGTGCCCCTGAGCTCCATTTTTCAACTCGCTTTCTTGGGAGCTGGCCGCAAAAGCGCAGGATTGCTTCAGGCCCTATTCTGGTTCCGGGCGCAGGCTGAGCCTGTGGTTAATTCTTCTTCCTGATGGGAAAATAGAGTGAGCTGTGCCTGTCCCAACACCTAGAGCTAGTCTCTCATTGGTTCCCCCTCTTCCCGTTCATCCTCAGGACAAATTGCAACCTGTACGGAACAGGAGGTTAAAGGTGCTGATTCTCCAAGGAGGGAGATTGCTAGTAAAGCGGCTGGAATGGCGAACCCGAGCACAAGGAGATGAGAAATGAGGAGCGTTTTAGAAACCTTTCCCGATCACACGGTGTACCATCTTCTCCGTTTCTGATGCATGTTTTCGATGTAGGAAGATGCCCTTGAACCTGGAGATTTGGGACCCATGGGATGGGTACCACGCAGTATTCCTTTAAAGGGTCTGCGTTTGCTCCCCCAACCTCACCAAACCTCTCAGCCCCAAGAGTGTCCATCCTTATGTCTCAATCAGCTGTGGGTCTAGATATGGTCAATCCAGGTGGCATCACAGCCCCTGAACGAATTTTGTAAGAATTTCTCTCTCTTTCACGGTCTTTGTTCACGGGTATTTTAAAGTATTTGATTTTTATAATGGGGTTTAGATGCTTTTCACTGCTCTGTTTCTGCCACTTTACACCCACTTGACTCACTTACAGAGAGATATCAATACATAGGTTTTAACATTCTTACTAGTCACATATATTCTTGGGCGGTGAATAGGGGGTGTTGAGTCCAGTTCACTGAGCAAGGAGTAGGTCTTGTCTATTACATATTGGGTTTATGGAACGGTATCTGAGCTAATTTGAAACCCTTGTTTTATGCATCACCCCACCTCTCCTTTCCCGTTAAGCAGCCATAGTGTGTTTTCTAAACGTGTGACTCTATTCTGTTTTGTAATTCAGTTCAAGTGTAGCGGTTTTTCCATTCCGTCTATAAGTGATATCTTATGATAAGTGTCTTTTTCTGTGTGACTTATTTCACTTAGAATCGTCGTAGCTAAATCCACTCATCATGCTGCTACTAGCCTTATGACGTTGATTTCATGGCTGAGTGATATTCCATTGTACATAAGGACCACAACTTCTTTATCCATTTTTCTCTTTCCTGGGATATTTAAGGTGTAACGAAGTGGAGGTTCTTGTCAACAGAGCAGCCCTAAACTTTGGGGTGCCCGTGTCTTGCTGATTTTAAGTTTTCCCAATTTATACGCCCATGAGTGGAAGTGCCCTATGCTCTCTAAACTGAGTTTTTTAGATGTTTCAGGACACACCGTACACTTCTCCAGAGTGGCTGTTGGCAATTTACATCCCGCCCATCAGCGTAGCAAGGCTCCCGTTTCTCCTTGGCCTGTCCTGCATTTCTGGTTTTCACACTTTATTCAGCATGGCCCTTTTGACCGATGGGAAGCGAGACTTCTTTGTAGCGCTGATTTGCCTTTCCAGGTTGCTTGGTTGGCCAAAAAGGGCGTATGCGTTTTTTCCTGAATATATTCAGGAAAAAACGCATACGCCCTTTTTGGCCAAGGGCATCATTGTGGAGGTTTTGCCTCTTTTCCTGTGCTTTGAAGGCGATTCGAATCTACCTCCTGAAATCTGTTTCCTGCAATTCTGCCTTGCTTTCAAATACTCTTCGTTGCCTTCCCTCGATATATTTGTGGACGAGAGTTATCATTTATAACTCTGCAGGTTTGTGAATTGCAGTGCCCCTGAGCTCCATTTTTCAACTCGCTTTCTTGAAGGCTGGCCGCAAAAGCGCAGGATTGCTTCAGGCACTATTCTGGTTCCGGGCGCAGGCTGAGCCTGTGGTTAATTCTTCTTCCTGATGGGAAAATAGAGTGAGCTGTGCCTGTCCCAACACCTAGAGCTAGTCTCTCATTGGTTCCCCCTCTTCCCGTTCATCCTCAGGACAAATTGCAACCTGTACGGAACAGGAGGTTAAAGGTGCTGATTCTCCAAGGAGGGAGATTACTAGTAAAGCGGCTGGAATGGCGAACCCGAGCCCAAGGAGATGAGAAATGAGGAGCGTTTTAGAAACCTTTCCCGATCACACGGTGTACCATCTTCTGGGTTTCTCATGCATGTTTTCGATGTAGGAAGATGCCCTTGAACCTGGAGATTTGGGACCCATGGGATGGGTACCACGCAGTATTCTTTGAAAGGGTCTGCGTTTGCTCCCGCAACCTCACCAAACCTCTCAGCCCCTGAGTGTCCACCCTTATGTCTCAATCAGCTGTGGGTCTAGATATGGTCAATCCAGGTGGCATCACAGCCCCTGAACGAATTTGGTAAGAATTTCTCTCTCTTTCACTGTCTTTGTTTCACGGGTTTTTAAAAGTAATTGATTTTTATAATGGGGTTTAGCTGCTTTTCACTGCTGTGTTTATGCTGCTTTACACCCACTAGACTCACTTACAGAGAGATATCAATACATAGGTTTTAACATTCTTACTAGTCAGATATATTCTTGGGCGGTGAATAGGGGGTCTTGAGTCCAGTTCACTGAGCAAGGAGTAGGTCTTGTCTATTACATATTGGGTTTATGGAATGGTATCTGAGCTAATTTGAAACCCTTGTTTTATGCATCACCCCATCTCACCTTTCCCGTTAAGCAGCCATAGTGTGTTTTCTAAACGTGTGACTCTGTTCTGTTTTGTAATTCAGTTCAAGTGTAGCGGTTTTTACATTCCCTCTATAAGTGATATCTTAGGATCAGTGTCTTTTTCTGTGTGACTTATTTCACTTAGAATCGTCGTACCTAAATCCACTCATCATGCTGCTAGTAGCCTTATGACGTTGATTTCATGGCTGAGTGATATTCCTTTGTACATAAGGACCACAACTTCTTTATCCATTTTCCTCTTTCCTGGGATATTTAAGGTGTAACGAAGTGGAGGTTCTTGTCAACAGAGCAGCCCTAAACTTTGGGGTGCCTGTGTCTTGCTGATTTTTAGTTTTCCCAATTTATAAGCCCATGATTGGAAGTGCCCTATGCTCTGTAAGCTGAGTTTTTTAGATTTTTCAGGACACACCGTACACTTCTCGAGAGTGGCTGTTGGCAATTTACATCCCGCCCATCAGCATAGCAAGGCTCCCGTTTCTCCATGGCCTGTCCTGCATTTCTGGTTTTGACACTTTATTCAGCATGGCCGTTTTGACCGATGGGAAGCGAGACTTCTTTGTAGCGCTGATTTGCCTTTCCAGGTTGCTTGGTTGGCCAAAAAGGGCGTATGCGTTTTTTCCTGAATATATTCAGGAAAAAACGCATACGCCCTTTTTGGCCAAGGGCATCATTGTCGAGGTTTCGCCGCTTTTCCTGTGCTTTAAAGGCGATTCGAATCTACCTCCTGAAATCTGTTTCCTGCAATTCTGCCTTGCTTTCAAATCCTCTTGGTTGCCTTCCCTCAAAATATTTGTGGCCGAGAGTTATCATTTTTAACTCTGCAGGTTTGTGAATTGCAGTGCCCCTGAGCTCCATTTTTCAACTCGCTTTCTTGGGAGCTGGCCGCAAAAGCGCAGGATTGCTTCAGGCCCTATTCTGGATCCGGGCGCAGGCTGAGCCTGTGGTTAATTCTTCTTCCTGATGGGAAAATAGAGTGAGCTGTGCCTGTCCCAACACCTAGAGCTAGTCTCTCATTGGTTCCCCCTCTTCCCGTTCATCCTCAGGACAAATTGCAACCTGTACGGAACAGGAGGTTAAAGGTGCTGATTCTCCAAGGAGGGAGATTGCTAGTAAAGCGGCTGGAATGGCGAACCCGAGCCCAAGGAGATGAGAAATGAGGAGCGTTTTAGAAACCTTTCCCGATCACACGGTGTACCATCTTCTGGGTTTCTCATGCATGTTTTCGATGTAGGAAGATGCCCTTGAACCTGGAGATTTGGGACCCATGGGATGGGTACCACGCAGTATTCCTTTAAAGGGTCTGCGTTTGCTCCCCCAACCTCACCAAACCTCTCAGCCCCTGAGTGTCCACCCTTATGTCTCAATCAGCTGTGGGTCTAGATATGGTCAATCCAGGTGGCATCACAGCCCCTGAACGAATTTGGTAAGAATTTCTCTCTCTTTCACTGTCTTTGTTTCACGGGTTTTTAAAAGTAATTGATTTTTATAATGGGGTTTAGCTGCTTTTCACTGCTGTGTTTATGCTGCTTTACACCCACTAGACTCACTTACAGAGAGATATCAATACATAGGTTTTAAGATTCTTACTAGTCAGATATATTCTTGGGCGGTGAATAGGGGGTCTTGAGTCCAGTTCACTGAGCAAGGAGTAGGTCTTGTCTATTACATATTGGGTTTATGGAACGGTATCTGAGCTAATTTGAAACCCTTGTTTTATGCATCACCCCATCTCACCTTTCCCGTTAAGCAGCCATAGTGTGTTTTCTAAACGTGTGACTCTGTTCTGTTTTGTAATTCAGTTCAAGTGTAGCGGTTTTTACATTCCCTCTATAAGTGATATCTTCTGATAAGTGTCTTTTTCTGTGTGACTTATTTCACTTAGAATCGTCGTACCTAAATCCACTCATCATGCTGCTACTAGCCTTATGACGTTGATTTCATGGCTGAGTGATATTCCTTTGTACATAAGGACCACAACTTCTTTATCCATTTTCCTCTTTCCTGGGATATTTAAGGTGTAATGAAGTGGAGGTTCTTGTCAACAGAGCAGCCCTAAACTTTGGGGTGCCTGTGTCTTGCTGATTTTTAGTTTTCCCAATTTATACGCCCATGAGTGGAAGTGCCCTATGCTCTGTAAGCTGAGTTTTTTAGATGTTTCAGGACACACCGTACACTTCTCCAGAGTGGCTGTTGGCAATTTACATCCCGCCCATCAGCGTAGCAAGGCTCCCTTTTCTCCATGGCCTGTCCTTCATTTCTGGTTTTGACACTTTATTCAGCATGGCCCTTTTGACCGATGGGAAGCGAGACTTCTTTGTAGCGCTGATTTGCCTTTCCAGGTTGCTTGGTTGGCCAAAAAGGGCGTATGCGTTTTTTCCTGAATATATTCAGGAAAAAACGCATACGCCCTTTTTGGCCAAGGGCATCATTGTCGAGGTTTCGCCGCTTTTCCTGTGCTTTAAAGGCTATTCGAATCTACCTCCTGAAATCTGTTTCCTGCAATTCTGCCTTGCTTTCAGATCCTCTTCTTTGCCTTCCCTCGATATATTTGTGGACGAGAGTTATCATTTATAACTCTGCAGGTTTGTGAATTGCAGTGCCCCTGAGCTCCATTTTTCAACTCGCTTTCTTGAAGGCTGGCCGCAAAAGCGCAGGATTGCTTCAGGCCCTATTCTGGTTCCGGGCGCAGGCTGAGCCTGTGGTTAATTCTTCTTCCTGATGGGAAAATAGAGTGAGCTGTGCCTGTCCCAACACCTAGAGCTAGTCTCTCATTGGTTCCCCCTCTTCCCGTTCATCCTCAGGACAAATTGCAACCTGTACGGAACAGGAGGTTAAAGGTGCTGATTCTCCAAGGAGGGAGATTGCTAGTAAAGCGGCTGGAATGGCGAACCCGAGCACAAGGAGATGAGAAATGAGGTGCGCTTTAGAAACGTTTCCCGATCACAAGGTGTACCATCTTCTGGGTTTCTCATGCATGTTTTCGATGTAGGAAGATGCCCTTGAACCTGGAGATTTGGGACCCATGGGATGGGTACCACGCAGTATTCCTTTAAAGGGTCTGCATTTGCTCCCCTAACCTCACCAAACCTCTCAGCCCCTGAATGTCCACCCTTATGTCTCAATCACCTGTGGGTCTAGGTATGGTCAATCCAGGTGGCATCACAGCCCCTGAACGAATTTGGTAAGAATTTCTCTCTCTTTCACTGTCTTTGTTTCACGGGTTTTTTAAAGTAATGGTTTTTTTTTTAAATATAAGCAAATTTTTTTTAAGATTTCTTTAGTGATTGATTGATTGATTGATTGCTATGTTGGGTCTTCGTTTCTGTGCTAGGGCTTTCTCCAGTTGTGGCAAGTGGGGGCCACTCTTCATCGCGGTGCGCGGGCCTCTCACTATTGTGGCCTCTCTTGTTGCGGAGCACAGGCTCCAGACGCGCAGGCTCAGTAGTTGTGGCTCACGGGCCTAGTTGCTCCACGGCATGTGGGATCTTCCCAGACCAGGGCTCAAACCCGTGTTTCCTGCATTAGCAGGCAGATTCTCAACCACTGCGCAAGCAGGAAAGCCCAGTAATTGATTTTTGTACTGGGGTTTAGCTGCTTTTCACTGCTGTGTTTATGCCGCTTTACATCCACAAGTCTCACTTACAGAGAGATATCAATACATAGGTTTTAAGATTCTTACTAGTCAGATATATTCTAGGGCGGTGAATAGGGGGTGTTGAGTCCAGTTCACTGAGCAAGGAGTAGGTCTTGTCTATTACATATTGGGTTTATGGAATGGTATCTGAGCTAATTTCAAACCCTTGTTTTATGCATCACCCCACCTCTCCTTTCCCGTTAAGCAGCCATAGTGTGTTTTCTAAACGTGTGACTGTGTTCTGTTTTGTAATTCAGTTCAAGTGTAGCGGTTTTTACATTGCCTCTATAAGTGATATCTTAGGATCGGTGTCTTTTTCTGTGTGACTTATTTCACTTAGAATCGTCGTACCTAAATCCACTCATCATGCTGCTAGTAGCCTTATGACGTTGATTTCATGGCTGAGTGATATTCCTTTGTACATAAGGACCACAACTTCTTTATCCATTTTCCTCTTTCCTGGGATATTTAAGGTGTAACGAAGTGGAGGTTCTTGTCAACAGAGCAGCCCTAAACTTTGGGGTGCCTGTGTCTTGCTGATTTTTAGTTTTCCCAATTTATACGCCCATGAGTGGAAGTGCCCTATGCTCTGTAAGCTGAGTTTTTTAGATGTTTCAGGACACACCGTACACTTCTCCAGAGTGGCTGTTGGCAATTTACATCCCGCCCATCAGTGTAGCAAGGCTCCCGTTTCTCCATGGCCTGTCCTGCATTTCTGGTTTTGACACTTTATTCAGCATGGCCATTTTGACCGATGGGAAGCGAGACTTCTTTGTAGCGCTGATTTGCCTTTCCAGGTTGCTTGGTTGGCCAAAAAGGGCGTATGCGTTTTTTCCTGAATATATTTTTTCCTGAATATATTCAGGAAAAAACGCATACGCCCTTTTTGGCCAAGGGCATCATTGTCGAGGTTTCGCCGCTTTTCCTGTGCTTTAAAGGCGATTCGAATCTACCTCCTGAAATCTGTTTCCTGCAATTCTGCCTTGCTTTCAGATCCTCTTCGTTGCCTTCCCTCGATATATTTGTGGACGAGAGTTATCATTTATAACTCTGCAGGTTTGTGAATTGCAGTGCCCCTGAGCTCCATTTTTCAACTCGCTTTCTTGAAGGCTGGCCGCAAAAGCGCAGGATTGCTTCAGGCCCTATTCTGGTTCCGGGCGCAGGCTGAGCCTGTGGTTAATTCTTCTTCCTGATGGGAAAATAGAGTGAGCTGTGCCTGTCCCAACACCTAGAGCTAGTCTCTCATTGGTTCCCCCTCTTCCCGTTCATCCTCAGGACAAATTGCAACCTGTACGGAACAGAAGGTTAAAGGTGCTGATTCTCCAAGGAGGGAGATTGCTAGTAAAGCGGCTGGAATGGCGAACCCGAGCCCAAGGAGATGAGAAATGAGGAGCGTTTTAGAAACCTTTCCCGATCACACGGTGTACCATCTTCTGGGTTTCTCATGCATGTTTTCGATGTAGGAAGATGCCCTTGAACCTGGAGATTTGGGACCCCTGGGATGGGTACCACGCAGTATTCCTTTAAAGGGTCTGCGTTTGCTCCCCCAACCTCACCAAACCTCTCAGCCCCTGAGTGTCCACCCTTATGTCTCAATCAGCTGTGGGTCTAGATATGGTCAATCCAGGTGGCATCACAGCCCCTGAACGAATTTGGTAAGAATTTCTCTCTCTTTCACTCTCTTTGTTTCACGGGTTTTTAAAAGTAATTGATTTTTATAATGGGGTTTAGCTGCTTTTCACTGCTGTGTTTATGCTGCTTTACACCCACTAGACTCACTTACAGAGAGATATCAATACATAGGTTTTAAGATTGTTACTAGTCAGATATATTCTTGGGCGGTGAATAGGGGGTCTTGAGTCCAGTTCACTGAGCAAGGAGTAGGTCTTGTCTATTACATATTGGGTTTATGGAACGGTATCTGAGCTAATTTGAAACCCTTGTTTTATGCATCACCCCATCTCACCTTTCCCGTTAAGCAGCCATAGTGTGTTTTCTAAACGTGTGACTCTGTTCTGTTTTGTAATTCAGTTCAAGTGTAGCGGTTTTTACATTCCCTCTATAAGTGATATCTTAGGATCAGTGTCTTTTTCTGTGTGACTTATTTCACTTAGAATCGTCGTACCTAAATCCACTCATCATGCTGCTAGTAGCCTTATGACGTTGATTTCATGGCTGAGTGATATTCCTTTGTACATAAGGACCACAACTTCTTTATCCATTTTCCTCTTTCCTGGGATATTTAAGGTGTAACGAAGTGGAGGTTCTTGTCAACAGAGCAGCCCTAAACTTTGGGGTGCCTGTGTCTTGCTGATTTTTAGTTTTCCCAATTTATACGCCCATGAGTGGAAGTGCCCTATGCTCTGTAAGCTGAGTTTTTTAGATGTTTCAGGACACACCGTACACTTCTCGAGAGTGGCTGTTGGCAATTTACATCCCGCCCATCAGCATAGCAAGGCTCCCGTTTCTCCATGGCCTGTCCTGCATTTCTGGTTTTGACACTTTATTCAGCATGGCCCTTTTGACCGATGGGAAGCGAGACTTCTTTGTAGCGCTGATTTGCCTTTCCAGGTTGCTTGGTTGGCCAAAAAGGGCGTATGCGTTTTTTCCTGAATATATTCAGGAAAAACCGCATACGCCCTTTTTGGCCAAGGGCATCATTGTCGAGGTTTCGCCGCTTTTCCTGTGCTTTAAAGGCGATTCGAATCTACCTCCTGAAATCTGTTTCCTGCAATTCTGCCTTGCTTTCAAATCCTCTTGGTTGCCTTCCCTCAAAATATTTGTGGCCGAGAGTTATCATTTTTAACTCTGCAGGTTTGTGAATTGCAGTGCCCCTGAGCTCCATTTTTCAACTCGCTTTCTTGGGAGCTGGCCGCAAAAGCGCAGGATTGCTTCAGGCCCTATTCTGGATCCGGGCGCAGGCTGAGCCTGTGGTTAATTCTTCTTCCTGATGGGAAAATAGAGTGAGCTGTGCCTGTCCCAACACCTAGAGCTAGTCTCTCATTGGTTCCCCCTCTTCCCGTTCATCCTCAGGACAAATTGCAACCTGTACGGAACAGGAGGTTAAAGGTGCTGATTCTCCAAGGAGGGAGATTGCTAGTAAAGCGGCTGGAATGGCGAACCCGAGCCCAAGGAGATGAGAAATGAGGAGCGTTTTAGAAACCTTTCCCGATCACACGGTGTACCATCTTCTGGGTTTCTCATGCATGTTTTCGATGTAGGAAGATGCCCTTGAACCTGGAGATTTGGGACCCATGGGATGGGTACCACGCAGTATTCCTTTAAAGGGTCTGCGTTTGCTCCCCCAACCTCACCAAACCTCTCAGCCCCTGAGTGTCCACCCTTATGTCTCAATCAGCTGTGGGTCTAGATATGGTCAATCCAGGTGGCATCACAGCCCCTGAACGAATTTGGTAAGAATTTCTCTCTCTTTCACTGTCTTTGTTTCACGGGTTTTTAAAAGTAATTGATTTTTATAATGGGGTTTAGCTGCTTTTCACTGCTGTGTTTATGCTGCTTTACACCCACTAGACTCACTTACAGAGAGATATCAATACATAGGTTTTAAGATTGTTACTAGTCAGATATATTCTTGGGCGGTGAATAGGGGGTCTTGAGTCCAGTTCACTGAGCAAGGAGTAGGTCTTGTCTATTACATATTGGGTTTATGGAACGGTATCTGAGCTAATTTGAAACCCTTGTTTTATGCATCACCCCATCTCACCTTTCCCGTTAAGCAGCCATAGTGTGTTTTCTAAACGTGTGACTCTGTTCTGTTTTGTAATTCAGTTCAAGTGTAGCGGTTTTTACATTCCCTCTATAAGTGATATCTTCTGATAAGTGTCTTTTTCTGTGTGACTTATTTCACTTAGAATCGTCGTACCTAAATCCACTCATCATGCTGCTACTAGCCTTATGACGTTGATTTCATGGCTGAGTGATATTCCTTTGTACATAAGGACCACAACTTCTTTATCCATTTTCCTCTTTCCTGGGATATTTAAGGTGTAATGAAGTGGAGGTTCTTGTCAACAGAGCAGCCCTAAACTTTGGGGTGCCTGTGTCTTGCTGATTTTTAGTTTTCCCAATTTATACGCCCATGAGTGGAAGTGCCCTATGCTCTGTAAGCTGAGTTTTTTAGATGTTTCAGGACACACCGTACACTTCTCCAGAGTGGCTGTTGGCAATTTACATCCCGCCCATCAGCGTAGCAAGGCTCCCTTTTCTCCATGGCCTGTCCTTCATTTCTGGTTTTGACACTTTATTCAGCATGGCCCTTTTGACCGATGGGAAGCGAGACTTCTTTGTAGCGCTGATTTGCCTTTCCAGGTTGCTTGGTTGGCCAAAAAGGGCGTATGCGTTTTTTCCTGAATATATTCAGGAAAAAACGCATACGCCCTTTTTGGCCAAGGGCATCATTGTCGAGGTTTCGCCGCTTTTCCTGTGCTTTAAAGGCGATTCGAATCTACCTCCTGAAATCTGTTTCCTGCAATTCTACCTTGCTTTCAGATCCTCTTCTTTGCCTTCCCTCGATATATTTGTGGACGAGAGTTATCATTTATAACTCTGCAGGTTTGTGAATTGCAGTGCCCCTGAGCTCCATTTTTCAACTCGCTTTCTTGAAGGCTGGCCGCAAAAGCGCAGGATTGCTTCAGGCCCTATTCTGGTTCCGGGCGCAGGCTGAGCCTGTGGTTAATTCTTCTTCCTGATGGGAAAATAGAGTGAGCTGTGCCTGTCCCAACACCTAGAGCTAGTCTCTCATTGGTTCCCCCTCTTCCCGTTCATCCTCAGGACAAATTGCAACCTGTACGGAACAGGAGGTTAAAGGTGCTGATTCTCCAAGGAGGGAGATTGCTAGTAAAGCGGCTGGAATGGCGAACCCGAGCACAAGGAGATGAGAAATGAGGAGCGTTTTAGAAACGTTTCCCGATCACACGGTGTACCATCTTCTGGGTTTCTCATGCATGTTTTCGATGTAGGAAGATGCCCTTGAACCTGGAGATTTGGGACCCATGGGATGGGTACCACGCAGTATTCCTTTAAAGGGTCTGCATTTGCTCCCCCAACCTCACCAAACCTCTCAGCCCCTGAGTGTCCACCCTTATGTCTCAATCAGCTGTGGGTCTAGATATGGTCAATCCAGGTGGCATCACAGCCCCTGAACGACTTTGGTAAGAATTTCTCTCTCTTTCACTGTCTTTGTTTCACGGGTTTTTTAAAGTAATGGTTTTTTTTTTAAATATAAGCAAATTTTTTTTAAGATTTCTTTAGTGATTGATTGATTGATTGATTGCTATGTTGGGTCTTCGTTTCTGTGCTAGGGCTTTCTCCAGTTGTGGCAAGTGGGGGCCACTCTTCATCGCGGTGCGCGGGCCTCTCACTATTGTGGCCTCTCTTGTTGCGGAGCACAGGCTCCAGACGCGCAGGCTCAGTAGTTGTGGCTCACGGGCCTAGTTGCTCCACGGCATGTGGGATCTTCCCAGACCAGGGCTCAAACCCGTGTTTCCTGCATTAGCAGGCAGATTCTCAACCACTGCGCAAGCAGGAAAGCCCAGTAATTGATTTTTGTACTGGGGTTTAACTGCTTTTCACTGCTGTGTTTATGCCGCTTTACATCCACAAGTCTCACTTACAGAGAGATATCACTACATAGGTTTTAAGATTCTTACTAGTCAGATATATTCTAGGGCGGTGAATAGGGGGTGTTGAGTCCAGTTCACTGAGCAAGGAGTAGGTCTTGTCTATTACATATTGGGTTTATGGAATGGTATCTGAGCTAATTTCAAACCCTTGTTTTATGCATCACCCCACCTCTCCTTTCCCGTTAAGCAGCCATAGTGTGTTTTCTAAACGTGTGACTGTGTTCTGTTTTGTAATTCAGTTCAAGTGTAGCGGTTTTTACATTGCCTCTATAAGTGATATCTTAGGATCGGTGTCTTTTTCTGTGTGACTTATTTCACTTAGAATCGTCGTACCTAAATCCACTCATCATGCTGCTAGTAGCCTTATGACGTTGATTTCATGGCTGAGTGATATTCCTTTGTACATAAGGACCACAACTTCTTTATCCATTTTCCTCTTTCCTGGGATATTTAAGGTGTAACGAAGTGGAGGTTCTTGTCAACAGAGCAGCCCTAAACTTTGGGGTGCCTGTGTCTTGCTGATTTTTAGTTTTCCCAATTTATACGCCCATGAGTGGAAGTGCCCTATGCTCTGTAAGCTGAGTTTTTTAGATGTTTCAGGACACACCGTACACTTCTCCAGAGTGGCTGTTGGCAATTTACATCCCGCCCATCAGTGTAGCAAGGCTCCCGTTTCTCCATGGCCTGTCCTGCATTTCTGGTTTTGACACTTTATTCAGCATGGCCGTTTTGACCGATGGGAAGCGAGACTTCTTTGTAGCGCTGATTTGCCTTTCCAGGTTGCTTGGTTGGCCAAAAAGGGCGTATGCGTTTTTTCCTGAATATATTTTTTCCTGAATATATTCAGGAAAAAACGCATACGCCCTTTTTGGCTAAGGGCATCATTGTCGAGGTTTCGCCGCTTTTCCTGTGCTTTAAAGGCGATTCGAATCTACCTCCTGAAATCTGTTTCCTGCAATTCTGCCTTGCTTTCAAATCCTCTTCGTTGCCTTCCCTCAAAATATTTGTGGCCGAGAGTTTTCATTTTTAACTCTGCAGGTTTGTGAATTGCAGTGCCCCTGAGCTCCATTTTTCAACTCGCTTTCTTGGGAGCTGGCCGCAAAAGCGCAGGATTGCTTCAGGCCCTATTCTGGTTCCGGGCGCAGGCTGAGCCTGTGGTTAATTCTTCTTCCTGATGGGAAAATAGAGTGAGCTGTGCCTGTCCCAACACCTAGAGCTAGTCTCTCATTGGTTCCCCCTCTTCCCGTTCATCCTCAGGACAAATTGCAACCTGTACGGAACAGGAGGTTAAAGGTGCTGATTCTCCAAGGAGGGAGATTGCTAGTAAAGCGGCTGGAATGGCGAACCCGAGCACAAGGAGATGAGAAATGAGGAGCGTTTTAGAAACCTTTCCCGATCACACGGTGTACCATCTTCTCCGTTTCTGATGCATGTTTTCGATGTAGGAAGATGCCCTTGAACCTGGAGATTTGGGACCCATGGGATGGGTACCACGCAGTATTCCTTTAAAGGGTCTGCGTTTGCTCCCCCAACCTCACCAAACCTCTCAGCCCCAAGAGTGTCCATCCTTATGTCTCAATCAGCTGTGGGTCTAGATATGGTCAATCCAGGTGGCATCACAGCCCCTGAACGAATTTTGTAAGAATTTCTCTCTCTTTCACGGTCTTTGTTCACGGGTATTTTAAAGTATTTGATTTTTATAATGGGGTTTAGATGCTTTTCACTGCTCTGTTTCTGCCACTTTACACCCACTTGACTCACTTACAGAGAGATATCAATACATAGGTTTTAACATTCTTACTAGTCAGATATATTCTTGGGCGGTGAATAGGGGGTGTTGAGTCCAGTTCACTGAGCAAGGAGTAGGTCTTGTCTATTACATATTGGGTTTATGGAACGGTATCTGAGCTAATTTGAAACCCTTGTTTTATGCATCACCCCACCTCTCCTTTCCCGTTAAGCAGCCATAGTGTGTTTTCTAAACGTGTGACTCTATTCTGTTTTGTAATTCAGTTCAAGTGTAGCGGTTTTTCCATTCCCTCTATAAGTGATATCTTATGATAAGTGTCTTTTTCTGTGTGACTTATTTCACTTAGAATCGTCGTAGCTAAATCCACTCATCATGCTGCTACTAGCCTTATGACGTTGATTTCATGGCTGAGTGATATTCCATTGTACATAAGGACCACAACTTCTTTATCCATTTTTCTCTTTCCTGGGATATTTAAGGTGTAACGAAGTGGAGGTTCTTGTCAACAGAGCAGCCCTAAACTTTGGGGTGCCCGTGTCTTGCTGATTTTAATTTTTCCCAATTTATACGCCCATGAGTGGAAGTGCCCTATGCTCTCTAAACTGAGTTTTTTAGATGTTTCAGGACACACCGTACACTTCTCCAGAGTGGCTGTTGGCAATTTACATCCCGCCCATCAGCGTAGCAAGGCTCCCGTTTCTCCTTGGCCTGTCCTGCATTTCTGGTTTTGACACTTTATTCAGCATGGCCCTTTTGACCGATGGGAAGCGAGACTTCTTTGTAGCGCTGATTTGCCTTTCCAGGTTGCTTGGTTGGCCAAAAAGGGCGTATGCGTTTTTTCCTGAATATATTCAGGAAAAAACGCATACGCCCTTTTTGGCCAAGGGCATCATTGTGGAGGTTTTGCCTCTTTTCCTGTGCTTTGAAGGCGATTCCAATCTACCTCCTGAAATCTGTTTCCTGCAATTCTGCCTTGCTTTCAAATGCTCTTCGTTGCCTTCCCTCGATATATTTGTGGACGAGAGTTATCATTTATAACTCTGCAGGTTTGTGAATTGCAGTGCCCCTGAGCTCCATTTTTCAACTCGCTTTCTTGAAGGCTGGCCGCAAAAGCGCAGGATTGCTTCAGGCACTATTCTGGTTCCGGGCGCAGGCTGAGCCTGTGGTTAATTCTTCTTCCTGATGGGAAAATAGAGTGAGCTGTGCCTGTCCCAACACCTAGAGCTAGTCTCTCATTGGTTCCCCCTCTTCCCGTTCATCCTCAGGACAAATTGCAACCTGTACGGAACAGGAGGTTAAAGGTGCTGATTCTCCAAGGAGGGAGATTGCTAGTAAAGCGGCTGGAATGGCGAACCCGAGCCCAAGGAGATGAGAAATGAGGAGCGTTTTAGAAACCTTTCCCGATCACACGGTGTACCATCTTCTGGGTTTCTCATGCATGTTTTCGATGTAGGAAGATGCCCTTGAACCTGGAGATTTGGGACCCCTGGGATGGGTACCACGCAGTATTCTTTGAAAGGGTCTGCGTTTGCTCCCGCAACCTCACCAAACCTCTCAGCCCCTGAGTGTCCACCCTTATGTCTCAATCAGCTGTGGGTCTAGACATGGTCAATCCAGGTGGCATCACAGCCCCTGAACGAATTTGGTAAGAATTTCTCTCTCTTTCACTGTCTTTGTTTCACGGGTTTTTAAAAGTAATTGATTTTTATAATGGGGTTTAGCTGCTTTTCACTGCTGTGTTTATGCTGCTTTACACCCACTAGACTCACTTACAGAGAGATATCAATACATAGGTTTTAACATTCTTACTAGTCAGATATATTCTTGGGCGGTGAATAGGGGGTCTTGAGTCCAGTTCACTGAGCAAGGAGTAGGTCTTGTCTATTACATATTGGGTTTATGGAATGGTATCTGAGCTAATTTGAAACCCTTGTTTTATGCATCACCCCATCTCACCTTTCCCGTTAAGCAGCCATAGTGTGTTTTCTAAACGTGTGACTCTGTTCTGTTTTGTAATTCAGTTCAAGTGTAGCGGTTTTTACATTCCCTCTATAAGTGATATCTTCTGATAATTGTCTTTTTCTGTGTGACTTATTTCACTTAGAATCGTCGTACCTAAATCCACTCATCATGCTGCTACCAGCCTTATGAGGTTGATTTCATGGCTGAGTGATATTCCATTGTACATAAGGACCACAACTTCTTTATCCATTTTTCTCTTTCCTGGGATATTTAAGGTGTAACGAAGTGGAGGTTCTTGTCAACAGAGCAGCCCTAAACTTTGGGATGCCTGTGTCTTGCTGATTTTTAGTTTTCCCAATTTATAAGCCCATGAGTGGAAGTGCCCTATGCTCTGTAAGCTGAGTTTTTTAGATGTTTCAGGACACACCGTACACTTCTCGAGAGTGGCTGTTGGCAATTTACATCCCGCCCATCAGCGTAGAAAGGCTCCCGTTTCTCCATGGCCTGTCCTGCATTTCTGGTTTTGACACTTTATTCAGCATGGCCCTTTTGACCGATGGGAAGCGAGACTTCTTTGTAGCGCTGATTTGCCTTTCCAGGTTGCTTGGTTGGCCAAAAAGGGCGTATGCGTTTTTTCCTGAATATATTCAGGAAAAAACGCATACGCCCTTTTTGGCCAAGGGCATCATTGTCGAGGTTTCGCCGCTTTTCCTGTGCTTTAAAGGCGATTCGAATCTACCTCCTGAAATCTGTTTCCTGCAATTCTGCCTTGCTTTCAAATCCTCTTGGTTGCCTTCCCTCAAAATATTTGTGGCCGAGAGTTATCATTTTTAACTCTGCAGGTTTGTGAATTGCAGTGCCCCTGAGCTCCATTTTTCAACTCGCTTTCTTGGGAGCTGGCCGCAAAAGCGCAGGTTGCTTCAGGCCCTATGCTGGATCCGGGCGCAGGCTGAGCCTGTGGTTAATTCTTCTTCCTGATGGGAAAATAGAGTGAGCTGTGCCTGTCCCAACACCTAGAGCTAGTCTCTCATTGGTTCCCCCTCTTCCCGTTCATCCTCAGGACAAATTGCAACCTGTACGGAACAGGAGGTTAAAGGTGCTGATTCTCCAAGGAGGGAGATTGCTAGTAAAGCGGCTGGAATGGCGAACCCGAGCCCAAGGAGATGAGAAATGAGGAGCGTTTTAGAAACCTTTCCCGATCACACGGTGTACCATCTTCTGGGTTTCTCATGCATGTTTTCGATGTAGGAAGATGCCCTTGAACCTGGAGATTTGGGACCCATGGGATGGGTACCACGCAGTATTCCTTTAAAGGGTCTGCGTTTGCTCCCGCAACCTCACCAAACCTCTCAGCCCCTGAGTGTCCACCCTTATGTCTCAATCAGCTGTGGGTCTAGACATGGTCAATCCAGGTGGCATCACAGCCCCTGAACGAATTTGGTAAGAATTTCTCTCTCTTTCACTGTCTTTGTTTCACGGGTTTTTAAAAGTAATTGATTTTTATAATGGGGTTTAGCTGCTTTTCACTGCTGTGTTTATGCTGCTTTACACCCACTAGACTCACTTACAGAGAGATATCAATATATAGGTTTTAAGATTTTTACTAGTCAGATATATTCTTGGGCGGTGAATAGGGGGTCTTGAGTCCAGTTCACTGAGCAAGGAGTAGGTCTTGTCTATTACATATTGGGTTTATGGAACGGTATCTGAGCTAATTTGAAACCCTTGTTTTATGCATCACCCCATCTCACCTTTCCCGTTAAGCAGCCATAGTGTGTTTTCTAAACGTGTGACTCTGTTCTGTTTTGTAATTCAGTTCAAGTGTAGCGGTTTTTACATTCCCTCTATAAGTGATATCTTCTGATAAGTGTCTTTTTCTGTGTGACTTATTTCACTTAGAATCGTCGTACCTAAATCCACTCATCATGCTGCTACCAGCCTTATGAGGTTGATTTCATGGCTGAGTGATATTCCATTGTACATAAGGACAACAACTTCTTTATCCATTTTTCTCTTTCCTGGGATATTTAAGGTGTAACGAAGTGGAGGTTCTTGTCAACAGAGCAGCCCTAAACTTTGGGATGCCTGAGTCTTGCTGATTTTTAGTTTTCCCAATTTATACGCCCATGAGTGGAAGTGCCCTATGCTCTGTAAGCTGAGTTTTTTAGATGTTTCAGGACACACCGTACACTTCTCGAGAGTGGCTGTTGGCAATTTACATCCCGCCCATCAGCGTAGAAAGGCTCCCGTTTCTCCATGGCCTGTCCTGCATTTCTGGTTTTGACACTTTATTGAGCATGACCCTTTTGACCGATGGGAAGCGAGACTTCTTTGTAGCGCTGATTTGCCTTTCCAGGTTGCTTGGTTGGCCAAAAAGGGCGTATGCGTTTGTTCCTGAATATATTCAGGAACAAACGCATACGCCCTTTTTGGCCAAGGGCATCATTGTCGAGGTTTCGCCGCTTTTCCTGTGCTTTAAAGGCGATTCGAATCTACCTCCTGAAATCTGTTTCCTGCAATTCTGCCTTGCTTTCAAATCCTCTTGGTTGCCTTCCCTCAAAATATTTGTGGCCGAGAGTTATCATTTTTAACTCTGCAGGTTTGTGAATTGCAGTGCCCCTGAGCTCCATTTTTCAACTCGCTTTCTTGGGAGCTGGCCGCAAAAGCGCAGGATTGCTTCAGGCCCTATTCTGGATCCGGGCGCAGGCTGAGCCTGTGGTTAATTCTTCTTCCTGATGGGAAAATAGAGTGAGCTGTGCCTGTCCCAACGCCTAGAGCTAGTCTCTCATTGGTTCCCCCTCTTCCCGTTCATCCTCAGGACAAATTGCAACCTGTACGGAACAGGAGGTTAAAGGTGCTGATTCTCCAAGGAGGGAGATTGCTAGTAAAGCGGCTGGAATGGCGAACCCGAGCCCAAGGAGATGAGAAATGAGGAGCGTTTTAGAAACCTTTCCCGATCACACGGTGTACCATCTTCTGGGTTTCTCATGCATGTTTTCGATGTAGGAAGATGCCCTTGAACCTGGAGATTTGGGACCCCTGGGATGGGTACCACGCAGTATTCCTTTAAAGGGTCTGCGTTTGCTCCCCCAACCTCACCAAACCTCTCAGCCCCTGAGTGTCCACCCTTATGTCTCAATCAGCTGTGGGTCTAGATATGGTCAATCCAGGTGGCATCACAGCCCCTGAACGAATTTGGTAAGAATTTCTCTCTCTTTCACTGTCTTTGTTTCACGGGTTTTTAAAAGTAATTGATTTTTATAATGGGGTTTAGCTGCTTTTCACTGCTGTGTTTATGCTGCTTTACACCCACTAGACTCACTTACAGAGAGATATCAATACATAGGTTTTAACATTCTTACTAGTCAGATATATTCTTGGGCGGTGAATAGGGGGTGTTGAGTCCAGTTCACTGAGCAAGGAGTAGGTCTTGTCTATTACATATTGGGTTTATGGAACGGTATCTGAGCTAATTTGAAACCCTTGTTTTATGCATCACCCCACCTCTCCTTTCCCGTTAAGCAGCCATAGTGTGTTTTCTAAACGTGTGACTCTATTCTGTTTTGTAATTCAGTTCAAGTGTAGCGGTTTTTCCATTCCCTCTATAAGTGATATCTTATGATAAGTGTCTTTTTCTGTGTGACTTATTTCACTTAGAATCGTCGTAGCTAAATCCACTCATCATGCTGCTACTAGCCTTATGACGTTGATTTCATGGCTGAGTGATATTCCATTGTACATAAGGACCACAACTTCTTTATCCATTTTTCTCTTTCCTGGGATATTTAAGGTGTAACGAAGTGGAGGTTCTTGTCAACAGAGCAGCCCTAAACTTTGGGGTGCCCGTGTCTTGCTGATTTTAAGTTTTCCCAATTTATACGCCCATGAGTGGAAGTGCCCTATGCTCTCTAAACTGAGTTTTTTAGATGTTTCAGGACACACCGTACACTTCTCCAGAGTGGCTGTTGGCAATTTACATCCCGCCCATCAGCGTAGCAAGGCTCCCGTTTCTCCTTGGCCTGTCCTGCATTTCTGGTTTTGACACTTTATTCAGCATGGCCCTTTTGACCGATGGGAAGCGAGACTTCTTTGTAGCGCTGATTTGCCTTTCCAGGTTGCTTGGTTGGCCAAAAAGGGCGTATGCGTTTTTTCCTGAATATATTCAGGAAAAAACGCATACGCCCTTTTTGGCCAAGGGCATCATTGTGGAGGTTTTGCCTCTTTTCCTGTGCCTTGAAGGCGATTCGAATCTACCTCCTGAAATCTGTTTCCTGCAATTCTGCCTTGCTTTCAAATGCTCTTCGTTGCCTTCCCTCGATATATTTGTGGACGAGAGTTATCATTTATAACTCTGCAGGTTTGTGAATTGCAGTGCCCCTGAGCTCCATTTTTCAACTCGCTTTCTTGAAGGCTGGCCGCAAAAGCGCAGGATTGCTTCAGGCCCTATTCTGGTTCCGGGCGCAGGCTGAGCCTGTGGTTAATTCTTCTTCCTGATGGGAAAATAGAGTGAGCTGTACCTGTCCCAACACCTAGAGCTAGTCTCTCATTGGTTCCCCCTCTTCCCGTTCATCCTCAGGACAAATTGCAACCTGTACGGAACAGGAGGTTAAAGGTGCTGATTCTCCAAGGAGGGAGATTACTAGTAAAGCGGCTGGAATGGCGAACCCGAGCCCAAGGAGATGAGAAATGAGGAGCGTTTTAGAAACCTTTCCCGATCACACGGTGTACCATCTTCTGGGTTTCTCATGCATGTTTTCGATGTAGGAAGATGCCCTTGAACCTGGAGATTTGGGACCCCTGGGATGGGTACCACGCAGTATTCCTTTAAAGGGTCTGCGTTTGCTCCCCCAACCTCACCAAACCTCTCAGCCCCTGAGTGTCCACCCTTATGTCTCAATCAGCTGTGGGTCTAGATATGGTCAATCCAGGTGGCATCACAGCCCCTGAACGAATTTGGTAAGAATTTCTCTCTCTTTCACTGTCTTTGTTTCACGGGTTTTTAAAAGTAATTGATTTTTATAATGGGGTTTAGCTGCTTTTCACTGCTGTGTTTATGCTGCTTTACACCCACTAGACTCACTTACAGAGAGATATCAATACATAGGTTTTAAGATTCTTACTAGTCAGATATATTCTTGGGCGGTGAATAGGGGGTCTTGAGTCCAGTTCACTGAGCAAGGAGTAGGTCTTGTCTATTACATATTGGGTTTATGGAACGGTATCTGAGCTAATTTGAAACCCTTGTTTTATGCATCACCCCATCTCACCTTTCCCGTTAAGCAGCCATAGTGTGTTTTCTAAACGTGTGACTCTGTTCTGTTTTGTAATTCAGTTCAAGTGTAGCGGATTTTACATTCCCTCTATAAGTGATATCTTCTGATAACTGTCTCTTTCTGTGTGACTTATTTCACTTAGAATCGTCGTACCTAAATCCACTCATCATGCTGCTACCAGCCTTATGAGGTTGATTTCATGGCTGAGTGATATTCCATTGTACATAAGGACCACAACTTCTTTATCCATTTTTCTCTTTCCTGGGATATTTAAGGTGTAACGAAGTGGAGGTTCTTGTCAACAGAGCAGCCCTAAACTTTGGGATGCCTGTGTCTTGCTGAGTTTTAGTTTTCCCAATTTATACGCCCATGAGTGGAAGTGCCCTATGCTCTGTAAGCTGAGTTTTTTAGATGTTTCAGGACACACCGTACACTTCTCGAGAGTGGCTGTTGGCAATTTACATCCCGCCCATCAGCGTAGAAAGGCTCCCGTTTCTCCATGGCCTGTCCTGCATTTCTGGTTTTGACACTTTATTCAGCATGGCCCTTTTGACCGATGGGAAGCGAGACTTCTTTGTAGCGCTGATTTGCCTTTCCAGGTTGCTTGGTTGGCCAAAAAGGGCGTATGCGTTTTTTCCTGAATATATTCAGGAAAAAACGCATACGCCCTTTTTGGCCAAGGGCATCATTGTCGAGGTTTCGCCGCTTTTCCTGTGCTTTAAAGGCGATTCGAATCTACCTCCTGAAATCTGTTTCCTGCAATTCTGCCTTGCTTTCAAATCCTCTTCGTTGCCTTCCCTCAAAATATTTGTGGCCGAGAGTTATCATTTTTAACTCTGCAGGTTTGTGAATTGCAGTGCCCCTGAGCTCCATTTTTCAACTCGCTTTCTTGGGAGCTGGCCGCAAAAGCACAGGATTGCTTCAGGCCCTATTCTGGTTCCGGGCGCAGGCTGAGCCTTTGGTTAATTCTTCTTCCTGATGGGAAAATAGAGTGAGCTGTGCCTGTCCCAACACCTAGAGCTAGTCTCTCATTGGTTCCCCCTCTTCCCGTTCATCCTCAGGACAAATTGCAACCTGTACGGAACAGGAGGTTAAAGGTGCTGATTCTCCAAGGAGGGAGATTGCTAGTAAAGCGGCTGGAATGGCGAACCCGAGCACAAGGAGATGAGAAATGAGGAGCGTTTTAGAAACCTTTCCCGATCACACGGTGTACCATCTTCTGCGTTTCTGATGCATGTTTTCGATGTAGGAAGATGCCCTTGAACCTGGAGATTTGGGACCCATGGGATGGGTACCACGCAGTATTCCTTTAAAGGGTCTGCGTTTGCTCCCCCAACCTCACCAAACCTCTCAGCCCCTGAGTGTCCATCCTTATGTCTCAATCAGCTGTGGGTCTAGATATGGTCAATCCAGGTGGCATCACAGCCCCTGAACGAATTTTGTAAGAATTTCTCTCTCTTTCACGGTCTTTGTTCACGGGTATTTTAAAGTATTTGATTTTTATAATGGGGTTTAGATGCTTTTCACTGCTCTGTTTCTGCCACTTTACACCCACTTGACTCACTTACAGAGAGATATCAATACATAGGTTTTAACATTCTTACTAGTCAGATATATTCTTGGGCGGTGAATAGGGGGTGTTGAGTCCAGTTCACTGAGCAAGGAGTAGGTCTTGTCTATTACATATTGGGTTTATGGAACGGTATCTGAGCTAATTTGAAACCCTTGTTTTATGCATCACCCCACCTCTCCTTTCCCGTTAAGCAGCCATAGTGTGTTTTCTAAACGTGTGACTCTATTCTGTTTTGTAATTCAGTTCAAGTGTAGCGGTTTTTCCATTCCCTCTATAAGTGATATCTTATGATAAGTGTCTTTTTCTGTGTGACTTATTTCACTTAGAATCGTCGTAGCTAAATCCACTCATCATGCTGCTACTAGCCTTATGACGTTGATTTCATGGCTGAGTGATATTCCATTGTACATAAGGACCACAACTTCTTTATCCATTTTTCTCTTTCCTGGGATATTTAAGGTGTAACGAAGTGGAGGTTCTTGTCAACAGAGCAGCCCTAAACTTTGGGGTGCCCGTGTCTTGCTGATTTTAAGTTTTCCCAATTTATACGCCCATGAGTGGAAGTGCCCTATGCTCTCTAAACTGAGTTTTTTAGATGTTTCAGGACACACCGTACACTTCTCCAGAGTGGCTGTTGGCAATTTACATCCCGCCCATCAGCGTAGCAAGGCTCCCGTTTCTCCTTGGCCTGTCCTGCATTTCTGGTTTTGACACTTTATTCAGCATGGCCCTTTTGACCGATGGGAAGCGAGACTTCTTTGTAGCGCTGATTTGCCTTTCCAGGTTGCTTGGTTGGCCAAAAAGGGCGTATGCGTTTTTTCCTGAATATATTCAGGAAAAAACGCATACGCCCTTTTTGGCCAAGGGCATCATTGTGGAGGTTTTGCCTCTTTTCCTGTGCTTTGAAGGCGATTCGAATCTACCTCCTGAAATCTGTTTCCTGCAATTCTGCCTTGCTTTCAAATGCTCTTCGTTGACTTCCCTCGATATATTTGTGGACGAGAGTTATCATTTATAACTCTGCAGGTTTGTGAATTGCAGTGCCCCTGAGCTCCATTTTTCAACTCGCTTTCTTGAAGGCTGGCCGCAAAAGCGCAGGATTGCTTCAGGCCCTATTCTGGTTCCGGGCGCAGGCTGAGCCTGTGGTTAATTCTTCTTCCTGATGGGAAAATAGAGTGAGCTGTGCCTGTCCCAACACCTAGAGCTAGTCTCTCATTGGTTCCCCCTCTTCCCGTTCATCCTCAGGACAAATTGCAACCTGTACGGAACAGGAGGTTAAAGGTGCTGATTCTCCAAGGAGGGAGATTGCTAGTAAAGCGGCTGGAATGGCGAACCCGAGCCCAAGGAGATGAGAAATGAGGAGCGTTTTAGAAACCTTTCCCGATCACACGGTGTACCATCTTCTGGGTTTCTCATGCATGTTTTCGATGTAGGAAGATGCCCTTGAACCTGGAGATTTGGGACCCCTGGGATGGGTACCACGCAGTATTCCTTTAAAGGGTCTGCGTTTGCTCCCCCAACCTCACCAAACCTCTCAGCCCCTGAGTGTCCACCCTTATGTCTCAATCAGCTGTGGGTCTAGATATGGTCAATCCAGGTGGCATCACAGCCCCTGAACGAATTTGGTAAGAATTTCTCTCTCTTTCACTGTCTTTGTTTCACGGGTTTTTAAAAGTAATTGATTTTTATAATGGGGTTTAGCTGCTTTTCACTGCTGTGTTTATGCTGCTTTACACCCACTAGACTCACTTACAGAGAGATATCAATACATAGGTTTTAACATTCTTACTAGTCAGATATATTCTTGGGCGGTGAATAGGGGGTCTTGAGTCCAGTTCACTGAGCAAGGAGTAGGTCTTGTCTATTACATATTGGGTTTATGGAACGGTATCTGAGCTAATTTGAAACCCTTGTTTTATGCATCACCCCATCTCACCTTTCCCGTTAAGCAGCCATAGTGTGTTTTCTAAACGTGTGACTCTGTTCTGTTTTGTAATTCAGTTCAAGTGTAGCGGTTTTTACATTCCCTCTATAAGTGATATCTTCTGATAAGTGTCTCTTTCTGTGTGACTTATTTCACTTAGAATCGTCGTACCTAAATCCACTCATCATGCTGCTACCAGCCTTATGAGGTTGATTTCATGGCTGAGTGATATTCCATTGTACATAAGGACCACAACTTCTTTATCCATTTTTCTCTTTCCTGGGATATTTAAGGTGTAACGAAGTGGAGGTTCTTGTCAACAGAGCAGCCCTAAACTTTGGGATGCCTGTGTCTTGCTGATTTTTAGTTTTCCCAATTTATACGCCCATGAGTGGAAGTGCCCTATGCTCTGTAAGCTGAGTTTTTTAGATGTTTCAGGACACACCGTACACTTCTCGAGAGTGGCTCTTGGCAATTTACATCCCGCCCATCAGCGTAGAAAGGCTCCCGTTTCTCCATGGCCTGTCCTGCATTTCTGGTTTTGACACTTTATTCAGCATGGCCCTTTTGACCGATGGGAAGCGAGACTTCTTTGTAGCGCTGATTTGCCTTTCCAGGTTGCTTGGTTGGCCAAAAAGGGCGTATGCGTTTTTTCCTGAATATATTCAGGAACAAACGCATACGCCCTTTTTGGCCAAGGGCATCATTGTCGAGGTTTCGCCGCTTTTCCTGTGCTTTAAAGGCGATTCGAATCTACCTCCTGAAATCTGTTTCCTGCAATTCTGCCTTGCTTTCAAATCCTCTTGGTTGCCTTCCCTCAAAATATTTGTGGCCGAGAGTTATCATTTTTAACTCTGCAGGTTTGTGAATTGCAGTGCCCCTGAGCTCCATTTTTCAACTCGCTTTCTTGGGAGCTGGCCGCAAAAGCGCAGGATTGCTTCAGGCCCTATTCTGGATCCGGGCGCAGGCTAAGCCTGTGGTTAATTCTTCTTCCTGATGGGAAAATAGAGTGAGCTGTGCCTGTCCCAACACCTAGAGCTAGTCTCTCATTGGTTCCCCCTCTTCCCGTTCATCCTCAGGACAAATTGCAACCTGTACGGAACAGGAGGTTAAAGGTGCTGATTCTCCAAGGAGGGAGATTGCTAGTAAAGCGGCTGGAATGGCGAACCCGAGCCCAAGGAGATGAGAAATGAGGAGCGTTTTAGAAACCTTTCCCGATCACACGGTGTACCATCTTCTGGGTTTCTCATGCATGTTTTCGATGTAGGAAGATGCCCTTGAACCTGGAGATTTGGGACCCCTGGGATGGGTACCACGCAGTATTCCTTTAAAGGGTCTGCGTTTGCTCCCCCAACCTCACCAAACCTCTCAGCCCCTGAGTGTCCACCCTTATGTCTCAATCAGCTGTGGGTCTAGATATGGTCAATCCAGGTGGCATCACAGCCCCTGAACGAATTTGGTAAGAATTTCTCTCTCTTTCACTGTCTTTGTTTCACGGGTTTTTAAAAGTAATTGATTTTTATAATGGGGTTTAGCTGCTTTTCACTGCTGTGTTTATGCTGCTTTACACCCACTAGACTCACTTACAGAGAGATATCAATACATAGGTTTTAAGATTCTTACTAGTCAGATATATTCTTGGGCGGTGAATAGGGGGTCTTGAGTCCAGTTCACTGAGCAAGGAGTAGGTCTTGTCTATTACATATTGGGTTTATGGAACGGTATCTGAGCTAATTTGAAACCCTTGTTTTATGCATCACCCCATCTCACCTTTCCCGTTAAGCAGCCATAGTGTGTTTTCTAAACGTGTGACTCTGTTCTGTTTTGTAATTCAGTTCAAGTGTAGCGGTTTTTACATTCCCTCTATAAGTGATATCTTCTGATAACTGTCTCTTTCTGTGTGACTTATTTCACTTAGAATCGTCGTACCTAAATCCACTCATCATGCTGCTACCAGCCTTATGAGGTTGATTTCATGGCTGAGTGATATTCCATTGTACATAAGGACCACAACTTCTTTATCCATTTTTCTCTTTCCTGGGATATTTAAGGTGTAACGAAGTGGAGGTTCTTGTCAACAGAGCAGCCCTAAACTTTGGGATGCCTGTGTCTTGCTGATTTTTAGTTTTCCCAATTTATACGCCCATGAGTGGAAGTGCCCTATGCTCTGTAAGCTGAGTTTTTTAGATGTTTCAGGACACACCGTACACTTCTCGAGAGTGGCTGTTGGCAATTTACATCCCGCCCATCAGCGTAGAAAGGCTCCCGTTTCTCCATGGCCTGTCCTGCATTTCTGGTTTTGACACTTTATTCAGCATGGCCCTTTTGACCAATGGGAAGCGAGACTTCTTTGTAGCGCTGATTTGCCTTTCCAGGTTGCTTGGTTGGCCAAAAAGGGCGTATGCGTTTTTTCCTGAATATATTCAGGAAAAAACGCATACGCCCTTTTTGGCCAAGGGCATCATTGTCGAGGTTTCGCCGCTTTTCCTGTGCTTTAAAGGCGATTCGAATCTACCTCCTGAAATCTGTTTCCTGCAATTCTGCCTTGCTTTCAAATCCTCTTCGTTGCCTTCCCTCAAAATATTTGTGGCCGAGAGTTATCATTTTTAACTCTGCAGGTTTGTGAATTGCAGTGCCCCTGAGCTCCATTTTTCAACTCGCTTTCTTGGGAGCTGGCCGCAAAAGCACAGGATTGCTTCAGGCCCTATTCTGGTTCCGGGCGCAGGCTGAGCCTGTGGTTAATTCTTCTTCCTGATGGGAAAATAGAGTGAGCTGTGCCTGTCCCAACACCTAGAGCTAGTCTCTCATTGGTTCCCCCTCTTCCCGTTCATCCTCAGGACAAATTGCAACCTGTACGGAACAGGAGGTTAAAGGTGCTGATTCTCCAAGGAGGGAGATTGCTAGTAAAGCGGCTGGAATGGCGAACCCGAGCACAAGGAGATGAGAAATGAGGAGCGTTTTAGAAACCTTTCCCGATCACACGGTGTACCATCTTCTGCGTTTGTGATGCATGTTTTCGATGTAGGAAGATGCCCTTGAACCTGGAGATTTGGGACCCATGGGATGGGTACCACGCAGTATTCCTTTAAAGGGTCTGCGTTTGCTCCCCCAACCTCACCAAACCTCTCAGCCCCAAGAGTGTCCATCCTTATGTCTCAATCAGCTGTGGGTCTAGATATGGTCAATCCAGGTGGCATCACAGCCCCTGAACGAATTTTGTAAGAATTTCTCTCTCTTTCACGGTCTTTGTTCACGGGTATTTTAAAGTATTTGATTTTTATAATGGGGTTTAGATGCTTTTCACTGCTCTGTTTCTGCCACTTTACACCCACTTGACTCACTTACAGAGAGATATCAATACATAGGTTTTAACATTCTTACTAGTCAGATATATTCTTGGGCGGTGAATAGGGGGTGTTGAGTCCAGTTCACTGAGCAAGGAGTAGGTCTTGTCTATTACATATTGGGTTTATGGAACGGTATCTGAGCTAATTTGTAACCCTTGTTTTATGCATCACCCCACCTCTCCTTTCCCGTTAAGCAGCCATAGTGTGTTTTCTAAACGTGTGACTCTATTCTGTTTTGTAATTCAGTTCAAGTGTAGCGGTTTTTCCATTCCCTCTATAAGTGATATCTTATGATAAGTGTCTTTTTCTGTGTGACTTATTTCACTTAGAATCGTCGTAGCTAAATCCACTCATCATGCTGCTACTAGCCTTATGACGTTGATTTCATGGCTGAGTGATATTCCATTGTACATAAGGACCACAACTTCTTTATCCATTTTTCTCTTTCCTGGGATATTTAAGGTGTAACGAAGTGGAGGTTCTTGTCAACAGAGCAGCCCTAAACTTTGGGGTGCCCGTGTCTTGCTGATTTTAAGTTTTCCCAATTTATACGCCCATGAGTGGAAGTGCCCTATGCTCTCTAAACTGAGTTTTTTAGATGTTTCAGGACACACCGTACACTTCTCCAGAGTGGCTGTTGGCAATTTACATCCCGCCCATCAGCGTAGCAAGGCTCCCGTTTCTCCTTGGCCTGTCCTGCATTTCTGGTTTTGACACTTTATTCAGCATGGCCCTTTTGACCGATGGGAAGCGAGACTTCTTTGTAGCGCTGATTTGCCTTTCCAGGTTGCTTGGTTGGCCAAAAAGGGCGTATGCGTTTTTTCCTGAATATATTCAGGAAAAAACGCATACGCCCTTTTTGGCCAAGGGCATCATTGTGGAGGTTTTGCCTCTTTTCCTGTGCTTTGAAGGCGATTCGAATCTACCTCCTGAAATCTGTTTCCTGCAATTCTGCCTTGCTTTCAAATGCTCTTCGTTGCCTTCCCTCGATATATTTGTGGACGAGAGTTATCATTTATAACTCTGCAGGTTTGTGAATTGCAGTGCCCCTGAGCTCCATTTTTCAACTCGCTTTCTTGAAGGCTGGCCGCAAAAGCGCAGGATTGCTTCAGGCCCTATTCTGGTTCCGGGCGCAGGCTGAGCCTGTGGTTAATTCTTCTTCCTGATGGGAAAATAGAGTGAGCTGTGCCTGTCCCAACACCTAGAGCTAGTCTCTCATTGGTTCCCCCTCTTCCCGTTCATCCTCAGGACAAATTGCAACCTGTACGGAACAGGAGGTTAAAGGTGCTGATTCTCCAAGGAGGGAGATTACTAGTAAAGCGGCTGGAATGGCGAACCCGAGCCCAAGGAGATGAGAAATGAGGAGCGTTTTAGAAACCTTTCCCGATCACACGGTGTACCATCTTCTGGGTTTCTCATGCATGTTTTCGATGTAGGAAGATGCCCTTGAACCTGGAGATTTGGGACCCCTGGGATGGGTACCACGCAGTATTCTTTGAAAGGGTCTGCGTTTGCTCCCGCAACCTCACCAAACCTCTCAGCCCCTGAGTGTCCACCCTTATGTCTCAATCAGCTGTGGGTCTAGACATGGTCAATCCAGGTGGCATCACAGCCCCTGAACGAATTTGGTAAGAATTTCTCTCTCTTTCACTGTCTTTGTTTCACGGGTTTTTAAAAGTAATTGATTTTTATAATGGGGTTTAGCTGCTTTTCACTGCTGTGTTTATGCTGCTTTACACCCACTAGACTCACTTACAGAGAGATATCAATACATAGGTTTTAACATTCTTACTAGTCAGATATATTCTTGGGCGGTGAATAGGGGGTCTTGAGTCCAGTTCACTGAGCAAGGAGTAGGTCTTGTCTATTACATATTGGGTTTATGGAATGGTATCTGAGCTAATTTGAAACCCTTGTTTTATGCATCACCCCATCTCACCTTTCCCGTTAAGCAGCCATAGTGTGTTTTCTAAACGTGTGACTCTGTTCTGTTTTGTAATTCAGTTCAAGTGTAGCGGTTTTTACATTCCCTCTATAAGTGATATCTTAGGATCAGTGTCTTTTTCTGTGTGACTTATTTCACTTAGAATCGTCGTACCTAAATCCACTCATCATGCTGCTAGTAGCCTTATGACGTTGATTTCATGGCTGAGTGATATTCCTTTGTACATAAGGACCACAACTTCTTTATCCATTTTCCTCTTTCCTGGGATATTTAAGGTGTAACGAAGTGGAGGTTCTTGTCAACAGAGCAGCCCTAAACTTTGGGGTGCCTGTGTCTTGCTGATTTTTAGTTTTCCCAATTTATAAGCCCATGATTGGAAGTGCCCTATGCTCTGTAAGCTGAGTTTTTTAGATTTTTCAGGACAAACCGTACACTTCTCGAGAGTGGCTGTTGGCAATTTACATCCCGCCCATCAGCATAGCAAGGCTCCCGTTTCTCCATGGCCTGTCCTGCATTTCTGGTTTTGACACTTTATTCAGCATGGCCCTTTTGACCGATGGGAAGCGAGACTTCTTTGTACCGCTGATTTGCCTTTCCAGGTTGCTTGGTTGGCCAAAAAGGGCGTATGCGTTTTTTCCTGAATATATTCAGGAAAAAACGCATACGCCCTTTTTGGCCAAGGGCATCATTGTCGAGGTTTCGCCGCTTTTCCTGTGCTTTAAAGGCGATTCGAATCTACCTCCTGAAATCTGTTTCCTGCAATTCTGCCTTGCTTTCAAATCCTCTTGGTTGCCTTCCCTCAAAATATTTGTGGCCGAGAGTTATCATTTTTAACTCTGCAGGTTTGTGAATTGCAGTGCCCCTGAGCTCCATTTTTCAACTCGCTTTCTTGGGAGCTGGCCGCAAAAGCGCAGGATTGCTTCAGGCCCTATTCTGGATCCGGGCGCAGGCTGAGCCTGTGGTTAATTCTTCTTCCTGATGGGAAAATAGAGTGAGATGTGCCTGTCCCAACGCCTAGAGCTAGTCTCTCATTGGTTCCCCTCTTCCCGTTCATCCTCAGGACAAATTGCAACCTGTACGGAACAGGAGGTTAAAGGTGCTGATTCTCCAAGGAGGGAGATTGCTAGTAAAGCGGCTGGAATGGCGAACCCGAGCCCAAGGAGATGAGAAATGAGGAGCGTTTTAGAAACCTTTCCCGATCACACGGTGTACCATCTTCTGGGTTTCTCATGCATGTTTTCGATGTAGGAAGATGCCCTTGAACCTGGAGATTTGGGACCCATGGGATGGGTACCACGCAGTATTCCTTTAAAGGGTCTGCGTTTGCTCCCCCAACCTCACCAAACCTCTCAGCCCCTGAGTGTCCACCCTTATGTCTCAATCAGCTGTGGGTCTAGATATGGTCAATCCAGGTGGCATCACAGCCCCTGAACGAATTTGGTAAGAATTTCTCTCTCTTTCACTGTCTTTGTTTCACGGGTTTTTAAAAGTAATTGATTTTTATAATGGGGTTTAGCTGCTTTTCACTGCTGTGTTTATGCTGCTTTACACCCACTAGACTCACTTACAGAGAGATATCAATACATAGGTTTTAAGATTGTTACTAGTCAGATATATTCTTGGGCGGTGAATAGGGGGTCTTGAGTCCAGTTCACTGAGCAAGGAGTAGGTCTTGTCTATTACATATTGGGTTTATGGAACGGTATCTGAGCTAATTTGAAACCCTTGTTTTATGCATCACCCCATCTCACCTTTCCCGTTAAGCAGCCATAGTGTGTTTTCTAAACGTGTGACTCTGTTCTGTTTTGTAATTCAGTTCAAGTGTAGCGGTTTTTACATTGCCTCTATAAGTGATATCTTAGGATCAGTGTCTTTTTCTGTGTGACTTATTTCACTTAGAATCGTCGTACCTAAATCCACTCATCATGCTGCTACTAGCCTTATGACGTTGATTTCATGGCTGAGTGATATTCCTTTGTACATAAGGACCACAACTTCTTTATCCATTTTCCTCTTTCCTGGGATATTTAAGGTGTAACGAAGTGGAGGTTCTTGTCAACAGAGCAGCCCTAAACTTTGGGGTGCCTGTGTCTTGCTGATTTTTAGTTTTCCCAATTTATACGCCCATGAGTGGAAGTGCCCTATGCTCTGTAAGCTGAGTTTTTTAGATGTTTCAGGACACACCGTACACTTCTCCAGAGTGGCTGTTGGCAATTTACATCCCGCCCATCAGCGTAGCAAGGCTCCCTTTTCTTCATGGCCTGTCCTTCATTTCTGGTTTTGACACTTTATTCAGCATGGCCCTTTTGACCGATGGGAAGCGAGACTTCTTTGTAGCGCTGATTTGCCTTTCCAGGTTGCTTGGTTGGCCAAAAAGGGCGTATGCGTTTTTTCCTGAATATATTCAGGAAAAAACGCATACGCCCTTTTTGGCCAAGGGCATCATTGTCGAGGTTTCGCCGCTTTTCCTGTGCTTTAAAGGCTATTCGAATCTACCTCCTGAAATCTGTTTCCTGCAATTCTGCCTTGCTTTCAGATCCTCTTCTTTGCCTTCCCTCGATATATTTGTGGACGAGAGTTATCATTTATAACTCTGCAGGTTTGTGAATTGCAGTGCCCCTGAGCTCCATTTTTCAACTCGCTTTCTTGAAGGCTGGCCGCAAAAGCGCAGGATTGCTTCAGGCCCTATTCTGGTTCCGGGCGCAGGCTGAGCCTGTGGTTAATTCTTCTTCCTGATGGGAAAATAGAGTGAGCTGTGCCTGTCCCAACACCTAGAGCTAGTCTCTCATTGGTTCCCCCTCTTCCCGTTCATCCTCAGGACAAATTGCAACCTGTACGGAACAGGAGGTTAAAGGTGCTGATTCTCCAAGGAGGGAGATTGCTAGTAAAGCGGCTGGAATGGCGAACCCGAGCACAAGGAGATGAGAAATGAGGTGCGCTTTAGAAACGTTTCCCGATCACAAGGTGTACCATCTTCTGGGTTTCTCATGCATGTTTTCGATGTAGGAAGATGCCCTTGAACCTGGAGATTTGGGACCCATGGGATGGGTACCACGCAGTATTCCTTTAAAGGGTCTGCATTTGCTCCCCCAACCTCACCAAACCTCTCAGCCCCTGAATGTCCACCCTTATGTCTCAATCACCTGTGGGTCTAGGTATGGTCAATCCAGGTGGCATCACAGCCCCTGAACGAATTTGGTAAGAATTTCTCTCTCTTTCACTGTCTTTGTTTCACGGGTTTTTTAAAGTAATGGTTTTTTTTTTAAATATAAGCAAATTTTTTTTAAGATTTCTTTAGTGATTGATTGATTGATTGATTGCTATGTTGGGTCTTCGTTTCTGTGCTAGGGCTTTCTCCAGTTGTGGCAAGTGGGGGCCACTCTTCATCGCGGTGCGCGGGCCTCTCACTATTGTGGCCTCTCTTGTTGCGGAGCACAGGCTCCAGACGCGCAGGCTCAGTAGTTGTGGCTCACGGGCCTAGTTGCTCCACGGCATGTGGGATCTTCCCAGACCAGGGCTCAAACCCGTGTTTCCTGCATTAGCAGGCAGATTCTCAACCACTGCGCAAGCAGGAAAGCCCAGTAATTGATTTTTGTACTGGGGTTTAGCTGCTTTTCACTGCTGTGTTTATGCCGCTTTACATCCACAAGTCTCACTTACAGAGAGATATCAATACATAGGTTTTAAGATTCTTACTAGTCAGATATATTCTAGGGCGGTGAATAGGGGGTGTTGAGTCCAGTTCACTGAGCAAGGAGTAGGTCTTGTCTATTACATATTGGGTTTATGGAATGGTATCTGAGCTAATTTCAAACCCTTGTTTTATGCATCACCCCACCTCTCCTTTCCCGTTAAGCAGCCATAGTGTGTTTTCTAAACGTGTGACTGTGTTCTGTTTTGTAATTCAGTTCAAGTGTAGCGGTTTTTACATTGCCTCTATAAGTGATATATTAGGATCGGTGTCTTTTTCTGTGTGACTTATTTCACTTAGAATCGTCGTACCTAAATCCACTCATCATGCTGCTAGTAGCCTTATGACGTTGATTTCATGGCTGAGTGATATTCCTTTGTACATAAGGACCACAACTTCTTTATCCATTTTCCTCTTTCCTGGGATATTTAAGGTGTAACGAAGTGGAGGTTCTTGTCAACAGAGCAGCCCTAAACTTTGGGGTGCCTGTGTCTTGCTGATTTTTAGTTTTCCCAATTTATACGCCCATGAGTGGAAGTGCCCTATGCTCTGTAAGCTGAGTTTTTTAGATGTTTCAGGACACACCGTACACTTCTCCAGAGTGGCTGTTGGCAATTTACATCCCGCCCATCAGTGTAGCAAGGCTCCCGTTTCTCCATGGCCTGTCCTGCATTTCTGGTTTTGACACTTTATTCAGCATGGCCGTTTTGACCGATGGGAAGCGAGACTTCTTTGTAGCGCTGATTTGCCTTTCCAGGTTGCTTGGTTGGCCAAAAAGGGCGTATGCGTTTTTTCCTGAATATATTTTTTCCTGAATATATTCAGGAAAAAACGCATACGCCCTTTTTGGCCAAGGGCATCATTGTCGAGGTTTCGCCGCTTTTCCTGTGCTTTAAAGGCTATTCGAATCTACCTCCTGAAATCTGTTTCCTGCAATTCTGCCTTGCTTTCAGATCCTCTTCTTTACCTTCCCTCGATATATTTGTGGACGAGAGTTATCATTTATAACTCTGCAGGTTTGTGAATTGCAGTGCCCCTGAGCTCCATTTTTCAACTCGCTTTCTTGAAGGCTGGCCGCAAAAGCGCAGGATTGCTTCAGTCCCTATTCTGGTTCCGGGCGCAGGCTGAGCCTGTGGTTAATTCTTCTTCCTGATGGGAAAATAGAGTGAGCTGTGCCTGTCCCAACACCTAGAGCTAGTCTCTCATTGGTTCCCCCTCTTCCCGTTCATCCTCAGGACAAATTGCAACCTGTACGGAACAGGAGGTTAAAGGTGCTGATTCTCCAAGGAGGGAGATTGCTAGTAAAGCGGCTGGAATGGCGAACCCGAGCACAAGGAGATGAGAAATGAGGTGCGCTTTAGAAACGTTTCCCGATCACAAGGTGTACCATCTTCTGGGTTTCTCATGCATGTTTTCGATGTAGGAAGATGCCCTTGAACCTGGAGATTTGGGACCCATGGGATGGGTACCACGCAGTATTCCTTTAAAGGGTCTGCATTTGCTCCCCCAACCTCACCAAACCTCTCAGCCCCTGAATGTCCACCCTTATGTCTCAATCACCTGTGGGTCTAGGTATGGTCAATCCAGGTGGCATCACAGCCCCTGAACGAATTTGGTAAGAATTTCTCTCTCTTTCACTGTCTTTGTTTCACGGGTTTTTTAAAGTAATGGTTTTTTTTTTAAATATAAGCAAATTTTTTTTAAGATTTCTTTAGTGATTGATTGATTGATTGATTGCTATGTTGGGTCTTCGTTTCTGTGCTAGGGCTTTCTCCAGTTGTGGCAAGTGGGGGCCACTCTTCATCGCGGTGCGCGGGCCTCTCACTATTGTGGCCTCTCTTGTTGCGGAGCACAGGCTCCAGACGCGCAGGCTCAGTAGTTGTGGCTCACGGGCCTAGTTGCTCCACGGCATGTGGGATCTTCCCAGACCAGGGCTCAAACCCGTGTTTCCTGCATTAGCAGGCAGATTCTCAACCACTGCGCAAGCAGGAAAGCCCAGTAATTGATTTTTGTACTGGGGTTTAGCTGCTTTTCACTGCTGTGTTTATGCCGCTTTACATCCACAAGTCTCACTTACAGAGAGATATCAATACATAGGTTTTAAGATTCTTACTAGTCAGATATATTCTAGGGCGGTGAATAGGGGGTGTTGAGTCCAGTTCACTGAGCAAGGAGTAGGTCTTGTCTATTACATATTGGGTTTATGGAATGGTATCTGAGCTAATTTCAAACCCTTGTTTTATGCATCACCCCACCTCTCCTTTCCCGTTAAGCAGCCATAGTGTGTTTTCTAAACGTGTGACTGTGTTCTGTTTTGTAATTCAGTTCAAGTGTAGCGGTTTTTACATTGCCTCTATAAGTGATATCTTAGGATCGGTGTCTTTTTCTGTGTGACTTATTTCACTTAGAATCGTCGTACCTAAATCCACTCATCATGCTGCTAGTAGCCTTATGACGTTGATTTCATGGCTGAGTGATATTCCTTTGTACATAAGGACCACAACTTCTTTATCCATTTTCCTCTTTCCTGGGATATTTAAGGTGTAACGAAGTGGAGGTTCTTGTCAACAGAGCAGCCCTAAACTTTGGGGTGCCTGTGTCTTGCTGATTTTTAGTTTTCCCAATTTATACGCCCATGAGTGGAAGTGCCCTATGCTCTGTAAGCTGGGTTTTTTAGATGTTTCAGGACACACCGTACACTTCTCGAGAGTGGCTGTTGGCAATTTACATCCCGCCCATCAGCGTAGAAAGGCTCCCGTTTCTCCATGGCCTGTCCTGCATTTCTGGTTTTGACACTTTATTCAGCATGGCCCTTTTGACCGATGGGAAGCGAGACTTCTTTGTAGCGCTGATTTGCCTTTCCAGGTTGCTTGGTTGGCCAAAAAGGGCGTATGCGTTTTTTCCTGAATATATTCAGGAAAAAACGCATACGCCCTTTTTGGCCAAGGGCATCATTGTCGAGGTTTCGCCGCTTTTCCTGTGCTTTAAAGGCGATTCGAATCTACCTCCTGAAATCTGTTTCCTGCAATTCTGCCTTGCTTTCAAATCCTCTTCGTTGCCTTCCCTCAAAATATTTGTGGCCGAGAGTTATCATTTTTAACTCTGCAGGTTTGTGAATTGCAGTGCCCCTGAGCTCCATTTTTCAACTCGCTTTCTTGGGAGCTGGCCGCAAAAGCGCAGGATTGCTTCAGGCCCTATTCTGGTTCCGGGCGCAGGCTGAGCCTGTGGTTAATTCTTCTTCCTGATGGGAAAATAGAGTGAGCTGTGCCTGTCCCAACACCTAGAGCTAGTCTCTCATTGGTTCCCCCTCTTCCCGTTCATCCTCAGGACAAATTGCAACCTGTACGGAACAGGAGGTTAAAGGTGCTGATTCTCCAAGGAGGGAGATTGCTAGTAAAGCGGCTGGAATGGCGAACCCGAGCACAAGGAGATGAGAAATGAGGAGCGTTTTAGAAACCTTTCCCGATCACACGGTGTACCATCTTCTGCGTTTCTGATGCATGTTTTCGATGTAGGAAGATGCCCTTGAACCTGGAGATTTGGGACCCATGGGATGGGTACCACGCAGTATTCCTTTAAAGGGTCTGCGTTTGCTCCCCCAACCTCACCAAACCTCTCAGCCCCAAGAGTGTCCATCCTTATGTCTCAATCAGCTGTGGGTCTAGATATGGTCAATCCAGGTGGCATCACAGCCCCTGAACGAATTTTGTAAGAATTTCTCTCTCTTTCACGGTCTTTGTTCACGGGTATTTTAAAGTATTTGATTTTTATAATGGGGTTTAGATGCTTTTCACTGCTCTGTTTCTGCCACTTTACACCCACTTGACTCACTTACAGAGAGATATCAATACATAGGTTTTAACATTCTTACTAGTCAGATATATTCTTGGGCGGTGAATAGGGGGTGTTGAGTCCAGTTCACTGAGCAAGGAGTAGGTCTTGTCTATTACATATTGGGTTTATGGAACGGTATCTGAGCTAATTTGAAACCCTTGTTTTATGCATCACCCCACCTCTCCTTTCCCGTTAAGCAGCCATAGTGTGTTTTCTAAACGTGTGACTCTATTCTGTTTTGTAATTCAGTTCAAGTGTAGCGGTTTTTCCATTCCCTCTATAAGTGATATCTTATGATAAGTGTCTTTTTCTGTGTGACTTATTTCACTTAGAATCGTCGTAGCTAAATCCACTCATCATGCTGCTACTAGCCTTATGACGTTGATTTCATGGCTGAGTGATATTCCATTGTACATAAGGACCACAACTTCTTTATCCATTTTTCTCTTTCCTGGGATATTTAAGGTGTAACGAAGTGGAGGTTCTTGTCAACAGAGCAGCCCTAAACTTTGGGGTGCCCGTGTCTTGCTGATTTTAAGTTTTCCCAATTTATACGCCCATGAGTGGAAGTGCCCTATGCTCTCTAAACTGAGTTTTTTAGATGTTTCAGGACACACCGTACACTTCTCCAGAGTGGCTGTTGGCAATTTACATCCCGCCCATCAGCGTAGCAAGGCTCCCGTTTCTCCTTGGCCTGTCCTGCATTTCTGGTTTTGACACTTTATTCAGCATGGCCCTTTTGACCGATGGGAAGCGAGACTTCTTTGTAGCGCTGATTTGCCTTTCCAGGTTGCTTGGTTGGCCAAAAAGGGCGTATGCGTTTTTTCCTGAATATATTCAGGAAAAAACGCATACGCCCTTTTTGGCCAAGGGCATCATTGTGGAGGTTTTGCCTCTTTTCCTGTGCTTTGAAGGCGATTCGAATCTACCTCCTGAAATCTGTTTCCTGCAATTCTGCCTTGCTTTCAAATGCTCTTCGTTGCCTTCCCTCGATATATTTGTGGACGAGAGTTATCATTTATAACTCTGCAGGTTTGTGAATTGCAGTGCCCCTGAGCTCCATTTTTCAACTCGCTTTCTTGAAGGCTGGCCGCAAAAGCGCAGGATTGCTTCAGGCCCTATTCTGGTTCCGGGCGCAGGCTGAGCCTGTGGTTAATTCTTCTTCCTGATGGGAAAATAGAGTGAGCTGTGCCTGTCCCAACACCTAGAGCTAGTCTCTCATTGGTTCCCCCTCTTCCCGTTCATCCTCAGGACAAATTGCAACCTGTACGGAACAGGAGGTTAAAGGTGCTGATTCTCCAAGGAGGGAGATTACTAGTAAAGCGGCTGGAATGGCGAACCCGAGCCCAAGGAGATGAGAAATGAGGAGCGTTTTAGAAACCTTTCCCGATCACACGGTGTACCATCTTCTGGGTTTCTCATGCATGTTTTCGATGTAGGAAGATGCCCTTGAACCTGGAGATTTGGGACCCCTGGGATGGGTACCACGCAGTATTCTTTGAAAGGGTCTGCGTTTGCTCCCGCAACCTCACCAAACCTCTCAGCCCCTGAGTGTCCACCCTTATGTCTCAATCAGCTGTGGGTCTAGACATGGTCAATCCAGGTGGCATCACAGCCCCTGAACGAATTTGGTAAGAATTTCTCTCTCTTTCACTGTCTTTGTTTCACGGGTTTTTAAAAGTAATTGATTTTTATAATGGGGTTTAGCTGCTTTTCACTGCTGTGTTTATGCTGCTTTACACCCACTAGACTCACTTACAGAGAGATATCAATACATAGGTTTTAACATTCTTACTAGTCAGATATATTCTTGGGCGGTGAATAGGGGGTCTTGAGTCCAGTTCACTGAGCAAGGAGTAGGTCTTGTCTATTACATATTGGGTTTATGGAATGGTATCTGAGCTAATTTGAAACCCTTGTTTTATGCATCACCCCATCTCACCTTTCCCGTTAAGCAGCCATAGTGTGTTTTCTAAACGTGTGACTCTGTTCTGTTTTGTAATTCAGTTCAAGTGTAGCGGTTTTTACATTCCCTCTATAAGTGATATCTTAGGATCAGTGTCTTTTTCTGTGTGACTTATTTCACTTAGAATCGTCGTACCTAAATCCACTCATCATGCTGCTAGTAGCCTTATGACGTTGATTTCATGGCTGAGTGATATTCCTTTGTACATAAGGACCACAACTTCTTTATCCATTTTCCTCTTTCCTGGGATATTTAAGGTGTAACGAAGTGGAGGTTCTTGTCAACAGAGCAGCCCTAAACTTTGGGGTGCCTGTGTCTTGCTGATTTTTAGTTTTCCCAATTTATAAGCCCATGATTGGAAGTGCCCTATGCTCTGTAAGCTGAGTTTTTTAGATTTTTCAGGACAAACCGTACACTTCTCGAGAGTGGCTGTTGGCAATTTACATCCCGCCCATCAGCATAGCAAGGCTCCCGTTTCTCCATGGCCTGTCCTGCATTTCTGGTTTTGACACTTTATTCAGCATGGCCCTTTTGACCGATGGGAAGCGAGACTTCTTTGTAGCGCTGATTTGCCTTTCCAGGTTGCTTGGTTGGCCAAAAAGGGCGTATGCGTTTTTTCCTGAATATATTCAGGAAAAAACGCATACGCCCTTTTTGGCCAAGGGCATCATTGTCGAGGTTTCGCCGCTTTTCCTGTGCTTTAAAGGCGATTCGAATCTACCTCCTGAAATCTGTTTCCTGCAATTCTGCCTTGCTTTCAAATCCTCTTGGTTGCCTTCCCTCAAAATATTTGTGGCCGAGAGTTATCATTTTTAACTCTGCAGGTTTGTGAATTGCAGTGCCCCTGAGCTCCATTTTTCAACTCGCTTTCTTGGGAGCTGGCCGCAAAAGCGCAGGATTGCTTCAGGCCCTATTCTGGATCCGGGCGCAGGCTGAGCCTGTGGTTAATTCTTCTTCCTGATGGGAAAATAGAGTGAGCTGTGCCTGTCCCAACGCCTAGAGCTAGTCTCTCATTGGTTCCCCCTCTTCCCGTTCATCCTCAGGACAAATTGCAACCTGTACGGAACAGGAGGTTAAAGGTGCTGATTCTCCAAGGAGGGAGATTGCTAGTAAAGCGGCTGGAATGGCGAACCCGAGCCCAAGGAGATGAGAAATGAGGAGCGTTTTAGAAACCTTTCCCGATCACACGGTGTACCATCTTCTGGGTTTCTCATGCATGTTTTCGATGTAGGAAGATGCCCTTGAACCTGGAGATTTGGGACCCATGGGATGGGTACCACGCAGTATTCCTTTAAAGGGTCTGCGTTTGCTCCCCCAACCTCACCAAACCTCTCAGCCCCTGAGTGTCCACCCTTATGTCTCAATCAGCTGTGGGTCTAGATATGGTCAATCCAGGTGGCATCACAGCCCCTGAACGAATTTGGTAAGAATTTCTCTCTCTTTCACTGTCTTTGTTTCACGGGTTTTTAAAAGTAATTGATTTTTATAATGGGGTTTAGCTGCTTTTCACTGCTGTGTTTATGCTGCTTTACACCCACTAGACTCACTTACAGAGAGATATCAATACATAGGTTTTAAGATTGTTACTAGTCAGATATATTCTTGGGCGGTGAATAGGGGGTCTTGAGTCCAGTTCACTGAGCAAGGAGTAGGTCTTGTCTATTACATATTGGGTTTATGGAACGGTATCTGAGCTAATTTGAAACCCTTGTTTTATGCATCACCCCATCTCACCTTTCCCGTTAAGCAGCCATAGTGTGTTTTCTAAACGTGTGACTCTGTTCTGTTTTGTAATTCAGTTCAAGTGTAGCGGTTTTTACATTCCCTCTATAAGTGATATCTTCTGATAAGTGTCGTTTTCTGTGTGACTTATTTCACTTAGAATCGTCGTACCTAAATCCACTCATCATGCTGCTACTAGCCTTATGACGTTGATTTCATGGCTGAGTGATATTCCTTTGTACATAAGGACCACAATTTCTTTATCCATTTTCCTCTTTCCTGGGATATTTAAGGTGTAACGAAGTGGAGGTTCTTGTCAACAGAGCAGCCCTAAACTTTGGGGTGCCTGTGTCTTGCTGATTTTTAGTTTTCCCAATTTATACGCCCATGAGTGGAAGTGCCCTATGCTCTGTAAGCTGAGTTTTTTAGATGTTTCAGGACACACCGTACACTTCTCCAGAGTGGCTGTTGGCAATTTACATCCCGCCCATCAGCGTAGCAAGGCTCCCTTTTCTCCATGGCCTGTCCTTCATTTCTGGTTTTGACACTTTATTCAGCATGGCCCTTTTGACCGATGGGAAGCGAGACTTCTTTGTAGCGCTGATTTGCCTTTCCAGGTTGCTTGGTTGGCCAAAAAGGGCGTATGCGTTTTTTCCTGAATATATTCAGGAAAAAACGCATACGCCCTTTTTGGCCAAGGGCATCATTGTCGAGGTTTCGCCGCTTTTCCTGTGCTTTAAAGGCTATTCGAATCTACCTCCTGAAATCTGTTTCCTGCAATTCTGCCTTGCTTTCAGATCCTCTTCTTTGCCTTCCCTCGATATATTTGTGGACGAGAGTTATCATTTATAACTCTGCAGGTTTGTGAATTGCAGTGCCCCTGAGCTCCATTTTTCAACTCGCTTTCTTGAAGGCTGGCCGCAAAAGCGCAGGATTGCTTCAGGCCCTATTCTGGTTCCGGGCGCAGGCTGAGCCTGTGGTTAATTCTTCTTCCTGATGGGAAAATAGAGTGAGCTGTGCCTGTCCCAACACCTAGAGCTAGTCTCTCATTGGTTCCCCCTCTTCCCGTTCATCCTCAGGACAAATTGCAACCTGTACGGAACAGGAGGTTAAAGGTGCTGATTCTCCAAGGAGGGAGATTGCTAGTAAAGCGGCTGGAATGGCGAACCCGAGCACAAGGAGATGAGAAATGAGGTGCGCTTTAGAAACGTTTCCCGATCACAAGGTGTACCATCTTCTGGGTTTCTCATGCATGTTTTCGATGTAGGAAGATGCCCTTGAACCTGGAGATTTGGGACCCATGGGATGGGTACCACGCAGTATTCCTTTAAAGGGTCTGCATTTGCTCCCCCAACCTCACCAAACCTCTCAGCCCCTGAATGTCCACCCTTATGTCTCAATCACCTGTGGGTCTAGGTATGGTCAATCCAGGTGGCATCACAGCCCCTGAACGAATTTGGTAAGAATTTCTCTCTCTTTCACTGTCTTTGTTTCACGGGTTTTTTAAAGTAATGGTTTTTTTTTTAAATATAAGCAAATTTTTTTTAAGATTTCTTTAGTGATTGATTGATTGATTGATTGCTATGTTGGGTCTTCGTTTCTGTGCTAGGGCTTTCTCCAGTTGTGGCAAGTGGGGGCCACTCTTCATCGCGGTGCGCGGGCCTCTCACTATTGTGGCCTCTCTTGTTGCGGAGCACAGGCTCCAGACGCGCAGGCTCAGTAGTTGTGGCTCACGGGCCTAGTTTCTCCACGGCATGTGGGATCTTCCCAGACCAGGGCTCAAACCCGTGTTTCCTGCATTAGCAGGCAGATTCTCAACCACTGCGCAAGCAGGAAAGCCCAGTAATTGATTTTTGTACTGGGGTTTAGCTGCTTTTCACTGCTGTGTTTATGCCGCTTTACATCCACAAGTCTCACTTACAGAGAGATATCAATACATAGGTTTTAAGATTCTTACTAGTCAGATATATTCTAGGGCGGTGAATAGGGGGTGTTGAGTCCAGTTCACTGAGCAAGGAGTAGGTCTTGTCTATTACATATTGGGTTTATGGAATGGTATCTGAGCTAATTTCAAACCCTTGTTTTATGCATCACCCCACCTCTCCTTTCCCGTTAAGCAGCCATAGTGTGTTTTCTAAACGTGTGACTGTGTTCTGTTTTGTAATTCAGTTCAAGTGTAGCGGTTTTTACATTGCCTCTATAAGTGATATCTTAGGATCGGTGTCTTTTTCTGTGTGACTTATTTCACTTAGAATCGTCGTACCTAAATCCACTCATCATGCTGCTAGTAGCCTTATGACGTTGATTTCATGGCTGAGTGATATTCCTTTGTACATAAGGACCACAACTTCTTTATCCATTTTCCTCTTTCCTGGGATATTTAAGGTGTAACGAAGTGGAGGTTCTTGTCAACAGAGCAGCCCTAAACTTTGGGGTGCCTGTGTCTTGCTGATTTTTAGTTTTCCCAATTTATACGCCCATGAGTGGAAGTGCCCTATGCTCTGTAAGCTGAGTTTTTTAGATGTTTCAGGACACACCGTACACTTCTCCAGAGTGGCTGTTGGCAATTTACATCCCGCCCATCAGTGTAGCAAGGCTCCCGTTTCTCCATGGCCTGTCCTGCATTTCTGGTTTTGACACTTTATTCAGCATGGCCGTTTTGACCGATGGGAAGCGAGACTTCTTTGTAGCGCTGATTTGCCTTTCCAGGTTGCTTGGTTGGCCAAAAAGGGCGTATGCGTTTTTTCCTGAATATATTTTTTCCTGAATATATTCAGGAAAAAACGCATACGCCCTTTTTGGCCAAGGGCATCATTGTCGAGGTTTCGCCGCTTTTCCTGTGCTTTAAAGGCGATTCGAATCTACCTCCTGAAATCTGTTTCCTGCAATTCTGCCTTGCTTTCAGATCCTCTTCGTTGCCTTCCCTCGATATATTTGTGGACGAGAGTTATCATTTATAACTCTGCAGGTTTGTGAATTGCAGTGCCCCTGAGCTCCATTTTTCAACTCGCTTTCTTGAAGGCTGGCCGCAAAAGCGCAGGATTGCTTCAGGCCCTATTCTGGTTCCGGGCGCAGGCTGAGCCTGTGGTTAATTCTTCTTCCTGATGGGAAAATAGAGTGAGCTGTGCCTGTCCCAACACCTAGAGCTAGTCTCTCATTGGTTCCCCCTCTTCCCGTTCATCCTCAGGACAAATTGCAACCTGTACGGAACAGGAGGTTAAAGGTGCTGATTCTCCAAGGAGGGAGATTGCTAGTAAAGCGGCTGGAATGGCGAACCCGAGCACAAGGAGATGAGAAATGAGGTGCGCTTTAGAAACGTTTCCCGATCACAAGGTGTACCATCTTCTGGGTTTCTCATGCATGTTTTCGATGTAGGAAGATGCCCTTGAACCTGGAGATTTGGGACCCATGGGATGGGTACCACGCAGTATTCCTTTAAAGGGTCTGCATTTGCTCCCCCAACCTCACCAAACCTCTCAGCCCCTGAATGTCCACCCTTACGTCTCAATCACCTGTGGGTCTAGGTATGGTCAATCCAGGTGGCATCACAGCCCCTGAACGAATTTGGTAAGAATTTCTCTCTCTTTCACTGTCTTTGTTTCACGGGTTTTTTAAAGTAATGGTTTTTTTTTTAAATATAAGCAAATTTTTTTTAAGATTTCTTTAGTGATTGATTGATTGATTGATTGCTATGTTGGGTCTTCGTTTCTGTGCTAGGGCTTTCTCCAGTTGTGGCAAGTGGGGGCCACTCTTCATCGCGGTGCGCGGGCCTCTCACTATTGTGGCCTCTCTTGTTGCGGAGCACAGGCTCCAGACGCGCAGGCTCAGTAGTTGTGGCTCACGGGCCTAGTTGCTCCACGGCATGTGGGATCTTCCCAGACCAGGGCTCAAACCCGTGTTTCCTGCATTAGCAGGCAGATTCTCAACCACTGCGCAAGCAGGAAAGCCCAGTAATTGATTTTTGTACTGGGGTTTAGCTGCTTTTCACTGCTGTGTTTATGCCGCTTTACATCCACAAGTCTCACTTACAGAGAGATATCAATACATAGGTTTTAAGATTCTTACTAGTCAGATATATTCTAGGGCGGTGAATAGGGGGTGTTGAGTCCAGTTCACTGAGCAAGGAGTAGGTCTTGTCTATTACATATTGGGTTTATGGAATGGTATCTGAGCTAATTTCAAACCCTTGTTTTATGCATCACCCCACCTCTCCTTTCCCGTTAAGCAGCCATAGTGTGTTTTCTAAACGTGTGACTGTGTTCTGTTTTGTAATTCAGTTCAAGTGTAGCGGTTTTTACATTGCCTCTATAAGTGATATCTTAGGATCGGTGTCTTTTTCTGTGTGACTTATTTCACTTAGAATCGTCGTACCTAAATCCACTCATCATGCTGCTAGTAGCCTTATGACGTTGATTTCATGGCTGAGTGATATTCCTTTGTACATAAGGACCACAACTTCTTTATCCATTTTCCTCTTTCCTGGGATATTTAAGGTGTAACGAAGTGGAGGTTCTTGTCAACAGAGCAGCCCTAAACTTTGGGGTGCCTGTGTCTTGCTGATTTTTAGTTTTCCCAATTTATACGCCCATGAGTGGAAGTGCCCTATGCTCTGTAAGCTGAGTTTTTTAGATGTTTCAGGACACACCGTACACTTCTCCAGAGTGGCTGTTGGCAATTTACATCCCGCCCATCAGTGTAGCAAGGCTCCCGTTTCTCCATGGCCTGTCCTGCATTTCTGGTTTTGACACTTTATTCAGCATGGCCGTTTTGACCGATGGGAAGCGAGACTTCTTTGTAGCGCTGATTTGCCTTTCTAGGTTGCTTGGTTGGCCAAAAAGGGAGTATGCGTTTGTTCCTGAATATATTCAGGAAAAAACGCATACGCCCTTTTTGGCCAAGGGCATCATTGTCGAGGTTTCGCCGCTTTTCCTGTGCTTTAAAGGCGATTCGAATCTACCTCCTGAAATCTGTTTCCTGCAATTCTGCCTTGCTTTCAGATCCTCTTCGTTGCCTTCCCTCGATATATTTGTGGACGAGAGTTATCATTTATAACTCTGCAGGTTTGTGAATTGCAGTGCCCCTGAGCTCCATTTTTCAACTCGCTTTCTTGAAGGCTGGCCGCAAAAGCGCAGGATTGCTTCAGGCCCTATTCTGGTTCCGGGCGCAGGCTGAGCCTGTGGTTAATTCTTCTTCCTGATGGGAAAATAGAGTGAGCTGTGCCTGTCCCAACACCTAGAGCTAGTCTCTCATTGGTTCCCCCTCTTCCCGTTCATCCTCAGGACAAATTGCAACCTGTACGGAACAGAAGGTTAAAGGTGCTGATTCTCCAAGGAGGGAGATTGCTAGTAAAGCGGCTGGAATGGCGAACCCGAGCCCAAGGAGATGAGAAATGAGGAGCGTTTTAGAAACCTTTCCCGATCACACGGTGTACCATCTTCTGGGTTTCTCATGCATGTTTTCGATGTAGGAAGATGCCCTTGAACCTGGAGATTTGGGACCCCTGGGATGGGTACCACGCAGTATTCCTTTAAAGGGTCTGCGTTTGCTCCCCCAACCTCACCAAACCTCTCAGCCCCTGAGTGTCCACCCTTATGTCTCAATCAGCTGTGGGTCTAGATATGGTCAATCCAGGTGGCATCACAGCCCCTGAACGAATTTGGTAAGAATTTCTCTCTCTTTCACTGTCTTTGTTTCACGGGTTTTTAAAAGTAATTGATTTTTATAATGGGGTTTAGCTGCTTTTCACTGCTGTGTTTATGCTGCTTTACACCCACTAGACTCACTTACAGAGAGATATCAATACATAGGTTTTAAGATTCTTACTAGTCAGATATATTCTTGGGCGGTGAATAGGGTGTCTTGAGTCCAGTTCACTGAGCAAGGAGTAGGTCTTGTCTATTACATATTGGGTTTATGGAACGGTATCTGAGCTAATTTGAAACCCTTGTTTTATGCATCACCCCATCTCACCTTTCCCGTTAAGCAGCCATAGTGTGTTTTCTAAACGTGTGACTCTGTTCTGTTTTGTAATTCAGTTCAAGTGTAGCGGTTTTTACATTCCCTCTATAAGTGATATCTTAGGATCAGTGTCTTTTTCTGTGTGACTTATTTCACTTAGAATCGTCGTACCTAAATCCACTCATCATGCTGCTAGTAGCCTTATGACGTTGATTTCATGGCTGAGTGATATTCCTTTGTACATAAGGACCACAACTTCTTTATCCATTTTCCTCTTTCCTGGGATATTTAAGGTGTAACGAAGTGGAGGTTCTTGTCAACAGAGCAGCCCTAAACTTTGGGGTGCCTGTGTCTTGCTGATTTTTAGTTTTCCCAATTTATACGCCCATGAGTGGAAGTGCCCTATGCTCTGTAAGCTGAGTTTTTTAGATTTTTCAGGACACACCGTACACTTCTCGAGAGTGGCTGTTGGCAATTTACATCCCGCCCATCAGCATAGCAAGGCTCCCTTTTCTCCATGGCCTGTCCTTCATTTCTGGTTTTGACACTTTATTCAGCATGGCCCTTTTGACCGATGGGAAGCGAGACTTCTTTGTAGCGCTGATTTGCCTTTCCAGGTTGCTTGGTTGGCCAAAAAGGGCGTATGCGTTTTTTCCTGAATATATTCAGGAAAAAACGCATACGCCCTTTTTGGCCAAGGGCATCATTGTCGAGGTTTCGCCGCTTTTCCTGTGCTTTAAAGGCGATTCGAATCTACCTCCTGAAATCTGTTTCCTGCAATTCTGCCTTGCTTTCAAATCCTCTTGGTTGCCTTCCCTCAAAATATTTGTGGCCGAGAGTTATCATTTTTAACTCTGCAGGTTTGTGAATTGCAGTGCCCCTGAGCTCCATTTTTCAACTCGCTTTCTTGGGAGCTGGCCGCAAAAGCGCAGGATTGCTTCAGGCCCTATTCTGGATCCGGGCGCAGGCTGAGCCTGTGGTTAATTCTTCTTCCTGATGGGAAAATAGAGTGAGCTGTGCCTGTCCCAACACCTAGAGCTAGTCTCTCATTGGTTCCCCCTCTTCCCGTTCATCCTCAGGACAAATTGCAACCTGTACGGAACAGGAGGTTAAAGGTGCTGATTCTCCAAGGAGGGAGATTGCTAGTAAAGCGGATGGAATGGCGAACCCGAGCCCAAGGAGATGAGAAATGAGGAGCGTTTTAGAAACCTTTCCCGATCACACGGTGTACCATCTTCTGGGTTTCTCATGCATGTTTTCGATGTAGGAAGATGCCCTTGAACCTGGAGATTTGGGACCCATGGGATGGGTACCACGCAGTATTCCTTTAAAGGGTCTGCGTTTGCTCCCCCAACCTCACCAAACCTCTCAGCCCCTGAGTGTCCACCCTTATGTCTCAATCAGCTGTGGGTCTAGATATGGTCAATCCAGGTGGCATCACAGCCCCTGAACGAATTTGGTAAGAATTTCTCTCTCTTTCACTGTCTTTGTTTCACGGGTTTTTAAAAGTAATTGATTTTTATAATGGGGTTTAGCTGCTTTTCACTGCTGTGTTTATGCTGCTTTACACCCACTAGACTCACTTACAGAGAGATATCAATACATAGGTTTTAAGATTGTTACTAGTCAGATATATTCTTGGGCGGTGAATAGGGGGTCTTGAGTCCAGTTCACTGAGCAAGGAGTAGGTCTTGTCTATTACATATTGGGTTTATGGAACGGTATCTGAGCTAATTTGAAACCCTTGTTTTATGCATCACCCCATCTCACCTTTCCCGTTAAGCAGCCATAGTGTGTTTTCTAAACGTGTGACTCTGTTCTGTTTTGTAATTCAGTTCAAGTGTAGCGGTTTTTACATTCCCTCTATAAGTGATATCTTCTGATAAGTGTCTTTTTCTGTGTGACTTATTTCACTTAGAATCGTCGTACCTAAATCCACTCATCATGCTGCTACTAGCCTTATGACGTTGATTTCATGGCTGAGTGATATTCCTTTGTACATAAGGACCACAACTTCTTTATCCATTTTCCTCTTTCCTGGGATATTTAAGGTGTAATGAAGTGGAGGTTCTTGTCAACAGAGCAGCCCTAAACTTTGGGGTGCCTGTGTCTTGCTGATTTTTAGTTTTCCCAATTTATACGCCCATGAGTGGAAGTGCCCTATGCTCTGTAAGCTGAGTTTTTTAGATGTTTCAGGACACACCGTACACTTCTCCAGAGTGGCTGTTGGCAATTTACATCCCGCCCATCAGCGTAGCAAGGCTCCCGTTTCTCCATGGCCTGTCCTGCATTTCTGGTTTTGACACTTTATTCAGCATGGCCCTTTTGACCGATGGGAAGCGAGACTTCTTTGTAGCGCTGATTTGCCTTTCCAGGTTGCTTGGTTGGCCAAAAAGGGCGTATGCGTTTTTTCCTGAATATATTCAGGAAAAAACGCATACGCCCTTTTTGGCCAAGGGCATCATTGTCGAGGTTTCGCCGCTTTTCCTGTGCTTTAAAGGCGATTCGAATCTACCTCCTGAAATCTGTTTCCTGCAATTCTGCCTTGCTTTCAGATCCTCTTCTTTGCCTTCCCTCGATATATTTGTGGACGAGAGTTATCATTTATAACTCTGCAGGTTTGTGAATTGCAGTGCCCCTGAGCTCCATTTTTCAACTCGCTTTCTTGAAGGCTGGCCGCAAAAGCGCAGGATTGCTTCAGGCCCTATTCTGGTTCCGGGCGCAGGCTGAGCCTGTGGTTAATTCTTCTTCCTGATGGGAAAATAGAGTGAGCTGTGCCTGTCCCAACACCTAGAGCTAGTCTCTCATTGGTTCCCCCTCTTCCCGTTCATCCTCAGGACAAATTGCAACCTGTACGGAACAGGAGGTTAAAGGTGCTGATTCTCCAAGGAGGGAGATTGCTAGTAAAGCGGATGGAATGGCGAACCTGAGCACAAGGAGATGAGAAATGAGGTGCGCTTTAGAAACGTTTCCCGATCACACGGTGTACCATCTTCTGGGTTTCTCATGCATGTTTTCGATGTAGGAAGATGCCCTTGAACCTGGAGATTTGGGACCCATGGGATGGGTACCACGCAGTATTCCTTTAAAGGGTCTGCATTTGCTCCCCCAACCTCACGAAACCTCTCAGCCCCTGAATGTCCACCCTTATGTCTCAATCACCTGTGGGTCTAGGTATGGTCAATCCAGGTGGCATCACAGCCCCTGAACGAATTTGGTAAGAATTTCTCTCTCTTTCACTGTCTTTGTTTCACGGGTTTTTTAAAGTAATGGTTTTTTTTTTTAAATATAAGCAAATTTTTTTTAAGATTTCTTTAGTGATTGATTGATTGATTGATTGCTATGTTGGGTCTTCGTTTCTGTGCTAGGGCTTTCTCCAGTTGTGGCAAGTGGGGGCCACTCTTCATCGCGGTGCGCGGGCCTCTCACTATTGTGGCCTCTCTTGTTGCGGAGGACAGGCTCCAGACGCGCAGGCTCAGTAGTTGTGGCTCACGGGCCTAGTTGCTCCACGGCATGTGGGATCTTCCCAGACCAGGGCTCAAACCCGTGTTTCCTGCATTAGCAGGCAGATTCTCAACCACTGCGCAAGCAGGAAAGCCCAGTAATTGATTTTTGTACTGGGGTTTAGCTGCTTTTCACTGCTGTGTTTATGCCGCTTTACATCCACAAGTCTCACTTACAGAGAGATATCAATACATAGGTTTTAAGATTCTTACTAGTCAGATATATTCTAGGGCGGTGAATAGGGGGTGTTGAGTCCAGTTCACTGAGCAAGGAGTAGGTCTTGTCTATTACATATTGGGTTTATGGAATGGTATCTGAGCTAATTTCAAACCCTTGTTTTATGCATCACCCCACCTCTCCTTTCCCGTTAAGCAGCCATAGTGTGTTTTCTAAATGTGTGACTGTGTTCTGTTTTGTAATTCAGTTCAAGTGTAGCGGTTTTTACATTGCCTCTATAAGTGATATCTTAGGATCGGTGTCTTTTTCTGTGTGACTTATTTCACTTAGAATCGTCGTACCTAAATCCACTCATCATGCTGCTAGTAGCCTTATGACGTTGATTTCATGGCTGAGTGATATTCCTTTGTACATAAGGACCACAACTTCTTTATCCATTTTCCTCTTTCCTGGGATATTTAAGGTGTAACGAAGTGGAGGTTCTTGTCAACAGAGCAGCCCTAAACTTTGGGGTGCCTGTGTCTTGCTGATTTTTAGTTTTCCCAATTTATACGCCCATGAGTGGAAGTGCCCTATGCTCTGTAAGCTGAGTTTTTTAGATGTTTCAGGACACACCGTACACTTCTCCAGAGTGGCTGTTGGCAATTTACATCCCGCCCATCAGTGTAGCAAGGCTCCCGTTTCTCCATGGCCTGTCCTGCATTTCTGGTTTTGACACTTTATTCAGCATGGCCGTTTTGACCGATGGGAAGCGAGACTTCTTTGTAGCGCTGATTTGCCTTTCCAGGTTGCTTGGTTGGCCAAAAAGGGCGTATGCGTTTTTTCCTGAATATATTTTTTCCTGAATATATTCAGGAAAAAACGCATACGCCCTTTTTGGCCAAGGGCATCATTGTCGAGGTTTCGCCGCTTTTCCTGTGCTTTAAAGGCGATTCGAATCTACCTCCTGAAATCTGTTTCCTGCAATTCTGCCTTGCTTTCAGATCCTCTTCGTTGCCTTCCCTCGATATATTTGTGGACGAGAGTTATCATTTATAACTCTGCAGGTTTGTGAATTGCAGTGCCCCTGAGCTCCATTTTTCAACTCGCTTTCTTGAAGGCTGGCCGCAAAAGCGCAGGATTGCTTCAGGCCCTATTCTGGTTCCAGGCGCAGGCTGAGCCTGTGGTTAATTCTTCTTCCTGATGGGAAAATAGAGTGAGCTGTGCCTGTCCCAACACCTAGAGCTAGTCTCTCATTGGTTCCCCCTCTTCCCGTTCATCCTCAGGACAAATTGCAACCTGTACGGAACAGGAGGTTAAAGGTGCTGATTCTCCAAGGAGGGAGATTGCTAGTAAAGCGGCTGGAATGGCGAACCCGAGCCCAAGGAGATGAGAAATGAGGAGCGTTTTAGAAACCTTTCCCGATCACACGGTTTACCATCTTCTGGGTTTCTCATGCATGCTTTCGATGTAGGAAGATGCCCTTGAACCTGGAGATTTGGGACCCATGGGATGGGTACCACGCAGTATTCCTTTAAAGGGTCTGCGTTTGCTCCCCCAACCTCACCAAACCTCTCAGCCCCAAGAGTGTCCATCCTTATGTCTCAATCAGCTGTGGGTCTAGATATGGTCAATCCAGGTGGCATCACAGCCCCTGAACGAATTTTGTAAGAATTTCTCTCTCTTTCACGGTCTTTGTTCACGGGTATTTTAAAGTATTTGATTTTTATAATGGGGTTTAGATGCTTTTCACTGCTCTGTTTCTGCCACTTTACACCCACTTGACTCACTTACAGAGAGATATCAATACATAGGTTTTAACATTCTTACTAGTCAGATATATTCTTGGGCGGTGAATAGGGGGTGTTGAGTCCAGTTCACTGAGCAAGGAGTAGGTCTTGTCTATTACATATTGGGTTTATGGAACGGTATCTGAGCTAATTTGAAACCCTTGTTTTATGCATCACCCCACCTCTCCTTTCCCGTTAAGCAGCCATAGTGTGTTTTCTAAACGTGTGACTCTATTCTGTTTTGTAATTCAGTTCAAGTGTAGCGGTTTTTCCATTCCCTCTATAAGTGATATCTTATGATAAGTGTCTTTTTCTGTGTGACTTATTTCACTTAGAATCGTCGTAGCTAAATCCACTCATCATGCTGCTACTAGCCTTATGACGTTGATTTCATGGCTGAGTGATATTCCATTGTACATAAGGACAACAACTTCTTTATCCATTTTTCTCTTTCCTGGGATATTTAAGGTGTAACGAAGTGGAGGTTCTTGTCAACAGAGCAGCCCTAAACTTTGGGATGCCTGAGTCTTGCTGATTTTTAGTTTTCCCAATTTATACGCCCATGAGTGGAAGTGCCCTATGCTCTGTAAGCTGAGTTTTTTAGATGTTTCAGGACACACCGTACACTTCTCGAGAGTGGCTGTTGGCAATTTACATCCCGCCCATCAGCGTAGAAAGGCTCCCGTTTCTCCATGGCCTGTCCTGCATTTCTGGTTTTGACACTTTATTCAGCATGGCCCTTTTGACCGATGGGAAGCGAGACTTCTTTGTAGCGCTGATTTGCCTTTCCAGGTTGCTTGGTTGGCCAAAAAGGGCGTATGCGTTTGTTCCTGAATATATTCAGGAACAAACGCATACGCCCTTTTTGGCCAAGGGCATCATTGTCGAGGTTTCGCCGCTTTTCCTGTGCTTTAAAGGCGATTCGAATCTACCTCCTGAAATCTGTTTCCTGCAATTCTGCCTTGCTTTCAAATCCTCTTGGTTGCCTTCCCTCAAAATATTTGTGGCCGAGAGTTATCATTTTTAACTCTGCAGGTTTGTGAATTGCAGTGCCCCTGAGCTCCATTTTTCAACTCGCTTTCTTGGGAGCTGGCCGCAAAAGCGCAGGATTGCTTCAGGCCCTATTCTGGATACGGGCGCAGGCTGAGCCTGTGGTTAATTCTTCTTCCTGATGGGAAAATAGAGTGAGCTGTGCCTGTCCCAACACCTAGAGCTAGTCTCTCATTGGTTCCCCCTCTTCCCGTTCATCCTCAGGACAAATTGCAACCTGTACGGAACAGGAGGTTAAAGGTGCTGATTCTCCAAGGAGGGAGATTGCTAGTAAAGCGGCTGGAATGGCGAACCCGAGCCCAAGGAGATGAGAAATGAGGAGCGTTTTAGAAACCTTTCCCGATCACACGGTGTACCATCTTCTGGGTTTCTCATGCATGTTTTCGATGTAGGAAGATGCCCTTGAACCTGGAGATTTGGGACCCCTGGGATGGGTACCACGCAGTATTCCTTTAAAGGGTCTGCGTTTGCTCCCCCAACCTCACCAAACCTCTCAGCCCCTGAGTGTCCACCCTTATGTCTCAATCAGCTGTGGGTCTAGATATGGTCAATCCAGGTGGCATCACAGCCCCTGAAAGAATTTGGTAAGAATTTCTCTCTCTTTCACTGTCTTTGTTTCACGGGTTTTTAAAAGTAATTGATTTTTATAATGGGGTTTAGCTGCTTTTCACTGCTGTGTTTATGCTGCTTTACACCCACTAGACTCACTTACAGAGAGATATCAATACATAGGTTTTAAGATTCTTACTAGTCAGATATATTCTTGGGCGGTGAATAGGGGGTCTTGAGTCCAGTTCACTGAGCAAGGAGTAGGTCTTGTCTATTACATATTGGGTTTATGGAACGGTATCTGAGCTAATTTGAAACCCTTGTTTTATGCATCACCCCATCTCACCTTTCCCGTTAAGCAGCCATAGTGTGTTTTCTAAACGTGTGACTCTGTTCTGTTTTGTAATTCAGTTCAAGTGTAGCGGTTTTTACATTCCCTCTATAAGTGATATCTTCTGATAAGTGTCTCTTTCTGTGTGACTTATTTCACTTAGAATCGTCGTACCTAAATCCACTCATCATGCTGCTACCAGCCTTATGAGGTTGATTTCATGGCTGAGTGATATTCCATTGTACATAAGGACCACAACTTCTTTATCCATTTTTCTCTTTCCTGGGATATTTAAGGTGTAACGAAGTGGAGGTTCTTGTCAACAGAGCAGCCCTAAACTTTGGGATGCCTGTGTCTTGCTGATTTTTAGTTTTCCCAATTTATACGCCCATGAGTGGAAGTGCCCTATGCTCTGTAAGCTGAGTTTTTTAGATGTTTCAGGACACACCGTACACTTCTCGAGAGTGGCTGTTGGCAATTTACATCCCGCCCATCAGCGTAGAAAGGCTCCCGTTTCTCCATGGCCTGTCCTGCATTTCTGGTTTTGACACTTTATTCAGCATGGCCCTTTTGACCGATGGGAAGCGAGACTTCTTTGTAGCGCTGATTTGCCTTTCCAGGTTGCTTGGTTGGCCAAAAAGGGCGTATGCGTTTTTTCCTGAATATATTCAGGAACAAACGCATACGCCCTTTTTGGCCAAGGGCATCATTGTCGAGGTTTCGCCGCTTTTCCTGTGCTTTAAAGGCGATTCGAATCTACCTCCTGAAATCTGTTTCCTGCAATTCTGCCTTGCTTTCAAATCCTCTTGGTTGCCTTCCCTCAAAATATTTGTGGCCGAGAGTTATCATTTTTAACTCTGCAGGTTTGTGAATTGCAGTGCCCCTGAGCTCCATTTTTCAACTCGCTTTCTTGGGAGCTGGCCGCAAAAGCGCAGGATTGCTTCAGGCCCTATTTTGGATCCGGGCGCAGGCTGAGCCTGTGGTTAATTCTTCTTCCTGATGGGAAAATAGAGTGAGCTGTGCCTGTCCCAACACCTAGAGCTAGTCTCTCATTGGTTCCCCCTCTTCCCGTTCATCCTCAGGACAAATTGCAACCTGTACGGAACAGGAGGTTAAAGGTGCTGATTCTCCAAGGAGGGAGATTGCTAGTAAAGCGGCTGGAATGGCGAACCCGAGCCCAAGGAGATGAGAAATGAGGAGCGTTTTAGAAACCTTTCCCGATCACACGGTGTACCATCTTCTGGGTTTCTCATGCATGTTTTCGATGTAGGAAGATGCCCTTGAACCTGGAGATTTGGGACCCCTGGGATGGGTACCACGCAGTATTCCTTTAAAGGGTCTGCGTTTGCTCCCCCAACCTCACCAAACCTCTCAGCCCCTGAGTGTCCACCCTTATGTCTCAATCAGCTGTGGGTCTAGATATGGTCAATCCAGGTGGCATCACAGCCCCTGAACGAATTTGGTAAGAATTTCTCTCTCTTTCACTGTCTTTGTTTCACGGGTTTTTAAAAGTAATTGATTTTTATAATGGGGTTTAGCTGCTTTTCACTGCTGTGTTTATGCTGCTTTACACCCACTAGACTCACTTACAGAGAGATATCAATACATAGGTTTTAAGATTCTTACTAGTCAGATATATTCTTGGGCGGTGAATAGGGGGTCTTGAGTCCAGTTCACTGAGCAAGGAGTAGGTCTTGTCTATTACATATTGGGTTTATGGAACGGTATCTGAGCTAATTTGAAACCCTTGTTTTATGCATCACCCCATTTCACCTTTCCCGTTAAGCAGCCATAGTGTGTTTTCTAAACGTGTGACTCTGTTCTGTTTTGTAATTCAGTTCAAGTGTAGCGGTTTTTACATTCCCTCTATAAGTGATATCTTCTGATAACTGTCTCTTTCTGTGTGACTTATTTCACTTAGAATCGTCGTACCTAAATCCACTCATCATGCTGCTACCAGCCTTATGAGGTTGATTTCATGGCTGAGTGATATTCCATTGTACATAAGGACCACAACTTCTTTATCCATTTTTCTCTTTCCTGGGATATTTAAGGTGTAACGAAGTGGAGGTTCTTGTCAACAGAGCAGCCCTAAACTTTGGGATGCCTGTGTCTTGCTGATTTTTAGTTTTCCCAATTTATACGCCCATGAGTGGAAGTGCCCTATGCTCTGTAAGCTGAGTTTTTTAGATGTTTCAGGACACACCGTACACTTCTCGAGAGTGGCTGTTGGCAATTTACATCCCGCCCATCAGCGTAGAAAGGCTCCCGTTTCTCCATGGCCTGTCCTGCATTTCTGGTTTTGACACTTTATTCAGCATGGCCCTTTTGACCGATGGGAAGCGAGACTTCTTTGTAGCGCTGATTTGCCTTTCCAGGTTGCTTGGTTGGCCAAAAAGGGCGTATGCGTTTTTTCCTGAATATATTCAGGAAAAAACGCATACGCCCTTTTTGGCCAAGGGCATCATTGTCGAGGTTTCGCCGCTTTTCCTGTGCTTTAAAGGCGATTCGAATCTACCTCCTGAAATCTGTTTCCTGCAATTCTGCCTTGCTTTCAAATCCTCTTGGTTGCCTTCCCTCAAAATATTTGTGGCCGAGAGTTATCATTTTTAACTCTGCAGGTTTGTGAATTGCAGTGCCCCTGAGCTCCATTTTTCAACTCGCTTTCTTGGGAGCTGGCCGCAAAAGCGCAGGATTGCTTCAGGCCCTATTCTGGATCCGGGCGCAGGCTGAGCCTGTGGTTAATTCTTCTTCCTGATGGGAAAATAGAGTGAGCTGTGCCTGTCCCAACACCTAGAGCTAGTCTCTCATTGGTTCCCCCTCTTCCCGTTCATCCTCAGGACAAATTGCAACCTGTACGGAACAGGAGGTTAAAGGTGCTGATTCTCCAAGGAGGGAGATTGCTAGTAAAGCGGCTGGAATGGCGAACCCGAGCACAAGGAGATGAGAAATGAGGAGCGTTTTAGAAACCTTTCCCGATCACACGGTGTACCATCTTCTGCGTTTCTGATGCATGTTTTCGATGTAGGAAGATGCCCTTGAACCTGGAGATTTGGGACCCATGGGATGGGTACCACGCAGTATTCCTTTAAAGGGTCTGCGTTTGCTCCCCCAACCTCACCAAACCTCTCAGCCCCAAGAGTGTCCATCCTTATGTCTCAATCAGCTGTGGGTCTAGATATGGTCAATCCAGGTGGCATCACAGCCCCTGAACGAATTTTGTAAGAATTTCTCTCTCTTTCACGGTCTTTGTTCACGGGTATTTTAAAGTATTTGATTTTTATAATGGGGTTTAGATGCTTTTCACTGCTCTGTTTCTGCCACTTTACACCCACTTGACTCACTTACAGAGAGATATCAATACATAGGTTTTAACATTCTTACTAGTCAGATATATTCTTGGGCGGTGAATAGGGGGTGTTGAGTCCAGTTCACTGAGCAAGGAGTAGGTCTTGTCTATTACATATTGGGTTTATGGAACGGTATCTGAGCTAATTTGAAACCCTTGTTTTATGCATCACCCCACCTCTCCTTTCCCGTTAAGCAGCCATAGTGTGTTTTCTAAACGTGTGACTCTATTCTGTTTTGTAATTCAGTTCAAGTGTAGCGGTTTTTCCATTCCCTCTATAAGTGATATCTTATGATAAGTGTCTTTTTCTGTGTGACTTATTTCACTTAGAATCGTCGTAGCTAAATCCACTCATCATGCTGCTACTAGCCTTATGACGTTGATTTCATGGCTGAGTGATATTCCATTGTACATAAGGACCACAACTTCTTTATCCATTTTTCTCTTTCCTGGGATATTTAAGGTGTAACGAAGTGGAGGTTCTTGTCAACAGAGCAGCCCTAAACTTTGGGGTGCCCGTGTCTTGCTGATTTTAAGTTTTCCCAATTTATACGCCCATGAGTGGAAGTGCCCTATGCTCTCTAAACTGAGTTTTTTAGATGTTTCAGGACACACCGTACACTTCTCCAGAGTGGCTGTTGGCAATTTACATCCCGCCCATCAGCGTAGCAAGGCTCCCGTTTCTCCTTGGCCTGTCCTGCATTTCTGGTTTTGACACTTTATTCAGCATGGCCCTTTTGACCGATGGGAAGCGAGACTTCTTTGTAGCGCTGATTTGCCTTTCCAGGTTGCTTGGTTGGCCAAAAAGGGCGTATGCGTTTTTTCCTGAATATATTCAGGAAAAAACGCATACGCCCTTTTTGGCCAAGGGCATCATTGTGGAGGTTTTGCCTCTTTTCCTGTGCTTTGAAGGCGATTCGAATCTACCTCCTGAAATCTGTTTCCTGCAATTCTGCCTTGCTTTCAAATACTCTTCGTTGCCTTCCCTCGATATATTTGTGGACGAGAGTTATCATTTATAACTCTGCAGGTTTGTGAATTGCAGTGCCCCTGAGCTCCATTTTTCAACTCGCTTTCTTGAAGGCTGGCCGCAAAAGCGCAGGATTGCTTCAGGCCCTATTCTGGATCCGGGCGCAGGCTGAGCCTGTGGTTAATTCTTCTTCCTGATGGGAAAATAGAGTGAGCTGTGCCTGTCCCAACGCCTAGAGCTAGTCTCTCATTGGTTCCCCCTCTTCCCGTTCATCCTCAGGACAAATTGCAACCTGTACGGAACAGGAGGTTAAAGGTGCTGATTCTCCAAGGAGGGAGATTGCTAGTAAAGCGGCTGGAATGGCGAACCCGAGCCCAAGGAGATGAGAAATGAGGAGCGTTTTAGAAACCTTTCCCGATCACACGGTGTACCATCTTCTGGGTTTCTCATGCATGTTTTCGATGTAGGAAGATGCCCTTGAACCTGGAGATTTGGGACCCATGGGATGGGTACCACGCAGTATTCCTTTAAAGGGTCTGCGTTTGCTCCCGCAACCTCACCAAACCTCTCAGCCCCTGAGTGTCCACCCTTATGTCTCAATCAGCTGTGGGTCTAGACATGGTCAATCCAGGTGGCATCACAACCCCTGAACGAATTTGGTAAGAATTTCTCTCTCTTTCACTGTCTTTGTTTCACGGGTTTTTAAAAGTAATTGATTTTTATAATGGGGTTTAGCTGCTTTTCACTGCTGTGTTTATGCTGCTTTACACCCACTAGACTCACTTACAGAGAGATATCAATATATAGGTTTTAAGATTTTTACTAGTCAGATATATTCTTGGGCGGTGAATAGGGGGTCTTGAGTCCAGTTCACTGAGCAAGGAGTAGGTCTTGTCTATTACATATTGGGTTTATGGAACGGTATCTGAGCTAATTTGAAACCCTTGTTTTATGCATCACCCCATCTCACCTTTCCCGTTAAGCAGCCATAGTGTGTTTTCTAAACGTGTGACTCTGTTCTGTTTTGTAATTCAGTTCAAGTGTAGCGGTTTTTACATTCCCTCTATAAGTGATATCTTCTGATAAGTGTCTTTTTCTGTGTGACTTATTTCACTTAGAATCGTCGTACCTAAATCCACTCATCATGCTGCTACCAGCCTTATGAGGTTGATTTCATGGCTGAGTGATATTCCATTGTACATAAGGACAACAACTTCTTTATCCATTTTTCTCTTTCCTGGGATATTTAAGGTGTAACGAAGTGGAGGTTCTTGTCAACAGAGCAGCCCTAAACTTTGGGATGCCTGAGTCTTGCTGATTTTTAGTTTTCCCAATTTATACGCCCATGAGTGGAAGTGCCCTATGCTCTGTAAGCTGAGTTTTTTAGATGTTTCAGGACACACCGTACACTTCTCGAGAGTGGCTGTTGGCAATTTACATCCCGCCCATCAGCGTAGAAAGGCTCCCGTTTCTCCATGGCCTGTCCTGCATTTCTGGTTTTGACACTTTATTCAGCATGGCCCTTTTGACCGATGGGAAGCGAGACTTCTTTGTAGCGCTGATTTGCCTTTCCAGGTTGCTTGGTTGGCCAAAAAGGGCGTATGCGTTTGTTCCTGAATATATTCAGGAACAAACGCAGACGCCCTTTTTGGCCAAGGGCATTATTGTCGAGGTTTCGCCGCTTTTCCTGTGCTTTAAAGGCGATTCGAATCTACCTCCTGAAATCTGTTTCCTGCAATTCTGCCTTGCTTTCAAATCCTCTTGGTTGCCTTCCCTCAAAATATTTGTGGCCGAGAGTTATCATTTTTAACTCTGCAGGTTTGTGAATTGCAGTGCCCCTGAGCTCCATTTTTCAACTCGCTTTCTTGGGAGCTGGCCGCAAAAGCGCAGGATTGCTTCAGGCCCTATTCTGGATCCGGGCGCAGGCTGAGCCTGTGGTTAATTCTTCTTCCTGATGGGAAAATAGAGTGAGCTGTGCCTGTCCCAACACCTAGAGCTAGTCTCTCATTGGTTCCCCCTCTTCCCGTTCATCCTCAGGACAAATTGCAACCTGTACGGAACAGGAGGTTAAAGGTGCTGATTCTCCAAGGAGGGAGATTGCTAGTAAAGCGGCTGGAATGGCGAACCCGAGCCCAAGGAGATGAGAAATGAGGAGCGTTTTAGAAACCTTTCCCGATCACACGGTGTACCATCTTCTGGGTTTCTCATGCATGTTTTCGATGTAGGAAGATGCCCTTGAACCTGGAGATTTGGGACCCCTGGGATGGGTACCACGCAGTATTCCTTTAAAGGGTCTGCGTTTGCTCCCCCAACCTCACCAAACCTCTCAGCCCCTGAGTGTCCACCCTTATGTCTCAATCAGCTGTGGGTCTAGATATGGTCAATCCAGGTGGCATCACAGCCCCTGAAAGAATTTGGTAAGAATTTCTCTCTCTTTCACTGTCTTTGTTTCACGGGTTTTTAAAAGTAATTGATTTTTATAATGGGGTTTAGCTGCTTTTCACTGCTGTGTTTATGCTGCTTTACACCCACTAGACTCACTTACAGAGAGATATCAATACATAGGTTTTAAGATTCTTACTAGTCAGATATATTCTTGGGCGGTGAATAGGGGGTCTTGAGTCCAGTTCACTGAGCAAGGAGTAGGTCTTGTCTATTACATATTGGGTTTATGGAACGGTATCTGAGCTAATTTGAAACCCTTGTTTTATGCATCACCCCATCTCACCTTTCCCGTTAAGCAGCCATAGTGTGTTTTCTAAACGTGTGACTCTGTTCTGTTTTGTAATTCAGTTCAAGTGTAGCGGTTTTTACATTCCCTCTATAAGTGATATCTTCTGATAAGTGTCTCTTTCTGTGTGACTTATTTCACTTAGAATCGTCGTACCTAAATCCACTCATCATGCTGCTACCAGCCTTATGAGGTTGATTTCATGGCTGAGTGATATTCCATTGTACATAAGGACCACAACTTCTTTATCCATTTTTCTCTTTCCTGGGATATTTAAGGTGTAACGAAGTGGAGGTTCTTGTCAACAGAGCAGCCCTAAACTTTGGGATGCCTGTGTCTTGCTGATTTTTAGTTTTCCCAATTTATACGCCCATGAGTGGAAGTGCCCTATGCTCTGTAAGCTGAGTTTTTTAGATGTTTCAGGACACACCGTACACTTCTCGAGAGTGGCTGTTGGCAATTTACATCCCGCCCATCAGCGTAGAAAGGCTCCCGTTTCTCCATGGCCTGTCCTGCATTTCTGGTTTTGACACTTTATTCAGCATGGCCCTTTTGACCGATGGGAAGCGAGACTTCTTTGTAGCGCTGATTTGCCTTTCCAGGTTGCTTGGTTGGCCAAAAAGGGCGTATGCGTTTTTTCCTGAATATATTCAGGAACAAACGCATACGCCCTTTTTGGCCAAGGGCATCATTGTCGAGGTTTCGCCGCTTTTCCTGTGCTTTAAAGGCGATTCGAATCTACCTCCTGAAATCTGTTTCCTGCAATTCTGCCTTGCTTTCAAATCCTCTTGGTTGCCTTCCCTCAAAATATTTGTGGCCGAGAGTTATCATTTTTAACTCTGCAGGTTTGTGAATTGCAGTGCCCCTGAGCTCCATTTTTCAACTCGCTTTCTTGGGAGCTGGCCGCAAAAGCGCAGGATTGCTTCAGGCCCTATTCTGGATCCGGGCGCAGGCTGAGCCTGTGGTTAATTCTTCTTCCTGATGGGAAAATAGAGTGAGCTGTGCCTGTCCCAACACCTAGAGCTAGTCTCTCATTGGTTCCCCCTCTTCCCGTTCATCCTCAGGACAAATTGCAACCTGTACGGAACAGGAGGTTAAAGGTGCTGATTCTCCAAGGAGGGAGATTGCTAGTAAAGCGGCTGGAATGGCGAACCCGAGCCCAAGGAGATGAGAAATGAGGAGCGTTTTAGAAACCTTTCCCGATCACACGGTGTACCATCTTCTGGGTTTCTCATGCATGTTTTCGATGTAGGAAGATGCCCTTGAACCTGGAGATTTGGGACCCCTGGGATGGGTACCACGCAGTATTCCTTTAAAGGGTCTGCGTTTGCTCCCCCAACCTCACCAAACCTCTCAGCCCCTGAGTGTCCACCCTTATGTCTCAATCAGCTGTGGGTCTAGATATGGTCAATCCAGGTGGCATCACAGCCCCTGAACGAATTTGGTAAGAATTTCTCTCTCTTTCACTGTCTTTGTTTCACGGGTTTTTAAAAGTAATTGATTTTTATAATGGGGTTTAGCTGCTTTTCACTGCTGTGTTTATGCTGCTTTACACCCACTAGACTCACTTACAGAGAGATATCAATACATAGGTTTTAAGATTCTTACTAGTCAGATATATTCTTGGGCGGTGAATAGGGGGTCTTGAGTCCAGTTCACTGAGCAAGGAGTAGGTCTTGTCTATTACATATTGGGTTTATGGAACGGTATCTGAGCTAATTTGAAACCCTTGTTTTATGCATCACCCCATCTCACCTTTCCCGTTAAGCAGCCATAGTGTGTTTTCTAAACGTGTGACTCTGTTCTGTTTTGTAATTCAGTTCAAGTGTAGCGGTTTTTACATTCCCTCTATAAGTGATATCTTCTGATAAGTGTCTCTTTCTGTGTGACTTATTTCACTTAGAATCGTCGTACCTAAATCCACTCATCATGCTGCTACCAGCCTTATGAGGTTGATTTCATGGCTGAGTGATATTCCATTGTACATAAGGACCACAACTTCTTTATCCATTTTTCTCTTTCCTGGGATATTTAAGGTGTAACGAAGTGGAGGTTCTTGTCAACAGAGCAGCCCTAAACTTTGGGATGCCTGTGTCTTGCTGATTTTTAGTTTTCCCAATTTATACGCCCATGAGTGGAAGTGCCCTATGCTCTGTAAGCTGAGTTTTTTAGATGTTTCAGGACACACCGTACACTTCTCGAGAGTGGCTGTTGGCAATTTACATCCCGCCCATCAGCGTAGAAAGGCTCCCGTTTCTCCATGGCCTGTCCTGCATTTCTGGTTTTGACACTTTATTCAGCATGGCCCTTTTGACCGATGGGAAGCGAGACTTCTTTGTAGCGCTGATTTGCCTTTCCAGGTTGCTTGGTTGGCCAAAAAGGGCGTATGCGTTTTTTCCTGAATATATTCAGGAAAAAACGCATACGCCCTTTTTGGCCAAGGGCATCATTGTCGAGGTTTCGCCGCTTTTCCTGTGCTTTAAAGGCGATTCGAATCTACCTCCTGAAATCTGTTTCCTGCAATTCTGCCTTCCTTTCAAATCCTCTTCGTTGCCTTCCCTCAAAATATTTGTGGCCGAGAGTTATCATTTTTAACTCTGCAGGTTTGTGAATTGCAGTGCCCCTGAGCTCCATTTTTCAACTCGCTTTCTTGGGAGCTGGCCGCAAAAGCGCAGGATTGCTTCAGGCCCTATTCTGGTTCCGGGCGCAGGCTGAGCCTGTGGTTAATTCTTCTTCCTGATGGGAAAATAGAGTGAGCTGTGCCTGTCCCAACACCTAGAGCTAGTCTCTCATTGGTTCCCCCTCTTCCCGTTCATCCTCAGGACAAATTGCAACCTGTACGGAACAGGAGGTTAAAGGTGCTGATTCTCCAAGGAGGGAGATTGCTAGTAAAGCGGCTGGAATGGCGAACCCGAGCACAAGGAGATGAGAAATGAGGAGCGTTTTAGAAACCTTTCCCGATCACACGGTGTACCATCTTCTGCGTTTCTGATGCATGTTTTCGATGTAGGAAGATGCCCTTGAACCTGGAGATTTGGGACCCATGGGATGGGTACCACGCAGTATTCCTTTAAAGGGTCTGCGTTTGCTCCCCCAACCTCACCAAACCTCTCAGCCCCAAGAGTGTCCATCCTTATGTCTCAATCAGCTGTGGGTCTAGATATGGTCAATCCAGGTGGCATCACAGCCCCTGAACGAATTTTGTAAGAATTTCTCTCTCTTTCACGGTCTTTGTTCACGGGTATTTTAAAGTATTTGATTTTTATAATGGGGTTTAGATGCTTTTCACTGCTCTGTTTCTGCCACTTTACACCCACTTGACTCACTTACAGAGAGATATCAATACATAGGTTTTAACATTCTTACTAGTCAGATATATTCTTGGGCGGTGAATAGGGGGTGTTGAGTCCAGTTCACTGAGCAAGGAGTAGGTCTTGTCTATTACATATTGGGTTTATGGAACGGTATCTGAGCTAATTTGAAACCCTTGTTTTATGCATCACCCCACCTCTCCTTTCCCGTTAAGCAGCCATAGTGTGTTTTCTAAACGTGTGACTCTATTCTGTTTTGTAATTCAGTTCAAGTGTAGCGGTTTTTCCATTCCCTCTATAAGTGATATCTTATGATAAGTGTCTTTTTCTGTGTGACTTATTTCACTTAGAATCGTCGTAGCTAAATCCACTCATCATGCTGCTACTAGCCTTATGACGTTGATTTCATGGCTGAGTGATATTCCATTGTACATAAGGACCACAACTTCTTTATCCATTTTTCTCTTTCCTGGGATATTTAAGGTGTAACGAAGTGGAGGTTCTTGTCAACAGAGCAGCCCTAAACTTTGAGGTGCCCGTGTCTTGCTGATTTTAAGTTTTCCCAATTTATACGCCCATGAGTGGAAGTGCCCTATGCTCTCTAAACTGAGTTTTTTAGATGTTTCAGGACACACCGTACACTTCTCCAGAGTGGCTGTTGGCAATTTACATCCCGCCCATCAGCGTAGCAAGGCTCCCGTTTCTCCTTGGCCTGTCCTGCATTTCTGGTTTTGACACTTTATTCAGCATGGCCCTTTTGACCGATGGGAAGCGAGACTTCTTTGTAGCGCTGATTTGCCTTTCCAGGTTGCTTGGTTGGCCAAAAAGGGCGTATGCGTTTTTTCCTGAATATATTTTTTCCTGAATATATTCAGGAAAAAACGCATATGCCCTTTTTGGCCAAGGGCATCATTGTCGAGGTTTCGCCGCTTTTCCTGTGCTTTAAAGGCGATTCGAATCTACCTCCTGAAATCTGTTTCCTGCAATTCTGCCTTGCTTTCAGATCCTCTTCGTTGCCTTCCCTCGATATATTTGTGGACGAGAGTTATCATTTATAACTCTGCAGGTTTGTGAATTGCAGTGCCCCTGAGCTCCATTTTTCAACTCGCTTTCTTGAAGGCTGGCCGCAAAAGCGCAGGATTGCTTCAGGCCCTATTCTGGTTCCGGGCGCAGGCTGAGCCTGTGGTTAATTCTTCTTCCTGATGGGAAAATAGAGTGAGCTGTGCCTGTCCCAACACCTAGAGCTAGTCTCTCATTGGTTCCCCCTCTTCCCGTTCATCCTCAGGACAAATTGCAACCTGTACGGAACAGGAGGTTAAAGGTGCTGATTCTCCAAGGAGGGAGATTGCTAGTAAAGAGGATGGAATGGCGAACCCGAGCCCAAGGAGATGAGAAATGAGGAGCGTTTTAGAAACCTTTCCCGATCACACGGTGTACCATCTTCTGGGTTTCTCATGCATGTTTTCGATGTAGGAAGATGCCCTTGAACCTGGAGATTTGGGACCCATGGGATGGGTACCACGCAGTATTCCTTTAAAGGGTCTGCGTTTGCTCCCCCAACCTCACCAAACCTCTCAGCCCCTGAGTGTCCACCCTTATGTCTCAATCAGCTGTGGGTCTAGATATGGTCAATCCAGGTGGCATCACAGCCCCTGAACGAATTTGGTAAGAATTTCTCTCTCTTTCACTGTCTTTGTTTCACGGGTTTTTAAAAGTAATTGATTTTTATAATGGGGTTTAGCTGCTTTTCACTGCTGTGTTTATGCTGCTTTACACCCACTAGACTCACTTACAGAGAGATATCAATACATAGGTTTTAAGATTGTTACTAGTCAGATATATTCTTGGGCGGTGAATAGGGGGTCTTGAGTCCAGTTCACTGAGCAAGGAGTAGGTCTTGTCTATTACATATTGGGTTTATGGAACGGTATCTGAGCTAATTTGAAACCCTTGTTTTATGCATCACCCCATCTCACCTTTCCCGTTAAGCAGCCATAGTGTGTTTTCTAAACGTGTGACTCTGTTCTGTTTTGTAATTCAGTTCAAGTGTAGCGGTTTTTACATTCCCTCTATAAGTGATATCTTCTGATAAGTGTCTTTTTCTGTGTGACTTATTTCACTTAGAATCGTCGTACCTAAATCCACTCATCATGCTGCTACTAGCCTTATGACGTTGATTTCATGGCTGAGTGATATTCCTTTGTACATAAGGACCACAACTTCTTTATCCATTTTCCTCTTTCCTGGGATATTTAAGGTGTAATGAAGTGGAGGTTCTTGTCAACAGAGCAGCCCTAAACTTTGGGGTGCCTGTGTCTTGCTGATTTTTAGTTTTCCCAATTTATACGCCCATGAGTGGAAGTGCCCTATGCTCTGTAAGCTGAGTTTTTAGATGTTTCAGGACACACCGTACACTTCTCCAGAGTGGCTGTTGGCAATTTACATCCCGCCCATCAGTGTAGCAAGGCTCCCTTTTCTCCATGGCCTGTCCTTCATTTCTGGTTTTGACACTTTATTCAGCATGGCCCTTTTGACCGATGGGAAGCGAGACTTCTTTGTAGCGCTGATTTGCCTTTCCAGGTTGCTTGGTTGGCCAAAAAGGGCGTATGCGTTTTTTCCTGAATATATTCAGGAAAAAACGCATACGCCCTTTTTGGCCAAGGGCATCATTGTCGAGGTTTCGCCGCTTTTCCTGTGCTTTAAAGGCTATTCGAATCTACCTCCTGAAATCTGTTTCCTGCAATTCTGCCTTGCTTTCAGATCCTCTTCTTTACCTTCCCTCGATATATTTGTGGACGAGAGTTATCATTTATAACTCTGCAGGTTTGTGAATTGCAGTGCCCCTGAGCTCCATTTTTCAACTCGCTTTCTTGAAGGCTGGCCGCAAAAGCGCAGGATTGCTTCAGTCCCTATTCTGGTTCCGGGCGCAGGCTGAGCCTGTGGTTAATTCTTCTTCCTGATGGGAAAATAGAGTGAGCTGTGCCTGTCCCAACACCTAGAGCTAGTCTCTCATTGGTTCCCCCTCTTCCCGTTCATCCTCAGGACAAATTGCAACCTGTACGGAACAGGAGGTTAAAGGTGCTGATTCTCCAAGGAGGGAGATTGCTAGTAAAGCGGCTGGAATGGCGAACCCGAGCACAAGGAGATGAGAAATGAGGTGCGCTTTAGAAACGTTTCCCGATCACAAGGTGTACCATCTTCTGGGTTTCTCATGCATGTTTTCGATGTAGGAAGATGCCCTTGAACCTGGAGATTTGGGACCCATGGGATGGGTACCACGCAGTATTCCTTTAAAGGGTCTGCATTTGCTCCCCCAACCTCACCAAACCTCTCAGCCCCTGAATGTCCACCCTTATGTCTCAATCACCTGTGGGTCTAGGTATGGTCAATCCAGGTGGCATCACAGCCCCTGAACGAATTTGGTAAGAATTTCTCTCTCTTTCACTGTCTTTGTTTCACGGGTTTTTTAAAGTAATGGTTTTTTTTTTAAATATAAGCAAATTTTTTTTAAGATTTCTTTAGTGATTGATTGATTGATTGATTGCTATGTTGGGTCTTCGTTTCTGTGCTAGGGCTTTCTCCAGTTGTGGCAAGTGGGGGCCACTCTTCATCGCGGTGCGCGGGCCTCTCACTATTGTGGCCTCTCTTGTTGCGGAGCACAGGCTCCAGACGCGCAGGCTCAGTAGTTGTGGCTCACGGGCCTAGTTGCTCCACGGCATGTGGGATCTTCCCAGACCAGGGCTCAAACCCGTGTTTCCTGCATTAGCAGGCAGATTCTCAACCACTGCGCAAGCAGGAAAGCCCAGTAATTGATTTTTGTACTGGGGTTTAGCTGCTTTTCACTGCTGTGTTTATGCCGCTTTACATCCACAAGTCTCACTTACAGAGAGATATCAATACATAGGTTTTAAGATTCTTACTAGTCAGATATATTCTAGGGCGGTGAATAGGGGGTGTTGAGTCCAGTTCACTGAGCAAGGAGTAGGTCTTGTCTATTACATATTGGGTTTATGGAATGGTATCTGAGCTAATTTCAAACCCTTGTTTTATGCATCACCCCACCTCTCCTTTCCCGTTAAGCAGCCATAGTGTGTTTTCTAAATGTGTGACTGTGTTCTGTTTTGTAATTCAGTTCAAGTGTAGCGGTTTTTACATTGCCTCTATAAGTGATATCTTAGGATCGGTGTCTTTTTCTGTGTGACTTATTTCACTTAGAATCGTCGTACCTAAATCCACTCATCATGCTGCTAGTAGCCTTATGACGTTGATTTCATGGCTGAGTGATATTCCTTTGTACATAAGGACCACAACTTCTTTATCCATTTTCCTCTTTCCTGGGATATTTAAGGTGTAATGAAGTGGAGGTTCTTGTCAACAGAGCAGCCCTAAACTTTGGGGTGCCTGTGTCTTGCTGATTTTTAGTTTTCCCAATTTATACGCCCATGAGTGGAAGTGCCCTATGCTCTGTAAGCTGAGTTTTTTAGATGTTTCAGGACACACCGTACACTTCTCCAGAGTGGCTGTTGGCAATTTACATCCCGCCCATCAGTGTAGCAAGGCTCCCGTTTCTCCATGGCCTGTCCTGCATTTCTGGTTTTGACACTTTATTCAGCATGGCCGTTTTGACCGATGGGAAGCGAGACTTCTTTGTAGCGCTGATTTGCCTTTCTAGGTTGCTTGGTTGGCCAAAAAGGGAGTATGCGTTTGTTCCTGAATATATTCAGGAAAAAACGCATACGCCCTTTTTGGCCAAGGGCATCATTGTCGAGGTTTCGCCGCTTTTCCTGTGCTTTAAAGGCGATTCGAATCTACCTCCTGAAATCTGTTTCCTGCAATTCTGCCTTGCTTTCAGATCCTCTTCGTTGCCTTCCCTCGATATATTTGTGGACGAGAGTTATCATTTATAACTCTGCAGGTTTGTGAATTGCAGTGCCCCTGAGCTCCATTTTTCAACTCGCTTTCTTGAAGGCTGGCCGCAAAAGCGCAGGATTGCTTCAGGCCCTATTCTGGTTCCGGGCGCAGGCTGAGCCTGTGGTTAATTCTTCTTCCTGATGGGAAAATAGAGTGAGCTGTGCCTGTCCCAACACCTAGAGCTAGTCTCTCATTGGTTCCCCCTCTTCCCGTTCATCCTCAGGACAAATTGCAACCTGTACGGAACAGAAGGTTAAAGGTGCTGATTCTCCAAGGAGGGAGATTGCTAGTAAAGCGGCTGGAATGGCGAACCCGAGCACAAGGAGATGAGAAATGAGGTGCGCTTTAGAAACGTTTCCCGATCACAAGGTGTACCATCTTCTGGGTTTCTCATGCATGTTTTCGATGTAGGAAGATGCCCTTGAACCTGGAGATTTGGGACCCATGGGATGGGTACCACGCAGTATTCCTTTAAAGGGTCTGCATTTGCTCCCCCAACCTCACCAAACCTCTCAGCCCCTGAATGTCCACCCTTATGTCTCAATCACCTGTGGGTCTAGGTATGGTCAATCCAGGTGGCATCACAGCCCCTGAACGAATTTGGTAAGAATTTCTCTCTCTTTCACTGTCTTTGTTTCACGGGTTTTTTAAAGTAATGGTTTTTTTTTTAAATATAAGCAAATTTTTTTTAAGATTTCTTTAGTGATTGATTGATTGATTGATTGCTATGTTGGGTCTTCGTTTCTGTGCTAGGGCTTTCTCCAGTTGTGGCAAGTGGGGGCCACTCTTCATCGCGGTGCGCGGGCCTCTCACTATTGTGGCCTCTCTTGTTGCGGAGCACAGGCTCCAGACGCGCAGGCTCAGTAGTTGTGGCTCACGGGCCTAGTTGCTCCACGGCATGTGGGATCTTCCCAGACCAGGGCTCAAACCCGTGTTTCCTGCATTAGCAGGCAGATTCTCAACCACTGCGCAAGCAGGAAAGCCCAGTAATTGATTTTTGTACTGGGGTTTAGCTGCTTTTCACTGCTGTGTTTATGCCGCTTTACATCCACAAGTCTCACTTACAGAGAGATATCAATACATAGGTTTTAAGATTCTTACTAGTCAGATATATTCTAGGGCGGTGAATAGGGGGTGTTGAGTCCAGTTCACTGAGCAAGGAGTAGGTCTTGTCTATTACATATTGGGTTTATGGAATGGTATCTGAGCTAATTTCAAACCCTTGTTTTATGCATCACCCCACCTCTCCTTTCCCGTTAAGCAGCCATAGTGTGTTTTCTAAATGTGTGACTGTGTTCTGTTTTGTAATTCAGTTCAAGTGTAGCGGTTTTTACATTGCCTCTATAAGTGATATCTTAGGATCGGTGTCTTTTTCTGTGTGACTTATTTCACTTAGAATCGTCGTACCTAAATCCACTCATCATGCTGCTAGTAGCCTTATGACGTTGATTTCATGGCTGAGTGATATTCCTTTGTACATAAGGACCACAACTTCTTTATCCATTTTCCTCTTTCCTGGGATATTTAAGGTGTAACGAAGTGGAGGTTCTTGTCAACAGAGCAGCCCTAAACTTTGGGGTGCCTGTGTCTTGCTGATTTTTAGTTTTCCCAATTTATACGCCCATGAGTGGAAGTGCCCTATGCTCTGTAAGCTGAGTTTTTTAGATGTTTCAGGACACACCGTACACTTCTCCAGAGTGGCTGTTGGCAATTTACATCCCGCCCATCAGTGTAGCAAGGCTCCCGTTTCTCCATGGCCTGTCCTGCATTTCTGGTTTTGACACTTTATTCAGCATGGCCGTTTTGACCGATGGGAAGCGAGACTTCTTTGTAGCGCTGATTTGCCTTTCTAGGTTGCTTGGTTGGCCAAAAAGGGAGTATGCGTTTGTTCCTGAATATATTCAGGAAAAAACGCATACGCCCTTTTTGGCCAAGGGCATCATTGTCGAGGTTTCGCCGCTTTTCCTGTGCTTTAAAGGCGATTCGAATCTACCTCCTGAAATCTGTTTCCTGCAATTCTGCCTTGCTTTCAGATCCTCTTCGTTGCCTTCCCTCGATATATTTGTGGACGAGAGTTATCATTTATAACTCTGCAGGTTTGTGAATTGCAGTGCCCCTGAGCTCCATTTTTCAACTCGCTTTCTTGAAGGCTGGCCGCAAAAGCGCAGGATTGCTTCAGGCCCTATTCTGGTTCCGGGCGCAGGCTGAGCCTGTGGTTAATTCTTCTTCCTGATGGGAAAATAGAGTGAGCTGTGCCTGTCCCAACACCTAGAGCTAGTCTCTCTTTGGTTCCCCCTCTTCCCGTTCATCCTCAGGACAAATTGCAACCTGTACGGAACAGAAGGTTAAAGGTGCTGATTCTCCAAGGAGGGAGATTGCTAGTAAAGCGGCTGGAATGGCGAACCCGAGCCCAAGGAGATGAGAAATGAGGAGCGTTTTAGAAACCTTTCCCGATCACACGGTGTACCATCTTCTGGGTTTCTCATGCATGTTTTCGATGTAGGAAGATGCCCTTGAACCTGGAGATTTGGGACCCCTGGGATGGGTACCACGCAGTATTCCTTTAAAGGGTCTGCGTTTGCTCCCCCAACCTCACCAAACCTCTCAGCCCCTGAGTGTCCACCCTTATGTCTCAATCAGCTGTGGGTCTAGATATGGTCAATCCAGGTGGCATCACAGCCCCTGAACGAATTTGGTAAGAATTTCTCTCTCTTTCACTGTCTTTGTTTCACGGGTTTTTAAAAGTAATTGATTTTTATAATGGGGTTTAGCTGCTTTTCACTGCTGTGTTTATGCTGCTTTACACCCACTAGACTCACTTACAGAGAGATATCAATACATAGGTTTTAAGATTGTTACTAGTCAGATATATTCTTGGGCGGTGAATAGGGTGTCTTGAGTCCAGTTCACTGAGCAAGGAGTAGGTCTTGTCTATTACATATTGGGTTTATGGAACGGTATCTGAGCTAATTTGAAACCCTTGTTTTATGCATCACCCCATCTCACCTTTCCCGTTAAGCAGCCATAGTGTGTTTTCTAAACGTGTGACTCTGTTTTGTTTTGTAATTCAGTTCAAGTGTAGCGGTTTTTACATTCCCTCTATAAGTGATATCTTAGGATCAGTGTCTTTTTCTGTGTGACTTATTTCACTTAGAATCGTCGTACCTAAATCCACTCATCATGCTGCTAGTAGCCTTATGACGTTGATTTCATGGCTGAGTGATATTCCTTTGTACATAAGGACCACACCTTCTTTATCCATTTTCCTCTTTCCTGGGATATTTAAGGTGTAACGAAGTGGAGGTTCTTGTCAACAGAGCAGCCCTAAACTTTGGGGTGCCTGTGTCTTGCTGATTTTTAGTTTTCCCAATTTATACGCCCATGAGTGGAAGTGCCCTATGCTCTGTAAGCTGAGTTTTTTAGATTTTTCAGGACACACCGTACACTTCTCGAGAGTGGCTGTTGGCAATTTACATCCCGCCCATCAGCATAGCAAGGCTCCCGTTTCTCCATGGCCTGTCCTGCATTTCTGGTTTTGACACTTTATTCAGCAAGGCCCTTTTGACCGATGGGAAGCGAGACTTCTTTGTAGCGCTGATTTGCCTTTCCAGGTTGCTTGGTTGGCCAAAAAGGGCGTATGCGTTTTTTCCTGAATATATTCAGGAAAAAACGCATACGCCCTTTTTGGCCAAGGGCATCATTGTCGAGGTTTTGCCGCTTTTCCTGTGCTTTAAAGGCGATTCGAATCTACCTCCTGAAATCTGTTTCCTGCAATTCTGCCTTGCTTTCAAATCCTCTTGGTTGCCTTCCCTCAAAATATTTGTGGCCGAGAGTTATCATTTTTAACTCTGCAGGTTTGTGAATTGCAGTGCCCCTGAGCTCCATTTTTCAACTCGCTTTCTTGGGAGCTGGCCGCAAAAGCGCAGGATTGCTTCAGGCCCTATTCTGGATCCGGGCGCAGGCTGAGCCTGTGGTTAATTCTTCTTCCTGATGGGAAAATAGAATGAGCTGTGCCTGTCCCAACACCTAGAGCTAGTCTCTCATTGGTTCCCCCTCTTCCCGTTCATCCTCAGGACAAATTGCAACCTGTACGGAACAGGAGGTTAAAGGTGCTGATTCTCCAAGGAGGGAGATTGCTAGTAAAGCGGATGGAATGGCGAACCCGAGCCCAAGGAGATGAGAAATGAGGAGCGTTTTAGAAACCTTTCCCGATCACACGGTGTACCATCTTCTGGGTTTCTCATGCATGTTTTCGATGTAGGAAGATGCCCTTGAACCTGGAGATTTGGGACCCATGGGATGGGTACCACGCAGTATTCCTTTAAAGGGTCTGCGTTTGCTCCCCCAACCTCACCAAACCTCTCAGCCCCTGAGTGTCCACCCTTATGTCTCAATCAGCTGTGGGTCTAGATATGGTCAATCCAGGTGGCATCACAGCCCCTGAACGAATTTGGTAAGAATTTCTCTCTCTTTCACTGTCTTTGTTTCACGGGTTTTTAAAAGTAATTGATTTTTATAATGGGGTTTAGCTGCTTTTCACTGCTGTGTTTATGCTGCTTTACACCCACTAGACTCACTTACAGAGAGATATCAATACATAGGTTTTAAGATTGTTACTAGTCAGATATATTCTTGGGCGGTGAATAGGGGGTCTTGAGTCCAGTTTACTGAGCAAGGAGTAGGTCTTGTCTATTACATATTGGGTTTATGGAACGGTATCTGAGCTAATTTGAAACCCTTGTTTTATGCATCACCCCATCTCACCTTTCCCGTTAAGCAGCCATAGTGTGTTTTCTAAACGTGTGACTCTGTTCTGTTTTGTAATTCAGTTCAAGTGTAGCGGTTTTTACATTCCCTCTATAAGTGATATCTTCTGATAAGTGTCTTTTTCTGTGTGACTTATTTCACTTAGAATCGTCGTACCTAAATCCACTCATCATGCTGCTACTAGCCTTATGACGTTGATTTCATGGCTGAGTGATATTCCTTTGTACATAAGGACCACAACTTCTTTATCCATTTTCCTCTTTCCTGGGATATTTAAGGTGTAATGAAGTGGAGGTTCTTGTCAACAGAGCAGCCCTCAACTTTGGGGTGCCTGTGTCTTGCTGATTTTTAGTTTTCCCAATTTATACGCCCATGAGTGGAAGTGCCCTATGCTCTGTAAGCTGAGTTTTTTAGATGTTTCAGGACACACCGTACACTTCTCCAGAGTGGCTGTTGGCAATTTACATCCCGCCCATCAGCGTAGCAAGGCTCCCTTTTCTCCATGGCCTGTCCTTCATTTCTGGTTTTGACACTTTATTCAGCATGGCCCTTTTGACCGATGGGAAGCGAGACTTCTTTGTAGCGCTGATTTGCCTTTCCAGGTTGCTTGGTTGGCCAAAAAGGGCGTATGCGTTTTTTCCTGAATATATTCAGGAAAAAACGCATACGCCCTTTTTGGCCAAGGGCATCATTGTCGAGGTTTCGCCGCTTTTCCTGTGCTTTAAAGGCGATTCGAATCTACCTCCTGAAATCTGTTTCCTGCAATTCTGCCTTGCTTTCAGATCCTCTTCTTTGCCTTCCCTCGATATATTTGTGGACGAGAGTTATCATTTATAACTCTGCAGGTTTGTGAATTGCAGTGCCCCTGAGCTCCATTTTTCAACTCGCTTTCTTGAAGGCTGGCCGCAAAACCGCAGGATTGCTTCAGGCCCTATTCTGGTTCCGGGCGCAGGCTGAGCCTGTGGTTAATTCTTCTTCCTGATGGGAAAATAGAGTGAGCTGTGCCTGTCTCAACACCTAGAGCTAGTCTCTCATTGGTTCCCCCTCTTCCCGTTCATCCTCAGGACAAATTGCAACCTGTACGGAACAGGAGGTTAAAGGTGCTGATTCTCCAAGGAGGGAGATTGCTAGTAAAGCGGCTGGAATGGCGAACCTGAGCACAAGGAGATGAGAAATGAGGTGCGCTTTAGAAACGTTTCCCGATCACACGGTGTACCATCTTCTGGGTTTCTCATGCATGTTTTCGATGTAGGAAGATGCCCTTGAACCTGGAGATTTGGGACCCATGGGATGGGTACCACGCAGTATTCCTTTAAAGGGTCTGCATTTGCTCCCCCAACCTCACCAAACCTCTCAGCCCCTGAATGTCCACCCTTATGTCTCAATCACCTGTGGGTCTAGGTATGGTCAATCCAGGTGGCATCACAGCCCCTGAATGAATTTGGTAAGAATTTCTCTCTCTTTCACTGTCTTTGTTTCACGGGTTTTTTAAAGTAATGGTTTTTTTTTTAAATATAAGCAAATTTTTTTTAAGATTTCTTTAGTGATTGATTGATTGATTGATTGCTATGTTGGGTCTTCGTTTCTGTGCTAGGGCTTTCTCCAGTTTTGGCAAGTGGGGGCCACTCTTCATCGCGGTGCGCGGGCCTCTCACTATTGTGGCCTCTCTTGTTGCGGAGCACAGGCTCCAGACGCGCAGGCTCAGTAGTTGTGGCTCACGGGCCTAGTTGCTCCACGGCATGTGGGATCTTCCCAGACCAGGGCTCAAACCCGTGTTTCCTGCATTAGCAGGCAGATTCTCAACCACTGCGCAAGCAGGAAAGCCCAGTAATTGATTTTTGTACTGGGGTTTAGCTGCTTTTCACTGCTGTGTTTATGCCGCTTTACATCCACAAGTCTCACTTACAGAGAGATATCAATACATAGGTTATAAGATTCTTACTAGTCAGATATATTCTAGGGCGGTGAATAGGGGGTGTTGAGTCCAGTTCACTGAGCAAGGAGTAGGTCTTGTCTATTACATATTGGGTTTATGGAATGGTATCTGAGCTAATTTCAAACCCTTGTTTTATGCATCACCCCACCTCTCCTTTCCCGTTAAGCAGCCATAGTGTGTTTTCTAAACGTGTGACTGTGTTCTGTTTTGTAATTCAGTTCAAGTGTAGCGGTTTTTACATTGCCTCTATAAGTGATATCTTAGGATCGGTGTCTTTTTCTGTGTGACTTATTTCACTTAGAATCGTCGTACCTAAATCCACTCATCATGCTGCTAGTAGCCTTATGACGTTGATTTCATGGCTGAGTGATATTCCTTTGTACATAAGGACCACAACTTCTTTATCCATTTTCCTCTTTCCTGGGATATTTAAGGTGTAACGAAGTGGAGGTTCTTGTCAACAGAGCAGCCCTAAACTTTGGGGTGCCTGTGTCTTGCTGATTTTTAGTTTTCCCAATTTATACGCCCATGAGTGGAAGTGCCCTATGCTCTGTAAGCTGAGTTTTTTAGATGTTTCAGGACACACCGTACACTTCTCCAGAGTGGCTGTTGGCAATTTACATCCCGCCCATCAGTGTAGCAAGGCTCCCGTTTCTCCATGGCCTGTCCTGCATTTCTGGTTTTGACACTTTATTCAGCATGGCCGTTTTGACCGATGGGAAGCGAGACTTCTTTGTAGCGCTGATTTGCCTTTCCAGGTTGCTTGGTTGGCCAAAAAGGGCGTATGCGTTTTTTCCTGAATATATTTTTTCCTGAATATATTCAGGAAAAAACCCATACGCCCTTTTTGGCCAAGGGCATCATTGTCGAGGTTTCGCCGCTTTTCCTGTGCTTTAAAGGCGATTCGAATCTACCTCCTGAAATCTGTTTCCTGCAATTCTGCCTTGCTTTCAGATCCTCTTCGTTGCCTTCCCTCGATATATTTGTGGACGAGAGTTATCATTTATAACTCTGCAGGTTTGTGAATTGCAGTTCCCCTGAGCTCCATTTTTCAACTCGCTTTCATGAAGGCTGGCCGCAAAAGCGCAGGATTGCTTCAGGCCCTATTCTGGTTCCGGGCGCAGGCTGAGCCTGTGGTTAATTCTTCTTCCTGATTGGAAAATAGAGTGAGCTGTGCCTGTCCCAACACCTAGAGCTAGTCTCTCATTGGTTCCCCCTCTTCCCGTTCATCCTCAGGACAAATTGCAACCTGTACGGAACAGAAGGTTAAAGGTGCTGATTCTCCAAGGAGGGAGATTGCTAGTAAAGCGGCTGGAATGGCGAACCCGAGCCCAAGGAGATGAGAAATGAGGAGCGTTTTAGAAACCTTTCCCGATCACACGGTGTACCATCTTCTGGGTTTCTCATGCATGTTTTCGATGTAGGAAGATGCCCTTGAACCTGGAGATTTGGGACCCCTGGGATGGGTACCACGCAGTATTCCTTTAAAGGGTCTGCGTTTGCTCCCCCAACCTCACCAAACCTCTCAGCCCCTGAGTGTCCACCCTTATGTCTCAATCAGCTGTGGGTCTAGATATGGTCAATCCAGGTGGCATCACAGCCCCTGAACGAATTTGGTAAGAATTTCTCTCTCTTTCACTGTCTTTGTTTCACGGGTTTTTAAAAGTAATTGATTTTTATAATGGGGTTTAGCTGCTTTTCACTGCTGTGTTTATGCTGCTTTACACCCACTAGACTCACTTACAGAGAGATATCAATACATAGGTTTTAAGATTGTTACTAGTCAGATATATTCTTGGGCGGTGAATAGGGTGTCTTGAGTCCAGTTCACTGAGCAAGGAGTAGGTCTTGTCTATTACATATTGGGTTTATGGAACGGTATCTGAGCTAATTTGAAACCCTTGTTTTATGCATCACCCCATCTCACCTTTCCCGTTAAGCAGCCATAGTGTGTTTTCTAAACGTGTGACTCTGTTCTGTTTTGTAATTCAGTTCAAGTGTAGCGGTTTTTACATTCCCTCTATAAGTGATATCTTAGGATCAGTGTCTTTTTCTGTGTGACTTATTTCACTTAGAATCGTCGTACCTAAATCCACTCATCATGCTGCTAGTAGCCTTATGACGTTGATTTCATGGCTGAGTGATATTCCTTTGTACATAAGGACCACAACTTCTTTATCCATTTTCCTCTTTCCTGGGATATTTAAGGTGTAACGAAGTGGAGGTTCTTGTCAACAGAGCAGCCCTAAACTTTGGGGTGCCTGTGTCTTGCTGATTTTTAGTTTTCCCAATTTATAAGCCCATGATTGGAAGTGCCCTATGCTCTGTAAGCTGAGTTTTTTAGATTTTTCAGGACACACCGTACACTTCTCGAGAGTGGCTGTTGGCAATTTACATCCCGCCCATCAGCATAGCAAGGCTCCCGTTTCTCCATGGCCTGTCCTGGATTTCTGGTTTTGACACTTTATTCAGCATGGCCCTTTTGACCGATGGGAAGCGAGACTTCTTTGTAGCGCTGATTTGCCTTTCCAGGTTGCTTGGTTGGCCAAAAAGGGCGTATGCGTTTTTTCCTGAATATATTCAGGAAAAAACGCATACGCCCTTTTTGGCCAAGGGCATCATTGTCGAGGTTTCGCCGCTTTTCCTGTGCTTTAAAGGCGATTCGAATCTACCTCCTGAAATCTGTTTCCTGCAATTCTGCCTTGCTTTCAGATCCTCTTCGTTGCCTTCCCTCGATATATTTGTGGACGAGAGTTATCATTTATAACTCTGCAGGTTTGTGAATTGCAGTGCCCCTGAGCTCCATTTTTCAACTCGCTTTCTTGAAGGCTGGCCGCAAAAGCGCAGGATTGCTTCAGGCCCTATTCTGGTTCCGGGCGCAGGCTGAGCCTGTGGTTAATTCTTCTTCCTGATGGGAAAATAGAGTGAGCTGTGCCTGTCCCAACACCTAGAGCTAGTCTCTCATTGGTTCCCCCTCTTCCCGTTCATCCTCAGGACAAATTGCAACCTGTATGGAACAGGAGGTTAAAGGTGCTGATTCTCCAAGGAGGGAGATTGCTAGTAAAGCGGCTGGAATGGCGAACCCGAGCACAAGGAAATGAGAAATGACGTTCGTTTTAGAAACCTTTCCCGATCACACGGTGTACCATCTTCTGGGTTTCTCATGCATGTTTTCGATGTAGGAAGATGCCCTTGAACCTGGAGATTTGGGACCCCTGGGATGGGTACCACGCAGTATTCCTTTAAAGGGTCTGCGTTTGCTCCCCCAACCTCACCAAACCTCTCAGCCCCTGAGTGTCCACCCTTATGTCTCAATCAGCTGTGGGTCTAGATATGGTCAATCCAGGTGGCATCACAGCCCCTGAACGAATTTGGTAAGAATTTCTCTCTCTTTCACTGTCTTTGTTTCACGGGTTTTTAAAAGTAATTGATTTTTATAATGGGGTTTAGCTGCTTTTCACTGCTGTGTTTATGCTGCTTTACACCCACTAGACTCACTTACAGAGAGATATCAATACATAGGTTTTAAGATTGTTACTAGTCAGATATATTCTTGGGCGGTGAATAGGGTGTCTTGAGTCCAGTTCACTGAGCAAGGAGTAGGTCTTGTCTATTACATATTGGGTTTATGGAACGGTATCTGAGCTAATTTGAAACCCTTGTTTTATGCATCACCCCATCTCACCTTTCCCGTTAAGCAGCCATAGTGTGTTTTCTAAACGTGTGACTCTGTTCTGTTTTGTAATTCAGTTCAAGTGTAGCGGTTTTTACATTCCCTCTATAAGTGATATCTTCTGATAAGTGTCTTTTTCTGTGTGACTTATTTCACTTAGAATCGTCGTACCTAAATCCACTCATCATGCCGCTACTAGCCTTATGACGTTGATTTCATGGCTGAGTGATATTCCTTTGTACATAAGGACCACAACTTCTTTATCCATTTTCCTCTTTCCTGGGATATTTAAGGTGTAATGAAGTGGAGGTTCTTGTCAACAGAGCAGCCCTAAACTTTAGGGTGCCTGTGTCTTGCTGATTTTTAGTTTTCCCAATTTATACGCCCATGAGTGGAAGTGCCCTATGCTCTGTAAGCTGAGTTTTTTAGATGTTTCACGACACACCGTACACTTCTCCAGAGTGGCTGTTGGCAATTTACATCCCGCCCATCAGCGTAGCAAGGCTCCCTTTTCTCCATGGCCTGTCCTTCATTTCTGGTTTTGACACTTTATTCAGCATGGCCCTGTTGACCGATGGGAAGCGAGACTTCTTTGTAGCGCTGATTTGCCTTTCCAGGTTGCTTGGTTGGCCAAAAAGGGCGTATGCGTTTTTTCCTGAATATATTCAGGAAAAAACGCATACGCCCTTTTTGGCCAAGGGCATCATTGTCGAGGTTTCGCCGCTTTTCCTGTGCTTTAAAGGCGATTCGAATCTACCTCCTGAAATCTGTTTCCTGCAATTCTGCCTTGCTTTCAGATCCTCTTCGTTGCCTTCCCTCGATATATTTGTGGACGAGAGTTATCATTTATAACTCTGCAGGTTTGTGAATTGCAGTGCCCCTGAGCTCCATTTTTCAACTCGCTTTCTTGAAGGCTGGCCGCAAAAGCGCAGGATTGCTTCAGGCCCTATTCTGGTTCCGGGCGCAGGCTGAGCCTGTGGTTAATTCTTCTTCCTGATGGGAAAATAGAGTGAGCTGTGCCTGTCCCAACACCTAGAGCTAGTCTCTCATTGGTTCCCCCTCTTCCCGTTCATCCTCAGGACAAATTGCAACCTGTACGGAACAGGAGGTTAAAGGTGCTGATTCTCCAAGGAGGGAGATTGCTAGTAAAGCGGTTCAATGGCGAACCCGAGCACAAGGAGATGAGAAATGAGGTGCGCTTTAGAAACGTTTCCCGATCACACGGTGTACCATCTTCTGGGTTTCTCATGCATGTTTTCGATGTAGGAAGATGCCCTTGAACCTGGAGATTTGGGACCCATGGGATGGGTACCACGCAGTATTCCTTTAAAGGGTCTGCATTTGCTCCCCCAACCTCACCAAACCTCTCAGCCCCTGAATGTCCACCCTTATGTCTCAATCACCTGTGGGTCTAGGTATGGTCAATCCAGGTGGCATCACAGCCCCTGAACGAATTTGGTAAGAATTTCTCTCTCTTTCACTGTCTTTGTTTCACGGGTTTTTTAAAGTAATGGTTTTTTTTTTAAATATAAGCAAATTTTTTTTTAAGATTTCTTTAGTGATTGATTGATTGATTGATTGCTATGTTGGGTCTTCGTTTCTGTGCTAGGGCTTTCTCCAGTTGTGGCAAGTGGGGGCCACTCTTCATCGCGGTGCGCGGGCCTCTCACTATTGTGGCCTCTCTTGTTGCGGAGCACAGGCTCCAGACGCGCAGGCTCAGTAGTTGTGGCTCACGGGCCTAGTTGCTCCACGGCATGTGGGATCTTCCCAGACCAGGGCTCAAACCCGTGTTTCCTGCATTAGCAGGCAGATTCTCAACCACTGCGCAAGCAGGAAAGCCCAGTAATTGATTTTTGTACTGGGGTTTAGCTGCTTTTCACTGCTGTGTTTATGCCGCTTTACATCCACAAGTCTCACTTACAGAGAGATATCAATACATAGGTTTTAAGATTCTTACTAGTCAGATATATTCTAGGGCGGTGAATAGGGGGTGTTGAGTCCAGTTCACTGAGCAAGGAGTAGGTCTTGTCTATTACATATTGGGTTTATGGAATGGTATCTGAGCTAATTTCAAACCCTTGTTTTATGCATCACCCCACCTCTCCTTTCCCGTTAAGCAGCCATAGTGTGTTTTCTAAACGTGTGACTGTGTTCTGTTTTGTAATTCAGTTCAAGTGTAGCGGTTTTTACATTGCCTCTATAAGTGATATCTTAGGATCGGTGTCTTTTTCTGTGTGACTTATTTCACTTAGAATCGTCGTACCTAAATCCACTCATCATGCTGCTAGTAGCCTTATGACGTTGATTTCATGGCTGAGTGATATTCCTTTGTACATAGGGACCACAACTTCTTTATCCATTTTCCTCTTTCCTGGGATATTTAAGGTGTAACGAAGTGGAGGTTCTTGTCAACAGAGCAGCCCTAAACTTTGGGGTGCCTGTGTCTTGCTGATTTTTAGTTTTCCCAATTTATACGCCCATGAGTGGAAGTGCCCTATGCTCTGTAAGCTGAGTTTTTTAGATGTTTCAGGACACACCGTACACTTCTCGAGAGTGGCTGTTGGCAATTTACATCCCGCCCATCAGCATAGCAAGGCTCCCGTTTCTCCACGGCCTGTCCTGCATTTCTGGTTTTGACACTTTATTCAGCATGGCCCTTTTGACCGATGGGAAGCGAGACTTCTTTGTAGCGCTGATTTGCCTTTCCAGGTTGCTTGGTTGGCCAAAAAGGGCGTATGCGTTTTTTCCTGAATATATTCAGGAACAAACGCATACGCCCTTTTTGGCCAAGGGCATCATTGTCGAGGTTTCGCCGCTTTTCCTGTGCTTTAAAGGCGATTCGAATCTACCTCCTGAAATCTGTTTCCTGCAATTCTGCCTTGCTTTCAGATCCTCTTCGTTGCCTTCCCTCGATATATTTGTGGACGAGAGTTATCATTTATAACTCTGCAGGTTTGTGAATTGCAGTGCCCCTGAGCTCCATTTTTCAACTCGCTTTCTTGAAGGCTGGCCGCAAAAGCGCAGGATTGCTTCAGGCCCTATTCTGGTTCCGGGCGCAGGCTGAGCCTGTGGTTAATTCTTCTTCCTGATGGGAAAATAGAGTGAGCTGTGCCTGTCCCAACACCTAGAGCTAGTCTCTCATTGGTTCCCCCTCTTCCCGTTCATCCTCAGGACAAATTGCAACCTGTACGGAACAGGAGGTTAAAGGTGCTGATTCTCCAAGGAGGGAGATTGCTAGTAAAGCGGCTGGAATGGCGAACCCGAGCCCAAGGAGATGAGAAATGAGGAGCGTTTTAGAAACCTTTCCCGATCACACGGTGTACCATCTTCTGGGTTTCTCATGCATGTTTTCGATGTAGGAAGATGCCCTTGAACCTGGAGATTTGGGACCCCTGGGATGGGTACCACGCAGTATTCCTTTAAAGGGTCTGCGTTTGCTCCCCCAACCACACCAAACCTCTCAGCCCCTGAGTGTCCACCCTTATGTCTCAATCAGCTGTGGGTCTAGATATGGTCAATCCAGGTGGCATCACAGCCCCTGAACGAATTTGGTAAGAATTTCTCTCTCTTTCACTGTCTTTGTTTCACGGGTTTTTAAAAGTAATTGATTTTTATAATGGGGTTTAGCTGCTTTTCACTGCTGTGTTTATGCTGCTTTACACCCACTAGACTCACTTACAGAGAGATATCAATACATAGGTTTTAAGATTGTTACTAGTCAGATATATTCTTGGGCGGTGAATAGGGTGTCTTGAGTCCAGTTCACTGAGCAAGGAGTAGGTCTTGTCTATTACATATTGGGTTTATGGAACGGTATCTGAGCTAATTTGAAACCCTTGTTTTATGCATCACCCCATCTCACCTTTCCCGTTAAGCAGCCATAGTGTGTTTTCTAAACGTGTGACTCTGTTCTGTTTTGTAATTCAGTTCAAGTGTAGCGGTTTTTACATTCCCTCTATAAGTGATATCTTCTGATAAGTGTCTTTTTCTGTGTGACTTATTTCACTTAGAATCGTCGTACCTAAATCCACTCATCATGCTGCTACTAGCCTTATGACGTTGATTTCATGGCTGAGTGATATTTCTTTGTACATAAGGACCACAACTTCTTTATCCATTTTCCTCTTTCCTGGGATATTTAAGGTGTAACGAAGTGGAGGTTCTTGTCAACAGAGCAGCCCTAAACTTTGGGGTGCCTGTGTCTTGCTGATTTTTAGTTTTCCCAATTTATACGCCCATGAGTGGAAGTGCCCTATGCTCTGTAAGCTGAGTTTTTCAGATGTTTCAGGACACACCGTACACTTCTCGAGAGTGGCTGTTGGCAATTTACATCCCGCCCATCAGCGTAGCAAGGCTCCCGTTTCTCCATGGCCTGTCCTGCATTTCTGGTTTTGACACTTTATTCAGCATGGCCGTTTTGACCGATGGGAAGCGAGACTTCTTTGTAGCGCTGATTTGCCTTTCCAGATTGCTTGGTTGGCCATAAAGGGCATATGCGTTTTTTCCTGAATATATTCAGGAAAAAACGCATATGCCCTTTTTGGCCAAGGGCATCATTGTCGAGGTTTCGCCGCTTTTCCTGTGCTTTAAAGGCGATTCGAATCTACCTCCTGAAATCTGTTTCCTGCAATTCTGCCTTGCTTTCAGATCCTCTTCGTTGCCTTCCCTCGATATATTTGTGGACGAGAGTTATCATTTATAACTCTGCAGGTTTGTGAATTGCAGTGCCCCTGAGCTCCATTTTTCAACTCGCTTTCTTGAAGGCTGGCCGCAAAAGCGCAGGATTGCTTCAGGCCCTATTCTGGTTCCGGGCGCAGGCTGAGCCTGTGGTTAATTCTTCTTCCTGATGGGAAAATAGAGTGAGCTGTGCCTGTCCCAACACCTAGAGCTAGTCTCTCATTGGTTCCCCCTCTTCCCGTTCATCCTCAGGACAAATTGCAACCTGTACGGAACAGGAGGTTAAAGGTGCTGATTCTCCAAGGAGGGAGATTGCTAGTAAAGCGGCTGGAACGGCGAACCCGAGCACAAGGAGATGAGAAATGAGGTGCGTTTTAGAAACGTTTCCCGATCACATGGTGTACCATCTTCTGGGTTTCTCATGCATGTTTTCGATGTAGGAAGATGCCCTTGAACCTGGAGATTTGGGACCCATGGGATGGGTACCACGCAGTATTCCTTTAAAGGGACTGCATTTGCTCCCCCAACCTCACCAAACCTCTCAGCCCCTGAATGTCCACCCTTATGTCTCAATCACCTGTGGGTCTAGGTATGTTCAATTCAGGTGGCATCACAGCCCCTGAACGAATTTGGTAAGAATTTCTCTCTCTTTCACTGTCTTTGTTTCACGGGTTTTTTAAAGTAATGGTTTTTTTTTAAATATAAGCAAATTTTTTTTAAGATTTCTTTAGTGATTGATTGATTGATTGATTGCTATGTTGGGTCTTCGTTTCTGTGCTAGGGCTTTCTCCAGTTGTGGCAAGTGGGTGCCACTCTTCATCGCGGTGCGTGGGCCTCTCACTATTGTGGCCTCTCTTGTTGCGGAGCACAGGCTTCAGACGCGCAGGCTCAGTAGTTGTGGCTCACGGGCCTAGTTGCTCCACGGCATGTGGGATCTTCCCAGACCAGGGCTCAAACCCGTGTTTCCTGCATTAGCAGGCAGATTCTCAACCACTGCGCAAGCAGGAAAGCCCAGTAATTGATTTTTGTACTGGGGTTTAGCTGCTTTTCACTGCTGTGTTTATGCCGCTTTACATCCACAAGTCTCACTTACAGAGAGATATCAATACATAGGTTTTAAGATTGTTACTAGTCAGATATATTCTTGGGCGGTGAATAGGGTGTCTTAAGTCCAGTTCACTGAGCAAGGAGTAGGTCTTGTTTATTACATATTGGGTTTATGGAACGGTATCTGAGCTAATTTGAAACCCTTGTTTTATGCATCACCCCATCTCACCTTTCCCGTTAAGCAGCCATAGTGTGTTTTCTAAACGTGTGACTCTGTTCTGTTTTGTAATTCAGTTCAAGTGTAGCGGTTTTTACATTCCCTCTATAAGTGATATCTTAGGATCACTGTCTTTTTCTGTGTGACTTATTTCCCTTAGAATCGTCGTACCTAAATCCACTCATCATGCTGCTAGTAGCCTTATGACGTTGATTTCATGGCTGAGTGATATTCCTTTGTACATAAGGACCACAACTTCTTTATCCATTTTCCTCTTTCCTGGGATATTTAAGGTGTAACGAAGTGGAGGTTCTTGTCAACAGAGCAGCCCTAAACTTTGGGGTGCCTGTGTCTTGCTGATTTTTAGTTTTCCCAATTTATAAGCCCATGAGTGGAAGTGCCCTATGCTCTGTAAGCTGAGTTTTTTAGATGTTTCAGGACACACCGTACACTTCTCCAGAGTGGCTGTTGGCAATTTACATCCCGCCCATCAGCGTAGCAAGGCTCCCGTTTCTCCATGGCCTGTCCTGCATTTCTGGTTTTGACACTTTATTCAGCATGGCCGTTTTGACCGATGGGAAGCGAGACTTCTTTGTAGCGCTGATTTGCCTTTCCAGATTGCTTGGTTGGCCATAAAGGGCATATGCGTTTTTTCCGGAATATATTCAGGAAAAAACGCATATGCCCTTTTTGGCCAAGGGCATCATTGTCGAGGTTTCGCCGCTTTTCCTGTGCTTTAAAGGCGATTCGAATCTACCTCCTGAAATCTGTTTCCTGCAATTCTGCCTTGCTTTCAGATCCTCTTCGTTGCCTTCCCTCGATATATTTGTGGACGAGAGTTATCATTTATAACTCTGCAGGTTTGTGAATTGCAGTGCCCCTGAGCTCCATTTTTCAACTCGCTTTCTTGAAGGCTGGCCGCAAAAGCGCAGGATTGCTTCAGGCCCTATTCTGGTTCCGGGCGCAGGCTGAGCCTGTGGTTAATTCTTCTTCCTGATGGGAAAATAGAGTGAGCTGTGCCTGTCCCAACACCTAGAGCTAGTCTCTCATTGGTTCCCCCTCTTCCCGTTCATCCTCAGGACAAATTGCAACCTGTACGGAACAGGAGGTTAAAGGTGCTGATTCTCCAAGGAGGGAGATTGCTAGTAAAGCGGCTGGAACGGCGAACCCGAGCACAAGGAGATGAGAAATGAGGTGCGTTTTAGAAACGTTTCCCGATCACATGGTGTACCATCTTCTGGGTTTCTCATGCATGTTTTCGATGTAGGAAGATGCCCTTGAACCTGGAGATTTGGGACCCATGGGATGGGTACCACGCAGTATTCCTTTAAAGGGACTGCATTTGCTCCCCCAACCTCACCAAACCTCTCAGCCCCTGAATGTCCACCCTTATGTCTCAATCACCTGTGGGTCTAGGTATGTTCAATTCAGGTGGCATCACAGCCCCTGAACGAATTTGGTAAGAATTTCTCTCTCTTTCACTGTCTTTGTTTCACGGGTTTTTTAAAGTAATGGTTTTTTTTTAAATATAAGCAAATTTTTTTTAAGATTTCTTTAGTGATTGATTGATTGATTGATTGCTATGTTGGGTCTTCGTTTCTGTGCTAGGGCTTTCTCCAGTTGTGGCAAGTGGGTGCCACTCTTCATCGCGGTGCGTGGGCCTCTCACTATTGTGGCCTCTCTTGTTGCGGAGCACAGGCTTCAGACGCGCAGGCTCAGTAGTTGTGGCTCACGGGCCTAGTTGCTCCACGGCATGTGGGATCTTCCCAGACCAGGGCTCAAACCCGTGTTTCCTGCATTAGCAGGCAGATTCTCAACCACTGCGCAAGCAGGAAAGCCCAGTAATTGATTTTTGTACTGGGGTTTAGCTGCTTTTCACTGCTGTGTTTATGCCGCTTTACATCCACAAGTCTCACTTACAGAGAGATATCAATACATAGGTTTTAAGATTGTTACTAGTCAGATATATTCTTGGGCGGTGAATAGGGTGTCTTAAGTCCAGTTCACTGAGCAAGGAGTAGGTCTTGTTTATTACATATTGGGTTTATGGAACGGTATCTGAGCTAATTTGAAACCCTTGTTTTATGCATCACCCCATCTCACCTTTCCCGTTAAGCAGCCATAGTGTGTTTTCTAAACGTGTGACTCTGTTCTGTTTTGTAATTCAGTTCAAGTGTAGCGGTTTTTACATTCCCTCTATAAGTGATATCTTAGGATCACTGTCTTTTTCTGTGTGACTTATTTCCCTTAGAATCGTCGTACCTAAATCCACTCATCATGCTGCTAGTAGCCTTATGACGTTGATTTCATGGCTGAGTGATATTCCTTTGTACATAAGGACCACAACTTCTTTATCCATTTTCCTCTTTCCTGGGATATTTAAGGTGTAACGAAGTGGAGGTTCTTGTCAACAGAGCAGCCCTAAACTTTGGGGTGCCTGTGTCTTGCTGATTTTTAGTTTTCCCAATTTATAAGCCCATGAGTGGAAGTGCCCTATGCTCTGTAAGCTGAGTTTTTTAGATGTTTCAGGACACACCGTACACTTCTCCAGAGTGGCTGTTGGCAATTTACATCCCGCCCATCAGCGTAGCAAGGCTCCCGTTTCTCCATGGCCTGTCCTGCATTTCTGGTTTTGACACTTTATTCAGCATGGCCGTTTTGACCGATGGGAAGCGAGACTTCTTTGTAGCGCTGATTTGCCTTTCCAGATTGCTTGGTTGGCCATAAAGGGCATATGCGTTTTTTCCGGAATATATTCAGGAAAAAACGCATATGCCCTTTTTGGCCAAGGGCATCATTGTCGAGGTTTCGCCGCTTTTCCTGTGCTTTAAAGGCGATTCGAATCTACCTCCTGAAATCTGTTTCCTGCAATTCTGCCTTGCTTTCAGATCCTCTTCGTTGCCTTCCCTCGATATATTTGTGGACGAGAGTTATCATTTATAACTCTGCAGGTTTGTGAATTGCAGTGCCCCTGAGCTCCATTTTTCAACTCGCTTTCTTGAAGGCTGGCCGCAAAAGCGCAGGATTGCTTCAGGCCCTATTCTGGTTCCGGGCGCAGGCTGAGCCTGTGGTTAATTCTTCTTCCTGATGGGAAAATAGAGTGAGCTGTGCCTGTCCCAACACCTAGAGCTAGTCTCTCATTGGTTCCCCCTCTTCCCGTTCATCCTCAGGACAAATTGCAACCTGTACGGAACAGGAGGTTAAAGGTGCTGATTCTCCAAGGAGGGAGATTGCTAGTAAAGCGGCTGGAACGGCGAACCCGAGCACAAGGAGATGAGAAATGAGGTGCGTTTTAGAAACGTTTCCCGATCACATGGTGTACCATCTTCTGGGTTTCTCATGCATGTTTTCGATGTAGGAAGATGCCCTTGAACCTGGAGATTTGGGACCCATGGGATGGGTACCACGCAGTATTCCTTTAAAGGGACTGCATTTGCTCCCCCAACCTCACCAAACCTCTCAGCCCCTGAATGTCCACCCTTATGTCTCAATCACCTGTGGGTCTAGGTATGTTCAATTCAGGTGGCATCACAGCCCCTGAACGAATTTGGTAAGAATTTCTCTCTCTTTCACTGTCTTTGTTTCACGGGTTTTTTAAAGTAATGGTTTTTTTTTTAAATATAAGCAAATTTTTTTTAAGATTTCTTTAGTGATTGATTGATTGATTGATTGCTATGTTGGGTCTTCGTTTCTGTGCTAGGGCTTTCTCCAGTTGTGGCAAGTGGGTGCCACTCTTCATCGCGGTGCGCGGGCCTCTCACTATTGTGGCCTCTCTTGTTGCGGAGCACAGGCTTCAGACGCGCAGGCTCAGTAGTTGTGGCTCACGGGCCTAGTTGCTCCACGGCATGTGGGATCTTCCCAGACCAGGGCTCAAACCCGTGTTTCCTGCATTAGCAGGCAGATTCTCAACCACTGCGCAAGCAGGAAAGCCCAGTAATTGATTTTTGTACTGGGGTTTAGCTGCTTTTCACTGCTGTGTTTATGCCGCTTTACATCCACAAGTCTCACTTACAGAGAGATATCAATACATAGGTTTTAAGATTGTTACTAGTCAGATATATTCTTGGGCGGTGAATAGGGTGTCTTAAGTCCAGTTCACTGAGCAAGGAGTAGGTCTTGTTTATTACATATTGGGTTTATGGAACGGTATCTGAGCTAATTTGAAACCCTTGTTTTATGCATCACCCCATCTCACCTTTCCCGTTAAGCAGCCATAGTGTGTTTTCTAAACGTGTGACTCTGTTCTGTTTTGTAATTCAGTTCAAGTGTAGCGGTTTTTACATTCCCTCTATAAGTGATATCTTAGGATCACTGTCTTTTTCTGTGTGACTTATTTCACTTAGAATCGTCGTACCTAAATCCACTCATCATGCTGCTAGTAGCGTTATGACGTTGATTTCATGGCTGAGTGATATTCCTTTGTACATAAGGACCACAACTTCTTTATCCATTTTCCTCTTTCCTGGGATATTTAAGGTGTAACGAAGTGGAGGTTCTTGTCAACAGAGCAGCCCTAAACTTTGGGGTGCCTGTGTCTTGCTGATTTTTAGTTTTCCCAATTTATAAGCCCATGAGTGGAAGTGCCCTATGCTCTGTAAGCTGAGTTTTTTAGATGTTTCAGGACACACCTTACACTTCTCGAGAGTGGCTGTTGGCAATTTACATCCCGCCCATCAGCATAGCAAGGCTCCCGTTTCTCCATGGCCTGTCCTGCATTTCTGGTTTTGACACTTTATTCAGCATGGCCCTTTTGACCGATGGGAAGCGAGACTTCTTTGTAGCGCTGATTTGCCTTTCCAGGTTGCTTGGTTGGCCAAAAAGGGCGTATGCGTTTTTTCCTGAATATATTCAGGAAAAAACGCATACGCCCTTTTTGGCCAAGGGCATCATTGTCGAGGTTTCGCCGCTTTTCCTGTGCTTTAAAGGCGATTCGAATCTACCTCCTGAAATCTGTTTCCTGCAATTCTGCCTTGCTTTCAGATCCTCTTCTTTGCCTTCCCTCGATATATTTGTGGACGAGAGTTATCATTTATAACTCTGCAGGTTTGTGAATTGCAATGCCCCTGAGCTCCATTTTTCAACTCGCTTTCTTGAAGGCTGGCCGCAAAAGCGCAGGATTGCTTCAGGCCCTATTCTGGTTCCGGGCGCAGGCTGAGCCTGTGGTTAATTCTTCTTCCTGATGGGAAAATAGAGTGAGCTGTGCCTGTCCCAACACCTAGAGCTAGTCTCTCATTGGTTCACCCTCTTCCCGTTCATCCTCAGGACAAATTGCAACCTGTACGGAACAGGAGGTTAAAGGTGCTGATTCTCCAAGGAGGGAGATTGCTAGTAAAGCGGCTGGAATGGCGAACCCGAGCACAAGGAGATGAGAAATGACGTGCGTTTTAGAAACCTTTCCCGATCACACGGTGTACCATCTTCTGGGTTTCTCATGCATGTTTTCGATGTAGGAAGATGCCCTTGAACCTGGAGATTTGGGACCCCTGGGATGGGTACCACGCAGTATTCCTTTAAAGGGTCTGCGTTTGCTCCCCAAACCTCTCAGCCCCTGAGTGTCCACCCTTATGTCTCAATCAGCTGTGGGTCTAGATATGGTCAATCCAGGTGGCATCACAGCCCCTGAACGAATTTGGTAAGAATTTCTCTCTCTTTCACTGTCTTTGTTTCACGGGTTTTTAAAAGTAATTGATTTTTATAATGGGGTTTAGCTGCTTTTCACTGCTGTGTTTATGCTGCTTTACACCCACTAGACTCACTTACAGAGAGATATCAATACATAGGTTTTAAGATTGTTACTAGTCAGATATATTCTTGGGCGGTGAATAGGGTGTCTTGAGTCCAGTTCACTGAGCAAGGAGTAGGTCTTGTCTATTACATATTGGGTTTATGGAACGGTATCTGAGCTAATTTGAAACCCTTGTTTTATGCATCACCCCATCTCACCTTTCCCGTTAAGCAGCCATAGTGTGTTTTCTAAACGTGTGACTCTGTTCTGTTTTGTAATTCAGTTCAAGTGTAGCGGTTTTTACATTCCCTCTATAAGTGATATCTTCTGATAAGTGTCTTTTTCTGTGTGACTTATTTCACTTAGAATCGTCGTACCTAAATCCACTCATCATGCTGCTACTAGCCTTATGACGTTGATTTCATGGCTGAGTGATATTTCTTTGTACATAAGGACCACAACTTCTTTATCCATTTTCCTCTTTCCTGGGATATTTAAGGTGTAACGAAGTGGAGGTTCTTGTCAACAGAGCAGCCCTAAACTTTGGGGTGCCTGTGTCTTGCTGATTTTTAGTTTTCCCAATTTATACGCCCATGAGTGGAAGTGCCCTATGCTCTGTAAGCTGAGTTTTTTAGATGTTTCAGGACACACCGTACACTTCTCGAGAGTGGCTGTTGGCAATTTACATCCCGCCCATCAGCGTAGCAAGGCTCCCGTTTCTCCATGGCCTGTCCTGCATTTCTGGTTTTGACACTTTATTCAGCATGGCCGTTTTGACCGATGGGAAGCGAGACTTCTTTGTAGCGCTGATTTGCCTTTCCAGATTGCTTGGTTGGCCAAAAAGGGCGTATGCGTTTTTTCCTGAATATATTCAGGAAAAAACGCATACGCCCTTTTTGGCCAAGGGCATCATTGTCGAGGTTTCGCCGCTTTTCCTGTGCTTTAAAGGCGATTCGAATCTACCTCCTGAAATCTGTTTCCTGCAATTCTGCCTTGCTTTCAGATCCTCTTCGTTGCCTTCCCTCGATATATTTGTGGACGAGAGTTATCATTTATAACTCTGCAGGTTTGTGAATTGCAGTGCCCCTGAGCTCCATTTTTCAACTCGCTTTCTTGAAGGCTGGCCGCAAAAGCGCAGGATTGCTTCAGGCCCTATTCTGGTTCCGGGCGCAGGCTGAGCCTGTGGTTAATTCTTCTTCCTGATGGGAAAATAGAGTGAGCTGTGCCTGTCCCAACACCTAGAGCTAGTCTCTCATTGGTTCCCCCTCTTCCCGTTCATCCTCAGGACAAATTGCAACCTGTACGGAACAGGAGGTTAAAGGTGCTGATTCTCCAAGGAGGGAGATTGCTAGTAAAGCGGCTGGAACGGCGAACCCGAGCACAAGGAGATGAGAAATGAGGTGCGTTTTAGAAACGTTTCCCGATCACATGGTGTACCATCTTCTGGGTTTCTCATGCATGTTTTCGATGTAGGAAGATGCCCTTGAACCTGGAGATTTGGGACCCATGGGATGGGTACCACGCAGTATTCCTTTAAAGGGACTGCATTTGCTCCCCCAACCTCACCAAACCTCTCAGCCCCTGAATGTCCACCCTTATGTCTCAATCAGCTGTGGGTCTAGGTATGTTCAATTCAGGTGGCATCACAGCCCCTGAACGAATTTGGTAAGAATTTCTCTCTCTTTCACTGTCTTTGTTTCACGGGTTTTTTAAAGTAATGGTTTTTTTTTTAATATAAGCAAATTTTTTTTAAGATTTCTTTAGTGATTGATTGATTGATTGATTGCTATGTTGGGTCTTCGTTTCTGTGCTAGGGCTTTCTCCAGTTGTGGCAAGTGGGTGCCACTCTTCATCGCGGTGCGCGGGCCTCTCACTATTGTGGCCTCTCTTGTTGCGGAGCACAGGCTTCAGACGCGCAGGCTCAGTAGTTGTGGCTCACGGGCCTAGTTGCACCACGGCATGTGGGATCTTCCCAGACCAGGGCTCAAACCCGTGTTTCCTGCATTAGCAGGCAGATTCTCAACCACTGCGCAAGCAGGAAAGCCCAGTAATTGATTTTTGTACTGGGGTTTAGCTGCTTTTCACTGCTGTGTTTATGCCGCTTTACATCCACAAGTCTCACTTACAGAGAGATATCAATACATAGGTTTTAAGATTGTTACTAGTCAGATATATTCTTGGGCGGTGAATAGGGTGTCTTGAGTCCAGTTCACTGAGCAAGGAGTAGGTCTTGTTTATTACATATTGGGTTTATGGAACGGTATCTGAGCTAATTTGAAACCCTTGTTTTATGCATCACCCCATCTCACCTTTCCCGTTAAGCAGCCATAGTGTGTTTTCTAAACGTGTGACTCTGTTCTGTTTTGTAATTCAGTTCAAGTGTAGCGGTTTTTACATTCCCTCTATAAGTGATATCTTAGGATCAGTGTCTTTTTCTGTGTGACTTATTTCACTTAGAATCGTCGTACCTAAATCCACTCATCATGCTGCTACTAGCCTTATGACGTTGATTTCATGGCTGAGTGATATTCCTTTGTACATAAGGACCACAACTTCTTTATCCATTTTCCTCTTTCCTGGGATATTTAAGGTGTAACGAAGTGGAGGTTCTTGTCAACAGAGCAGCCCTAAACTTTGGGGTGCCTGTGTCTTGCTGATTTTTAGTTTTCCCAATTTATAAGCCCATGAGTGGAAGTGCCCTATGCTCTGTAAGCTGAGTTTTTTAGATGTTTCAGGACACACCGTACACTTCTCGAGAGTGGCTGTTGGCAATTTACATCCCGCCCATCAGCATAGCAAGGCTCCCGTTTCTCCATGGCCTGTCCTGCATTTCTGGTTTTGACACTTTATTCAGCATGGCCCTTTTGACCGATGGGAAGCGAGACTTCTTTGTAGCGCTGATTTGCCTTTCCAGGTTGCTTGGTTGGCCAAAAAGGGCGTATGCGTTTTTTCCTGAATATATTCAGGAAAAAACGCATACGCCCTTTTTGGCCAAGGGCATCATTGTCGAGGTTTCGCCGCTTTTCCTGTGCTTTAAAGGCGATTCGAATCTACCTCCTGAAATCTGTTTCCTGCAATTCTGCCTTGCTTTCAGATCCTCTTCGTTGCCTTCCCTCGATATATTTGTGGACGAGAGTTATCATTTATAACTCTGCAGGTTTGTGAATTGCAGTGCCCCTGAGCTCCATTTTTCAACTCGCTTTCTTGAAGGCTGGCCGCAAAAGCGCAGGATTGCTTCAGGCCCTATTCTGGTTCCGGGCGCAGGCTGAGCCTGTGGTTAATTCTTCTTCCTGATGGGAAAATAGAGTGAGCTGTGCCTGTCCCAACACCTAGAGCTAGTCTCTCATTGGTTCCCCCTCTTCCCGTTCATCCTCAGGACAAATTGCAACCTGTACGGAACAGGAGGTTAAAGGTGCTGATTCTCCAAGGAGGGAGATTGCTAGTAAAGCGGCTGGAATGGCGAACCCGAGCCCAAGGAGATGAGAAATGAGGAGCGTTTTAGAAACCTTTCCCGATCACACGGTGTACCATCTTCTGGGTTTCTCATGCATGTTTTCGATGTAGGAAGATGCCCTTGAACCTGGAGATTTGGGACCCCTGGGATGGGTACCACGCAGTATTCCTTTAAAGGGTCTGCGTTTGCTCCCCAAACCTCTCAGCCCCTGAGTGTCCACCCTTATGTCTCAATCACCTGTGGGTCTAGGTATGGTCAATCCAGGTGGCATCACAGCCCCTGAACGAATTTGGTAAGAATTTCTCTCTCTTTCACTGTCTTTGTTTCACGGGTTTTTAAAAGTAATTGATTTTTATAATGGGGTTTAGCTGCTTTTCACTGCTGTGTTTATGCTGCTTTACACCCACTAGACTCACTTACAGAGAGATATCAATACATAGGTTTTAAGATTGTTACTAGTCAGATATATTCTTGGGCGGTGAATAGGGTGTCTTGAGTCCAGTTCACTGAGCAAGGAGTAGGTCTTGTCTATTACATATTGGGTTTATGGAACGGTATCTGAGCTAATTTGAAACCCTTGTTTTATGCATCACCCCATCTCACCTTTCCCGTTAAGCAGCCATAGTGTGTTTTCTAAACGTGTGACTCTGTTCTGTTTTGTAATTCAGTTCAAGTGTAGCGGTTTTTACATTCCCTCTATAAGTGATATCTTCTGATAAGTGTCTTTTTCTGTGTGACTTATTTCACTTAGAATCGTCGTACCTAAATCCACTCATCATGCCGCTACTAGCCTTATGACGTTGATTTCATGGCTGAGTGATATTCCTTTGTACATAAGGACCACAACTTCTTTATCCATTTTCCTCTTTCCTGGGATATTTAAGGTGTAACGAAGTGGAGGTCCTTGTCAACAGAGCAGCCCTAAACTTTGGGGTGCCTGTGTCTTGCTGATTTTTAGTTTTCCCAATTTATAAGCCCATGAGTGGAAGTGCCCTATGCTCTGTAAGCTGAGTTTTTTAGATGTTTCAGGACACACCGTACACTTCTCGAGAGTGGCTGTTGGCAATTTACATCCCGCCCATCAGCATAGCAAGGCTCCCGTTTCTCCATGGCCTGTCCTGCATTTCTGGTTTTGACACTTTATTCAGCATGGCCCTTTTGACCGATGGGAAGCGAGACTTCTTTGTAGCGCTGATTTGCCTTTCCAGGTTGCTTGGTTGGCCAAAAAGGGCGTATGCGTTTTTTCCTGAATATATTCAGGAAAAAACGCATACGCCCTTTTTGGCCAAGGGCATCATTGTCGAGGTTTCGCCGCTTTTCCTGTGCTTTAAAGGCGATTCGAATCTACCTCCTGAAATCTGTTTCCTGCAATTCTGCCTTGCTTTCAGATCCTCTTCGTTGCCTTCCCTCGATATATTTGTGGACGAGAGTTATCATTTATAACTCTGCAGGTTTGTGAATTGCAGTGCCCCTGAGCTCCATTTTTCAACTCGCTTTCTTGAAGGCTGGCCGCAAAAGCGCAGGATTGCTTCAGGCCCTATTCTGGTTCCGGGCGCAGGCTGAGCCTGTGGTTAATTCTTCTTCCTGATGGGAAAATAGAGTGAGCTGTGCCTGTCCCAACACCTAGAGCTAGTCTCTCATTGGTTCCCCCTCTTCCCGTTCATCCTCAGGACAAATTGCAACCTGTACGGAACAGGAGGTTAAAGGTGCTGATTCTCCAAGGAGGGAGATTGCTAGTAAAGCGGCTGGAATGGCGAACCCGAGCCCAAGGAGATGAGAAATGAGGAGCGTTTTAGAAACCTTTCCCGATCACACGGTGTACCATCTTCTGGGTTTCTCATGCATGTTTTCGATGTAGGAAGATGCCCTTGAACCTGGAGATTTGGGACCCCTGGGATGGGTACCACGCAGTATTCCTTTAAAGGGTCTGCGTTTGCTCCCCAAACCTCTCAGCCCCTGAGTGTCCACCCTTATGTCTCAATCACCTGTGGGTCTAGGTATGGTCAATCCAGGTGGCATCACAGCCCCTGAACGAATTTGGTAAGAATTTCTCTCTCTTTCACTGTCTTTGTTTCACGGGTTTTTAAAAGTAATTGATTTTTATAATGGGGTTTAGCTGCTTTTCACTGCTGTGTTTATGCTGCTTTACACCCACTAGACTCACTTACAGAGAGATATCAATACATAGGTTTTAAGATTGTTACTAGTCAGATATATTCTTGGGCGGTGAATAGGGTGTCTTGAGTCCAGTTCACTGAGCAAGGAGTAGGTCTTGTCTATTACATATTGGGTTTATGGAACGGTATCTGAGCTAATTTGAAACCCTTGTTTTATGCATCACCCCATCTCACCTTTCCCGTTAAGCAGCCATAGTGTGTTTTCTAAACGTGTGACTCTGTTCTGTTTTGTAATTCAGTTCAAGTGTAGCGGTTTTTACATTCCCTCTATAAGTGATATCTTCTGATAAGTGTCTTTTTCTGTGTGACTTATTTCACTTAGAATCGTCGTACCTAAATCCACTCATCATGCCGCTACTAGCCTTATGACGTTGATTTCATGGCTGAGTGATATTCCTTTGTACATAAGGACCACAACTTCTTTATCCATTTTCCTCTTTCCTGGGATATTTAAGGTGTAACGAAGTGGAGGTTCTTGTCAACAGAGCAGCCCTAAACTTTGGGGTGCCTGTGTCTTGCTGATTTTTAGTTTTCCCAATTTATACGCCCATGAGTGGAAGTGCCCTATGCTCTGTAAGCTGAGTTTTTTAGATGTTTCAGGACACACGGTACACTTCTCCAGAGTGGCTGTTGGCAATTTACATCCCGCCCATCAGTGTAGCAAGGCTCCCGTTTCTCCATGGCCTGTCCTGCATTTCTGGTTTTGACACTTTATTCAGCATGGTCCTTTTGACCGATGGGAAGCGAGACTTCTTTGTAGCGGTGATTTGCCTTTCCAGGTTGCTTGGTTGGCCAAAAAGGGCGTATGCGTTTTTTCCTGAATATATTCAGGAAAAAACGCATACGCCCTTTTTGGCCAAGGGCATCATTGTCGAGGTTTCGCCGCTTTTCCTGTGCTTTAAAGGCGATTCGAATCTACCTCCTGAAATCTGTTTCCTGCAATTCTGCCTTGCTTTCAGATCCTCTTCGTTGCCTTCCCTCGATATATTTGTGGACGAGAGTTATCATTTATAACTCTGCAGGTTTGTGAATTGCAGTGCCCCTGAGCTCCATTTTTCAACTCGCTTTCTTGAAGGCTGGCCGCAAAAGCGCAGGATTGCTTCAGGCCCTATTCTGGTTCCGGGCGCAGGCTGAGCCTGTGGTTAATTCTTCTTCCTGATGGGAAAATAAAGTGAGCTGTGCCTGTCCCAACACCTAGAGCTAGTCTCTCATTGGTTCCCCCTCTTCCTGTTCATCCTCAGGACAAATTGCAACCTGTACGGAACAGGAGGTTAAAGGTGCTGATTCTCCAAGGAGGGAGATTGCTAGTAAAGCGGCTGGAATGGCGAACCCGAGCACAAGGAGATGAGAAATGAGGTGCGCTTTAGAAACGTTTCCCGATCACACGGTGTACCATCTTCTGGGTTTCTCATGCATGTTTTCGATGTAGGAAGATGCCCTTGAACCTGGAGATTTGGGACCCATGGGATGGGTACCACGCAGTATTCCTTTAAAGGGTCTTCATTTGCTCCCCCAACCTCACCAAACCTCTCAGACCCTGAATGTCCACCCTTATGTCTCAATCACCTGTGGGTCTAGGTATGGTCAATCCAGGTGGCATCACAGCCCCTGAACGAATTTGGTAAGAATTTCTCTCTTTCACTGTCTTTGTTTCACGGGTTTTTTAAAGTAATGGTTTTTTTTTTTTAAATATAAGCAAATTTTTTTTTAAGATTTCTTTAGTGATTGATTGATTGATTGATTGCTATGTTGGGTCTTCGTTTCTGTGCTAGGGCTTTCTCCAGTTGTGGCAAGTGGGGGCCACTCTTCATCGCGGTGCGCGGGCCTCTCACTATTGTGGCCTCTCTTGTTGCGGAGCACAGGCTCCAGACGCGCAGGCTCAGTAGTTGTGGCTCACGGGCCTAGTTGCTCCACGGCATGTGGGATCTTCCCAGACCAGGGCTCAAACCCGTGTTTCCTGCATTAGCAGGCAGATTCTCAACCACTGCGCAAGCAGGAAAGCACAGTAATTGATTTTTGTACTGGGGTTTAGCTGCTTTTCACTGCTGTGTTTATGCCGCTTTACATCCACAAGTCTCACTTACAGAGAGATATCAATACATAGGTTTTAAGATTCTTACTAGTCAGATATATTCTAGGGCGGTGAATAGGGGGTGTTGAGTCCAGTTCACTGAGCAAGGAGTAGGTCTTGTCTATTACATATTGGGTTTATGGAATGGTATCTGAGCTAATTTCAAACCCTTGTTTTATGCATCACCCCACCTCTCCTTTCCCGTTAAGCAGCCATAGTGTGTTTTCTAAACGTGTGACTCTGTTCTGTTTTGTAATTCAGTTCAAGTGTAGCGGTTTTTACATTGCCTCTATAAGTGATATCTTAGGATCAGTGTCTTTTTCTCTGTGACTTATTTCACTTAGAATCGTCGTACCTAAATCCACTCATCATGCTGCTAGTAGCCTTATGACGTTGATTTCATGGCTGAGTGATATTCCTTTGTACATAGGGACCACAACTTCTTTATCCATTTTCCTCTTTCCTGGGATATTTAAGGTGTAACGAAGTGGAGGTTCTTGTCAACAGAGCAGCCCTAAACTTTGGGGTGCCTGTGTCTTGCTGATTTTTAGTTTTCCCAATTTATACGCCCATGAGTGGAAGTGCCCTATGCTCTGTAAGCTGAGTTTTTTAGATGTTTCAGGACACACCGTACACTTCTCCAGAGTGGCTGTTGGCAATTTACATCCCGCCCATCAGCGTAGCAAGGCTCCCGTTTCTCCATGGCCTGTCCTGCATTTCTGGTTTTGACACTTTATTCAGCATGGCCGTTTTGACCGATGGGAAGCGAGACTTCTTTGTAGCGCTGATTTGCCTTTCCAGGTTGCTTGGTTGGCCAAAAAGGGCGTATGCGTTTTTTCCTGAATATATTTTTTCCTGAATATATTCAGGAAAAAACGCATACGCCCTTTTTGGCCAAGGGCATCATTGTCGAGGTTTCGCCGCTTTTCCTGTGCTTTAAAGGCGATTCGAATCTACCTCCTGAAATCTGTTTCCTGCAATTCTGCCTTGCTTTCAGATCCTCTTCGTTGCCTTCCCTCGATATATTTGTGGACGAGAGTTATCATTTATAACTCTGCAGGTTTGTGAATTGCAGTTCCCCTGAGCTCCATTTTTCAACTCGCTTTCTTGAAGGCTGGCCGCAAAAGTGCAGGATTGCTTCAGGCCCTATTCTGGTTCCAGGCGCAGGCTGAGCCTGTGGTTAATTCTTCTTCCTGATGGGAAAGTAGAGTGAGCTGTGCCTGTCCCAACACCTAGAGCTAGTCTCTCATTGGTTCCCCCTTTTCCCGTTCATCCTCAGGACAAATTGCAACCTGTACGGATCAGAAGGTTAAAGGTGCTGATTCTCCAAGGAGGGAGATTGCTAGTAAAGCGGCTGGAATGGCGAACCCGAGCCCAAGGAGATGAGAAATGAGGAGCGTTTTAGAAACCTTTCCCGATCACACGGTGTACCATCTTCTGGGTTTCTCATGCATGTTTTCGATGTAGGAAGATGCCCTTGAACCTGGAGATTTGGGACCCCTGGGATGGGTACCACGCAGTATTCCTTTAAAGGGTCTGCGTTTGCTCCCCCAACCTCACCAAACCTCTCAGCCCCTGAGTGTCCACCCTTATGTCTCAATCAGCTGTGGGTCTAGATATGGTCAATCCAGGTGGCATCACAGCCCCTGAACGAATTTGGTAAGAATTTCTCTCTCTTTCACTGTCTTTGTTTCACGGGTTTTTAAAAGTAATTGATTTTTATAATGGGGTTTAGCTGCTTTTCACTGCTGTGTTTATGCTGCTTTACACCCACTAGACTCACTTACAGAGAGATATCAATACATAGGTTTTAAGATTGTTACTAGTCAGATATATTCTTGGGCGGTGAATAGGGTGTCTTGAGTCCAGTTCACTGAGCAAGGAGTAGGTCTTGTCTATTACATATTGGGTTTATGGAACGGTATCTGAGCTAATTTGAAACCCTTGTTTTATGCATCACCCCATCTCACCTTTCTCGTTAAGCAGCCATAGTGTGTTTTCTAAACGTGTGACTCTGTTCTGTTTTGTAATTCAGTTCAAGTGTAGCGGTTTTTACATTCCCTCTATAAGTGATATCTTCTGATAAGTGTCTTTTTCTGTGTGACTTATTTCACTTAGAATCGTCGTACCTAAATCCACTCATCATGCTGCTAGTAGCCTTATGACGTTGATTTCATGGCTGAGTGATATTCCTTTGTACATAGGGACCACAACTTCTTTATCCATTTTCCTCTTTCCTGGGATATTTAAGGTGTAACGAAGTGGAGGTTCTTGTCAACAGAGCAGCCCTAAACTTTGGGGTGCCTGTGTCTTGCTGATTTTTAGTTTTCCCAATTTATACGCCCATGAGTGGAAGTGCCCTATGCTCTGTAAGCTGAGTTTTTTAGATGTTTCAGGACACACCGTACACTTCTCGAGAGTGGCTGTTGGCAATTTACATCCCGCCCATCAGCGTAGCAAGGCTCCCGTTTCTCCATGGCCTGTCCTGCATTTCTGGTTTTGACACTTTATTCAGCATGGCCCTTTTGACCGATGGGAAGCGAGACTTCTTTGTAGCGCTGATTTGCCTTTCCAGGTTGCTTGGTTGGCCAAAAAGGGCGTATGCGTTTTTTCCTGAATATATTTTTTCCTGAATATATTCAGGAAAAAACGCATACGCCCTTTTTGGCCAAGGGCATCATTGTCGAGGTTTCGCCGCTTTTCCTGTGCTTTAAAGGCGATTCGAATCTACCTCCTGAAATCTGTTTCCTGCAATTCTGCCTTGCTTTCAGATCCTCTTCGTTGCCTTCCCTCGATATATTTGTGGACGAGAGTTATCATTTATAACTCTGCAGGTTTGTGAATTGCAGTGCCCCTGAGCTCCATTTTTCAACTCGCTTTCTTGAAGGCTGGCCGCAAAAGCGCAGGATTGCTTCAGGCCCTATTCTGGTTCCGGGCGCAGGCTGAGCCTGTGGTTAATTCTTCTTCCTGATGGGAAAATAGAGTGAGCTGTGCCTGTCCCAACACCTAGAGCTAGTCTCTCATTGGTTCCCCCTCTTCCCGTTCATCCTCAGGACAAATTGCAACCTGTACGGAACAGGAGGTTAAAGGTGCTGATTCTCCAAGGAGGGAGATTGCTAGTAAAGCGGCTGGAATGGCGAACCCGAGCACAAGGAGATGAGAAATGACGTGCGTTTTAGAAACCTTTCCCGATCACACGGTGTACCATCTTCTGGGTTTCTCATGCATGTTTTCGATGTAGGAAGATGCCCTTGAACCTGGAGATTTGGGACCCCTGGGATGGGTACCACGCAGTATTCCTTTAAAGGGTCTGCGTTTGCTCCCCCAACCTCACCAAACCTCTCAGCCCCTGAGTGTCCACCCTTATGTCTCAATCAGCTGTGGGTCTAGATATGGTCAATCCAGGTGGCATCACAGCCCCTGAACGAATTTGGTAAGAATTTCTCTCTTTTTCACTGTCTTTGTTTCACGGGTTTTTAAAAGTAATTGATTTTTATAATGGGGTTTAGCTGCTTTTCACTGCTGTATTTATGCTGCTTTACACCCACTAGACTCACTTACAGAGAGATATCAATACATAGGTTTTAAGATTGTTACTAGTCAGATATATTCTTGGGCGGTGAATAGGGTGTCTTGAGTCCAGTTCACTGAGCAAGGAGTAGGTCTTGTCTATTACATATTGGGTTTATGGAACGGTATCTGAGCTAATTTGAAACCCTTGTTTTATGCATCACCCCATCTCACCTTTCCCGTTAAGCAGCCATAGTGTGTTTTCTAAACGTGTGACTCTGTTCTGTTTTGTAATTCAGTTCAAGTGTAGCGGTTTTTACATTCCCTCTATAAGTGATATCTTCTGATAAGTGTCTTTTTCTGTGTGACTTATTTCACTTAGAATCGTCGTACCTAAATCCACTCATCATGCTGCTAGTAGCCTTATGACGTTGATTTCATGGCTGAGTGATATTCCTTTGTACATAGGGACCACAACTTCTTTATCCATTTTCCTCTTTCCTGGGATATTTAAGGTGTAACGAAGTGGAGGTTCTTGTCAACAGAGCAGCCCTAAACTTTGGGGTGCCTGTGTCTTGCTGATTTTTAGTTTTCCCAATTTATACGCCCATGAGTGGAAGTGCCCTATGCTCTGTAAGCTGAGTTTTTTAGATGTTTCAGGACACACCGTACACTTCTCGAGAGTGGCTGTTGGCAATTTACATCCCGCCCATCAGCGTAGCAAGGCTCCCGTTTCTCCATGGCCTGTCCTGCATTTCTGGTTTTGACACTTTATTCAGCATGGCCGTTTTGACCGATGGGAAGCGAGACTTCTTTGTAGCGCTGATTTGCCTTTCCAGGTTGCTTGGTTGGCCAAAAAGGGCGTATGCGTTTTTTCCTGAATATATTTTTTCCTGAATATATTCAGGAAAAAACGCATACGCCCTTTTTGGCCAAGGGCATCATTGTCGAGGTTTCGCCGCTTTTCCTGTGCTTTAAAGGCGATTCGAATCTACCTCCTGAAATCTGTTTCCTGCAATTCTGCCTTGCTTTCAGATCCTCTTCGTTGCCTTCCCTCGATATATTTGTGGACGAGAGTTATCATTTATAACTCTGCAGGTTTGTGAATTGCAGTGCCCCTGAGCTCCATTTTTCAACTCGCTTTCTTGAAGGCTGGCCGCAAAAGCGCAGGATTGCTTCAGGCCCTATTCTGGTTCCGGGCGCAGGCTGAGCCTGTGGTTAATTCTTCTTCCTGATGGGAAAATAGAGTGAGCTGTGCCTGTCCCAACACCTAGAGCTAGTCTCTCATTGGTTCCCCCTCTTCCCGTTCATCCTCAGGACAAATTGCAACCTGTACGGAACAGGAGGTTAAAGGTGCTGATTCTCCAAGGAGGGAGATTGCTAGTAAAGCGGCTGGAATGGCGAACCCGAGCCCAAGGAGATGAGAAATGAGGAGCGTTTTAGAAACCTTTCCCGATCACACGGTGTACCATCTTCTGGGTTTCTCATGCATGTTTTCGATGTAGGAAGATGCCCTTGAACCTGGAGATTTGGGACCCCTGGGATGGGTACCACGCAGTATTCCTTTAAAGGGTCTGCGTTTGCTCCCCCAACCTCACCAAACCTCTCAGCCCCTGAGTGTCCACCCTTATGTCTCAATCAGCTGTGGGTCTAGATATGGTCAATCCAGGTGGCATCACAGCCCCTGAACGAATTTGGTAAGAATTTCTCTCTTTTTCACTGTCTTTGTTTCACGGGTTTTTAAAAGTAATTGATTTTTATAATGGGGTTTAGCTGCTTTTCACTGCTGTGTTTATGCTGCTTTACACCCACTAGACTCACTTACAGAGAGATATCAATACATAGGTTTTAAGATTGTTACTAGTCAGATATATTCTTGGGCGGTGAATAGGGTGTCTTGAGTCCAGTTCACTGAGCAAGGAGTAGGTCTTGTCTATTACATATTGGGTTTATGGAACGGTATCTGAGCTAATTTGAAACCCTTGTTTTATGCATCACCCCATCTCACCTTTCCCGTTAAGCAGCCATAGTGTGTTTTCTAAACGTGTGACTCTGTTCTGTTTTGTAATTCAGTTCAAGTGTAGCGGTTTTTACATTCCCTCTATAAGTGATATCTTCTGATAAGTGTCTTTTTCTGTGTGACTTATTTCACTTAGAATCGTCGTACCTAAATCCACTCATCATGCTGCTACTAGCCTTATGACGTTGATTTTATGGCTGAGTGATATTCCTTTGTACATAAGGACCACAACTTCTTTATCCATTTTCCTCTTTCCTGGGATATTTAAGGTGTAACGAAGTGGAGGTTCTTGTCAACAGAGCAGCCCTAAACTTTGGGGTGCCTGTGTCTTGCTGATTTTTAGTTTTCCCAATTTATACGCCCATGAGTGGAAGTGCCCTATGCTCTGTAAGCTGAGTTTTTTAGATGTTTCAGGACACACCGTACACTTCTCGAGAGTGGCTGTTGGCAATTTACATCCCGCCCATCAGCGTAGCAAGGCTCCCGTTTCTCCATGGCCTGTCCTGCATTTCTGGTTTTGACACTTTATTCAGCATGGCCGTTTTGACCGATGGGAAGCGAGACTTCTTTGTAGCGCTGATTTGCCTTTCCAGGTTGCTTGGTTGGCCAAAAAGGGCGTATGCGTTTTTTCCTGAATATATTCAGGAAAAAACGCATACGCCCTTTTTGGCCAAGGGCATCATTGTCGAGGTTTCGCCGCTTTTCCTGTGCTTTAAAGGCGATTCGAATCTACCTCCTGAAATCTGTTTCCTGCAATTCTGCCTTGCTTTCAGATCCTCTTCGTTGCCTTCGCTCGATATATTTGTGGACGAGAGTTATCATTTATAACTCTGCAGGTTTGTGAATTGCAGTGCCCCTGAGCTCCATTTTTCAACTCGCTTTCTTGAAGGCTGGCCGCAAAAGCGCAGGATTGCTTCAGGCCCTATTCTGGTTCCGGGCGCAGGCTGAGCCTGTGGTTAATTCTTCTTCCTGATGGGAAAATAGAGTGAGCTGTGCCTGTCCCAACACCTAGAGCTAGTCTCTCATTGGTTCCCCCTCTTCCCGTTCATCCTCAGGACAAATTGCAACCTGTACGGAACAGGAGGTTAAAGGTGCTGATTCTCCAAGGAGGGAGATTGCTAGTAAAGCGGCTGGAATGGCGAACCCGAGCCCAAGGAGATGAGAAATGAGGAGCGTTTTAGAAACCTTTCCCGATCACACGGTGTACCATCTTCTGGGTTTCTCATGCATGTTTTCGATGTAGGAAGATGCCCTTGAACCTGGAGATTTGGGACCCATGGGATGGGTACCACGCAGTATTCCTTTAAAGGGTCTGCGTTTGCTCCCCCAACCTCACCAAACCTCTCAGCCCCTGAGTGTCCACCCTTATGTCTCAATCAGCTGTGGGTCTAGATATGGTCAATCCAGGTGGCATCACAGCCCCTGAACGAATTTGGTAAGAATTTCTCTCTCTTTCACTGTCTTTGTTTCACGGGTTTTTAAAAGTAATTGATTTTTATAATGGGGTTTAGCTGCTTTTCACTGCTGTGTTTATGCTGCTTTACACCCACTAGACTCACTTACAGAGAGATATCAATACATAGGTTTTAAGATTGTTACTAGTCAGATATATTCTTGGGCGGTGAATAGGGTGTCTTGAGTCCAGTTCACTGAGCAAGGAGTAGGTCTTGTCTATTACATATTGGGTTTATGGAACGGTATCTGAGCTAATTTGAAACCCTTGTTTTATGCATCACCCCATCTCACCTTTCCCGTTAAGCAGCCATAGTGTGTTTTCTAAACGTGTGACTCTGTTCTGTTTTGTGATTCAGTTCAAGTGTAGCGGTTTTTACATTCCCTCTATAAGTGATATCTTCTGATAAGTGTCTTTTTCTGTGTGACTTATTTCACTTAGAATCGTCGTACCTAAATCCACTCATCATGCCGCTACTAGCCTTATGACGTTGATTTCATGGCTGAGTGATATTCCTTTGTACATAAGGACCACAACTTCTTTATCCATTTTCCTCTTTCCTGGGATATTTAAGGTGTAACGAAGTGGAGGTTCTTGTCAACAGAGCAGCCCTAAACTTTGGGGTGCCTGTGTCTTGCTGATTTTTAGTTTTCCCAATTTATACGCCCATGAGTGGAAGTGCCCTATGCTCTGTAAGCTGAGTTTTTTAGATGTTTCAGGACACACCGTACACTTCTCGAGAGTGGCTGTTGGCAATTTACATCCCGCCCATCAGCGTAGCAAGGCTCCCGTTTCTCCATGGCCTGTCCTGCATTTCTGGTTTTGACACTTTATTCAGCATGGTCCTTTTGACCGATGGGAAGCGAGACTTCTTTGTAGCGCTGATTTGCCTTTCCAGGTTGCTTGGTTGGCCAAAAAGGGCGTATGCGTTTTTTCCTGAATATATTTTTTCCTGAATATATTCAGGAAAAAACGCATACGCCCTTTTTGGCCAAGGGCATCATTGTCGAGGTTTCGCCGCTTTTCCTGTGCTTTAAAGGCGATTCGAATCTACCTCCTGAAATCTGTTTCCTGCAATTCTGCCTTGCTTTCAGATCCTCTTCGTTGCCTTCCCTCGATATATTTGTGGACGAGAGTTATCATTTATAACTCTGCAGGTTTGTGAATTGCAGTGCCCCTGAGCTCCATTTTTCAACTCGCTTTCTTGAAGGCTGGCCGCAAAAGCGCAGGATTGCTTCAGGCCCTATTCTGGTTCCGGGCGCAGGCTGAGCCTGTGGTTAATTCTTCTTCCTGATGGGAAAATAGAGTGAGCTGTGCCTGTCCCAACACCTAGAGCTAGTCTCTCATTGGTTCCCCCTCTTCCCGTTCATCCTCAGGACAAATTGCAACCTGTACGGAACAGGAGGTTAAAGGTGCTGATTCTCCAAGGAGGGAGATTGCTAGTAAAGCGGCTGGAATGGCAAACCCGAGCCCAAGGAGATGAGAAATGAGGAGCGTTTTAGAAACCTTTCCCGATCACACGGTGTACCATCTTCTGGGTTTCTCATGCATGTTTTCGATGTAGGAAGATGCCCTTGAACCTGGAGATTTGGGACCCATGGGATGGGTACCACGCAGTATTCCTTTAAAGGGTCTGCGTTTGCTCCCCCAACCTCACCAAACCTCTCAGCCCCTGAGTGTCCACCCTTATGTCTCAATCAGCTGTGGGTCTAGATATGGTCAATCCAGGTGGCATCACAGCCCCTGAACGAATTTGGTAAGAATTTCTCTCTCTTTCACTGTCTTTGTTTCACGGGTTTTTAAAAGTAATTGATTTTTATAATGGGGTTTAGCTGCTTTTCACTGCTGTGTTTATGCTGCTTTACACCCACTAGACTCACTTACAGAGAGATATCAATACATAGGTTTTAAGATTGTTACTAGTCAGATATATTCTTGGGCGGTGAATAGGGTGTCTTGAGTCCAGTTCACTGAGCAAGGAGTAGGTCTTGTCTATTACATATTGGGTTTATGGAACGGTATCTGAGCTAATTTGAAACCCTTGTTTTATGCATCACCCCATCTCACCTTTCCCGTTAAGCAGCCATAGTGTGTTTTCTAAACGTGTGACTCTGTTCTGTTTTGTAATTCAGTTCAAGTGTAGCGGTTTTTACATTCCCTCTATAAGTGATATCTTCTGATAAGTGTCTTTTTCTGTGTGACTTATTTCACTTAGAATCGGCGTACCTAAATCCACTCATCATGCCGCTACTAGCCTTATGACGTTGATTTCATGGCTGAGTGATATTCCTTTGTACATAAGGACCACAACTTCTTTATCCATTTTCCTCTTTCCTGGGATATTTAAGGTGTAACGAAGTGGAGGTTCTTGTCAACAGAGCAGCCCTAAACTTTGGGGTGCCTGTGTCTTGCTGATTTTTAGTTTTCCCAATTTATACGCCCATGAGTGGAAGTGCCCTATGCTCTGTAAGCTGAGTTTTTTAGATGTTTCAGGACACACGGTACACTTCTCCAGAGTGGCTGTTGGCAATTTACATCCCGCCCATCAGTGTAGCAAGGCTCCCGTTTCTCCATGGCCTGTCCTGCATTTCTGGTTTTGACACTTTATTCAGCATGGTCCTTTTGACCGATGGGAAGCGAGACTTCTTTGTAGCGCTGATTTGCCTTTCCAGGTTGCTTGGTTGGCCAAAAAGGGCGTATGCGTTTTTTCCTGAATATATTTTTTCCTGAATATATTCAGGAAAAAACGCATACGCCCTTTTTGGCCAAGGGCATCATTGTCGAGGTTTCGCCGCTTTTCCTGTGCTTTAAAGGCGATTCGAATCTACCTCCTGAAATCTGTTTCCTGCAATTCTGCCTTGCTTTCAAATCCTCTTGGTTGCCTTCCCTCAAAATATTTGTGGCCGAGAGTTATCATTTTTAACTCTGCAGGTTTGTGAATTGCAGTGCCCCTGAGCTCCATTTTTCAACTCGCTTTCTTGGGAGCTGGCCGCAAAAGCGCAGGATTGCTTCAGGCCCTATTCTGGATCCGGGCGCAGGCTGAGCCTGTGGTTAATTCTTCTTCCTGATGGGAAAATAGAGTGAGCTGTGCCTGTCCCAACACCTAGAGCTAGTCTCTCATTGGTTCCCCCTCTTCCCGTTCATCCTCAGGACAAATTGCAACCTGTACGGAACAGGAGGTTAAAGGTGCTGATTCTCCAAGGAGGGAGATTGCTAGTAAAGCGGCTGGAATGGCAAACCCGAGCCCAAGGAGATGAGAAATGAGGAGCGTTTTAGAAACCTTTCCCGATCACACGGTGTACCATCTTCTGGGTTTCTCATGCATGTTTTCGATGTAGGAAGATGCCCTTGAACCTGGAGATTTGGGACCCATGGGATGGGTACCACGCAGTATTCCTTTAAAGGGTCTGCGTTTGCTCCCCCAACCTCACCAAACCTCTCAGCCCCTGAGTGTCCACCCTTATGTCTCAATCAGCTGTGGGTCTAGATATGGTCAATCCAGGTGGCATCACAGCCCCTGAACGAATTTGGTAAGAATTTCTCTCTCTTTCACTGTCTTTGTTTCACGGGTTTTTAAAAGTAATTGATTTTTATAATGGGGTTTAGCTGCTTTTCACTGCTGTGTTTATGCTGCTTTACACCCACTAGACTCACTTACAGAGAGATATCAATACATAGGTTTTAAGATTGTTACTAGTCAGATATATTCTTGGGCGGTGAATAGGGTGTCTTGAGTCCAGTTCACTGAGCAAGGAGTAGGTCTTGTCTATTACATATTGGGTTTATGGAACGGTATCTGAGCTAATTTGAAACCCTTGTTTTATGCATCACCCCATCTCACCTTTCCCGTTAAGCAGCCATAGTGTGTTTTCTAAACGTGTGACTCTGTTCTGTTTTGTAATTCAGTTCAAGTGTAGCGGTTTTTACATTCCCTCTATAAGTGATATCTTCTGATAAGTGTCTTTTTCTGTGTGACTTATTTCACTTAGAATCGGCGTACCTAAATCCACTCATCATGCCGCTACTAGCCTTATGACGTTGATTTCATGGCTGAGTGATATTCCTTTGTACATAAGGACCACAACTTCTTTATCCATTTTCCTCTTTCCTGGGATATTTAAGGTGTAACGAAGTGGAGGTTCTTGTCAACAGAGCAGCCCTAAACTTTGGGGTGCCTGTGTCTTGCTGATTTTTAGTTTTCCCAATTTATACGCCCATGAGTGGAAGTGCCCTATGCTCTGTAAGCTGAGTTTTTTAGATGTTTCAGGACACACCGTACACTTCTCGAGAGTGGCTGTTGGCAATTTACATCCCGCCCATCAGCGTAGCAAGGCTCCCGTTTCTCCATGGCCTGTCCTGCATTTCTGGTTTTGACACTTTATTCAGCATGGTCCTTTTGACCGATGGGAAGCGAGACTTCTTTGTAGCGCTGATTTGCCTTTCCAGGTTGCTTGGTTGGCCAAAAAGGGCGTATGCGTTTTTTCCTGAATATATTTTTTCCTGAATATATTCAGGAAAAAACGCATACGCCCTTTTTGGCCAAGGGCATCATTGTCGAGGTTTCGCCGCTTTTCCTGTGCTTTAAAGGCGATTCGAATCTACCTCCTGAAATCTGTTTCCTGCAATTCTGCCTTGCTTTCAGATCCTCTTCGTTGCCTTCCCTCGATATATTTGTGGACGAGAGTTATCATTTATAACTCTGCAGGTTTGTGAATTGCAGTGCCCCTGAGCTCCATTTTTCAACTCGCTTTCTTGAAGGCTGGCCGCAAAAGCGCAGGATTGCTTCAGGCCCTATTCTGGTTCCGGGCGCAGGCTGAGCCTGTGGTTAATTCTTCTTCCTGATGGGAAAATAGAGTGAGCTGTGCCTGTCCCAACACCTAGAGCTAGTCTCTCATTGGTTCCCCCTCTTCCCGTTCATCCTCAGGACAAATTGCAACCTGTACGGAACAGGAGGTTAAAGGTGCTGATTCTCCAAGGAGGGAGATTGCTAGTAAAGCGGCTGGAATGGCGAACCCGAGCACAAGGAGATGAGAAATGAGGTGCATTTTAGAAACGTTTCCCGATCACATGGTGTACCATCTTCTGGGTTTCTCATGCATGTTATCGATGTAGGAAGATGCCCTTGAACCTGGAGATTTGGGACCCATGGGATGGGTACCACGCAATATTCCTATAAAGGGTCTGCATTTGCTCCCCCAACCTCACCAAACCTCTCAGCCCCTGAATGTCCACCCTTATGTCTCAATCACCTGTGGGTCTAAGTATGGTCAATCCAGGTGGCATCACAGCCCCTGAACGAATTTGGTAAGAATTTCTCTCTCTTTCACTGTCTTTGTTTCACGGGTTTTTTAAAGTAATGGTTTTTTTTTTTAAATATAAGCAAATTTTTTTTTAAGATTTCTTTAGTGATTGATTGATTGATTGATTGCTATGTTGGGTCTTCGTTTCTGTGCTAGGGCTTTCTCCAGTTGTGGCAAGTGGGGGCCACTCTTCATCGCGGTGCGCGGGCCTCTCACTATTGTGGCCTCTCTTGTTGCGGAGCACAGACTCCAGACGCGCAGGCTCAGTAGTTGTGGCTCACGGGCCTAGTTGCTCCACGGCATGTGGGATCTTCCCAGACCAGGGCTCAAACCCGTGTTTCCTGCATTAGCAGGCAGATTCTCAACCACTGCGCAAGCAGGAAAGCCCAGTAATTGATTTTTGTACTGGGGTTTAGCTGCTTTTCACTGCTGTGTTTATGCCGCTTTACATCCACAAGTCTCACTTACAGAGAGATATCAATACATAGGTTTTAAGATTCTTACTAGTCAGATATATTCTAGGGCGGTGAATAGGGGGTGTTGAGTCCAGTTCACTGAGCAAGGAGTAGGTCTTGTCTATTACATATTGGGTTTAAGGAATGGTATCTGAGCTACTTTCAAACCCTTGTTTTATGCATCACCCCACCTCTCCTTTCCCGTTAAGCAGCCATAGTGTGTTTTCTAAACGTGTGACTGTGTTCTGTTTTGTAATTCAGTTCAAGTGTAGCGGTTTTTACATTGCCTCTATAAGTGATATCTTAGGATCAGTGTCTTTTTCTGTGTGACTTATTTCACTTAGAATCGTCGTACCTAAATCCACTCATCATGCTGCTAGTAGCCTTATGACGTTGATTTCATGGCTGAGTGATATTCCTTTGTACATAGGGACCACAACTTCTTTATCCATTTTCCTCTTTCCTGGGATATTTAAGGTGTAACGAAGTGGAGGTTCTTGTCAACAGAGCAGCCCTAAACTTTGGGGTGCCTGTGTCTTGCTGATTTTTAGTTTTCCCAATTTATACGCCCATGAGTGGAAGTGCCCTATGCTCTGTAAGCTGAGTTTTTTAGATGTTTCAGGACACACGGTACACTTCTCCAGAGTGGCTGTTGGCAATTTACATCCCGCCCATCAGTGTAGCAAGGCTCCCGTTTCTCCATGGCCTGTCCTGCATTTCTGGTTTTGACACTTTATTCAGCATGGTCCTTTTGACCGATGGGAAGCGAGACTTCTTTGTAGCGCTGATTTGCCTTTCCAGGTTGCTTGGTTGGCCAAAAAGGGCGTATGCGTTTTTTCCTGAATATATTTTTTCCTGAATATATTCAGGAAAAAACGCATACGCCCTTTTTGGCCAAGGGCATCATTGTCGAGGTTTCGCCGCTTTTCCTGTGCTTTAAAGGCGATTCGAATCTACCTCCTGAAATCTGTTTCCTGCAATTCTGCCTTGCTTTCAGATCCTCTTCGTTGCCTTCCCTCGATATATTTGTGGACGAGAGTTATCATTTATAACTCTGCAGGTTTGTGAATTGCAGTGCCCCTGAGCTCCATTTTTCAACTCGCTTTCTTGAAGGCTGGCCGCAAAAGCGCAGGATTGCTTCAGGCCCTATTCTGGTTCCGGGCGCAGGCTGAGCCTGTGGTTAATTCTTCTTCCTGATGGGAAAATAGAGTGAGCTGTGCCTGTCCCAACACCTAGAGCTAGTCTCTCATTGGTTCCCCCTCTTCCCGTTCATCCTCAGGACAAATTGCAACCTGTACGGAACAGGACGTTAAAGGTGCTGATTCTCCAAGGAGGGAGATTGCTAGTAAAGCGGCTGGAATGGCGAACCCGAGCCCAAGGAGATGAGAAATGAGGAGCGTTTTAGAAACCTTTCCCGATCACACGGTGTACCATCTTCTGGGTTTCTCATGCATGTTTTCGATGTAGGAAGATGCCCTTGAACCTGGAGATTTGGGACCCATGGGATGGGTACCACGCAGTATTCCTTTAAAGGGTCTGCGTTTGCTCCCCCAACCTCACCAAACCTCTCAGCCCCTGAGTGTCCACCCTTATGTCTCAATCAGCTGTGGGTCTAGATATGGTCAATCCAGGTGGCATCACAGCCCCTGAACGAATTTGGTAAGAATTTCTCTCTCTTTCACTGTCTTTGTTTCACGGGTTTTTAAAAGTAATTGATTTTTATAATGGGGTTTAGCTGCTTTTCACTGCTGTGTTTATGCTGCTTTACACCCACTAGACTCACTTACAGAGAGATATCAATACATAGGTTTTAAGATTGTTACTAGTCAAATATATTCTTGGGCGGTGAATAGGGTGTCTTGAGTCCAGTTCACTGAGCAAGGAGTAGGTCTTGTCTATTACATATTGGGTTTATGGAACGGTATCTGAGCTAATTTGAAACCCTTGTTTTATGCATCACCCCATCTCACCTTTCCCGTTAAGCAGCCATAGTGTGTTTTCTAAACGTGTGACTCTGTTCTGTTTTGTAATTCAGTTCAAGTGTAGCGGTTTTTACATTCCCTCTATAAGTGATATCTTCTGATAAGCGTCTTTTTCTGTGTGACTTATTTCACTTAGAATCGGCGTACCTAAATCCACTCATCATGCCGCTACTAGCCTTATGACGTTGATTTCATGGCTGAGTGATATTCCTTTGTACATAAGGACCACAACTTCTTTATCCATTTTCCTCTTTCCTGGGATATTTAAGGTGTAACGAAGTGGAGGTTCTTGTCAACAGAGCAGCCCTAAACTTTGGGGTGCCTGTGTCTTGCTGATTTTTAGTTTTCCCAATTTATACGCCCATGAGTGGAAGTGCCCTATGCTCTGTAAGCTGAGTTTTTTAGATGTTTCAGGACACACCGTACACTTCTCGAGAGTGGCTGTTGGCAATTTACATCCCGCCCATCAGCGTAGCAAGGCTCCCGTTTCTCCATGGACTGTCCTGCATTTCTGGTTTTGACACTTTATTCAGCATGGCCGTTTTGACCGATGGGAAGCGAGACTTCTTTTTAGCGCTGATTTGCCTTTCCAGGTTGCTTGGTTGGCCAAAAAGGGCGTATGCGTTTTTTCCTGAATATATTCAGGAAAAAACGCATACGCCCTTTTTGGCCAAGGGCATCATTGTCGAGGTTTCGCCGCTTTTCCTGTGCTTTAAAGGCGATTCGAATCTACCTCCTGAAATCTGTTTCCTGCAATTCTGCCTTGCTTTCAGATCCTCTTCGTTGCCTTCCCTCGATATATTTGTGGACGAGAGTTATCATTTATAACTCTGCAGGTTTGTGAATTGCAGTGCCCCTGAGCTCCATTTTTCAACTCGCTTTCTTGAAGGCTGGCCGCAAAAGCGCAGGATTGCTTCAGGCCCTATTCTGGTTCCGGGCGCAGGCTGAGCCTGTGGTTAATTCTTCTTCCTGATGGGAAAATAGAGTGAGCTGTGCCTGTCCCAACACCTAGAGCTAGTCTCTCATTGGTTCCCCCTCTTCCCGTTCATCCTCAGGACAAATTGCAACCTGTACGGAACAGGAGGTTAAAGGTGCTGATTCTCCAAGGAGGGAGATTGCTAGTAAAGCGGCTGGAATGGCGAACCCGAGCACAAGGAGATGAGAAATGAGGTGCATTTTAGAAACGTTTCCCGATCACATGGTGTACCATCTTCTGGGTTTCTCATGCATGTTATCGATGTAGGAAGATGCCCTTGAACCTGGAGATTTGGGACCCATGGGATGGGTACCACGCAGTATTCCTTTAAAGGGTCTGCATTTGCTCCCCCAACCTCACCAAACCTCTCAGCCCCTGAATGTCCACCCTTATGTCTCAATCACCTGTGGGTCTAAGTATGGTCAATCCAGGTGGCATCACAGCCCCTGAACGAATTTGGTAAGAATTTCTCTCTCTTTCACTGTCTTTGTTTCACGGGTTTTTTAAAGTAATGGTTTTTTTTTTAAATATAAGCAAATTTTTTTTTAAGATTTCTTTAGTGATTGATTGATTGATTGATTGCTATGTTGGGTCTTCGTTTCTGTGCTAGGGCTTTCTCCAGTTGTGGCAAGTGGGGGCCACTCTTCATCGCGGTGCGCGGGCCTCTCACTATTGTGGCCTCTCTTGTTGCGGAGCACAGGCTCCAGACGCGTAGGCTCAGTAGTTGTGGCTCACGGGCCTAGTTGCTCCACGGCATGTGGGATCTTCCCAGACCAGGGCTCAAACCCGTGTTTCCTGCATTAGCAGGCAGATTCTCAACCACTGCGCAAGCAGGAAAGCCCAGTAATTGATTTTTGTACTGGGGTTTAGCTGCTTTTCACTGCTGTGTTTATGCCGCTTTACATCCACAAGTCTCACTTACAGAGAGATATCAATACATAGATTTTAAGATTCTTACTAGTCAGATATATTCTAGGGCGGTGAATAGGGGGTGTTGAGTCCAGTTCACTGAGCAAGGAGTAGGTCTTGTCTATTACATATTGGGTTTATGGAATGGTATCTGAGCTACTTTCAAACCCTTGTTTTATGCATCACCCCACCTCTCCTTTCCCGTTAAGCAGCCATAGTGTGTTTTCTAAACGTGTGACTGTGTTCTGTTTTGTAATTCAGTTCAAGTGTAGCGGTTTTTACATTGCCTCTATAAGTGATATCTTAGGATCAGTGTCTTTTTCTGTGTGACTTATTTCACTTAGAATCGTCGTACCTAAATCCACTCATCATGCTGCTAGTAGCCTTATGACGTTGATTTCATGGCTGAGTGATATTCCTTTGTACATAGGGACCACAACTTCTTTATCCATTTTCCTCTTTCCTGGGATATTTAAGGTGTAACGAAGTGGAGGTTCTTGTCAACAGAGCAGCCCTAAACTTTGGGGTGCCTGTGTCTTGCTGATTTTTAGTTTTCCCAATTTATACGCCCATGAGTGGAAGTGCCCTATGCTCTGTAAGCTGAGTTTTTTAGATGTTTCAGGACACACGGTACACTTCTCCAGAGTGACTGTTGGCAATTTACATCCCGCCCATCAGTGTAGCAAGGCTCCCGTTTCTCCATGGCCTGTCCTGCATTTCTGGTTTTGACACTTTATTCAGCATGGTCCTTTTGACCGATGGGAAGCGAGACTTCTTTGTAGCGCTGATTTGCCTTTCCAGGTTGCTTGGTTGGCCAAAAAGGGCGTATGCGTTTTTTCCTGAATATATTCAGGAAAAAACGCATACGCCCTTGTTGGCCAAGGGCATCATTGTCGAGGTTTCGCCGCTTTTCCTGTGCTTTAAAGGCGATTCGAATCTACCTCCTGAAATCTGTTTCCTGCAATTCTGCCTTGCTTTCAGATCCTCTTCGTTGCCTTCCCTCGATATATTTGTGGACGAGAGTTATCATTTATAACTCTGCAGGTTTGTGAATTGCAGTGCCCCTGAGCTCCATTTTTCAACTCGCTTTCTTGAAGGCTGGCCGCAAAAGCGCAGGATTGCTTCAGGCCCTATTCTGGTTCCGGGCGCAGGCTGAGCCTGTGGTTAATTCTTCTTCCTGATGGGAAAATAGAGTGAGCTGTGCCTGTCCCAACACCTAGAGCTAGTCTCTCATTGGTTCCCCCTCTTCCCGTTCATCCTCAGGACAAATTGCAACCTGTACGGAACAGGAGGTTAAAGGTGCTGATTCTCCAAGGAGGGAGATTGCTAGTAAAGCGGCTGGAATGGCGAACCCGAGCCCAAGGAGATGAGAAATGAGGAGCGTTTTAGAAACCTTTCCCGATCACACGGTGTACCATCTTCTGGGTTTCTCATGCATGTTTTCGATGTAGGAAGATGCCCTTGAACCTGGAGATTTGGGACCCATGGGATGGGTACCACGCAGTATTCCTTTAAAGGGTCTGCGTTTGCTCCCCCAACCTCACCAAACCTCTCAGCCCCTGAGTGTCCACCCTTATGTCTCAATCAGCTGTGGGTCTAGATATGGTCAATCCAGGTGGCATCACAGCCCCTGAACGAATTTGGTAAGAATTTCTCTCTCTTTCACTGTCTTTGTTTCACGGGTTTTTAAAAGTAATTGATTTTTATAATGGGGTTTAGCTGCTTTTCACTGCTGTGTTTATGCTGCTTTACACCCACTAGACTCACTTACAGAGAGATATCAATACATAGGTTTTAAGATTGTTACTAGTCAAATATATTCTTGGGCGGTGAATAGGGTGTCTTGAGTCCAGTTCACTGAGCAAGGAGTAGGTCTTGTCTATTACATATTGGGTTTATGGAACGGTATCTGAGCTAATTTGAAACCCTTGTTTTATGCATCACCCCATCTCACCTTTCCCGTTAAGCAGCCATAGTGTGTTTTCTAAACGTGTGACTCTGTTCTGTTTTGTAATTCAGTTCAAGTGTAGCGGTTTTTACATTCCCTCTATAAGTGATATCTTCTGATAAGCGTCTTTTTCTGTGTGACTTATTTCACTTAGAATCGGCGTACCTAAATCCACTCATCATGCCGCTACTAGCCTTATGACGTTGATTTCATGGCTGAGTGATATTCCTTTGTACATAAGGACCACAACTTCTTTATCCATTTTCCTCTTTCCTGGGATATTTAAGGTGTAACGAAGTGGAGGTTCTTGTCAACAGAGCAGCCCTAAACTTTGGGGTGCCTGTGTCTTGCTGATTTTTAGTTTTCCCAATTTATACGCCCATGAGTGGAAGTGCCCTATGCTCTGTAAGCTGAGTTTTTTAGATGTTTCAGGACACACCGTACACTTCTCGAGAGTGGCTGTTGGCAATTTACATCCCGCCCATCAGCGTAGCAAGGCTCCCGTTTCTCCATGGACTGTCCTGCATTTCTGGTTTTGACACTTTATTCAGCATGGCCGTTTTGACCGATGGGAAGCGAGACTTCTTTTTAGCGCTGATTTGCCTTTCCAGGTTGCTTGGTTGGCCAAAAAGGGCGTATGCGTTTTTTCCTGAATATATTCAGGAAAAAACGCATACGCCCTTTTTGGCCAAGGGCATCATTGTCGAGGTTTCGCCGCTTTTCCTGTGCTTTAAAGGCGATTCGAATCTACCTCCTGAAATCTGTTTCCTGCAATTCTGCCTTGCTTTCAGATCCTCTTCGTTGCCTTCCCTCGATATATTTGTGGACGAGAGTTATCATTTATAACTCTGCAGGTTTGTGAATTGCAGTGCCCCTGAGCTCCATTTTTCAACTCGCTTTCTTGAAGGCTGGCCGCAAAAGCGCAGGATTGCTTCAGGCCCTATTCTGGTTCCGGGCGCAGGCTGAGCCTGTGGTTAATTCTTCTTCCTGATGGGAAAATAGAGTGAGCTGTGCCTGTCCCAACACCTAGAGCTAGTCTCTCATTGGTTCCCCCTCTTCCCGTTCATCCTCAGGACAAATTGCAACCTGTACGGAACAGGAGGTTAAAGGTGCTGATTCTCCAAGGAGGGAGATTGCTAGTAAAGCGGCTGGAATGGCGAACCCGAGCACAAGGAGATGAGAAATGAGGTGCATTTTAGAAACGTTTCCCGATCACATGGTGTACCATCTTCTGGGTTTCTCATGCATGTTATCGATGTAGGAAGATGCCCTTGAACCTGGAGATTTGGGACCCATGGGATGGGTACCACGCAGTATTCCTTTAAAGGGTCTGCATTTGCTCCCCCAACCTCACCAAACCTCTCAGCCCCTGAATGTCCACCCTTATGTCTCAATCACCTGTGGGTCTAAGTATGGTCAATCCAGGTGGCATCACAGCCCCTGAACGAATTTGGTAAGAATTTCTCTCTCTTTCACTGTCTTTGTTTCACGGGTTTTTTAAAGTAATGGTTTTTTTTTTAAATATAAGCAAATTTTTTTTTAAGATTTCTTTAGTGATTGATTGATTGATTGATTGCTATGTTGGGTCTTCGTTTCTGTGCTAGGGCTTTCTCCAGTTGTGGCAAGTGGGGGCCACTCTTCATCGCGGTGCGCGGGCCTCTCACTATTGTGGCCTCTCTTGTTGCGGAGCACAGGCTCCAGACGCGTAGGCTCAGTAGTTGTGGCTCACGGGCCTAGTTGCTCCACGGCATGTGGGATCTTCCCAGACCAGGGCTCAAACCCGTGTTTCCTGCATTAGCAGGCAGATTCTCAACCACTGCGCAAGCAGGAAAGCCCAGTAATTGATTTTTGTACTGGGGTTTAGCTGCTTTTCACTGCTGTGTTTATGCCGCTTTACATCCACAAGTCTCACTTACAGAGAGATATCAATACATAGATTTTAAGATTCTTACTAGTCAGATATATTCTAGGGCGGTGAATAGGGGGTGTTGAGTCCAGTTCACTGAGCAAGGAGTAGGTCTTGTCTATTACATATTGGGTTTATGGAATGGTATCTGAGCTACTTTCAAACCCTTGTTTTATGCATCACCCCACCTCTCCTTTCCCGTTAAGCAGCCATAGTGTGTTTTCTAAACGTGTGACTGTGTTCTGTTTTGTAATTCAGTTCAAGTGTAGCGGTTTTTACATTGCCTCTATAAGTGATATCTTAGGATCAGTGTCTTTTTCTGTGTGACTTATTTCACTTAGAATCGTCGTACCTAAATCCACTCATCATGCTGCTAGTAGCCTTATGACGTTGATTTCATGGCTGAGTGATATTCCTTTGTACATAGGGACCACAACTTCTTTATCCATTTTCCTCTTTCCTGGGATATTTAAGGTGTAACGAAGTGGAGGTTCTTGTCAACAGAGCAGCCCTAAACTTTGGGGTGCCTGTGTCTTGCTGATTTTTAGTTTTCCCAATTTATACGCCCATGAGTGGAAGTGCCCTATGCTCTGTAAGCTGAGTTTTTTAGATGTTTCAGGACACACGGTACACTTCTCCAGAGTGACTGTTGGCAATTTACATCCCGCCCATCAGTGTAGCAAGGCTCCCGTTTCTCCATGGCCTGTCCTGCATTTCTGGTTTTGACACTTTATTCAGCATGGTCCTTTTGACCGATGGGAAGCGAGACTTCTTTGTAGCGCTGATTTGCCTTTCCAGGTTGCTTGGTTGGCCAAAAAGGGCGTATGCGTTTTTTCCTGAATATATTCAGGAAAAAACGCATACGCCCTTTTTGGCCAAGGGCATCATTGTCGAGGTTTCGCCGCTTTTCCTGTGCTTTAAAGGCGATTCGAATCTACCTCCTGAAATCTGTTTCCTGCAATTCTGCCTTGCTTTCAGATCCTCTTCGTTGCCTTCCCTCGATATATTTGTGGACGAGAGTTATCATTTATAACTCTGCAGGTTTGTGAATTGCAGTGCCCCTGAGCTCCATTTTTCAACTCGCTTTCTTGAAGGCTGGCCGCAAAAGCGCAGGATTGCTTCAGGCCCTATTCTGGTTCCGGGCGCAGGCTGAGCCTGTGGTTAATTCTTCTTCCTGATGGGAAAATAGAGTGAGCTGTGCCTGTCCCAACACCTAGAGCTAGTCTCTCATTGGTTCCCCCTCTTCCCGTTCATCCTCAGGACAAATTGCAACCTGTACGGAACAGGAGGTTAAAGGTGCTGATTCTCCAAGGAGGGAGATTGCTAGTAAAGCGGCTGGAATGGCGAACCCGAGCCCAAGGAGATGAGAAATGAGGAGCGTTTTAGAAACCTTTCCCGATCACACGGTGTACCATCTTCTGGGTTTCTCATGCATGTTTTCGATGTAGGAAGATGCCCTTGAACCTGGAGATTTGGGACCCATGGGATGGGTACCACGCAGTATTCCTTTAAAGGGTCTGCGTTTGCTCCCCCAACCTCACCAAACCTCTCAGCCCCTGAGTGTCCACCCTTATGTCTCAATCAGCTGTGGGTCTAGATATGGTCAATCCAGGTGGCATCACAGCCCCTGAACGAATTTGGTAAGAATTTCTCTCTCTTTCACTGTCTTTGTTTCACGGGTTTTTAAAAGTAATTGATTTTTATAATGGGGTTTAGCTGCTTTTCACTGCTGTGTTTATGCTGCTTTACACCCACTAGACTCACTTACAGAGAGATATCAATACATAGGTTTTAAGATTGTTACTAGTCAGATATATTCTTGGGCGGTGAATAGGGTGTCTTGAGTCCAGTTCACTGAGCAAGGAGTAGGTCTTGTCTATTACATATTGGGTTTATGGAACGGTATCTGAGCTAATTTGAAACCCTTGTTTTATGCATCACCCCATCTCACCTTTCCCGTTAAGCAGCCATAGTGTGTTTTCTAAACGTGTGACTCTGTTCTGTTTTGTAATTCAGTTCAAGTGTAGCGGTTTTTACATTCCCTCTATAAGTGATATCTTCTGATAAGTGTCTTTTTCTGTGTGACTTATTTCACTTAGAATCGTCGTACCTAAATCCACTCATCATGCCGCTACTAGCCTTATGACGTTGATTTCATGGCTGAGTGATATTCCTTTGTACATAAGGACCACAACTTCTTTATCCATTTTCCTCTTTCCTGGGATATTTAAGGTGTAACGAAGTGGAGGTTCTTGTCAACAGAGCAGCCCTAAACTTTGGGGTGCCTGTGTCTTGCTGATTTTTAGTTTTCCCAATTTATACGCCCATGAGTGGAAGTGCCCTATGCTCTGTAAGCTGAGTTTTTTAGATGTTTCAGGACACACCGTACACTTCTCCAGAGTGGCTGTTGGCAATTTACATCCCGCCCATCAGTGTAGCAAGGCTCCCGTTTCTCCATGGCCTGTCCTGCATTTCTGGTTTTGACACTTTATTCAGCATGGTCCTTTTGACCGATGGGAAGCGAGACTTCTTTGTAGCGCTGATTTGCCTTTCCAGGTTGCTTGGTTGGCCAAAAAGGGCGTATGCGTTTTTTCCTGAATATATTTTTTCCTGAATATATTCAGGAAAAAACGCATACGCCCTTTTTGGCCAAGGGCATCATTGTCGAGGTTTCGCCGCTTTTCCTGTGCTTTAAAGGCGATTCGAATCTACCTCCTGAAATCTGTTTCCTGCAATTCTGCCTTGCTTTCAGATTCTCTTCGTTGCCTTCCCTCGATATATTTGTGGACGAGAGTTATCATTTATAACTCTGCAGGTTTGTGAATTGCAGTGCCCCTGAGCTCCATTTTTCAACTCGCTTTCTTGAAGGCTGGCCGCAAAAGCGCAGGATTGCTTCAGGCCCTATTCTGGTTCCGGGCGCAGGCTGAGCCTGTGGTTAATTCTTCTTCCTGATGGGAAAATAGAGTGAGCTGTGCCTGTCCCAACACCTAGAGCTAGTCTCTCATTGGTTCCCCCTCTTCCCGTTCATCCTCAGGACAAATTGCAACCTGTACGGAACAGGAGGTTAAAGGTGCTGATTCTCCAAGGAGGGAGATTGCTAGTAAAGCGGCTGGAATGGCGAACCCGAGCCCAAGGAGATGAGAAATGAGGAGCGTTTTAGAAACCTTTCCCGATCACACGGTGTACCATCTTCTGGGTTTCTCATGCATGTTTTCGATGTAGGAAGATGCCCTTGAACCTGGAGATTTGGGACCCATGGGATGGGTACCACGCAGTATTCCTTTAAAGGGTCTGCGTTTGCTCCCCCAACCTCACCAAACCTCTCAGCCCCTGAGTGTCCACCCTTATGTCTCAATCAGCTGTGGGTCTAGATATGGTCAATCCAGGTGGCATCACAGCCCCTGAACGAATTTGGTAAGAATTTCTCTCTCTTTCACTGTCTTTGTTTCACGGGTTTTTAAAAGTAATTGATTTTTATAATGGGGTTTAGCTGCTTTTCACTGCTGTGTTTATGCTGCTTTACACCCACTAGACTCACTTACAGAGAGATATCAATACATAGGTTTTAAGATTCTTACTAGTCAGATATATTCTTGGGCGGTGAATAGGGTGTCTTGAGTCCAGTTCACTGAGCAAGGAGTAGGTCTTGTCTATTACATATTGGGTTTATGGAACGGTATCTGAGCTAATTTGAAACCCTTGTTTTATGCATCACCCCATCTCACCTTTCCCGTTAAGCAGCCATAGTGTGTTTTCTAAACGTGTGACTCTGTTCTGTTTTGTAATTCAGTTCAAGTGTAGCGGTTTTTACATTCCCTCTATAAGTGATATCTTCTGATAAGTGTCTTTTTCTGTGTGACTTATTTCACTTAGAATCGTCGTACCTAAATCCACTCATCATGCCGCTACTAGCCTTATGACGTTGATTTCATGGCTGAGTGATATTCCTTTGTACATAAGGACCACAACTTCTTTATCCATTTTCCTCTTTCCTGGGATATTTAAGGTGTAACGAAGTGGAGGTTCTTGTCAACAGAGCAGCCCTAAACTTTGGGGTGCCTGTGTCTTGCTGATTTTTAGTTTTCCCAATTTATACGCCCATGAGTGGAAGTGCCCTATGCTCTGTAAGCTGAGTTTTTTAGATGTTTCAGGACACACCGTACACTTCTCGAGAGTGGCTGTTGGCAATTTACATCCCGCCCATCAGCGTAGCAAGGCTCCCGTTTCTCCATGGCCTGTCCTGCATTTCTGGTTTTGACACTTTATTCAGCATGGCCGTTTTGACCGATGGGAAGCGAGACTTTTTTGTAGCGCTGATTTGCCTTTCCAGGTTGCTTGGTTGGCCAAAAAGGGCGTATGCGTTTTTTCCTGAATATATTCAGGAAAAAACGCATACGCCCTTTTTGGCCAAGGGCATCATTGTCGAGGTTTCGCCGCTTTTCCTGTGCTTTAAAGGCGATTCGAATCTACCTCCTGAAATCTGTTTCCTGCAATTCTGCCTTGCTTTCAGATCCTCTTCGTTGCCTTCCCTCGATATATTTGTGGACGAGAGTTATCATTTATAACTCTGCAGGTTTGTGAATTGCAGTGCCCCTGAGCTCCATTTTTCAACTCGCTTTCTTGAAGGCTGGCCGCAAAAGCGCAGGATTGCTTCAGGCCCTATTCTGGTTCCGGGCGCAGGCTGAGCCTGTGGTTAATTCTTCTTCCTGATGGGAAAATAGAGTGAGCTGTGCCTGTCCCAACACCTAGAGCTAGTCTCTCATTGGTTCCCCCTCTTCCCGTTCATCCTCAGGACAAATTGCAACCTGTACGGAACAGGAGGTTAAAGGTGCTGATTCTCCAAGGAGGGAGATTGCTAGTAAAGCGGCTGGAATGGCGAACCCGAGCACAAGGAGATGAGAAATGAGGTGCATTTTAGAAACGTTTCCCGATCACATGGTGTACCATCTTCTGGGTTTCTCATGCATGTTATCGATGTAGGAAGATGCCCTTGAACCTGGAGATTTGGGACCCATGGGATGGGTACCACGCAGTATTCCTTTAAAGGGTCTGCATTTGCTCCCCCAACCTCACCAAACCTCTCAGCCCCTGAATGTCCACCCTTATGTCTCAATCACCTGTGGGTCTAAGTATGGTCAATCCAGGTGGCATCACAGCCCCTGAACGAATTTGGTAAGAATTTCTCTCTCTTTCACTGTCTTTGTTTCACGGGTTTTTTAAAGTAATGGTTTTTTTTTTTAAATATAAGCAAATTTTTTTTTAAGATTTCTTTAGTGATTGATTGATTGATTGATTGCTATGTTGGGACTTCGTTTCTGTGCTAGGGCTTTCTCCAGTTGTGGCAAGTGGGGGCCACTCTTCATCGCGGTGCGCGGGCCTCTCACTATTGTGGCCTCTCTTGTTGCGGAGCACAGGCTCCAGACGCGCAGGCTCAGTAGTTGTGGCTCACGGGCCTAGTTGCTCCACGGCATGTGGGATCTTCCCAGACCAGGGCTCAAACCCGTGTTTCCTGCATTAGCAGGCAGATTCTCAACCACTGCGCAAGCAGGAAAGCCCAGTAATTGATTTTTGTACTGGGGTTTAGCTGCTTTTCACTGCTGTGTTTATGCCGCTTTACATCCACAAGTCTCACTTACAGAGAGATATCAATACATAGGTTTTAAGATTCTTACTAGTCAGATATATTCTAGGGCGGTGAATAGGGGGTGTTGAGTCCAGTTCACTGAGCAAGGAGTAGGTCTTGTCTATTACATATTGGGTTTATGGAATGGTATCTGAGCTACTTTCAAACCCTTGTTTTATGCATCACCCCACCTCTCCTTTCCCGTTAAGCAGCCATAGTGTGTTTTCTAAACGTGTGACTGTGTTCTGTTTTGTAATTCAGTTCAAGTGTAGCGGTTTTTACATTGCCTCTATAAGTGATATCTTAGGATCAGTGTCTTTTTCTGTGTGACTTATTTCACTTAGAATCGTCGTACCTAAATCCACTCATCATGCTGCTAGTAGCCTTATGACGTTGATTTCATGGCTGAGTGATATTCCTTTGTACATAGGGACCACAACTTCTTTATCCATTTTCCTCTTTCCTGGGATATTTAAGGTGTAACGAAGTGGAGGTTCTTGTCAACAGAGCAGCCCTAAACTTTGGGGTGCCTGTGTCTTGCTGATTTTTAGTTTTCCCAATTTATACGCCCATGAGTGGAAGTGCCCTATGCTCTGTAAGCTGAGTTTTTTAGATGTTTCAGGACACACGGTACACTTCTCCAGAGTGACTGTTGGCAATTTACATCCCGCCCATCAGTGTAGCAAGGCTCCCGTTTCTCCATGGCCTGTCCTGCATTTCTGGTTTTGACACTTTATTCAGCATGGTCCTTTTGACCGATGGGAAGCGAGACTTCTTTGTAGCGCTGATTTGCCTTTCCAGGTTGCTTGGTTGGCCAAAAAGGGCGTATGCGTTTTTTCCTGAATATATTTTTTCCTGAATATATTCAGGAAAAAACGCATACGCCCTTTTTGGCCAAGGGCATCATTGTCGAGGTTTCGCCGCTTTTCCTGTGCTTTAAAGGCGATTCGAATCTACCTCCTGAAATCTGTTTCCTGCAATTCTGCCTTGCTTTCAGATCCTCTTCGTTGCCTTCCCTCGATATATTTGTGGACGAGAGTTATCATTTATAACTCTGCAGGTTTGTGAATTGCAGTGCCCCTGAGCTCCATTTTTCAACTCGCTTTCTTGAAGGCTGGCCGCAAAAGCGCAGGATTGCTTCAGGCACTATTCTGGTTCCGGGCGCAGGCTGAGCCTGTGGTTAATTCTTCTTCCTGATGGGAAAATAGAGTGAGCTGTGCCTGTCCCAACACCTAGAGCTAGTCTCTCATTGGTTCCCCCTCTTCCCGTTCATCCTCAGGACAAATTGCAACCTGTACGGAACAGGAGGTTAAAGGTGCTGATTCTCCAAGGAGGGAGATTGCTAGTAAAGCGGCTGGAATGGCGAACCCGAGCCCAAGGAGATGAGAAATGAGGAGCGTTTTAGAAACCTTTCCCGATCACACGGTGTACCATCTTCTGGGTTTCTCATGCATGTTTTCGATGTAGGAAGATGCCCTTGAACCTGGAGATTTGGGACCCATGGGATGGGTACCACGCAGTATTCCTTTAAAGGGTCTGCGTTTGCTCCCCCAACCTCACCAAACCTCTCAGCCCCTGAGTGTCCACCCTTATGTCTCAATCAGCTGTGGGTCTAGATATGGTCAATCCAGGTGGCATCACAGCCCCTGAACGAATTTGGTAAGAATTTCTCTCTCTTTCACTGTCTTTGTTTCACGGGTTTTTAAAAGTAATTGATTTTTATAATGGGGTTTAGCTGCTTTTCACTGCTGTGTTTATGCTGCTTTACACCCACTAGACTCACTTACAGAGAGATATCAATACATAGGTTTTAAGATTGTTACTAGTCAGATATATTCTTGGGCGGTGAATAGGGTGTCTTGAGTCCAGTTCACTGAGCAAGGAGTAGGTCTTGTCTATTACATATTGGGTTTATGGAACGGTATCTGAGCTAATTTGAAACCCTTGTTTTATGCATCACCCCATCTCACCTTTCCCGTTAAGCAGCCATAGTGTGTTTTCTAAACGTGTGACTCTGTTCTGTTTTGTAATTCAGTTCAAGTGTAGCGGTTTTTACATTCCCTCTATAAGTGATATCTTCTGATAAGTGTCTTTTTCTGTGTGACTTATTTCACTTAGAATCGTCGTACCTAAATCCACTCATCATGCCGCTACTAGCCTTATGACGTTGATTTCATGGCTGAGTGATATTCCTTTGTACATAAGGACCACAACTTCTTTATCCATTTTCCTCTTTCCTGGGATATTTAAGGTGTAACGAAGTGGAGGTTCTTGTCAACAGAGCAGCCCTAAACTTTGGGGTGCCTGTGTCTTGCTGATTTTTAGTTTTCCCAATTTATACGCCCATGAGTGGAAGTGCCCTATGCTCTGTAAGCTGAGTTTTTTAGATGTTTCAGGACACACCGTACACTTCTCCAGAGTGGCTGTTGGCAATTTACATCCCGCCCATCAGCGTAGCAAGGCTCCCGTTTCTCCATGGCCTGTCCTGCATTTCTGGTTTTGACACTTTATTCAGCATGGTCCTTTTGACCGATGGGAAGCGAGACTTCTTTGTAGCGCTGATTTGCCTTTCTAGGTTGCTTGGTTGGCCAAAAAGGGCGTATGCGTTTTTTCCTGAATATATTTTTTCCTGAATATATTCAGGAAAAAACGCATACGCCCTTTTTGGCCAAGGGCATCATTGTCGAGGTTTCGCCGCTTTTCCTGTGCTTTAAAGGCGATTCGAATCTACCTCCTGAAATCTGTTTCCTGCAATTCTGCCTTGCTTTCAGATCCTCTTCGTTGCCTTCCCTCGATATATTTGTGGACGAGAGTTATCATTTATAACTCTGCAGGTTTGTGAATTGCAGTGCCCCTGAGCTCCATTTTTCAACTCGCTTTCTTGAAGGCTGGCCGCAAAAGCGCAGGATTGCTTCAGGCCCTATTCTGGTTCCGGGCGCAGGCTGAGCCTGTGGTTAATTCTTCTTCCTGATGGGAAAATAGAGTGAGCTGTGCCTGTCCCAACACCTAGAGCTAGTCTCTCATTGGTTCCCCCTCTTCCCGTTCATCCTCAGGACAAATTGCAACCTGTACGGAACAGGAGGTTAAAGGTGCTGATTCTCCAAGGAGGGAGATTGCTAGTAAAGCGGCTGGAATGGCGAACCCGAGCACAAGGAGATGAGAAATGACGTGCGTTTTAGAAACCTTTCCCGATCACACGGTGTACCATCTTCTGGGTTTCTCATGCATGTTTTCGATGTAGGAAGATGCCCTTGAACCTGGAGATTTGGGACCCCTGGGATGGGTAACACGCAGTATTCCTTTAAAGGGTCTGCGTTTGCTCCCCCAACCTCACCAAACCTCTCAGCCCCTGAGTGGCCACCCTTATGTCTCAATCAGCTGTGGGTCTAGATATGGTCAATCCAGGTGGCATCACAGCCGCTGAACGAATTTGGTAAGAATTCCTCTCTCTTTCACTGTCTTTGTTTCACGGGTTTTTAAAAGTAACTGATTTTTATAATGTGGTTTAGCTGCTTTTCACTGCTGTGTTTATGCTGCTTTACACCCACTAGACTCACTTACAGAGAGATATCAATACATAGGTTTTAAGATTGTTACTAGTCAGATATATTCTTGGGCGGTGAATAGGGTGTCTTGAGTCCAGTTCACTGAGCAAGGAGTAGGTCTTGTCTATTACATATTGGGTTTATGGAACGGTATCTGAGCTAATTTGAAACCCTTGTTTTATGCATCACCCCATCTCACCTTTCCCGTTAAGCAGCCTTAGTGTGTTTTCTAAACGTGTGACTCTGTTCTGTTTTGTAATTCAGTTCAAGTGTAGCGGTTTTTACATTCCCTCTATAAGTGATATCTTCTGATAAGTGTCTTTTTCTGTGTGACTTATTTCACTTAGAATCGTCGTACCTAAATCCACTCATCATGCTGCTACTAGCCTTATGACGTTGATTTCATGGCTGAGTGATATTCCTTTGTACATAAGGACCACAACTTCTTTATCCATTTTCCTCTTTCCTGGGATATTTAAGGTGTAATGAAGTGGAGGTTCTTGTCAACAGAGCAGCCCTAAACTTTGGGGTGCCTGTGTCTTGCTGATTTTTAGTTTTCCCAATTTATACGCCCATGAGTGGAAGTGCCCTATGCTCTGTAAGCTGAGTTTTTTAGATGTTTCAGGACACACCGTACACTTCTCGAGAGTGGCTGTTGGCAATTTACATCCCGCCCATCAACGTAGCAAGGCTCCCTTTTCTCCATGGCCTGTCTTGCATTTCTGGTTTTGACACTTTATTCAGCATGGCCCTTTTGACCGATGGGAAGCGAGACTTCTTTGTAGCGCTGATTTGCCTTTCCAGGTTGCTTGGTTGGCCAAAAAGGGCGTATGCGTTTTTTCCTGAATATATTCAGGAAAAAACGCATACGCCCTTTTTGGCCAAGGGCATCATTGTCGAGGTTTCGCCGCTTTTCCTGTGCTTTAAAGGCGATTCGAATCTACCTCCTGAAATCTGTTTCCTGCAATTCTGCCTTGCTTTCAGATCCTCTTCGTTGCCTTCCCTCGATATATTTGTGGACGAGAGTTATCATTTATAACTCTGCAGGTTTGTGAATTGCAGTGCCCCTGAGCTCCATTATTCAACTCGCTTTCTTGAAGGCTGGCCGCAAAAGCGCAGGATTGCTTCAGGCCCTATTCTGGTTCCGGGCGCAGGCTGAGCCTGTGGTTAATTCTTCTTCCTGATGGGAAAATAGAGTGAGCTGTGCCTGTCCCAACACCTAGAGCTAGTCTCTCATTGGTTCCCCCTCTTCCCGTTCATCCTCAGGACAAATTGCAACCTGTACGGAACAGGAGGTTAAAGGTGCTGATTCTCCAAGGAGGGAGATTGCTAGTAAAGCGGCTGGAATGGCGAACCCGAGCACAAGGAGATGAGAAATGAGGTGCGCTTTAGAAACGTTTCCCGATCACACGGTGTACCATCTTCTGGGTTTCTCATGCATGTTTTCGATGTAGGAAGATGCCCTTGAACCTGGAGATTTGGGACCCATGGGATGGGTACCACGCAGTATTCCTTTAAAGGGTCTGCATTTGCTCCCCCAACCTCACCAAACCTCTCAGCCCCTGAATGTCCACCTTTATGTCTCAATCACCTGTGGGTCTAGGTATGGTCAATCCAGGTGGCATCACAGCCCCTGAACGAATTTGGTAAGAATTTCTCTCTCTTTCACTGTCTTTGTTTCACGGGTTTTTAAAAGTAATTGATTTTTATAATGGGGTTTAGCTGCTTTTCACTGCTGTGTTTATGCTGCTTTACACCCACTAGACTCACTTACAGAGAGATATCAATACATAGGTTTTAAGATTGTTACTAGTCAGATAAATTCTTGGGCGGTGAATAGGGTGTCTTGAGTCCAGTTCACTGAGCAAGGAGTAGGTCTTGTCTATTACATATTGGGTTTATGGAACGGTATCTGAGCTAATTTGAAACCCTTGTTTTATGCATCACCGCATCTCACCTTTCCCGTTAAGCAGCCATAGTGTGTTTTCTAAACGTGTGACTCTGTTCTGTTTTGTAATTCAGTTCAAGTGTAGCGGTTTTTACATTCCCTCTATAAGTGATATCTTCTGATAAGTGTCTTTTTCTGTGTGACTTATTTCACTTAGAATCGTCGTACCTAAATCCACTCATCATGCCGCTACTAGCCTTATGACGTTGATTTCATGGCTGAGTGATATTCCTTTGTACATAAGGACCACAACTTCTTTATCCATTTTCCTCTTTCCTGGGATATTTAAGGTGTAACGAAGTGGAGGTTCTTGTCAACAGAGCAGCCCTAAACTTTGGGGTGCCTGTGTCTTGCTGATTTTTAGTTTTCCCAATTTATACGCCCATGAGTGGAAGTGCCCTATGCTCTGTAAGCTGAGTTTTTTAGATGTTTCAGGACACACGGTACACTTCTCCAGAGTGGCTGTTGGCAATTTACATCCCGCCGATCAGTGTAGCAAGGCTCCCGTTTCTCCATGGCCTGTCCTGCATTTCTGGTTTTGACACTTTATTCAGCATGGTCCTTTTGACCGATGGGAAGCGAGACTTCTTTGTAGCGCTGATTTGCCTTTCCAGGTTGCTTGGTTGGCCAAAAAGGGCGTATGCGTTTTTTCCTGAATATATTTTTTCCTGAATATATTCAGGAAAAAACGCATACGCCCTTTTTGGCCAAGGGCATCATTGTCGAGGTTTCGCCGCTTTTCCTGTGCTTTAAAGGCGATTCGAATCTACCTCCTGAAATCTGTTTCCTGCAATTCTGCCTTGCTTTCAGATCCTCTTCGTTGCCTTCCCTCGATATATTTGTGGACGAGAGTTATCATTTATAACTCTGCAGGTTTGTGAATTGCAGTGCCCCTGAGCTCCATTTTTCAACTCGCTTTCTTGAAGGCTGGCCGCAAAAGCGCAGGATTGCTTCAGGCCCTATTCTGGTTCCGGGCGCAGGCTGAGCCTGTGGTTAATTCTTCTTCCTGATGGGAAAATAGAGTGAGCTGTGCCTGTCCCAACACCTAGAGCTAGTCTCTCATTGGTTCCCCCTCTTCCCGTTCATCCTCAGGACAAATTGCAACCTGTACGGAACAGGAGGTTAAAGGTGCTGATTCTCCAAGGAGGGAGATTGCTAGTAAAGCGGCTGGAATGGCGAACCCGAGCACAAGGAGATGAGAAATGACGTGCGTTTTAGAAACCTTTCCCGATCACACGGTGTACCATCTTCTGGGTTTCTCATGCATGTTTTCGATGTAGGAAGATGCCCTTGAACCTGGAGATTTGGGACCCCTGGGATGGGTACCACGCAGTATTCCTTTAAAGGGTCTGCGTTTGCTCCCCCAACCTCACCAAACCTCTCAGCCCCTGAGTGTCCACCCTTATGTCTCAATCAGCTGTGGGTCTAGATATGGTCAATCCAGGTGGCATCACAGCCGCTGAACGAATTTGGTAAGAATTCCTCTCTCTTTCACTGTCTTTGTTTCACGGGTTTTTAAAAGTAATTGATTTTTATAATGGGGTTTAGCTGCTTTTCACTGCTGTGTTTATGCTGCTTTACACCCACTAGACTCACTTACAGAGAGATATCAATACATAGGTTTTAAGATTGTTACTAGTCAGATATATTCTTGGGCGGTGAATAGGGTGTCTTGAGTCCAGTTCACTGAGCAAGGAGTAGGTCTTGTCTATTACATATTGGGTTTATGGAACGGTATCTGAGCTAATTTGAAACCCTTGTTTTATGCATCACCCCATCTCACCTTTCCCGTTAAGCAGCCATAGTGTGTTTTCTAAACGTGTGACTCTGTTCTGTTTTGTAATTCAGTTCAAGTGTAGCGGTTTTTACATTCCCTCTATAAGTGATATCTTCTGATAAGTGTCTTTTTCTGTGTGACTTATTTCACTTAGAATCGTCGTACCTAAATCCACTCATCATGCTGCTACTAGCCTTATGACGTTGATTTCATGGCTGAGTGATATTCCTTTGTACATAAGGACCACAACTTCTTTATCCATTTTCCTCTTTCCTGGGATATTTAAGGTGTAATGAAGTGGAGGTTCTTGTCAACAGAGCAGCCCTAAACTTTGGGGTGCCTGTGTCTTGCTGATTTTTAGTTTTCCCAATTTATACGCCCATGAGTGGAAGTGCCCTATGCTCTGTAAGCTGAGTTTTTTAGATGTTTCAGGACACACGGTACACTTCTCCAGAGTGGCTGTTGGCAATTTACATCCCGCCCATCAGTGTAGCAAGGCTCCCGTTTCTCCATGGCCTGTCCTGCATTTCTGGTTTTGACACTTTATTCAGCATGGTCCTTTTGACCGATGGGAAGCGAGACTTCTTTGTAGCGCTGATTTGCCTTTCCAGGTTGCTTGGTTGGCCAAAAAGGGCGTATGCGTTTTTTCCTGAATATATTTTTTCCTGAATATATTCAGGAAAAAACGCATACGCCCTTTTTGGCCAAGGGCATCATTGTCGAGGTTTCGCCGCTTTTCCTGTGCTTTAAAGGCGATTCGAATCTACCTCCTGAAATCTGTTTCCTGCAATTCTGCCTTGCTTTCAGATCCTCTTCGTTGCCTTCCCTCGATATATTTGTGGACGAGAGTTATCATTTATAACTCTGCAGGTTTGTGAATTGCAGTGCCCCTGAGCTCCATTTTTCAACTCGCTTTCTTGAAGGCTGGCCGCAAAAGCGCAGGATTGCTTCAGGCCCTATTCTGGTTCCGGGCGCAGGCTGAGCCTGTGGTTAATTCTTCTTCCTGATGGGAAAATAGAGTGAGCTGTGCCTGTCCCAACACCTAGAGCTAGTCTCTCATTGGTTCCCCCTCTTCCCGTTCATCCTCAGGACAAATTGCAACCTGTACGGAACAGGAGGTTAAAGGTGCTGATTCTCCAAGGAGGGAGATTGCTAGTAAAGCGGCTGGAATGGCGAACCCGAGCACAAGGAGATGAGAAATGACGTGCGTTTTAGAAACCTTTCCCGATCACACGGTGTACCATCTTCTGGGTTTCTCATGCATGTTTTCGATGTAGGAAGATGCCCTTGAACCTGGAGATTTGGGACCCCTGGGATGGGTACCACGCAGTATTCCTTTAAAGGGTCTGCGTTTGCTCCCCCAACCTCACCAAACCTCTCAGCCCCTGAGTGTCCACCCTTATGTCTCAATCAGCTGTGGGTCTAGATATGGTCAATCCAGGTGGCATCACAGCCGCTGAACGAATTTGGTAAGAATTCCTCTCTCTTTCACTGTCTTTGTTTCACGGGTTTTTAAAAGTAATTGATTTTTATAATGGGGTTTAGCTGCTTTTCACTGCTGTGTTTATGCTGCTTTACACCCACTAGACTCACTTACAGAGAGATATCAATACATAGGTTTTAAGATTGTTACTAGTCAGATATATTCTTGGGCGGTGAATAGGGTGTCTTGAGTCCAGTTCACTGAGCAAGGAGTAGGTCTTGTCTATTACATATTGGGTTTATGGAACGGTATCTGAGCTAATTTGAAACCCTTGTTTTATGCATCACCCCATCTCACCTTTCCCGTTAAGCAGCCATAGTGTGTTTTCTAAACGTGTGACTCTGTTCTGTTTTGTAATTCAGTTCAAGTGTAGCGGTTTTTACATTCCCTCTATAAGTGATATCTTCTGATAAGTGTCTTTTTCTGTGTGACTTATTTCACTTAGAATCGTCGTACCTAAATCCACTCATCATGCTGCTACTAGCCTTATGACGTTGATTTCATGGCTGAGTGATATTCCTTTGTACATAAGGACCACAACTTCTTTATCCATTTTCCTCTTTCCTGGGATATTTAAGGTGTAATGAAGTGGAGGTTCTTGTCAACAGAGCAGCCCTAAACTTTGGGGTGCCTGTGTCTTGCTGATTTTTAGTTTTCCCAATTTATACGCCCATGAGTGGAAGTGCCCTATGCTCTGTAAGCTGAGTTTTTTAGATGTTTCAGGACACACCGTACACTTCTCGAGAGTGGCTGTTGGCAATTTACATCCCGCCCATCAGCGTAGCAAGGCTCCCTTTTCTCCATGGCCTGTCTTGCATTTCTGGTTTTGACACTTTATTCAGCATGGCCCTTTTGACCGATGGGAAGCGAGACTTCTTTGTAGCGCTGATTTGCCTTTCCAGGTTGCTTGGTTGGCCAAAAAGGGCGTATGCGTTTTTTCCTGAATATATTCAGGAAAAAACGCATACGCCCTTTTTGGCCAAGGGCATCATTGTCGAGGTTTCGCCGCTTTTCCTGTGCTTTAAAGGCGATTCGAATCTACCTCCTGAAATCTGTTTCCTGCAATTCTGCCTTGCTTTCAGATCCTCTTCGTTGCCTTCCCTCGATATATTTGTGGACGAGAGTTATCATTTATAACTCTGCAGGTTTGTGAATTGCAGTGCCCCTGAGCTCCATTTTTCAACTCGCTTTCTTGAAGGCTGGCCGCAAAAGCGCAGGATTGCTTCAGGCCCTATTCTGGTTCCGGGCGCAGGCTGAGCCTGTGGTTAATTCTTCTTCCTGATGGGAAAATAGAGTGAGCTGTGCCTGTCCCAACACCTAGAGCTAGTCTCTCATTGGTTCCCCCTCTTCCCGTTCATCCTCAGGACAAATTGCAACCTGTACGGAACAGGAGGTTAAAGGTGCTGATTCTCCAAGGAGGGAGATTGCTAGTAAAGCGGCTGGAATGGCGAACCCGAGCACAAGGAGATGAGAAATGAGGTGCGCTTTAGAAACGTTTCCCGATCACACGGTGTACCATCTTCTGGGTTTCTCATGCATGTTTTCGATGTAGGAAGATGCCCTTGAACCTGGAGATTTGGGACCCATGGGATGGGTACCACGCAGTATTCCTTTAAAGGGTCTGCATTTGCTCCCCCAACCTCACCAAACCTCTCAGCCCCTGAATGTCCACCTTTATGTCTCAATCACCTGTGGGTCTAGGTATGGTCAATCCAGGTGGCATCACAGCCCCTGAACGAATTTGGTAAGAATTTCTCTCTCTTTCACTGTCTTTGTTTCACGGGTTTTTTAAAGTAATGGTTTTTTTTTTTAAATATAAGCAAATTTTTTTTTAAGATTTCTTTAGTGATTGATTGATTGATTGATTGCTATGTTGGGTCTTCGTTTCTGTGCTAGGGCTTTCTCCAGTTGTGGCAAGTGGGGGCCACTCTTCATCGCGGTGCGCGGGCCTCTCACTATTGTGGCCTCTCTTGTTGCGGAGCACAGGCTCCAGACGCGCAGGCTCAGTAGTTGTGGCTCACGGGCCTAGTTGCTCCACGGCATGTGGGATCTTCCCAGACCAGGGCTCAAACCCGTGTTTCCTGCATTAGCAGGCAGATTCTCAACCACTGCGCAAGCAGGAAAGCCCAGTAATTGATTTTTGTACTGGGGTTTAGCTGCTTTTCACTGCTGTGTTTATGCCGCTTTACATCCACAAGTCTCACTTACAGAGAGATATCAATACATAGGTTTTAAGATTCTTACTAGTCAGATATATTCTAGGGCGGTGAATAGGGGGTGTTGAGTCCAGTTCACTGAGCAAGGAGTAGGTCTTGTCTATTACATATTGGGTTTATGGAATGGTATCTGAGCTAATTTCAAACCCTTGTTTTATGCATCACCCCACCTCTCCTTTCCCGTAAAGCAGCCATAGTGTGTTTTCTAAACGTGTGACTGTGTTCTGTTTTGTAATTCAGTTCAAGTGTAGCGGTTTTTACATTGCCTCTATAAGTGATATCTTAGGATCGGTGTCTTTTTCTGTGTGACTTATTTCACTTAGAATCGTCGTACCTAAATCCACTCATCATGCTGCTAGTAGCCTTATGACGTTGATTTCATGGCTGAGTGATATTCCTTTGTACATAGGGACCACAACTTCTTTATCCATTTTCCTCTTTCCTGGGATATTTAAGGTGTAACGAAGTGGAGGTTCTTGTCAACAGAGCAGCCCTAAACTTTGGGGTGCCTGTGTCTTGCTGATTTTTAGTTTTCCCAATTTATACGCCCATGAGTGGAAGTGCCCTATGCTCTGTAAGCTGAGTTTTTTAGATGTTTCAGGACACACCGTACACTTCTCCAGAGTGGCTGTTGGCAATTTACATCCCGCCCATCAGCGTAGCAAGGCTCCCGTTTCTCCATGGCCTGTCCTGCATTTCTGGTTTTGACACTTTATTCAGCATGGCCGTTGTGACCGATGGGAAGCGAGACTTCTTTGTAGCGCTGATTTGCCTTTCCAGGTTGCTTGGTTGGCCAAAAAGGGCGTATGCGTTTTTTCCTGAATATATTTTTTCCTGAATATATTCAGGAAAAAACGCATACGCCCTTTTTGGCCAAGGGCATCATTGTCGAGGTTTCGCCGCTTTTCCTGTGCTTTAAAGGCGATTCGAATCTACCTCCTGAAATCTGTTTCCTGCAATTCTGCCTTGCTTTCAGATCCTCTTCGTTGCCTTCCCTCGATATATTTGTGGACGAGAGTTATCATTTATAACTCTGCAGGTTTGTGAATTGTAGTTCCCCTGAGCTCCATTTTTCAACTCGCTTTCTTGAAGGCTGGCCGCAAAAGCGCAGGATTGCTTCAGGCCCTATTCTGGTTCCAGGCGCAGGCTGAGCCTGTGGTTAATTCTTCTTCCTGATGGGAAAGTAGAGTGAGCTGTGCCTGTCCCAACACCTAGAGCTAGTCTCTCATTGGTTCCCCCTCTTCCCGTTCATCCTCAGGACAAATTGCAACCTGTACGGATCAGAAGGTTAAAGGTGCTGATTCTCCAAGGAGGGAGATTGCTAGTAAAGCGGCTGGAATGGCGAACCCGAGCCCAAGGAGATGAGAAATGAGGAGCGTTTTAGAAACCTTTCCCGATCACACGGTGTACCATCTTCTGGGTTTCTCATGCATGTTTTCGATGTAGGAAGATGCCCTTGAACCTGGAGATTTGGGACCCCTGGGATGGGTACCACGCAGTATTCCTTTAAAGGGTCTGCGTTTGCTCCCCCAACCTCACCAAACCTCTCAGCCCCTGAGTGTCCACCCTTATGTCTCAATCAGCTGTGGGTCTAGATATGGTCAATCCAGGTGGCATCACAGCCCCTGAACGAATTTGGTAAGAATTTCTCTCTCTTTCACTGTCTTTGTTTCACGGGTTTTTTAAAGTAATGGTTTTTTTTTTTAAATATAAGCAAATTTTTTTTAAGATTTCTTTAGTGATTGATTGATTGATTGATTGCTATGTTGGGTCTTCGTTTCTGTGCTAGGGCTTTCTCCAGTTGTGGCAAGTGGGGGCCACTCTTCCTCGCGGTGCGCGGGCCTCTCACTATTGTGGCCTCTCTTGTTGCGGAGCACAGGCTCCAGACGCGCAGGCTCAGTAGTTGTGGCTCACGGGCCTAGTTGCTCCACGGCATGTGGGATCTTCCCAGACCAGGGCTCAAACCCGTGTTTCCTGCATTAGCAGGCAGATTCTCAACCACTGCGCAAGCAGGAAAGCCCAGTAATTGATTTTTGTACTGGGGTTTAGCTGCTTTTCACTGCTGTGTTTATGCCGCTTTACATCCACAAGTCTCACTTACAGAGAGATATCAATACATAGGTTTTAAGATTCTTACTAGTCAGATATATTCTAGGGCGGTGAATAGGGGGTGTTGAGTCCAGTTCACTGAGCAAGGAGTAGGTCTTGTCTATTACATATTGGGTTTATGGAATGGTATCTGAGCTAATTTCAAACCCTTGTTTTATGCATCACCCCACCTCTCCTTTCCCGTTAAGCAGCCATAGTGTGTTTTCTAAACGTGTGACTGTGTTCTGTTTTGTAATTCAGTTCAAGTGTAGCGGTTTTTACATTGCCTCTATAAGTGATATCTTAGGATCGGTGTCTTTTTCTGTGTGACTTATTTCACTTAGAATCGTCGTACCTAAATCCACTCATCATGCTGCTAGTAGCCTTATGACGTTGATTTCATGGCTGAGTGATATTCCTTTGTACATAGGGACCACAACTTCTTTATCCATTTTCCTCTTTCCTGGGATATTTAAGGTGTAACGAAGTGGAGGTTCTTGTCAACAGAGCAGCCCTAAACTTTGGGGTGCCTGTGTCTTGCTGATTTTTAGTTTTCCCAATTTATACGCCCATGAGTGGAAGTGCCCTATGCTCTGTAAGCTGAGTTTTTTAGATGTTTCAGGACACACCGTACACTTCTCCAGAGTGGCTGTTGGCAATTTACATCCCGCCCATCAGCGTAGCAAGGCTCCCTTTTCTCCATGGCCTGTCCTGCATTTCTGGTTTTGACACTTTATTCAGCATGGCCGTTTTGACCGATGGGAAGCGAGACTTCTTTGTAGCGCTGATTTGCCTTTCCAGGTTGCTTGGTTGGCCAAAAAGGGCGTATGCGTTTTTTCCTGAATATATTTTTTCCTGAATATATTCAGGAAAAAACGCATACGCCCTTTTTGGCCAAGGGCATCATTGTCGAGGTTTCGCCGCTTTTCCTGTGCTTTAAAGGCGATTCGAATCTACCTCCTGAAATCTGTTTCCTGCAATTCTGCCTTGCTTTCAGATCCTCTTCGTTGCCTTCCCTCGATATATTTGTGGACGAGAGTTATCATTTATAAATCTGCAGGTTTGTGAATTGCAGTTCCCCTGAGCTCCATTTTTCAACTCGCTTTCTTGAAGGCTGGCCGCAAAAGCGCAGGATTGCTTCAGGCCCTATTCTGGTTCCAGGCGCAGGCTGAGCCTGTGGTTAATTCTTCTTCCTGATGGGAAAGTAGAGTGAGCTGTGCCTGTCCCAACACCTAGAGCTAGTCTCTCATTGGTTCCCCCTCTTCCCGTTCATCCTCAGGACAAATTGCAACCTGTACGGATCAGAAGGTTAAAGGTGCTGATTCTCCAAGGAGGGAGATTGCTAGTAAAGCGGCTGGAATGGCGAACCCGAGCCCAAGGAGATGAGAAATGAGGAGCGTTTTAGAAACCTTTCCCGATCACACGGTGTACCATCTTCTGGGTTTCTCATGCATGTTTTCGATGTAGGAAGATGCCCTTGAACCTGGAGATTTGGGACCCCTGGGATGGGTACCACGCAGTATTCCTTTAAAGGGTCTGCGTTTGCTCCCCCAACCTCACCAAACCTCTCAGCCCCTGAGTGTCCACCCTTATGTCTCAATCAGCTGTGGGTCTAGATATGGTCAATCCAGGTGGCATCACAGCCCCTGAACGAATTTGGTAAGAATTTCTCTCTCTTTCACTGTCTTTGTTTCACGGGTTTTTAAAAGTAATTGATTTTTATAATGGGGTTTAGCTGCTTTTCACTGCTGTGTTTATGCTGCTTTACACCCACTAGACTCACTTACAGAGAGATATCAATACATAGGTTTTAAGATTGTTACTAGTCAGATATATTCTTGGGCGGTGAATAGGGTGTCTTGAGTCCAGTTCACTGAGCAAGGAGTAGGTCTTGTCTATTACATATTGGGTTTATGGAACGGTATCTGAGCTAATTTGAAACCCTTGTTTTATGCATCACCCCATCTCACCTTTCCCGTTAAGCAGCCATAGTGTGTTTTCTAAACGTGTGACTCTGTTCTGTTTTGTAATTCAGTTCAAGTGTAGCGGTTTTTACCTTCCCTCTATAAGTGATATCTTCTGATAAGTGTCTTTTTCTGTGTGACTTATTTCACTTAGAATCGTCATACCTAAATCCACTCATCATGCTGCTACTAGCCTTATGACGTTGATTTCATGGCTGAGTGATATTCCTTTGTACATAAGGACCACAACTTCTTTATCCATTTTCCTCTTTCCTGGGATATTTAAGGTGTAATGAAGTGGAGGTTCTTGTCAACAGAGCAGCCCTAAACTTTGGGGTGCCTGTGTCTTGCTGATTTTTAGTTTTCCCAATTTATACGCCCATGAGTGGAAGTGCCCTATGCTCTGTAAGCTGAGTTTTTTAGATGTTTCAGGACACACCGTACACTTCTCGAGAGTGGCTGTTGGCAATTTACATCCCGCCCATCAGCGTAGCAAGGCTCCCTTTTCTCCATGGCCTGTCCTGCATTTCTGGTTTTGACACTTTATTCAGCATGGCCCTTTTGACCGATGGGAAGCGAGACTTCTTTGTAGCGCTGATTTGCCTTTCCAGGTTGCTTGGTTGGCCAAAAAGGGCGTATGCGTTTTTTCCTGAATATATTCAGGAAAAAACGCATACGCCCTTTTTGGCCAAGGGCATCATTGTCGAGGTTTCGCCGCTTTTCCTGTGCTTTAAAGGCGATTCGAATCTACCTCCTGAAATCTGTTTCCTGCAATTCTGCCTTGCTTTCAGATCCTCTTCGTTGCCTTCCCTCGATATATTTGTGGACGAGAGTTATCATTTATAACTCTGCAGGTTTGTGAATTGCAGTGCCCCTGAGCTCCATTTTTCAACTCGCTTTCTTGAAGGCTGGCCGCAAAAGCGCAGGATTGCTTCAGGCCCTATTCTCGTTCCGGGCGCAGGCTGAGCCTGTGGTTAATTCTTCTTCCTGATGGGAAAATAGAGTGAGCTGTGCCTGTCCCAACACCTAGAGCTAGTCTCTCATTGGTTCCCCCTCTTCCCGTTCATCCTCAGGACAAATTGCAACCTGTACGGAACAGGAGGTTAAAGGTGCTGATTCTCCAAGGAGGGAGATTGCTAGTAAAGCGGCTGGAATGGCGAACCCGAGCACAAGGAGATGAGAAATGAGGTGCGTTTTAGAAACCTTTCCCGATCACATGGTGTACCATCTTCTGGGTTTCTCATGCATGTTTTCGATGTAGGAAGATGCCCTTGAACCTGGAGATTTGGGACCCATGGGATGGGTACCACGCAGTATTCCTTTAAAGGGACTGCATTTGCTCCCCCAACCTCACCAAACCTCTCAGCCCCTGAATGTCCACCCTTATGTCTCAATCACCTGTGGGTCTAGGTATGTTCAGTCCAGGTGGCATCACAGCCCCTGAACGAATTTGGTAAGAATTTCTCTCTCTTTCACTGTCTTTGTTTCACGGGTTTTTAAGGATTTTCTTTTTTTTTTTTTAATTAATTAATTAATTTATTTTTGTCTGTATTGGGTCTTCGGTTCGTGCGAGGGCTTTCTCCAGTTGCGGCAAGCGGGGGCCACTCTTCATCGCGGTGCGCGGGCCTTTCTCCATCGCGGCCCCTCCCGTTGCGGGGCACAGGGTCCAGACGCGCAGGCTCAGCAATTGTGGCTCACGGGCCCAGCTGCTCCGTGGCATGTGGGATCTTCCCAGACCAGGGCTCGAACCCGTGTCCCCTGCATTAGCAGGCAGATTCTCAACCACTGCGCCACCAGGGAAGCCCTGTTTCACGGGTTTTTTAAAGTAATGGTTTTTTTTTAAATATAAGAAAAATAATTTTTTAAGATTTCTTTAGTGATTGATTGATTGATTGATTGCTATGTTGGGTCTTCGTTTCTGTGCTAGGGCTTTATCCAGTTGTGGCAAGTGGGGGCCACTCTTCATCGCGGTGCGCGGGCCTCTCACTATTGTGGCCTCTCTTGTTGCGGAGCACAGGCTTCAGACGCGCAGGCTCAGTAGTTGTGGCTCACGGGCCTAGTTGCTCCACGGCATGTGGGATCTTCCCAGACCAGGGCTCAAACCCGTGTTTCCTGCATTAGCAGGCAGATTCTCAACCACTGCACAAGCAGGAAAGCCCAGTAATTGATTTTTGTACTGGGGTTTAGCTGCTTTTCACTGCTGTGTTTATGCCGCTTTACATCCACAAGTCTCACTTACAGAGAGATATCAACACATAGGTTTTAAGATTGTTACTAGTCAGATATATTCTTGGGCGGTGAATAGGGTGTCTTGAGTCCAGTTCACTGAGCAAGGAGTAGGTCTTGTCTATTACATATTGGGTTTATGGAACGGTATCTGAGCTAATTTGAAACCCTTGTTTTATGCATCACCCCATCTCACCTTTCCCGTTAAGCAGCCATAGTGTGTTTTCTAAACGTGTGACTCTGTTCTGTTTTGTAATTCAGTTCAAGTGTAGCGGTTTTTACATTCCCTCTATAAGTGATATCTTAGGATCAGTGTCTTTTTCTGTGTGACTTATTTCACTTAGAATCGTCGTACCTAAATCCACTCATCATGCTGCTAGTAGCCTTATGACGTTGATTTCATGGCTTAGTGATATTCCTTTGTACATAAGGACCACAACTTCTTTATCCATTTTCCTCTTTCCTGGGATATTTAAGGTGTAACGAAGTGGAGGTTCTTGTCAACAGAGCAGCCCTAAACTTTGGGGTGCCTGTGTCTTGCTGATTTTTAGTTTTCCCAATTTATAAGCCCATGAGTGGAAGTGCCCTATGCTCTGTAAGCTGAGTTTTTTAGATGTTTCAGGACACACCGTACACTTCTCGAGAGTGGCTGTTGGCAATTTACATCCCGCCCATCAGCATAGCAAGGCTCCCGTTTCTCCATGGCCTGTCCTGCATTTCTGGTTTTGACACTTTATTCAGCATGGCCCTTTTGACCGATGGGAAGCGAGACTTCTTTGTAGCGCTGATTTGCCTTTCCAGGTTGCTTGGTTGGCCAAAAAGGGCGTATGCGTTTTTTCCTGAATATATTCAGGAAAAAACGCATACGCCCTTTTTGGCCAAGGGCATCATTGTCGAGGTTTCGCCGCTTTTCCTGTGCTTTAAAGGCGATTCGAATCTACCTCCTGAAATCTGTTTCCTGCAATTCTGCCTTGCTTTCAGATCCTCTTCGTTGCCTTCCCTCGATATATTTGTGGACGAGAGTTATCATTTATAACTCTGCAGGTTTGTGAATTGCAGTGCCCCTGAGCTCCATTTTTCAACTCGCTTTCTTGAAGGCTGGCCGCAAAAGCGCAGGATTGCTTCAGGCCCTATTCTGGTTCCGGGCGCAGGCTGAGCCTGTGGTTAATTCTTCTTCCTGATGGGAAAATAGAGTGAGCTGTGCCTGTCCCAACACCTAGAGCTAGTCTCTCATTGGTTCCCCCTCTTCCTGTTCATCCTCAGGACAAATTGCAACCTGTACGGAACAGGAGGTTAAAGGTGCTGATTCTCCAAGGAGGGAGATTGCTAGTAAAGCGGCTGGAATGGCGAACCCGAGCACAAGGAGATGAGAAATGACGTGCGTTTTAGAAACCTTTCCCGATCACACGGTGTACCATCTTCTGGGATTCTCATGCATGTTTTCGATGTAGGAAGATGCCCTTGAACCTGGAGATTTGGGACCCCTGGGATGGGTACCACGCAGTATTCCTTTAAAGGGTCTGCGTTTGCTTCCCCAACCTCACCAAACCTCTCAGCCCCTGAGTGTCCACCCTTATGTCTCAATCAGCTCTGGGTCTAGATATGGTCAATCCAGGTGGCATCACAGCCCCTGAACGAATTTGGTAAGAATTTCTCTCTCTTTCACTGTCTTTGTTTCACGGGTTTTTAAAAGTAATTGATTTTTATAATGGGGTTTAGCTGCTTTTCATTGCTGTGTTTATGCTGCTTTACACCCACTAGACTCACTTACAGAGAGATATCAATACATAGGTTTTAAGATTGTTACTAGTCAGATATATTCTTGGGCGGTGAATAGGGTGTCTTGAGTCCAGTTCACTGAGCAAGGAGTAGGTCTTGTCTATTACATATTGGGTTTATGGAACGGTATCTGAGCTAATTTGAAACCCTTGTTTTATGCATCACCCCATCTCACCTTTCCCGTTAAGCAGCCATAGTGTGTTTTCTAAACGTGTGACTCTGTTCTGTTTTGTAATTCAGTTCAAGTGTAGCGGTTTTTACATTCCCTCTATAAGTGATATCTTCTGATAAGTGTCTTTTTCTGTGTGACTTATTTCACTTAGAATCGTCGTACCTAAATCCACTCATCATGCCGCTACTAGCCTTATGACGTTGATTTCATGGCTGAGTGATATTCCTTTGTACATAAGGACCACAACTTTATCCATTTTCCTCTTTCCTGGGATATTTAAGGTGTAACGAAGTGGAGGTTCTTGTCAACAGAGCAGCCTTAAACTTTGGGGTGCCTGTGTCTTGCTGATTTTTAGTTTTCCCAATTTATACGCCCATGAGTGGAAGTGCCCTATGCTCTGTAAGCTGAGTTTTTTAGATGTTTCAGGACACACCGTACACTTCTCGAGAGTGGCTGTTGGCAATTTACATCCCGCCCATCAGCGTAGCAAGGCTCCCGTTTCTCCATGTCCTGTCCTGCATTTCTGGTTTTGACACTTTATTCAGCATGGCCGTTTTGACCGATGGGAAGCGAGACTTCTTTGTAGCGCTGATTTGCCTTTCCAGGTTGCTTGGTTGGCCAAAAAGTGCGTATGCGTTTTTTCCTGAATATATTCAGGAAAAAACGCATACGCCCTTTTTGGCCAAGGGCATCATTGTCGAGGTTTCGCCGCTTTTCCTGTGCTTTAAAGGCGATTCGAATCTACCTCCTGAAATCTGTTTCTTGCAATTCTGCCTTGCTTTCAGATCCTCTTCGTTGCCTTCGCTCGATATATTTGTGGACGAGAGTTATCATTTATAACTCTGCAGGTTTGTGAATTGCAGTGCCCCTGAGCTCCATTTTTCAACTCGCTTTCTTGAAGGCTGGCCGCAAAAGCGCAGGATTGCTTCAGGCCCTATTCTGGTTCCGGGCGCAGGCTGAGCCTGTGGTTAATTCTTCTTCCTGATGGGAAAATAGAGTGAGCTGTGCCTGTCCCAACACCTAGAGCTAGTCTCTCATTGGTTCCCCCTCTTCCCGTTCATCCTCAGGACAAATTGCAACCTGTACGGAACAGAAGGTTAAAGGTGCTGATTCTCCAAGGAGGGAGATTGCTAGTAAAGCGGCTGGAATGGCGAACCCGAGCCCAAGGAGATGAGAAATGAGGAGCGTTTTAGAAACCTTTCCCGATCACACGGTGTACCATCTTCTGGGTTTCTCATGCATGTTTTCGATGTAGGAAGATGCCCTTGAACCTGGAGATTTGGGACCCCTGGGATGGGTACCACGCAGTATTCCTTTAAAGGGTCTGCGTTTGCTCCCCCAACCTCACCAAACCTCTCAGCCCCTGAGTGTCCACCCTTATGTCTCAATCAACTGTGGGTCTAGATATGGTCAATCCAGGTGGCATCACAGCCCCTGAACGAATTTGGTAAGAATTTCTCTCTCTTTCACTGTCTTTGTTTCACGGGTTTTTAAAAGTAATTGATTTTTATAATGGGGTTTAGCTGCTTTTCACTGCTGTGTTTATGCTGCTTTACACCCACTAGACTCACTTACAGAGAGATATCAATACATAGGTTTTAAGATTGTTACTAGTCAGATATATTCTTGGGCGGTGAATAGGGTGTCTTGAGTCCAGTTCACTGAGCAAGGAGTAGGTCTTGTCTATTACATATTGGGTTTATGGAACGGTATCTGAGCTAATTTGAAACCCTTGTTTTATGCATCACCCCATCTCACCTTTCCCGTTAAGCAGCCATAGTGTGTTTTCTAAACGTGTGACTCTGTTCTGTTTTGTGATTCAGTTCAAGTGTAGCGGTTTTTACATTCCATCTATAAGTGATATCTTCTGATAAGTATCTTTTTCTGTGTGACTTATTTCACTTAGAATCGTCGTACCTAAATCCACTCATCATGCTGCTACTAGCCTTATGACGTTGATTTCATGGCTGAGTGATATTCCTTTGTACATAAGGACCACAACTTCTTTATCCATTTTCCTCTTTCCTGGGATATTTAAGGTGTAACGAAGTGGAGGTTCTTGTCAACAGAGCAGCCCTAAACTTTGGGGTGCCTGTGTCTTGCTGATTTTTAGTTTTCCCAATTTATACGCCCATGAGTGGAAGTGCCCTATGCTCTGTAAGCTGAGTTTTTTAGATGTTTCAGGACACACCGTACACTTCTCGAGAGTGGCTGTGGCAATTTACATCCCGCCCATCAGCGTAGCAAGGCTCCCGTTTCTCCATGGCCTGTCCTGCATTTCTGGTTTTGACACTTTATTCAGCATGGCCGTTTTGACCGATGGGAAGCGAGACTTCTTTGTAGCGCTGATTTGCCTTTCCAGGTTGCTTGGTTGGCCAAAAAGGGCGTATGCGTTTTTTCCTGAATATATTCAGGAAAAAACGCATACGCCCTTTTTGGCCAAGGGCATCATTGTCGAGGTTTCGCCGCTTTTCCTGTGCTTTAAAGGCGATTCGAATCTACCTCCTGAAATCTGTTTCCTGCAATTCTGCCTTGCTTTCAGATCCTCTTCGTTGCCTTCCCTCGATATATTTGTGGACGAGAGTTATCATTTATAACTCTGCAGGTTTGTGAATTGCAGTGCCCCTGAGCTCCATTTTTCAACTCGCTTTCTTGAAGGCTGGCCGCAAAAGCGCAGGATTGCTTCAGGCCCTATTCTGGTTCCGGGCGCAGGCTGAGCCTGTGGTTAATTCTTCTTCCTGATGGGAAAATAGAGTGAGCTGTGCCTGTCCCAACACCTAGAGCTAGTCTCTCATTGGTTCCCCCTCTTCCCGTTCATCCTCAGGACAAATTGCAACCTGTACGGAACAGGAGGTTAAAGGTGCTGATTCTCCAAGGAGGGAGATTGCTAGTAAAGCGGCTGGAATGGCGAACCCGAGCACAAGGAGATGAGAAATGAGGTGCATTTTAGAAACGTTTCCCGATCACATGGTGTACCATCTTCTGGGTTTCTCATGCATGTTTTCGATGTAGGAAGATGCCCTTGAACCTGGAGATTTGGGACCCATGGGATGGGTACCACGCAGTATTCCTTTAAAGGGTCTGCATTTGCTCCCCCAACCTCACCAAACCTCTCAGCCCCTGAATGTCCACCCTTATGTCTCAATCACCTGTGGGTCTAGGTATGGTCAATCCAGGTGGCATCACAGCCCCTGAACGAATTTGGTAAGAATTTCTCTCTCTTTCACTGTCTTTGTTTCACGGGTTTTTTAAAGTAATGGTTTTTTTTTAAATATAAGCAAATTTTTTTTTAAGATTTCTTTAGTGATTGATTGATTGATTGATTGCTATGTTGGGTCTTCGTTTCTGTGCTAGGGCTTTCTCCAGTTGTGGCAAGTGGGGGCCACTCTTCATCGCGGTGCGCGGGCCTCTCACTATTGTGGCCTCTCTTGTTGCGGAGCACAGGCTCCAGACGCGCAGGCTCAGTAGTTGTGGCTCACGGGCCTAGTTGCTCCACGGCATGTGGGATCTTCCCAGACCAGGGCTCAAACCCGTGTTTCCTGCATTAGCAGGCAGATTCTCAACCACTGCGCAAGCAGGAAAGCCCAGTAATTGATTTTTGTACTGGGGTTTAGCTGCTTTTCACTGCTGTGTTTATGCCGCTTTACATCCACAAGTCTCACTTACAGAGAGATATCAATACATAGGTTTTAAGATTCTTACTAGTCAGATATATTCTAGGGCGGTGAATAGGGGGTGTTGAGTCCAGTTCACTGAGCAAGGAGTAGGTCTTGTCTATTACATATTGGGTTTATGGAATGGTATCTGAGCTACTTTCAAACCCTTGTTTTATGCATCACCCCACCTCTCCTTTCCCGTTAAGCAGCCATAGTGTGTTTTCTAAACGTGTGACTGTGTTCTGTTTTGTAATTCAGTTCAAGTGTAGCGGTTTTTACATTGCCTCTATAAGTGATATCTTAGGATCAGTGTCTTTTTCTGTGTGACTTATTTCACTTAGAATCGTCGTACCTAAATCCACTCATCATGCTGCTAGTAGCCTTATGACGTTGATTTCATGGCTGAGTGATATTCCTTTGTACATAGGGACCACAACTTCTTTATCCATTTTCCTCTTTACTGGGATATTTAAGGTGTAACGAAGTGGAGGTTCTTGTCAACAGAGCAGCCCTAAACTTTGGGGTGCCTGTGTCTTGCTGATTTTTAGTTTTCCCAATTTATACGCCCATGAGTGGAAGTGCCCTATGCTCTGTAAGCTGAGTTTTTTAGATGTTTCAGGACACACGGTACACTTCTCCAGAGTGGCTGTTGGCAATTTACATCCCGCCCATCAGTGTAGCAAGGCTCCCGTTTCTCCATGGCCTGTCCTGCATTTCTGGTTTTGACACTTTATTCAGCATGGTCCTTTTGACCGATGGGAAGCGAGACTTCTTTGTAGCGCTGATTTGCCTTTCCAGGTTGCTTGGTTGGCCAAAAAGGGCGTATGCGTTTTTTCCTGAATATATTTTTTCCTGAATATATTCAGAAAAAAACGCATACGCCCTTTTTGGCCAAGGGCATCATTGTCGAGGTTTCGCCGCTTTTCCTGTGCTTTAAAGGCGATTCGAATCTACCTCCTGAAATCTGTTTCCTGCAATTCTGCCTTGCTTTCAGATCCTCTTCGTTGCCTTCCCTCGATATATTTGTGGACGAGAGTTATCATTTATAACTCTGCAGGTTTGTGAATTGCAGTGCCCCTGAGCTCCATTTTTCAACTCGCTTTCTTGAAGGCTGGCCGCAAAAGCGCAGGATTGCTTCAGGCCCTATTCTGGTTCCGGGCGCAGGCTGAGCCTGTGGTTAATTCTTCTTCCTGATGGGAAAATAGAGTGAGCTGTGCCTGTCCCAACACCTAGAGCTAGTCTCTCATTGGTTCCCCCTCTTCCCGTTCATCCTCAGGACAAATTGCAACCTGTACGGAACAGGAGGTTAAAGGTGCTGATTCTCCAAGGAGGGAGATTGCTAGTAAAGCGGCTGGAATGGCGAACCCGAGCCCAAGGAGATGAGAAATGAGGAGCGTTTTAGAAACCTTTCCCGATCACACGGTGTACCATCTTCTGGGTTTCTCATGCATGTTTTCGATGTAGGAAGATGCCCTTGAACCTGGAGATTTGGGACCCCTGGGATGGGTACCACGCAGTATTCCTTTAAAGGGTCTGCGTTTGCTCCCCCAACCTCACCAAACCTCTCAGCCCCTGAGTGTCCACCCTTATGTCTCAATCAGCTGTGGGTCTAGATATGGTCAATCCAGGTGGCATCACAGCCCCTGAACGAATTTGGTAAGAATTTCTCTCTCTTTCACTGTCTTTGTTTCACGGGTTTTTAAAAGTAATTGATTTTTATAATGGGGTTTAGCTGCTTTTCACTGCTGTGTTTATGCTGCTTTACACCCACTAGACTCACTTACAGAGAGATATCAATACATAGGTTTTAAGATTGTTACTAGTCAGATATATTCTTGGGCGGTGAATAGGGTGTCTTGAGTCCAGTTCACTGAGCAAGGAGTAGGTCTTGTCTATTACATATTGGGTTTATGGAACGGTATCTGAGCTAATTTGAAACCCTTGTTTTATGCATCACCCCATCTCACCTTTCCCGTTAAGCAGCCATAGTGTGTTTTCTAAACGTGTGACTCTGTTCTGTTTTGTAATTCAGTTCAAGTGTAGCGGTTTTTACATTCCCTCTATAAGTGATATCTTCTGATAAGTGTCTTTTTCTGTGTGACTTATTTCACTTAGAATCGTCGTACCTAAATCCACTCATCATGCCGCTACTAGCCTTATGACGTTGATTTCATGGCTGAGTGATATTCCTTTGTACATAAGGACCACAACTTCTTTATCCATTTTCCTCTTTCCTGGGATATTTAAGGTGTAACGAAGTGGAGGTTCTTGTCAACAGAGCAGCCCTAAACTTTGGGGTGCCTGTGTCTTGCTGATTTTTAGTTTTCCCAATTTATACGCCCATGAGTGGAAGTGCCCTATGCTCTGTAAGCTGAGTTTTTTAGATGTTTCAGGACACACGGTACACTTCTCCAGAGTGGCTGTTGGCAATTTACATCCCGCCCATCAGTGTAGCAAGGCTCCCGTTTCTCCATGGCCTGTCCTGCATTTCTGGTTTTGACACTTTTTCAGCATGGTCCTTTTGACCGATGGGAAGCGAGACTTCTTTGTAGCGCTGATTTGCCTTTCCAGGTTGCTTGGTTGGCCAAAAAGGGCGTATGCGTTTTTTCCTGAATATATTTTTTCCTGAATATATTCAGGAAAAACGCATACGCCCTTTTTGGCCAAGGGCATCATTGTCGAGGTTTCGCCGCTTTTCCTGTGCTTTAAAGGCGATTCGAATCTACCTCCTGAAATCTGTTTCCTGCAATTCTGCCTTGCTTTCAGATCCTCTTCGTTGCCTTCGCTCGATATATTTGTGGACGAGAGTTATCATTTATAACTCTGCAGGTTTGTGAATTGCAGTGCCCCTGAGCTCCATTTTTCAACTCGCTTTCTTGAAGGCTGGCCGCAAAAGCGCAGGATTGCTTCAGGCCCTATTCTGGTTCCGGGCGCAGGCTGAGCCTGTGGTTAATTCTTCTTCCTGATGGGAAAATAGAGTGAGCTGTGCCTGTCCCAACACCTAGAGCTAGTCTCTCATTGGTTCCCCCTCTTCCCGTTCATCCTCAGGACAAATTGCAACCTGTACGGAACAGGAGGTTAAAGGTGCTGATTCTCCAAGGAGGGAGATTGCTAGTAAAGCGGCTGGAATGGCGAACCCGAGCCCAAGGAGATGAGAAATGAGGAGCGTTTTAGAAACCTTTCCCGATCACACGGTGTACCATCTTCTGGGTTTCTCATGCATGTTTTCGATGTAGGAAGATGCCCTTGAACCTGGAGATTTGGGACCCATGGGATGGGTACCACGCAGTATTCCTTTAAAGGGTCTGCGTTTGCTCCCCCAACCTCACCAAACCTCTCAGCCCCTGAGTGTCCACCCTTATGTCTCAATCAGCTGTGGATCTAGATATGGTCAATCCAGGTGGCATCACAGCCCCTGAACGAATTTGGTAAGAATTTCTCTCTCTTTCACTGTCTTTGTTTCACGGGTTTTTAAAAGTAATTGATTTTTATAATGGGGTTTAGCTGCTTTTCACTGCTGTGTTTATGCTGCTTTACACCCACTAGACTCACTTACAGAGAGATATCAATACATAGGTTTTAAGATTGTTACTAGTCAGATATATTCTTGGGCGGTGAATAGGGTGTCTTGAGTCCAGTTCACTGAGCAAGGAGTAGGTCTTGTCTATTACATATTGGGTTTATGGAACGGTATCTGAGCTAATTTGAAACCCTTGTTTTATGCATCACCCCATCTCACCTTTCCCGTTAAGCAGCCATAGTGTGTTTTCTAAACGTGTGACTCTGTTCTGTTTTGTAATTCAGTTCAAGTGTAGCGGTTTTTACATTCCCTCTATAAGTGATATCTTCTGATAAGTGTCTTTTTCTGTGTGACTTATTTCACTTAGAATCGTCGTACCTAAATCCACTCATCATGCCGCTACTAGCCTTATGACGTTGATTTCATGGCTGAGTGATATTCCTTTGTACATAAGGACCACAACTTCTTTATCCATTTTCCTCTTTCCTGGGATATTTAAGGTGTAACGAAGTGGAGGTTCTTGTCAACAGAGCAGCCCTAAACTTTGGGGTGCCTGTGTCTTGCTGATTTTTAGTTTTCCCAATTTATACGCCCATGAGTGGAAGTGCCCTATGCTCTGTAAGCTGAGTTTTTTAGATGTTTCAGGACACACCGTACACTTCTCGAGAGTGGCTGTTGGCAATTTACATCCCGCCCATCAGCGTAGCAAGGCTCCCGTTTCTCCATGGCCTGTCCTGCATTTCTGGTTTTGACACTTTATTCAGCATGGCCGTTTTGACCGATGGGAAGCGAGACTTCTTTGTAGCGCTGATTTGCCTTTCCAGGTTGCTTGTTTGGCCAAAAAGGGCGTATGCGTTTTTTCCTGAATATATTCAGGAAAAAACGCATACGCCCTTTTTGGCCAAGGGCATCATTGTCGAGGTTTCGCCGCTTTTCCTGTGCTTTAAAGGCGATTCGAATCTACCTCCTGAAATCTGTTTCCTGCAATTCTGCCTTGCTTTCAGATCCTCTTCGTTGCCTTCCCTCGATATATTTGTGGACGAGAGTTATCATTTATAACTCTGCAGGTTTGTGAATTGCAGTGCCCCTGACTCCATTTTTCAACTCGCTTTCTTGAAGGCTGGCCGCAAAAGCGCAGGATTGCTTCAGGCCCTATTCTGGTTCCGGGCGCAGGCTGAGCCTGTGGTTAATTCTTCTTCCTGATGGGAAAATAGAGTGAGCTGTGCCTGTCCCAACACCTAGAGCTAGTCTCTCATTGGTTCCCCCTCTTCCCGTTCATCCTCAGGACAAATTGCAACCTGTATGGAACAGAAGGTTAAAGGTGCTGATTCTCCAAGGAGGGAGATTGCTAGTAAAGCGGCTGGAATGGCGAACCCGAGCCCAAGGAGATGAGAAATGAGGAGCGTTTTAGAAACCTTTCCCGATCACACGGTGTACCATCTTCTGGGTTTCTCATGCATGTTTTCGATGTAGGAAGATGCCCTTGAACCTGGAGATTTGGGACCCCTGGGATGGGTACCACGCAGTATTCCTTTAAAGGGTCTGCGTTTGCTCCCCCAACCTCACCAAACCTCTCAGCCCCTGAGTGTCCACCCTTATGTCTCAATCAGCTGTGGGTCTAGATATGGTCAATCCAGGTGGCATCACAGCCCCTGCACGAATTTGGTAAGAATTTCTCTCTATTTCACTGTCTTTGTTTCACGGGTTTTTAAAAGTAATTGATTTTTATAATGGGGTTTAGCTGCTTTTCACTGCTGTGTTTATGCTGCTTTACACCCACTAGACTCACTTACAGAGAGATATCAATACATAGGTTTTAAGATTGTTACTAGTCAGATATATTCTTGGGCGGTGAATAGGGTGTCTTGAGTCCAGTTCACTGAGCAAGGAGTAGGTCTTGTCTATTACATATTGGGTTTATGGAACGGTATCTGAGCTAATTTGAAACCCTTGTTTTATGCATCACCCCATCTCACCTTTCCTGTTAAGCAGCCATAGTGTGTTTTCTAAACGTGTGACTCTGTTCTGTTTTGTAATTCAGTTCAAGTGTAGCGGTTTTTACATTCCCTCTATAAGTGATATCTTCTGATAAGTGTCTTTTTCTGTGTGACTTATTTCACTTAGAATCGTCGTACCTAAATCCACTCATCATGCCGCTACCAACCTTATGACGTTGATTTCATGGCTGAGTGATATTCCTTTGTACATAAGGACCACAACTTCTTTATCCATTTTCCTCTTTCCTGGGATATTTAAGGTGTAACGAAGTGGAGGTTCTTGTCAACAGAGCAGCCCTAAACTTTGGGGTGCCTGTGTCTTGCTGATTTTTAGTTTTCCCAATTTATACGCCCATGAGTGGAAGTGCCCTATGCTCTGTAGGCTGAGTTTTTTAGATGTTTCAGGACACACGGTACACTTCTCCAGAGTGGCTGTTGGCAATTTACATCCCGCCCATCAGCGTAGCAAGGCTCCCGTTTCTCCATGGCCTGTCCTGCATTTCTGGTTTTGACACTTTATTCAGCATGGTCCTTTTGACCGATGGGAAGCGAGACTTCTTTGTAGCGCTGATTTGCCTTTCCAGGTTGCTTGGTTGGCCAAAAAGGGCGTATGCGTTTTTTCCTGAATATATTTTTTCCTGAATATATTCAGGAAAAAACGCATACGCCCTTTTTGGCCAAGGGCATCATTGTCGAGGTTTCGCCGCTTTTCCTGTGCTTTAAAGGCGATTCGAATCTACCTCCTGAAATCTGTTTCCTGCAATTCTGCCTTGCTTTCAGATCCTCTTCGTTGCCTTCCCTCGATATATTTGTGGACGAGAGTTATCATTTATAACTCTGCAGGTTTGTGAATTGCAGTGCCCCTGAGCTCCATTTTTCAACTCGCTTTCTTGAAGGCTGGCCGCAAAAGCGCAGGATTGCTTCAGGCCCTATTCTGGTTCCGGGCGCAGGCTGAGCCTGTGGTTAATTCTTCTTCCTGATGGGAAAATAGAGTGAGCTGTGCCTGTCCCAACACCTAGAGCTAGTCTCTCATTGGTTCCCCCTCTTCCCGTTCATCCTCAGGACAAATTGCAACCTGTACGGAACAGAAGGTTAAAGGTGCTGATTCTCCAAGGAGGGAGATTGCTAGTAAAGCGGCTGGAATGGCGAACCCGAGCCCAAGGAGATGAGAAATGAGGAGCGTTTTAGAAACCTTTCCCGATCACACGGTGTACCATCTTCTGGGTTTCTCATGCATGTTTTCGATGTAGGAAGATGCCCTTGAACCTGGAGATTTGGGACCCATGGGATGGGTACCACGCAGTATTCCTTTAAAGGGTCTGCGTTTGCTCCCCCAACCTCACCAAACCTCTCAGCCCCTGAGTGTCCACCCTTATGTCTCAATCAGCTGTGGGTCTAGATATGGTCAATCCAGGTGGCATCACAGCCCCTGAACGAATTTGGTAAGAATTTCTCTCTCTTTCACTGTCTTTGTTTCACGGGTTTTTAAAAGTAATTGATTTTTATAATGGGGTTTAGCTGCTTTTCACTGCTGTGATTATGCTGCTTTACACCCACTAGACTCACTTACAGAGAGATATCAATACATAGGTTTTAAGATTGTTACTAGTCAGATATATTCTTGGGCGGTGAATAGGGTGTCTTGAGTCCAGTTCACTGAGCAAGGAGTAGGTCTTGTCTATTACATATTGGGTTTATGGAACGGTATCTGAGCTAATTTGAAACCCTTGTTTTATGCATCACCCCATCTCACCTTTCCCGTTAAGCAGCCATAGTGTGTTTTCTAAACGTGTGACTCTGTTCTGTTTTGTAATTCAGTTCAAGTGTAGCGGTTTTTACATTCCCTCTATAAGTGATATCTTCTGATAAGTGTCTTTTTCTGTGTGACTTATTTCACTTAGAATCGTCGTACCTAAATCCACTCATCATGCCGCTACTAGCCTTATGACGTTGATTTCATGGCTGAGTGATATTCCTTTGTACATAAGGACCACAACTTCTTTATCCATTTTCCTCTTTCCTGGGATATTTAAGGTGTAACGAAGTGGAGGTTCTTGTCAACAGAGCAGCCCTAAACTTTGGGGTGCCTGTGTTTTGCTGATTTTTAGTTTTCCCAATTTATACGCCCATGAGTGGAAGTGCCCTATGCTCTGTAGGCTGAGTTTTTTAGATGTTTCAGGACACACGGTACACTTCTCCAGAGTGGCTGTTGGCAATTTACATCCCGCCCATCAGCGTAGCAAGGCTCCCGTTTCTCCATGGCCTGTCCTGCATTTCTGGTTTTGACACTTTATTCAGCATGGTCCTTTTGACCGATGGGAAGCGAGACTTCTTTGTAGCGCTGATTTGCCTTTCCAGGTTGCTTGGTTGGCCAAAAAGGGCGTATGCGTTTTTTCCTGAATATATTTTTTCCTGAATATATTCAGGAAAAAACGCATACGCCCTTTTTGGCCAAGGGCATCATTGTCGAGGTTTCGCCGCTTTTCCTGTGCTTTAAAGGCGATTCGAATCTACCTCCTGAAATCTGTTTCCTGCAATTCTGCCTTGCTTTCAGATCCTCTTCGTTGCCTTCCCTCGATATATTTGTGGACGAGAGTTATCATTTATAACTCTGCAGGTTTGTGAATTGCAGTGCCCCTGAGCTCCATTTTTCAACTCGCTTTCTTGAAGGCTGGCCGCAAAAGCGCAGGATTGCTTCAGGCCCTATTCTGGTTCCGGGCGCAGGCTGAGCCTGTGGTTAATTCTTCTTCCTGATGGGAAAATAGAGTGAGCTGTGCCTGTCCCAACACCTAGAGCTAGTCTCTCATTGGTTCCCCCTCTTCCCGTTCATCCTCAGGACAAATTGCAACCTGTACGGAACAGGAGGTTAAAGGTGCTGATTCTCCAAGGAGGGAGATTGCTAGTAAAGCGGCTGGAATGGCGAACCCGAGCACAAGGAGATGAGAAATGACGTGCGTTTTAGAAACCTTTCCCGATCACACGGTGTACCATCTTCTGGGTTTCTCATGCATGTTTTCGATGTAGGAAGATGCCCTTGAACCTGGAGATTTGGGACCCCTGGGATGGGTACCACGCAGTATTCCTTTAAAGGGTCTGCGTTTGCTCCCCCAACCTCACCAAACCTCTCAGCCCCTGAGTGTCCACCCTTATGTCTCAATCAGCTGTGGGTCTAGATATGGTCAATCCAGGTGGCATCACAGCCCCTGAACGAATTTGGTAAGAATTTCTCTCTCTTTCACTGTCTTTGTTTCACGGGTTTTTAAAAGTAATTGATTTTTATAATGGGGTTTAGCTGCTTTTCACTGCTGTGTTTATGCTGCTTTACACCCACTAGACTCACTTACAGAGAGATATCAATACATAGGTTTTAAGATTGTTACTAGTCAGATATATTCTTGGGCGGTGAATAGGGTGTCTTGAGTCCAGTTCACTGAGCAAGGAGTAGGTCTTGTCTATTACATATTGGGTTTATGGAACGGTATCTGAGCTAATTTGAAACCCTTGTTTTATGCATCACCCCATCTCACCTTTCCCGTTAAGTAGCCATAGTGTGTTTTCTAAACGTGTGACTTTGTTCTGTTTTGTAATTCAGTTCAAGTGTAGCGGTTTTTACATTCCCTCTATAAGTGATATCTTCTGATAAGTGTCTTTTTCTGTGTGACTTATTTCACTTAGAATCGTCGTACCTAAATCCACTCATCATGCCGCTACTAGCCTTATGACGTTGATTTCATGGCTGAGTGATATTCCTTTGTACATAAGGACCACAACTTCTTTATCCATTTTCCTCTTTCCTGGGATATTTAAGGTGTAACGAAGTGGAGGTTCTTGTCAACAGAGCAGCCCTAAACTTTGGGGTGCCTGTGTCTTGCTGATTTTTAGTTTTCCCAATTTATACGCCCATGAGTGGAAGTGCCCTATGCTCTGTAAGCTGAGTTTTTTAGATGTTTCAGGACACACCGTACACTTCTCGAGAGTGGCTGTTGGCAATTTACATCCCGCCCATCAGCGTAGCAAGGCTCCCGTTTCTCCATGGCCTGTCCTGCATTTCTGGTTTTGACACTTTATTCAGCATGGCCGTTTTGACCGATGGGAAGCGAGACTTCTTTGTAGCGCTGATTTGCCTTTCCAGGTTGCTTGGTTGGCCAAAAAGGGCGTATGCGTTTTTTCCTGAATATATTTTTTCCTGAATATATTCAGGAAAAAACGCATACGCCCTTTTTGGCCAAGGGCATCATTGTCGAGGTTTCGCCGCTTTTCCTGTGCTTTAAAGGCGATTCGAATCTACCTCCTGAAATCTGTTTCCTGCAATTCTGCCTTGCTTTCAGATCCTCTTCGTTGCCTTCGCTCGATATATTTGTGGACGAGAGTTATCATTTATAACTCTGCAGGTTTGTGAATTGCAGTGCCCCTGAGCTCCATTTTTCAACTCGCTTTCTTGAAGGCTGGCCGCAAAAGCGCAGGATTGCTTCAGGCCCTATTCTGGTTCCGGGCGCAGGCTGAGCCTGTGGTTAATTCTTCTTCCTGATGGGAAAATAGAGTGAGCTGTGCCTGTCCCAACACCTAGAGCTAGTCTCTCATTGGTTCCCCCTCTTCCCGTTCATCCTCAGGACAAATTGCAACCTGTACGGAACAGGAGGTTAAAGGTGCTGATTCTCCAAGGAGGGAGATTGCTAGTAAAGCGGCTGGAATGGCGAACCCGAGCCCAAGGAGATGAGAAATGAGGAGCGTTTTAGAAACCTTTCCCGATCACACGGTGTACCATCTTCTGGGTTTCTCATGCATGTTTTCGATGTAGGAAGATGCCCTTGAACCTGGAGATTTGGGACCCATGGGATGGGTACCACGCAGTATTCCTTTAAAGGGTCTGCGTTTGCTCCCCCAACCTCACCAAACCTCTCAGCCCCTGAGTGTCCACCCTTATGTCTCAATCAGCTGTGGATCTAGATATGGTCAATCCAGGTGGCATCACAGCCCCTGAACGAATTTGGTAAGAATTTCTCTCTCTTTCACTGTCTTTGTTTCACGGGTTTTTAAAAGTAATTGATTTTTATAATGGGGTTTAGCTGCTTTTCACTGCTGTGTTTATGCTGCTTTACACCCACTAGACTCACTTACAGAGAGATATCAATACATAGGTTTTAAGATTGTTACTAGTCAGATATATTCTTGGGCGGTGAATAGGGTGTCTTGAGTCCAGTTCACTGAGCAAGGAGTAGGTCTTGTCTATTACATATTGGGTTTATGGAACGGTATCTGAGCTAATTTGAAACCCTTGTTTTATGCATCACCCCATCTCACCTTTCCCGTTAAGCAGCCATAGTGTGTTTTCTAAACGTGTGACTCTGTTCTGTTTTGTAATTCAGTTCAAGTGTAGCGGTTTTTACATTCCCTCTATAAGTGATATCTTCTGATAAGTGTCTTTTTCTGTGTGACTTATTTCACTTAGAATCGTCGTACCTAAATCCACTCATCATGCCGCTACTAGCCTTATGACGTTGATTTCATGGCTGAGTGATATTCCTTTGTACATAAGGACCACAACTTCTTTATCCATTTTCCTCTTTCCTGGGATATTTAAGGTGTAACGAAGTGGAGGTTCTTGTCAACAGAGCAGCCCTAAACTTTGGGGTGCCTGTGTCTTGCTGATTTTTAGTTTTCCCAATTTATACGCCCATGAGTGGAAGTGCCCTATGCTCTGTAAGCTGAGTTTTTTAGATGTTTCAGGACACACCGTACACTTCTCGAGAGTGGCTGTTGGCAATTTACATCCCGCCCATCAGCGTAGCAAGGCTCCCGTTTCTCCATGGCCTGTCCTGCATTTCTGGTTTTGACACTTTATTCAGCATGGCCGTTTTGACCGATGGGAAGCGAGACTTCTTTGTAGCGCTGATTTGCCTTTCCAGGTTGCTTGGTTGGCCAAAAAGGGCGTATGCGTTTTTTCCTGAATATATTCAGGAAAAAACGCATACGCCCTTTTTGGCCAAGGGCATCATTGTCGAGGTTTCGCCGCTTTTCCTGTGCTTTAAAGGCGATTCGAATCTACCTCCTGAAATCTGTTTCCTGCAATTCTGCCTTGCTTTCAGATCCTCTTCGTTGCCTTCCCTCGATATATTTGTGGACGAGAGTTATCATTTATAACTCTGCAGGTTTGTGAATTGCAGTGCCCCTGAGCTCCATTTTTCAACTCGCTTTCTTGAAGGCTGGCCGCAAAAGCGCAGGATTGCTTCAGGCCCTATTCTGGTTCCGGGCGCAGGCTGAGCCTGTGGTTAATTCTTCTTCCTGATGGGAAAATAGAGTGAGCTGTGCCTGTCCCAACACCTAGAGCTAGTCTCTCATTGGTTCCCCCTCTTCCCGTTCATCCTCAGGACAAATTGCAACCTGTACGGAACAGAAGGTTAAAGGTGCTGATTCTCCAAGGAGGGAGATTGCTAGTAAAGCGGCTGGAATGGCGAACCCGAGCCCAAGGAGATGAGAAATGAGGAGCGTTTTAGAAACCTTTCCCGATCACACGGTGTACCATCTTCTGGGTTTCTCATGCATGTTTTCGATGTAGGAAGATGCCCTTGAACCTGGAGATTTGGGACCCATGGGATGGGTACCACGCAGTATTCCTTTAAAGGGTCTGCGTTTGCTCCCCCAACCTCACCAAACCTCTCAGCCCCTGAGTGTCCACCCTTATGTCTCAATCAGCTGTGGGTCTAGATATGGTCAATCCAGGTGGCATCACAGCCCCTGAACGAATTTGGTAAGAATTTCTCTCTCTTTCACTGTCTTTGTTTCACGGGTTTTTAAAAGTAATTGATTTTTATAATGGGGTTTAGCTGCTTTTCACTGCTGTGATTATGCTGCTTTACACCCACTAGACTCACTTACAGAGAGATATCAATACATAGGTTTTAAGATTGTTACTAGTCAGATATATTCTTGGGCGGTGAATAGGGTGTCTTGAGTCCAGTTCACTGAGCAAGGAGTAGGTCTTGTCTATTACATATTGGGTTTATGGAACGGTATCTGAGCTAATTTGAAACCCTTGTTTTATGCATCACCCCATCTCACCTTTCCCGTTAAGCAGCCATAGTGTGTTTTCTAAACGTGTGACTCTGTTCTGTTTTGTAATTCAGTTCAAGTGTAGCGGTTTTTACATTCCCTCTATAAGTGATATCTTCTGATAAGTGTCTTTTTCTGTGTGACTTATTTCACTTAGAATCGTCGTACCTAAATCCACTCATCATGCCGCTACTAGCCTTATGACGTTGATTTCATGGCTGAGTGATATTCCTTTGTACATAAGGACCACAACTTCTTTATCCATTTTCCTCTTTCCTGGGATATTTAAGGTGTAACGAAGTGGAGGTTCTTGTCAACAGAGCAGCCCTAAACTTTGGGGTGCCTGTGTTTTGCTGATTTTTAGTTTTCCCAATTTATACGCCCATGAGTGGAAGTGCCCTATGCTCTGTAGGCTGAGTTTTTTAGATGTTTCAGGACACACGGTACACTTCTCCAGAGTGGCTGTTGGCAATTTACATCCCGCCCATCAGCGTAGCAAGGCTCCCGTTTCTCCATGGCCTGTCCTGCATTTCTGGTTTTGACACTTTATTCAGCATGGTCCTTTTGACCGATGGGAAGCGAGACTTCTTTGTAGCGCTGATTTGCCTTTCCAGGTTGCTTGGTTGGCCAAAAAGGGCGTATGCGTTTTTTCCTGAATATATTTTTTCCTGAATATATTCAGGAAAAAACGCATACGCCCTTTTTGGCCAAGGGCATCATTGTCGAGGTTTCGCCGCTTTTCCTGTGCTTTAAAGGCGATTCGAATCTACCTCCTGAAATCTGTTTCCTGCAATTCTGCCTTGCTTTCAGATCCTCTTCGTTGCCTTCCCTCGATATATTTGTGGACGAGAGTTATCATTTATAACTCTGCAGGTTTGTGAATTGCAGTGCCCCTGAGCTCCATTTTTCAACTCGCTTTCTTGAAGGCTGGCCGCAAAAGCGCAGGATTGCTTCAGGCCCTATTCTGGTTCCGGGCGCAGGCTGAGCCTGTGGTTAATTCTTCTTCCTGATGGGAAAATAGAGTGAGCTGTGCCTGTCCCAACACCTAGAGCTAGTCTCTCATTGGTTCCCCCTCTTCCCGTTCATCCTCAGGACAAATTGCAACCTGTACGGAACAGAAGGTTAAAGGTGCTGATTCTCCAAGGAGGGAGATTGCTAGTAAAGCGGCTGGAATGGCGAACCCGAGCCCAAGGAGATGAGAAATGAGGAGCGTTTTAGAAACCTTTCCCGATCACACGGTGTACCATCTTCTGGGTTTCTCATGCATGTTTTCGATGTAGGAAGATGCCCTTGAACCTGGAGATTTGGGACCCCTGGGATGGGTACCACGCAGTATTCCTTTAAAGGGTCTGCGTTTGCTCCCCCAACCTCACCAAACCTCTCAGCCCCTGAGTGTCCACCCTTATGTCTCAATCAGCTGTGGGTCTAGATATGGTCAATCCAGGTGGCATCACAGCCCCTGAACGAATTTGGTAAGAATTTCTCTCTCTTTCACTGTCTTTGTTTCACGGGTTTTTAAAAGTAATTGATTTTTATAATGGGGTTTAGCTGCTTTTCACTGCTGTGTTTATGCTGCTTTACACCCACTAGACTCACTTACAGAGAGATATCAATACATAGGTTTTAAGATTGTTACTAGTCAGATATATTCTTGGGCGGTGAATAGGGTGTCTTGAGTCCAGTTCACTGAGCAAGGAGTAGGTCTTGTCTATTACATATTGGGTTTATGGAACGGTATCTGAGCTAATTTGAAACCCTTGTTTTATGCATCACCCCATCTCACCTTTCCCGTTAAGCAGCCATAGTGTGTTTTCTAAACGTGTGACTCTGTTCTGTTTTGTAATTCAGTTCAAGTGTAGCGGTTTTTACATTCCCTCTATAAGTGATATCTTCTGATAAGTGTCTTTTTCTGTGTGACTTATTTCACTTAGAATCGTCGTACCTAAATCCACTCATCATGCCGCTACTAGCCTTATGACGTTGATTTCATGGCTGAGTGATATTCCTTTGTACATAAGGACCACAACTTCTTTATCCATTTTCCTCTTTCCTGGGATATTTAAGGTGTAACGAAGTGGAGGTTCTTGTCAACAGAGCAGCCCTAAACTTTGGGGTGCCTGTGTCTTGCTGATTTTTAGTTTTCCCAATTTATACGCCCATGAGTGGAAGTGCCCTATGCTCTGTAAGCTGAGTTTTTTAGATGTTTCAGGACACACCGTACACTTCTCGAGAGTGGCTGTTGGCAATTTACATCCCGCCCATCGGCGTAGCAAGGCTCCCGTTTCTCCATGGCCTGTCCTGCATTTCTGGTTTTGACACTTTATTCAGCATGGCCCTTTTGACCGATGGGAAGCGAGACTTCTTTGTAGCGCTGATTTGCCTTTCCAGGTTGCTTGGTTGGCCAAAAAGGGCGTATGCGTTTTTTCCTGAATATATTCAGGAAAAAACGCATACGCCCTTTTTGGCCAAGGGCATCATTGTCGAGGTTTCGCCGCTTTTCCTGTGCTGTAAAGGCGATTCGAATCTACCTCCTGAAATCTGTTTCCTGCAATTCTGCCTTGCTTTCAGATCCTCTTCGTTGCCTTCGCTCGATATATTTGTGGACGAGAGTTATCATTTATAACTCTGCAGGTTTGTGAATTGCAGTGTCCCTGAGCTCCATTTTTCAACTCGCTTTCTTGGGAGCTGGCCGCAAAAGCGCAGGATTGCTTCAGGCCCTATTCTGGTTCCGGGCGCAGGCTGAGCCTGTGGTTAATTCTTCTTCCTGATGGGAAAATAGAGTGAGCTGTGCCTGTCCCAACACCTAGAGCTAGTCTCTCATTGGTTCCCCCTCTTCCCGTTCATCCTCAGGACAAATTGCAACCTGTACGGAACAGAAGGTTAAAGGTGCTGATTCTCCAAGGAGGGAGATTGCTAGTAAAGCGGCTGGAATGGCGAACCCGAGCCCAAGGAGATGAGAAATGAGGAGCGTTTTAGAAACCTTTCCCGATCACACGGTGTACCATCTTCTGGGTTTCTCATGCATGTTTTCGATGTAGGAAGATGCCCTTGAACCTGGAGATTTGGGACCCCTGGGATGGGTACCACGCAGTATTCCTTTAAAGGGTCTGCGTTTGCTCCCCCAACCTCACCAAACCTCTCAGCCCCTGAGTGTCCACCCTTATGTCTCAATCAGCTGTGGGTCTAGATATGGTCAATCCAGGTGGCATCACAGCCCCTGAACGAATTTGGTAAGAATTTCTCTCTCTTTCACTGTCTTTGTTTCACGGGTTTTTAAAAGTAATTGATTTTTATAATGGGGTTTAGCTGCTTTTCACTGCTGTGTTTATGCTGCTTTACACCCACTAGACTCACTTACAGAGAGATATCAATACATAGGTTTTAAGATTGTTACTAGTCAGATATATTCTTGGGCGGTGAATAGGGTGTCTTGAGTCCAGTTCACTGAGCAAGGAGTAGGTCTTGTCTATTACATATTGGGTTTATGGAACGGTATCTGAGCTAATTTGAAACCCTTGTTTTATGCATCACCCCATCTCACCTTTCCCGTTAAGCAGCCATAGTGTGTTTTCTAAACGTGTGACTCTGTTCTGTTTTGTAATTCAGTTCAAGTGTAGCGGTTTTTACATTCCCTCTATAAGTGATATCTTCTGATAAGTGTCTTTTTCTGTGTGACTTATTTCACTTAGAATCGTCGTACCTAAATCCACTCATCATGCTGCTACTAGCCTTATGACGTTGATTTCATGGCTGAGTGATATTCCTTTGTACATAAGGACCACAACTTCTTTATCCATTTTCCTCTTTCCTGGGATATTTAAGGTGTAACGAAGTGGAGGTTCTTGTCAACAGAGCAGCCCTAAACTTTGGGGTGCCTGTGTCTTGCTGATTTTTAGTTTTCCCAATTTATACGCCCATGAGTGGAAGTGCCCTATGCTCTGTAAGCTGAGTTTTTTAGATGTTTCAGGACACACCGTACACTTCTCGAGAGTGGCTGTTGGCAATTTACATCCCGCCCATCAGCGTAGCAAGGCTCCCGTTTCTCCATGGCCTGTCCTGCATTTCTGGTTTTGACACTTTATTCAGCATGGCCCTTTTGACCGATGGGAAGCGAGACTTCTTTGTAGCGCTGATTTGCCTTTCCAGGTTGCTTGGTTGGCCAAAAAGGGCGTATGCGTTTTTTCCTGAATATATTCAGGAAAAAACGCATACGCCCTTTTTGGCCAAGGGCATCATTGTCGAGGTTTCGCCGCTTTTCCTGTGCTTTAAAGGCGATTCGAATCTACCTCCTGAAATCTGTTTCCTGCAATTCTGCCTTGCTTTAAGATCCTCTTCGTTGCCTTCCCTCGATATATTTGTGGACGAGAGTTATCATTTATAACTGCAGGTTTGTGAATTGCAGTGCCCCTGAGCTCCATTTTTCAACTCGCTTTCTTGAAGGCTGGCCGCAAAAGCGCAGGATTGCTTCAGGCCCTATTCTGGTTCCGGGCGCAGGCTGAGCCTGTGGTTAATTCTTCTTCCTGATGGGAAAATAGAGTGAGCTGTGCCTGTCCCAACACCTAGAGCTAGTCTCTCATTGGTTCCCCCTCTTCCCGTTCATCCTCAGGACAAATTGCAACCTGTACGGAACAGAAGGTTAAAGGTGCTGATTCTGCAAGGAGGGAGATTGCTAGTAAAGCGGCTGGAATGGCGAACCCGAGCCCAAGGAGATGAGAAATGAGGAGCGTTTTAGAAACCTTTCCCGATCACACGGTGTACCATCTTCTGGGTTTCTCATGCATGTTTTCGATGTAGGAAGATGCCCTTGAACCTGGAGATTTGGGACCCCTGGGATGGGTACCACGCAGTATTCCTTTAAAGGGTCTGCGTTTGCTCCCCCAACCTCACCAAACCTCTCAGCCCCTGAGTGTCCACCCTTATGTCTCAATCAGCTGTGGGTCTAGATATGGTCAATCCAGGTGGCATCACAGCCCCTGAACGAATTTGGTAAGAATTTCTCTCTCTTTCACTGTCTTTGTTTCACGGGTTTTTAAAAGTAATTGATTTTTATAATGGGGTTTAGCTGCTTTTCACTGCTGTGTTTATGCTGCTTTACACCCACTAGACTCACTTACAGAGAGATATCAATACATAGGTTTTAAGATTGTTACTAGTCAGATATATTCTTGGGCGGTGAATAGGGTGTCTTGAGTCCAGTTCACTGAGCAAGGAGTAGGTCTTGTCTATTACATATTGGGTTTATGGAACGGTATCTGAGCTAATTTGAAACCCTTGTTTTATGCATCACCCCATCTCACCTTTCCCGTTAAGCAGCCATAGTGTGTTTTCTAAACGTGTGACTCTGTTCTGTTTTGTAATTCAGTTCAAGTGTAGCGGTTTTTACATTCCCTCTATAAGTGATATCTTCTGATAAGTGTCTTTTTCTGTGTGACTTATTTCACTTAGAATCGTCGTACCTAAATCCACTCATCATGCTGCTACTAGCCTTATGACGTTGATTTCATGGCTGAGTGATATTCCTTTGTACATAAGGACCACAACTTCTTTATCCATTTTCCTCTTTCCTGGGATATTTAAGGTGTAACGAAGTGGAGGTTCTTGTCAACAGAGCAGCCCTAAACTTTGGGGTGCCTGTGTCTTGCTGATTTTTAGTTTTCCCAATTTATACGCCCATGAGTGGAAGTGCCCTATGCTCTGTAAGCTGAGTTTTTTAGATGTTTCAGGACACACCGTACACTTCTCGAGAGTGGCTGTTGGCAATTTTCATCCCGCCCATCAGCGTAGCAAGGCTCCCGTTTCTCCATGGCCTGTCCTGCATTTCTGGTTTTGACACTTTATTCAGCATGGCCCTTTTGACCGATGGGAAGCGAGACTTCTTTGTAGCACTGATTTGCCTTTCCAGGTTGCTTGGTTGGCCAAAAAGGGCGTATGCGTTTTTTCCTGAATATATTCAGGAAAAAACGCATACGCCCTTTTTGGCCAAGGGCATCATTGTCGAGGTTTCGCCGCTTTTCCTGTGCTTTAAAGGCGATTCGAATCTACCTCCTGAAATCTGTTTCCTGCAATTCTGCCTTGCTTTAAGATCCTCTTCGTTGCCTTCCCTCGATATATTTGTGGACGAGAGTTATCATTTATAACTGCAGGTTTGTGAATTGCAGTGCCCCTGAGCTCCATTTTTCAACTCGCTTTCTTGAAGGCTGGCCGCAAAAGCGCAGGATTGCTTCAGGCCCTATTCTGGTTCCGGGCGCAGGCTGAGCCTGTGGTTAATTCTTCTTCCTGATGGGAAAATAGAGTGAGCTGTGCCTGTCCCAACACCTAGAGCTAGTCTCTCATTGGTTCCCCCTCTTCCCGTTCATCCTCAGGACAAATTGCAACCTGTACGGAACAGAAGGTTAAAGGTGCTGATTCTGCAAGGAGGGAGATTGCTAGTAAAGCGGCTGGAATGGCGAACCCGAGCCCAAGGAGATGAGAAATGAGGAGCGTTTTAGAAACCTTTCCCGATCACACGGTGTACCATCTTCTGGGTTTCTCATGCATGTTTTCGATGTAGGAAGATGCCCTTGAACCTGGAGATTTGGGACCCCTGGGATGGGTACCACGCAGTATTCCTTTAAAGGGTCTGCGTTTGCTCCCCCAACCTCACCAAACCTCTCAGCCCCTGAGTGTCCACCCTTATGTCTCAATCAGCTGTGGGTCTAGATATGGTCAATCCAGGTGGCATCACAGCCCCTGAACGAATTTGGTAAGAATTTCTCTCTCTTTCACTGTCTTTGTTTCACGGGTTTTTAAAAGTAATTGATTTTTATAATGGGGTTTAGCTGCTTTTCACTGCTGTGTTTATGCTGCTTTACACCCACTAGACTCACTTACAGAGAGATATCAATACATAGGTTTTAAGATTGTTACTAGTCAGATATATTCTTGGGCGGTGAATAGGGTGTCTTGAGTCCAGTTCACTGAGCAAGGAGTAGGTCTCGTCTATTACATATTGGGTTTATGGAACGGTATCTGAGCTAATTTGAAACCCTTGTTTTATGCATCACCCCATCTCACCTTTCCCGTTAAGCAGCCATAGTGTGTTTTCTAAACGTGTGACTCTGTTCTGTTTTGTAATTCAGTTCAAGTGTAGCGGTTTTTACATTCCCTGTATAAGTGATATCTTCTGATAAGTGTCTTTTTCTGTGTGACTTATTTCACTTAGAATCGTCGTACCTAAATCCACTCATCATGCTGCTACTAGCCTTATGACGTTGATTTCATGGCTGAGTGATATTCCTTTGTACATAAGGACCACAACTTCTTTATCCATTTTCCTCTTTCCTGGGATATTTAAGGTGTAACGAAGTGGAGGTTCTTGTCAACAGAGCAGCCCTAAACTTTGGGGTGCCTGTGTCTTGCTGATTTTTAGTTTTCCCAATTTATACGCCCATGAGTGGAAGTGCCCTATGCTCTGTAAGCTGAGTTTTTTAGATGTTTCAGGACACACCGTACACTTCTCGAGAGTGGCTGTTGGCAATTTACATCCCGCCCATCAGCGTAGCAAGGCTCCCGTTTCTCCATGGCCTGTCCTGCATTTCTGGTTTTGACACTTTATTCAGCATGGCCGTTTTGACCGATGGGAAGCGAGACTTCTTTGTAGCGCTGATTTGCCTTTCCAGGTTGCTTGGTTGGCCAAAAAGGGCGTATGCGTTTTTTCCTGAATATATTCAGGAAAAAACCATACGCCCTTGTTGGCCAAGGGCATCATTGTCGAGGTTTCGCCGCTTTTCCTGTGCTTTAAAGGCGATTCGAATCTACCTCCTGAAATCTGTTTCCTGCAATTCTGCCTTGCTTTCAGATCCTCTTCGTTGCCTTCCCTCGATATATTTGTGGACGAGAGTTATCAGTTATAACTCTGCAGGTTTGTGAATTGCAGTGCCCCTGAGCTCCATTTTTCAACTCGCTTTCTTGAAGGCTGGCCGCAAAAGCGCAGGATTGCTTCAGGCCCTATTCTGGTTCCGGGCGCAGGCTGAGCCTGTGGTTAATTCTTCTTCCTGATGGGAAAATAGAGTGAGCTGTGCCTGTCCCAACACCTAGAGCTAGTCTCTCATTGGTTCCCCCTCTTCCCGTTCATCCTCAGGACAAATTGCAACCTGTACGGAACAGGAGGTTAAAGGTGCTGATTCTCCAAGGAGGGAGATTGCTAGTAAAGCGGCTGGAATGGCGAACCCGAGCCCAAGGAGATGAGAAATGAGGAGCGTTTTAGAAACCTTTCCCGATCACACGGTGTACCATCTTCTCGGTTTCTCATGCATGTTTTCGATGTAGGAAGATGCCCTTGAACCTGGAGATTTGGGACCCCTGGGATGGGTACCACGCAGTATTCCTTTAAAGGGTCTGCGTTTCCTCCCCCAACCTCACCAAACCTCTCAGCCCCTGAGTGTCCACCCTTATGTCTCAATCAGCTGTGGGTCTAGATATGGTCAATCCAGGTGGCATCACAGCCCCTGAACGAATTTGGTAAGAATTTCTCTCTCTTTCACTGTGTTTGTTTCACGGGTTTTTAAAAGTAATTGATTTTTATAATGGGGTTTAGCTGCTTTTCACTGCTGTGTTTATGCTGCTTTACACCCACTAGACTCACTTACAGAGAGATATCAATACATAGGTTTTAAGATTGTTACTAGTCAGATATATTCTTGGGCGGTGAATAGGGTGTCTTGAGTCCAGTTCACTGAGCAAGGAGTAGGTCTTGTCTATTACATATTGGGTTTATGGAACGGTGTCTGAGCTAATTTGAAACCCTTGTTTTATGCGTCACCCCATCTCACCTTTCCCGTTAAGGAGCCATAGTGTGTTTTCTAAACGTGTGACTCTGTTCTGTTTTGTAATTCAGTTCAAGTGTAGCGGTTTTTACATTCCCTCTATAAGTGATATCTTCTGATAAGTGTCTTTTTCTGTGTGACTTATTTCACTTAGAATCGTCGTACCTAAATCCACTCATCATGCTGCTACTAGCCTTATGACGTTGATTTCATGGCTGAGTGATATTCCTTTGTACATAAGGACCACAACTTCTTTATCCATTTTCCTCTTTCCTGGGATATTTAAGGTGTAACGAAGTGGAGGTTCTTGTCAACAGAGCAGCCCTAAACTTTGGGGTGCCTGTGTCTTGCTGATTTTTAGTTTTCCCAATTTATACGCCCATGAGTGGAAGTGCCCTATGCTCTGTAAGCTGAGTTTTTTAGATGTTTCAGGACACACCGTACACTTCTCGAGAGTGGCTGTTGGCAATTTACATCCCGCCCATCAGCGTAGCAAGGCTCCCGTTTCTCCATGGCCTGTCCTGCATTTCTGGTTTTGACACTTTATTCAGCATGGCCGTTTTGACCGATGGGAAGCGGGACTTCTTTGTAGCGCTGATTTGCCTTTCCAGGTTGCTTGGTTGGCCAAAAAGGGCGTATGCGTTTTTTCCTGAATATATTCAGGAAAAAACGCATACGCCCTTTTTGGCCAAGGGCATCATTGTCGAGGTTTCGCCGCTTTTCCTGTGCTTTAAAGGCGATTCGAATCTACCTCCTGAAATCTGTTTCCTGCAATTCTGCCTTGCTTTCAGATCCTCTTCGTTGCCTTCCCTCGATATATTTGTGGACGAGAGTTATCCTTTATAACTCTGCAGGTTTGTGAATTGCAGTGCCCCTGAGCTCCATTTTTCAACTCGCTTTCTTGAAGGCTGGCCGCAAAAGCGCAGGATTGCTTCAGGCCCTATTCTGGTTCCGGGCGCAGGCTGAGCCTGTGGTTAATTCTTCTTCCTGATGGGAAAATAGAGTGAGCTGTGCCTGTCCCAACACCTAGAGCTAGTCTCTCATTGGTTCCCCCTCTTCCCGTTCATCCTCAGGACAAATTGCAACCTGTACGGAACAGGAGGTTATAGGTGCTGATTCTCCAAGGAGGGAGATTGCTAGTAAAGCGGCTGGAATGGCGAACCCGAGCCCAAGGAGATGAGAAATGAGGAGCGTTTTAGAAACCTTTCCCGATCACACGGTGTACCATCTTCTGGGTTTCTCATGCATGTTTTCGATGTAGGAAGATGCCCTTGAACCTGGAGATTTGGGACCCCTGGGATGGGTACCACGCAGTATTCCTTTAAAGGGTCTGCGTTTGCTCCCCCAACCTCACCAAACCTCTCAGCCCCTGAGTGTCCACCCTTATGTCTCAATCAGCTGTGGGTCTAGATATGGTCAATCCAGGTGGCATCACAGCCCCTGAACGAATTTGGTAAGAATTTCTCTCTCTTTCACTGTCTTTGTTTCACGGGTTTTTAAAAGTAATTGATTTTTATAATGGGGTTTAGCTGCTTTTCACTGCTGTGTTTATGCTGCTTTACACCCACTAGACTCACTTACAGAGAGATATCAATACATAGGTTTTAAGATTGTTACTAGTCAGATATATTCTTGGGCGGTGAATAGGGTGTCTTGAGTCCAGTTCACTGAGCAAGGAGTAGGTCTCGTCTATTACATATTCGGTTTATGGAACGGTATCTGAGCTAATTTGAAACCCTTGTTTTATGCATCACCCCATCTCACCTTTCCCGTTAAGCAGCCATAGTGTGTTTTCTAAACGTGTGACTCTGTTCTGTTTTGTAATTCAGTTCAAGTGTAGCGGTTTTTACATTCCCTCTATAAGTGATATCTTCTGATAAGTGTCTTTTTCTGTGTGACTTATTTCACTTAGAATCGTCGTACCTAAATCCACTCATCATGCTGCTACTAGCCTTATGACGTTGATTTCATGGCTGAGTGATATTCCTTTGTACATAAGGACCACAACTTCTTTATCCATTTTCCTCTTTCCTGGGATATTTAAGGTGTAACGAAGTGGAGGTTCTTGTCAACAGAGCAGCCCTAAACTTTGGGGTGCCTGTGTCTTGCTGATTTTTAGTTTTCCCAATTTATACGCCCATGAGTGGAAGTGCCCTATGCTCTGTAAGCTGAGTTGTTTAGATGTTTCAGGACACACCGTACACTTCTCGAGAGTGGCTGTTGGCAATTTACATCCCGCCCATCAGCGTAGCAAGGCTCCCGTTTCTCCATGGCCTGTCCTGCATTTCTGGTTTTGACACTTTATTCAGCATGGCCGTTTTGACCGATGGGAAGCGAGACTTCTTTGTAGCGCTGATTTGCCTTTCCAGGTTGCTTGGTTGGCCAAAAAGGGCGTATGCGTTTTTTCCTGAATATATTCAGGAAAAAACGCATACGCCCTTTTTGGCCAAGGGCATCATTGTCGAGGTTTCGCCGCTTTTCCTGTGCTTTAAAGGCGATTCGAATCTACCTCCTGAAATCTGTTTCCTGCAATTCTGCCTTGCTTTCAGATCCTCTTCGTTGCCTTCCCTCGATATATTTGTGGACGAGAGTTATCCTTTATAACTCTGCAGGTTTGTGAATTGCAGTGCCCCTGAGCTCCATTTTTCAACTCGCTTTCTTGAAGGCTGGCCGCAAAAGCGCAGGATTGCTTCAGGCCCTATTCTGGTTCCGGGCGCAGGCTGAGCCTGTGGTTAATTCTTCTTCCTGATGGGAAAATAGAGTGAGCTGTGCCTGTCCCAACACCTAGAGCTAGTCTCTCATTGGTTCCCCCTCTTCCCGTTCATCCTCAGGACAAATTGCAACCTGTACGGAACAGAAGGTTATAGGTGCTGATTCTCCAAGGAGGGAGATTGCTAGTAAAGCGGCTGGAATGGCGAACCCGAGCCCAAGGAGATGAGAAATGAGGAGCGTTTTAGAAACCTTTCCCGATCACACGGTGTACCATCTTCTGGGTTTCTCATGCATGTTTTCGATGTAGGAAGATGCCCTTGAACCTGGAGATTTGGGACCCCTGGGATGGGTACCACGCAGTATTCCTTTAAAGGGTCTGCGTTTGCTCCCCCAACCTCACCAAACCTCTCAGCCCCTGAGTGTCCACCCTTATGTCTCAATCAGCTGTGGGTCTAGATATGGTCAATCCAGGTGGCATCACAGCCCCTGAACGAATTTGGTAAGAATTTCTCTCTCTTTCACTGTCTTTGTTTCACGGGTTTTTAAAAGTAATTGATTTTTATAATGGGGTTTAGCTGCTTTTCACTGCTGTGTTTATGCTGCTTTACACCCACTAGACTCACTTACAGAGAGATATCAATACATAGGTTTTAAGATTGTTACTAGTCAGATATATTCTTGGGCGGTGAATAGGGTGTCTTGAGTCCAGTTCACTGAGCAAGGAGTAGGTCTTGTCTATTACATATTGGGTTTATGGAACGGTGTCTGAGCTAATTTGAAACCCTTGTTTTATGCATCACCCCATCTCACCTTTCCCGTTAAGCAGCCATAGTGTGTTTTCTAAACGTGTGACTCTGTTCTGTTTTGTAATTCAGTTCAAGTGTAGCGGTTTTTACATTCCCTCTATAAGTGATATCTTCTGATAAGTGTCTTTTTCTGTGTGACTTATTTCACTTAGAATCGTCGTACCTAAATCCACTCATCATGCTGCTACTAGCCTTATGACGTTGATTTCATGGCTGAGTGATATTCCTTTGTACATAAGGACCACAACTTCTTTATCCATTTTCCTCTTTCCTGGGATATTTAAGGTGTAACGAAGTGGAGGTTCTTGTCAACAGAGCAGCCCTAAACTTTGGGGTGCCTGTGTCTTGCTGATTTTTAGTTTTCCCAATTTATACGCCCATGAGTGGAAGTGCCCTATGCTCTGTAAGCTGAGTTTTTTAGATGTTTCAGGACACACCGTACACTTCTCGAGAGTGGCTGTTGGCAATTTACATCCCGCCCATCAGCGTAGGAAGGCTCCCGTTTCTCCATGGCCTGTCCTGCATTTCTGGTTTTGACACTTTATTCAGCATGGCCGTTTTGACCGATGGGAAGCGAGACTTCTTTGTAGCGCTGATTTGCCTTTCCAGGTTGCTTGGTTGGCCAAAAAGGGCGTATGCGTTTTTTCCTGAATATATTCAGGAAAAAACGCATACGCCCTTTTTGGCCAAGGGCATCATTGTCGAGGTTTCGCCGCTTTTCCTGTGCTTTAAAGGCGATTCGAATCTACCTCCTGAAATCTGTTTCCTGCAATTCTGCCTTGCTTTCAGATCCTCTTCGTTGCCTTCCCTCGATATATTTGTGGACGAGAGTTATCCTTTATAACTCTGCAGGTTTGTGAATTGCAGTGCCCCTGAGCTCCATTTTTCAACTCGCTTTCTTGAAGGCTGGCCGCAAAAGCGCAGGATTGCTTCAGGCCCTATTCTGGTTCCGGGCGCAGGCTGAGCCGGTGGTTAATTCTTCTTCCTGATGGGAAAATAGAGTGAGCTGTGCCTGTCCCAACACCTAGAGCTAGTCTCTCATTGGTTCCCCCTCTTCCCGTTCATCCTCAGGACAAATTGCAACCTGTACGGAACAGAAGGTTAAAGGTGCTGATTCTCCAAGGAGGGAGATTGCTAGTAAAGCGGCTGGAATGGCGAACCCGAGCCCAAGGAGATGAGAAATGAGGAGCGTTTTAGAAACCTTTCCCGATCACACGGTGTACCATCTTCTGGGTTTCTCATGCATGTTTTCGATGTAGGAAGATGCCCTTGAACCTGGAGATTTGGGACCCCTGGGATGGGTACCACGCAGTATTCCTTTAAAGGGTCTGCGTTTGCTACCCCAACCTCACCAAACCTCTCAGCCCCTGAGTGTCCACCCTTATGTCTCAATCAGCTGTGGGTCTAGATATGGTCAATCCAGGTGGCATCACAGCCCCTGAACGAATTTGGTAAGAATTTCTCTCTCTTTCACTGTCTTTGTTTCACGGGTTTTTAAAAGTAATTGATTTTTATAATGGGGTTTAGCTGCTTTTCACTGCTGTGTTTATGCTGCTTTACACCCACTAGACTCACTTACAGAGAGATATCAATACATAGGTTTTAAGATTGTTACTAGTCAGATATATTCTTGGGCGGTGAATAGGGTGTCTTGAGTCCAGTTCACTGAGCAAGGAGTAGGTCTTGTCTATTACATATTGGGTTTATGGAACGGTATCTGAGCTAATTTGAAACCCTTGTTTTATGCATCACCCCATCTCACCTTTCCCGTTAAGCAGCCATAGTGTGTTTTCTAAACGTGTGACTCTGTTCTGTTTTGTAATTCAGTTCAAGTGTAGCGGTTTTTACATTCCCTCTATAAGTGATATCTTCTGATAAGTGTCTTTTTCTGTGTGACTTATTTCACTTAGAATCGTCGTACCTAAATCCACTCATCATGCTGCTACTAGCCTTATGACGTTGATTTCATGGCTGAGTGATATTCCTTTGTACATAAGGACCACAACTTCTTTATCCATTTTCCTCTTTCCTGGGATATTTAAGGTGTAACGAAGTGGAGGTTCTTGTCAACAGAGCAGCCCTAAACTTTGGGGTGCCTGTGTCTTGCTGATTTTTAGTTTTCCCAATTTATACGCCCATGAGTGGAAGTGCCCTATGCTCTGTAAGCTGAGTTTTTTAGATGTTTCAGGACACACCGTACACTTCTCGAGAGTGGCTGTTGGCAATTTACATCCCGCCCATCAGCGTAGCAAGGCTCCCGTTTCTCCATGGCCTGTCCTGCATTTCTGGTTTTGACACTTTATTCAGCATGGCCGTTTTGACCGATGGGAAGCGAGACTTCTTTGTAGCGCTGATTTGCCTTTCCAGGTTGCTTGGTTGGCCAAAAAGGGCGTATGCGTTTTTTCCTGAATATATTCAGGAAAAAACGCATACGCCCTTGTTGGCCAAGGGCATCATTGTCGAGGTTTCGCCGCTTTTCCTGTGCTTTAAAGGCGATTCGAATCTACCTCCTGAAATCTGTTTCCTGCAATTCTGCCTTGCTTTCAGATCCTCTTCGTTGCCTTCCCTCGATATATTTGTGGACGAGAGTTATCATTTATAACTCTGCAGGTTTGTGAATTGCAGTGCCCCTGAGCTCCATTTTTCAACTCGCTTTCTTGAAGGCTGGCCGCAAAAGCGCAGGATTGCTTCAGGCCCTATTCTGGTTCCGGGCGCAGGCTGAGCCTGTGGTTAATTCTTCTTCCTGATGGGAAAATAGAGTGAGCTGTGCCTGTCCCAACACCTAGAGCTAGTCTCTCATTGGTTCCCCCTCTTCCCGTTCATCCTCAGGACAAATTGCAACCTGTACGGAACAGGAGGTTAAAGGTGCTGATTCTCCAAGGAGGGAGATTGCTAGTAAAGCGGCTGGAATGGCGAACCCGAGCCCAAGGAGATGAGAAATGAGGAGCGTTTTAGAAACCTTTCCCGATCACACGGTGTACCATCTTCTCGGTTTCTCATGCATGTTTTCGATGTAGGAAGATGCCCTTGAACCTGGAGATTTGGGACCCCTGGGATGGGTACCACGCAGTATTCCTTTAAAGGGTCTGCGTTTGCTCCCCCAACCTCACCAAACCTCTCAGCCCCTGAGTGTCCACCCTTATGTCTCAATCAGCTGTGGGTCTAGATATGGTCAATCCAGGTGGCATCACAGCCCCTGAACGAATTTGGTAAGAATTTCTCTCTCTTTCACTGTCTTTGTTTCACGGGTTTTTAAAAGTAATTGATTTTTATAATGGGGTTTAGCTGCTTTTCACTGCTGTGTTTATGCTGCTTTACACCCACTAGACTCACTTACAGAGAGATATCAATACATAGGTTTTAAGATTGTTACTAGTCAGATATATTCTTGGGCGGTGAATAGGGTGTCTTGAGTCCAGTTCACTGAGCAAGGAGTAGGTCTTGTCTATTACATATTGGGTTTATGGAACGGTGTCTGAGCTAATTTGAAACCCTTGTTTTATGCATCACCCCATCTCACCTTTCCCGTTAAGGAGCCATAGTGTGTTTTCTAAACGTGTGACTCTGTTCTGTTTTGTAATTCAGTTCAAGTGTAGCGGTTTTTACATTCCCTCTATAAGTGATATCTTCTGATAAGTGTCTTTTTCTGTGTGACTTATTTCACTTAGAATCGTCGTACCTAAATCCACTCATCATGCTGCTACTAGCCTTATGACGTTGATTTCATGGCTGAGTGATATTCCTTTGTACATAAGGACCACAACTTCTTTATCCATTTTCCTCTTTCCTGGGATATTTAAGGTGTAACGAAGTGGAGGTTCTTGTCAACAGAGCAGCCCTAAACTTTGGGGTGCCTGTGTCTTGCTGATTTTTAGTTTTCCCAATTTATACGCCCATGAGTGGAAGTGCCCTATGCTCTGTAAGCTGAGTTTTTTAGATGTTTCAGGACACACCGTACACTTCTCGAGAGTGGCTGTTGGCAATTTACATCCCGCCCATCAGCGTAGCAAGGCTCCCGTTTCTCCATGGCCTGTCCTGCATTTCTGGTTTTGACACTTTATTCAGCATGGCCGTTTTGACCGATGGGAAGCGAGACTTCTTTGTAGCGCTGATTTGCCTTTCCAGGTTGCTTGGTTGGCCAAAAAGGGCGTATGCGTTTTTTCCTGAATATATTCAGGAAAAAACGCATACGCCCTTTTTGGCCAAGGGCATCATTGTCGAGGTTTCGCCGCTTTTCCTGTGCTTTAAAGGCGATTCGAATCTACCTCCTGAAATCTGTTTCCTGCAATTCTGCCTTGCTTTCAGACCCTCTTCGTTGCCTTCCCTCGATATATTTGTGGACGAGAGTTATCATTTATAACTCTGCAGGTTTGTGAATTGCAGTGCCCCTGAGCTCCATTTTTCAACTCGCTTTCTTGAAGGCTGGCCGCAAAAGCGCAGGATTGCTTCAGGCCCTATTCTGGTTCCGGGCGCAGGCTGAGCCTGTGGTTAATTCTTCTTCCTGATGGGAAAATAGAGTGAGCTGTGCCTGTCCCAACACCTAGAGCTAGTCTCTCATTGGTTCCCCCTCTTCCCGTTCATCCTCAGGACAAATTGCAACCTGTACGGAACAGAAGGTTAAAGGTGCTGATTCTCCAAGGAGGGAGATTGCTAGTAAAGCGGCTGGAATGGCGAACCCGAGCCCAAGGAGATGAGAAATGAGGAGCGTTTTAGAAACCTTTCCCGATCACACGGTGTACCATCTTCTGGGTTTCTCATGCATGTTTTCGATGTAGGAAGATGCCCTTGAACCTGGAGATTTGGGACCCCTGGGATGGGTACCACGCAGTATTCCTTTAAAGGGTCTGCGTTTGCTCCCCCAACCTCACCAAACCTCTCAGCCCCTGAGTGTCCACCCTTATGTCTCAATCAGCTGTGGGTCTAGATATGGTCAATCCAGGTGGCATCACAGCCCCTGAACGAATTTGGTAAGAATTTCTCTCTCTTTCACTGTCTTTGTTTCACGGGTTTTTAAAAGTAATTGATTTTTATAATGGGGTTTAGCTGCTTTTCACTGCTGTGTTTATGCTGCTTTACACCCACTAGACTCACTTACAGAGAGATATCAATACATAGGTTTTAAGATTGTTACTAGTCAGATATATTCTTGGGCGGTGAATAGGGTGTCTTGAGTCCAGTTCACTGAGCAAGGAGTAGGTCTTGTCTATTACATATTGGGTTTATGGAACGGTGTCTGAGCTAATTTGAAACCCTTGTTTTATGCATCACCCCATCTCACCTTTCCCGTTAAGGAGCCATAGTGTGTTTTCTAAACGTGTGACTCTGTTCTGTTTTGTAATTCAGTTCAAGTGTAGTGGTTTTTACATTCCCTCTATAAGTGATATCTTCTGATAAGTGTCTTTTTCTGTGTGACTTATTTCACTTAGAATCGTCGTACCTAAATCCACTCATCATGCTGCTACTAGCCTTATGACGTTGATTTCATGGCTGAGTGATATTCCTTTGTACATAAGGACCACAACTTCTTTATCCATTTTCCTCTTTCCTGGGATATTTAAGGTGTAACGAAGTGGAGGTTCTTGTCAACAGAGCAGCCCTAAACTTTGGGGTGCCTGTGTCTTGCTGATTTTTAGTTTTCCCAATTTATACGCCCATGAGTGGAAGTGCCCTATGCTCTGTAAGCTGAGTTTTTTAGATGTTTCAGGACACACCGTACACTTCTCGAGAGTGGCTGTTGGCAATTTACATCCCGCCCATCAGCGTAGCAAGGCTCCCGTTTCTCCATGGCCTGTCCTGCATTTCTGGTTTTGACACTTTATTCAGCATGGCCGTTTTGACCGATGGGAAGCGAGACTTCTTTGTAGCGCTGATTTGCCTTTCCAGGTTGCTTGGTTGGCCAAAAAGGGCGTATGCGTTTTTTCCTGAATATATTCAGGAAAAAACGCATACGCCCTTTTTGGCCAAGGGCATCATTGTCGAGGTTTCGCCGCTTTTCCTGTGCTTTAAAGGCGATTCGAATCTACCTCCTGAAATCTGTTTCCTGCAATTCTGCCTTGCTTTCAGACCCTCTTCGTTGCCTTCCCTCGATATATTTGTGGACGAGAGTTATCATTTATAACTCTGCAGGTTTGTGAATTGCAGTGCCCCTGAGCTCCATTTTTCAACTCGCTTTCTTGAAGGCTGGCCGCAAAAGCGCAGGATTGCTTCAGGCCCTATTCTGGTTCCGGGCGCAGGCTGAGCCTGTGGTTAATTCTTCTTCCTGATGGGAAAATAGAGTGAGCTGTGCCTGTCCCAACACCTAGAGCTAGTCTCTCATTGGTTCCCCCTCTTCCCGTTCATCCTCAGGACAAATTGCAACCTGTACGGAACAGAAGGTTAAAGGTGCTGATTCTCCAAGGAGGGAGATTGCTAGTAAAGCGGCTGGAATGGCGAACCCGAGCCCAAGGAGATGAGAAATGAGGAGCGTTTTAGAAACCTTTCCCGATCACACGGTGTACCATCTTCTGGGTTTCTCATGCATGTTTTCGATGTAGGAAGATGCCCTTGAACCTGGAGATTTGGGACCCCTGGGATGGGTAGCACGCAGTATTCCTTTAAAGGGTCTGCGTTTGCTCCCCCAACCTCACCAAACCTCTCAGCCCCTGAGTGTCCACCCTTATGTCTCAATCAGCTGTGGGTCTAGATATGGTCAATCCAGGTGGCATCACAGCCCCTGAACGAATTTGGTAAGAATTTCTCTCTCTTTCACTGTCTTTGTTTCACGGGTTTTTAAAAGTAATTGATTTTTATAATGGGGTTTAGCTGCTTTTCACTGCTGTGTTTATGCTGCTTTACACCCACTAGACTCACTTACAGAGAGATATCAATACATAGGTTTTAAGATTGTTACTAGTCAGATATATTCTTGGGCGGTGAATAGGGTGTCTTGAGTCCAGTTCACTGAGCAAGGAGTAGGTCTCGTCTATTACATATTGGGTTTATGGAACGGTATCTGAGCTAATTTGAAACCCTTGTTTTATGCATCACCCCATCTCACCTTTCCCGTTAAGCAGCCATAGTGTGTTTTCTAAACGTGTGACTCTGTTCTGTTTTGTAATTCAGTTCAAGTGTAGCGGTTTTTACATTCCCTCTATAAGTGATATCTTCTGATAAGTGTCTTTTTCTGTGTGACTTATTTCACTTAGAATCGTCGTACCTAAATCCACTCATCATGCTGCTACTAGCCTTATGACGTTGATTTCATGGCTGAGTGATATTCCTTTGTACATAAGGACCACAACTTCTTTATCCATTTTCCTCTTTCCTGGGATATTTAAGGTGTAACGAAGTGGAGGTTCTTGTCAACAGAGCAGCCCTAAACTTTGGGGTGCCTGTGTCTTGCTGATTTTTAGTTTTCCCAATTTATACGCCCATGAGTGGAAGTGCCCTATGCTCTGTAAGCTGAGTTTTTTAGATGTTTCAGGACACACCGTACACTTCTCGAGAGTGGCTGTTGGCAATTTACATCCCGCCCATCAGCGTAGCAAGGCTCCCGTTTCTCCATGGCCTGTCCTGCATTTCTGGTTTTGACACTTTATTCAGCATGGCCGTTTTGACCGATGGGAAGCGAGACTTCTTTGTAGCGCTGATTTGCCTTTCCAGGTTGCTTGGTTGGCCAAAAAGGGCGTATGCGTTTTTTCCTGAATATATTCAGGAAAAAACGCATACGCCCTTGTTGGCCAAGGGCATCATTGTCGAGGTTTCGCCGCTTTTCCTGTGCTTTAAAGGCGATTCGAATCTACCTCCTGAAATCTGTTTCCTGCAATTCTGCCTTGCTTTCAAATCCTCTTGGTTGCCTTCCCTCAAAATATTTGTGGCCGAGAGTTATCATTTATAACTCTGCAGGTTTGTGAATTGCAGTGCCCCTGAGCTCCATTTTTCAACTCGCTTTCTTGAAGGCTGGCCGCAAAAGCGCAGGATTGCTTCAGGCCCTATTCTGGTTCCGGGCGCAGGCTGAGCCTGTGGTTAATTCTTCTTCCTGATGGGAAAATAGAGTGAGCTGTGCCTGTCCCAACACCTAGAGCTAGTCTCTCATTGGTTCCCCCTCTTCCCGTTCATCCTCAGGACAAATTGCAACCTGTACGGAACAGGAGGTTAAAGGTGCTGATTCTCCAAGGAGGGAGATTGCTAGTAAAGCGGCTGGAATGGCGAACCCGAGCCCAAGGAGATGAGAAATGAGGAGCGTTTTAGAAACCTTTCCCGATCACACGGTGTACCATCTTCTGGGTTTCTCATGCATGTTTTCGATGTAGGAAGATGCCCTTGAACCTGGAGATTTGGGACCCCTGGGATGGGTACCACGCAGTATTCCTTTAAAGGGTCTGCGTTTGCTCCCCCAACCTCACCAAACCTCTCAGCCCCTGAGTGTCCACCCTTATGTCTCAATCAGCTGTGGGTCTAGATATGGTCAATCCAGGTGGCATCACAGCCCCTGAACGAATTTGGTAAGAATTTCTCTCTCTTTCACTGTCTTTGTTTCACGGGTTTTTAAAAGTAATTGATTTTTATAATGGGGTTTAGCTGCTTTTCACTGCTGTGTTTATGCTGCTTTACACCCACTAGACTCACTTACAGAGAGATATCAATACATAGGTTTTAAGATTCTTACTAGTCAGATATATTCTTGGGCGGTGAATAGGGTGTCTTGAGTCCAGTTCACTGAGCAAGGAGTAGGTCTTGTCTATTACATATTGGGTTTATGGAACGGTATCTGAGCTAATTTGAAACCCTTGTTTTATGCATCACCCCATCTCACCTTTCCCGTTAAGCAGCCATAGTGTGTTTTCTAAACGTGTGACTCTGTTCTGTTTTGTAATTCAGTTCAAGTGTAGCGGTTTTTACATTCCCTCTATAAGTGATATCTTCTGATAAGTGTCTTTTCCTGTGTGACTTATTTCACTTAGAATCGTCGTACCTAAATCCACTCATCATGCTGCTACCAGCCTTATGAGGTTGATTTCATGGCTGAGTGATATTCCATTGTACATAAGGACCACAACTTCTTTATCCATTTTTCTCTTTCCTGGGATATTTAAGGTGTAACGAAGTGGAGGTTCTTGTCAACAGAGCAGCCCTAAACTTTGGGATGCCTGTGTCTTGCTGAGTTTTAGTTTTCCCAATTTATACGCCCATGAGTGGAAGTGCCCTATGCTCTGTAAGCTGAGTTTTTTAGATGTTTCAGGACACACCGTACACTTCTCGAGAGTGGCTGTTGGCAATTTACATCCCGCCCATCAGCGTAGAAAGGCTCCCGTTTCTCCATGGCCTGTCCTGCATTTCTGGTTTTGACACTTTATTCAGCATGGCCCTTTTGACCGATGGGAAGCGAGACTTCTTTGTAGCGCTGATTTGCCTTTCCAGGTTGCTTGGTTGGCCAAAAAGGGAGTATGCGTTTGTTCCTGAATATATTCAGGAAAAAACGCATACGCCCTTTTTGGCCAAGGGCATCATTGTCGAGGTTTCGCCGCTTTTCCTGTGCTTTAAAGGCGATTCGAATCTACCTCCTGAAATCTGTTTCCTGCAATTCTGCCTTGCTTTCAGATCCTCTTCGTTGCCTTCCCTCGATATATTTGTGGACGAGAGTTATCATTTATAACTCTGCAGGTTTGTGAATTGCAGTGCCCCTGAGCTCCATTTTTCAACTCGCTTTCTTGAAGGCTGGCACAAAAGCGCAGGATTGCTTCAGGCCCTATTCTGGTTCCGGGCGCAGGCTGAGCCTGTGGTTAATTCTTCTTCCTGATGGGAAAATAGAGTGAGCTGTGCCTGTCCCAACACCTAGAGCTAGTCTCTCATTGGTTCCCCCTCTTCCCGTTCATCCTCAGGACAAATTGCAACCTGTACGGAACAGGAGGTTAAAGGTGCTGATTCTCCAAGGAGGCAGATTGCTAGTAAAGCGGCTGGAATGGCGAACCCGAGCACAAGGAGATGAGAAATGAGGTGCATTTTAGAAACGTTTCCCGATCACATGGTGTACCATCTTCTAGGTTTCTCATGCATGTTTTCGATGTAGGAAGATGCCCTTGAACCTGGAGATTTGGGACCCATGGGATGGGTACCACGCAGTATTCCTTTAAAGGGTCTGCATTTGCTCCCCCAACCTCACCAAACCTCTCAGCCCCTGAATGTCCACCCTTATGTCTCAATCAGCTGTGGGTCTAGGTATGGTCAATCCAGGTGGCATCACAGCCCCTGAACGAATTTGGTAAGAATTTCTCTCTCTTTCACTGTCTTTGTTTCACAGGTTTTTTAAAGTAATGGTTTTTTTTTTAAATATAAGCAAATTTTTTTTAAGATTTCTTTAGTGATTGATTGATTGATTGATTGCTATGTTGGGTCTTCGTTTCTGTGCTAGGGCTTTCTCCAGTTGTGGCAAGTGGGGGCCACTCTTCATCGCGGTGCGCGGGCCTCTCACTATTGTGGCCTCTCTTGTTGCGGAGCACAGGCTCCAGACGCGCAGGCTCTGTAGTTGTGGCTCACGGGCCTAGTTGCTCCACGGCATGTGGGATCTTCCCAGACCAGGGCTCAAACCCGTGTTTCCTGCATTAGCAGGCAGATTCTCAACCACTGCGCAAGCAGGAAAGCCCAGTAATTGATTTTTGTACTGGGGTTTAGCTGCTTTTCACTGCTGTGTTTATGCCGCTTTACATCCACAAGTCTCACTTACAGAGAGATATCAATACATAGGTTTTAAGATTCTTACTAGTCAGATATATTCTAGGGCGGTGAATAGGGGGTGTTGAGTCCAGTTCACTGAGCAAGGAGTAGGTCTTGTCTATTACATATTGGGTTTATGGAATGGTATCTGAGCTACTTTCAAACCCTTGTTTTATGCATCACCCCACCTCTCCTTTCCCGTTAAGCAGCCATAGTGTGTTTTCTAAACGTTTGACTGTGTTCTGTTTTGTAATTCAGTTCAAGTGTAGCGGTTTTTACATTGCCTCTATAAGTGATATCTTAGGATCAGTGTCTTTTTCTGTGTGACTTATTTCACTTAGAATCGTCGTACCTAAATCCACTCATCATGCTGCTAGTAGCCTTATGAGGTTGATTTCATGGCTGAGTGATATTCCTTTGTACATAGGGACCACAACTTCTTTATCCATTTTCCTCTTTCCTGGGATATTTAAGGTGTAACGAAGTGGAGGTTCTTGTCAACAGAGCAGCCCTAAACTTTGGGGTGCCTGTGTCTTGCTGATTTTTAGTTTTCCCAATTTATACGCCCATGAGTGGAAGTGCCCTATGCTCTGTAAGCTGAGTTTTTTAGATGTTTCAGGACACACAGTACAGTTCTCCAGAGTGGCTGTTGGCAATTTACATCCCGCCCATCAGTGTAGCAAGGCTCCCGTTTCTCCATGGCCTGTCCTGCATTTCTGGTTTTGACACTTTATTCAGCATGGTCCTTTTGACCGATGGGAAGCGAGACTTCTTTGTAGCGCTGATTTGCCTTTCCAGGTTGCTTGGTTGGCCAAAAAGGGCGTATGCGTTTTTTCCTGAATATATTTTTTCCTGAATATATTCAGGAAAAAACGCATACGCCCTTTTTGGCCAAGGGCATCATTGTCGAGGTTTCGCCGCTTTTCCTGTGCTTTAAAGGCGATTCGAATCTACCTCCTGAAATCTGTTTCCTGCAATTCTGCCTTGCTTTCAAATCCTCTTGGTTGCCTTCCCTCAAAATATTTGTGGTCGAGAGTTATCATTTATAACTCTGCAGGTTTGTGAATTGCAGTGCCCCTGAGCTCCATTTTTCAACTCGCTTTCTTGAAGGCTGGCCGCAAAAGCGCAGGATTGCTTCAGGCCCTATTCTGGTTCCGGGCGCAGGCTGAGCCTGTGGTTAATTCTTCTTCCTGATGGGAAAATAGAGTGAGCTGTGCCTGTCCCAACACCTAGAGCTAGTCTCTCATTGGTTCCCCCTCTTCCCGTTCATCCTCAGGACAAATTGCAACCTGTACGGAACAGGAGGTTAAAGGTGCTGATTCTCCAAGGAGGGAGATTGCTAGTAAAGCGGCTGGAATGGCGAACCCGAGCCCAAGGAGATGAGAAATGAGGAGCGTTTTAGAAACCTTTCCCGATCACACGGTGTACCATCTTCTGGGTTTCTCATGCATGTTTTCGATGTAGGAAGATGCCCTTGAACCTGGAGATTTGGGACCCCTGGGATGGGTACCACGCAGTATTCCTTTAAAGGGTCTGCGTTTGCTCCCCCAACCTCACCAAACCTCTCAGCCCCTGAGTGTCCACCCTTATGTCTCAATCAGCTGTGGGTCTAGATATGGTCAATCCAGGTGGCATCACAGCCCCTGAACGAATTTGGTAAGAATTTCTCTCTCTTTCACTGTCTTTGTTTCACGGGTTTTTAAAAGTAATTGATTTTTATAATGGGGTTTAGCTGCTTTTCACTGCTGTGTTTATGCTGCTTTACACCCACTAGACTCACTTACAGAGAGATATCAATACATAGGTTTTAAGATTCTTACTAGTCAGATATATTCTTGGGCGGTGAATAGGGTGTCTTGAGTCCAGTTCACTGAGCAAGGAGTAGGTCTTGTCTATTACATATTGGGTTTATGGAACGGTATCTGAGCTAATTTGAAACCCTTGTTTTATGCATCACCCCATCTCACCTTTCCCGTTAAGCAGCCATAGTGTGTTTTCTAAACGTGTGACTCTGTTCTGTTTTGTAATTCAGTTCAAGTGTAGCGGTTTTTACATTCCCTCTATAAGTGATATCTTCTGATAAGTGTCTTTTCCTGTGTGACTTATTTCACTTAGAATCGTCGTACCTAAATCCACTCATCATGCTGCTACCAGCCTTATGAGGTTGATTTCATGGCTGAGTGATATTCCATTGTACATAAGGACCACAACTTCTTTATCCATTTTTCTCTTTCCTGGGATATTTAAGGTGTAACGAAGTGGAGGTTCTTGTCAACAGAGCAGCCCTAAACTTTGGGATGCCTGTGTCTTGCTGAGTTTTAGTTTTCCCAATTTATACGCCCATGAGTGGAAGTGCCCTATGCTCTGTAAGCTGAGTTTTTTAGATGTTTCAGGACACACCGTACACTTCTCGAGAGTGGCTGTTGGCAATTTACATCCCGCCCATCAGCGTAGAAAGGCTCCCGTTTCTCCATGGCCTGTCCTGCATTTCTGGTTTTGACACTTTATTCAGCATGGCCCTTTTGACCGATGGGAAGCGAGACTTCTTTGTAGCGCTGATTTGCCTTTCCAGGTTGCTTGGTTGGCCAAAAAGGGAGTATGCGTTTGTTCCTGAATATATTCAGGAACAAACGCATACGCCTTTTTTGGCCAAGGGCATCATTGTCGAGGTTTCGCCGCTTTTCCTGTGCTTTAAAGGCGATTCGAATCTACCTCCTGAAATCTGTTTCCTGCAATTCTGCCTTGCATTCAAATCCTCTTGGTTGCCTTCCCTCAAAATATTTGTGGCCGAGAGTTATCATTTTTAACTCTGCAGGTTTGTGAATTGCAGTGCCCCTGAGCTCCATTTTTCAACTCGCTTTCTTGGGAGCTGGCCGCAAAAGCGCAGGATTGCTTCAGGCCCTATTCTGGATCCGGGCGCAGGCTGAGCCTGTGGTTAATTCTTCTTCCTGATGGGAAAATAGAGTGAGCTGTGCCTGTCCCAACACCTAGAGCTAGTCTCTCATTGGTTCCCCCTCTTCCCGTTCATCCTCAGGACAAATTGCAACCTGTACGGAACAGGAGGTTAAAGGTGCTGATTCTCCAAGGAGGCAGATTGCTAGTAAAGCGGCTGGAATGGCGAACCCGAGCCCAAGGAGATGAGAAATGAGGAGCGTTTTAGAAACCTTTCCCGATCACACGGTGTACCATCTTCTGGGTTTCTCATGCATGTTTTCGATGTAGGAAGATGCCCTTGAACCTGGAGATTTGGGACCCATGGGATGGGTACCACGCAGTATTCCTTTAAAGGGTCTGCGTTTGCTCCCCCAACCTCACCAAACCTCTCAGCCCCTGAGTGTCCACCCTTATGTCTCAATCAGCTGTGGGTCTAGATATGGTCAATCCAGGTGGCATCACAGCCCCTGAACGACTTTGGTAAGAATTTCTCTCTCTTTCACTGTCTTTGTTTCACGGGTTTTTTAAAGTAATGGTTTTTTTTTTAAATATAAGAAAATTTTTTTTTAAGATTTCTTTAGTGATTGATTGATTGATTGATTGCTATGTTGGGTCTTCGTTTCTGTGCTAGGGCTTTCTCCAGTTGTGGCAAGTGGGGGCCACTCTTCATCGCAGTGCGCGGGCCTCTCACTATTGTGGCCTCTCTTGTTGCGGAGCACAGGCTCCAGACGCGCAGGCTCAGTAGTTGTGGCTCACGGGCCTAGTTGCTCCACGGCATGTGGGATCTTCCCAGACCAGTGCTCGAACCCGTGTTTCCTGCATTAGCAGGCAGATTCTCAACCACTGCGCAACCAGGGAAGCCCAGTAATTGATTTTTGTAATGGGGTTTAGCTGCTTTTCACTGCTGTGTTTATGCCGCTTTACATCCACATGTCTCACTTACAGAGAGATATCAATACATAGGTTTTAAGATTCTTACTAGTCAGATATATTCTAGGGCGGTGAATAGGGGGTGTTGAGTCCAGTTCACTGAGCAAGGAGTAGGTCTTGTCTATTACATATTGGGTTTATGGAATGGTATCTGAGCTAATTTCAAACCCTTGTTTTATGCATCACCCCACCTCTCCTTTCCCGGTAAGCAGCCATAGTGTGTTTTCTAAACATGTGACTCTGTTCTGTTTTGTAATTCAGTTCAAGTGTAGCGGTTTTTCCATTCCCTCTATAAGTGATATCTTCTGATAAGTGTCTTTTTCTGTGTGACTTATTTCACTTAGAATCGTCGTACCTAAATCCACTCATCATGCTGCTACTAGCCTTATGACGTTGATTTCATGGCTGAGTGATATTCCTTTGTACATAAGGACCACAACTTCTTTATCCATTTTCCTCTTTCCTGGGATATTTAAGGTGTAACGAAGTGGTGGTTCTTGTCAACAGAGCAGCCCTAAACTTTGGGGTGCCTGTGTCTTGCTGATTTTTAGTTTTCCCAATTTATACGCCCATGAGTGGAAGTGCCCTATGCTCTGTAAGCTGAGTTTTTTAGATGTTTCAGGACACACAGTACACTTCTCCAGAGTGGCTGTTGGCAATTTACATCCCGCCCATCAGTGTAGCAAGGCTCCCGTTTCTCCATGGCCTGTCCTGCATTTCTGGTTTTGACACTTTATTCAGCATGGTCCTTTTGACCGATGGGAAGCGAGACTTCTTTGTAGCGCTGATTTGCCTTTCCAGGTTGCTTGGTTGGCCAAAAAGGGCGTATGCGTTTTTTCCTGAATATATTTTTTCCTGAATATATTCAGGAAAAAACGCATACGCCCTTTTTGGCCAAGGGCATCATTGTCGAGGTTTCGCCGCTTTTCCTGTGCTTTAAAGGCGATTCGAATCTACCTCCTGAAATCTGTTTCCTGCAATTCTGCCTTGCTTTCAAATCCTCTTGGTTGCCTTCCCTCAAAATATTTGTGGCCGAGAGTTATCATTTATAACTCTGCAGGTTTGTGAATTGCAGTGCCCCTGAGCTCCATTTTTCAACTCGCTTTCTTGAAGGCTGGCCGCAAAAGCGCAGGATTGCTTCAGGCCCTATTCTGGTTCCGGGCGCAGGCTGAGCCTGTGGTTAATTCTTCTTCCTGATGGGAAAATAGAGTGAGCTGTGCCTGTCCCAACACCTAGAGCTAGTCTCTCATTGGTTCCCCCTCTTCCCGTTCATCCTCAGGACAAATTGCAACCTGTACGGAACAGGAGGTTAAAGGTGCTGATTCTCCAAGGAGGGAGATTGCTAGTAAAGCGGCTGGAATGGCGAACCCGAGCCCAAGGAGATGAGAAATGAGGAGCGTTTTAGAAACCTTTCCCGATCACACGGTGTACCATCTTCTGGGTTTCTCATGCATGTTTTCGATGTAGGAAGATGCCCTTGAACCTGGAGATTTGGGACCCCTGGGATGGGTACCACGCAGTATTCCTTTAAAGGGTCTGCGTTTGCTCCCCCAACCTCACCAAACCTCTCAGCCCCTGAGTGTCCACCCTTATGTCTCAATCAGCTGTGGGTCTAGATATGGTCAATCCAGGTGGCATCACAGCCCCTGAACGAATTTGGTAAGAATTTCTCTCTCTTTCACTGTCTTTGTTTCACGGGTTTTTAAAAGTAATTGATTTTTATAATGGGGTTTAGCTGCTTTTCACTGCTGTGTTTATGCTGCTTTACACCCACTAGACTCACTTACAGAGAGATATCAATACATAGGTTTTAAGATTCTTACTAGTCAGATATATTCTTGGGTGGTGAATAGGGTGTCTTGAGTCCAGTTCACTGAGCAAGGAGTAGGTCTTGTCTATTACATATTGGGTTTATGGAACGGTATCTGAGCTAATTTGAAACCCTTGTTTTATGCATCACCCCATCTCACCTTTCCCGTTAAGCAGCCATAGTGTGTTTTCTAAACGTGTGACTCTGTTCTGTTTTGTAATTCAGTTCAAGTGTAGCGGTTTTTACATTCCCTCTATAAGTGATATCTTCTGATAAGTGTCTTTTCCTGTGTGACTTATTTCACTTAGAATCGTCGTACCTAAATCCACTCATCATGCTGCTACCAGCCTTATGAGGTTGATTTCATGGCTGAGTGATATTCCATTGTACATAAGGACCACAACTTCTTTATCCATTTTTCTCTTTCCTGGGATATTTAAGGTGTAACGAAGTGGAGGTTCTTGTCAACAGAGCAGCCCTAAACTTTGGGATGCCTGTGTCTTGCTGAGTTTTAGTTTTCCCAATTTATACGCCCATGAGTGGAAGTGCCCTATGCTCTGTAAGCTGAGTTTTTTAGATGTTTCAGGACACACCGTACACTTCTCGAGAGTGGCTGTTGGCAATTTACATCCCGCCCATCAGCGTAGAAAGGCTCCCGTTTCTCCATGGCCTGTCCTGCATTTCTGGTTTTGACACTTTATTCAGCATGGCCCTTTTGACCGATGGGAAGCGAGACTTCTTTGGAGCGCTGATTTGCCTTTCCAGGTTGCTTGGTTGGCCAAAAAGGGAGTATGCGTTTGTTCCTGAATATATTCAGGAAAAAACGCATACGCCCTTTTTGGCCAAGGGCATCATTGTCGAGGTTTCGCCGCTTTTCCTGTGCTTTAAAGGCGATTCGAATCTACCTCCTGAAATCTGTTTCCTGCAATTCTGCCTTGCTTTCAAATCCTCTTGGTTGCCTTCCCTCAAAATATTTGTGGCCGAGAGTTATCATTTATAACTCTGCAGGTTTGTGAATTGCAGTGCCCCTGAGCTCCATTTTTCAACTCGCTTTCTTGAAGGCTGGCCGCAAAAGCGCAGGATTGCTTCAGGCCCTATTCTGGTTCCGGGCGCAGGCTGAGCCTGTGGTTAATTCTTCTTCCTGATGGGAAAATAGAGTGAGCTGTGCCTGTCCCAACACCTAGAGCTAGTCTCTCATTGGTTCCCCCTCTTCCCGTTCATCCTCAGGACAAATTGCAACCTGTACGGAACAGGAGGTTAAAGGTGCTGATTCTCCAAGGAGGGAGATTGCTAGTAAAGCGGCTGGAATGGCGAACCCGAGCCCAAGGAGATGAGAAATGAGGAGCGTTTTAGAAACCTTTCCCGATCACACGGTGTACCATCTTCTGGGTTTCTCATGCATGTTTTCGATGTAGGAAGATGCCCTTGAACCTGGAGATTTGGGACCCCTGGGATGGGTACCACGCAGTATTCCTTTAAAGGGTCTGCGTTTGCTCCCCCAACCTCACCAAACCTCTCAGCCCCTGAGTGTCCACCCTTATGTCTCAATCAGCTGTGGGTCTAGATATGGTCAATCCAGGTGGCATCACAGCCCCTGAACGAATTTGGTAAGAATTTCTCTCTCTTTCACTGTCTTTGTTTCACGGGTTTTTAAAAGTAATTGATTTTTATAATGGGGTTTAGCTGCTTTTCACTGCTGTGTTTATGCTGCTTTACACCCACTAGACTCACTTACAGAGAGATATCAATACATAGGTTTTAAGATTCTTACTAGTCAGATATATTCTTGGGCGGTGAATAGGGTGTCTTGAGTCCAGTTCACTGAGCAAGGAGTAGGTCTTGTCTATTACATATTGGGTTTATGGAACGGTATCTGAGCTAATTTGAAACCCTTGTTTTATGCATCACCCCATCTCACCTTTCCCGTTAAGCAGCCATAGTGTGTTTTCTAAACGTGTGACTCTGTTCTGTTTTGTAATTCAGTTCAAGTGTAGCGGTTTTTACATTCCCTCTATAAGTGATATCTTCTGATAAGTGTCTTTTCCTGTGTGACTTATTTCACTTAGAATCGTCGTACCTAAATCCACTCATCATGCTGCTACCAGCCTTATGAGGTTGATTTCATGGCTGAGTGATATTCCATTGTACATAAGGACCACAACTTCTTTATCCATTTTTCTCTTTCCTGGGATATTTAAGGTGTAACGAAGTGGAGGTTCTTGTCAACAGAGCAGCCCTAAACTTTGGGATGCCTGTGTCTTGCTGAGTTTTAGTTTTCCCAATTTATACGCCCATGAGTGGAAGTGCCCTATGCTCTGTAAGCTGAGTTTTTTAGATGTTTCAGGACACACCGTACACTTCTCGAGAGTGGCTGTTGGCAATTTACATCCCGCCCATCAGCGTAGAAAGGCTCCCGTTTCTCCATGGCCTGTCCTGCATTTCTGGTTTTGACACTTTATTCAGCATGGCCCTTTTGACCGATGGGAAGCGAGACTTCTTTGTAGCGCTGATTTGCCTTTCCAGGTTGCTTGGTTGGCCAAAAAGGGAGTATGCGTTTGTTCCTGAATATATTCAGGAACAAACGCATACGCCTTTTTTGGCCAAGGGCATCATTGTCGAGGTTTCGCCGCTTTTCCTGTGCTTTAAAGGCGATTCGAATCTACCTCCTGAAATCTGTTTCCTGCAATTCTGCCTTGCATTCAAATCCTCTTGGTTGCCTTCCCTCAAAATATTTGTGGCCGAGAGTTATCATTTTTAACTCTGCAGGTTTGTGAATTGCAGTGCCCCTGAGCTCCATTTTTCAACTCGCTTTCTTGGGAGCTGGCCGCAAAAGCGCAGGATTGCTTCAGGCCCTATTCTGGATCCGGGCGCAGGCTGAGCCTGTGGTTAATTCTTCTTCCTGATGGGAAAATAGAGTGAGCTGTGCCTGTCCCAACACCTAGAGCTAGTCTCTCATTGGTTCCCCCTCTTCCCGTTCATCCTCAGGACAAATTGCAACCTGTACGGAACAGGAGGTTAAAGGTGCTGATTCTCCAAGGAGGCAGATTGCTAGTAAAGCGGCTGGAATGGCGAACCCGAGCCCAAGGAGATGAGAAATGAGGAGCGTTTTAGAAACCTTTCCCGATCACACGGTGTACCATCTTCTGGGTTTCTCATGCATGTTTTCGATGTAGGAAGATGCCCTTGAACCTGGAGATTTGGGACCCATGGGATGGGTACCACGCAGTATTCCTTTAAAGGGTCTGCGTTTGCTCCCCCAACCTCACCAAACCTCTCAGCCCCTGAGTGTCCACCCTTATGTCTCAATCAGCTGTGGGTCTAGATATGGTCAATCCAGGTGGCATCACAGCCCCTGAACGACTTTGGTAAGAATTTCTCTCTCTTTCACTGTCTTTGTTTCACGGGTTTTTTAAAGTAATGGGTTTTTTTTTAAATATAAGAAAATTTTTTTTTAAGATTTCTTTAGTGATTGATTGATTGATTGATTGCTATGTTGGGTCTTCGTTTCTGTGCTAGGGCTTTCTCCAGTTGTGGCAAGTGGGGGCCACTCTTCATCGCAGTGCGCGGGCCTCTCACTATTGTGGCCTCTCTTGTTGCGGAGCACAGGCTCCAGACGCGCAGGCTCAGTAGTTGTGGCTCACGGGCCTAGTTGCTCCACGGCATGTGGGATCTTCCCAGACCAGGGCTCGAACCCGTGTTTCCTGCATTAGCAGGCAGATTCTCAACCACTGCGCAACCAGGGAAGCCCAGTAATTGATTTTTGTAATGGGGTTTAGCTGCTTTTCACTGCTGTGTTTATGCCGCTTTACATCCACATGTCTCACTTACAGAGAGATATCAATACATAGGTTTTAAGATTCTTACTAGTCAGATATATTCTAGGGCGGTGAATAGGGGGTGTTGAGTCCAGTTCACTGAGCAAGGAGTAGGTCTTGTCTATTACATATTGGGTTTATGGAATGGTATCTGAGCTAATTTCAAACCCTTGTTTTATGCATCACCCCACCTCTCCTTTCCCGGTAAGCAGCCATAGTGTGTTTTCTAAACATGTGACTCTGTTCTGTTTTGTAATTCAGTTCAAGTGTAGCGGTTTTTCCATTCCCTCTATAAGTGATATCTTCTGATAAGTGTCTTTTTCTGTGTGACTTATTTCACTTAGAATCGTCGTACCTAAATCCACTCATCATGCTGCTACTATCCTTATGACGTTGATTTCATGGCTGAGTGATATTCCTTTGTACATAAGGACCACAACTTCTTTATCCATTTTCCTCTTTCCTGGGATATTTAAGGTGTAACGAAGTGGAGGTTCTTGTCAACAGAGCAGCCCTAAACTTTGGGGTGCCTGTGTCTTGCTGATTTTTAGTTTTCCCAATTTATACGCCCATGAGTGGAAGTGCCCTATGCTCTGTAAGCTGAGTTTTTTAGATGTTTCAGGACACACAGTACACTTCTCCAGAGTGGCTGTTGGCAATTTACATCCCGCCCATCAGTGTAGCAAGGCTCCCGTTTCTCCATGGCCTGTCCTGCATTTCTGGTTTTGACACTTTATTCAGCATGGTCCTTTTGACCGATGGGAAGCGAGACTTCTTTGTAGCGCTGATTTGCCTTTCCAGGTTGCTTGGTTGGCCAAAAAGGGCGTATGCGTTTTTTCCTGAATATATTTTTTCCTGAATATATTCAGGAAAAAACGCATACGCCCTTTTTGGCCAAGGGCATCATTGTCGAGGTTTCGCCGCTTTTCCTGTGCTTTAAAGGCGATTCGAATCTACCTCCTGAAATCTGTTTCCTGCAATTCTGCCTTGCTTTCAAATCCTCTTGGTTGCCTTCCCTCAAAATATTTTTGGCCGAGAGTTATCATTTATAACTCTGCAGGTTTGTGAATTGCAGTGCCCCTGAGCTCCATTTTTCAACTCGCTTTCTTGAAGGCTGGCCGCAAAAGCGCAGGATTGCTTCAGGCCCTATTCTGGTTCCGGGCGCAGGCTGAGCCTGTGGTTAATTCTTCTTCCTGATGGGAAAATAGAGTGAGCTGTGCCTGTCCCAACACCTAGAGCTAGTCTCTCATTGGTTCCCCCTCTTCCCGTTCATCCTCAGGACAAATTGCAACCTGTACGGAACAGGAGGTTAAAGGTGCTGATTCTCCAAGGAGGGAGATTGCTAGTAAAGCAGCTGGAATGGCGAACCCGAGCCCAAGGAGATGAGAAATGAGGAGCGTTTTAGAAACCTTTCCCGATCACACGGTGTACCATCTTCTGGGTTTCTCATGCATGTTTTCGATGTAGGAAGATGCCCTTGAACCTGGAGATTTGGGACCCCTGGGATGGGTACCACGCAGTATTCCTTTAAAGGGTCTGCGTTTGCTCCCCCAACCTCACCAAACCTCTCAGCCCCTGAGTGTCCACCCTTATGTCTCAATCAGCTGTGGGTCTAGATATGGTCAATCCAGGTGGCATCACAGCCCCTGAACGAATTTGGTAAGAATTTCTCTCTCTTTCACTGTCTTTGTTTCACGGGTTTTTAAAAGTAATTGATTTTTATAATGGGGTTTAGCTGCTTTTCACTGCTGTGTTTATGCTGCTTTACACCCACTAGACTCACTTACAGAGAGATATCAATACATAGGTTTTAAGATTCTTACTAGTCAGATATATTCTTGGGTGGTGAATAGGGTGTCTTGAGTCCAGTTCACTGAGCAAGGAGTAGGTCTTGTCTATTACATATTGGGTTTATGGAACGGTATCTGAGCTAATTTGAAACCCTTGTTTTATGCATCACCCCATCTCACCTTTCCCGTTAAGCAGCCATAGTGTGTTTTCTAAACGTGTGACTCTGTTCTGTTTTGTAATTCAGTTCAAGTGTAGCGGTTTTTACATTCCCTCTATAAGTGATATCTTCTGATAAGTGTCTTTTCCTGTGTGACTTATTTCACTTAGAATCGTCGTACCTAAATCCACTCATCATGCTGCTACCAGCCTTATGAGGTTGATTTCATGGCTGAGTGATATTCCATTGTACATAAGGACCACAACTTCTTTATCCATTTTTCTCTTTCCTGGGATATTTAAGGTGTAACGAAGTGGAGGTTCTTGTCAACAGAGCAGCCCTAAACTTTGGGATGCCTGTGTCTTGCTGAGTTTTAGTTTTCCCAATTTATACGCCCATGAGTGGAAGTGCCCTATGCTCTGTAAGCTGAGTTTTTTAGATGTTTCAGGACACACCGTACACTTCTCGAGAGTGGCTGTTGGCAATTTACATCCCGCCCATCAGCGTAGAAAGGCTCCCGTTTCTCCATGGCCTGTCCTGCATTTCTGGTTTTGACACTTTATTCAGCATGGCCCTTTTGACCGATGGGAAGCGAGACTTCTTTGTAGCGCTGATTTGCCTTTCCAGGTTGCTTGGTTGGCCAAAAAGGGAGTATGCGTTTGTTCCTGAATATATTCAGGAAAAAACGCATACGCCCTTTTTGGCCAAGGGCATCATTGTCGAGGTTTCGCCGCTTTTCCTGTGCTTTAAAGGCGATTCGAATCTACCTCCTGAAATCTGTTTCCTGCAATTCTGCCTTGCTTTCAAATCCTCTTGGTTGCCTTCCCTCAAAATATTTGTGGCCGAGAGTTATCATTTTTAACTCTGCAGGTTTGTGAATTGCAGTGCCCCTGAGCTCCATTTTTCAACTCGCTTTCTTGGGAGCTGGCCGCAAAAGCGCAGGATTGCTTCAGGCCCTATTCTGGATCCCGGCGCAGGCTGAGCCTGTGGTTAATTCTTCTTCCTGATGGGAAAATAGAGTGAGCTGTGCCTGTCCCAACACCTAGAGCTAGTCTCTCATTGGTTCCCCCTCTTCCCGTTCATCCTCAGGACAAATTGCAACCTGTACGGAACAGGAGGTTAAAGGTGCTGATTCTCCAAGGAGGCAGATTGCTAGTAAAGCGGCTGGAATGGCGAACCCGAGCCCAAGGAGATGAGAAATGAGGAGCGTTTTAGAAACCTTTCCCGATCACACGGTGTACCATCTTCTGGGTTTCTCATGCATGTTTTCGATGTAGGAAGATGCCCTTGAACCTGGAGATTTGGGACCCATGGGATGGGTACCACGCAGTATTCCTTTAAAGGGTCTGCGTTTGCTCCCCCAACCTCACCAAACCTCTCAGCCCCTGAGTGTCCACCCTTATGTCTCAATCAGCTGTGGGTCTAGATATGGTCAATCCAGGTGGCATCACAGCCCCTGAACGACTTTGGTAAGAATTTCTCTCTCTTTCACTGTCTTTGTTTCACGGGTTTTTTAAAGTAATGGTTTTTTTTTAAATATAAGAAAATTTTTTTTTAAGATTTCTTTAGTGATTGATTGATTGATTGATTGCTATGTTGGGTCTTCGTTTCTGTGCTAGGGCTTTCTCCAGTTGTGGCAAGTGGGGGCCACTCTTCATCGCAGTGCGCGGGCCTCTCACTATTGTGGCCTCTCTTGTTGCGGAGCACAGGCTCCAGACGCGCAGGCTCAGTAGTTGTGGCTCACGGGCCTAGTTGCTCCCCGGCATGTGGGATCTTCCCAGACCAGGGCTCGAACCCGTGTTTCCTGCATTAGCAGGCAGATTCTCAACCACTGCGCAACCAGGGAAGCCCAGTAATTGATTTTTGTAATGGGGTTTAGCTGCTTTTCACTGCTGTGTTTATGCCGCTTTACATCCACATGTCTCACTTACAGAGAGATATCAATACATAGGTTTTAAGATTCTTACTAGTCAGATATATTCTAGGGCGGTGAATAGGGGGTGTTGAGTCCAGTTCACTGAGCAAGGAGTAGGTCTTGTCTATTACATATTGGGTTTATGGAATGGTATCTGAGCTAATTTCAAACCCTTGTTTTATGCATCACCCCACCTCTCCTTTCCCGGTAAGCAGCCATAGTGTGTTTTCTAAACATGTGACTCTGTTCTGTTTTGTAATTCAGTTCAAGTGTAGCGGTTTTTCCATTCCCTCTATAAGTGATATCTTCTGATAAGTGTCTTTTTCTGTGTGACTTATTTCACTTAGAATCGTCGTACCTAAATCCACTCATCATGCTGCTACTAGCCTTATGACGTTGATTTCATGGCTGAGTGATATTCCTTTGTACATAAGGACCACAACTTCTTTATCCATTTTCCTCTTTCCTGGGATATTTAAGGTGTAACGAAGTGGAGGTTCTTGTCAACAGAGCAGCCCTAAACTTTGGGGTGCCTGTGTCTTGCTGATTTTTAGTTTTCCCAATTTATACGCCCATGAGTGGAAGTGCCCTATGCTCTGTAAGCTGAGTTTTTTAGATGTTTCAGGAGACACCGTACACTTCTCGAGAGTGGCTGTTGGCAATTTACATCCCGCCCATCAGCGTAGCAAGGCTCCCGTTTCTCCATGGCCTGTCCTGCATTTCTGGTTTTGACACTTTATTCAGCATGGCCCTTTTGACCGATGGGAAGCGAGACTTCTTTGTAGCGCTGATTTGCCTTTCCAGGTTGCTTGGTTGGCCAAAAAGGGCGTATGCGTTTTTTCCTGAATATATTCAGGAAAAAACGCATACGCCCTTTTTGGCCAAGGGCATCATTGTCGAGGTTTCGCCGCTTTTCCTGTGCTTTAAAGGCGATTCGAATCTACCTCCTGAAATCTGTTTCCTGCAATTCTGCCTTGCTTTCAGATCCTCTTCGTTGCCTTCCCTCGATATATTTGTGGACGAGAGTTATCATTTATAACTCTGCAGGTTTGTGAATTGCAGTGCCCCTGAGCTCCATTTTTCAACTCGCTTTCTTGAAGGCTGGCCGCAAAAGCGCAGGATTGCTTCAGGCCCTATTCTGGTTCCGGGCGCAGGCTGAGCCTGTGGTTAATTCTTCTTCCTGATGGGAAAATAGAGTGAGCTGTGCCTGTCCCAACACCTAGAGCTAGTCTCTCATTGGTTCCCCCTCTTCCCGTTCATCCTCAGGACAAATTGCAACCTGTACGGAACAGGAGGTTAAAGGTGCTGATTCTCCAAGGAGGGAGATTGCTAGTAAAGCGGCTGGAATGGCGAACCCGAGCACAAGGAGATGAGAAATGAGGTGCATTTTAGAAACGTTTCCCGATCACATGGTGTACCATCTTCTAGGTTTCTCATGCATGTTTTCGATGTAGGAAGATGCCCTTGAACCTGGAGATTTGGGACCCATGGGATGGGTACCACGCAGTATTCCTTTAAAGGGTCTGCATTTGCTCCCCCAACCTCACCAAACCTCTCAGCCCCTGAATGTCCACACTTATGTCTCAATCAGCTGTGGGTCTAGGTATGGTCAATCCAGGTGGCATCACAGCCCCTGAACGAATTTGGTAAGAATTTCTCTCTCTTTCACTGTCTTTGTTTCACAGGTTTTTTAAAGTAATGGTTTTTTTTTTAAATATAAGCAAATTTTTTTTTAAGATTTCTTTAGTGATTGATTGATTGATTGATTGCTATGTTGGGTCTTCGTTTCTGTGCTAGGGCTTTCTCCAGTTGTGGCAAGTGGGGGCCACTCTTCATCGCGGTGCGCGGGCCTCTCACTATTGTGGCCTCTCTTGTTGCGGAGCACAGGCTCCAGACGCGCAGGCTCTGTAGTTGTGGCTCACGGGCCTAGTTGCTCCACGGCATGTGGGATCTTCCCAGACCAGGGCTCAAACCCGTGTTTCCTGCATTAGCAGGCAGATTCTCAACCACTGCGCAAGCAGGAAAGCCCAGTAATTGATTTTTGTACTGGGGTTTAGCTGCTTTTCACTGCTGTGTTTATGCCGCTTTACATCCACAAGTCTCACTTACAGAGAGATATCAATACATAGGTTTTAAGATTCTTACTAGTCAGATATATTCTAGGGCGGTGAATAGGGGGTGTTGAGTCCAGTTCACTGAGCAAGGAGTAGGTCTTGTCTATTACATATTGGGTTTATGGAATGGTATCTGAGCTACTTTCAAACCCTTGTTTTATGCATCACCCCACCTCTCCTTTCCCGTTAAGCAGCCATAGTGTGTTTTCTAAACGTGTGACTGTGTTCTGTTTTGTAATTCAGTTCAAGTGTAGCGGTTTTTACATTGCCTCTATAAGTGATATCTTAGGATCAGTGTCTTTTTCTCTGTGACTTATTTCACTTAGAATCGTCGTACCTAAATCCACTCATCATGCTGCTAGTAGCCTTATGAGGTTGATTTCATGGCTGAGTGATATTCCTTTGTACATAGGGACCACAACTTCTTTATCCATTTTCCTCTTTCCTGGGATATTTAAGGTGTAACGAAGTGGAGGTTCTTGTCAACAGAGCAGCCCTAAACTTTGGGGTGCCTGTGTCTTGCTGATTTTTAGTTTTCCCAATTTATACGCCCATGAGTGGAAGTGCCCTATGCTCTGTAAGCTGAGTTTTTTAGATGTTTCAGGACACACGGTACACTTCTCCAGAGTGGCTGTTGGCAATTTACATCCCGCCCATCAGTGTAGCAAGGCTCCCGTTTCTCCATGGCCTGTCCTGCATTTCTGGTTTTGACACTTTATTCAGCATGGTCCTTTTGACCGATGGGAAGCGAGACTTCTTTGTAGCGCTGATTTGCCTTTCCAGGTTGCTTGGTTGGCCAAAAAGGGCGTATGCGTTTTTTCCTGAATATATTTTTTCCTGAATATATTCAGGAAAAAACGCATACGCCCTTTTTGGCCAAGGGCATCATTGTCGAGGTTTCGCCGCTTTTCCTGTGCTTTAAAGGCGATTCGAATCTACCTCCTGAAATCTGTTTCCTGCAATTCTGCCTTGCTTTCAAATCCTCTTGGTTGCCTTCCCTCAAAATATTTGTGGCCGAGAGTTATCATTTATAACTCTGCAGGTTTGTGAATTGCAGTGCCCCTGAGCTCCATTTTTCAACTCGCTTTCTTGAAGGCTGGCCGCAAAAGCGCAGGATTGCTTCAGGCCCTATTCTGGTTCCGGGCGCAGGCTGAGCCTGTGGTTAATTCTTCTTCCTGATGGGAAAATAGAGTGAGCTGTGCCTGTCCCAACACCTAGAGCTAGTCTCTCATTGGTTCCCCCTCTTCCCGTTCATCCTCAGGACAAATTGCAACCTGTACGGAACAGGAGGTTAAAGGTGCTGATTCTCCAAGGAGGGAGATTGCTAGTAAAGCGGCTGGAATGGCGAACCCGAGCCCAAGGAGATGAGAAATGAGGAGCGTTTTAGAAACCTTTCCCGATCACACGGTGTACCATCTTCTGGGTTTCTCATGCATGTTTTCGATGTAGGAAGATGCCCTTGAACCTGGAGATTTGGGACCCCTGGGATGGGTACCACGCAGTATTCCTTTAAAGGGTCTGCGTTTGCTCCCCCAACCTCACCAAACCTCTCAGCCCCTGAGTGTCCACCCTTATGTCTCAATCAGCTGTGGGTCTAGATATGGTCAATCCAGGTGGCATCACAGCCCCTGAACGAATTTGGTAAGAATTTCTCTCTCTTTCACTGTCTTTGTTTCACGGGTTTTTAAAAGTAATTGATTTTTATAATGGGGTTTAGCTGCTTTTCACTGCTGTGTTTATGCTGCTTTACACCCACTAGACTCACTTACAGAGAGATATCAATACATAGGTTTTAAGATTCTTACTAGTCAGATATATTCTTGGGCGGTGAATAGGGTGTCTTGAGTCCAGTTCACTGAGCAAGGAGTAGGTCTTGTCTATTACATATTGGGTTTATGGAACGGTATCTGAGCTAATTTGAAACCCTTGTTTTATGCATCACCCGATCTCACCTTTCCCGTTAAGCAGCCATAGTGTGTTTTCTAAACGTGTGACTCTGTTCTGTTTTGTAATTCAGTTCAAGTGTAGCGGTTTTTACATTCCCTCTATAAGTGATATCTTCTGATAAGTGTCTTTTCCTGTGTGACTTATTTCACTTAGAATCGTCGTACCTAAATCCACTCATCATGCTGCTACCAGCCTTATGAGGTTGATTTCATGGCTGAGTGATATTCCATTGTACATAAGGACCACAACTTCTTTATCCATTTTTCTCTTTCCTGGGATATTTAAGGTGTAACGAAGTGGAGGTTCTTGTCAACAGAGCAGCCCTAAACTTTGGGATGCCTGTGTCTTGCTGAGTTTTAGTTTTCCCAATTTATACGCCCATGAGTGGAAGTGCCCTATGCTCTGTAAGCTGAGTTTTTTAGATGTTTCAGGACACACCGTACACTTCTCGAGAGTGGCTGTTGGCAATTTACATCCCGCCCATCAGCGTAGAAAGGCTCCCGTTTCTCCATGGCCTGTCCTGCATTTCTGGTTTTGACACTTTATTCAGCATGGCCGTTTTGACCGATGGGAAGCGAGACTTCTTTGTAGCGCTGATTTGCCTTTCCAGGTTGCTTGGTTGGCCAAAAAGGGAGTATGCGTTTGTTCCTGAATATATTCAGGAACAAACGCATACGCCCTTTTTGGCCAAGGGCATCATTGTCGAGGTTTCGCCGCTTTTCCTGTGCTTTAAAGGCGATTCGAATCTACCTCCTGAAATCTGTTTCCTGCAATTCTGCCTTGCATTCAAATCCTCTTGGTTGCCTTCCCTCAAAATATTTGTGGCCGAGAGTTATCATTTTTAACTCTGCAGGTTTGTGAATTGCAGTGCCCCTGAGCTCCATTTTTCAACTCGCTTTCTTGGGAGCTGGCCGCAAAAGCGCAGGATTGCTTCAGGCCCTATTCTGGATCCGGGCGCAGGCTGAGCCTGTGGTTAATTCTTCTTCCTGATGGGAAAATAGAGTGAGCTGTGCCTGTCCCAACACCTAGAGCTAGTCTCTCATTGGTTCCCCCTCTTCCCGTTCATCCTCAGGACAAATTGCAACCTGTACGGAACAGGAGGTTAAAGGTGCTGATTCTCCAAGGAGGCAGATTGCTAGTAAAGCGGCTGGAATGGCGAACCCGAGCCCAAGGAGATGAGAAATGAGGAGCGTTTTAGAAACCTTTCCCGATCACACGGTGTACCATCTTCTGGGTTTCTCATGCATGTTTTCGATGTAGGAAGATGCCCTTGAACCTGGAGATTTGGGACCCATGGGATGGGTACCACGCAGTATTCCTTTAAAGGGTCTGCGTTTGCTCCCCCAACCTCACCAAACCTCTCAGCCCCTGAGTGTCCACCCTTATGTCTCAATCAGCTGTGGGTCTAGATATGGTCAATCCAGGTGGCATCACAGCCCCTGAACGACTTTGGTAAGAATTTCTCTCTCTTTCACTGTCTTTGTTTCACGGGTTTTTAAAAGTAATGGTTTTTTTTTTAAATATAAGAAAAATTTTTTTTAAGATTTCTTTAGTGATTGATTGATTGATTGATTGCTATGTTGGGTCTTCGTTTCTGTGCTAGGGCTTTCTCCAGTTGTGGCAAGTGGGGGCCACTCTTCATCGCAGTGCGCGGGCCTCTCACTATTGTGGCCTCTCTTGTTGCGGAGCACAGGCTCCAGACGCGCAGGCTCAGTAGTTGTGGCTCACGGGCCTAGTTGCTCCACGGCATGTGGGATCTTCCCAGACCAGGGCTCGAACCCGTGTTTCCTGCATTAGCAGGCAGATTCTCAACCACTGCGCAACCAGGGAAGCCCAGTAATTGATTTTTGTAATGGGGTTTAGCTGCTTTTCACTGCTGTGTTTATGCCGCTTTACATCCACATGTCTCACTTACAGAGAGATATCAATACATAGGTTTTAAGATTCTTACTAGTCAGATATATTCTAGGGCGGTGAATAGGGGGTGTTGAGTCCAGTTCACTGAGCAAGGAGTAGGTCTTGTCTATTACATATTGGGTTTATGGAATGGTATCTGAGCTAATTTCAAACCCTTGTTTTATGCATCACCCCACCTCTCCTTTCCCGGTAAGCAGCCATAGTGTGTTTTCTAAACATGTGACTCTGTTCTGTTTTGTAATTCAGTTCAAGTGTAGCGGTTTTTCCATTCCCTCTATAAGTGATATCTTCTGATAAGTGTCTTTTTCTGTGTGACTTATTTCACTTAGAATCGTCGTACCTAAATCCACTCATCATGCTGCTACTATCCTTATGACGTTGATTTCATGGCTGAGTGATATTCCTTTGTACATAAGGACCACAACTTCTTTATCCATTTTCCTCTTTCCTGGGATATTTAAGGTGTAACGAAGTGGAGGTTCTTGTCAACAGAGCAGCCCTAAACTTTGGGGTGCCTGTGTCTTGCTGATTTTTAGTTTTCCCAATTTATACGCCCATGAGTGGAAGTGCCCTATGCTCTGTAACCTGAGTTTTTTAGATGTTTCAGGACACACCGTACACTTCTCGAGAGTGGCTGTTGGCAATTTACATCCCGCCCATCAGCGTAGCAAGGCTCCCTTTTCTCCATGGCCTGTCCTGCATTTCTGGTTTTGACACTTTATTCAGCATGGCCCTTTTGACCGATGGGAAGCGAGACTTCTTTGTAGCGCTGATTTGCCTTTCCAGGTTGCTTGGTTGGCCAAAAAGGGCGTATGCGTTTTTTCCTGAATATATTCAGGAAAAAACGCATACGCCCTTTTTGGCCAAGGGCATCATTGTCGAGGTTTCGCCGCTTTTCCTGTGCTTTAAAGGCGATTCGAATCTACCTCCTGAAATCTGTTTCCTGCAATTCTGCCTTGCTTTCAGATCCTCTTCGTTGCCTTCCCTCGATATATTTGTGGACGAGAGTTATCATTTATAACTCTGCAGGTTTGTGAATTGCAGTGCCCCTGAGCTCCATTTTTCAACTCGCTTTCTTGAAGGCTGGCCGCAAAAGCGCAGGATTGCTTCAGGCCCTATTCTGGTTCCGGGCGCAGGCTGAGCCTGTGGTTAATTCTTCTTCCTGATGGGAAAATAGAGTGAGCTGTGCCTGTCCCAACACCTAGAGCTAGTCTCTCATTGGTTCCCCCTCTTCCCGTTCATCCTCAGGACAAATTGCAACCTGTACGGAACAGGAGGTTAAAGGTGCAGATTCTCCAAGGAGGGAGATTTCTAGTAAAGCGGCTGGAATGGCGAACCCGAGCCCAAGGAGATCAGAAATGAGGAGCGATTTAGAAACCTTTCCCGATCACACGGTGTACCATCTTCTGGGTTTCTCATGCATGTTTTCGATGTAGGAAGATACCCTTGAACCTGGAGATTTGGGACCCATGGGATGGGTACCACGCAGTATTCCTTTAAAGGGTCTGCGTTTGCTCCCCCAACCTCACCAAACCTCTCAGCCCCTGAGTGTCCACCCTTATGTCTCAATCAGCTGTGGGTCTAGATATGGTCAATCCAGGTGGCATCACAGCCCCTGAACGAATTTGGTAAGAATTTCTCTCTCTTTCACTGTCTTTGTTTCACGGGTTTTTAAAAGTAATTGATTTTTATAATGGGGTTTAGCTGCTTTTCACTGCTGTGTTTATGCTGCTTTACACCCACTAGACTCACTTACAGAGGGATATCAATACATAGGTTTTAAGATTCTTACTAGTCAGATATATTCTTGGGCGGTGAATAGGGTGTCTTGAGTCCAGTTCACTGAGCAAGGAGTAGGTCTTGTCTATTACATATTGGGTTTATGGAATGGTATCTGAGCTAATTTGAAACCCTTGTTTTATGCATCACCCCATCTCACCTTTCCCGTTAAGCAGCCATAGTGTGTTTTCTAAACGTGTGACTCTGTTCTGTTTTGTAATTCAGTTCAAGTGTAGCGGTTTTTACATTCCCTCTATAAGTGATATCTTCTGATAAGTGTCTTTTTCTGTGTGACTTATTTCACTTAGAATCGTCGTACCTAAATCCACTCATCATGCTGCTACCAGCCTTATGAGGTTGATTTCATGGCTGAGTGATATTCCATTGTACATAAGGACCACAACTTCTTTATCCATTTTTCTCTTTCCTGGGATATTTAAGGTGTAACGAAGTGGAGGTTCTTGTCAACAGAGCAGCCCTAAACTTTGGGATGCCTGTGTCTTGCTGAGTTTTAGTTTTCCCAATTTATACGCCCATGAGTGGAAGTGCCCTATGCTCTGTAAGCTGAGTTTTTTAGATGTTTCAGGACACACCGTACACTTCTCGAGAGTGGCTGTTGGCAATTTACATCCCGCCCATCAGCGTAGAAAGGCTCCCGTTTCTCCATGGCCTGTCCTGCATTTCTGGTTTTGACACTTTATTCAGCATGGCCCTTTTGACCGATGGGAAGCGAGACTTCTTTGTAGCGCTGATTTGCCTTTCCAGGTTGCTTGGTTGGCCAAAAAGGGAGTATGCGTTTGTTCCTGAATATATTCAGGAAAAAACGCATACGCCCTTTTTGGCCAAGGGCATCATTGTCGAGGTTTCGCCGCTTTTCCTGTGCTTTAAAGGCGATTCGAATCTACCTCCTGAAATCTGTTTCCTGCAATTCTGCCTTGCTTTCAAATCCTCTTGGTTGCCTTCCCTCAAAATATTTGTGGCCGAGAGTTATCATTTTTAACTCTGCAGGTTTGTGAATTGCAGTGCCCCTGAGCTCCATTTTTCAACTCGCTTTCTTGGGAGCTGGCCGCAAAAGCGCAGGATTGCTTCAGGCCCTATTCTGGATCCGGGCGCAGGCTGAGCCTGTGGTTAATTCTTCTTCCTGATGGGAAAATAGAGTGAGCTGTGCCTGTCCCAACACCTAGAGCTAGTCTCTCATTGGTTCCCCCTCTTCCCGTTCATCCTCAGGACAAATTGCAACCTGTACGGAACAGGAGGTTAAAGGTGCTGATTCTCCAAGGAGGGAGATTGCTAGTAAAGCGGCTGGAATGGCGAACCCGAGCCCAAGGAGATGAGAAATGAGGAGCGTTTTAGAAACCTTTCCCGATCACACGGTGTACCATCTTCTGGGTTTCTCATGCATGTTTTCGATGTAGGAAGATGCCCTTGAACCTGGAGATTTGGGACCCATGGGATGGGTACCACGCAGTATTCCTTTAAAGGGTCTGCATTTGCTCCCCCAACCTCACCAAACCTCTCAAACCCTGAATGTCCACCCTTATGTCTCAATCACCTGTGGGTCTAGGTATGGTCAATCCAGGTGGCATCACAGCCCCTGAACGAATTTGGTAAGAATTTCTCTCTTTCACTGTCTTTGTTTCACGGGTTTTTTAAAGTAATGGTTTTTTTTTTTAAATATAAGCAAATTTTTTTTTAAGATTTCTTTAGTGATTGATTGATTGATTGATTGCTATGTTGGGTCTTCGTTTCTGTGCTAGGGCTTTCTCCAGTTGTGGCAAGTGGGGGCCACTCTTCATCGCGGTGCGCGGGCCTCTCACTATTGTGGCCTCTCTTGTTGCGGAGCACAGGCTCCAGACGCGCAGGCTCAGTAGTTGTGGCTCACGGGCCTAGTTGCTCCACGGCATGTGGGATCTTCCCAGACCAGGGCTCGAACCCGTGTTTCCTGCATTAGCAGGCAGATTCTCAACCACTGCGCAACCAGGGAAGCCCAGTAATTGATTTTTGTAATGGGGTTTAGCTGCTTTTCACTGCTGTGTTTATGCCGCTTTACATCCACATGTCTCACTTACAGAGAGATATCAATACATAGATTTTAAGATTCTTACTAGTCAGATATATTCTAGGGCGGTGAATAGGGGGTGTTGAGTCCAGTTCACTGAGCAAGGAGTAGGTCTTGTCTATTACATATTGGGTTTATGGAATGGCATCTGAGCTAATTTCAAACCCTTGTTTTATGCATCACCCCACCTCTCCTTTCCCGTTAAGCAGCCATAGTGTGTTTTCTAAACATGTGACTCTGTTCTGTTTTGTAATTCAGTTCAAGTGTAGCGGTTTTTCCATTCCCTCTATAAGTGATATCTTCTGATAAGTGTCTTTTTCTGTGTGACTTATTTCACTTAGAATCGTCGTACCTAAATCCACTCATCATGCTGCTACTATCCTTATGACGTTGATTTCATGGCTGAGTGATATTCCATTGTACATAAGGACCACAACTTCTTTATCCATTTTTCTCTTTCCTGGGATATTTAAGGTGTAACGAAGTGGAGGTTCTTGTCAACAGAGCAGCCCTAAACTTTGGGATGCCTGTGTCTTGCTGAGTTTTAGTTTTCCCAATTTATACGCCCATGAGTGGAAGTGCCCTATGCTCTGTAAGCTGAGTTTTTTAGATGTTTCAGGACACACCGTACACTTCTCGAGAGTGGCTGTTGGCAATTTACATCCCGCCCATCAGCGTAGAAAGGCTCCCGTTTCTCCATGGCCTGTCCTGCATTTCTGGTTTTGACACTTTATTCAGCATGGCCCTTTTGACCGATGGGAAGCGAGACTTCTTTGTAGCGCTGATTTGCCTTTCCAGGTTGCTTGGTTGGCCAAAAAGGGCGTATGCGTTTGTTCCTGAATATATTCAGGAAAAAACGCATACGCCCTTTTTGGCCAAGGGCATCATTGTCGAGGTTTCGCCGCTTTTCCTGTGCTTTAAAGGCGATTCGAATCTACCTCCTGAAATCTGTTTCCTGCAATTCTGCCTTGCTTTCAAATCCTCTTGGTTGCCTTCCCTCAAAATATTTGTGGCCGAGAGTTATCATTTTTAACTCTGCAGGTTTGTGAATTGCAGTGCCCCTGAGCTCCATTTTTCAACTCGCTTTCTTGGGAGCTGGCCGCAAAAGCGCAGGATTGCTTCAGGCCCTATTCTGGATCCGGGCGCAGGCTGAGCCTGTGGTTAATTCTTCTTCCTGATGGGAAAATAGAGTGAGCTGTGCCTGTCCCAACACCTAGAGCTAGTCTCTCATTGGTTCCCCCTCTTCCCGTTCATCCTCAGGACAAATTGCAACCTGTACGGAACAGGAGGTTAAAGGTGCTGATTCTCCAAGGAGGGAGATTGCTAGTAAAGCGGCTGGAATGGCGAACCCGAGCCCAAGGAGATGAGAAATGAGGAGCGTTTTAGAAACCTTTCCCGATCACACGGTGTACCATCTTCTGGGTTTCTCATGCATGTTTTCGATGTAGGAAGATGCCCTTGAACCTGGAGATTTGGGACCCATGGGATGGGTACCACGCAGTATTCCTTTAAAGGGTCTGCGTTTGCTCCCCCAACCTCACCAAACCTCTCAGCCCCTGAGTGTCCACCCTTATGTCTCAATCAGCTGTGGGTCTAGATATGGTCAATCCAGGTGGCATCACAGCCCCTGAACGAATTTGGTAAGAATTTCTCTCTCTTTCACTGTCTTTGTTTCACGGGTTTTTAAAAGTAATTGATTTTTATAATGGGGTTTAGCTGCTTTTCACTGCTGTGTTTATGCTGCTTTACACCCACTAGACTCACTTACAGAGAGATATCAATACATAGGTTTTAAGATTGTTACTAGTCAGATATATTCTTGGGCGGTGAATAGGGTGTCTTGAGTCCAGTTCACTGAGCAAGGAGTAGGTCTTGTCTATTACATATTGGGTTTATGGAACGGTATCTGAGCTAATTTGAAACCCTTGTTTTATGCATCACCCCATCTCACCTTTCCCGTTAAGCAGCCATAGTGTGTTTTCTAAACGTGTGACTCTGTTCTGTTTTGTAATTCAGTTCAAGTGTAGCGGTTTTTACATTCCCTCTATAAGTGATATCTTCTGATAAGTGTCTTTTTCTGTGTGACTTATTTCACTTAGAATCGTCGTACCTAAATCCACTCATCATGCTGCTACCAGCCTTATGAGGTTTATTTCATGGCTGAGTGATATTCCTTTGTACATAAGGACCACAACTTCTTTATCCATTTTTCTCTTTCCTGGGATAGTTAAGGTGTAACGAAGTGGAGGTTCTTGTCAACAGAGCAGCCCTAAACTTTGGGATGCCTGTGTCTTGCTGAGTTTTAGTTTTCCCAATTTATACACCCATGAGTGGAAGTGCCCTATGCTCTGTAAGCTGAGTTTTTTAGATGTTTCAGGACACACCGTACCCTTCTCGAGAGTGGCTGTTGGCAATTTACATCCCGCCCATCAGCGTAGCAAGGCTCCCGTTTCTCCATGGCCTGTCCTGCATTTCTGGTTTTGACACTTTATTCAGCATGGCCCTTTTGACCGATGGGAAGCGAGACTTCTTTGTAGCGCTGATTTGCCTTTCCAAGTTGCTTGGTTGGCCAAAAAGGGCGTATGCGTTTGTTCCTGAATATATTCAGGAAAAAACGCATACGCCCTTTTTGGCCAAGGGCATCATTGTCGAGGTTTCGCCGCTTTTCCTGTGCTTTAAAGGCGATTCGAATCTACCTCCTGAAATCTGTTTCCTGCAATTCTGCCTTGCTTTCAAATCCTCTTGGTTGCCTTCCCTCAAAATATTTGTGGCCGAGAGTTATCATTTTTAACTCTGCAGGTTTGTGAATTGCAGTGCCCCTGAGCTCCATTTTTCAACTCGCTTTCTTGGGAGCTGGCCGCAAAAGCGCAGGATTGCTTCAGGCCCTATTCTGGATCCGGGCGCAGGCTGAGCCTGTGGTTAATTCTTCTTCCTGATGGGAAAATAGAGTGAGCTGTGCCTGTCCCAACACCTAGAGCTAGTCTCTCATTGGTTCCCCCTCTTCCCGTTCATCCTCAGGAGAAATTGCAACCTGTACGGAACAGGAGGTTAAAGGTGCTGATTCTCCAAGGAGGGAGATTGCTAGTAAAGCGGCTGGAATGGCGAACCCGAGCCCAAGGACATGAGAAATGAGGAGCTTTTAGAAACCTTTCCCGATCACACGGTGTACCATCTTCTGGGTTTCTCATGCATGTTTTCGATGTAGGAAGATGCCCTTGAACCTGGAGATTTGGGACCCATGGGATGGGTACCACGCAGTATTCCTTTAAAGGGTCTGCGTTTGCTCCCCCAACCTCACCAAACCTCTCAGCCCCTGAGTGTCCACTCTTATGTCTGAATCAGCTGTGGGTCTAGATATGGTCAATCCAGGTGGCATCACAGCCCCTGAACGAATTTGGTAAGAATTTCTCTCTCTTTCACTGTCTTTGTTTCACGGGGTTTTTAAAGTAATGGTTTTTTTTTAAATATAAGAAAAAATTTTTTTTAAGATTTCTTTAGTGATTGATTGATTGATTGATTGCTATGTTGGGTCTTCGTTTCTGTGCTAGGGCTTTCTCCAGTTTTGGCAAGTGGGGGCCACTCTTCATCGCGGTGCGCGGGCCTCTCACTATTGTGGCCTCTCTTGTTGCGGAGCACAGGCTCCAGACGCGCAGGCTCAGTAGTTGTGGCTCACGGGCCTAGTTGCTCCACGGCATGTGGGATCTTCCCAGACCAGGGCTCGAACCCGTGTTTCCTGCATTAGCAGGCAGATTCTCAACCACTGCGCAACCAGGGAAGCCCAGTAATTGATTTTTGTAATGGGGTTTAGCTGCTTTTCACTGCTGTGTTTATGCCGCTTTACATCCACATGTCTCACTTACAGAGAGATATCAATACCTAGGTTTTAAGATTCTTACTAGTCAGATATATTCTAGGGCGGTGAATAGGGGGTGTTGAGTCCAGTTCACTGAGCAAGGAGTAGGTCTTGTCTATTACATATTGGGTTTATGGAATGGTATCTGAGCTAATTTCAAACCCTTGTTTTATGCATCACCCCACCTCACCTTTCCCGTTAAGCAGCCATAGTGTGTTTTCTAAACGTGTGACTCTGTTCTGTTTTGTAATTCAGTTCAAGTGTAGCGGTTTTTACATTCCCTCTATAAGTGATATCTTCTGATAAGTGTCTTTTTCTGTGTGACTTATTTCACTTAGAATCGTCGTACCTAAATCCACTCATCATGCTGCTACTAGCCTTATGACGTTGATTTCATGGCTGAGTGATATTCCTTTGTACATAAGGACCACAACTTCTTTATCCATTTTCCTCTTTCCTGGGATATTTAAGGTGTAACGAAGTGGAGGTTCTTGTCAACAGAGCAGCCCTAAACTTTGGGGTGCCTGTGTCTTGCTGATTTTTAGTTTTCCCAATTTATACGCCCATGAGTGGAAGTGCCCTATGCTCTGTAAGCTGAGTTTTTTAGATGTTTCAGGACACACCGTACACTTCTCGAGAGTGGCTGTTGGCAATTTACATCCCGCCCATCAGCGTAGCAAGGCTCCCGTTTCTCCATGGCCTGTCCTGCATTTCTGGTTTTGACACTTTATTCAGCATGGCCCTTTTGACCGATGGGAAGCGAGACTTCTTTGTAGCACTGATTTGCCTTTCCAGGTTGCTTGGTTGGCCAAAAAGGGCGTATGCGTTTTTTCCTGAATATATTCAGGAAAAAACGCATACGCCCTTTTTGGCCAAGGGCATCATTGTCGAGGTTTTGCCGCTTTTCCTGTGCTTTAAAGGCGATTCGAATCTACCTCCTGAAATCTGTTTCCTGCAATTCTGCCTTGCTTTCAGATCCTCTTCGTTGCCTTCCCTCGATATATTTGTGGACGAGAGTTATCATTTATAACTCTGCAGGTTTGTGAATTGCAGTGCCCCTGAGCTCCATTTTTCAACTCGCTTTCTTGAAGGCTGGCCGCAAAAGCGCAGGATTGCTTCAGGCCCTATTCTGGTTCCGGGCGCAGGCTGAGCCTGTGGTTAATTCTTCTTCCTGATGGGAAAATAGAGTGAGCTGTGCCTGTCCCAACACCTAGAGCTAGTCTCTCATTGGTTCCCCCTCTTCCCGTTCATCCTCAGGACAAATTGCAACCTGTACGGAACAGGAGGTTAAAGGTGCTGATTCTCCAAGGAGGGAGATTGCTAGTAAAGCGGCTGGAATGGCGAACCCGAGCCCAAGGAGATCAGAAATGAGGAGCGTTTTAGAAACCTTTCCCGATCACACGGTGTACCATCTTCTGGGTTTCTCATGCATGTTTTCGATGTAGGAAGATGCCCTTGAACCTGGAGATTTGGGACCCCTGGGATGGGTACCACGCAGTATTCCTTTAAAGGGTCTGCGTTTGCTCCCCCAACCTCACCAAACCTCTCAGCCCCTGAGTGTCCACCCTTATGTCTCAATCAGCTGTGGGTCTAGATATGGTCAATCCAGGTGGCATCACAGCCCCTGAACGAATTTGGTAAGAATTTCTCTCTCTTTCACTGTCTTTGTTTCACGGGTTTTTAAAAGTAATTGATTTTTATAATGGGGTTTAGCTGCTTTTCACTGCTGTGTTTATGCTGCTTTACACCCACTAGACTCACTTACAGAGAGATATCAATACATAGGTTTTAAGATTCTTACTAGTCAGATATATTCTTGGGCGGTGAATAGGGTGTCTTGAGTCCAGTTCACTGAGCAAGGAGTAGGTCTTGTCTATTACATATTGGGTTTATGGAACGGTATCTGAGCTAATTTGAAACCCTTGTTTTATGCATCACCCCATCTCACCTTTCCCGTTAAGCAGCCATAGTGTGTTTTCTAAACGTGTGACTCTGTTCTGTTTTGTAATTCAGTTCAAGTGTAGCGGTTTTTACATTCCCTCTAGAAGTGATATCTTATGATAAGTGTCTTTTTCTGTGTGACTTATTTCACTTAGAATCGTCGTACCTAAATCCACTCATCATGCTGCTACTATCCTTATGACGTTGATTTCATGGCTGAGTGATATTCCATTGTACATAAGGACCACAACTTCTTTATCCATTTTTCTCTTTCCTGGGATATTTAAGGTGTAACGAAGTGGAGGTTCTTGTCAACAGAGCAGCCCTAAACTTTGGGATGCCTGTGTCTTGCTGAGTTTTAGTTTTCCCAATTTATACGCCCATGAGTGGAAGTGCCCTATGCTCTGTAAGCTGAGTTTTTTAGATGTTTCAGGACACACCGTACACTTCTCGAGAGTGGCTGTTGGCAATTTACATCCCGCCCATCAGCGTAGAAAGGCTCCCGTTTCTCCATGGCCTGTCCTGCATTTCTGGTTTTGACACTTTATTCAGCATGGCCCTTTTGACCGATGGGAAGCGAGACTTCTTTGTAGCGCTGATTTGCCTTTCCAGGTTGCTTGGTTGGCCAAAAAGGGCGTATGCGTTTGTTCCTGAATATATTCAGGAAAAAACGCATACGCCCTTTTTGGCCAAGGGCATCATTGTCGAGGTTTCGCCGCTTTTCCTGTGCTTTAAAGGCGATTCGAATCTACCTCCTGAAATCTGTTTCCTGCAATTCTGCCTTGCTTTCAAATCCTCTTGGTTGCCTTCCCTCAAAATATTTGTGGCCGAGAGTTATCATTTTTAACTCTGCAGGTTTGTGAATTGCAGTGCCCCTGAGCTCCATTTTTCAACTCGCTTTCTTGGGAGCTGGCCGCAAAAGCGCAGGATTGCTTCAGGCCCTATTCTGGATCCGGGCGCAGGCTGAGCCTGTGGTTAATTCTTCTTCCTGATGGGAAAATAGAGTGAGCTGTGCCTGTCCCAACACCTAGAGCTAGTCTCTCATTGGTTCCCCCTCTTCCCGTTCATCCTCAGGACAAATTGCAACCTGTACGGAACAGGAGGTTAAAGGTGCTGATTCTCCAAGGAGGGAGATTGCTAGTAAAGCGGCTGGAATGGCGAACCCGAGCCCAAGGAGATGAGAAATGAGGAGCGTTTTAGAAACCTTTCCCGATCACACGGTGTACCATCTTCTGGGTTTCTCATGCATGTTTTCGATGTAGGAAGATGCCCTTGAACCTGGAGATTTGGGACCCATGGGATGGGTACCACGCAGTATTCCTTTAAAGGGTCTGCGTTTGCTCCCCCAACCTCACCAAACCTCTCAGCCCCTGAGTGTCCACCCTTATGTCTCAATCAGCTGTGGGTCTAGATATGGTCAATCCAGGTGGCATCACAGCCCCTGAACGAATTTGGTAAGAATTTCTCTCTCTTTCACTGTCTTTGTTTCACGGGTTTTTAAAAGTAATTGATTTTTATAATGGGGTTTAGCTGCTTTTCACTGCTGTGTTTATGCTGCTTTACACCCACTAGACTCACTTACAGAGAGATATCAATACATAGGTTTTAAGATTCTTACTAGTCAGATATATTCTTGGGCGGTGAATAGGGTGTCTTGAGTCCAGTTCACTGAGCAAGGAGTAGGTCTTGTCTATTACATATTGGGTTTATGGAACGGTATCTGAGCTAATTTGAAACCCTTGTTTTATGCATCACCCCATCTCACCTTTCCCGTTAAGCAGCCATAGTGTGTTTTCTAAACGTGTGACTCTGTTCTGTTTTGTAATTCAGTTCAAGTGTAGCGGTTTTTACATTCCCTCTATAAGTGATATCTTCTGATAAGTGTCTTTTTCTGTGTGACTTATTTCACTTAGAATCGTCGTACCTAAATCCACTCATCATGCTGCTACCAGCCTTATGAGGTTTATTTCATGGCTGAGTGATATTCCTTTGTACATAAGGACCACAACTTCTTTATCCATTTTTCTCTTTCCTGGGATATTTAAGGTGTAACGAAGTGGAGGTTCTTGTCAACAGAGCAGCCCTAAACTTTGGGATGCCTGTGTCTTGCTGAGTTTTAGTTTTCCCAATTTATACACCCATGAGTGGAAGTGCCCTATGCTCTGTAAGCTGAGTTTTTTAGATGTTTCAGGACACACCGTACCCTTCTCGAGAGTGGCTGTTGGCAATTTACATCCCGCCCATCAGCGTAGCAAGGCTCCCGTTTCTCCATGGCCTGTCCTGCATTTCTGGTTTTGACACTTTATTCAGCATGGCCCTTTTGACCGATGGGAAGCGAGACTTCTTTGTAGCGCTGATTTGCCTTTCCAAGTTGCTTGGTTGGCCAAAAAGGGCGTATGCGTTTGTTCCTGAATATATTCAGGAAAAAACGCATACGCCCTTTTTGGCCAAGGGCATCATTGTCGAGGTTTCGCCGCTTTTCCTGTGCTTTAAAGGCGATTCGAATCTACCTCCTGAAATCTGTTTCCTGCAATTCTGCCTTGCTTTCAAATCCTCTTGGTTGCCTTCCCTCAAAATATTTGTGGCCGAGAGTTATCATTTTTAACTCTGCAGGTTTGTGAATTGCAGTGCCCCTGAGCTCCATTTTTCAACTCGCTTTCTTGGGAGCTGGCCGCAAAAGCGCAGGATTGCTTCAGGCCCTATTCTGGATCCGGGCGCAGGCTGAGCCTGTGGTTAATTCTTCTTCCTGATGGGAAAATAGAGTGAGCTGTGCCTGTCCCAACACCTAGAGCTAGTCTCTCATTGGTTCCCCCTCTTCCCGTTCATCCTCAGGAGAAATTGCAACCTGTACGGAACAGGAGGTTAAAGGTGCTGATTCTCCAAGGAGGGAGATTGCTAGTAAAGCGGCTGGAATGGCGAACCCGAGCCCAAGGACATGAGAAATGAGGAGCTTTTAGAAACCTTTCCCGATCACACGGTGTACCATCTTCTGGGTTTCTCATGCATGTTTTCGATGTAGGAAGATGCCCTTGAACCTGGAGATTTGGGACCCATGGGATGGGTACCACGCAGTATTCCTTTAAAGGGTCTGCGTTTGCTCCCCCAACCTCACCAAACCTCTCAGCCCCTGAGTGTCCACTCTTATGTCTGAATCAGCTGTGGGTCTAGATATGGTCAATCCAGGTGGCATCACAGCCCCTGAACGAATTTGGTAAGAATTTCTCTCTCTTTCACTGTCTTTGTTTCACGGGGTTTTTAAAGTAATGGTTTTTTTTTAAATATAAGAAAAATTTTTTTTAAGATTTCTTTAGTGATTGATTGATTGATTGATTGCTATGTTGGGTCTTCGTTTCTGTGCTAGGGCTTTCTCCAGTTTTGGCAAGTGGGGGCCACTCTTCATCGCGGTGCGCGGGCCTCTCACTATTGTGGCCTCTCTTGTTGCGGAGCACAGGCTCCAGACGCGCAGGCTCAGTAGTTGTGGCTCACGGGCCTAGTTGCTCCACGGCATGTGGGATCTTCCCAGACCAGGGCTCGAACCCGTGTTTCCTGCATTAGCAGGCAGATTCTCAACCACTGCGCAACCAGGGAAGCCCAGTAATTGATTTTTGTAATGGGGTTTAGCTGCTTTTCACTGCTGTGTTTATGCCGCTTTACATCCACATGTCTCACTTACAGAGAGATATCAATACCTAGGTTTTAAGATTCTTACTAGTCAGATATATTCTAGGGCGGTGAATAGGGGGTGTTGAGTCCAGTTCACTGAGCAAGGAGTAGGTCTTGTCTATTACATATTGGGTTTATGGAATGGTATCTGAGCTAATTTCAAACCCTTGTTTTATGCATCACCCCACCTCACCTTTCCCGTTAAGCAGCCATAGTGTGTTTTCTAAACGTGTGACTCTGTTCTGTTTTGTAATTCAGTTCAAGTGTAGCGGTTTTTACATTCCCTCTATAAGTGATATCTTCTGATAAGTGTCTTTTTCTGTGTGACTTATTTCACTTAGAATCGTCGTACCTAAATCCACTCATCATGCTGCTACTAGCCTTATGACGTTGATTTCATGGCTGAGTGATATTCCTTTGTACATAAGGACCACAACTTCTTTATCCATTTTCCTCTTTCCTGGGATATTTAAGGTGTAACGAAGTGGAGGTTCTTGTCAACAGAGCAGCCCTAAACTTTGGGGTGCCTGTGTCTTGCTGATTTTTAGTTTTCCCAATTTATACGCCCATGAGTGGAAGTGCCCTATGCTCTGTAAGCTGAGTTTTTTAGATGTTTCAGGACACACCGTACACTTCTCGAGAGTGGCTGTTGGCAATTTACATCCCGCCCATCAGCGTAGCAAGGCTCCCGTTTCTCCATGGCCTGTCCTGCATTTCTGGTTTTGACACTTTATTCAGCATGGCCCTTTTGACCGATGGGAAGCGAGACTTCTTTGTAGCACTGATTTGCCTTTCCAGGTTGCTTGGTTGGCCAAAAAGGGCGTATGCGTTTTTTCCTGAATATATTCAGGAAAAAACGCATACGCCCTTTTTGGCCAAGGGCATCATTGTCGAGGTTTTGCCGCTTTTCCTGTGCTTTAAAGGCGATTCGAATCTACCTCCTGAAATCTGTTTCCTGCAATTCTGCCTTGCTTTCAGATCCTCTTCGTTGCCTTCCCTCGATATATTTGTGGACGAGAGTTATCATTTATAACTCTGCAGGTTTGTGAATTGCAGTGCCCCTGAGCTCCATTTTTCAACTCGCTTTCTTGAAGGCTGGCCGCAAAAGCGCAGGATTGCTTCAGGCCCTATTCTGGTTCCGGGCGCAGGCTGAGCCTGTGGTTAATTCTTCTTCCTGATGGGAAAATAGAGTGAGCTGTGCCTGTCCCAACACCTAGAGCTAGTCTCTCATTGGTTCCCCCTCTTCCCGTTCATCCTCAGGACAAATTGCAACCTGTACGGAACAGGAGGTTAAAGGTGCTGATTCTCCAAGGAGGGAGATTGCTAGTAAAGCGGCTGGAATGGCGAACCCGAGCCCAAGGAGATCAGAAATGAGGAGCGTTTTAGAAACCTTTCCCGATCACACGGTGTACCATCTTCTGGGTTTCTCATGCATGTTTTCGATGTAGGAAGATGCCCTTGAACCTGGAGATTTGGGACCCCTGGGATGGGTACCACGCAGTATTCCTTTAAAGGGTCTGCGTTTGCTCCCCCAACCTCACCAAACCTCTCAGCCCCTGAGTGTCCACCCTTATGTCTCAATCAGCTGTGGGTCTAGATATGGTCAATCCAGGTGGCATCACAGCCCCTGAACGAATTTGGTAAGAATTTCTCTCTCTTTCACTGTCTTTGTTTCACGGGTTTTTAAAAGTAATTGATTTTTATAATGGGGTTTAGCTGCTTTTCACTGCTGTGTTTATGCTGCTTTACACCCACTAGACTCACTTACAGAGAGATATCAATACATAGGTTTTAAGATTCTTACTAGTCAGATATATTCTTGGGCGGTGAATAGGGTGTCTTGAGTCCAGTTCACTGAGCAAGGAGTAGGTCTTGTCTATTACATATTGGGTTTATGGAACGGTATCTGAGCTAATTTGAAACCCTTGTTTTATGCATCACCCCATCTCACCTTTCCCGTTAAGCAGCCATAGTGTGTTTTCTAAACGTGTGACTCTGTTCTGTTTTGTAATTCAGTTCAAGTGTAGCGGTTTTTACATTCCCTCTAGAAGTGATATCTTATGATAAGTGTCTTTTTCTGTGTGACTTATTTCACTTAGAATCGTCGTACCTAAATCCACTCATCATGCTGCTACTATCCTTATGACGTTGATTTCATGGCTGAGTGATATTCCATTGTACATAAGGACCACAACTTCTTTATCCATTTTTCTCTTTCCTGGGATATTTAAGGTGTAACGAAGTGGAGGTTCTTGTCAACAGAGCAGCCCTAAACTTTGGGATGCCTGTGTCTTGCTGAGTTTTAGTTTTCCCAATTTATACGCCCATGAGTGGAAGTGCCCTATGCTCTGTAAGCTGAGTTTTTTAGATGTTTCAGGACACACCGTACACTTCTCGAGAGTGGCTGTTGGCAATTTACATCCCGCCCATCAGCGTAGAAAGGCTCCCGTTTCTCCATGGCCTGTCCTGCATTTCTGGTTTTGACACTTTATTCAGCATGGCCCTTTTGACCGATGGGAAGCGAGACTTCTTTGTAGCGCTGATTTGCCTTTCCAGGTTGCTTGGTTGGCCAAAAAGGGCGTATGCGTTTGTTCCTGAATATATTCAGGAAAAAACGCATACGCCCTTTTTGGCCAAGGGCATCATTGTCGAGGTTTCGCCGCTTTTCCTGTGCTTTAAAGGCGATTCGAATCTACCTCCTGAAATCTGTTTCCTGCAATTCTGCCTTGCTTTCAAATCCTCTTGGTTGCCTTCCCTCAAAATATTTGTGGCCGAGAGTTATCATTTTTAACTCTGCAGGTTTGTGAATTGCAGTGCCCCTGAGCTCCATTTTTCAACTCGCTTTCTTGGGAGCTGGCCGCAAAAGCGCAGGATTGCTTCAGGCCCTATTCTGGATCCGGGCGCAGGCTGAGCCTGTGGTTAATTCTTCTTCCTGATGGGAAAATAGAGTGAGCTGTGCCTGTCCCAACACCTAGAGCTAGTCTCTCATTGGTTCCCCCTCTTCCCGTTCATCCTCAGGACAAATTGCAACCTGTACGGAACAGGAGGTTAAAGGTGCTGATTCTCCAAGGAGGGAGATTGCTAGTAAAGCGGCTGGAATGGCGAACCCGAGCCCAAGGAGATGAGAAATGAGGAGCGTTTTAGAAACCTTTCCCGATCACACGGTGTACCATCTTCTGGGTTTCTCATGCATGTTTTCGATGTAGGAAGATGCCCTTGAACCTGGAGATTTGGGACCCATGGGATGGGTACCACGCAGTATTCCTTTAAAGGGTCTGCGTTTGCTCCCCCAACCTCACCAAACCTCTCAGCCCCTGAGTGTCCACCCTTATGTCTCAATCAGCTGTGGGTCTAGATATGGTCAATCCAGGTGGCATCACAGCCCCTGAACGAATTTGGTAAGAATTTCTCTCTCTTTCACTGTCTTTGTTTCACGGGTTTTTAAAAGTAATTGATTTTTATAATGGGGTTTAGCTGCTTTTCACTGCTGTGTTTATGCTGCTTTACACCCACTAGACTCACTTACAGAGAGATATCAATACATAGGTTTTAAGATTCTTACTAGTCAGATATATTCTTGGGCGGTGAATAGGGTGTCTTGAGTCCAGTTCACTGAGCAAGGAGTAGGTCTTGTCTATTACATATTGGGTTTATGGAACGGTATCTGAGCTAATTTGAAACCCTTGTTTTATGCATCACCCCATCTCACCTTTCCCGTTAAGCAGCCATAGTGTGTTTTCTAAACGTGTGACTCTGTTCTGTTTTGTAATTCAGTTCAAGTGTAGCGGTTTTTACATTCCCTCTATAAGTGATATCTTCTGATAAGTGTCTTTTTCTGTGTGACTTATTTCACTTAGAATCGTCGTACCTAAATCCACTCATCATGCTGCTACCAGCCTTATGAGGTTTATTTCATGGCTGAGTGATATTCCTTTGTACATAAGGACCACAACTTCTTTATCCATTTTTCTCTTTCCTGGGATATTTAAGGTGTAACGAAGTGGAGGTTCTTGTCAACAGAGCAGCCCTAAACTTTGGGATGCCTGTGTCTTGCTGAGTTTTAGTTTTCCCAATTTATACACCCATGAGTGGAAGTGCCCTATGCTCTGTAAGCTGAGTTTTTTAGATGTTTCAGGACACACCGTACCCTTCTCGAGAGTGGCTGTTGGCAATTTACATCCCGCCCATCAGCGTAGCAAGGCTCCCGTTTCTCCATGGCCTGTCCTGCATTTCTGGTTTTGACACTTTATTCAGCATGGCCCTTTTGACCGATGGGAAGCGAGACTTCTTTGTAGCGCTGATTTGCCTTTCCAAGTTGCTTGGTTGGCCAAAAAGGGCGTATGCGTTTGTTCCTGAATATATTCAGGAAAAAACGCATACGCCCTTTTTGGCCAAGGGCATCATTGTCGAGGTTTCGCCGCTTTTCCTGTGCTTTAAAGGCGATTCGAATCTACCTCCTGAAATCTGTTTCCTGCAATTCTGCCTTGCTTTCAAATCCTCTTGGTTGCCTTCCCTCAAAATATTTGTGGCCGAGAGTTATCATTTTTAACTCTGCAGGTTTGTGAATTGCAGTGCCCCTGAGCTCCATTTTTCAACTCGCTTTCTTGGGAGCTGGCCGCAAAAGCGCAGGATTGCTTCAGGCCCTATTCTGGATCCGGGCGCAGGCTGAGCCTGTGGTTAATTCTTCTTCCTGATGGGAAAATAGAGTGAGCTGTGCCTGTCCCAACACCTAGAGCTAGTCTCTCATTGGTTCCCCCTCTTCCCGTTCATCCTCAGGAGAAATTGCAACCTGTACGGAACAGGAGGTTAAAGGTGCTGATTCTCCAAGGAGGGAGATTGCTAGTAAAGCGGCTGGAATGGCGAACCCGAGCCCAAGGACATGAGAAATGAGGAGCTTTTAGAAACCTTTCCCGATCACACGGTGTACCATCTTCTGGGTTTCTCATGCATGTTTTCGATGTAGGAAGATGCCCTTGAACCTGGAGATTTGGGACCCATGGGATGGGTACCACGCAGTATTCCTTTAAAGGGTCTGCGTTTGCTCCCCCACCTCACCAAACCTCTCAGCCCCTGAGTGTCCACTCTTATGTCTGAATCAGCTGTGGGTCTAGATATGGTCAATCCAGGTGGCATCACAGCCCCTGAACGAATTTGGTAAGAATTTCTCTCTCTTTCACTGTCTTTGTTTCACGGGGTTTTTAAAGTAATGGTTTTTTTTTAAATATAAGAAAAAATTTTTTTTAAGATTTCTTTAGTGATTGATTGATTGATTGATTGCTATGTTGGGTCTTCGTTTCTGTGCTAGGGCTTTCTCCAGTTTTGGCAAGTGGGGGCCACTCTTCATCGCGGTGCGCGGGCCTCTCACTATTGTGGCCTCTCTTGTTGCGGAGCACAGGCTCCAGACGCGCAGGCTCAGTAGTTGTGGCTCACGGGCCTAGTTGCTCCACGGCATGTGGGATCTTCCCAGACCAGGGCTCGAACCCGTGTTTCCTGCATTAGCAGGCAGATTCTCAACCACTGCGCAACCAGGGAAGCCCAGTAATTGATTTTTGTAATGGGGTTTAGCTGCTTTTCACTGCTGTGTTTATGCCGCTTTACATCCACATGTCTCACTTACAGAGAGATATCAATACCTAGGTTTTAAGATTCTTACTAGTCAGATATATTCTAGGGCGGTGAATAGGGGGTGTTGAGTCCAGTTCACTGAGCAAGGAGTAGGTCTTGTCTATTACATATTGGGTTTATGGAATGGTATCTGAGCTAATTTCAAACCCTTGTTTTATGCATCACCCCACCTCACCTTTCCCGTTAAGCAGCCATAGTGTGTTTTCTAAACGTGTGACTCTGTTCTGTTTTGTAATTCAGTTCAAGTGTAGCGGTTTTTACATTCCCTCTATAAGTGATATCTTCTGATAAGTGTCTTTTTCTGTGTGACTTATTTCACTTAGAATCGTCGTACCTAAATCCACTCATCATGCTGCTACTAGCCTTATGACGTTGATTTCATGGCTGAGTGATATTCCTTTGTACATAAGGACCACAACTTCTTTATCCATTTTCCTCTTTCCTGGGATATTTAAGGTGTAACGAAGTGGAGGTTCTTGTCAACAGAGCAGCCCTAAACTTTGGGGTGCCTGTGTCTTGCTGATTTTTAGTTTTCCCAATTTATACGCCCATGAGTGGAAGTGCCCTATGCTCTGTAAGCTGAGTTTTTTAGATGTTTCAGGACACACCGTACACTTCTCGAGAGTGGCTGTTGGCAATTTACATCCCGCCCATCAGCGTAGCAAGGCTCCCGTTTCTCCATGGCCTGTCCTGCATTTCTGGTTTTGACACTTTATTCAGCATGGCCCTTTTGACCGATGGGAAGCGAGACTTCTTTGTAGCACTGATTTGCCTTTCCAGGTTGCTTGGTTGGCCAAAAAGGGCGTATGCGTTTTTTCCTGAATATATTCAGGAAAAAACGCATACGCCCTTTTTGGCCAAGGGCATCATTGTCGAGGTTTTGCCGCTTTTCCTGTGCTTTAAAGGCGATTCGAATCTACCTCCTGAAATCTGTTTCCTGCAATTCTGCCTTGCTTTCAGATCCTCTTCGTTGCCTTCCCTCGATATATTTGTGGACGAGAGTTATCATTTATAACTCTGCAGGTTTGTGAATTGCAGTGCCCCTGAGCTCCATTTTTCAACTCGCTTTCTTGAAGGCTGGCCGCAAAAGCGCAGGATTGCTTCAGGCCCTATTCTGGTTCCGGGCGCAGGCTGAGCCTGTGGTTAATTCTTCTTCCTGATGGGAAAATAGAGTGAGCTGTGCCTGTCCCAACACCTAGAGCTAGTCTCTCATTGGTTCCCCCTCTTCCCGTTCATCCTCAGGACAAATTGCAACCTGTACGGAACAGGAGGTTAAAGGTGCTGATTCTCCAAGGAGGGAGATTGCTAGTAAAGCGGCTGGAATGGCGAACCCGAGCCCAAGGAGATGAGAAATGAGGAGCGTTTTAGAAACCTTTCCCGATCACACGGTGTACCATCTTCTGGGTTTCTCATGCATGTTTTCGATGTAGGAAGATGCCCTTGAACCTGGAGATTTGGGACCCCTGGGATGGGTACCACGCAGTATTCCTTTAAAGGGTCTGCGTTTGCTCCCTCAACCTCACCAAACCTCTCAGCCCCTGAGTGTCCACCCTTATGTCTCAATCAGCTGTGGGTCTAGATATGGTCAATCCAGGTGGCATCACAGCCCCTGAACGAATTTGGTAAGAATTTCTCTCTCTTTCACTGTCTTTGTTTCACGGGTTTTTAAAAGTAATTGATTTTTATAATGGGGTTTAGCTGCTTTTCACTGCTGTGTTTATGCTGCTTTACACCCACTAGACTCACTTACAGAGAGATATCAATACATAGGTTTTAAGATTCTTACTAGTCAGATATATTCTTGGGCGGTGAATAGGGTGTCTTGAGTCCAGTTCACTGAGCAAGGAGTAGGTCTTGTCTATTACATATTGGGTTTATGGAACGGTATCTGAGCTAATTTGAAACCCTTGTTTTATGCATCACCCCATCTCACCTTTCCCGTTAAGCAGCCATAGTGTGTTTTCTAAACGTGTGACTCTGTTCTGTTTTGTAATTCAGTTCAAGTGTAGCGGTTTTTACATTCCCTCTATAAGTGATATCTTCTGATAAGTGTCTTTTTCTGTGTGACTTATTTCACTTAGAATCGTCGTACCTAAATCCACTCATCATGCTGCTACCAGCCTTATGAGGTTGATTTCATGGCTGAGTGATATTCCATTGTACATAAGGACCACAACTTCTTTATCCATTTTTCTCTTTCCTGGGATATTTAAGGTGTAACGAAGTGGAGGTTCTTGTCAACAGAGCAGCCCTAAACTTTGGGATGCCTGTGTCTTGCTGAGTTTTAGTTTTCCCAATTTATACGCCCATGAGTGGAAGTGCCCTATGCTCTGTAAGCTGAGTTTTTTAGATGTTTCAGGACACACCGTACACTTCTCGAGAGTGGCTGTTGGCAATTTACATCCCGCCCATCAGCGTAGAAAGGCTCCCGTTTCTCCATGGCCTGTCCTGCATTTCTGGTTTTGACACTTTATTCAGCATGGCCCTTTTGACCGATGGGAAGCGAGACTTCTTTGTAGCGCTGATTTGCCTTTCCAGGTTGCTTGGTTGGCCAAAAAGGGCGTATGCGTTTGTTCCTGAATATATTCAGGAAAAAACGCATACGCCCTTTTTGGCCAAGGGCATCATTGTCGAGGTTTCGCCGCTTTTCCTGTGCTTTAAAGGCGATTCGAATCTACCTCCTGAAATCTGTTTCCTGCAATTCTGCCTTGCTTTCAAATCCTCTTGGTTGCCTTCCCTCAAAATATTTGTGGCCGAGAGTTATCATTTTTAACTCTGCAGGTTTGTGAATTGCAGTGCCCCTGAGCTCCATTTTTCAACTCGCTTTCTTGGGAGCTGGCCGCAAAAGCGCAGGATTGCTTCAGGCCCTATTCTGGATCTGGGCGCAGGCTGAGCCTGTGGTTAATTCTTCTTCCTGATGGGAAAATAGAGTGAGCTGTGCCTGTCCCAACACCTAGAGCTAGTCTCTCATTGGTTCCCCCTCTTCCCGTTCATCCTCAGGACAAATTGCAACCTGTACGGAACAGGAGGTTAAAGGTGCTGATTCTCCAAGGAGGGAGATTGCTAGTAAAGCGGCTGGAATGGCGAACCCGAGCCCAAGGAGATGAGAAATGAGGAGCGTTTTAGAAACCTTTCCCGATCACACGGTGTACCATCTTCTGGGTTTCTCATGCATGTTTTCGATGTAGGAAGATGCCCTTGAACCTGGAGATTTGGGACCCATGGGATGGGTACCACGCAGTATTCCTTTAAAGGGTCTGCGTTTGCTCCCCCAACCTCACCAAACCTCTCAGCCCCTGAGTGTCCACCCTTATGTCTCAATCAGCTGTGGGTCTAGATATGGTCAATCCAGGTGGCATCACAGCCCCTGAACGAATTTGGTAAGAATTTCTCTCTCTTTCACTGTCTTTGTTTCACGGGTTTTTTAAAGTAATGGTTTTTTTTTAAATATAAGAAAAAATTTTTTTAAGATTTCTTTAGTGATTGATTGATTGATTGATTGCTATGTTGGGTCTTCGTTTCTGTGCTAGGGCTTTCTCCAGTTGTGGCAAGTGGGGGCCACTCTTCATCGCGGTGCGCGGGCCTCTCACTATTGTGGCCTCTCTTGTTGCGGAGCACAGGCTCCAGACGCGCAGGCTCAGTAGTTGTGGCTCACGGGCCTAGTTGCTCCACGGCATGTGGGATCTTCCCAGACCAGGGCTCGAACCCGTGTTTCCTGCATTAGCAGGCAGATTCTCAACCACTGCGCAACCAGGGAAGCCCAGTAATTGATTTTTGTAATGGGGTTTAGCTGCTTTTCACTGCTGTGTTTATGCCGCTTTACATCCACAAGTCTCACTTACAGAGAGATATCAATACATAGGTTTTAAGATTCTTACTAGTCAGATATATTCGAGGGCGGTGAATAGGGGGTGTTGAGTCCAGTTCACTGAGCAAGGAGTAGGTCTTGTCTATTACATATTGGGTTTATGGAATGGTATCTGAGCTAATTTCAAACCCTTGTTTTATGCATCACCCCACCTCTCCTTTCCCGTTAAGCAGCCATAGTGTGTTTTCTAAACGTGTGACTCTGTTCTGTTTTGTAGTTCAGTTCAAGTGTAGCGGTTTTTACATTCCCTCTATAAGTGATATCTTCTGATAAGTGTCTTTTTCTGTGTGACTTATTTCACTTAGAATCGTCGTACCTAAATCCACTCATCATGCTGCTACTAGCCTTATGACGTTGATTTCATGGCTGAGTGATATTCCTTTGTACATAAGGACCACAACTTCTTTATCCATTTTCCTCTTTCCTGGGATATTTAAGGTGTAATGAAGTGGAGGTTCTTGTCAACAGAGCAGCCCTAAACTTTGGGGTGCCTGTGTCTTGCTGATTTTTAGTTTTCCCAATTTATACGCCCATGAGTGGAAGTGCCCTATGCTCTGTAAGCTGAGTTTTTTAGATGTTTCAGGACACACCGTACACTTCTCGAGAGTGGCTGTTTGAAATTTACATCCCGCCCATCAGCGTAGCAAGGCTCCCTTTTCTCCATGGCCTGTCCTGCATTTCTGGTTTTGACACTTTATTCAGCATGGCCCTTTTGACCGATGGGAAGCGAGACTTCTTTGTAGCGCTGATTTGCCTTTCCAGGTTGCTTGGTTGGCCAAAAAGGGCGTATGCGTTTTTTCCTGAATATATTCAGGAAAAAACGCATACGCCCTTTTTGGCCAAGGGCATCATTGTCGAGGTTTCGCCGCTTTTCCTGTGCTTTAAAGGCGATTCGAATCTACCTCCTGAAATCTGTTTCCTGCAATTCTGCCTTGCTTTCAGATCCTCTTCGTTGCCTTCCCTCGATATATTTGTGGACGAGAGTTATCATTTATAACTCTGCAGGTTTGTGAATTGCAGTGCCCCTGAGCTCCATTTTTCAACTCGCTTTCTTGAAGGCTGGCCGCAAAAGCGCAGGATTGCTTCAGGCCCTATTCTGGTTCCGGGCGCAGGCTGAGCCTGTGGTTAATTCTTCTTCCTGATGGGAAAATAGAGTGAGCTGTGCCTGTCCCAACACCTAGAGCTAGTCTCTCATTGGTTCCCCCTCTTCCCGTTCATCCTCAGGACAAATTGCAACCTGTACGGAACAGGAGGTTAAAGGTGCTGATTCTCCAAGGAGGGAGATTGCTAGTAAAGCGGCTGGAATGGCGAACCCGAGCCCAAGGAGATGAGAAATGAGGAGCGTTTTAGAAACCTTTCCCGATCACACGGTGTACCATCTTCTGGGTTTCTCATGCATGCTTTCGATGTAGGAAGATGCCCTTGAACCTGGAGATTTGGGACCCATGGGATGGGTACCACGCAGTATTCCTTTAAAGGGTCTGCGTTTGCTCCCCCAACCTCACCAAACCTCTCAGCCCCTGAGTGTCCACCCTTATGTCTCAATCAGCTGTGGGTCTAGATATGGTCAATCCAGGTGGCATCACAGCCCCTGAACGAATTTGGTAAGAATTTCTCTCTCTTTCACTGTCTTTGTTTCACGGGTTTTTAAAAGTAATTGATTTTTATAATGGGGTTTAGCTGCTTTTCACTGCTGTGTTTATGCTGCTTTACACCCACTAGACTCACTTACAGAGAGATATCAATATATAGGTTTTAAGATTCTTACTAGTCAGATATATTCTTGGGCGGTGAATAGGGTGTCTTGAGTCCAGTTCACTGAGCAAGGAGTAGGTCTTGTCTATTACATATTGGGTTTATGGAACGGTATCTGAGCTAATTTGAAACCCTTGTTTTATGCATCACCCCATCTCACCTTTCCCGTTAAGCAGCCATAGTGTGTTTTCTAAACGTGTGACTCTGTTCTGTTTTGTAATTCAGTTCAAGTGTAGCGGTTTTTACATTCCCTCTATAAGTGATATCTTCTGATAAGTGTCTTTTTCTGTGTGACTTATTTCACTTAGAATCGTCGTACCTAAATCCACTCATCATGCTGCTACCAGCCTTATGAGGTTGATTTCATGGCTGAGTGATATTCCATTGTACATAAGGACCACAACTTCTTTATCCATTTTTCTCTTTCCTGGGATATTTAAGGTGTAACGAAGTGGAGGTTCTTGTCAACAGAGCAGCCCTAAACTTTGGGATGCCTGTGTCTTGCTGAGTTTTAGTTTTCCCAATTTATACGCCCATGAGTGGAAGTGCCCTATGCTCTGTAAGCTGAGTTTTTTAGATGTTTCAGGACACACCGTACCCTTCTCGAGAGTGGCTGTTGGCAATTTACATCCCGCCCATCAGCGTAGAAAGGCTCCCGTTTCTCCATGGCCTGTCCTGCATTTCTGGTTTTGACACTTTATTCAGCATGGCCCTTTTGACCGATGGGAAGCGAGACTTCTTTGTAGCGCTGATTTGCCTTTCCAGGTTGCTTGGTTGGCCAAAAAGGGCGTATGCGTTTGTTCCTGAATATATTCAGGAACAAACGCATACGCCCTTTTTGGCCAAGGGCATCATTGTCGAGGTTTCGCCGCTTTTCCTGTGCTTTAAAGGCGATTCGAATCTACCTCCTGAAATCTGTTTCCTGCAATTCTGCCTTGCTTTCAAATCCTCTTGGTTGCCTTCCCTCAAAATATTTGTGGCCGAGAGTTATCATTTTTAACTCTGCAGGTTTGTGAATTGCAGTGCCCCTGAGCTCCATTTTTCAACTCGCTTTCTTGGGAGCTGGCCGCAAAAGCGCAGGATTGCTTCAGGCCCTATTCTGGATCCGGGCGCAGGCTGAGCCTGTGGTTAATTCTTCTTCCTGATGGGAAAATAGAGTGAGCTGTGCCTGTCCCAACACCTAGAGCTAGTCTCTCATTGGTTCCCCCTCTTCCCGTTCATCCTCAGGACAAATTGCAACCTGTACGGAACAGGAGGTTAAAGGTGCTGATTCTCCAAGGAGGCAGATTGCTAGTAAAGCGGCTGGAATGGCGAACCCGAGCCCAAGGAGATGAGAAATGAGGAGCGTTTTAGAAACCTTTCCCGATCACACGGTGTACCATCTTCTGGGTTTCTCATGCATGTTTTCGATGTAGGAAGATGCCCTTGAACCTGGAGATTTGGGACCCATGGGATGGGTACCACGCAGTATTCCTTTAAAGGGTCTGCGTTTGCTCCCCCAACCTCACCAAACCTCTCAGCCCCTGAGTGTCCACCCTTATGTCTCAATCAGCTGTGGGTCTAGATATGGTCAATCCAGGTGGCATCACAGCCCCTGAACGAATTTGGTAAGAATTTCTCTCTCTTTCACTGTCTTTATTTCACGGGTTTTTTAAAGTAATGGTTTTTTTTTAAATATAAGAAAAATTTTTTTTTAAGATTTCTTTAGTGATTGATTGATTGATTGATTGCTATGTTGGGTCTTCGTTTCTGTGCTAGGGCTTTCTCCAGTTTTGGCAAGTGGGGGCCACTCTTCATCGCGGTGCGCGGGCCTCTCACTATTGTGGCCTCTCTTGTTGCGGAGCACAGGCTCCAGACGCGCAGGCTCAGTAGTTGTGGCTCACGGGCCTAGTTGCTCCACGGCATGTGGGATCTTCCCAGACCAGGGCTCGAACCCGTGTTTCCTGCATTAGCAGGCAGATTCTCAACCACTGCGCAACCAGGGAAGCCCAGTAATTGATTTTTGTAATGGGGTTTAGCTGCTTTTCACTGCTGTGTTTATGCCGCTTTACATCCACATGTCTCACTTACAGAGAGATATCAATACATAGGTTTTAAGATTCTTACTAGTCAGATATATTCTAGGGCGGTGAATAGGGGGTGTTGAGTCCAGTTCACTGAGCAAGGAGTAGGTCTTGTCTATTACATATTGGGTTTATGGAATGGTATCTGAGCTAATTTCAAACCCTTGTTTTATGCATCACCCCACCTCTCCCTTCCCGTTAAGCAGCCATAGTGTGTTTTCTAAACGTGTGACTCTGTTCTGTTTTGTAATTCAGTTCAAGTGTAGCGGTTTTTACATTCCCTCCATAAGTGATATATTCTGATAAGTGTCTTTTTCTGTGTGACTTATTTCACTTAGAATCGTCGTACCTAAATCCACTCATCATGCTGCTACTAGCCTTATGACGTTGATTTCATGGCTGAGTGATATTCCTTTGTACATAAGGACCACAACTTCTTTATCCATTTTCCTCTTTCCTGGGATATTTAAGGTGTAATGAAGTGGAGGTTCTTGTCAACAGAGCAGCCCTAAACTTTGGGGTGCCTGTGTCTTGCTGATTTTTAGTTTTCCCAATTTATACGCCCATGAGTGGAAGTGCCCTATGCTCTGTAAGCTGAGTTTTTTAGATGTTTCAGGACACACCATACACTTCTCCAGAGTGGCTGTTGGCAATTTACATCCCGCCCATCAGCGTAGCAAGGCTCCCTTTTCTCCATGGCCTGTCCTGCATTTCTGGTTTTGACACTTTATTCAGCATGGCCCTTTTGACCGATGGGAAGCGAGACTTCTTTGTAGCGCTGATTTGCCTTTCCAGGTTGCTTGGTTGTCCAAAAAGGGCGTATGCGTTTTTTCCTGAATATATTCAGGAAAAAACGCATACGCCCTTTTTGGCCAAGGGCATCATTGTCGAGGTTTCGCCGCTTTTCCTGTGCTTTAAAGGCGATTCGAATCTACCTCCTGAAATCTGTTTCCTGCAATTCTGCCTTGCTTTCAAATCCTCTTGGTTGCCTTCCCTCAAAATATTTGTGGCCGAGAGTTATCATTTTTAACTCTGCAGGTTTGTGAATTGCAGTGCCCCTGAGCTCCATTTTTCAACTCGCTTTCTTGGGAGCTGGCCGCAAAAGCGCAGGATTGCTTCAGGCCCTATTCTGGATCTGGGCGCAGGCTGAGCCTGTGGTTAATTCTTCTTCCTGATGGGAAAATAGAGTGAGCTGTGCCTGTCCCAACACCTAGAGCTAGTCTCTCATTGGTTCCCCCTCTTCCCGTTCATCCTCAGGACAAATTGCAACCTGTACGGAACAGGAGGTTAAAGGTGCTGATTCTCCAAGGAGGGAGATTGCTAGTAAAGCGGCTGGAATGGCGAACCCGAGCCCAAGGAGATGAGAAATGAGGAGCGTTTTAGAAACCTTTCCCGATCACACGGTGTACCATCTTCTGGGTTTCTCATGCATGTTTTCGATGTAGGAAGATGCCCTTGAACCTGGAGATTTGGGACCCATGGGATGGGTACCACGCAGTATTCCTTTAAAGGGTCTGCGTTTGCTCCCCCAACCTCACCAAACCTCTCAGCCCCTGAGTGTCCACCCTTATGTCTCAATCAGCTGTGGGTCTAGATATGGTCAATCCAGGTGGCATCACAGCCCCTGAACGAATTTGGTAAGAATTTCTCTCTCTTTCACTGTCTTTGTTTCACGGGTTTTTTAAAGTAATGGTTTTTTTTTAAATATAAGAAAAAATTTTTTTAAGATTTCTTTAGTGATTGATTGATTGATTGATTGCTATGTTGGGTCTTCGTTTCTGTGCTAGGGCTTTCTCCAGTTGTGGCAAGTGGGGGCCACTCTTCATCGCGGTGTGCGGGCCTCTCACTATTGTGGCCTCTCTTGTTGCGGAGCACAGGCTCCAGACGCGCAGGCTCAGTAGTTGTGGCTCACGGGCCTAGTTGCTCCACGGCATGTGGGATCTTCCCAGACCAGGGCTCGAACCCGTGTTTCCTGCATTAGCAGGCAGATTCTCAACCACTGCGCAACCAGGGAAGCCCAGTAATTGATTTTTGTAATGGGGTTTAGCTGCTTTTCACTGCTGTGTTTATGCCGCTTTACATCCACAAGTCTCACTTACAGAGAGATATCAATACATAGGTTTTAAGATTCTTACTAGTCAGATATATTCGAGGGCGGTGAATAGGGGGTGTTGAGTCCAGTTCACTGAGCAAGGAGTAGGTCTTGTCTATTACATATTGGGTTTATGGAATGGTATCTGAGCTAATTTCAAACCCTTGTTTTATGCATCACCCCACCTCTCCTTTCCCGTTAAGCAGCCATAGTGTGTTTTCTAAACGTGTGACTCTGTTCTGTTTTGTAGTTCAGTTCAAGTGTAGCGGTTTTTACATTCCCTCTATAAGTGATATCTTCTGATAAGTGTCTTTTTCTGTGTGACTTATTTCACTTAGAATCGTCGTACCTAAATCCACTCATCATGCTGCTACTAGCCTTATGACGTTGATTTCATGGCTGAGTGATATTCCTTTGTACATAAGGACCACAACTTCTTTATCCATTTTCCTCTTTCCTGGGATATTTAAGGTGTAATGAAGTGGAGGTTCTTGTCAACAGAGCAGCCCTAAACTTTGGGGTGCCTGTGTCTTGCTGATTTTTAGTTTTCCCAATTTATACGCCCATGAGTGGAAGTGCCCTATGCTCTGTAAGCTGAGTTTTTTAGATGTTTCAGGACACACCGTACACTTCTCGAGAGTGGCTGTTTGAAATTTACATCCCGCCCATCAGCGTAGCAAGGCTCCCTTTTCTCCATGGCCTGTCCTGCATTTCTGGTTTTGACACTTTATTCAGCATGGCCCTTTTGACCGATGGGAAGCGAGACTTCTTTGTAGCGCTGATTTGCCTTTCCAGGTTGCTTGGTTGGCCAAAAAGGGCGTATGCGTTTTTTCCTGAATATATTCAGGAAAAAACGCATACGCCCTTTTTGGCCAAGGGCATCATTGTCGAGGTTTCGCCGCCTTTCCTGTGCTTTAAAGGCGATTCGAATCTACCTCCTGAAATCTGTTTCCTGCAATTCTGCCTTGCTTTCAGATCCTCTTCGTTGCCTTCCCTCGATATATTTGTGGACGAGAGTTATCATTTATAACTCTGCAGGTTTGTGAATTGCAGTGCCCCTGAGCTCCATTTTTCAACTCGCTTTCTTGAAGGCTGGCCGCAAAAGCGCAGGATTGCTTCAGGCCCTATTCTGGTTCCGGGCGCAGGCTGAGCCTGTGGTTAATTCTTCTTCCTGATGGGAAAATAGAGTGAGCTGTGCCTGTCCCAACACCTAGAGCTAGTCTCTCATTGGTTCCCCCTCTTCCCGTTCATCCTCAGGACAAATTGCAACCTGTACGGAACAGGAGGTTAAAGGTGCTGATTCTCCAAGGAGGGAGATTGCTAGTAAAGCGGCTGGAATGGCGAACCCGAGCCCAAGGAGATGAGAAATGAGGAGCGTTTTAGAAACCTTTCCCGATCACACGGTGTACCATCTTCTGGGTTTCTCATGCATGCTTTCGATGTAGGAAGATGCCCTTGAACCTGGAGATTTGGGACCCATGGGATGGGTACCACGCAGTATTCCTTTAAAGGGTCTGCGTTTGCTCCCCCAACCTCACCAAACCTCTCAGCCCCTGAGTGTCCACCCTTATGTCTCAATCAGCTGTGGGTCTAGATATGGTCAATCCAGGTGGCATCACAGCCCCTGAACGAATTTGGTAAGAATTTCTCTCTCTTTCACTGTCTTTGTTTCACGGGTTTTTAAAAGTAATTGATTTTTATAATGGGGTTTAGCTGCTTTTCACTGCTGTGTTTATGCTGCTTTACACCCACTAGACTCACTTACAGAGAGATATCAATATATAGGTTTTAAGATTCTTACTAGTCAGATATATTCTTGGGCGGTGAATAGGGTGTCTTGAGTCCAGTTCACTGAGCAAGGAGTAGGTCTTGTCTATTACATATTGGGTTTATGGAACGGTATCTGAGCTAATTTGAAACCCTTGTTTTATGCATCACCCCATCTCACCTTTCCCGTTAAGCAGCCATAGTGTGTTTTCTAAACGTGTGACTCTGTTCTGTTTTGTAATTCAGTTCAAGTGTAGCGGTTTTTACATTCCCTCTATAAGTGATATCTTCTGATAAGTGTCTTTTTCTGTGTGACTTATTTCACTTAGAATCGTCGTACCTAAATCCACTCATCATGCTGCTACCAGCCTTATGAGGTTGATTTCATGGCTGAGTGATATTCCATTGTACATAAGGACCACAACTTCTTTATCCATTTTTCTCTTTCCTGGGATATTTAAGGTGTAACGAAGTGGAGGTTCTTGTCAACAGAGCAGCCCTAAACTTTGGGATGCCTGTGTCTTGCTGAGTTTTAGTTTTCCCAATTTATACGCCCATGAGTGGAAGTGCCCTATGCTCTGTAAGCTGAGTTTTTTAGATGTTTCAGGACACACCGTACCCTTCTCGAGAGTGGCTGTTGGCAATTTACATCCCGCCCATCAGCGTAGAAAGGCTCCCGTTTCTCCATGGCCTGTCCTGCATTTCTGGTTTTGACACTTTATTCAGCATGGCCCTTTTGACCGATGGGAAGCGAGACTTCTTTGTAGCGCTGATTTGCCTTTCCAGGTTGCTTGGTTGGCCAAAAAGGGCGTATGCGTTTGTTCCTGAATATATTCAGGAACAAACGCATACGCCCTTTTTGGCCAAGGGCATCATTGTCGAGGTTTCGCCGCTTTTCCTGTGCTTTAAAGGCGATTCGAATCTACCTCCTGAAATCTGTTTCCTGCAATTCTGCCTTGCTTTCAAATCCTCTTGGTTGCCTTCCCTCAAAATATTTGTGGCCGAGAGTTATCATTTTTAACTCTGCAGGTTTGTGAATTGCAGTGCCCCTGAGCTCCATTTTTCAACTCGCTTTCTTGGGAGCTGGCCGCAAAAGCGCAGGATTGCTTCAGGCCCTATTCTGGATCCGGGCGCAGGCTGAGCCTGTGGTTAATTCTTCTTCCTGATGGGAAAATAGAGTGAGCTGTGCCTGTCCCAACACCTAGAGCTAGTCTCTCATTGGTTCCCCCTCTTCCCGTTCATCCTCAGGACAAATTGCAACCTGTACGGAACAGGAGGTTAAAGGTGCTGATTCTCCAAGGAGGGAGATTGCTAGTAAAGCGGCTGGAATGGCGAACCCGAGCCCAAGGAGATGAGAAATGAGGAGCGTTTTAGAAACCTTTCCCGATCACACGGTGTACCATCTTCTGGGTTTCTCATGCATGTTTTCGATGTAGGAAGATGCCCTTGAACCTGGAGATTTGGGACCCATGGGATGGGTACCACGCAGTATTCCTTTAAAGGGTCTGCGTTTGCTCCCCCAACCTCACCAAACCTCTCAGCCCCTGAGTGTCCACCCTTATGTCTCAATCAGCTGTGGGTCTAGATATGGTCAATCCAGGTGGCATCACAGCCCCTGAACGAATTTGGTAAGAATTTCTCTCTCTTTCACTGTCTTTGTTTCACGGGTTTTTTAAAGTAATGGTTTTTTTTTAAATATAAGAAAAATTTTTTTTTAAGATTTCTTTAGTGATTGATTGATTGATTGATTGCTATGTTGGGTCTTCGTTTCTGTGCTAGGGCTTTCTCCAGTTTTGGCAAGTGGGGGCCACTCTTCATCGCGGTGCGCGGGCCTCTCACTATTGTGGCCTCTCTTGTTGCGGAGCACAGGCTCCAGACGCGCAGGCTCAGTAGTTATGGCTCACGGGCCTAGTTGCTCCACGGCATGTGGGATCTTCCCAGACCAGGGCTCGAACCCGTGTTTCCTGCATTAGCAGGCAGATTCTCAACCACTGCGCAACCAGGGAAGCCCAGTAATTGATTTTTGTAATGGGGTTTAGCTGCTTTTCACTGCTGTGTTTATGCCGCTTTACATCCACATGTCTCACTTACAGAGAGATATCAATACATAGGTTTTAAGATTCTTACTAGTCAGATATATTCTAGGGCGGTGAATAGGGGGTGTTGAGTCCAGTTCACTGAGCAAGGAGTAGGTCTTGTCTATTACATATTGGGTTTATGGAATGGTATCTGAGCTAATTTCAAACCCTTGTTTTATGCATCACCCCACCTCTCCCTTCCCGTTAAGCAGCCATAGTGTGTTTTCTAAACGTGTGACTCTGTTCTGTTTTGTAATTCAGTTCAAGTGTAGCGGTTTTTACATTCCCTCCATAAGTGATATCTTCTGATAAGTGTCTTTTTCTGTGTGACTTATTTCACTTAGAATCGTCGTACCTAAATCCACTCATCATGCTGCTACTAGCCTTATGACGTTGATTTCATGGCTGAGTGATATTCCTTTGTACATAAGGACCACAACTTCTTTATCCATTTTCCTCTTTCCTGGGATATTTAAGGTGTAATGAAGTGGAGGTTCTTGTCAACAGAGCAGCCCTAAACTTTGGGGTGCCTGTGTCTTGCTGATTTTTAGTTTTCCCAATTTATACGCCCATGAGTGGAAGTGCCCTATGCTCTGTAAGCTGAGTTTTTTAGATGTTTCAGGACACACCGTACACTTCTCCAGAGTGGCTGTTGGCAATTTACATCCCGCCCATCAGCGTAGCAAGGCTCCCTTTTCTCCATGGCCTGTCCTGCATTTCTGGTTTTGACACTTTATTCAGCATGGCCCTTTTGACCGATGGGAAGCGAGACTTCTTTGTAGCGCTGATTTGCCTTTCCAGGTTGCTTGGTTGTCCAAAAAGGGCGTATGCGTTTTTTCCTGAATATATTCAGGAAAAAACGCATACGCCCTTTTTGGCCAAGGGCATCATTGTCGAGGTTTCGCCGCTTTTCCTGTGCTTTAAAGGCGATTCGAATCTACCTCCTGAAATCTGTTTCCTGCAATTCTGCCTTGCTTTCAAATCCTCTTGGTTGCCTTCCCTCAAAATATTTGTGGCCGAGAGTTATCATTTTTAACTCTGCAGGTTTGTGAATTGCAGTGCCCCTGAGCTCCATTTTTCAACTCGCTTTCTTGGGAGCTGGCCGCAAAAGCGCAGGATTGCTTCAGGCCCTATTCTGGATCTGGGCGCAGGCTGAGCCTGTGGTTAATTCTTCTTCCTGATGGGAAAATAGAGTGAGCTGTGCCTGTCCCAACACCTAGAGCTAGTCTCTCATTGGTTCCCCCTCTTCCCGTTCATCCTCAGGACAAATTGCAACCTGTACGGAACAGGAGGTTAAAGGTGCTGATTCTCCAAGGAGGGAGATTGCTAGTAAAGCGGCTGGAATGGCGAACCCGAGCCCAAGGAGATGAGAAATGAGGAGCGTTTTAGAAACCTTTCCCGATCACACGGTGTACCATCTTCTGGGTTTCTCATGCATGTTTTCGATGTAGGAAGATGCCCTTGAACCTGGAGATTTGGGACCCATGGGATGGGTACCACGCAGTATTCCTTTAAAGGGTCTGCGTTTGCTCCCCCAACCTCACCAAACCTCTCAGCCCCTGAGTGTCCACCCTTATGTCTCAATCAGCTGTGGGTCTAGATATGGTCAATCCAGGTGGCATCACAGCCCCTGAACGAATTTGGTAAGAATTTCTCTCTCTTTCACTGTCTTTGTTTCACGGGTTTTTTAAAGTAATGGTTTTTTTTTAAATATAAGAAAAAATTTTTTTAAGATTTCTTTAGTGATTGATTGATTGATTGATTGCTATGTTGGGTCTTCGTTTCTGTGCTAGGGCTTTCTCCAGTTGTGGCAAGTGGGGGCCACTCTTCATCGCGGTGCGCGGGCCTCTCACTATTGTGGCCTCTCTTGTTGCGGAGCACAGGCTCCAGACGCGCAGGCTCAGTAGTTGTGGCTCACGGGCCTAGTTGCTCCACGGCATGTGGGATCTTCCCAGACCAGGGCTCGAACCCATGTTTCCTGCATTAGCAGGCAGATTCTCAACCACTGCGCAACCAGGGAAGCCCAGTAATTGATTTTTGTAATGGGGTTTAGCTGCTTTTCACTGCTGTGTTTATGCCGCTTTACATCCACAAGTCTCACTTACAGAGAGATATCAATACATAGGTTTTAAGATTCTTACTAGTCAGATATATTCTAGGGCGGTGAATAGGGGGTGTTGAGTCCAGTTCACTGAGCAAGGAGTAGGTCTTGTCTATTACATATTGGGTTTATGGAATGGTATCTGAGCTAATTTCAAACCCTTGTTTTATGCATCACCCCACCTCTCCTTTCCCGTTAAGCAGCCATAGTGTGTTTTCTAAACGTGTGACTCTGTTCTGTTTTGTAGTTCAGTTCAAGTGTAGCGGTTTTTACATTCCCTCTATAAGTGATATCTTCTGATAAGTGTCTTTTTCTGTGTGACTTATTTCACTTAGAATCGTCGTACCTAAATCCACTCATCATGCTGCTACTAGCCTTATGACGTTGATTTCATGGCTGAGTGATATTCCTTTGTACATAAGGACCACAACTTCTTTATCCATTTTCCTCTTTCCTGGGATATTTAAGGTGTAATGAAGTGGAGGTTCTTGTCAACAGAGCAGCCCTAAACTTTGGGGTGCCTGTGTCTTGCTGATTTTTAGTTTTCCCAATTTATACGCCCATGAGTGGAAGTGCCCTATGCTCTGTAAGCTGAGTTTTTTAGATGTTTCAGGACACACCGTACACTTCTCGAGAGTGGCTGTTGGAAATTTACATCCCGCCCATCAGCGTAGCAAGGCTCCCTTTTCTCCATGGCCTGTCCTGCATTTCTGGTTTTGACACTTTATTCAGCATGGCCCTTTTGACCGATGGGAAGCGAGACTTCTTTGTAGCGCTGATTTGCCTTTCCAGGTTGCTTGGTTGGCCAAAAAGGGCGTATGCGTTTTTTCCTGAATATATTCAGGAAAAAACGCATACGCCCTTTTTGGCCAAGGGCATCATTGTCGAGGTTTCGCCGCTTTTCCTGTGCTTTAAAGGCGATTCGAATCTACCTCCTGAAATCTGTTTCCTGCAATTCTGCCTTGCTTTCAGATCCTCTTCGTTGCCTTCCCTCGATATATTTGTGGACGAGAGTTATCATTTATAACTCTGCAGGTTTGTGAATTGCAGTGCCCCTGAGCTCCATTTTTCAACTCGCTTTCTTGAAGGCTGGCCGCAAAAGCGCAGGATTGCTTCAGGCCCTATTCTGGTTCCGGGCGCAGGCTGAGCCTGTGGTTAATTCTTCTTCCTGATGGCAAAATAGAGTGAGCTGTGCCTGTCCCAACACCTAGAGCTAGTCTCTCATTGGTTCCCCCTCTTCCCGTTCATCCTCAGGACAAATTGCAACCTGTACGGAACAGGAGGTTAAAGGTGCTGATTCTCCAAGGAGGGAGATTGCTAGTAAAGCGGCTGGAATGGCGAACCCGAGCCCAAGGAGATGAGAAATGAGGAGCGTTTTAGAAACCTTTCCCGATCACACGGTGTACCATCTTCTGGGTTTCTCATGCATGCTTTCGATGTAGGAAGATGCCCTTGAACCTGGAGATTTGGGACCCATGGGATGGGTACCACGCAGTATTCCTTTAAAGGGTCTGCGTTTGCTCCCCCAACCTCACCAAACCTCTCAGCCCCTGAGTGTCCACCCTTATGTCTCAATCAGCTGTGGGTCTAGATATGGTCAATCCAGGTGGCATCACAGCCCCTGAACGAATTTGGTAAGAATTTCTCTCTCTTTCACTGTCTTTGTTTCACGGGTTTTTAAAAGTAATTGATTTTTATAATGGGGTTTAGCTGCTTTTCACTGCTGTGTTTATGCTGCTTTACACCCACTAGACTCACTTACAGAGAGATATCAATATATAGGTTTTAAGATTCTTACTAGTCAGATATATTCTTGGGCGGTGAATAGGGTGTCTTGAGTCCAGTTCACTGAGCAAGGAGTAGGTCTTGTCTATTACATATTGGGTTTATGGAACGGTATCTGAGCTAATTTGAAACCCTTGTTTTATGCATCACCCCATCTCACCTTTCCCGTTAAGCAGCCATAGTGTGTTTTCTAAACGTGTGACTCTGTTCTGTTTTGTAATTCAGTTCAAGTGTAGCGGTTTTTACATTCCCTCTATAAGTGATATCTTCTGATAAGTGTCTTTTTCTGTGTGACTTATTTCACTTAGAATCGTCGTACCTAAATCCACTCATCATGCTGCTACCAGCCTTATGAGGTTGATTTCATGGCTGAGTGATATTCCATTGTACATAAGGACCACAACTTCTTTATCCATTTTTCTCTTTCCTGGGATATTTAAGGTGTAACGAAGTGGAGGTTCTTGTCAACAGAGCAGCCCTAAACTTTGGGATGCCTGTGTCTTGCTGAGTTTTAGTTTTCCCAATTTATACGCCCATGAGTGGAAGTGCCCTATGCTCTGTAAGCTGAGTTTTTTAGATGTTTCAGGACACACCGTACCCTTCTCGAGAGTGGCTGTTGGCAATTTACATCCCGCCCATCAGCGTAGAAAGGCTCCCGTTTCTCCATGGCCTGTCCTGCATTTCTGGTTTTGACACTTTATTCAGCATGGCCCTTTTGACCGATGGGAAGCGAGACTTCTTTGTAGCGCTGATTTGCCTTTCCAGGTTGCTTGGTTGGCCAAAAAGGGCGTATGCGTTTGTTCCTGAATATATTCAGGAACAAACGCATACGCCCTTTTTGGCCAAGGGCATCATTGTCGAGGTTTCGCCGCTTTTCCTGTGCTTTAAAGGCGATTCGAATCTACCTCCTGAAATCTGTTTCCTGCAATTCTGCCTTGCTTTCAAATCCTCTTGGTTGCCTTCCCTCAAAATATTTGTGGCCGAGAGTTATCATTTTTAACTCTGCAGGTTTGTGAATTGCAGTGCCCCTGAGCTCCATTTTTCAACTCGCTTTCTTGGGAGCTGGCCGCAAAAGCGCAGGATTGCTTCAGGCCCTATTCTGGATCCGGGCGCAGGCTGAGCCTGTGGTTAATTCTTCTTCCTGATGGGAAAATAGAGTGAGCTGTGCCTGTCCCAACACCTAGAGCTAGTCTCTCATTGGTTCCCCCTCTTCCCGTTCATCCTCAGGACAAATTGCAACCTGTACGGAACAGGAGGTTAAAGGTGCTGATTCTCCAAGGAGGGAGATTGCTAGTAAAGCGGCTGGAATGGCGAACCCGAGCCCAAGGAGATGAGAAATGAGGAGCGTTTTAGAAACCTTTCCCGATCACACGGTGTACCATCTTCTGGGTTTCTCATGCATGTTTTCGATGTAGGAAGATGCCCTTGAACCTGGAGATTTGGGACCCATGGGATGGGTACCACGCAGTATTCCTTTAAAGGGTCTGCGTTTGCTCCCCCAACCTCACCAAACCTCTCAGCCCCTGAGTGTCCACCCTTATGTCTCAATCAGCTGTGGGTCTAGATATGGTCAATCCAGGTGGCATCACAGCCCCTGAACGAATTTGGTAAGAATTTCTCTCTCTTTCACTGTCTTTGTTTCACGGGTTTTTTAAAGTAATGGTTTTTTTTTAAATATAAGAAAAATTTTTTTTTAAGATTTCTTTAGTGATTGATTGATTGATTGATTGCTATGTTGGGTCTTCGTTTCTGTGCTAGGGCTTTCTCCAGTTTTGGCAAGTGGGGGCCACTCTTCATCGCGGTGCGCGGGCCTCTCACTATTGTGGCCTCTCTTGTTGCGGAGCACAGGCTCCAGACGCGCAGGCTCAGTAGTTATGGCTCACGGGCCTAGTTGCTCCACGGCATGTGGGATCTTCCCAGACCAGGGCTCGAACCCGTGTTTCCTGCATTAGCAGGCAGATTCTCAACCACTGCGCAACCAGGGAAGCCCAGTAATTGATTTTTGTAATGGGGTTTAGCTGCTTTTCACTGCTGTGTTTATGCCGCTTTACATCCACATGTCTCACTTACAGAGAGATATCAATACATAGGTTTTAAGATTCTTACTAGTCAGATATATTCTAGGGCGGTGAATAGGGGGTGTTGAGTCCAGTTCACTGAGCAAGGAGTAGGTCTTGTCTATTACATATTGGGTTTATGGAATGGTATCTGAGCTAATTTCAAACCCTTGTTTTATGCATCACCCCACCTCTCCCTTCCCGTTAAGCAGCCATAGTGTGTTTTCTAAACGTGTGACTCTGTTCTGTTTTGTAATTCAGTTCAAGTGTAGCGGTTTTTACATTCCCTCCATAAGTGATATCTTCTGATAAGTGTCTTTTTCTGTGTGACTTATTTCACTTAGAATCGTCGTACCTAAATCCACTCATCATGCTGCTACTAGCCTTATGACGTTGATTTCATGGCTGAGTGATATTCCTTTGTACATAAGGACCACAACTTCTTTATCCATTTTCCTCTTTCCTGGGATATTTAAGGTGTAATGAAGTGGATGTTCTTGTCAACAGAGCAGCCCTAAACTTTGGGGTGCCTGTGTCTTGCTGATTTTTAGTTTTCCCAATTTATACGCCCATGAGTGGAAGTGCCCTATGCTCTGTAAGCTGAGTTTTTTAGATGTTTCAGGACACACCGTACACTTCTCCAGAGTGGCTGTTGGCAATTTACATCCCGCCCATCAGCGTAGCAAGGCTCCCTTTTCTCCATGGCCTGTCCTGCATTTCTGGTTTTGACACTTTATTCAGCATGGCCCTTTTGACCGATGGGAAGCGAGACTTCTTTGTAGCGCTGATTTGCCTTTCCAGGTTGCTTGGTTGTCCAAAAAGGGCGTATGCGTTTTTTCCTGAATATATTCAGGAAAAAACGCATACGCCCTTTTTGGCCAAGGGCATCATTGTCGAGGTTTCGCCGCTTTTCCTGTGCTTTAAAGGCGATTCGAATCTACCTCCTGAAATCTGTTTCCTGCAATTCTGCCTTGCTTTCAAATCCTCTTGGTTGCCTTCCCTCAAAATATTTGTGGCCGAGAGTTATCATTTTTAACTCTGCAGGTTTGTGAATTGCAGTGCCCCTGAGCTCCATTTTTCAACTCGCTTTCTTGGGAGCTGGCCGCAAAAGCGCAGGATTGCTTCAGGCCCTATTCTGGATCTGGGCGCAGGCTGAGCCTGTGGTTAATTCTTCTTCCTGATGGGAAAATAGAGTGAGCTGTGCCTGTCCCAACACCTAGAGCTAGTCTCTCATTGGTTCCCCCTCTTCCCGTTCATCCTCAGGACAAATTGCAACCTGTACGGAACAGGAGGTTAAAGGTGCTGATTCTCCAAGGAGGGAGATTGCTAGTAAAGCGGCTGGAATGGCGAACCCGAGCCCAAGGAGATGAGAAATGAGGAGCGTTTTAGAAACCTTTCCCGATCACACGGTGTACCATCTTCTGGGTTTCTCATGCATGTTTTCGATGTAGGAAGATGCCCTTGAACCTGGAGATTTGGGACCCATGGGATGGGTACCACGCAGTATTCCTTTAAAAGGTCTGCGTTTGCTCCCCCAACCTCACCAAACCTCTCAGCCCCTGAGTGTCCACCCTTATGTCTCAATCAGCTGTGGGTCTAGATATGGTCAATCCAGGTGGCATCACAGCCCCTGAACGAATTTGGTAAGAATTTCTCTCTCTTTCACTGTCTTTGTTTCACGGGTTTTTTAAAGTAATGGTTTTTTTTTAAATATAAGAAAAAATTTTTTTAAGATTTCTTTAGTGATTGATTGATTGATTGATTGCTATGTTGGGTCTTCGTTTCTGTGCTAGGGCTTTCTCCAGTTGTGGCAAGTGGGGGCCACTCTTCATCGCGGTGCGCGGGCCTCTCACTATTGTGGCCTCTCTTGTTGCGGAGCACAGGCTCCAGACGCGCAGGCTCAGTAGTTGTGGCTCACGGGCCTAGTTGCTCCACGGCATGTGGGATCTTCCCAGACCAGGGCTCGAACCCATGTTTCCTGCATTAGCAGGCAGATTCTCAACCACTGCGCAACCAGGGAAGCCCAGTAATTGATTTTTGTAATGGGGTTTAGCTGCTTTTCACTGCTGTGTTTATGCCGCTTTACATCCACAAGTCTCACTTACAGAGAGATATCAATACATAGGTTTTAAGATTCTTACTAGTCAGATATATTCTAGGGCGGTGAATAGGGGGTGTTGAGTCCAGTTCACTGAGCAAGGAGTAGGTCTTGTCTATTACATATTGGGTTTATGGAATGGTATCTGAGCTAATTTCAAACCCTTGTTTTATGCATCACCCCACCTCTCCTTTCCCGTTAAGCAGCCATAGTGTGTTTTCTAAACGTGTGACTCTGTTCTGTTTTGTAGTTCAGTTCAAGTGTAGCGGTTTTTACATTCCCTCTATAAGTGATATCTTCTGATAAGTGTCTTTTTCTGTGTGACTTATTTCACTTAGAATCGTCGTGCCTAAATCCACTCATCATGCTGCTACTAGCCTTATGACGTTGATTTCATGGCTGAGTGATATTCCTTTGTACATAAGGACCACAACTTCTTTATCCATTTTCCTCTTTCCTGGGATATTTAAGGTGTAATGAAGTGGAGGTTCTTGTCAACAGAGCAGCCCTAAACTTTGGGGTGCCTGTGTCTTGCTGATTTTTAGTTTTCCCAATTTATACGCCCATGAGTGGAAGTGCCCTATGCTCTGTAAGCTGAGTTTTTTAGATGTTTCAGGACACACCGTACACTTCTCGAGAGTGGCTGTTGGAAATTTACATCCCGCCCATCAGCGTAGCAAGGCTCCCGTTTCTCCATGGCCTGTCCTGCATTTCTGGTTTTGACACTTTATTCAGCATGGCCCTTTTGACCGATGGGAAGCGAGACTTCTTTGTAGCGCTGATTTGCCTTTCCAGGTTGCTTGGTTGGCCAAAAAGGGCGTATGCGTTTTTTCCTGAATATATTCAGGAAAAAACGCATACGCCCTTTTTGGCCAAGGGCATCATTGTCGAGGTTTCGCCGCTTTTCCTGTGCTTTAAAGGCGATTCGAATCTACCTCCTGAAATCTGTTTCCTGCAATTCTGCCTTGCTTTCAGATCCTCTTCGTTGCCTTCCCTCGATATATTTGTGGACGAGAGTTATCATTTATAACTCTGCAGGTTTGTGAATTGCAGTGCCCCTGAGCTCCATTTTTCAACTCGCTTTCTTGAAGGCTGGCCGCAAAAGCGCAGGATTGCTTCAGGCCCTATTCTGGTTCCGGGCGCAGGCTGAGCCTGTGGTTAATTCTTCTTCCTGATGGGAAAATAGAGTGAGCTGTGCCTGTCCCAACACCTAGAGCTAGTCTCTCATTGGTTCCCCCTCTTCCCGTTCATCCTCAGGACAAATTGCAACCTGTACGGAACAGGAGGTTAAAGGTGCTGATTCTCCAAGGAGGGAGATTGCTAGTAAAGCGGCTGGAATGGCGAACCCGAGCCCAAGGAGATGAGAAATGAGGAGCGTTTTAGAAACCTTTCCCGATCACACGGTGTACCATCTTCTGGGTTTCTCATGCATGTTTTCGATGTAGGAAGATGCCCTTGAACCTGGAGATTTGGGACCCATGGGATGGGTACCACGCAGTATTCCTTTAAAGGGTCTGCGTTTGCTCCCCCAACCTCACCAAACCTCTCAGCCCCTGAGTGTCCACCCTTATGTCTCAATCAGCTGTGGGTCTAGATATGGTCAATCCAGGTGGCATCACAGCCCCTGAACGAATTTGGTAAGAATTTCTCTCTCTTTCACTGTCTTTGTTTCACGGGTTTTTTAAAGTAATGGTTTTTTTTTAAATATAAGAAAAAATTTTTTTAAGATTTCTTTAGTGATTGATTGATTGATTGATTGCTATGTTGGGTCTTCGTTTCTGTGCTAGGGCTTTCTCCAGTTGTGGCAAGTGGGGGCCACTCTTCATCGCGGTGCGCGGGCCTCTCACTATTGTGGCCTCTCTTGTTGCGGAGCACAGGCTCCAGACGCGCAGGCTCAGTAGTTGTGGCTCACGGGCCTAGTTGCTCCACGGCATGTGGGATCTTCCCAGACCAGGGCTCGAACCCGTGTTTCCTGCATTAGCAGGCAGATTCTCAACCGCTGCGCAACCAGGGAAGCCCAGTAATTGATTTTTGTAATGGGGTTTAGCTGCTTTTCACTGCTGTGTTTATGCCGCTTTACATCCACAAGTCTCACTTACAGAGAGATATCAATACATAGGTTTTAAGATTCTTACTAGTCAGATATATTCGAGGGCGGTGAATAGGGGGTGTTGAGTCCAGTTCACTGAGCAAGGAGTAGGTCTTGTCTATTACATATTGGGTTTATGGAATGGTATCTGAGCTAATTTCAAACCCTTGTTTTATGCATCACCCCACCTCTCCTTTCCCGTTAAGCAGCCATAGTGTGTTTTCTAAACGTGTGACTCTGTTCTGTTTTGTAGTTCAGTTCAAGTGTAGCGGTTTTTACATTCCCTCTATAAGTGATATCTTCTGATAAGTGTCTTTTTCTGTGTGACTTATTTCACTTAGAATCGTCGTACCTAAATCCACTCATCATGCTGCTACTAGCCTTATGACGTTGATTTCATGGCTGAGTGATATTCCTTTGTACATAAGGACCACAACTTCTTTATCCATTTTCCTCTTTCCTGGGATATTTAAGGTGTAATGAAGTGGAGGTTCTTGTCAACAGAGCAGCCCTAAACTTTGGGGTGCCTGTGTCTTGCTGATTTTTAGTTTTCCCAATTTATACGCCCATGAGTGGAAGTGCCCTATGCTCTGTAAGCTGAGTTTTTTAGATGTTTCAGGACACACCGTACACTTCTCGAGAGTGGCTGTTGGAAATTTACATCCCGCCCATCAGCGTAGCAAGGCTCCCTTTTCTCCATGGCCTGTCCTGCATTTCTGGTTTTGACACTTTATTCAGCATGGCCCTTTTGACCGATGGGAAGCGAGACTTCTTTGTAGCGCTGATTTGCCTTTCCAGGTTGCTTGGTTGGCCAAAAAGGGCGTATGCGTTTTTTCCTGAATATATTCAGGAAAAAACGCATACGCCCTTTTTGGCCAAGGGCATCATTGTCGAGGTTTCGCCGCTTTTCCTGTGCTTTAAAGGCGATTCGAATCTACCTCCTGAAATCTGTTTCCTGCAATTCTGCCTTGCTTTCAGATCCTCTTCGTTGCCTTCCCTCGATATATTTGTGGACGAGAGTTATCATTTATAACTCTGCAGGTTTGTGAATTGCAGTGCCCCTGAGCTCCATTTTTCAACTCGCTTTCTTGAAGGCTGGCCGCAAAAGCGCAGGATTGCTTCAGGCCCTATTCTGGTTCCGGGCGCAGGCTGAGCCTGTGGTTAATTCTTCTTCCTGATGGGAAAATAGAGTGAGCTGTGCCTGTCCCAACACCTAGAGCTAGTCTCTCATTGGTTCCCCCTCTTCCCGTTCATCCTCAGGACAAATTGCAACCTGTACGGAACAGGAGGTTAAAGGTGCTGATTCTCCAAGGAGGGAGATTGCTAGTAAAGCGGCTGGAATGGCGAACCCGAGCCCAAGGAGATGAGAAATGAGGAGCGTTTTAGAAACCTTTCCCGATCACACGGTGTACCATCTTCTGGGTTTCTCATGCATGCTTTCGATGTAGGAAGATGCCCTTGAACCTGGAGATTTGGGACCCATGGGATGGGTACCACGCAGTATTCCTTTAAAGGGTCTGCGTTTGCTCCCCCAACCTCACCAAACCTCTCAGCCCCTGAGTGTCCACCCTTATGTCTCAATCAGCTGTGGGTCTAGATATGGTCAATCCAGGTGGCATCACAGCCCCTGAACGAATTTGGTAAGAATTTCTCTCTCTTTCACTGTCTTTGTTTCACGGGTTTTTAAAAGTAATTGATTTTTATAATGGGGTTTAGCTGCTTTTCACTGCTGTGTTTATGCTGCTTTACACCCACTAGACTCACTTACAGAGAGATATCAATACATAGGTTTTAAGATTCTTACTAGTCAGATATATTCTTGGGCGGTGAATAGGGTGTCTTGAGTCCAGTTCACTGAGCAAGGAGTAGGTCTTGTCTATTACATATTGGGTTTATGGAACGGTATCTGAGCTAATTTGAAACCCTTGTTTTATGCATCACCCCATCTCACCTTTCCCGTTAAGCAGCCATAGTGTGTTTTCTAAACGTGTGACTCTGTTCTGTTTTGTAATTCAGTTCAAGTGTAGCGGTTTTTACATTCCCTCTATAAGTGATATCTTCTGATAAGTGTCTTTTTCTGTGTGACTTATTTCACTTAGAATCGTCGTACCTAAATCCACTCATCATGCTGCTACCAGCCTTATGAGGTTGATTTCATGGCTGAGTGATATTCCATTGTACATAAGGACCACAACTTCTTTATCCATTTTTCTCTTTCCTGGGATATTTAAGGTGTAACGAAGTGGAGGTTCTTGTCAACAGAGCAGCCCTAAACTTTGGGATGCCTGTGTCTTGCTGAGTTTTAGTTTTCCCAATTTATACGCCCATGAGTGGAAGTGCCCTATGCTCTGTAAGCTGAGTTTTTTAGATGTTTCAGGACACACCGTACCCTTCTCGAGAGTGGCTGTTGGCAATTTACATCCCGCCCATCAGCGTAGAAAGGCTCCCGTTTCTCCATGGCCTGTCCTGCATTTCTGGTTTTGACACTTTATTCAGCATGGCCCTTTTGACCGATGGGAAGCGAGACTTCTTTGTAGCGCTGATTTGCCTTTCCAGGTTGCTTGGTTGGCCAAAAAGGGCGTATGCGTTTGTTCCTGAATATATTCAGGAAAAAACGCATACGCCCTTTTTGGCCAAGGGCATCATTGTCGAGGTTTCGCCGCTTTTCCTGTGCTTTAAAGGCGATTCGAATCTACCTCCTGAAATCTGTTTCCTGCAATTCTGCCTTGCTTTCAGATCCTCTTCGTTGCCTTCCCTCGATATATTTGTGGACGAGAGTTATCATTTATAACTCTGCAGGTTTGTGAATTGCAGTGCCCCTGAGCTCCATTTTTCAACTCGCTTTCTTGAAGGCTGGCCGCAAAAGCGCAGGATTGCTTCAGGCCCTATTCTGGTTCCGGGCGCAGGCTGAGCCTGTGGTTAATTCTTCTTCCTGATGGGAAAATAGAGTGAGCTGTGCCTGTCCCAACACCTAGAGCTAGTCTCTCATTGGTTCCCCCTCTTCCCGTTCATCCTCAGGACAAATTGCAACCTGTACGGAACAGGAGGTTAAAGGTGCTGATTCTCCAAGGAGGGAGATTGCTAGTAAAGCGGCTGGAATGGCGAACCCGAGCCCAAGGAGATGAGAAATGAGGAGCGTTTTAGAAACCTTTCCCGATCACACGGTGTACCATCTTCTGGGTTTCTCATGCATGTTTTCGATGTAGGAAGATGCCCTTGAACCTGGAGATTTGGGACCCATGGGATGGGTACCACGCAGTATTCCTTTAAAGGGTCTGCGTTTGCTCCCCCAACCTCACCAAACCTCTCAGCCCCTGAGTGTCCACCCTTATGTCTCAATCAGCTGTGGGTCTAGATATGGTCAATCCAGGTGGCATCACAGCCCCTGAACGAATTTGGTAAGAATTTCTCTCTCTTTCACTGTCTTTGTTTCACGGGTTTTTTAAAGTAATGGTTTTTTTTTAAATATAAGAAAAAATTTTTTTAAGATTTCTTTAGTGATTGATTGATTGATTGATTGCTATGTTGGGTCTTCGTTTCTGTGCTAGGGCTTTCTCCAGTTGTGGCAAGTGGGGGCCACTCTTCATCGCGGTGCGCGGGCCTCTCACTATTGTGGCCTCTCTTGTTGCGGAGCACAGGCTCCAGACGCGCAGGCTCAGTAGTTGTGGCTCACGGGCCTAGTTGCTCCACGGCATGTGGGATCTTCCCAGACCAGGGCTCGAACCCGTGTTTCCTGCATTAGCAGGCAGATTCTCAACCGCTGCGCAACCAGGGAAGCCCAGTAATTGATTTTTGTAATGGGGTTTAGCTGCTTTTCACTGCTGTGTTTATGCCGCTTTACATCCACAAGTCTCACTTACAGAGAGATATCAATACATAGGTTTTAAGATTCTTACTAGTCAGATATATTCGAGGGCGGTGAATAGGGGGTGTTGAGTCCAGTTCACTGAGCAAGGAGTAGGTCTTGTCTATTACATATTGGGTTTATGGAATGGTATCTGAGCTAATTTCAAACCCTTGTTTTATGCATCACCCCACCTCTCCTTTCCCGTTAAGCAGCCATAGTGTGTTTTCTAAACGTGTGACTCTGTTCTGTTTTGTAGTTCAGTTCAAGTGTAGCGGTTTTTACATTCCCTCTATAAGTGATATCTTCTGATAAGTGTCTTTTTCTGTGTGACTTATTTCACTTAGAATCGTCGTACCTAAATCCACTCATCATGCTGCTACTAGCCTTATGACGTTGATTTCATGGCTGAGTGATATTCCTTTGTACATAAGGACCACAACTTCTTTATCCATTTTCCTCTTTCCTGGGATATTTAAGGTGTAATGAAGTGGAGGTTCTTGTCAACAGAGCAGCCCTAAACTTTGGGGTGCCTGTGTCTTGCTGATTTTTAGTTTTCCCAATTTATACGCCCATGAGTGGAAGTGCCCTATGCTCTGTAAGCTGAGTTTTTTAGATGTTTCAGGACACACCGTACACTTCTCGAGAGTGGCTGTTGGAAATTTACATCCCGCCCATCAGCGTAGCAAGGCTCCCTTTTCTCCATGGCCTGTCCTGCATTTCTGGTTTTGACACTTTATTCAGCATGGCCCTTTTGACCGATGGGAAGCGAGACTTCTTTGTAGCGCTGATTTGCCTTTCCAGGTTGCTTGGTTGGCCAAAAAGGGCGTATGCGTTTTTTCCTGAATATATTCAGGAAAAAACGCATACGCCCTTTTTGGCCAAGGGCATCATTGTCGAGGTTTCGCCGCTTTTCCTGTGCTTTAAAGGCGATTCGAATCTACCTCCTGAAATCTGTTTCCTGCAATTCTGCCTTGCTTTCAGATCCTCTTCGTTGCCTTCCCTCGATATATTTGTGGACGAGAGTTATCATTTATAACTCTGCAGGTTTGTGAATTGCAGTGCCCCTGAGCTCCATTTTTCAACTCGCTTTCTTGAAGGCTGGCCGCAAAAGCGCAGGATTGCTTCAGGCCCTATTCTGGTTCCGGGCGCAGGCTGAGCCTGTGGTTAATTCTTCTTCCTGATGGGAAAATAGAGTGAGCTGTGCCTGTCCCAACACCTAGAGCTAGTCTCTCATTGGTTCCCCCTCTTCCCGTTCATCCTCAGGACAAATTGCAACCTGTACGGAACAGGAGGTTAAAGGTGCTGATTCTCCAAGGAGGGAGATTGCTAGTAAAGCGGCTGGAATGGCGAACCCGAGCCCAAGGAGATGAGAAATGAGGAGCGTTTTAGAAACCTTTCCCGATCACACGGTGTACCATCTTCTGGGTTTCTCATGCATGCTTTCGATGTAGGAAGATGCCCTTGAACCTGGAGATTTGGGACCCATGGGATGGGTACCACGCAGTATTCCTTTAAAGGGTCTGCGTTTGCTCCCCCAACCTCACCAAACCTCTCAGCCCCTGAGTGTCCACCCTTATGTCTCAATCAGCTGTGGGTCTAGATATGGTCAATCCAGGTGGCATCACAGCCCCTGAACGAATTTGGTAAGAATTTCTCTCTCTTTCACTGTCTTTGTTTCACGGGTTTTTAAAAGTAATTGATTTTTATAATGGGGTTTAGCTGCTTTTCACTGCTGTGTTTATGCTGCTTTACACCCACTAGACTCACTTACAGAGAGATATCAATACATAGGTTTTAAGATTCTTACTAGTCAGATATATTCTTGGGCGGTGAATAGGGTGTCTTGAGTCCAGTTCACTGAGCAAGGAGTAGGTCTTGTCTATTACATATTGGGTTTATGGAACGGTATCTGAGCTAATTTGAAACCCTTGTTTTATGCATCACCCCATCTCACCTTTCCCGTTAAGCAGCCATAGTGTGTTTTCTAAACGTGTGACTCTGTTCTGTTTTGTAATTCAGTTCAAGTGTAGCGGTTTTTACATTCCCTCTATAAGTGATATCTTCTGATAAGTGTCTTTTTCTGTGTGACTTATTTCACTTAGAATCGTCGTACCTAAATCCACTCATCATGCTGCTACCAGCCTTATGAGGTTGATTTCATGGCTGAGTGATATTCCATTGTACATAAGGACCACAACTTCTTTATCCATTTTTCTCTTTCCTGGGATATTTAAGGTGTAACGAAGTGGAGGTTCTTGTCAACAGAGCAGCCCTAAACTTTGGGATGCCTGTGTCTTGCTGAGTTTTAGTTTTCCCAATTTATACGCCCATGAGTGGAAGTGCCCTATGCTCTGTAAGCTGAGTTTTTTAGATGTTTCAGGACACACCGTACCCTTCTCGAGAGTGGCTGTTGGCAATTTACATCCCGCCCATCAGCGTAGAAAGGCTCCCGTTTCTCCATGGCCTGTCCTGCATTTCTGGTTTTGACACTTTATTCAGCATGGCCCTTTTGACCGATGGGAAGCGAGACTTCTTTGTAGCGCTGATTTGCCTTTCCAGGTTGCTTGGTTGGCCAAAAAGGGCGTATGCGTTTGTTCCTGAATATATTCAGGAACAAACGCATACGCCCTTTTTGGCCAAGGGCATCATTGTCGAGGTTTCGCCGCTTTTCCTGTGCTTTAAAGGCGATTCGAATCTACCTCCTGAAATCTGTTTCCTGCAATTCTGCCTTGCTTTCAAATCCTCTTGGTTGCCTTCCCTCAAAATATTTGTGGCCGAGAGTTATCATTTTTAACTCTGCAGGTTTGTGAATTGCAGTGCCCCTGAGCTCCATTTTTCAACTCGCTTTCTTGGGAGCTGGCCGCAAAAGCGCAGGATTGCTTCAGGCCCTATTCTGGATCCGGGCGCAGGCTGAGCCTGTGGTTAATTCTTCTTCCTGATGGGAAAATAGAGTGAGCTGTGCCTGTCCCAACACCTAGAGCTAGTCTCTCATTGGTTCCCCCTCTTCCCGTTCATCCTCAGGACAAATTGCAACCTGTACGGAACAGGAGGTTAAAGGTGCTGATTCTCCAAGGAGGGAGATTGCTAGTAAAGCGGCTGGAATGGCGAACCCGAGCCCAAGGAGATGAGAAATGAGGAGCGTTTTAGAAACCTTTCCCGATCACACGGTGTACCATCTTCTGGGTTTCTCATGCATGTTTTCGATGTAGGAAGATGCCCTTGAACCTGGAGATTTGGGACCCATGGGATGGGTACCACGCAGTATTCCTTTAAAGGGTCTGCGTTTGCTCCCCCAACCTCACCAAACCTCTCAGCCCCTGAGTGTCCACCCTTATGTCTCAATCAGCTGTGGGTCTAGATATGGTCAATCCAGGTGGCATCACAGCCCCTGAACGAATTTGGTAAGAATTTCTCTCTCTTTCACTGTCTTTGTTTCACGGGTTTTTTAAAGTAATGGTTTTTTTTTAAATATAAGAAAAATTTTTTTTTAAGATTTCTTTAGTGATTGATTGATTGATTGATTGCTATGTTGGGTCTTCGTTTCTGTGCTAGGGCTTTCTCCAGTTTTGGCAAGTGGGGGCCACTCTTCATCGCGGTGCGCGGGCCTCTCACTATTGTGGCCTCTCTTGTTGCGGAGCACAGGCTCCAGACGCGCAGTCTCAGTAGTTGTGGCTCACGGGCCTAGTTGCTCCACGGCATGTGGGATCTTCCCAGACCAGGGCTCGAACCCGTGTTTCCTGCATTAGCAGGCAGATTCTCAACCACTGCGCAACCAGGGAAGCCCAGTAATTGATTTTTATAATGGGGTTTAGCTGCTTTTCACTGCTGTGTTTATGCTGCTTTACACCCACTAGACTCACTTACAGAGAGATATCAATACATAGGTTTTAAGATTCTTACTAGTCAGATATATTCTTGGGCGGTGAATAGGGTGTCTTGAGTCCAGTTCACTGAGCAAGGAGTAGGTCTTGTCTATTACATATTGGGTTTATGGAACGGTATCTGAGCTAATTTGAAACCCTTGTTTTATGCATCACCCCATCTCACCTTTCCCGTTAAGCAGCCATAGTGTGTTTTCTAAACGTGTGACTCTGTTCTGTTTTGTAATTCAGTTCAAGTGTAGCGGTTTTTACATTCCCTCTATAAGTGATATCTTCTGATAAGTGTCTTTTTCTGTGTGACTTATTTCACTTAGAATCGTCGTACCTAAATCCACTCATCATGCTGCTACCAGCCTTATGAGGTTGATTTCATGGCTGAGTGATATTCCATTGTACATAAGGACCACAACTTCTTTATCCATTTTTCTCTTTCCTGGGATATTTAAGGTGTAACGAAGTGGAGGTTCTTGTCAACAGAGCAGCCCTAAACTTTGGGATGCCTGTGTCTTGCTGAGTTTTAGTTTTCCCAATTTATACGCCCATGAGTGGAAGTGCCCTATGCTCTGTAAGCTGAGTTTTTTAGATGTTTCAGGACACACCGTACCCTTCTCGAGAGTGGCTGTTGGCAATTTACATCCCGCCCATCAGCGTAGAAAGGCTCCCGTTTCTCCATGGCCTGTCCTGCATTTCTGGTTTTGACACTTTATTCAGCATGGCCCTTTTGACCGATGGGAAGCGAGACTTCTTTGTAGCGCTGATTTGCCTTTCCAGGTTGCTTGGTTGGCCAAAAAGGGCGTATGCGTTTGTTCCTGAATATATTCAGGAACAAACGCATACGCCCTTTTTGGCCAAGGGCATCATTGTCGAGGTTTCGCCGCTTTTCCTGTGCTTTAAAGGCGATTCGAATCTACCTCCTGAAATCTGTTTCCTGCAATTCTGCCTTGCTTTCAAATCCTCTTGGTTGCCTTCCCTCAAAATATTTGTGGCCGAGAGTTATCATTTTTAACTCTGCAGGTTTGTGAATTGCAGTGCCCCTGAGCTCCATTTTTCAACTCGCTTTCTTGGGAGCTGGCCGCAAAAGCGCAGGATTGCTTCAGGCCCTATTCTGGATCCGGGCGCAGGCTGAGCCTGTGGTTAATTCTTCTTCCTGATGGGAAAATAGAGTGAGCTGTGCCTGTCCCAACACCTAGAGCTAGTCTCTCATTGGTTCCCCCTCTTCCCGTTCATCCTCAGGACAAATTGCAACCTGTACGGAACAGGAGGTTAAAGGTGCTGATTCTCCAAGGAGGGAGATTGCTAGTAAAGCGGCTGGAATGGCGAACCCGAGCCCAAGGAGATGAGAAATGAGGAGCGTTTTAGAAACCTTTCCCGATCACACGGTGTACCATCTTCTGGGTTTCTCATGCATGTTTTCGATGTAGGAAGATGCCCTTGAACCTGGAGATTTGGGACCCATGGGATGGGTACCACGCAGTATTCCTTTAAAGGGTCTGCGTTTGCTCCCCCAACCTCACCAAACCTCTCAGCCCCTGAGTGTCCACCCTTATGTCTCAATCAGCTGTGGGTCTAGATATGGTCAATCCAGGTGGCATCACAGCCCCTGAACGAATTTGGTAAGAATTTCTCTCTCTTTCACTGTCTTTGTTTCACGGGTTTTTTAAAGTAATGGTTTTTTTTTAAATATAAGAAAAATTTTTTTTTAAGATTTCTTTAGTGATTGATTGATTGATTGATTGCTATGTTGGGTCTTCGTTTCTGTGCTAGGGCTTTCTCCAGTTTTGGCAAGTGGGGGCCACTCTTCATCGCGGTGCGCGGGCCTCTCACTATTGTGGCCTCTCTTGTTGCGGAGCACAGGCTCCAGACGCGCAGTCTCAGTAGTTGTGGCTCACGGGCCTAGTTGCTCCACGGCATGTGGGATCTTCCCAGACCAGGGCTCGAACCCGTGTTTCCTGCATTAGCAGGCAGATTCTCAACCACTGCGCAACCAGGGAAGCCCAGTAATTGATTTTTATAATGGGGTTTAGCTGCTTTTCACTGCTGTGTTTATGCTGCTTTACACCCACTAGACTCACTTACAGAGAGATATCAATACATAGGTTTTAAGATTCTTACTAGTCAGATATATTCTTGGGCGGTGAATAGGGTGTCTTGAGTCCAGTTCACTGAGCAAGGAGTAGGTCTTGTCTATTACATATTGGGTTTATGGAACGGTATCTGAGCTAATTTGAAACCCTTGTTTTATGCATCACCCCATCTCACCTTTCCCGTTAAGCAGCCATAGTGTGTTTTCTAAACGTGTGACTCTGTTCTGTTTTGTAATTCAGTTCAAGTGTAGCGGTTTTTACATTCCCTCTATAAGTGATATCTTCTGATAAGTGTCTTTTTCTGTGTGACTTATTTCACTTAGAATCGTCGTACCTAAATCCACTCATCATGCTGCTACCAGCCTTATGAGGTTGATTTCATGGCTGAGTGATATTCCATTGTACATAAGGACCACAACTTCTTTATCCATTTTTCTCTTTCCTGGGATATTTAAGGTGTAACGAAGTGGAGGTTCTTGTCAACAGAGCAGCCCTAAACTTTGGGATGCCTGTGTCTTGCTGAGTTTTAGTTTTCCCAATTTATACGCCCATGAGTGGAAGTGCCCTATGCTCTGTAAGCTGAGTTTTTTAGATGTTTCAGGACACACCGTACCCTTCTCGAGAGTGGCTGTTGGCAATTTACATCCCGCCCATCAGCGTAGAAAGGCTCCCGTTTCTCCATGGCCTGTCCTGCATTTCTGGTTTTGACACTTTATTCAGCATGGCCCTTTTGACCGATGGGAAGCGAGACTTCTTTGTAGCGCTGATTTGCCTTTCCAGGTTGCTTGGTTGGCCAAAAAGGGCGTATGCGTTTGTTCCTGAATATATTCAGGAACAAACGCATACGCCCTTTTTGGCCAAGGGCATCATTGTCGAGGTTTCGCCGCTTTTCCTGTGCTTTAAAGGCGATTCGAATCTACCTCCTGAAATCTGTTTCCTGCAATTCTGCCTTGCTTTCAAATCCTCTTGGTTGCCTTCCCTCAAAATATTTGTGGCCGAGAGTTATCATTTTTAACTCTGCAGGTTTGTGAATTGCAGTGCCCCTGAGCTCCATTTTTCAACTCGCTTTCTTGGGAGCTGGCCGCAAAAGCGCAGGATTGCTTCAGGCCCTATTCTGGATCCGGGCGCAGGCTGAGCCTGTGGTTAATTCTTCTTCCTGATGGGAAAATAGAGTGAGCTGTGCCTGTCCCAACACCTAGAGCTAGTCTCTCATTGGTTCCCCCTCTTCCCGTTCATCCTCAGGACAAATTGCAACCTGTACGGAACAGGAGGTTAAAGGTGCTGATTCTCCAAGGAGGGAGATTGCTAGTAAAGCGGCTGGAATGGCGAACCCGAGCCCAAGGAGATGAGAAATGAGGAGCGTTTTAGAAACCTTTCCCGATCACACGGTGTACCATCTTCTGGGTTTCTCATGCATGTTTTCGATGTAGGAAGATGCCCTTGAACCTGGAGATTTGGGACCCATGGGATGGGTACCACGCAGTATTCCTTTAAAGGGTCTGCGTTTGCTCCCCCAACCTCACCAAACCTCTCAGCCCCTGAGTGTCCACCCTTATGTCTCAATCAGCTGTGGGTCTAGATATGGTCAATCCAGGTGGCATCACAGCCCCTGAACGAATTTGGTAAGAATTTCTCTCTCTTTCACTGTCTTTGTTTCATGGGTTTTTTAAAGTAATGGTTTTTTTTTAAATATAAGAAAAATTTTTTTTTAAGATTTCTTTAGTGATTGATTGATTGATTGATTGCTATGTTGTGTCTTCGTTTCTGTGCTAGGGCTTTCTCCAGTTTTGGCAAGTGGGGGCCACTCTTCATCGCGGTGCGCGGGCCTCTCACTATTGTGGCCTCTCTTGTTGCGGAGCACAGGGTCCAGACGCGCAGGCTCAGTAGTTGTGGCTCACGGGCCTAGTTGCTCCACGGCATGTGGGATCTTCCCAGACCAGGGCTCGAACCCGTGTTTCCTGCATTAGCAGGCAGATTCTCAACCACTGCGCAACCAGGGAAGCCCAGTAATTGATTTTTGTAATTGGGTTTAGCTGCTTTTCACTGCTGTGTTTATGCCGCTTTACATCCACATGTCTCACTTACAGAGAGATATCAATACATAGGTTTTAAGATTCTTACTAGTCAGATATATTCTAGGGCGGTGAATAGGGGGTGTTGAGTCCAGTTCACTGAGCAAGGAGTAGGTCTTGTCTATTACATATTGGGTTTATGGAATGGTATCTGAGCTAATTTCAAACCCTTGTTTTATGCATCACCCCACCTCTCCCTTCCCGTTAAGCAGCCATAGTGTGTTTTCTAAACGTGTGACTCTGTTCTGTTTTGTAATTCAGTTCAAGTGTAGCGGTTTTTACATTCCCTCTATAAGTGATATCTTCTGATAAGTGTCTTTTTCTGTGTGACTTATTTCACTTAGAATCGTCGTACCTAAATCCACTCATCATGCTGCTACTAGCCTTATGACGTTGATTTCATGGCTGAGTGATATTCCTTTGTACATAAGGACCACAACTTCTTTATCCATTTTCCTCTTTCCTGGGATATTTAAGGTGTAATGAAGTGGAGGTTCTTGTCAACAGAGCAGCCCTAAACTTTGGGGTGCCTGTGTCTTGCTGATTTTTAGTTTTCCCAATTTATACGCCCATGAGTGGAAGTGCCCTATGCTCTGTAAGCTGAGTTTTTTAGATGTTTCAGGACACACCGTACACTTCTCGAGAGTGGCTGTTGGAAATTTACATCCCGCCCATCAGCGTAGCAAGGCTCCCTTTTCTCCATGGCCTGTCCTGCATTTCTGGTTTTGACACTTTATTCAGCATGGCCCTTTTGACCGATGGGAAGCGAGACTTCTTTGTAGCGCTGATTTGCCTTTCCAGGTTGCTTGGTTGGCCAAAAAGGGCGTATGCGTTTTTTCCTGAATATATTCAGGAAAAAACGCATACGCCCTTTTTGGCCAAGGGCATCATTGTCGAGGTTTCGCCGCTTTTCCTGTGCTTTAAAGGCGATTCGAATCTACCTCCTGAAATCTGTTTCCTGCAATTCTGCCTTGCTTTCAGATCCTCTTCGTTGCCTTCCCTCGATATATTTGTGGACGAGAGTTATCATTTATAACTCTGCAGGTTTGTGAATTGCAGTGCCCCTGAGCTCCATTTTTCAACTCGCTTTCTTGAAGGCTGGCCGCAAAAGCGCAGGATTGCTTCAGGCCCTATTCTGGTTCCGGGCGCAGGCTGAGCCTGTGGTTAATTCTTCTTCCTGATGGGAAAATAGAGTGAGCTGTGCCTGTCCCAACACCTAGAGCTAGTCTCTCATTGGTTCCCCCTCTTCCCGTTCATCCTCAGGACAAATTGCAACCTGTACGGAACAGGAGGTTAAAGGTGCAGATTCTCCAAGGAGGGAGATTTCTAGTAAAGCGGCTGGAATGGCGAACCCGAGCCCAAGGAGATCAGAAATGAGGAGCGATTTAGAAACCTTTCCCGATCACACGGTGTACCATCTTCTGGGTTTCTCATGCATGTTTTCGATGTAGGAAGATACCCTTGAACCTGGAGATTTGGGACCCATGGGATGGGTACCACGCAGTATTCCTTTAAAGGGTCTGCGTTTGCTCCCCCAACCTCACCAAACCTCTCAGCCCCTGAGTGTCCACCCTTATGTCTCAATCAGCTGTGGGTCTAGATATGGTCAATCCAGGTGGCATCACAGCCCCTGAACGAATTTGGTAAGAATTTCTCTCTCTTTCACTGTCTTTGTTTCACGGGTTTTTAAAAGTAATTGATTTTTATAATGGGGTTTAGCTGCTTTTCACTGCTGTGTTTATGCTGCTTTACACCCACTAGACTCACTTACAGAGAGATATCAATACATAGGTTTTAACATTCTTACTAGTCAGATATATTCTTGGGCGGTGAATAGGGTGTCTTGAGTCCAGTTCACTGAGCAAGGAGTAGGTCTTGTCTATTACATATTGGGTTTATGGAACGGTATCTGAGCTAATTTGAAACCCTTGTTTTATGCATCACCCCATCTCACCTTTCCCGTTAAGCAGCCATAGTGTGTTTTCTAAACGTGTGACTCTGTTCTGTTTTGTAATTCAGTTCAAGTGTAGCGGTTTTTACATTCCCTCTATAAGTGATATCTTCTGATAAGTGTCTTTTTCTGTGTGACTTATTTCACTTAGAATCGTCGTACCTAAATCCACTCATCATGCTGCTACCAGCCTTATGAGGTTGATTTCATGGCTGAGTGATATTCCATTGTACATAAGGACCACAACTTCTTTATCCATTTTTCTCTTTCCTGGGATATTTAAGGTGTAACGAAGTGGAGGTTCTTGTCAACAGAGCAGCCCTAAACTTTGGGATGCCTGTGTCTTGCTGAGTTTTAGTTTTCCCAATTTATACGCCCATGAGTGGAAGTGCCCTATGCTCTGTAAGCTGAGTTTTTTAGATGTTTCAGGACACACCGTACCCTTCTCGAGAGTGGCTGTTGGCAATTTACATCCCGCCCATCAGCGTAGAAAGGCTCCCGTTTCTCCATGGCCTGTCCTGCATTTCTGGTTTTGACACTTTATTCAGCATGGCCCTTTTGACCGATGGGAAGCGAGACTTCTTTGTAGCGCTGATTTGCCTTTCCAGGTTGCTTGGTTGGCCAAAAAGGGCGTATGCGTTTGTTCCTGAATATATTCAGGAACAAACGCATACGCCCTTTTTGGCCAAGGGCATCATTGTCGAGGTTTTGCCGCTTTTCCTGTGCTTTAAAGGCGATTCGAATCTACCTCCTGAAATCTGTTTCCTGCAATTCTGCCTTGCTTTCAAATCCTCTTGGTTGCCTTCCCTCAAAATATTTGTGGCCGAGAGTTATCATTTTTAACTCTGCAGGTTTGTGAATTGCAGTGCCCCTGAGCTCCATTTTTCAACTCGCTTTCTTGGGAGCTGGCCGCAAAAGCGCAGGATTGCTTCAGGCCCTATTCTGGATCCGGGCGCAGGCTGAGCCTGTGGTTAATTCTTCTTCCTGATGGGAAAATAGAGTGAGCTGTGCCTGTCCCAACACCTAGAGCTAGTCTCTCATTGGTTCCCCCTCTTCCCGTTCATCCTCAGGACAAATTGCAACCTGTACGGAACAGGAGGTTAAAGGTGCTGATTCTCCAAGGAGGGAGATTGCTAGTAAAGCGGCTGGAATGGCGAACCCGAGCCCAAGGAGATGAGAAATGAGGAGCGTTTTAGAAACCTTTCCCGATCACACGGTGTACCATCTTCTGGGTTTCTCATGCATGTTTTCGATGTAGGAAGATGCCCTTGAACCTGGAGATTTGGGACCCATGGGATGGGTACCACGCAGTATTCCTTTAAAGGGTCTGCGTTTGCTCCCCCAACCTCACCAAACCTCTCAGCCCCTGAGTGTCCACCCTTATGTCTCAATCAGCTGTGGGTCTAGATATGGTCAATCCAGGTGGCATCACAGCCCCTGAACGAATTTGGTAAGAATTTCTCTCTCTTTCACTGTCTTTGTTTCACGGGTTTTTTAAAGTAATGGTTTTTTTTTAAATATAAGAAAAATTTTTTTTTAAGATTTCTTTAGTGATTGATTGATTGATTGATTGCTATGTTGGGTCTTCGTTTCTGTGCTAGGGCTTTCTCCAGTTTTGGCAAGTGGGGGCCACTCTTCATCGCGGTGCGCGGGCCTCTCACTATTGTGGCCTCTCTTGTTGCGGAGCACAGGCTCCAGACGCGCAGGCTCAGTAGTTGTGGCTCACGGGCCTAGTTGCTCCACGGCATGTGGGATCTTCCCAGACCAGGGCTCGAACCCGTGTTTCCTGCATTAGCAGGCAGATTCTCAACCACTGCGCAACCAGGGAAGCCCAGTAATTGATTTTTGTAATGGGGTTTAGCTGCTTTTCACTGCTGTGTTTATGCCGCTTTACATCCACATGTCTCACTTACAGAGAGATATCAATACATAGGTTTTAAGATTCTTACTAGTCAGATATATTCTAGGGCGGTGAATAGGGGGTGTTGAGTCCAGTTCACTGAGCAAGGAGTAGGTCTTGTCTATTACATATTGGGTTTATGGAATGGTATCTGAGCTAATTTCAAACCCTTGTTTTATGCATCACCCCACCTCTCCTTTCCCGTTAAGCAGCCATAGTGTGTTTTCTAAACGTGTGACTCTGTTCTGTTTTGTAATTCAGTTCAAGTGTAGCGGTTTTTACATTCCCTCTATAAGTGATATCTTCTGATAAGTGTCTTTTTCTGTGTGACTTATTTCACTTAGAATCGTCGTACCTAAATCCACTCATCATGCTGCTACTAGCCTTATGACGTTGATTTCATGGCTGAGTGATATTCCTTTGTACATAAGGACCACAACTTCTTTATCCATTTTCCTCTTTCCTGGGACATTTAAGGTGTAATGAAGTGGAGGTTCTTGTCAACAGAGCAGCCCTAAACTTTGGGGTGCCTGTGTCTTGCTGATTTTTAGTTTTCCCAATTTATACGCCCATGAGTGGAAGTGCCCTATGCTCTGTAAGCTGAGTTTTTTAGATGTTTCAGGACACACCGTACACTTCTCGAGAGTGGCTGTTGGCAATTTACATCCCGCCCATCAGCGTAGCAAGGCTCCCTTTTCTCCATGGCCTGTCCTGCATTTCTGGTTTTGACACTTTATTCAGCATGGCCCTTTTGACCGATGGGAAGCGAGACTTCTTTGTAGCGCTGATTTGCCTTTCCAGGTTGCTTGGTTGGCCAAAAAGGGCGTATGCGTTTTTTCCTGAATATATTCAGGAAAAAACGCATACGCCCTTTTTGGCCAAGGGCATCATTGTCGAGGTTTCGCCGCTTTTCCTGTGCTTTAAAGGCGATTCGAATCTACCTCCTGAAATCTGTTTCCTGCAATTCTGCCTTGCTTTCAGATCCTCTTCGTTGCCTTCCCTCGATATATTTGTGGACGAGAGTTATCATTTATAACTCTGCAGGTTTGTGAATTGCAGTGCCCCTGAGCTCCATTTTTCAACTCGCTTTCTTGAAGGCTGGCCGCAAAAGCGCAGGATTGCTTCAGGCCCTATTCTGGTTCCGGGCGCAGGCTGAGCCTGTGGTTAATTCTTCTTCCTGATGGGAAAATAGAGTGAGCTGTGCCTGTCCCAACACCTAGAGCTAGTCTCTCATTGGTTCCCCCTCTTCCCGTTCATCCTCAGGACAAATTGCAACCTGTACGGAACAGGAGGTTAAAGGTGCAGATTCTCCAAGGAGGGAGATTTCTAGTAAAGCGGCTGGAATGGCGAACCCGAGCCCAAGGAGATCAGAAATGAGGAGCGATTTAGAAACCTTTCCCGATCACACGGTGTACCATCTTCTGGGTTTCTCATGCATGTTTTCGATGTAGGAAGATACCCTTGAACCTGGAGATTTGGGACCCATGGGATGGGTACCACGCAGTATTCCTTTAAAGGGTCTGCGTTTGCTCCCCCAACCTCACCAAACCTCTCAGCCCCTGAGTGTCCACCCTTATGTCTCAATCAGCTGTGGGTCTAGATATGGTCAATCCAGGTGGCATCACAGCCCCTGAACGAATTTGGTAAGAATTTCTCTCTCTTTCACTGTCTTTGTTTCATGGGTTTTTAAAAGTAATTGATTTTTATAATGGGGTTTAGCTGCTTTTCACTGCTGTGTTTATGCTGCTTTACACCCACTAGACTCACTTACAGAGAGATATCAATACATAGGTTTTAAGATTCTTACTAGTCAGATATATTCTTGGGCGGTGAATAGGGTGTCTTGAGTCCAGTTCACTGAGCAAGGAGTAGGTCTTGTCTATTACATATTGGGTTTATGGAACGGTATCTGAGCTAATTTGAAACCCTTGTTTTATGCATCACCCCATCTCACCTTTCCCGTTAAGCAGCCATAGTGTGTTTTCTAAACGTGTGACTCTGTTCTGTTTTGTAATTCAGTTCAAGTGTAGCGGTTTTTACATTCCCTCTATAAGTGATATCTTCTGATAAGTGTCTTTTTCTGTGTGACTTATTTCACTTAGAATCGTCGTACCTAAATCCACTCATCATGCTGCTACCAGCCTTATGAGGTTGATTTCATGGCTGAGTGATATTCCATTGTACATAAGGACCACAACTTCTTTATCCATTTTTCTCTTTCCTGGGATATTTAAGGTGTAACGAAGTGGAGGTTCTTGTCAACAGAGCAGCCCTAAACTTTGGGATGCCTGTGTCTTGCTGAGTTTTAGTTTTCCCAATTTATACGCCCATGAGTGGAAGTGCCCTATGCTCTGTAAGCTGAGTTTTTTAGATGTTTCAGGACACACCGTACCCTTCTCGAGAGTGGCTGTTGGCAATTTACATCCCGCCCATCAGCGTAGAAAGGCTCCCGTTTCTCCATGGCCTGTCCTGCATTTCTGGTTTTGACACTTTATTCAGCATGGCCCTTTTGACCGATGGGAAGCGAGACTTCTTTGTAGCGCTGATTTGCCTTTCCAGGTTGCTTGGTTGGCCAAAAAGGGCGTATGCGTTTGTTCCTGAATATATTCAGGAACAAACGCATACGCCCTTTTTGGCCAAGGGCATCATTGTCGAGGTTTTGCCGCTTTTCCTGTGCTTTAAAGGCGATTCGAATCTACCTCCTGAAATCTGTTTCCTGCAATTCTGCCTTGCTTTCAAATCCTCTTGGTTGCCTTCCCTCAAAATATTTGTGGCCGAGAGTTATCATTTTTAACTCTGCAGGTTTGTGAATTGCAGTGCCCCTGAGCTCCATTTTTCAACTCGCTTTCTTGGGAGCTGGCCGCAAAAGCGCAGGATTGCTTCAGGCCCTATTCTGGATCCGGGCGCAGGCTGAGCCTGTGGTTAATTCTTCTTCCTGATGGGAAAATAGAGTGAGCTGTGCCTGTCCCAACACCTAGAGCTAGTCTCTCATTGGTTCCCCCTCTTCCCGTTCATCCTCAGGACAAATTGCAACCTGTACGGAACAGGAGGTTAAAGGTGCTGATTCTCCAAGGAGGGAGATTGCTAGTAAAGCGGCTGGAATGGCGAACCCGAGCCCAAGGAGATGAGAAATGAGGAGCGTTTTAGAAACCTTTCCCGATCACACGGTGTACCATCTTCTGGGTTTCTCATGCATGTTTTCGATGTAGGAAGATGCCCTTGAACCTGGAGATTTGGGACCCATGGGATGGGTACCACGCAGTATTCCTTTAAAGGGTCTGCGTTTGCTCACCCAACCTCACCAAACCTCTCAGCCCCTGAGTGTCCACCCTTATGTCTCAATCAGCTGTGGGTCTAGATATGGTCAATCCAGGTGGCATCACAGCCCCTGAACGAATTTGGTAAGAATTTCTCTCTCTTTCACTGTCTTTGTTTCACGGGTTTTTTAAAGTAATGGTTTTTTTTTAAATATAAGAAAAATTTTTTTTTAAGATTTCTTTAGTGATTGATTGATTGATTGATTGCTATGTTGGGTCTTCGTTTCTGTGCTAGGGCTTTCTCCAGTTTTGGCAAGTGGGGGCCACTCTTCATCGCGGTGCGCGGGCCTCTCACTATTGTGGCCTCTCTTGTTGCGGAGCACAGGCTCCAGACGCGCAGTCTCAGTAGTTGTGGCTCACGGGCCTAGTTGCTCCACGGCATGTGGGATCTTCCCAGACCAGGGCTCGAACCCGTGTTTCCTGCATTAGCAGGCAGATTCTCAACCACTGCGCAACCAGGGAAGCCCAGTAATTGATTTTTATAATGGGGTTTAGCTGCTTTTCACTGCTGTGTTTATGCTGCTTTACACCCACTAGACTCACTTACAGAGAGATATCAATACATAGGTTTTAAGATTCTTACTAGTCAGATATATTCTTGGGCGGTGAATAGGGTGTCTTGAGTCCAGTTCACTGAGCAAGGAGTAGGTCTTGTCTATTACATATTGGGTTTATGGAACGGTATCTGAGCTAATTTGAAACCCTTGTTTTATGCATCACCCCATCTCACCTTTCCCGTTAAGCAGCCATAGTGTGTTTTCTAAACGTGTGACTCTGTTCTGTTTTGTAATTCAGTTCAAGTGTAGCGGTTTTTACATTCCCTCTATAAGTGATATCTTCTGATAAGTGTCTTTTTCTGTGTGACTTATTTCACTTAGAATCGTCGTACCTAAATCCACTCATCATGCTGCTACCAGCCTTATGAGGTTGATTTCATGGCTGAGTGATATTCCATTGTACATAAGGACCACAACTTCTTTATCCATTTTTCTCTTTCCTGGGATATTTAAGGTGTAACGAAGTGGAGGTTCTTGTCAACAGAGCAGCCCTAAACTTTGGGATGCCTGTGTCTTGCTGAGTTTTAGTTTTCCCAATTTATACGCCCATGAGTGGAAGTGCCCTATGCTCTGTAAGCTGAGTTTTTTAGATGTTTCAGGACACACCGTACCCTTCTCGAGAGTGGCTGTTGGCAATTTACATCCCGCCCATCAGCGTAGAAAGGCTCCCGTTTCTCCATGGCCTGTCCTGCATTTCTGGTTTTGACACTTTATTCAGCATGGCCCTTTTGACCGATGGGAAGCGAGACTTCTTTGTAGCGCTGATTTGCCTTTCCAGGTTGCTTGGTTGGCCAAAAAGGGCGTATGCGTTTGTTCCTGAATATATTCAGGAACAAACGCATACGCCCTTTTTGGCCAAGGGCATCATTGTCGAGGTTTCGCCGCTTTTCCTGTGCTTTAAAGGCGATTCGAATCTACCTCCTGAAATCTGTTTCCTGCAATTCTGCCTTGCTTTCAAATCCTCTTGGTTGCCTTCCCTCAAAATATTTGTGGCCGAGAGTTATCATTTTTAACTCTGCAGGTTTGTGAATTGCAGTGCCCCTGAGCTCCATTTTTCAACTCGCTTTCTTGGGAGCTGGCCGCAAAAGCGCAGGATTGCTTCAGGCCCTATTCTGGATCCGGGCGCAGGCTGAGCCTGTGGTTAATTCTTCTTCCTGATGGGAAAATAGAGTGAGCTGTGCCTGTCCCAACACCTAGAGCTAGTCTCTCATTGGTTCCCCCTCTTCCCGTTCATCCTCAGGACAAATTGCAACCTGTACGGAACAGGAGGTTAAAGGTGCTGATTCTCCAAGGAGGGAGATTGCTAGTAAAGCGGCTGGAATGGCGAACCCGAGCCCAAGGAGATGAGAAATGAGGAGCGTTTTAGAAACCTTTCCCGATCACACGGTGTACCATCTTCTGGGTTTCTCATGCATGTTTTCGATGTAGGAAGATGCCCTTGAACCTGGAGATTTGGGACCCCTGGGATGGGTACCACGCAGTATTCCTTTAAAGGGTCTGCGTTTGCTCCCCCAACCTCACCAAACCTCTCAGCCCCTGAGTGTCCACCCTTATGTCTCAATCAGCTGTGGGTCTAGATATGGTCAATCCAGGTGGCATCACAGCCCCTGAACGAATTTGGTAAGAATTTCTCTCTCTTTCACTGTCTTTGTTTCACGGGTTTTTTAAAGTAATGGTTTTTTTTTAAATATAAGAAAAAATTTTTTTTAAGATTTCTTTAGTGATTGATTGATTGATTGATTGCTATGTTGGGTCTTCGTTTCTGTGCTAGGGCTTTCTCCAGTTTTGGCAAGTGGGGGCCACTCTTCATCGCGGTGCGCGGGCCTCTCACTATTGTGGCCTCTCTTGTTGCGGAGCACAGGCTCCAGACGCGCAGGCTCAGTAGTTGTGGCTCACGGGCCTAGTTGCTCCACGGCATGTGGGATCTTCCCAGACCAGGGCTCGAACCCGTGTTTCCTGCATTAGCAGGCAGATTCTCAACCACTGCGCAACCAGGGAAGCCCAGTAATTGATTTTTGTAATGGGGTTTAGCTGCTTTTCACTGCTGTGTTTATGCCGCTTTACATCCACATGTCTCACTTACAGAGAGATATCAATACATAGGTTTTAAGATTCTTACTAGTCAGATATATTCTAGGGCGGTGAATAGGGGGTGTTGAGTCCAGTTCACTGAGCAAGGAGTAGGTCTTGTCTATTACATATTGGGTTTATGGAATGGTATCTGAGCTAATTTCAAACCCTTGTTTTATGCATCACCCCACCTCTCCTTTCCCGTTAAGCAGCCATAGTGTGTTTTCTAAACGTGTGACTCTGTTCTGTCTTGTAATTCAGTTCAAGTGTAGCGGTTTTTACATTCCCTCTATAAGTGATATCTTCTGATAAGTGTCTTTTTCTGTGTGACTTATTTCACTTAGAATCGTCGTACCTAAATCCACTCATCATGCTGCTACTAGCCTTATGACGTTGATTTCATGGCTGAGTGATATTCCTTTGTACATAAGGACCACAACTTCTTTATCCATTTTCCTCTTTCCTGGGATATTTAAGGTGTAATGAAGTGGAGGTTCTTGTCAACAGAGCAGCCCTAAACTTTGGGGTGCCTGTGTCTTGCTGATTTTTAGTTTTCCCAATTTATACGCCCATGAGTGGAAGTGCCCTATGCTCTGTAAGCTGAGTTTTTTAGATGTTTCAGGACACACCGTACACTTCTCGAGAGTGGCTGTTGGCAATTTACATCCCGCCCATCAGCGTAGCAAGGCTCCCTTTTCTCCATGGCCTGTCCTGCATTTCTGGTTTTGACACTTTATTCAGCATGGCCCTTTTGACCGATGGGAAGCGAGACTTCTTTGTAGCGCTGATTTGCCTTTCCAGGTTGCTTGGTTGGCCAAAAAGGGCGTATGCGTTTTTTCCTGAATATATTCAGGAAAAAACGCATACGCCCTTTTTGGCCAAGGGCATCATTGTCGAGGTTTCGCCGCTTTTCCTGTGCTTTAAAGGCGATTCGAATCTACCTCCTGAAATCTGTTTCCTGCAATTCTGCCTTGCTTTCAGATCCTCTTCGTTGCCTTCCCTCGATATATTTGTGGACGAGAGTTATCATTTATAACTCTGCAGGTTTGTGAATTGCAGTGCCCCTGAGCTCCATTTTTCAACTCGCTTTCTTGAAGGCTGGCCGCAAAAGCGCAGGATTGCTTCAGGCCCTATTCTGGTTCCGGGCGCAGGCTGAGCCTGTGGTTAATTCTTCTTCCTGATGGGAAAATAGAGTGAGCTGTGCCTGTCCCAACACCTAGAGCTAGTCTCTCATTGGTTCCCCCTCTTCCCGTTCATCCTCAGGACAAATTGCAACCTGTACGGAACAGGAGGTTAAAGGTGCAGATTCTCCAAGGAGGGAGATTTCTAGTAAAGCGGCTGGAATGGCGAACCCGAGCCCAAGGAGATCAGAAATGAGGAGCGATTTAGAAACCTTTCCCGATCACACGGTGTACCATCTTCTGGGTTTCTCATGCATGTTTTCGATGTAGGAAGATACCCTTGAACCTGGAGATTTGGGACCCATGGGATGGGTACCACGCAGTATTCCTTTAAAGGGTCTGCGTTTGCTCCCCCAACCTCACCAAACCTCTCAGCCCCTGAGTGTCCACCCTTATGTCTCAATCAGCTGTGGGTCTAGATATGGTCAATCCAGGTGGCATCACAGCCCCTGAACGAATTTGGTAAGAATTTCTCTCTCTTTCACTGTCTTTGTTTCACGGGTTTTTAAAAGTAATTGATTTTTATAATGGGGTTTAGCTGCTTTTCACTGCTGTGTTTATGCTGCTTTACACCCACTAGACTCACTTACAGAGAGATATCAATACATAGGTTTTAAGATTCTTACTAGTCAGATATATTCTTGGGCGGTGAATAGGGTGTCTTGAGTCCAGTTCACTGAGCAAGGAGTAGGTCTTGTCTATTACATATTGGGTTTATGGAACGGTATCTGAGCTAATTTGAAACCCTTGTTTTATGCATCACCCCATCTCACCTTTCCCGTTAAGCAGCCATAGTGTGTTTTCTAAACGTGTGACTCTGTTCTGTTTTGTAATTCAGTTCAAGTGTAGCGGTTTTTACATTCCCTCTATAAGTGATATCTTCTGATAAGTGTCTTTTTCTGTGTGACTTATTTCACTTAGAATCGTCGTACCTAAATCCACTCATCATGCTGCTACCAGCCTTATGAGGTTGATTTCATGGCTGAGTGATATTCCATTGTACATAAGGACCACAACTTCTTTATCCATTTTTCTCTTTCCTGGGATATTTAAGGTGTAACGAAGTGGAGGTTCTTGTCAACAGAGCAGCCCTAAACTTTGGGATGCCTGTGTCTTGCTGAGTTTTAGTTTTCCCAATTTATACGCCCATGAGTGGAAGTGCCCTATGCTCTGTAAGCTGAGTTTTTTAGATGTTTCAGGACACACCGTACCCTTCTCGAGAGTGGCTGTTGGCAATTTACATCCCGCCCATCAGCGTAGAAAGGCTCCCGTTTCTCCATGGCCTGTCCTGCATTTCTGGTTTTGACACTTTATTCAGCATGGCCCTTTTGACCGATGGGAAGCGAGACTTCTTTGTAGCGCTGATTTGCCTTTCCAGGTTGCTTGGTTGGCCAAAAAGGGCGTATGCGTTTGTTCCTGAATATATTCAGGAACAAACGCATACGCCCTTTTTGGCCAAGGGCATCATTGTTGAGGTTTCGCCGCTTTTCCTGTGCTTTAAAGGCGATTCGAATCTACCTCCTGAAATCTGTTTCCTGCAATTCTGCCTTGCTTTCAAATCCTCTTGGTTGCCTTCCCTCAAAATATTTGTGGCCGAGAGTTATCATTTTTAACTCTGCAGGTTTGTGAATTGCAGTGCCCCTGAGCTCCATTTTTCAACTCGCTTTCTTGGGAGCTGGCCGCAAAAGCGCAGGATTGCTTCAGGCCCTATTCTGGATCCGGGCGCAGGCTGAGCCTGTGGTTAATTCTTCTTCCTGATGGGAAAATAGAGTGAGCTGTGCTTGTCCCAACACCTAGAGCTAGTCTCTCATTGGTTCCCCCTCTTCCCGTTCATCCTCAGGACAAATTGCAACCTGTACGGAACAGGAGGTTAAAGGTGCTGATTCTCCAAGGAGGGAGATTGCTAGTAAAGCGGCTGGAATGGCGAACCCGAGCCCAAGGAGATGAGAAATGAGGAGCGTTTTAGAAACCTTTCCCGATCACACGGTGTACCATCTTCTGGGTTTCTCATGCATGTTTTCGATGTAGGAAGATGCCCTTGAACCTGGAGATTTGGGACCCATGGGATGGGTACCACGCAGTATTCCTTTAAAGGGTCTGCGTTTGCTCCCCCAACCTCACCAAACCTCTCAGCCCCTGAGTGTCCACCCTTATGTCTCAATCAGCTGTGGGTCTAGATATGGTCAATCCAGGTGGCATCACAGCCCCTGAACGAATTTGGTAAGAATTTCTCTCTCTTTCACTGTCTTTGTTTCACGGGTTTTTTAAAGTAATGGTTTTTTTTTAAATATAAGAAAATTTTTTTTTTAAGATTTCTTTAGTGATTGATTGATTGATTGATTGCTATGTTGGGTCTTCGTTTCTGTGCTAGGGCTTTCTCCAGTTTTGGCAAGTGGGGGCCACTCTTCATCGCGGTGCGCGGGCCTCTCACTATTGTGGCCTCTCTTGTTGCGGAGCACAGGCTCCAGACGCGCAGTCTCAGTAGTTGTGGCTCACGGGCCTAGTTGCTCCACGGCATGTGGGATCTTCCCAGACCAGGGCTCGAACCCGTGTTTCCTGCATTAGCAGGCAGATTCTCAACCACTGCGCAACCAGGGAAGCCCAGTAATTGATTTTTATAATGGGGTTTAGCTGCTTTTCACTGCTGTGTTTATGCTGCTTTACACCCACTAGACTCACTTACAGAGAGATATCAATACATAGGTTTTAAGATTCTTACTAGTCAGATATATTCTTGGGCGGTGAATAGGGTGTCTTGAGTCCAGTTCACTGAGCAAGGAGTAGGTCTTGTCTATTACATATTGGGTTTATGGAACGGTATCTGAGCTAATTTGAAACCCTTGTTTTATGCATCACCCCATCTCACCTTTCCCGTTAAGCAGCCATAGTGTGTTTTCTAAACGTGTGACTCTGTTCTGTTTTGTAATTCAGTTCAAGTGTAGCGGTTTTTACATTCCCTCTATAAGTGATATCTTCTGATAAGTGTCTTTTTCTGTGTGACTTATTTCACTTAGAATCGTCGTACCTAAATCCACTCATCATGCTGCTACCAGCCTTATGAGGTTGATTTCATGGCTGAGTGATATTCCATTGTACATAAGGACCACAACTTCTTTATCCATTTTTCTCTTTCCTGGGATATTTAAGGTGTAACGAAGTGGAGGTTCTTGTCAACAGAGCAGCCCTAAACTTTGGGATGCCTGTGTCTTGCTGAGTTTTAGTTTTCCCAATTTATACGCCCATGAGTGGAAGTGCCCTATGCTCTGTAAGCTGAGTTTTTTAGATGTTTCAGGACACACCGTACCCTTCTCGAGAGTGGCTGTTGGCAATTTACATCCCGCCCATCAGCGTAGAAAGGCTCCCGTTTCTCCATGGCCTGTCCTGCATTTCTGGTTTTGACACTTTATTCAGCATGGCCCTTTTGACCGATGGGAAGCGAGACTTCTTTGTAGCGCTGATTTGCCTTTCCAGGTTGCTTGGTTGGCCAAAAAGGGCGTATGCGTTTGTTCCTGAATATATTCAGGAACAAACGCATACGCCCTTTTTGGCCAAGGGCATCATTGTCGAGGTTTCGCCGCTTTTCCTGTGCTTTAAAGGCGATTCGAATCTACCTCCTGAAATCTGTTTCCTGCAATTCTGCCTTGCTTTCAAATCCTCTTGGTTGCCTTCCCTCAAAATATTTGTGGCCGAGAGTTATCATTTTTAACTCTGCAGGTTTGTGAATTGCAGTGCCCCTGAGCTCCATTTTTCAACTCGCTTTCTTGGGAGCTGGCCGCAAAAGCGCAGGATTGCTTCAGGCCCTATTCTGGATCCGGGCGCAGGCTGAGCCTGTGGTTAATTCTTCTTCCTGATGGGAAAATAGAGTGAGCTGTGCCTGTCCCAACACCTAGAGCTAGTCTCTCATTGGTTCCCCCTCTTCCCGTTCATCCTCAGGACAAATTGCAACCTGTACGGAACAGGAGGTTAAAGGTGCTGATTCTCCAAGGAGGGAGATTGCTAGTAAAGCGGCTGGAATGGCTAACCCGAGCCCAAGGAGATGAGAAATGAGGAGCGTTTTAGAAACCTTTCCCGATCACACGGTGTACCATCTTCTGGGTTTCTCATGCATGTTTTCGATGTAGGAAGATGCCCTTGAACCTGGAGATTTGGGACCCATGGGATGGGTACCACGCAGTATTCCTTTAAAGGGTCTGCGTTTGCTCCCCCAACCTCACCAAACCTCTCAGCCCCTGAGTGTCCACCCTTATGTCTCAATCAGCTGTGGGTCTAGATATGGTCAATCCAGGTGGCATCACAGCCCCTGAACGAATTTGGTAAGAATTTCTCTCTCTTTCACTGTCTTTGTTTCACGGGTTTTTTAAAGTAATGGTTTTTTTTTAAATATAAGAAAAATTTTTTTTTAAGATTTCTTTAGTGATTGATTGATTGATTGATTGCTATGTTGGGTCTTCGTTTCTGTGCTAGGGCTTTCTCCAGTTTTGGCAAGTGGGGGCCACTCTTCATCGCGGTGCGCGGGCCTCTCACTATTGTGGCCTCTCTTGTTGCGGAGCACAGGCTCCAGACGCGCAGTCTCAGTAGTTGTGGCTCACGGGCCTAGTTGCTCCACGGCATGTGGGATCTTCCCAGACCAGGGCTCGAACCCGTGTTTCCTGCATTAGCAGGCAGATTCTCAACCACTGCGCAACCAGGGAAGCCCAGTAATTGATTTTTATAATGGGGTTTAGCTGCTTTTCACTGCTGTGTTTATGCTGCTTTACACCCACTAGACTCACTTACAGAGAGATATCAATACATAGGTTTTAAGATTCTTACTAGTCAGATATATTCTTGGGCGGTGAATAGGGTGTCTTGAGTCCAGTTCACTGAGCAAGGAGTAGGTCTTGTCTATTACATATTGGGTTTATGGAACGGTATCTGAGCTAATTTGAAACCCTTGTTTTATGCATCACCCCATCTCACCTTTCCCGTTAAGCAGCCATAGTGTGTTTTCTAAACGTGTGACTCTGTTCTGTTTTGTAATTCAGTTCAAGTGTAGCGGTTTTTACATTCCCTCTATAAGTGATATCTTCTGATAAGTGTCTTTTTCTGTGTGACTTATTTCACTTAGAATCGTCGTACCTAAATCCACTCATCATGCTGCTACCAGCCTTATGAGGTTGATTTCATGGCTGAGTGATATTCCATTGTACATAAGGACCACAACTTCTTTATCCATTTTTCTCTTTCCTGGGATATTTAAGGTGTAACGAAGTGGAGGTTCTTGTCAACAGAGCAGCCCTAAACTTTGGGATGCCTGTGTCTTGCTGAGTTTTAGTTTTCCCAATTTATACGCCCATGAGTGGAAGTGCCCTATGCTCTGTAAGCTGAGTTTTTTAGATGTTTCAGGACACACCGTACCCTTCTCGAGAGTGGCTGTTGGCAATTTACATCCCGCCCATCAGCGTAGAAAGGCTCCCGTTTCTCCATGGCCTGTCCTGCATTTCTGGTTTTGACACTTTATTCAGCATGGCCCTTTTGACCGATGGGAAGCGAGACTTCTTTGTAGCGCTGATTTGCCTTTCCAGGTTGCTTGGTTGGCCAAAAAGGGCGTATGCGTTTGTTCCTGAATATATTCAGGAACAAACGCATACGCCCTTTTTGGCCAAGGGCATCATTGTCGAGGTTTCGCCGCTTTTCCTGTGCTTTAAAGGCGATTCGAATCTACCTCCTGAAATCTGTTTCCTGCAATTCTGCCTTGCTTTCAAATCCTCTTGGTTGCCTTCCCTCAAAATATTTGTGGCCGAGAGTTATCATTTTTAACTCTGCAGGTTTGTGAATTGCAGTGCCCCTGAGCTCCATTTTTCAACTCGCTTTCTTGGGAGCTGGCCGCAAAAGCGCAGGATTGCTTCAGGCCCTATTCTGGATCCGGGCGCAGGCTGAGCCTGTGGTTAATTCTTCTTCCTGATGGGAAAATAGAGTGAGCTGTGCCTGTCCCAACACCTAGAGCTAGTCTCTCATTGGTTCCCCCTCTTCCCGTTCATCCTCAGGACAAATTGCAACCTGTACGGAACAGGAGGTTAAAGGTGCTGATTCTCCAAGGAGGGAGATTGCTAGTAAAGCGGCTGGAATGGCGAACCCGAGCCCAAGGAGATGAGAAATGAGGAGCGTTTTAGAAACCTTTCCCGATCACACGGTGTACCATCTTCTGGGTTTCTCATGCATGTTTTCGATGTAGGAAGATGCCCTTGAACCTGGAGATTTGGGACCCATGGGATGGGTACCACGCAGTATTCCTTTAAAGGGTCTGCGTTTGCTCCCCCAACCTCACCAAACCTCTCAGCCCCTGAGTGTCCACCCTTATGTCTCAATCAGCTGTGGGTCTAGATATGGTCAATCCAGGTGGCATCACAGCCCCTGAACGAATTTGGTAAGAATTTCTCTCTCTTTCACTGTCTTTGTTTCACGGGTTTTTTAAAGTAATGGTTTTTTTTTAAATATAAGAAAAATTTTTTTTTAAGATTTCTTTAGTGATTGATTGATTGATTGATTGCTATGTTGGGTCTTCGTTTCTGTGCTAGGGCTTTCTCCAGTTTTGGCAAGTGGGGGCCACTCTTCATCGCGGTGCGCGGGCCTCTCACTATTGTGGCCTCTCTTGTTGCGGAGCACAGGCTCCAGACGCGCAGTCTCAGTAGTTGTGGCTCACGGGCCTAGTTGCTCCACGGCATGTGGGATCTTCCCAGACCAGGGCTCGAACCCGTGTTTCCTGCATTAGCAGGCAGATTCTCAACCACTGCGCAACCAGGGAAGCCCAGTAATTGATTTTTATAATGGGGTTTAGCTGCTTTTCACTGCTGTGTTTATGCTGCTTTACACCCACTAGACTCACTTACAGAGAGATATCAATACATAGGTTTTAAGATTCTTACTAGTCAGATATATTCTTGGGCGGTGAATAGGGTGTCTTGAGTCCAGTTCACTGAGCAAGGAGTAGGTCTTGTCTATTACATATTGGGTTTATGGAACGGTATCTGAGCTAATTTGAAACCCTTGTTTTATGCATCACCCCATCTCACCTTTCCCGTTAAGCAGCCATAGTGTGTTTTCTAAACGTGTGACTCTGTTCTGTTTTGTAATTCAGTTCAAGTGTAGCGGTTTTTACATTCCCTCTATAAGTGATATCTTCTGATAAGTGTCTTTTTCTGTGTGACTTATTTCACTTAGAATCGTCGTACCTAAATCCACTCATCATGCTGCTACCAGCCTTATGAGGTTGATTTCATGGCTGAGTGATATTCCATTGTACATAAGGACCACAACTTCTTTATCCATTTTTCTCTTTCCTGGGATATTTAAGGTGTAACGAAGTGGAGGTTCTTGTCAACAGAGCAGCCCTAAACTTTGGGATGCCTGTGTCTTGCTGAGTTTTAGTTTTCCCAATTTATACGCCCATGAGTGGAAGTGCCCTATGCTCTGTAAGCTGAGTTTTTTAGATGTTTCAGGACACACCGTACCCTTCTCGAGAGTGGCTGTTGGCAATTTACATCCCGCCCATCAGCGTAGAAAGGCTCCCGTTTCTCCATGGCCTGTCCTGCATTTCTGGTTTTGACACTTTATTCAGCATGGCCCTTTTGACCGATGGGAAGCGAGACTTCTTTGTAGCGCTGATTTGCCTTTCCAGGTTGCTTGGTTGGCCAAAAAGGGCGTATGCGTTTGTTCCTGAATATATTCAGGAACAAACGCATACGCCCTTTTTGGCCAAGGGCATCATTGTCGAGGTTTCGCCGCTTTTCCTGTGCTTTAAAGGCGATTCGAATCTACCTCCTGAAATCTGTTTCCTGCAATTCTGCCTTGCTTTCAAATCCTCTTGGTTGCCTTCCCTCAAAATATTTGTGGCCGAGAGTTATCATTTTTAACTCTGCAGGTTTGTGAATTGCAGTGCCCCTGAGCTCCATTTTTCAACTCGCTTTCTTGGGAGCTGGCCGCAAAAGCGCAGGATTGCTTCAGGCCCTATTCTGGATCCGGGCGCAGGCTGAGCCTGTGGTTAATTCTTCTTCCTGATGGGAAAATAGAGTGAGCTGTGCCTGTCCCAACACCTAGAGCTAGTCTCTCATTGGTTCCCCCTCTTCCCGTTCATCCTCAGGACAAATTGCAACCTGTACGGAACAGGAGGTTAAAGGTGCTGATTCTCCAAGGAGGGAGATTGCTAGTAAAGCGGCTGGAATGGCGAACCCGAGCCCAAGGAGATGAGAAATGAGGAGCGTTTTAGAAACCTTTCCCGATCACACGGTGTACCATCTTCTGGGTTTCTCATGCATGTTTTCGATGTAGGAAGATGCCCTTGAACCTGGAGATTTGGGACCCATGGGATGGGTACCACGCAGTATTCCTTTAAAGGGTCTGCGTTTGCTCCCCCAACCTCACCAAACCTCTCAGCCCCTGAGTGTCCACCCTTATGTCTCAATCAGCTGTGGGTCTAGATATGGTCAATCCAGGTGGCATCACAGCCCCTGAACGAATTTGGTAAGAATTTCTCTCTCTTTCACTGTCTTTGTTTCATGGGTTTTTTAAAGTAATGGTTTTTTTTTAAATATAAGAAAATTTTTTTTTTAAGATTTCTTTAGTGATTGATTGATTGATTGATTGCTATGTTGTGTCTTCGTTTCTGTGCTAGGGCTTTCTCCAGTTTTGGCAAGTGGGGGCCACTCTTCATCGCGGTGCGCGGGCCTCTCACTATTGTGGCCTCTCTTGTTGCGGAGCACAGGGTCCAGACGCGCAGGCTCAGTAGTTGTGGCTCACGGGCCTAGTTGCTCCACGGCATGTGGGATCTTCCCAGACCAGGGCTCGAACCCGTGTTTCCTGCATTAGCAGGCAGATTCTCAACCACTGCGCAACCAGGGAAGCCCAGTAATTGATTTTTGTAATGGGGTTTAGCTGCTTTTCACTGCTGTGTTTATGCCGCTTTACATCCACATGTCTCACTTACAGAGAGATATCAATACATAGGTTTTAAGATTCTTACTAGTCAGATATATTCTAGGGCGGTGAATAGGGGGTGTTGAGTCCAGTTCACTGAGCAAGGAGTAGGTCTTGTCTATTACATATTGGGTTTATGGAATGGTATCTGAGCTAATTTCAAACCCTTGTTTTATGCATCACCCCACCTCTCCCTTCCCGTTAAGCAGCCATAGTGTGTTTTCTAAACGTGTGACTCTGTTCTGTTTTGTAATTCAGTTCAAGTGTAGCGGTTTTTACATTCCCTCTATAAGTGATATCTTCTGATAAGTGTCTTTTTCTGTGTGACTTATTTCACTTAGAATCGTCGTACCTAAATCCACTCATCATGCTGCTACTAGCCTTATGACGTTGATTTCATGGCTGAGTGATATTCCTTTGTACATAAGGACCACAACTTCTTTATCCATTTTCCTCTTTCCTGGGATATTTAAGGTGTAATGAAGTGGAGGTTCTTGTCAACAGAGCAGCCCTAAACTTTGGGGTGCCTGTGTCTTGCTGATTTTTAGTTTTCCCAATTTATACGCCCATGAGTGGAAGTGCCCTATGCTCTGTAAGCTGAGTTTTTTAGATGTTTCAGGACACACCGTACACTTCTCGAGAGTGGCTGTTGGCAATTTACATCCCGCCCATCAGCGTAGCAAGGCTCCCTTTTCTCCATGGCCTGTCCTGCATTTCTGGTTTTGACACTTTATTCAGCATGGCCCTTTTGACCGATGGGAAGCGAGACTTCTTTGTAGCGCTGATTTGCCTTTCCAGGTTGCTTGGTTGGCCAAAAAGGGCGTATGCGTTTTTTCCTGAATATATTCAGGAAAAAACGCATACGCCCTTTTTGGCCAAGGGCATCATTGTCGAGGTTTCGCCGCTTTTCCTGTGCTTTAAAGGCGATTCGAATCTACCTCCTGAAATCTGTTTCCTGCAATTCTGCCTTGCTTTCAGATCCTCTTCGTTGCCTTCCCTCGATATATTTGTGGACGAGAGTTATCATTTATAACTCTGCAGGTTTGTGAATTGCAGTGCCCCTGAGCTCCATTTTTCAACTCGCTTTCTTGAAGGCTGGCCGCAAAAGCGCAGGATTGCTTCAGGCCCTATTCTGGTTCCGGGCGCAGGCTGAGCCTGTGGTTAATTCTTCTTCCTGATGGGAAAATAGAGTGAGCTGTGCCTGTCCCAACACCTAGAGCTAGTCTCTCATTGGTTCCCCCTCTTCCCGTTCATCCTCAGGACAAATTGCAACCTGTACGGAACAGGAGGTTAAAGGTGCAGATTCTCCAAGGAGGGAGATTTCTAGTAAAGCGGCTGGAATGGCGAACCCGAGCCCAAGGAGATCAGAAATGAGGAGCGATTTAGAAACCTTTCCCGATCACACGGTGTACCATCTTCTGGGTTTCTCATGCATGCTTTCGATGTAGGAAGATACCCTTGAACCTGGAGATTTGGGACCCATGGGATGGGTACCACGCAGTATTCCTTTAAAGGGTCTGCGTTTGCTCCCCCAACCTCACCAAACCTCTCAGCCCCTGAGTGTCCACCCTTATGTCTCAATCAGCTGTGGGTCTAGATATGGTCAATCCAGGTGGCATCACAGCCCCTGAACGAATTTGGTAAGAATTTCTCTCTCTTTCACTGTCTTTGTTTCACGGGTTTTTAAAAGTAATTGATTTTTATAATGGGGTTTAGCTGCTTTTCACTGCTGTGTTTATGCTGCTTTACACCCACTAGACTCACTTACAGAGAGATATCAATACATAGGTTTTAAGATTCTTACTAGTCAGATATATTCTTGGGCGGTGAATAGGGTGTCTTGAGTCCAGTTCACTGAGCAAGGAGTAGGTCTTGTCTATTACATATTGGGTTTATGGAACGGTATCTGAGCTAATTTGAAACCCTTGTTTTATGCATCACCCCATCTCACCTTTCCCGTTAAGCAGCCATAGTGTGTTTTCTAAACGTGTGACTCTGTTCTGTTTTGTAATTCAGTTCAAGTGTAGCGGTTTTTACATTCCCTCTATAAGTGATATCTTCTGATAAGTGTCTTTTTCTGTGTGACTTATTTCACTTAGAATCGTCGTACCTAAATCCACTCATCATGCTGCTACCAGCCTTATGAGGTTGATTTCATGGCTGAGTGATATTCCATTGTACATAAGGACCACAACTTCTTTATCCATTTTTCTCTTTCCTGGGATATTTAAGGTGTAACGAAGTGGAGGTTCTTGTCAACAGAGCAGCCCTAAACTTTGGGATGCCTGTGTCTTGCTGAGTTTTAGTTTTCCCAATTTATACGCCCATGAGTGGAAGTGCCCTATGCTCTGTAAGCTGAGTTTTTTAGATGTTTCAGGACACACCGTACCCTTCTCGAGAGTGGCTGTTGGCAATTTACATCCCGCCCATCAGCGTAGAAAGGCTCCCGTTTCTCCATGGCCTGTCCTGCATTTCTGGTTTTGACACTTTATTCAGCATGGCCCTTTTGACCGATGGGAAGCGAGACTTCTTTGTAGCGCTGATTTGCCTTTCCAGGTTGCTTGGTTGGCCAAAAAGGGCGTATGCGTTTGTTCCTGAATATATTCAGGAACAAACGCATACGCCCTTTTTGGCCAAGGGCATCATTGTCGAGGTTTCGCCGCTTTTCCTGTGCTTTAAAGGCGATTCGAATCTACCTCCTGAAATCTGTTTCCTGCAATTCTGCCTTGCTTTCAAATCCTCTTGGTTGCCTTCCCTCAAAATATTTGTGGCCGAGAGTTATCATTTTTAACTCTGCAGGTTTGTGAATTGCAGTGCCCCTGAGCTCCATTTTTCAACTCGCTTTCTTGGGAGCTGGCCGCAAAAGCGCAGGATTGCTTCAGGCCCTATTCTGGATCCGGGCGCAGGCTGAGCCTGTGGTTAATTCTTCTTCCTGATGGGAAAATAGAGTGAGCTGTGCCTGTCCCAACACCTAGAGCTAGTCTCTCATTGGTTCCCCCTCTTCCCGTTCATCCTCAGGACAAATTGCAACCTGTACGGAACAGGAGGTTAAAGGTGCTGATTCTCCAAGGAGGGAGATTGCTAGTAAAGCGGCTGGAATGGCGAACCCGAGCCCAAGGAGATGAGAAATGAGGAGCGTTTTAGAAACCTTTCCCGATCACACGGTGTACCATCTTCTGGGTTTCTCATGCATGTTTTCGATGTAGGAAGATGCCCTTGAACCTGGAGATTTGGGACCCATGGGATGGGTACCACGCAGTATTCCTTTAAAGGGTCTGCGTTTGCTCCCCCAACCTCACCAAACCTCTCAGCCCCTGAGTGTCCACCCTTATGTCTCAATCAGCTGTGGGTCTAGATATGGTCAATCCAGGTGGCATCACAGCCCCTGAACGAATTTGGTAAGAATTTCTCTCTCTTTCACTGTCTTTGTTTCACGGGTTTTTTAAAGTAATGGTTTTTTTTTAAATATAAGAAAAATTTTTTTTTAAGATTTCTTTAGTGATTGATTGATTGATTGATTGCTATGTTGGGTCTTCGTTTCTGTGCTAGGGCTTTCTCCAGTTTTGGCAAGTGGGGGTCACTCTTCATCGCGGTGCGCGGGCCTCTCACTATTGTGGCCTCTCTTGTTGCGGAGCACAGGCTCCAGACGCGCAGGCTCAGTAGTTGTGGCTCACGGGCCTAGTTGCTCCACGGCATGTGGGATCTTCCCAGACCAGGGCTCGAACCCGTGTTTCCTGCATTAGCAGGCAGATTCTCAACCACTGCGCAACCAGGGAAGCCCAGTAATTGATTTTTGTAATGGGGTTTAGCTGCTTTTCACTGCTGTGTTTATGCCGCTTTACATCCACATGTCTCACTTACAGAGAGATATCAATACATAGGTTTTAAGATTCTTACTAGTCAGATATATTCTAGGGCGGTGAATAGGGGGTGTTGAGTCCAGTTCACTGAGCAAGGAGTAGGTCTTGTCTATTACATATTGGGTTTATGGAATGGTATCTGAGCTAATTTCAAACCCTTGTTTTATGCATCACCCCACCTCTCCTTTCCCGTTAAGCAGCCATAGTGTGTTTTCTAAACGTGTGACTCTGTTCTGTTTTGTAATTCAGTTCAAGTGTAGCGGTTTTTACATTCCCTCTATAAGTGATATCTTCTGATAAGTGTCTTTTTCTGTGTGACTTATTTCACTTAGAATCGTCGTACCTAAATCCACTCATCATGCTGCTACTAGCCTTATGACGTTGATTTCATGGCTGAGTGATATTCCTTTGTACATAAGGACCACAACTTCTTTATCCATTTTCCTCTTTCCTGGGATATTTAAGGTGTAATGAAGTGGAGGTTCTTGTCAACAGAGCAGCCCTAAACTTTGGGGTGCCTGTGTCTTGCTGATTTTTAGTTTTCCCAATTTATACGCCCATGAGTGGAAGTGCCCTATGCTCTGTAAGCTGAGTTTTTTAGATGTTTCAGGACACACCGTACACTTCTCGAGAGTGGCTGTTGGCAATTTACATCCCGCCCATCAGCGTAGCAAGGCTCCCTTTTCTCCATGGCCTGTCCTGCATTTCTGGTTTTGACACTTTATTCAGCATGGCCCTTTTGACCGATGGGAAGCGAGACTTCTTTGTAGCGCTGATTTGCCTTTCCAGGTTGCTTGGTTGGCCAAAAAGGGCGTATGCGTTTTTTCCTGAATATATTCAGGAAAAAACGCATACGCCCTTTTTGGCCAAGGGCATCATTGTCGAGGTTTCGCCGCTTTTCCTGTGCTTTAAAGGCGATTCGAATCTACCTCCTGAAATCTGTTTCCTGCAATTCTGCCTTGCTTTCAGATCCTCTTCGTTGCCTTCCCTCGATATATTTGTGGACGAGAGTTATCATTTATAACTCTGCAGGTTTGTGAATTGCAGTGCCCCTGAGCTCCATTTTTCAACTCGCTTTCTTGAAGGCTGGCCGCAAAAGCGCAGGATTGCTTCAGGCCCTATTCTGGTTCCGGGCGCAGGCTGAGCCTGTGGTTAATTCTTCTTCCTGATGGGAAAATAGAGTGAGCTGTGCCTGTCCCAACACCTAGAGCTAGTCTCTCATTGGTTCCCCCTCTTCCCGTTCATCCTCAGGACAAATTGCAACCTGTACGGAACAGGAGGTTAAAGGTGCTGATTCTCCAAGGAGGGAGATTGCTAGTAAAGCGGCTGGAATGGCGAACCCGAGCCCAAGGAGATGAGAAATGAGGAGCGTTTTAGAAACCTTTCCCGATCACACGGTGTACCATCTTCTGGGTTTCTCATGCATGCTTTCGATGTAGGAAGATGCCCTTGAACCTGGAGATTTGGGACCCATGGGATGGGTACCACACAGTATTCCTTTAAAGGGTCTGCGTTTGCTCCCCCAACCTCACCAAACCTCTCAGCCCCTGAGTGTCCACCCTTATGTCTCAATCAGCTGTGGGTCTAGATATGGTCAATCCAGGTGGCATCACAGCCCCTGAACGAATTTGGTAAGAATTTCTCTCTCTTTCACTGTCTTTGTTTCACGGGTTTTTAAAAGTAATTGATTTTTATAATGGGGTTTAGCTGCTTTTCACTGCTGTGTTTATGCTGCTTTACACCCACTAGACTCACTTACAGAGAGATATCAATACATAGGTTTTAAGATTCTTACTAGTCAGATATATTCTTGGGCGGTGAATAGGGTGTCTTGAGTCCAGTTCACTGAGCAAGGAGTAGGTCTTGTCTATTACATATTGGGTTTATGGAACGGTATCTGAGCTAATTTGAAACCCTTGTTTTATGCATCACCCCATCTCACCTTTCCCGTTAAGCAGCCATAGTGTGTTTTCTAAACGTGTGACTCTGTTCTGTTTTGTAATTCAGTTCAAGTGTAGCGGTTTTTACATTCCCTCTATAAGTGATATCTTCTGATAAGTGTCTTTTTCTGTGTGACTTATTTCACTTAGAATCGTCGTACCTAAATCCACTCATCATGCCGCTACTAGCCTTATGACGTTGATTTCATGGCTGAGTGATATTCCTTTGTACATAGGGACCACAACTTCTTTACCCATTTTCCTCTTTCCTGAGATATTTAAGGTGTAACGAAGTGGAGGTTCTTGTCAACAGAGCAGCCCTAAACTTTGGGGTGCCTGTGTCTTGCTGATTTTTAGTTTTCCCAATTTATACGCCCATGAGTGGAAGTGCCCTATGCTCTGTAAGCTGAGTTTTTTAGATGTTTCAGGACACACCGTACACTTCTCCAGAGTGGCTGTTGGCAATTTACATCCCGCCCATCAGTGTAGCAAGGCTCCCGTTTCTCCATGGCCTGTCCTGCATTTCTGGTTTTGACACTTTATTCAGCATGGCCCTTTTGACCGATGGGAAGCGAGACTTCTTTGTAGCGCTGATTTGCCTTTCCAGGTTGCTTGGTTGGCCAAAAAGGTCGTATGCGTTTTTTCCTGAATATATTTTTTCCTGAATATATTCAGGAAAAAACGCATACGCCCTTTTTGGCCAAGGGCATCATTGTCGAGGTTTCGCCGCTTTTCCTGTGCTTTAAAGGCGATTCGAATCTACCTCCTGAAATCTGTTTCCTGCAATTCTGCCTTGCTTTCAGATCCTCTTCGTTGCCTTCCCTCGATATATTTGTGGACGAGAGTTATCATTTATAACTCTGCAGGTTTGTGAATTGCAGTGCCCCTGAGCTCCATTTTTCAACTCGCTTTCTTGAAGGCTGGCCGCAAAAGCGCAGGATTGCTTCAGGCCCTATTCTGGTTCCGGGCGCAGGCTGAGCCTGTGGTTAATTCTTCTTCCTGATGGGAAAATAGAGTGAGCTGTGCCTGTCCCAACACCTAGAGCTAGTCTCTCATTGGTTCCCCCTCTTCCCGTTCATCCTCAGGACAAATTGCAACCTGTACGGAACAGGAGGTTAAAGGTGCTGATTCTCCAAGGAGGGAGATTGCTAGTAAAGCGGCTGGAATGGCGAACCCGAGCACAAGGAAATGAGAAATGAGGTGCGTTTTAGAAACGTTTCACGATCACATGGTGTACCATCTTCTGTGTTTCTCATGCATGTTTTCGATGTAGGAAGATGCCCTTGAACCTGGAGATTTGGGACCCATGGGATTGGTACCACGCAGTATTCCTTTAAAGGTTCTGCATTTGCTCCCCCAACCTCACCAAAACTCTCAGCCCCTGAATGTCCACCCTTATGTCTCAATCACCTGTGGGTCTAGGTATGGTCAATCCAGGTGGCATCACAGCCCCTGAACGAATTTGGTAAGAATTTCTCTCTCTTTCACTGTCTTTGTTTCACGGGTTTTTTAAAGTAAGGTTTTTTTTTTAAATATAAGCAAATTTTTTTTAAGATTTCTTTAGTGATTGATTGATTGATTGATTGCTATGTTGGGTCTTCGTTTCTGTGCTAGGTCTTTCTCCAGTTGTGGCAAGTGGGGGCCACTCTTCATCGCGGTGCGCGGGCCTCTCACTATTGTGGCCTCTCTTGTTGCGGAACACAGGCTCCAGACGCGCAGGCTCAGTAGTTGTGGCTCACGTGCCTAGTTGCTCCACGGCATGTGGGATCTTCCCAGACCAGGGCTCAAACCCGTGTTTCCTGCATTAGCAGGCAGATTCTCAACCACTGCGCAAGCAGCAAAGCCCAGTAATTGATTTTTGTACTGGGGTTTAGCTGCTTTTCACTGCTGTGTTTATGCCGCTTTAAATCCACAAGTCTCACTTACAGAGAGATATCAATACACAGGTTTTAAGATTGTTACTAGTCAGATATATTCTTGGGCGGTGAATAGGGTGTCTTGAGTCCAGTTCACTGAGCAAGGAGTAGGTCTTGTTTATTACATATTGGGTTTATGGAACGGTATCTGAGCTAATTTGAAACCCTTGTTTTATGCATCACCTCATCTCACCTTTCCCGTTAAGCAGCCATAGTGTGTTTTCTAAACGTGTGACTCTGTTCTGTTTTGTAATTCAGTTCAAGTGTAGCGGTTTTTACATTCCCTCTATAAGTGATATCTTAGGATCAGTGTCTTTTTCTGTGTGACTTATTTCACTTAGAATCGTCGTACCTAAATCCACTCATCATGCTGCTAGTAGCCTTATGACGTTGATTTCATGGCTGAGTGATATTCCTTTGTACATAAGGACCACAACTTCTTTATCCATTTTCCTCTTTCCTGGGATATTTAAGGTGTAACGAAGTGGAGGTTCTTGTCAACAGAGCAGCCCTAAACTTTGGGGTGCCTGTGTCTTGCTGATTTTTAGTTTTCCCAATTTATAAGCCCATGAGTGGAAGTGCCCTATGCTCTGTAAGCTGAGTTTTTTAGATGTTTCAGGACACACCGTACACTTCTCCAGAGTGGCTGTTGGCAATTTACATCCCGCCCATCAGCATAGCAAGGCTCCCGTTTCTCCATGGCCTGTCCTGCATTTCTGGTTTTGACACTTTATTCAGCATGGCCCTTTTGACCGATGGGAAGCGAGACTTCTTTGTAGCGCTGATTTGCCTTTCCAGGTTGCTTGGTTGGCCAAAAAGGGCGTATGCGTTTTTTCCTGAATATATTCAGGAAAAAACGCATACGCCCTTTTTGGCCAAGGGCATCATTGTCGAGGTTTCGCCGCTTTTCCTGTGCTTTAAAGGCGATTCGAATCTACCTCCTGAAATCTGTTTCCTGCAATTCTGCCTTGCTTTCAGATCCTCTTCGGTGCCTTCCCTCGATATATTTGTGGACGAGAGTTATCATTTATAACTCTGCAGGTTTGTGAATTGCAGTGCCCCTGAGCTCCATTTTTCAACTCGCTTTCTTGAAGGCTGGCCGCAAAAGCGCAGGATTGCTTCAGGCCCTATTCTGGTTCCGGGCGCAGGCTGAGCCTGTGGTTAATTCTTCTTCCTGATGGGAAAATAGAGTGAGCTGTGCCTGTCCCAACACCTAGAGCTAGTCTCTCATTGGTTCCCCCTCTTCCCGTTCATCCTCAGGACAAATTGCAACCTGTACGGAACAGGAGGTTAAAGGTGCTGATTCTCCAAGGAGGGAGATTGCTAGTAAAGCGGCTGGAATGGCGAACCCGAGCACAAGGAGATGAGAAATGAGGTGCGTTTTAGAAACGTTTCCCGATCACACGGTGTACCATCTTCTGGGTTTCTCATGCATGTTTTCGATGTAGGAAGATGCCCTTGAACCTGGAGATTTGGGACCCCTGGGATGGGTACCACGCAGTATTCCTTTAAAGGGTCTGCGTTTGCTCCCCCAACCTCACCAAACCTCTCAGCCCCTGAGTGTCCACCCTTATGTCTCAATCACCTGTGGGTCTAGATATGGTCAATCCAGGTGGCATCACAGCCCCTGAACGAATTTGGTAAGAATTTCTCTCTCTTTCACTGTCTTTGTTTCACGGGTTTTTAAAAGTAATTGATTTTTATAATGGGGTTTAGCTGCTTTTCACTGCTGTGTTTATGCTGCTTTACACCCACTAGACTCACTTACAGAGAGATATCAATACATAGGTTTTAAGATTCTTACTAGTCAGATATATTCTTGGGCGGTGAATAGGGTGTCTTGAGTCCAGTTCACTGAGCAAGGAGTAGGTCTTGTCTATTACATATTGGGTTTATGGAACGGTATCTGAGCTAATTTGAAACCCTTGTTTTATGCATCACCCCATCTCACCTTTCCCGTTAAGCAGCCATAGTGTGTTTTCTAAACGTGTGACTCTGTTCTGTTTTGTAATTCAGTTCAAGTGTAGCGGTTCTTACATTCCCTCTATAAGTGATATCTTCTGATAAGTGTCTTTTTCTGTGTGACTTATTTCACTTAGAATCGTCGTACCTAAATCCACTCATCATGCCGCTACTAGCCTTATGACGTTGATTTCATGGCTGAGTGATATTCCTTTGTACATAAGGACCACAACTTCTTTATCCATTTTCCTCTTTCCTGGGATATTTAAGGTGTAACGAAGTGGAGGTTCTTGTCAACAGAGCAGCCCTAAACTTTGGGGTGCCTGTGTCTTGCTGATTTTTAGTTTTCCCAATTTATACGCCCATGAGTGGAAGTGCCCTATGCTCTGTAAGCTGAGTTTTTTAGATGTTTCAGGACACACGGTACACTTCTCCAGAGTGGCTGTTGGCAATTTACATCCCGCCCATCAGTGTAGCAAGGCTCCCGTTTCTCCATGGCCTGTCCTGCATTTCTGGTTTTGACACTTTATTCAGCATGGTCCTTTTGACCGATGGGAAGCGAGACTTCTTTGTAGCGCTGATTTTCCTTTCCAGGTTGCTTGGTTGGCCAAAAAGGGCGTATGCGTTTTTTCCTGAATATATTTTTTCCTGAATATATTCAGGAAAAAACGCATACGCCCTTTTTGGCCAAGGGCATCATTGTCGAGGTTTCGCCGCTTTTCCTGTGCTTTAAAGGCGATTCGAATCTACCTCCTGAAATCTGTTTCCTGCAATTCTGCCTTGCTTTCAGATCCTCTTCGTTGCCTTCCCTCGATATATTTGTGGACGAGAGTTATCATTTATAACTCTGCAGGTTTGTGAATTGCAGTGCCCCTGAGCTCCATTTTTCAACTCGCTTTCTTGAAGGCTGGCCGCAAAAGCGCAGGATTGCTTCAGGCCCTATTCTGGTTCCGGGCGCAGGCTGAGCCTGTGGTTAATTCTTCTTCCTGATGGGAAAATAGAGTGAGCTGTGCCTGTCCCAACACCTAGAGCTAGTCTCTCATTGGTTCCCCCTCTTCCCGTTCATCCTCAGGACAAATTGCAACCTGTACGGAACAGGAGTTTAAAGGTGCTGATTCTCCAAGGAGGGAGATTGCTAGTAAAGCGGCTGGAATGGCGAACCCGAGCCCAAGGAGATGAGAAATGAGGAGCGTTTTAGAAACCTTTCCCGATCACACGGTGTACCATCTTCTGGGTTTCTCATGCATGTTTTCGATGTAGGAAGATGCCCTTGAACCTGGAGATTTGGGACCCATGGGATGGGTACCACGCAGTATTCCTTTAAAGGGTCTGCGTTTGCTCCCCCAACCTCACCAAACCTCTCAGCCCCTGAGTGTCCACCCTTATGTCTCAATCAGCTGTGGGTCTAGATATGGTCAATCCAGGTGGCATCACAGCCCCTGAACGAATTTGGTAAGAATTTCTCTCTCTTTCACTGTCTTTGTTTCACGGGTTTTTAAAAGTAATTGATTTTTATAATGGGGTTTAGCTGCTTTTCACTGCTGTGTTTATGCTGCTTTACACCCACTAGACTCACTTACAGAGAGATATCAATACATAGGTTTTAAGATTGTTACTAGTCAGATATATTCTTGGGCGGTGAATAGGGTGTCTTGAGTCCAGTTCACTGAGCAAGGAGTAGGTCTTGTCTATTACATATTGGGTTTATGGAACGGTATCTGAGCTAATTTGAAACCCTTGTTTTATGCATCACCCCATCTCACCTTTCCCGTTAAGCAGCCATAGTGTGTTTTCTAAACGTGTGACTCTGTTCTGTTTTGTAATTCAGTTCAAGTGTAGCGGTTTTTACATTCCCTCTATAAGTGATATCTTCTGATAAGTGTCTTTTTCTGTGTGACTTATTTCACTTAGAATCGTCGTACCTAAATCCACTCATCATGCCGCTACTAGCCTTATGACGTTGATTTCATGGCTGAGTGATATTCCTTTGTACATAAGGACCACAACTTCTTTATCCATTTTCCTCTTTCCTGGGATATTTAAGGTGTAACGAAGTGGAGGTTCTTGTCAACAGAGCAGCCCTAAACTTTGGGGTGCCTGTGTCTTGCTGATTTTTAGTTTTCCCAATTTATACGCCCATGAGTGGAAGTGCCCTATGCTCTGTAAGCTGAGTTTTTTAGATGTTTCAGGACACACGGTACACTTCTCCAGAGTGGCTGTTGGCAATTTACATCCCGCCCATCAGTGTAGCAAGGCTCCCGTTTCTCCATGGCCTGTCCTGCATTTCTGGTTTTGACACTTTATTCAGCATGGTCCTTTTGACCGATGGGAAGCGAGACTTCTTTGTAACGCTGATTTGCCTTTCCAGGTTGCTTGGTTGGCCAAAAAGGGCGTATGCGTTTTTTCCTGAATATATTTTTTCCTGAATATATTCAGGAAAAAACGCATACGCCCTTTTTGGCCAAGGGCATCATTGTCGAGGTTTCGCCGCTTTTCCTGTGCTTTAAAGGCGATTCGAATCTACCTCCTGAAATCTGTTTCCTGCAATTCTGCCTTGCTTTCAGATCCTCTTCGTTGCCTTCCCTCGATATATTTGTGGACGAGAGTTATCATTTATAACTCTGCAGGTTTGTGAATTGCAGTGCCCCTGAGCTCCATTTTTCAACTCGCTTTCTTGAAGGCTGGCCGCAAAAGCGCAGGATTGCTTCAGGCCCTATTCTGGTTCCGGGCGCAGGCTGAGCCTGTGGTTAATTCTTCTTCCTGATGGGAAAATAGAGTGAGCTGTGCCTGTCCCAACACCTAGAGCTAGTCTCTCATTGGTTCCCCCTCTTCCCGTTCATCCTCAGGACAAATTGCAACCTGTACGGAACAGGAGGTTAAAGGTGCTGATTCTCCAAGGAGGGAGATTGCTAGTAAAGCGGCTGGAATGGCGAACCCGAGCCCAAGGAGATGAGAAATGAGGAGCGTTTTAGAAACCTTTCCCGATCACACGGTGTACCATCTTCTGGGTTTCTCATGCATGTTTTCGATGTAGGAAGATGCCCTTGAACCTGGAGATTTGGGACCCATGGGATGGGTACCACGCAGTATTCCTTTAAAGGGTCTGCGTTTGCTCCCCCAACCTCACCAAACCTCTCAGCCCCTGAGTGTCCACCCTTATGTCTCAATCAGCTGTGGGTCTAGATATGGTCAATCCAGGTGGCATCACAGCCCCTGAACGAATTTGGTAAGAATTTCTCTCTCTTTCACTGTCTTTGTTTCACGGGTTTTTAAAAGTAATTGATTTTTATAATGGGGTTTAGCTGCTTTTCACTGCTGTGTTTATGCTGCTTTACACCCACTAGACTCACTTACAGAGAGATATCAATACATAGGTTTTAAGATTGTTACTAGTCAGATATATTCTTGGGCGGTGAATAGGGTGTCTTGAGTCCAGTTCACTGAGCAAGGAGTAGGTCTTGTCTATTACATATTGGGTTTATGGAACGGTATCTGAGCTAATTTGAAACCCTTGTTTTATGCATCACCCCATCTCACCTTTCCCGTTAAGCAGCCATAGTGTGTTTTCTAAACGTGTGACTCTGTTCTGTTTTGTAATTCAGTTCAAGTGTAGCTGTTTTTACATTCCCTCTATAAGTGATATCTTCTGATAAGTGTCTTTTTCTGTGTGACTTATTTCACTTAGAATCGTCGTACCTAAATCCACTCATCATGCCGCTACTAGCCTTATGACGTTGATTTCATGGCTGAGTGATATTCCTTTGTACATAAGGACCACAACTTCTTTATCCATTTTCCTCTTTCCTGGGATATTTAAGGTGTAACGAAGTGGAGGTTCTTGTCAACAGAGCAGCCCTAAACTTCTGGGTGCCTGTGTCTTGCTGATTTTTAGTTTTCCCAATTTATACGCCCATGAGTGGAAGTGCCCTATGCTCTGTAAGCTGAGTTTTTTAGATGTTTCAGGACACACCGTACACTTCTCGAGAGTGGCTGTTGGCAATTTACATCCCGCCCATCAGCGTAGCAAGGCTCCCGTTTCTCCATGGCCTGTCCTGCATTTCTGGTTTTGACACTTTATTCAGCATGGCCGTTTTGACCGATGGGAAGCGAGACTTCTTTTTAGCGCTGATTTGCCTTTCCAGGTTGCTTGGTTGGCCAAAAAGGGCGTATGCGTTTTTTCCTGAATATATTCAGGAAAAAACGCATACGCCCTTTTTGGCCAAGGGCATCATTGTCGAGGTTTCGCCGCTTTTCCTGTGCTTTAAAGGCGATTCGAATCTACCTCCTGAAATCTGTTTCCTGCAATTCTGCCTTGCTTTCAGATCCTCTTCGTTGCCTTCCCTCGATATATTTGTGGACGAGAGTTATCATTTATAACTCTGCAGGTTTGTGAATTGCAGTGCCCCTGAGCTCCATTTTTCAACTCGCTTTCTTGAAGGCTGGCCGCAAAAGCGCAGGATTGCTTCAGGCCCTATTCTGGTTCCGGGCGCAGGCTGAGCCTGTGGTTAATTCTTCTTCCTGATGGGAAAATAGAGTGAGCTGTGCCTGTCCCAACACCTAGAGCTAGTCTCTCATTGGTTCCCCCTCTTCCCGTTCATCCTCAGGACAAATTGCAACCTGTATGGAACAGAAGGTTAAAGGTGCTGATTCTCCAAGGAGGGAGATTGCTAGTAAAGCGGCTGGAATGGCGAACCCGAGCCCAAGGAGATGAGAAATGAGGAGCGTTTTAGAAACCTTTCCCGATCACACGGTGTACCATCTTCTGGGTTTCTCATGCATGTTTTCGATGTAGGAAGATGCCCTTGAACCTGGAGATTTGGGACCCCTGGGATGGGTACCACGCAGTATTCTTTTAAAGGGTCTGCGTTTGCTCCCCCAACCTCACCAAACCTCTCAGCCCCTGAGTGTCCACCCTTATGTCTCAATCAGCTGTGGGTCTAGATATGGTCAATCCAGGTGGCATCACAGCCCCTGAACGAATTTGGTAAGAATTTCTCTCTCTTTCACTGTCTTTGTTTCACGGGTTTTTAAAAGTAATTGATTTTTATAATGGGGTTTAGCTGCTTTTCACTGCTGTGTTTATGCTGCTTTACACCCACTAGACTCCCTTACAGAGAGATATCAATACATAGGTTTTAAGATTGTTACTAGTCAGATATATTCTTGGGCGGTGAATAGGGTGTCTTGAGTCCAGTTCACTGAGCAAGGAGTAGGTCTTGTCTATTACATATTGGGTTTATGGAACGGTATCTGAGCTAATTTGAAACCCTTGTTTTATGCATCACCCCATCTCACCTTTCCCGTTAAGCAGCCATAGTGTGTTTTCTAAACGTGTGACTCTGTTCTGTTTTGTAATTCAGTTCAAGTGTAGCGGTTTTTACATTCCCTCTATAAGTGATATCTTCTGATAAGTGTCTTTTTCTGTGTGACTTATTTCACTTAGAATCGTCGTACCTAAATCCACTCATCATGCCGCTACTAGCCTTATGACGTTGATTTCATGGCTGAGTGATATTCCTTTGTACATAAGGACCACAACTTCTTTATCCATTTTCCTCTTTCCTGGGATATTTAAGGTGTAACGAAGTGGAGGTTCTTGTCAACAGAGCAGCCCTAAACTTTGGGGTGCCTGTGTCGCCCTAAACTTTGGGGTGCCTGTGTCTTGCTGATTTTTAGTTTTCCCAATTTATAAGCCCATGAGTGGAAGTGCCCTATGCTCTGTAAGCTGAGTTTTTTAGATGTTTCAGGACACACCGTACACTTCTCGAGAGTGGCTGTTGGCAATTTACATCCCGCCCATCAGCATAGCAAGGCTCCCGTTTCTCCATGGCCTGTCCTGCATTTCTGGTTTTGACACTTTATTCAGCATGGCCCTTTTGACCGATGGGAAGCGAGACTTCTTTGTAGCGCTGATTTGCCTTTCCAGGTTGCTTGGTTGGCCAAAAAGGGCGTATGCGTTTTTTCCTGAATATATTCAGGAAAAAACGCATACGCCCTTTTTGGCCAAGGGCATCATTGTCGAGGTTTCGCCGCTTTTCCTGTGCTTTAAAGGCGATTCGAATCTACCTCCTGAAATCTGTTTCCTGCAATTCTGCCTTGCTTTCAGATCCTCTTCGTTGCCTTCCCTCGATATATTTGTGGACGAGAGTTATCATTTATAACTCTGCAGGTTTGTGAATTGCAGTGCCCCTGAGCTCCATTTTTCAACTCGCTTTCTTGAAGGCTGGCCGCAAAAGCGCAGGATTGCTTCAGGCCCTATTCTGGTTCCGGGCGCAGGCTGAGCCTGTGGTTAATTCTTCTTCCTGATGGGAAAATAGAGTGAGCTGTGCCTGTCCCAACACCTAGAGCTAGTCTCTCATTGGTTCCCCCTCTTCCCGTTCATCCTCAGGACAAATTGCAACCTGTACGGAACAGGAGGTTAAAGGTGCTGATTCTCCAAGGAGGGAGATTGCTAGTAAAGCGGCTGGAATGGCGAACCCGAGCCCAAGGAGATGAGAAATGAGGAGCGTTTTAGAAACCTTTCCCGATCACACGGTGTACCATCTTCTGGGTTTCTCATGCATGTTTTCGATGTAGGAAGATGCCCTTGAACCTGGAGATTTGGGACCCCTGGGATGGGTACCACGCAGTATTCCTTTAAAGGGTCTGCGTTTGCTCCCCAAACCTCTCAGCCCCTGAGTGTCCACCCTTATGTCTCAATCACCTGTGGGTCTAGGTATGGTCAATCCAGGTGGCATCACAGCCCCTGAACGAATTTGGTAAGAATTTCTCTCTCTTTCACTGTCTTTGTTTCACGGGTTTTTAAAAGTAATTGATTTTTATAATGGGGTTTAGCTGCTTTTCACTGCTGTGTTTATGCTGCTTTACACCCACTAGACTCACTTACAGAGAGATATCAATACATAGGTTTTAAGATTGTTACTAGTCAGATATATTCTTGGGCGGTGAATAGGGTGTCTTGAGTCCAGTTCACTGAGCAAGGAGTAGGTCTTGTCTATTACATATTGGGTTTATGGAACGGTATCTGAGCTAATTTGAAACCCTTGTTTTATGCATCACCCCATCTCACCTTTCCCGTTAAGCAGCCATAGTGTGTTTTCTAAACGTGTGACTCTGTTCTGTTTTGTAATTCAGTTCAAGTGTAGCGGTTTTTACATTCCCTCTATAAGTGATATCTTCTGATAAGTGTCTTTTTCTGTGTGACTTATTTCACTTAGAATCGTCGTACCTAAATCCACTCATCATGCCGCTACTAGCCTTATGACGTTGATTTCATGGCTGAGTGATATTCCTTTGTACATAAGGACCACAACTTCTTTATCCATTTTCCTCTTTCCTGGGATATTTAAGGTGTAACGAAGTGGAGGTTCTTGTCAACAGAGCAGCCCTAAACTTTGGGGTGCCTGTGTCTTGCTGATTTTTAGTTTTCCCAATTTATACGCCCATGAGTGGAAGTGCCCTATGCTCTGTAAGCTGAGTTTTTTAGATGTTTCAGGACACACGGTACACTTCTCCAGAGTGGCTGTTGGCAATTTACATCCCGCCCATCAGTGTAGCAAGGCTCCCGTTTCTCCATGGCCTGTCCTGCATTTCTGGTTTTGACACTTTATTCAGCATGGTCCTTTTGACCGATGGGAAGCGAGACTTCTTTGTAGCGGTGATTTGCCTTTCCAGGTTGCTTGGTTGGCCAAAAAGGGCGTATGCGTTTTTTCCTGAATATATTCAGGAAAAAACGCATACGCCCTTTTTGGCCAAGGGCATCATTGTCGAGGTTTCGCCGCTTTTCCTGTGCTTTAAAGGCGATTCGAATCTACCTCCTGAAATCTGTTTCCTGCAATTCTGCCTTGCTTTCAGATCCTCTTCGTTGCCTTCCCTCGATATATTTGTGGACGAGAGTTATCATTTATAACTCTGCAGGTTTGTGAATTGCAGTGCCCCTGAGCTCCATTTTTCAACTCGCTTTCTTGAAGGCTGGCCGCAAAAGCGCAGGATTGCTTCAGGCCCTATTCTGGTTCCGGGCGCAGGCTGAGCCTGTGGTTAATTCTTCTTCCTGATGGGAAAATAAAGTGAGCTGTGCCTGTCCCAACACCTAGAGCTAGTCTCTCATTGGTTCCCCCTCTTCCTGTTCATCCTCAGGACAAATTGCAACCTGTACGGAACAGGAGGTTAAAGGTGCTGATTCTCCAAGGAGGGAGATTGCTAGTAAAGCGGCTGGAATGGCGAACCCGAGCACAAGGAGATGAGAAATGAGGTGCGCTTTAGAAACGTTTCCCGATCACACGGTGTACCATCTTCTGGGTTTCTCATGCATGTTTTCGATGTAGGAAGATGCCCTTGAACCTGGAGATTTGGGACCCATGGGATGGGTACCACGCAGTATTCCTTTAAAGGGTCTTCATTTGCTCCCCCAACCTCACCAAACCTCTCAGACCCTGAATGTCCACCCTTATGTCTCAATCACCTGTGGGTCTAGGTATGGTCAATCCAGGTGGCATCACAGCCCCTGAACGAATTTGGTAAGAATTTCTCTCTTTCACTGTCTTTGTTTCACGGGTTTTTTAAAGTAATGGTTTTTTTTTTTTAAATATAAGCAAATTTTTTTTTAAGATTTCTTTAGTGATTGATTGATTGATTGATTGCTATGTTGGGTCTTCGTTTCTGTGCTAGGGCTTTCTCCAGTTGTGGCAAGTGGGGGCCACTCTTCATCGCGGTGCGCGGGCCTCTCACTATTGTGGCCTCTCTTGTTGCGGAGCACAGGCTCCAGACGCGCAGGCTCAGTAGTTGTGGCTCACGGGCCTAGTTGCTCCACGGCATGTGGGATCTTCCCAGACCAGGGCTCAAACCCGTGTTTCCTGCATTAGCAGGCAGATTCTCAACCACTGCGCAAGCAGGAAAGCACAGTAATTGATTTTTGTACTGGGGTTTAGCTGCTTTTCACTGCTGTGTTTATGCCGCTTTACATCCACAAGTCTCACTTACAGAGAGATATCAATACATAGGTTTTAAGATTCTTACTAGTCAGATATATTCTAGGGCGGTGAATAGGGGGTGTTGAGTCCAGTTCACTGAGCAAGGAGTAGGTCTTGTCTATTACATATTGGGTTTATGGAATGGTATCTGAGCTAATTTCAAACCCTTGTTTTATGCATCACCCCACCTCTCCTTTCCCGTTAAGCAGCCATAGTGTGTTTTCTAAACGTGTGACTCTGTTCTGTTTTGTAATTCAGTTCAAGTGTAGCGGTTTTTACATTGCCTCTATAAGTGATATCTTAGGATCAGTGTCTTTTTCTCTGTGACTTATTTCACTTAGAATCGTCGTACCTAAATCCACTCATCATGCTGCTAGTAGCCTTATGACGTTGATTTCATGGCTGAGTGATATTCCTTTGTACATAGGGACCACAACTTCTTTATCCATTTTCCTCTTTCCTGGGATATTTAAGGTGTAACGAAGTGGAGGTTCTTGTCAACAGAGCAGCCCTAAACTTTGGGGTGCCTGTGTCTTGCTGATTTTTAGTTTTCCCAATTTATACGCCCATGAGTGGAAGTGCCCTATGCTCTGTAAGCTGAGTTTTTTAGATGTTTCAGGACACACCGTACACTTCTCCAGAGTGGCTGTTGGCAATTTACATCCCGCCCATCAGCGTAGCAAGGCTCCCGTTTCTCCATGGCCTGTCCTGCATTTCTGGTTTTGACACTTTATTCAGCATGGCCGTTTTGACCGATGGGAAGCGAGACTTCTTTGTAGCGCTGATTTGCCTTTCCAGGTTGCTTGGTTGGCCAAAAAGGGCGTATGCGTTTTTTCCTGAATATATTTTTTCCTGAATATATTCAGGAAAAAACGCATACGCCCTTTTTGGCCAAGGGCATCATTGTCGAGGTTTCGCCGCTTTTCCTGTGCTTTAAAGGCGATTCGAATCTACCTCCTGAAATCTGTTTCCTGCAATTCTGCCTTGCTTTCAGATCCTCTTCGTTGCCTTCCCTCGATATATTTGTGGACGAGAGTTATCATTTATAACTCTGCAGGTTTGTGAATTGCAGTTCCCCTGAGCTCCATTTTTCAACTCGCTTTCTTGAAGGCTGGCCGCAAAAGTGCAGGATTGCTTCAGGCCCTATTCTGGTTCCAGGCGCAGGCTGAGCCTGTGGTTAATTCTTCTTCCTGATGGGAAAGTAGAGTGAGCTGTGCCTGTCCCAACACCTAGAGCTAGTCTCTCATTGGTTCCCCCTTTTCCCGTTCATCCTCAGGACAAATTGCAACCTGTACGGATCAGAAGGTTAAAGGTGCTGATTCTCCAAGGAGGGAGATTGCTAGTAAAGCGGCTGGAATGGCGAACCCGAGCCCAAGGAGATGAGAAATGAGGAGCGTTTTAGAAACCTTTCCCGATCACACGGTGTACCATCTTCTGGGTTTCTCATGCATGTTTTCGATGTAGGAAGATGCCCTTGAACCTGGAGATTTGGGACCCCTGGGATGGGTACCACGCAGTATTCCTTTAAAGGGTCTGCGTTTGCTCCCCCAACCTCACCAAACCTCTCAGCCCCTGAGTGTCCACCCTTATGTCTCAATCAGCTGTGGGTCTAGATATGGTCAATCCAGGTGGCATCACAGCCCCTGAACGAATTTGGTAAGAATTTCTCTCTCTTTCACTGTCTTTGTTTCACGGGTTTTTAAAAGTAATTGATTTTTATAATGGGGTTTAGCTGCTTTTCACTGCTGTGTTTATGCTGCTTTACACCCACTAGACTCACTTACAGAGAGATATCAATACATAGGTTTTAAGATTGTTACTAGTCAGATATATTCTTGGGCGGTGAATAGGGTGTCTTGAGTCCAGTTCACTGAGCAAGGAGTAGGTCTTGTCTATTACATATTGGGTTTATGGAACGGTATCTGAGCTAATTTGAAACCCTTGTTTTATGCATCACCCCATCTCACCTTTCTCGTTAAGCAGCCATAGTGTGTTTTCTAAACGTGTGACTCTGTTCTGTTTTGTAATTCAGTTCAAGTGTAGCGGTTTTTACATTCCCTCTATAAGTGATATCTTCTGATAAGTGTCTTTTTCTGTGTGACTTATTTCACTTAGAATCGTCGTACCTAAATCCACTCATCATGCTGCTAGTAGCCTTATGACGTTGATTTCATGGCTGAGTGATATTCCTTTGTACATAGGGACCACAACTTCTTTATCCATTTTCCTCTTTCCTGGGATATTTAAGGTGTAACGAAGTGGAGGTTCTTGTCAACAGAGCAGCCCTAAACTTTGGGGTGCCTGTGTCTTGCTGATTTTTAGTTTTCCCAATTTATACGCCCATGAGTGGAAGTGCCCTATGCTCTGTAAGCTGAGTTTTTTAGATGTTTCAGGACACACCGTACACTTCTCGAGAGTGGCTGTTGGCAATTTACATCCCGCCCATCAGCGTAGCAAGGCTCCCGTTTCTCCATGGCCTGTCCTGCATTTCTGGTTTTGACACTTTATTCAGCATGGCCCTTTTGACCGATGGGAAGCGAGACTTCTTTGTAGCGCTGATTTGCCTTTCCAGGTTGCTTGGTTGGCCAAAAAGGGCGTATGCGTTTTTTCCTGAATATATTTTTTCCTGAATATATTCAGGAAAAAACGCATACGCCCTTTTTGGCCAAGGGCATCATTGTCGAGGTTTCGCCGCTTTTCCTGTGCTTTAAAGGCGATTCGAATCTACCTCCTGAAATCTGTTTCCTGCAATTCTGCCTTGCTTTCAGATCCTCTTCGTTGCCTTCCCTCGATATATTTGTGGACGAGAGTTATCATTTATAACTCTGCAGGTTTGTGAATTGCAGTGCCCCTGAGCTCCATTTTTCAACTCGCTTTCTTGAAGGCTGGCCGCAAAAGCGCAGGATTGCTTCAGGCCCTATTCTGGTTCCGGGCGCAGGCTGAGCCTGTGGTTAATTCTTCTTCCTGATGGGAAAATAGAGTGAGCTGTGCCTGTCCCAACACCTAGAGCTAGTCTCTCATTGGTTCCCCCTCTTCCCGTTCATCCTCAGGACAAATTGCAACCTGTACGGAACAGGAGGTTAAAGGTGCTGATTCTCCAAGGAGGGAGATTGCTAGTAAAGCGGCTGGAATGGCGAACCCGAGCACAAGGAGATGAGAAATGACGTGCGTTTTAGAAACCTTTCCCGATCACACGGTGTACCATCTTCTGGGTTTCTCATGCATGTTTTCGATGTAGGAAGATGCCCTTGAACCTGGAGATTTGGGACCCCTGGGATGGGTACCACGCAGTATTCCTTTAAAGGGTCTGCGTTTGCTCCCCCAACCTCACCAAACCTCTCAGCCCCTGAGTGTCCACCCTTATGTCTCAATCAGCTGTGGGTCTAGATATGGTCAATCCAGGTGGCATCACAGCCCCTGAACGAATTTGGTAAGAATTTCTCTCTTTTTCACTGTCTTTGTTTCACGGGTTTTTAAAAGTAATTGATTTTTATAATGGGGTTTAGCTGCTTTTCACTGCTGTATTTATGCTGCTTTACACCCACTAGACTCACTTACAGAGAGATATCAATACATAGGTTTTAAGATTGTTACTAGTCAGATATATTCTTGGGCGGTGAATAGGGTGTCTTGAGTCCAGTTCACTGAGCAAGGAGTAGGTCTTGTCTATTACATATTGGGTTTATGGAACGGTATCTGAGCTAATTTGAAACCCTTGTTTTATGCATCACCCCATCTCACCTTTCCCGTTAAGCAGCCATAGTGTGTTTTCTAAACGTGTGACTCTGTTCTGTTTTGTAATTCAGTTCAAGTGTAGCGGTTTTTACATTCCCTCTATAAGTGATATCTTCTGATAAGTGTCTTTTTCTGTGTGACTTATTTCACTTAGAATCGTCGTACCTAAATCCACTCATCATGCTGCTAGTAGCCTTATGACGTTGATTTCATGGCTGAGTGATATTCCTTTGTACATAGGGACCACAACTTCTTTATCCATTTTCCTCTTTCCTGGGATATTTAAGGTGTAACGAAGTGGAGGTTCTTGTCAACAGAGCAGCCCTAAACTTTGGGGTGCCTGTGTCTTGCTGATTTTTAGTTTTCCCAATTTATACGCCCATGAGTGGAAGTGCCCTATGCTCTGTAAGCTGAGTTTTTTAGATGTTTCAGGACACACCGTACACTTCTCGAGAGTGGCTGTTGGCAATTTACATCCCGCCCATCAGCGTAGCAAGGCTCCCGTTTCTCCATGGCCTGTCCTGCATTTCTGGTTTTGACACTTTATTCAGCATGGCCGTTTTGACCGATGGGAAGCGAGACTTCTTTGTAGCGCTGATTTGCCTTTCCAGGTTGCTTGGTTGGCCAAAAAGGGCGTATGCGTTTTTTCCTGAATATATTTTTTCCTGAATATATTCAGGAAAAAACGCATACGCCCTTTTTGGCCAAGGGCATCATTGTCGAGGTTTCGCCGCTTTTCCTGTGCTTTAAAGGCGATTCGAATCTACCTCCTGAAATCTGTTTCCTGCAATTCTGCCTTGCTTTCAGATCCTCTTCGTTGCCTTCCCTCGATATATTTGTGGACGAGAGTTATCATTTATAACTCTGCAGGTTTGTGAATTGCAGTGCCCCTGAGCTCCATTTTTCAACTCGCTTTCTTGAAGGCTGGCCGCAAAAGCGCAGGATTGCTTCAGGCCCTATTCTGGTTCCGGGCGCAGGCTGAGCCTGTGGTTAATTCTTCTTCCTGATGGGAAAATAGAGTGAGCTGTGCCTGTCCCAACACCTAGAGCTAGTCTCTCATTGGTTCCCCCTCTTCCCGTTCATCCTCAGGACAAATTGCAACCTGTACGGAACAGGAGGTTAAAGGTGCTGATTCTCCAAGGAGGGAGATTGCTAGTAAAGCGGCTGGAATGGCGAACCCGAGCCCAAGGAGATGAGAAATGAGGAGCGTTTTAGAAACCTTTCCCGATCACACGGTGTACCATCTTCTGGGTTTCTCATGCATGTTTTCGATGTAGGAAGATGCCCTTGAACCTGGAGATTTGGGACCCCTGGGATGGGTACCACGCAGTATTCCTTTAAAGGGTCTGCGTTTGCTCCCCCAACCTCACCAAACCTCTCAGCCCCTGAGTGTCCACCCTTATGTCTCAATCAGCTGTGGGTCTAGATATGGTCAATCCAGGTGGCATCACAGCCCCTGAACGAATTTGGTAAGAATTTCTCTCTTTTTCACTGTCTTTGTTTCACGGGTTTTTAAAAGTAATTGATTTTTATAATGGGGTTTAGCTGCTTTTCACTGCTGTGTTTATGCTGCTTTACACCCACTAGACTCACTTACAGAGAGATATCAATACATAGGTTTTAAGATTGTTACTAGTCAGATATATTCTTGGGCGGTGAATAGGGTGTCTTGAGTCCAGTTCACTGAGCAAGGAGTAGGTCTTGTCTATTACATATTGGGTTTATGGAACGGTATCTGAGCTAATTTGAAACCCTTGTTTTATGCATCACCCCATCTCACCTTTCCCGTTAAGCAGCCATAGTGTGTTTTCTAAACGTGTGACTCTGTTCTGTTTTGTAATTCAGTTCAAGTGTAGCGGTTTTTACATTCCCTCTATAAGTGATATCTTCTGATAAGTGTCTTTTTCTGTGTGACTTATTTCACTTAGAATCGTCGTACCTAAATCCACTCATCATGCTGCTACTAGCCTTATGACGTTGATTTTATGGCTGAGTGATATTCCTTTGTACATAAGGACCACAACTTCTTTATCCATTTTCCTCTTTCCTGGGATATTTAAGGTGTAACGAAGTGGAGGTTCTTGTCAACAGAGCAGCCCTAAACTTTGGGGTGCCTGTGTCTTGCTGATTTTTAGTTTTCCCAATTTATACGCCCATGAGTGGAAGTGCCCTATGCTCTGTAAGCTGAGTTTTTTAGATGTTTCAGGACACACCGTACACTTCTCGAGAGTGGCTGTTGGCAATTTACATCCCGCCCATCAGCGTAGCAAGGCTCCCGTTTCTCCTTGGCCTGTCCTGCATTTCTGGTTTTGACACTTTATTCAGCATGGCCGTTTTGACCGATGGGAAGCGAGACTTCTTTGTAGCGCTGATTTGCCTTTCCAGGTTGCTTGGTTGGCCAAAAAGGGCGTATGCGTTTTTTCCTGAATATATTCAGGAAAAAACGCATACGCCCTTTTTGGCCAAGGGCATCATTGTCGAGGTTTCGCCGCTTTTCCTGTGCTTTAAAGGCGATTCGAATCTACCTCCTGAAATCTGTTTCCTGCAATTCTGCCTTGCTTTCAGATCCTCTTCGTTGCCTTCGCTCGATATATTTGTGGACGAGAGTTATCATTTATAACTCTGCAGGTTTGTGAATTGCAGTGCCCCTGAGCTCCATTTTTCAACTCGCTTTCTTGAAGGCTGGCCGCAAAAGCGCAGGATTGCTTCAGGCCCTATTCTGGTTCCGGGCGCAGGCTGAGCCTGTGGTTAATTCTTCTTCCTGATGGGAAAATAGAGTGAGCTGTGCCTGTCCCAACACCTAGAGCTAGTCTCTCATTGGTTCCCCCTCTTCCCGTTCATCCTCAGGACAAATTGCAACCTGTACGGAACAGGAGGTTAAAGGTGCTGATTCTCCAAGGAGGGAGATTGCTAGTAAAGCGGCTGGAATGGCGAACCCGAGCCCAAGGAGATGAGAAATGAGGAGCGTTTTAGAAACCTTTCCCGATCACACGGTGTACCATCTTCTGGGTTTCTCATGCATGTTTTCGATGTAGGAAGATGCCCTTGAACCTGGAGATTTGGGACCCATGGGATGGGTACCACGCAGTATTCCTTTAAAGGGTCTGCGTTTGCTCCCCCAACCTCACCAAACCTCTCAGCCCCTGAGTGTCCACCCTTATGTCTCAATCAGCTGTGGGTCTAGATATGGTCAATCCAGGTGGCATCACAGCCCCTGAACGAATTTGGTAAGAATTTCTCTCTCTTTCACTGTCTTTGTTTCACGGGTTTTTAAAAGTAATTGATTTTTATAATGGGGTTTAGCTGCTTTTCACTGCTGTGTTTATGCTGCTTTACACCCACTAGACTCACTTACAGAGAGATATCAATACATAGGTTTTAAGATTGTTACTAGTCAGATATATTCTTGGGCGGTGAATAGGGTGTCTTGAGTCCAGTTCACTGAGCAAGGAGTAGGTCTTGTCTATTACATATTGGGTTTATGGAACGGTATCTGAGCTAATTTGAAACCCTTGTTTTATGCATCACCCCATCTCACCTTTCCCGTTAAGCAGCCATAGTGTGTTTTCTAAACGTGTGACTGTGTTCTGTTTTGTAATTCAGTTCAAGTGTAGCGGTTTTTACATTGCCTCTATAAGTGATATCTTAGGATCGGTGTCTTTTTCTGTGTGACTTATTTCACTTAGAATCGTCGTACCTAAATCCACTCATCATGCTGCTAGTAGCCTTATGACGTTGATTTCATGGCTGAGTGATATTCCTTTGTACATAAGGACCACAACTTCTTTATCCATTTTCCTCTTTCCTGGGATATTTAAGGTGTAACGAAGTGGAGGTTCTTGTCAACAGAGCAGCCCTAAACTTTGGGGTGCCTGTGTCTTGCTGATTTTTAGTTTTCCCAATTTATACGCCCATGAGTGGAAGTGCCCTATGCTCTGTAAGCTGAGTTGTTTAGATGTTTCAGGACACACCGTACACTTCTCCAGAGTGGCTGTTGGCAATTTACATCCCGCCCATCAGCGTAGCAAGGCTCCCGTTTCTCCATGGCCTGTCCTGCATTTCTGGTTTTGACACTTTATTCAGCATGGCCCTTTTGACCGATGGGAAGCGAGACTTCTTTGTAGCGCTGATTTGCCTTTCCAGGTTGCTTGGTTGGCCAAAAAGGGCGTATGCGTTTTTTCCTGAATATATTTTTTCCTGAATATATTCAGGAAAAAACGCATACGCCCTTTTTGGCCAAGGGCATCATTGTCGAGGTTTCGCCGCTTTTCCTGTGCTTTAAAGGCGATTCGAATCTACCTCCTGAAATCTGTTTCCTGCAATTCTGCCTTGCTTTCAAATCCTCTTCGTTGCCTTCCCTCGATATATTTGTGGACGAGAGTTATCATTTATAACTCTGCAGGTTTGTGAATTGCAGTGCCCCTGAGCTCCATTTTTCAACTCCCTTTCTTGAAGGCTGGCCGCAAAAGCGCAGGATTGCTTCAGGCCCTATTCTGGTTCCGGGCGCAGGCTGAGCCTGTGGTTAATTCTTCTTCCTGATGGGAAAATAGAGTGAGCTGTGCCTGTCCCAACACCTAGAGCTAGTCTCTCCTTGGTTCCCCCTCTTCCCGTTCATCCTCAGGACAAATTGCAACCTGTACGGAACAGGAGGTTAAAGGTGCTGATTCTCCAAGGAGGGAGATTGCTAGTAAAGCGGCTGGAATGGCGAACCCGAGCCCAAGGAGATGAGAAATGAGGAGCGTTTTAGAAACCTTTCCCGATCACATGGTGTACCACCTTTTGGGTTTCTCATGCATGTTTTCGATGTAGGAAGATGCCCTTGAACCTGGAGATTTGGGACCCATGGGATGGGTACCACGCAGTATTCCTTTAAAGGGTCTGCGTTTGCTCCCCCAACCTCACCAAACCTCTGAGCCCCAAGAGTGTCCATCCTTATGTCTCAATCAGCTGTGGGTCTAGATATGGTCAATCCAGGTGGCATCACAGCCCCTGAACGAATTTGGTAAGAATTTCTCTCTCTTTCACTGTCTTTGTTTCACGGGTTTTTAAAAGTATTTGATTTTTATAATGGGGTTTAGATGCTTTTCACTGCTCTGTTTTTGCCACTTTACACCCACTTGACTCACTTACAGAGAGATATCAATACATAGGTTGTAACATTCTTACTAGTCAGATATATTCTTGGGCGGTGAATAGGGGGTGTTGAGTCCAGTTCACTGAGCAAGGAGTAGGTCTTGTCTATTACATATTGGGTTTATGGAACGGTATCTGAGCTAATTTGAAACCCTTGTTTTATGCATCACCCCACCTCTCCTTTCCCGTTAAGCAGCCATAGTGTGTTTTCTAAACGTGTGACTCTATTCTGTTTTGTAATTCAGTTCAAGTGTAGCGGTTTTTCCATTCCCTCTATAAGTGATATCTTATGATAAGTGTCTTTTTCTGTGTGACTTATTTCACTTAGAATCGTCGTAGCTAAATCCACTCATCATGCTGCTACTAGCCTTATGACGTTGATTTCATGGCTGAGTGATATTCCATTGTACATAAGGACCACAACTTCTTTATCCATTTTTCTCTTTCCTGGGATATTTAAGGTGTAACGAAGTGGAGGTTCTTGTCAACAGAGCAGCCCTAAACTTTGGGGTGCCCGTGTCTTGCTGATTTTAAGTTTTCCCAATTTATACGCCCATGAGTGGAAGTGCCCTATGCTCTCTAAACTGAGTTTTTTAGATGTTTCAGGACACACCGTACACTTCTCCAGAGTGGCTGTTGGCAATTTACATCCCGCCCATCAGCGTAGCAAGGCTCCCGTTTCTCCTTGGCCTGTCCTGCATTTCTGGTTTTGACACTTTATTCAGCATGGCCCTTTTGACCGATGGGAAGCGAGACTTCTTTGTAGCGCTGATTTGCCTTTCCAGGTTGCTTGGTTGGCCAAAAAGGGCGTATGCGTTTTTTCCTGAATATATTCAGGAAAAAACGCATACGCCCTTTTTGGCCAAGGGCATCATTGTGGAGGTTTTGCCTCTTTTCCTGTGCTTTGAAGGCGATTCCAATCTACCTCCTGAAATCTGTTTCCTGCAATTCTGCCTTGCTTTCAAATGCTCTTCGTTGCCTTCCCTCGATATATTTGTGGACGAGAGTTATCATTTATAACTCTGCAGGTTTGTGAATTGCAGTGCCCCTGAGCTCCATTTTTCAACTCGCTTTCTTGAAGGCTGGCCGCAAAAGCGCAGGATTGCTTCAGGCACTATTCTGGTTCCGGGCGCAGGCTGAGCCTGTGGTTAATTCTTCTTCCTGATGGGAAAATAGAGTGAGCTGTGCCTGTCCCAACACCTAGAGCTAGTCTCTCATTGGTTCCCCCTCTTCCCGTTCATCCTCAGGACAAATTGCAACCTGTACGGAACAGGAGGTTAAAGGTGCTGATTCTCCAAGGAGGGAGATTGCTAGTAAAGCGGCTGGAATGGCGAACCCGAGCCCAAGGAGATGAGAAATGAGGAGCGTTTTAGAAACCTTTCCCGATCACACGGTGTACCATCTTCTGGGTTTCTCATGCATGTTTTCGATGTAGGAAGATGCCCTTGAACCTGGAGATTTGGGACCCATGGGATGGGTACCACGCAGTATTCTTTGAAAGGGTCTGCGTTTGCTCCCGCAACCTCACCAAACCTCTCAGCCCCTGAGTGTCCACCCTTATGTCTCAATCAGCTGTGGGTCTAGACATGGTCAATCCAGGTGGCATCACAGCCCCTGAACGAATTTGGTAAGAATTTCTCTCTCTTTCACTGTCTTTGTTTCACGGGTTTTTAAAAGTAATTGATTTTTATAATGGGGTTTAGCTGCTTTTCACTGCTGTGTTTATGCTGCTTTACACCCCCTAGACTCACTTACAGAGAGATATCAATACATAGGTTTTAACATTCTTACTAGTCAGATATATTCTTGGGCGGTGAATAGGGGGTCTTGAGTCCAGTTCACTGAGCAAGGAGTAGGTCTTGTCTATTACATATTGGGTTTATGGAATGGTATCTGAGCTAATTTGAAACCCTTGTTTTATGCATCACCCCATCTCACCTTTCCCGTTAAGCAGCCATAGTGTGTTTTCTAAACGTGTGACTCTGTTCTGTTTTGTAATTCAGTTCAAGTGTAGCGGTTTTTACATTCCCTCTATAAGTGATATCTTCTGATAAGTGTCTTTTTCTGTGTGACTTATTTCACTTAGAATCGTCGTACCTAAATCCACTCATCATGCTGCTACCAGCCTTATGAGGTTGATTTCATGGCTGAGTGATATTCCATTGTACATAAGGACCACAACTTCTTTATCCATTTTTCTCTTTCCTGGGATATTTAAGGTGTAACGAAGTGGAGGTTCTTGTCAACAGAGCAGCCCTAAACTTTGGGATGCCTGTGTCTTGCTGATTTTTAGTTTTCCCAATTTATACGCCCATGAGTGGAAGTGCCCTATGCTCTGTAAGCTGAGTTTTTTAGATGTTTCAGGACACACCGTACACTTCTCGAGAGTGGCTGTTGGCAATTTACATCCCGCCCATCAGCGGAGAAAGGCTCCCGTTTCTCCATGGCCTGTCCTGCATTTCTGGTTTTGACACTTTATTCAGCATGGCCCTTTTGACCGATGGGAAGCGAGACTTCTTTGTAGCGCTGATTTGCCTTTCCAGGTTGCTTGGTTGGCCAAAAAGGGCGTATGCGTTTGTTCCTGAATATATTCAGGAACAAACGCATACGCCCTTTTTGGCCAAGGGCATCATTGTCGAGGTTTCGCCGCTTTTCCTGTGCTTTAAAGGCGATTCGAATCTACCTCCTGAAATCTGTTTCCTGCAATTCTGCCTTGCTTTCAAATCCTCTTGGTTGCCTTCCCTCAAAATATTTGTGGCCGAGAGTTATCAGTTTTAACTCTGCAGGTTTGTGAATTGCAGTGCCCCTGAGCTCCATTTTTCAACTCGCTTTCTTGGGAGCTGGCCGCAAAAGCGCAGGATTGCTTCAGGCCCTATTCTGGATCCGGGCGCAGGCTGAGCCTGTGGTTAATTCTTCTTCCTGATGGGAAAATAGAGTGAGCTGTGCCTGTCCCAACACCTAGAGCTAGTCTCTCATTGGTTCCCCCTCTTCCCGTTCATCCTCAGGACAAATTGCAACCTGTACGGAACAGGAGGTTAAAGGTGCTGATTCTCCAAGGAGGGAGATTGCTAGTAAAGCGGCTGGAATGGCGAACCCGAGCCCAAGGAGATGAGAAATGAGGAGCGTTTTAGAAACCTTTCCCGATCACACGGTGTACCATCTTCTGGGTTTCTCATGCATGTTTTCGATGTAGGAAGATGCCCTTGAACCTGGAGATTTGGGACCCCTGGGATGGGTACCACGCAGTATTCCTTTAAAGGGTCTGCGTTTGCTCCCCCAACCTCACCAAACCTCTCAGCCCCTGAGTGTCCACCCTTATGTCTCAATCAGCTGTGGGTCTAGATATGGTCAATCCAGGTGGCATCACAGCCCCTGAACGAATTTGGTAAGAATTTCTCTCTCTTTCACTGTCTTTGTTTCACGGGTTTTTAAAAGTAATTGATTTTTATAATGGGGTTTAGCTGCTTTTCACTGCTGTGTTTATGCTGCTTTACACCCACTAGACTCACTTACAGAGAGATATCAATACATAGGTTTTAAGATTCTTACTAGTCAGATATATTCTTGGGCGGTGAATAGGGGGTCTTGAGTCCAGTTCACTGAGCAAGGAGTAGGTCTTGTCTATTACATATTGGGTTTATGGAACGGTATCTGAGCTAATTTGAAACCCTTGTTTTATGCATCACCCCATCTCACCTTTCCCGTTAAGCAGCCATAGTGTGTTTTCTAAACGTGTGACTCTGTTCTGTTTTGTAATTCAGTTCAAGTGTAGCGGTTTTTACATTCCTTCTATAAGTGATATCTTCGGATAACTGTCTCTTTCTGTGTGACTTATTTCACTTAGAATCGTCGTACCTAAATCCACTCATCATGCTGCTACCAGCCTTATGAGGTTGATTTCATGGCTGAGTGATATTCCATTGTACATAAGGACCACAACTTCTTTATCCATTTTTCTCTTTCCTGGGATATTTAAGGTGTAACGAAGTGGAGGTTCTTGTCAACAGAGCAGCCCTAAACTTTGGGATGCCTGTGTCTTGCTGATTTTTAGTTTTCCCAATTTATACGCCCATGAGTGGAAGTGCCCTATGCTCTGTAAGCTGAGTTTTTTAGATGTTTCAGGACACACCGTACACTTCTCGAGAGTGGCTCTTGGCAATTTACATCCCGCCCATCAGCGTAGAAAGGCTCCCGTTTCTCCATGGCCTGTCCTGCATTTCTGGTTTTGACACTTTATTCAGCATGGCCCTTTTGACCGATGGGAAGCGAGACTTCTTTGTAGCGCTGATTTGCCTTTCCAGGTTGCTTGGTTGGCCAAAAAGGGCGTATGCGTTTTTTCCTGAATATATTCAGGAAAAAACGCATACGCCCTTTTTGGCCAAGGGCATCATTGTCGAGGTTTCGCCGCTTTTCCTGTGCTTTAAAGGCGATTCGAATCTACCTCCTGAAATCTGTTTCCTGCAATTCTGCCTTCCTTTCAAATCCTCTTCGTTGCCTTCCCTCAAAATATTTGTGGCCGAGAGTTATCATTTTTAACTCTGCAGGTTTGTGAATTGCAGTGCCCCTGAGCTCCATTTTTCAACTCGCTTTCTTGGGAGCTGGCCGCAAAAGCGCAGGATTGCTTCAGGCCCTATTCTGGTTCCGGGCGCAGGCTGAGCCTGTGGTTAATTCTTCTTCCTGATGGGAAAATAGAGTGAGCTGTGCCTGTCCCAACACCTAGAGCTAGTCTCTCATTGGTTCCCCCTCTTCCCGTTCATCCTCAGGACAAATTGCAACCTGTACGGAACAGGAGGTTAAAGGTGCTGATTCTCCAAGGAGGGAGATTGCTAGTAAAGCGGCTGGAATGGCGAACCCGAGCACAAGGAGATGAGAAATGAGGAGCGTTTTAGAAACCTTTCCCGATCACACGGTGTACCATCTTCTCCGTTTCTGATGCATGTTTTCGATGTAGGAAGATGCCCTTGAACCTGGAGATTTGGGACCCATGGGATGGGTACCACGCAGTATTCCTTTAAAGGGTCTGCGTTTGCTCCCCCAACCTCACCAAACCTCTCAGCCCCAAGAGTGTCCATCCTTATGTCTCAATCAGCTGTGGGTCTAGATATGGTCAATCCAGGTGGCATCACAGCCCCTGAACGAATTTTGTAAGAATTTCTCTCTCTTTCACGGTCTTTGTTCACGGGTATTTTAAAGTATTTGATTTTTATAATGGGGTTTAGATGCTTTTCACTGCTCTGTTTCTGCCACTTTACACCCACTTGACTCACTTACAGAGAGATATCAATACATAGGTTTTAACATTCTTACTAGTCACATATATTCTTGGGCGGTGAATAGGGGGTGTTGAGTCCAGTTCACTGAGCAAGGAGTAGGTCTTGTCTATTACATATTGGGTTTATGGAACGGTATCTGAGCTAATTTGAAACCCTTGTTTTATGCATCACCCCACCTCTCCTTTCCCGTTAAGCAGCCATAGTGTGTTTTCTAAACGTGTGACTCTATTCTGTTTTGTAATTCAGTTCAAGTGTAGCGGTTTTTCCATTCCGTCTATAAGTGATATCTTATGATAAGTGTCTTTTTCTGTGTGACTTATTTCACTTAGAATCGTCGTAGCTAAATCCACTCATCATGCTGCTACTAGCCTTATGACGTTGATTTCATGGCTGAGTGATATTCCATTGTACATAAGGACCACAACTTCTTTATCCATTTTTCTCTTTCCTGGGATATTTAAGGTGTAACGAAGTGGAGGTTCTTGTCAACAGAGCAGCCCTAAACTTTGGGGTGCCCGTGTCTTGCTGATTTTAAGTTTTCCCAATTTATACG